>NC_058088.1:8800739-10130978 GCF_014858855.1 Bufo gargarizans
ATAGATGAAGTCTGGAGTGCACCTGGTTCCCCCATCAAGCGAGATATAAATCAGCGAATATAAAGAAATTTCTGTCAGTGATGTTATGACACATCCCTTAGAAAGTATATAGTTTCCTAGCAAGCGAGAAGATCTATTAAACTAAAATTTTTAGACTCCGATGCATTCGGAGAAATATAATATATGAGTAGGTGAGTCGGTATGGTAGCAATGACGCCTCCGATGTGAGTAGGTCAAGTGATCGGGGCTATAGGTAATGTGGGTCGGATTGAAGTACATGACTTAGCTGTTATGGCCCTGCAGGTCATGTGGGTCGGCTGAGCACACAACGTCGTTGGTATGACACTACCAATAACGCAATATATTGCGTTATTGGTAGATTGATATGGGAGGTGGGTCTAAGTGTGATTTATATACTCCTGCCTGCACTTCAAAAATAGCTTGAAAAAGGCTACTATGTAGCCGAAACGTTGCTGTTTGTGGACCTTTTGTACTGTTCTATGCACCACGTGTGAATAAAGCCTGTTGGATTGGAGATGCTGCCATCGCTTTTTTTGTGGACTTTATCGTATTGACTCCTGAGGATCAGGAGTCTTTGATTGGCTGTTGCAACTTTGAAAATCCAGATTGAGATACTGATGTGCTGCTCCTAACTGTTTATTGCTATATTAGACGATGGACACTTTACTGACTTTTCATTGCACCTGGCATAACGCACACACACCCTGCTGTATATCTATACTGAAAACTATTGTTGAGCGAATTGAAGTCCATGAACTTTGATCAAAATTTCATGGAAAATTCGAATAGCAGATAAGCTGAATTTCCTCTTTCTCGTCGTGGTAGCGAATTGATTTTCCCTTAAATAGTGTAAAAAAAAAAAAAAAAAACATACTTACCTCCATTCACAAAGGACCAGCCGCCATCTTGATTGAAGATCTTGCATGAAATCCTGTGCGCGGTGACGTATGAGTTCACCACGCCAGCTGACTTGATGACGTCATCACAGGCCGCATGAGATTTCACACTTTATCTTCAATCAAGATGGTGGAGCTGGCCCATTGCGAGCAAATGAATGAGGTAAGTGTGACTTAATTTATATTTTTAAAATTTTACACTATTACTGTCAGATGCCGGGATCAGCTTTGAAAAAGCATCTGAGGGGTACAATGATGGGGAGTGGCGAAATCGCAGCTCCCTGTCATTGCACCCACTACTTACAAGAAATGTGCTTCGGGACAAAATATTTCGTCACAAAGCAATTTTTTTTTAATCTTAAAAAGTGGGCGAAGCAGCCAAATCGAATTTTTGAATACTTTGCTCATCTCCACTGAAAATGTAAGAAGAAAATGTGTAAATGGTTACCCTTAAGGAAAGTTTTTAAAAATAAAAAATAAATGATATAACATTTTCGGTTGAACTTGATAGACTTGTGTCTTTTTTAAACTAACTACCGGTATATAACTATAAACAAGTTAAAAACACATTATTTAAAATTATTAAACACTTGAATTTAATTATTAAAACTAAAACAAAGGAGTTGTCCAGAAATAGAAAGGAAACATCACGACCAGGACTGTCAGTGCTGTTCTCATAGTTCTCACCAACTGCTGACTATTCTGGGAACCATGATCCTCCTGCAACAAAGTTGTTGGCGTTTTAAAAGGTTGTTCAAGAATTTTTTATTTTTTTTTGCAAACCCCCACTTGGCTGGACCTCTAAGGGGAAGCTTACTTACCTGCTTCCCGACACTGGCTCACCCGCTTCTTTGCCTCGCCGCATGTGATGCTTTGCTGGGCTCCCTCGAGGAAAACATCTGGATTGACATCACCTGTAGACAATCACTGGCCGTGGCAGAGACCAATTTCCTTTGCATCATGTTTTCAGCTAAGGAAGCACAGTGGAGCTTTGCAGGCCAGGAAAACAAGGAACAGGGAGCCAGGTAAGTGGGAAGCAGGTAAGTAAGCTTCTCTTTACAGGTCCAGACAAGTGTGTGAAGAGGGAGGGGGGGGGGTTAGACAGCCCCATAAATACAGGATACATTCCCTTTAAATCCTAAGCCTATAGAAGAAAGGGAAAGGAAATGTAAAAATATAGAATGTAACTGTATGCATTTTTTATAGCAAAAATATTATGTCAAGAAAAAAGTGACTCATAAAAAGATTCAAAGATTACATCAAACAAGTTCTATAAAGAGGCATAAAAAGCAGTTAAATGTATAACTATGAAGATAAGAAATGGCGTGAGAGCAAGGAAGCTGGATCGCGAAGTCCTCGATTGATCAATGGGATTTATTTCCATTAAAGACTGGTAAGTGAGCCATATAGAAGAATGCCCACAGTATCAGGCATCTGCATGGGGTGGCACACATCTAAAGTTTGGAGGTCAAGTATTTGGCTGTAAATATCACTCCGGCTGACCTTCTAACAGTGAGACAGATAGTAGTATCTATTATTCTGTCTGTCTATCTTTGCCACCTCACTGTATCATTTGTTATTTATATGATTTACCTTATCGCAATTTATTTATTGTTTACCACTATACCTTATATCCTGACCCCCTGAGGAACCCACTTTGCTGGGGGAAATGCATCTGGGTCTTGGGGGTTGTCTACTCCCAATACACCTTTAGGGTAATTTAGGGTAATCTAGTTTAGGAACGAGGACATAGACTCTCCACCATCAGGATTCTTCTCTGGGCTAAGGGGTACAACAGGGTCATCTAGAGTCAGTCTGTTACCCTCCCCCGGGACCCCGGCCCGCTCCTCTTTATACATTTGTTTTCATTATTTGATTTGTGTTATTTTTGTAATACCAGGGTTATTGATTGGCATCCTTTTCCAATCATAGTTTGGGCAATAGGTTTTAGATTGATACATTAAAATGTATAGTTTTAAGGGTCTTATACTTATGTTCGTGGCTAAATTATTTTGATCAGTAGACTCAGTATATATCTTATGTAAACATCATAATCTACGTAAATATACATATAGAAGAATGCATGACAACTGTCCAAAAAATCCCATAAATAATGAAAAGAGAGTGATAGAACTGCTATGCAAAGTTATATATCCCCTATATGTGTCACCGACTTTCCCGTGACAGGTGCCAGGAGATCAGTGTGACTGGCAACACGTGGTTTTATCTCCTTGTGGACCTATTAGTGTCTGTGTTGTTTCTGGTAATGGCCACACCCCTTGCTTCAGGTGTTACTTATGTGGTCATTTTTCCTTCCCTATTTATTGTGGCTTCTCCCACCATGCTGTGCGGTTAATAGCTTCAGTCTTGTTGTGGCGTGTTGGTGTTTAGATCTCAGTGGAGTTCATGTGCTTCCATAGCCATTTAAAGTCTTCTTCCCCTTCTGTTTATTGCGTTGGTTTACTTGTGTTGCTTTTTTCCCTGTCATTTGTGTTTAGGCCTGAGGGAGACTCCTGTTCATCCTACCGTTTGGAGGAACAGGTTGTCTCTTGTACCAGGGTCCTACAGGGTGAGTTAGTACTTTAGGTTCCAGTGTATGAACTCACCTACCTTCGGGGTCAGTTCATACTTGCAGTCAGTCAGGACTGATTAGGGTTTCTCTAGGAGGTGACCTGCTCCATTCTCTAGTTTCCAGGCCTTTTCCCCTCACCCCTTTCCCTCCTATGTTCGGTGCAGGTTTCCGTCCCACACCGAAGCGTGACAATATGGTATAAATGAGTTGTCCAAGCCTTGAAGGGGTATTCAGTTAGACAAAGTCATTCCCTATCCAATGGATAAGGGTTAACTCTTAGGCTGATGAGAATATGACTGTTGGGACCCTCACCAACCATGGGAACTCCCAAAATAAATGGAGCGACAGGTTGAGCACTGACGCTGCAGTCATCTCTATGGGTTTGCTGGAAATAACCAAATGTTGTACTCCACTATCTCCCACAGTCCCAAAGAATCCAAAGGAAGTGTCAGTGTGCACGCTCAACCTGCCACTTTATTAATTTTGGGGGTACAGGGCCCCATTCCAAATAAGTGGACCACCACCGATCTTAAAGTTAACCCTCAGAATGGCTGGTGAGGGCACCATTTTACAAGTCAGAAGACAGATGAAGGCATCTGCCACCAAAAACGGATAATTTTTGCACCATTTTAAGAAAAAAAAAAAAATCTGACAATGCAGTGTGTTGTTACTGGCTGTTTGTTCCCACCGGCTATGCTCCGTTTACCCATAGCCCTATATGTCGCTGTCACTGTATGCTTTTTACACACCTCTACACTGTATGCTTTATACACACATAACTCTGCACTGTATGCTTTATATACACACATAGTTATGCACTGTATGCTTTATATACACACACAGTTATGCACTGTATGCTTTATATGCAACAACAGTGGTCCGCAAGGGGTCCCTTTAAGATGAGATGAATGTTTTGTGACACCAGTTTCAATGAAGCAACAACGGGACGGAGTCCCTTTAAGAAATGGTGTTAGTACCTAGGTGTAGGAATGGCCGAGTGATATAGGTTGGCCTATAATGTCCCGTAATGTTTTTTGTACGTGTCCCAGTGCTCCTACCTGGATACGCTGAAACCCTAGGGGTTGGCTCTGACGCAGACAAATAGGATGAACAATTGAGGGATTTGAAGAAATGTTTTAGTCCAGACCTTGTGATGAAGTTCAATGGCAGCTTTACTTTGCATAAACAATGTCAATTCAACGAAGGAGTCGCGCTGCCTCACTTTGGCTATATTCTCTGAGTATTAGTAAGGATAGGATACGTCAGTTTTCTAGTGCTGCCAAACATCGAGATTCCATCAAACTCTTCTGTGGATATAAAGGTTAAGGCACATAGTGAAGGTCCATCAATTTTCTGTATAGAATTAGGTTTTATTATACTCATAAAAGTATATAATCAGTAGACATTGAACAAAGCATCAAAGTTGTCCAAAGTTACAAGACCGCCCGACCCAGGTTTCGCCACGATAGCTTCATAAGGAGCAAATGTTACACCCACATATGGGCGTTCTTTTCATATGGGTCTGGGATGACAGAAAAAAAACATACTCCTCCTACCCCCTTCCATTTAAAATATGTAAATAATAACATTCTTTAGACATAATCTCTTAATTTAAAACAATACAATACAACAGCTTCATTCATTATGAAATCCTACTATTCCCACAATCCAAGATAACCAAATTAACTACCTAACATTGTTTTGCTATACTTATGCGTCCTGGATCAAATCCTAAAAAAGTCCACCCCGTGATTCTTATTAGCCAATGAGGATTCCCATTCTGATTCATTCACCGCTACTAAACTCCGCTACTCCCAGCTATTCTACCAGGCAGGGTTTCAGATCAAAGTCGATGTTCAGACCATCCGGTTGCAAAGACCGCATTCTGAAATTCCATTCTACTTCCCTGCAAACCACAATCCCTTCGGGTTTTTGACATGCATTATTTAAAATGCATGGACACACTGTGGGTTTCGAGGCCTTTTTTAATGTTGTTAATATGTTCTTGAATTCTTGTTTTAATTTGCGCATGGTCCTCCCGATGTATATTAACCCACAGGGACATTTCAGAAGATATATTACCCCTATAGGATCACAAGTAATTTCTCCCTTAATGTCATAGATCTGACCATTTTTGGATTTTATCTTTTGGATGTTCTTTTTCTTTTTATCGTCCATGGTGCGGTTCCTGCAAGTGATGCAGAAACCGCACCATGTAAATTGATTTTTTTCTTTCTTTTCAACCTTCAAAGGGATATTGCTATGCACCAAAGTATCCCTCAAATTAGGTGCTTTTCGAAATAGAAGTTCAGATTTGTCACGGATAATGTCCCCCAGAGTCGGGTCATTTTTTTAAATTGACCAATTTTTCCGTAGCGAGTATTTTAACGGCCCCATGATTGCACTAAACTGGGTAAAAAAAAAGTGAACCTAAAGTCCTTCTAGTTTTCCTCCCTATATCTTTTTTATCTCTTGTTTCTACAATATCCCTGATCTTTATTAAGGCGTCCTTGTTATACCCTTTCTCTTCAAACCGTTCTATCATAGTTCCACTTTGTTCCCTGTAGTCCTCTCTGTCCGGACAATTTCTATGAATGCGCATAACTTGTACTTTCGGGATATTAGCTATCCAGGGGCTGGGGTGGCAGCTAGTTATGTCAATGTACCCATTGATGTCAGTTAGCTTAAAAAAGGTTTATTTTATTTATTTTTTTGCCCTGCACAAATATTGTAAGATCTAAAAAGTTGATAAACTAATCTCGCTCATAAAAGTTAGGGTCCAGGGTTATATCATTGAGGAAGTCTTTTAACCCTTGTTCTTCACCCTCCCACGTTATCAGACAGTCATCTATATACCTTTTCCACAATGTTAATCTATCACCAGGTTGTTGCTGGTGTAGTCTGGGCTGTGAATTGAGCCCAAGTCACACGGTGGTAAACTTTTTGAACTTTTTTATTTCTTTTATTTATTTAATTTTTATATTTTATTTTTATTTATAGAGACATTACTTTGCATAACGGTTTACAGACTTTATCTTGGTTCCATCAGGCATTAACATTAACTCTGGCAGGCAAACAATCTCAACTCTGCTACATTGGTTTCTCTTTGGCTCTGCTGTACTCACAGACTTAAATGGAATCTCTGCTTCTGCAAGATGCTGCAACTTCTCTCTGTAGTCTGACTCTGGATTATGCCAGGGAATAGGTTAGACTACTGGCAGCTCCAACATGGAGTCTCAACCAGAACACACCAGAACTCCCTACCTCCTTCTGGTAGCAAACAGGACTGGCCCACTTCTGACCAAGAAAGGAGGGGAGAATGGAATGGTGACTTCTATTCTCTCTAAGTGCAGCTCTGCCATAGTTACTGCCACCTGCTGGTGAACCAGGCACATTACATAAATAATTACATAACATTATTATAAATGCACAGTGTCTAGGAACCTGGAAATAAATGCGTAAGATAACAGTATTTTAGCATTCACAGATAGAAGCAGGGCGTAGGAGTTGTAATGCCACTAGGGTGCGTTACATATACACATAGCTCTGCACTGAATGCTTTATACACACAGCTCTGCACTGTAAACTTTATAAGAACACCTTTGTGCTGTATGGTTTAAATAACAGCACTGCACTATATGCTATATACACACACACCTCTGCACTGTATACTTTATACACATACACTTTTCTGAACTATATGCTTTATACACACATAACTCTCCACTTTATGCTTTATACACATAGCTCTGCACTGTATGCTTTATACACACACCTCTGCACTGTATGCTTTATACACACACCTCTGCACTGTATGCTTTATACACACAGCTCTGCACTGTATGCTTTATACACACATAACTCTCCACTTTATGCTTTATACACATAGCTCTGCACTGTATGCTTTATACACACAGCTCTGCACTGTATGCTTTATACACACACCTCTGCACTGTATGCTTTATGCACACACAGCTCTGCACTGTTTGCTTTATACACACAGCTCTGCACTGTATGCTTTATACACACAGCTCTGCACCTTATGCTTTATACGCACAACTCTGCGCTGTATGCTTTATACACATAGCTCTGCACTGTATGCTTTATACACACACCTCTGCACTGTATGCTTTATACACACACCTCTGCACTGTATACTTTATACACATACACACAGCTCTGCACTATGTGCTTTATACACAAACACTTTTCTGAACTATATGCTTTATACACACAGCTCTGCACTGTATGCTTTATACACACAGCTCTGCACTGTATGCTTTATACACATAGCTCTGCACTTTATGCTTTATACACATAGCTCTGCACTTTATGCTTTATACACACAGCTCTGCACTTTATGCTTTATAAGCACATCTCTGCACTGTATGCTTTATATACATAGCTCTGCACTGTATGCTTTATACACACAGCTCTGCACTGTATGCTTTATACACACAGCTCTGCACTATATGCTTTATACACATAGCTCTGCACTTTATGCTTTATACACATAGCTCTGCACTGTATGCTTTATACACACACCTCTGCACTGTATGCTTTGTACACATAGCTCTGCGCTGAATGCTTTATACACATAGCTCTGCACTGTATGCTTTATACACATAGCTCTGCACTGTATGCTTTATACACATACAGCTCTGCACTGTATACTTTATACACACAGCTCTGCACTGTATGCTTTATATACATAGCTCTGCACTGTATGCTTTATACACACACAGCTCTGCACTATATGCTTTATACACAAACACTTTTCTGAACTATATGCTTTATACACACACAGCTCTGCACTTTATGCTTTATACACACATAGCTCTGTTCTATATGCTTTATACACACATAGCTCTGCACTGTATGCTTTATACACACAGCTCTGCACTGTATGCTTTATACACACAGCTCTGCACTGTATGCTTTATACACACACCTCTGCACTGTATGCTTTATACACATAGCTCTGCACTGTATGCTTATGCACACACAGCTCTGCACTGTTTGCTTTATACACACAGCTCTGCACTGTATGCTTTATACACATAGCTCTGCACTGTATGCTTTATACACCCATAGCTCTGCACTGTATGCTTATACACACAGCTCTGCACTGTATGCTTTATACACACAGCTCTGCACTGTATGCTTTATACACACAGCTCTGCACTGTAGCTTTATACACACAACTCTGCGCTGTATGCTGTATGCACACATAGCTCTGCACTGTTTGCTTTATACACATAGCTCTGCACTATATGCTTTATACACACAGCTCTGCACCTTATGCTTTATACGCACCAACTCTGCGCTGTATGCTTTATACACATAGCTCTGCACTGTATGCTTTATACACACACCTCTGCACTGTATGCTTTATACACATAGCTCTGCACTGTATGCTTTATACACATAGCTCTGCACTGTATGCTTTATACACACTGCTCTGCACTGTATGTGTAACACCCCAAAGTTGTGTTACTAAACTCTTCTACCCCGCTACAATCTTTTAAGAGCCCTAACCTTGTCATCTGATGTGATTTTGCATTACGTCACTCATAACTGTGCTTTATATACCATGTTAAATGTTTATTGTTGCAATTTTCTATGTTCACCATCAGGTGACAGCAATGCATTAGTAAGGAATTAGCTACAGTTTAGTATTTCTAAGCTGGAATAGTTCATTCCAGACTAGTTCCCCCTCTGTGAACAGAGTGGGCTGTGCCCACATCCTGCAGCTTGGGTGGAGAAGGAAGTTAGAGTCAGTGTGCCAGCCACCCCTATTGGGGAAGGCTTTGTGATAAAGTTCAGGAGTCCCTGATATAGGAAACCAAGCCAGGATCTTGTTTCGGCTGAGACATTGATCAAATCCCCAGCCTGAGCCCTGCAGCCTCAGCTGGATACAACAGCAGACAACCTCCAGTTCCAGGAAGAAAGCATACCCTGAGAAGATAACTGTGAATAAAGTCCGTGAGACCCAGGAGAAGTCATATTCCTCCTCAGCTAGTCAGTCCCCGTAAAGCAGAAGATAGAAAGTGTAGAAGCCAAATTCCTGCCACATGTTTAGAGCTAACAAGCAGACGTCCTTTCCTGCAAGCTCCAGGTTGATAGAGCAGAAGATAAATTCCTGCCAACCATTGCTGAAAGCCTGCAGAGACCTAAGACTTCTTTCTTTTCAACCTTCATAGGGATATTGCTATGCACCAAAGTATCCCTCAAATTAGGTGCTTTTTCGAAATAAAGGTTCAGGTTTGTCACGGATAATGTCCCCCAAAGTCGGGTCATTTTTTAAATTGACCAATTTTTCCGTAGCGAGTATTTTTAACGGCCCCATTATTGCACTAAACTGGGTAAAAGAAAGTGAACCTAAAGTCCTTCTAGTTTTCCTCCCTTTATCTTTTTTATCTCTTGAAGTTGATAAACTAATCTCGCTCAGAAAAGTTAGGGTCCAGGGTTATATCATTGAGGAAGTCTTTAACCCTTGTTCTTCACCCTCCCACGTTATCAGACAGTCATCTATATACCTTTTCCGCAATGTTAATCTATCACCAGGTTGTTGCTGGTGTAGTCTGGGCTGTGAATTGAGCCCAAGTCACACGGTGGTAAACTTTTTGTACTTTTTTATTTCTTTTATTTATTTAATTTTTAGATTTTATTTTAATTTATAGATACATTACTTTTGCATAACGGTTTACAGACTTTATCTTGGTTCCATCAGGCATTAACATTAACTCTGGCAGGCAAACAATCTCAACTCTGCTACATTGGTTTCTCTTTGGCTCTGCTGTACTCACAGACTTAAATGGAATCTCTGCTTCTGCAAGATGCTGCAACTTCCCTCTGTAGTCTGACTCTGGATTATGCCAGGGAATAGGTTAGACTACTGGCAGCTCCAACATGGAGTCTCAACCAGAACACACCAGAACTCCCTACCTCCTTCTGGTAGCAAACAGGACTGGCCCACTTCTGACCAAGAAAGGAGGGGAGTGCCATAGTTACTGCCACCTGCTGGTGAACCAGGCACATTACATAAATAATTACATAACATTATTATAAATGCACAGTGTCTAGGGACCTGGAAATAAATGCATAAGATAACAATATTTTAGCATTCACAGATAGAAGCAGGGCGTAGGAGTTGTAATGCCACTAGGGTGCGTTACATATACACATAGCTCTGCACTGTATGCTTTATACACACACAGCTCTGCACTATATGCTTTATACACACACCTTTATACTGTAAGCTTTATACGCACACAGCTCTGCACTGTAAACTTTATAAGAACACCTTTGTGCTGTATGGTTTAAATAACAGCACTGCACTGTATGCTATATACACATATAGCTCTGCACTGTATACTTTATACACATATAGCTCTGCACTGTATACTTTATACACACACCTCTGCACTGTATACTTTATACACACACCTCTGCACTGTATACTTTATACACACACCTCTGCACTGTATACTTTATACACATACACACAGCTCTGCACTATGTGCTTTATACACAAACACTTTTCTGAACTATATGCTTTATACACACAGCTCTGCACTGTATGCTTTATACACATAGCTCTGCACTTTATGCTTTATACACATAGCTCTGCACTTTATGCTTTATACACACAGCTCTGCACTTTATTGCTTTATAAGCACATCTCTGCACTGTATGCTTTATACACACAGCTCTGCACTGTATGCTTTATACACACAGCTCTGCACTATATGCTTTATACACATAGCTCTGCACTTTATGCTTTATACACATAGCTCTGCACTGTATGCTTTATACACACACACCTCTGCACTGTATGCTTTATACACATACACACAGCTCTGCACTATGTGCTTTATACACAAACACTTTTCTGAACTATATGCTTTATACACACAGCTCTGCACTGTATGCTTTATACACATAGCTCTGCACTTTATGCTTTATACACATAGCTCTGCACTTTATGCTTTATACACACAGCTCTGCACTTTATGCTTTATAAGCACATCTCTGCACTGTATGCTTTATACACACAGCTCTGCACTGTATGCTTTATACACACAGCTCTGCACTATATGCTTTATACACATAGCTCTGCACTTTATGCTTTATACACATAGCTCTGCACTGTATGCTTTATACACACACCTCTGCACTGTATGCTTTGTACACATAGCTCTGCGCTGAATGCTTTATACACATAGCTCTGCACTGTATGCTTTATACACATAGCTCTGCACTGTATGCTTTATACACATACAGCTCTGCACTGTATACTTTATACACACACCTCTGCACTGTATACTTTATACACACACCTCTGCACTGTATGCTTTATACACACACAGCTCTGCACTATATGCTTTATACACAAACACTTTTCTGAACTATATGCTTTATACACACACAGCTCTGCACTTTATGCTTTATACACACATAGCTCTGTTCTATATGCTTTATACACACATAGCTCTGCACTGTATGCTTTATACACACAGCTCTGCACTGTATGCTTTATACACACAGCTCTGCACTGTATGCTTTATACACACAGCTCTGCACTGTATGCTTTACACACACAGCTCTGCACTGCATGCTTTACACACACAGCTCTGCACTGTATGCTTTATACACACAGCTCTGCACTGTATGCTTTACACACACAGCTCTGCACTGCATGCTTTATACACACACAGCTCTGCACTGTCTGCTTTACACACACACACCTCTGCACTGTATGCTTTATACACACAGCTCTGCACTGTATGCTTTATACACACACCTCTGCACTGTATGCTTTATACACACACCTCTGCACTGTATGCTTTATACACACAGCTCTGCACTGTATGCTTTATACACACAGCTCTGCACTGTATGCTTTATACACACAGCTTTGCACTGTATGCTTTATACACATAGCTCTGCACTGTATGCTTTATACACATAGCTCTGCACTGTATGCTGTATACACACAGCTCTGCACTGTATGCTTTATACACACAGCTCTGCACTGTATGCTTTATACACATAGCTCTGTACTTTATGTGTAACACCCCAAAGTTGTGTTACTAAACTCTTCTACCCCGCTACAATCTTTTAAGAGCCTTAACCTTGTCATCTGATGTGATTTTGCATTACGTCACTCATAACTGTGCATTATATACCATGTTAAATGTTTATTGTTGCAATTTTCCATGTTCACCAGCAGGTGACAGCAATGCGTTAGTAAGGAATTAGCTACAGTTTAGTATTTCTAAGCTGGAATAGTTCATTCCAGCCTAGTTCCCCCTCTGTGAGCAGAGTGGGCTGTGCCCACATCCTGCAGCTTGGGTGGAGAAGGAAGTTAGAGTCAGTGTGCCAGCCACCCCTATTGGGGAAGGCTTTGTGATAAAGTTCAGGAGTCCCTGATATAGGAAACCAAGCCAGGATCTTGTTTCGGCTGAGACATTGATCAAATCCCCAGCCTGAGCCCTGCAGCCTCAGCTGGATAAAACAGCAGACAACCTTCAGTTCCAGGAAGAAAGCATACCCTGAGAAGATAACTGTGAATAAAGTCCGTGAGACCCAGGAGAAGTCATATTCCTCCTCAGCTAGTCAGTCCCCGTAAAGCAGAAGATAGAAAGTGTAGAAGCCAAATTCCTGCCACATATTTAGAGCTAACAAGCAGACGTCCTTTCCTGCAAGCTCCAGGTTGATAGAGCAGAAGATAAATTCCTGCCAACCATTGCTGAAAGCCTGCAGGGACCTAAGACTAAAGCTGTACCTTGCTTGGATGAAAGTTACCCTCAGTAAAGACGAGTTTGAACTTTACCAAAGGTCTGGATCTCAATTTCTGCTGCAAAATATCTCTATTACTCCTACTAGCACTACACTCACTCTGCCCCCTGCTGCCTGGCAGCCCTGATCTCTTACAGGGGGATATGATAGTACAATTAACCCCTTCAGGTGCGGCACCTGAGGGGTTAATTGTGCTGATCACGGCCCCCTGTAAGAGATCGTGTGCTGCCAGGCAGCAGGGGGCAGTCATGTACACAGTTTGTAGTATATTCTAACTAGTAGCGTCCCCATCACCATGGGAACGCCTCTGTGTTAGAATATACTGTCGGAAATTAGTTTTCATGATCTAACTCATATTCGACAGTATATTCTAACATAGAGGCGTTCCCATGGTGATGGGGACACTTCAAGTTAAAATATACCATCGGATTGGAGGAAACTCCGATCAGATGGTATAAAGGGACTCCAGACTTTACATTGAAAGTCAACGGGGACGGATCCGTTTGAAATAGCACCATATTGTGTCAACGTCAAACGGATCCGTCCCCATTGACTTGCATTGTAATTCAGGACGGAGCCATTTGGCTCCGCACGGCCAGGCGGACACCAAAACGACTTTTTTTCATGTCCGTGGATCCTCCAAAAATCAAGGAAGACCCACGGACGAAAAAACGGTCACGGGTCACGGACCTACGGACCCCGTTTTTGCGGACCGTGAAAAAATACTGTTGTGTGCATGAGTCCTAATGCACACATAGCTCTGCCCTTGTATGCTTTATACACACAGCTCTGCACTATATGCTTTATACACACTGCTCTGCACTGTATGCTTTATACACACAGCTCTGCACTGTATGCTTTATACACACATACCTCTGTTCTATATGCTTTATACACACATAGCTCTGCACTTTATGCTTTATACACACAGCTCTGCACTGTATGCTTTATACACACATAGCTCTGCACTTTATGCTTTATACACACAGCTCTGCACTGTATGCTTTATACACACAGCTCTGCACTGTATGCTTTATAACACACAGCTCTGCACTGCATGCTTTATACACAGAGCTCTGCGCTGTATGCTTTATACACAAATATCTCTGCACTTTATGCTTTATACACATAGCTCTGCACTGTATGCTTTATACACACACAGTGCAGTTTCTAGGTAAAATTTCTCTCAGGGCGAGTGTCAAAAAAAATCCCCCCCCCCCCCCCCCCACACAACTGCTCAATGAAATAAGTGTCTCCCCATTGTAAAAAATGTGGAACCACATTGCACGGACGGTCACAGTGACGCACTGTCCCATAGACTCAGGCTCTCACTCACAGCAGGCTTCTTTCTCAGCACTGCTCCGGGCGGGCGGTAACAGGCAGGCAGGCAGTGCGGGCGGCGGTGCTCACCTCACTCACTGTACGTCACGCAGTGCGTGAGGTACAGTGAGTGAGCGCCGCCGCCCGCACTGCCTGCCTGTGGGGGGACATTATTTTTAATAAGGATCACTATGGACATTATTTAGAATGGAGGCTGCTGTGGATGTCATTATAACTGTATAATGTCTGATAGGCCTAGTCCTGAGTTATATTACCCTGCCCTGTATAATAATGTACCCTGATACCCCTTAGTTATATTACTCCAGCGGGGTAATATAACTAAGGGGTATCAGCGATGGGTACATTATTATACAGGGCATGGGCAGGGTAATATAACTCAGCTCAGGACTAGGCCTATCAGACATTATACAGTTATAATGAGTAATGACACCAACAGCAGCATCCATTCTAAATAATGTCCATAGTGATCCTTATTAAACTTAATGTCCCCCACAGTGACAGTGGCCCCCATTTTCATATCCCCCACAGTGGCCCCCCCATTGTAATTAATTCCCCCCATTGTAATTAATGCCCCCCCAGACCATCACTCGCCTCACAGCAGGCATCAGCACTGCTCAGGGACTCAGGGCGGGCGGTAACAGGCATGCAGTGCGGCGCTCACTCACTCACTGTATGTAACGCGCCTGCGCCGCCTAGTGGGAGGATCAGGCGCGTGGCATCAGTAAGTCTGACCAGGGCCGGTGCAAGGATCTTTGCCGCCCTAGGCAAGATAAAAATTGACGCCCCCCCCCCCCTTATTAGATCCGGAATTGCGGACTCGGATCCGCAATTCCGATCCTGAAAAAAAAATAGTACATGTCCTATTCTTGTCCCCAATAGCGGACAAGAATAGGCATATTCTCTTAGTGCCGGCAATGTGCGGCCCGCAAAATGTAGTATTAATAACTAAACAATTAAATAATACACATATTGCATTGTCTACTTACCACCAGGACAATTAGATGATCTGGTCTCTGGCTGCAGTCTGGCTCTTGGTCTGGCTCTGCGGACTCCCTTGTCACTCTCTTCTCCCCCCCTCCCTTGTCACTCTCATTGTACTCACCCCCCCCTTGTCACTCTCATTGTACTCACCCCCCCCCCTTGTCACTCTCATTGTACTCACCCCCCCTTGTCACTCTCATTGTACTCACCCCCCCTTGTCACTCTCATTGTACTCACCCCCCCCTTGTCACTCTCATTGTACTCACCCCCCCCTTGTCACTCTCATTGTACTCACCCCCCCTTGTCACTCTCATTGTACTCACCACCCCCTTGTCACTCTCATTGTACTCACCCCCCCCTTGTCACTCTGATTGTACTCACCCCCCCCCCTTGTCACTCTCATTGTACTCACCCCCCCCCTTGTCACTCTCATTGTATCCCCCCCCTTGTCACTCTGATTGTACTCCCCCCCTTGTCACTCTGATTGTACTCGCCCCCCCCCTTGTCACTCTGATTGTACTCGCCCCCCCCTTGTCACTCTGATTGTACTCGCCCCCCCCTTGTCACTCTGATTGTACTCGCCCCCCCCCCCTTGTCACTCTGATTGTACTCCCCCCCCCTTGTCAACTCTGATTGTACTCGCCCCCCCCCTTGTCACTCTGATTGTACTCGCCCCCCCTTGTCACTCTGATTGTACCCCCCCCTTGTCACTCTGATTGTACCCCCCCCCCTTGTCACTCTGATTGTACTCGCCCCCCCCCCTCCCCCTTGTCACTCTCATTTCGTCCCCCTTGTCAATGTCACCTCTTCTAATGTAGCGTGGCCGAGCTCTGTTCGGTCCGGCCCGGGGTACAGGAGCTTTTGTTTCCTGTACTCGGCTGACAGGAAGTGCTCACTTAGTGTGCACTTCCTTTCAGTCCGGCCGGGTACAGGAAACAAATGCTCCTGTACCCCGGGCCGGACCGAACAGAGCTCGGCCACGCTACATTAGCAACTCAGCAGTCTGCAGCGCAGGCAGGCTGCGCAGCACTGAGCCGGCCGCTTCAGGAGGCTCAGCATGAGGGGCGCCGCCGGCCGACCGCCCGAACCTTTATCACATAACCCATTTTTTTTTTTTTTTTTTTTTACCTCAACGGGCGCCCCCTGCTTCTGATAGCGCCCCGGGCGGCCGCCCGTCCCGCCCGCCCCTAGAAACGGCCCTGTACACACAGCTCTGCACTGTATGCTTTGTAACACACAGCTCTGCACTGCATGCTTTATACACAGAGCTCTGCGCTGTATGCTTTATACACACATATCTCTGCACTTTATGCTTTATACACATAGCTCTGTTCTATATGCTTTATACACACAGCTCTGCGCTGTATGCTTTATACACACACTGCTCTGCACTGTATGCTTTATACACACATCTCTGCATTGCATGCTTTATACACACAGCTCTGCACTGTATGCTTTATACACATAGCTCTGCGCTGTATGCTTTATACACACATTGCTCTGCACTGTATTCTTTATACACACACAGCTCTGCACTGTATTCTTTATACACACAGCTCTGCACTGTATGCTTTATATACACACACAGCTCTGCACTGTATGCTTTATACAAAGTGTAAAAACAAAAGGGGGAAAAAGTTTAAAAAAAAATATTAAACAAAATAAAAAAATATATCAAATTTAAAATCATTCCCCTTTCCCCAAAATTAAAGTACATAAACAATTTTAAAAAATAACATCATGGGTATTGCTGAGTACAATAATTCCCGCACTATTAAATTATAAAAATATTTATCCCATACAGTAAACGGCAAAACAGAAAAAAGTCAAAATAGCGAATTTTCTGTTTTTATGGTTGTTTCATCGCCAACAAATTTTTTTTATAAAAAGTGATCAAAAAGTCATACACACCCCAAAATGGTAATCATTGAAAGCTGCATCCGCAAGATCACCCTGCACAAAAAATTAGCCCTATCACAGCTCTGTACACATAAAAATAAAAAAGTTGCAGATGCTCAGAAAAAACAAGTTTTTTTCCAGAATTTTTTATTTTTTTTGTATTGAAAAGCAAAAAAAACTATGCATACGTGGTATGGTTGTAATTGTTTTAACTCGGAGAATGAAAGCAACAGGTCAGTTTTACTGCCTTGCAAACACTGTAAAAATAAAACTCATAAAACTGTGGTGGACTTGTTATATATATCTTTTTTCTACTCCATTTGGATTTTTTTTCCTGCTTCCCACTACATTTTATGCAACCATAAATGATGTCATTAGAAGGTACAACTTGTCCTTCAAAAAACAAGCCTATAGTTACGTAAATAGAGAAAAAAAAAAAGTCATGGCTTTGGGAAGTCTAGGAGTAAAAAATGAAATAAATTAAATTAAAGACTCCAGGTCATAAAGGGGTTAATAAAGGATTGCTTTTATCGAGGAAGGTTTATCTTGAGTTGGAATTGTATTGTGAAGGAACTGACACGGCAACTTTCCTTCTAGATTAAAACAGAGACCGGCACTTTTTCCTATAGTGTGCAAGCTCGACCACCGCTGTGGGATTGCAGGGTGGTCATAACCCTTGGATACGAGCAGTGAATTATGAGATGGAAAAATTAATCCAGCCAGCAAAGGAGGCAATATGGAGAATCACAATATATTAGTAAGTGTCTTGTATTCACTTTCTCTACATGATAGATGCAATTTGCTGAAGTGACACAACCCCTTTAACATTCAAAGAATGCATATTTTAACTCCAACTACACAGACAATAATATTAGGGTGACCATACGTCCTCTTTTTCCAGGAGATGTCCTCTATCTGGGACCTAAAAAAATGTTTTGGCCAGGATTTATAAGTTACTAAAAATGTCTAGGATTCTCAAAGAAGATGGGGGGGGGGGGGGGGGGGCACAATTACAAACGGGCGCCCCCTGCCCCAAGTGTCCCCTTTTTGAAAACCAAGTTATGGTCACCCTAATTATTGTGCAATACAATTGTGATTTGTGTGATTTTCTCGTTCTATCCCCAAGATTATTATCCGTCCTCCTTTCTTTTTTTCTTCAAGCTAAATGTGAACTGAAGTAAAACATGGTATCCTATAAGGTCTGATTATATGGTGATGTGGACTACAGGGAGCAAACTACTTGTCTTCTATCAATCTATCCAATGTAATATAGACCATGGGTCGATAGCGAATATCTCACACATTGTATATGTCTATGGTGGGCTATACCATACCTCTAAGTTTAGGATGTAGACGTATCTCCTATTTCTGCACGATGGCTGCGCTTTACACTTGCTTGCAGTTGGTGTGACAAGGCTGGAAGTCTCCTCAGATAACAGAATCAGGAAATATAGCTGGTAATAAAACGAAATTGTCATAAAAAGAACCAATTGTAGAGCACTGGTGGAGCCACGATATAAAAAAAAAATTAACCTCATAAATACTACTTTAGCACAGTAGACCATACTTTTGATTGATTGACTCGCATCTTCCTCAGCAAACTGATGCTTGTCCTACCTTTATATCCTACAAAGAGAGTTGAGCAGATAATGTCACCCACTTCAACAGCCTAACAATACATCACGTCCTAACAATTTGTGGACCGAATGCAATACGAAATCCCAATTTTACCGACTTGAATGTTATCTTTCACGTTTCTCTGCTTTCCTGTTCCTCTACTTAGAAAATGTTAGCCTACTGTATGTTATTCATTAGTGTTGAGTGAAGTGAAGCATTCGAAACACCACTTCATGGTGTAATGAATCAAGTTTTCCTAAAATGGCGGCCTCAATTGTTACAAAATAAAACTAAGTATAGAGGAGACAAATCTAGGAATGCAAGATCACCCATAATGCTGTGCAGCCAGCCAATACGCAAATAGCCATCCCCTGTGATGTCACAGCCCTATAAAACCCTCATCCTGCGCAGTCTCCGCCATTGTCCTGTGAGCTGATTGTAGGGAGATACGTGGCAAGCGCTCATGCACTAGGGACAGTGTTCCTGGAAATAATGAATAGAAGAATATTGGAGAGGGAGGGAGCAGGAAGAGTGCATGGAGACGGTGGGGAGACTACAGGGAGAGTGCAGGGACACTGCAGGGAGAGTACAGGGAGACTTATTCTGTGTTTTATCTATTTATCTATTGATTTATTATAACTATATTGTCATGCCCTGCTCAGGTTATGTGCGGAGGTCTGCCAGGCTAGCAGCACATGTGTCGTTTGTTTTGTTTTGGGTTTGGATTTGAGCTGTATCTGCCTCCTTCCAGGTGCACACATTTGTATGAGTTTAAATTACTCCCTTTCCCAGTGTCCTGTGTGAGTTATAGCTTCTATCTTGCTCTGAGGAAGGAAGGAAGGAATTGCTGTTTCTGCTCAGCTACAGATAAGTTGGTTTTGTTTCTCTCTTGTGTTCTGTCTAGGCTGTTAGGGAGACACCTGCTCCCTCCTTGCTTAAGGAAGCAGGCTGTCTCTTTTCCCCTTTTCCACTATCTTAGGGATCTTAGGGTTTCTTCAGTCTTAGGCATGGGGGCACGTTTATTCCCACCTTCAGGGTCTGAACGTAGGCACAGAAGTCCAGGGAGAGTTGGTAGGGATTTGCTAGGAGGTGACCTTTATCCTCAGCTTCTGGTCTAGACACTTGTTTCTTGATTTTCTGTGTTTCTATTGTATCTTGTATCCTACCCAGCGTGACATATATAGAATTATTCCTACATCAGCCTTAAACTGTCACCGCCAGACATCTGAGAAGCTCTGACAGACGTTCTTCAGAACCTCCTGCCTGAGGTTCTTTTGTTTTGCTTTTGTTTTGTCATCTCGTTTCCCTCTCTCAGCTGTCATCTAGTTGCACTGATTGCATCCCTTTAAATCCCGTCCCATACTGCATCACTTTGCGGTTTATACAACTTCCTGGAGTGTGCTGATGCTAGAAGCTGTTACTGCTGCATCCACAAGATAAGTCTGTTTTCTTTATTTCTGTTTGCCTGTGGGCTTGATCCTAGGTGACCCTGACTCCCTCCGTATTTAGTCTAGGGAGCCGGTGGTCGTGTCCCCTCACTATTATAGGGTGTTCAGGTGTCATACAGTCGAGGAACGAGGGTATGCAATTTTCTACCATTGAGATTTTTGCATAGGCTGAGCAGTAAGGGAGAGAGCTAGGGCTCTTACAGGGCTTACCCTATTGTTCCTTAGTTTTGGATCAAGTCAGTCGGATCTTCATTTGTGTCTTCTAGTTTTCTGTAACACCATCCATGACATAAACTAAGATATGTAATTCAGTACCAATAAAATGGAAGCCTTTATTATTCCAGTGCCAGCGTGCCAACCAATACCACCCAGTCTGCACCCCTTAGAGGGGCCAGGTCTTAATGATGACCATCCTCATCTTATGCTAGCTTTACTTCTTCCAAATCATTCTTCAAAGTCTACATGTCCTAGAAAAGTCAGTGAGATGCAAGGAGAGGAGGAGCTGGATGTTCCTGATAACATATTCTCATCCATATTAGATGATGTGGAAAAGGAAGCAAAGCAGATGGCAGAAGAAGGGCTCCCACCTGTACGGCAGGAGAGCACTGGCATTGGAGAAGTAGGCCCTGTTTAAAGATGCATTAAAGGTACGGCACAACCATTAACAATGCAGACTGTCTATACAGTGGGGTCTTCATTATTACAATTAAAGGCAGCTTCAGGTTAATTGGCCTCATGGTTCTTTACTACAACTCGCCAACAGCACAACCACTCTGTGTGGCCATAGCCTAAGGCAGAGCGGCCTGGGTTTACCTGGCGTTATGAATTTATTCAGAATGAATCGAATTTCTTTGTGAAGTTACCAAATAGAATTTTTCAAAACTTTGCTCATCTCTATTATTCATAATTGTACTTTATGTAATGCTGTAGCCTAATGGTGTGTATATTCTTATTTATTCCTCAGTTTTGCCAGTCTCTTTTATTGGCTAGTAGGAAGGTGTTTACCTGCCTGTCGAGCTCCGCATAGACCCCGGGGGTACGTGAAGTGGGGGCAGGACAGTCCCCTATTTAAACAAGGGGATATGCTATGATTTTTATGACTGCATAAAAGATGCAAACCTTGACAAAATGTTATTTGATTTTGGGCCAAGTTTACATGAAATAGTAATCAGAAACAACCTTTGTACAAACGAACATTTAGCAAGTCAATGCCCCATGTAAACAGACCTTTAGGAATGGTTGGTTTCCTTCCCTATTACATATCCTTGGTGCTAGCATTGCTCCTGGTGGGTCAAGATCATAAGAACTTAGGAGAAACACAATCTTAACTATAATAAGTAAGCAGCTTTACATGATGTGTATTGTGTAGTTTTCTGGTGACAACAAATTAGGTCAGAGCCACAGATACGAGTACATGCAATTTTCATGTGAGGGAACCCTAGCTATCTTGGAGACAGGCAACTTTTTTTATACATCCAAATCCCAGCATATTTGCCAGGTAGTGTATGTTTTTCACTAGATACCACTGTATGAAATACGGGGGCTTGCTTTTGCTTAGGTGTCTTACTCTCTTATACTTCAAGCACCCATCTTCCAACCCGTCTGGGTCCACTCTGTAGCTTCATCTCACTAGATGTCTAACAACTAAGATGGGTCTCCATTCGGTTTCTGCCCCAGACTCTACCTAGTGTCCTTCAGAATTCACCTCTCGGAGGCTGCCAGACTCAAGGTCGCTGGTGTGGCTCTTTCTTCTGTAGTCTGATCACATTTGGCTATAGCTATATCTCTGGATAACGGCCGTAGCTAAATAGAATGTCTCCTTTTCTTCTGGCTTCCTCAGTCTTGTCTCTCTAAGGTGTCAAAACCCAAACTTTTTATTTGCAGGGGTACAAAGGCCCTTTACATATTTGCTGTGGTAAATGTTATGACTCCCAAATATCTCTGCTTGGTCACTGCAGGATTTTAGAATGGTACCCTCGACCAACTTCACCCTTCTAGAATGGCAAATGTGAGGAGTTCTCACGGTGTCATCCCTTTACTAAAGGCAGAAGGCCAACTCCCAGGGCACAAAGGCCACTGTAGTCTGTAACCATGGCATAATATAGATGTGCATAAGATCCATAGGCCCAAACTAGCAGACTTGTAAACAATGATAAATTCTTTTATTATAAAATACAATATGGAGCTATTTTGAGTAAATGGGGATTCCCATTCATTCTGGTCCTTTATCATTTAACCAGAGAAGAGAGTGGATTCATAGAGCATAGGTCTCTGGAGGACCCAGCATATCCATGCATTACAGGGACAGCCATGGGTACTATGTAATGCTTACTTGTATTGGCACGACAGTGGAACTGTACACTTGCCGTGGGACAAGATTCCCATGCATGATGTACTATTTCACATATATTCTTACAACTGCACGTTAGTAAGTGTGGGGTTAATAATATGTAGCACATATTAAGGAGGTTATCCAATGGTTAATGTAAAAAATGAAAATCCAATACACATAGTAGATGACAATCTCTTTCTACAAACTGTGAACCAGCCCTGTACCTTATATGGATCCAGAGATCTCCCCATTTATTTAAGATGGCAACTTAGGGGGCTGTGCACTATCTCAGGGTGTGTGTCCTTTATACTGCAGCTGGTGGCAGTTTTTAGGATGGAACCGAGCACATGCTTCCATCTCAGTGAGTAGGACAGAGAAATTAGAAAAAAGCAAACAGCAGGTGGTGCTATAAAGAGAGATTTCAGTGAATAACTCAGTGGCTATACAACATTTTTAAAGGGAACCTGTCACCTCGAAAACACATTTTAAACCGACATCATTACCTTACAGTAGCCCCCAGTGTGTTCCTAATCATGTTTTTCATTCCTCCACTGGTTGTTGTGTACTTTATAAAAATGTTGTTTTAACCGGTGTTTTCGCTATCCTCAGAGTCATCTTGAAGTCAGGGGGGCAGCGGCCTCCTTGCTTCAAGTCAAGCTAAGCCCGCCCCTTACCCGTCCTCCCTTCACTGTGATTGATATCCTGCTGTGAGGCTGGGATTGTGCAAGTCTCGCGCATGTGTCACTGCGCGATCCCGTCTCACACACTCAGCTGGCCACTTTCCTCTCTCTGCGCCATGTGTTACGCACGCGCGCATGATGGAAAAGCCCGGTGCATGCGCTGAGAGGAAAGCGGCGGCTGAGTGTGGGAGCCGGAGATGGGATCGTGCAGTGACAAGGAGCGCACCGCGCATGCGCGAGACTTGCACGATCCCAGCCTCACAGCAGGATGTCAATCTGTCTGTCTGTGCGCGCTTTCGGCATTCTCCCCCCTGCTATTGCTCGCCTGTCTGCACTGTAGCACAACTTCGGCCTCCCCGCTCACCGCCTCATATTCAACATGCCCACAAGGTGGAACTCCACCTTGCACATGCTGGAGAGACTGTGCGAGAAGCAGCAGGCGATAGTTAAGTTTCAGCTGCAGCACGCACGGGTGAGTTGCTCTGTGGAACAGCACCACTTCACCAACAACGAGTGGGCCTCCATGCGGGAGTGCCGCGTTGAACTGTTTCGAGTACTCCACCAATATGGCCAGTGCTGATGACACAGTCCTCAGGCTTACTATGCCACTTCTGGCGACGATGGAAGAGAATGTGGCACAGGAGGAGGAGGAGGAAGAGGGATCATTTCCACGGTTATCACGCCAGTCATTCACAAGCTGCTCGGAGGGTGGGTTTCTGCACCAACAGAGGCCAGAGGTACAGAATTGTCCAGCCAGGGCACAGTTCTGGAGGATGATGAGGAGGAGGATGATGAGGAGGACAAACCGTGTTAACAGCAGGGTGGCACCCAGCCCAGCTCATGGCCATCACTGGTGTGTGGCTGGGGGGATACAGAGGACACAGACGATACACTTCCCACAGAGGACAGCTTGTCATTGCCTCTGGGCAGCCTGGCACACATGAGTGAATACATGCTGCAGTGCCTGCGCAGCGACCGCCGAGTTGCCCACATTCTTACCAGTGCTGATTACTGGGTGGCTACCCTGCTGGATCCCCGCTTCAAGGACAACGTGCTGTCCTTAATTCCGTCAATGGAATGTGATCGGAAGATGCGAGAGTAGAAGCGCACGCTGGTAGACACGCTGCTGATGGCATTCCCACCTGACACTGGGGGCACAGTGGCAGCACAAGGCAAAGGCAGAGGAGGAGGAAGAAGTCTCCAACGCAGCTGGGGCACCACCAGCACCTCCGAAGCGAGAATTAGCATGGCCCAAATAGTTCAAGACCATTAATTTTTTTTTAAAATGTATTCTATGTTATTTTAATTCATTTCCCTATCCACATTTGTTTGCAGGGCAATTGCCCTGCTCTTACCCCTATTTTTTTGCTTCCTTTTGCAGCCCTCTAGCCCTTTCTATGACTTGTTAAGAGCCATTTTAGTGCCCAAAGTTCAGGTCCCCATTGAACCCAGGGAACCCGAACTTCCAGGTGTTCGCTCAATCCTAGAGATGGCCATTGGGGGCGCTCCAGCATTTCTCCATCCACATGTAAGCAGTTATGTGTATAATATGCTGGTGCAGTAAACACATTTAAAACACATTCTGAGGCTCAAAGCCTACTTTTATATATAAATTAATAAAAGTTAATTTTCAGCACTCATTCTAGATCTGGGTCAAGTTTGGTAGTGAACCCCTTTTTTGGCTATTAGTGTATTTTGTAAATGTACCTCTACCCAGATCGGGTCTTTTTGCATTATTGCAATATAGTAATCTTACATACACATTGGTCAAAAGTAGCCAGAAAGTGGCCAATCACTTTAAGAAAATAGATATCTAGGCTTCGGAAAGGGCTTTATTAGTGATATTCTTATTGCCCAAACATGTGATTATCTAACCATAAGAAGTTAAAAGGGTTTTCCAAGACTTTTATACTATCCTCAGGATCGGTCATCAGTATCTGATCGGTGGGGGTCCAACACCTGTTTGGGAAGGCATCGGTGCTCCTGTGAGCACCACAACCCTTTCTCAGCTCACAGCGCCGTACATTGTATAGTGGCTGTGCTTGGTATTGTGCTCAGCCCCATTCACTTCTATGGGGTTGAGGTGCGCCTAGGCCTCTCGCTTTCTGAAACAGGAGAAACATGGACAAAATTGAATTTTTCAAACCACACATTCAAGCCATGTCCACCACCTGCTGCCTCCAACTCAGAAATATCTTTCCGATTCGCACATTCCTCAACCAAGAGTCTGCAAAAATGCTTGTACATGCCCTCATCATCTCCCGCCTAGACTACTGTAACATCCTCCTCTGTGGTTTCCCATCTAACACTCTCACACCCCTCCAATCCATCCTCAACTCTCCTGCCCGACTAATCCATCTCTCCCACAGTTACTCTTCTGTCTCTTCTCTTTGCCAATCCCTTCACTGGCTCCCCATTTCCCAGAGAATGCAGTAAAAAACACTAACTATGACATACAAGACCATCCACAACCAGTCACCTCCATATATCCATGACCTATTAGACATCCAGGCCCCCAATCAGACCCCCATTAGACCTCTAGACCCCCAATTGGACCCCCATTAGACCCCCAGACCCCAATCAGACCCCTATTAGACCTACAGACCCCCAATCAGACCCCCATTAGACCTCCAGATTCCCATTAGACCTCTCTAGACCCTCAGTCAAACCCTTTAGACCATCAATCAGACCCCCAATCAGAACCTACAGACCCCCATTAGACCTCAGACCAGACCTCCAGACCCCCATTAAACCTCCAAACCCCCATATCTGACCCCAATTAGACATCCAGACCCCTAATCAGAACCCTATTAGACCTCAAAACACCAAATCAGACCCCCATTAGACCTCTAGACCCCCAATCGGACCCCATTAGACCTCTAGACCCCCAATAAGACCCCCATTAGACCTCCAGACCCCCTTTAGACCTCTTTAGACTTCCAGTCATACCCTTTAGACCCTCAATCAGATCCCCAATCAGACCCTTCAGGCCCCCAATCAGACCCTTCAGGCCCCTAATCAGACCCTTCAGGCTCCCAATCAGACCCTTCAGGCCCCGAATCAAAACCCTTCAGGCCCCGAATCAAAACCCTTCAGGCCCCAAATCAGACCCCTAATCAGACCCTTCAGATTCCTAATTAAACTCCCAATCAGGGGTAAATACTGTTCAGCGCTCACAGCGCTCTTCTCCCCCTCCTCCTGCAGACTAGTGAGCACTTCCATAATGGAAGCGCTCACTAGTATTTCCTTTATAAGATGCACTACCCAGTCGCAACTACGACCCCTATAGTTACGCTAGTGTGTGTAATGATTCCTCCCTATCTTTTCCCTACACCTTGAATAATCATTCCCTGCACTTGTAAATCATTTTTTTTTTAGCACAATGACTGTTTTTCTAACACTGTCCCTAGCGCCTGCTGGCGTCTCTCCCTTCACTAAGTACACTGGTAAATGGCAGAATCTAAGATGGCTGCTGCTATTTATAGGGCTGTGACATCACAGGGCTGGCTGGCTGCTGATTGCCTGCATGCATGGCATTATGGGTTATCCCGCCTTCCCAGCGTTCCTCTCTCAATGTCCTCACATGTGCAGCAACCATTTTAGGAATAAATGCGATTCGTTACCACAAAGCGCGAGGAAATTTGGCTTTAGTCCGAAACGAATTTTTCCTGAAATTTGGATTAAATTCTGCTTCGTCAGCTTCGATTCGCTCATCTCCAATCATAGTGATGACTTCCTAATGATACTAATCTATGCACTTGTACAATTACAATAGTATCTCAAATCATGGAGCAAACAGTGCTGAAGGCAGCTATTCTCACACTAATACAATTCACTTAAAGGTGTTATCCCATGATTAATGTAAGATAGGAACATCAGACATCACATATCTAATAAAGCTAGAACCAGCCCTGTACCTCATATGGATCCTGAGATCTCGTCATCCATCACCCCAATTGCCATTCTAGACTTTTTCAGGCTAGTGTAACACCCCAGAGTGGCGTTACCACTACTGCACCCTGTTACTATCTCTATTGGGCTAATATAATGTCATCTTATGTATGTCTTTCCAGGTCCTCCACAATGTGCATTCATAATCTTGTTATGTAACTGTTTATTACATGTAATGTGCCTGGTTCATCAGCAGGTGGCAGCGTAAATGGCAGAGCTATCCTTAGAGAGAATAGAACTTACCATTCCATTCTCCTCACTTTGGGCAGAAGTGGGACAGTCCTGCTTGCTACCAGAAGGAGGTGGGGCAGTTTTGGTTATTTCTGGTTGAGACTCCATGTTCTAGCTGCCAGTATTCTAACCTACTTTTTGGCTGAACATAAGTCTGACTACAAGAGTGAAGTGCAGCATAAAAAAGTAAACAAAGACACCAACTGAAAGTAAAGCAGAGGGAGAGAAAGATATAGCAAAGTTGAGTTTACCTGCCAGTTTAATGCTAAAGCCTGCTGGAACCAAGACAAAGCCTGAAACTGTTTGGAGAAACGTTTATTCAAGTAAGGCTGCCATTGAACTTGATCTCAAGGTCTGGACTCAAGTTATTTCTTCAAATCACTCAATTATTACCCCTATTTATTGCTTCAGAGCCAAAGCCTGGGGTCCATCCGTATCTAGGTAGGAGCACCGTGACACACATAAAGAGACATTTTAGGCTGCAACATACCACTCGGCATTTCTTACACCTAGGTCACAATATAGAGAGGGTCCTGTGGGAAGGTGCCCATTGCACTAGCAGATGAGGGGGCATGTGTAGTACCCCTGACTTCTAGATATCTGCAAATGTTTTTAATGAATTGTAATGTTATGCATTTTTCCAGACCTTATTCTTCTATGAGATTAAGACTCTAGAGAAATCAACAAAATTCAAGAGCACAGCTTCAAGAAATCATCAGTACAACAGTGACAGTGATCAGTGAAATACAGCTTTTACAGACTCTGCTGC
This sequence comes from Bufo gargarizans, assembly GCF_014858855.1. Lineage (NCBI taxonomy): Eukaryota > Metazoa > Chordata > Amphibia > Anura > Bufonidae > Bufo > Bufo gargarizans. Next base: position 8,829,282 of record NC_058088.1, read on the forward strand.
AAGGTGAGGGACAACAGCTCAGACACCACCACCTATCTAAACCATTGTTAGGTCAGACTAACAATGAGGGCTCATATACACAACCATGTTTTCTCTCCACTTGTGATCCGCATTTTTTGCGGTTCGGTTGCAGACTCATTCACTTCAGTGTGGCCACATAAGATGCGGACAGCACATCTGTATGTCCATCTTGCAGCACCCAAAAAAAATTAATAGAAGATTTTAGAGACTGTTATACTTTTTCTTCTGGCCAGATTCTTTAAACTACATTTTTACTGCACCGATCCCCAGAGAGCAAAGGCCTGAGGGAGTACACCGTGACACATCTCATCAGGGCCACTACCCCTCCTATCCTCTGCACTGGCTCTTTTTCTCAGAGGACATGTCCTTTCTGCTGCAGCTCTCTCCTTATCACTGCTCAGGGGCCATGTTTTTTCTGCTCTCCCTCTACCTGTCACACCTTTGAACAGTAGATATGGATTGTGGCATTTGAAGGATGGAACATGTGTGACTACCTTAGCGAGATTACACAGGCTGCATCCTAAAACCCAGAACTTATTTTTTTTTTATTTCTATGGAGTTGGCTTGATTTTTGCGGGACAACTTTTCATTGGTATCATTTTGACGTAAATAACACCTTTTGATCGCATGTTATTACGTTTTTACCGTGGTGATTAAGAATAAATTAGCAATTCTGTTTTTTTTTTTGTTTTTTTTAGGGCGTTTACCGTAGGGGTTTCTGTAATTTACATGATATTTGTGTAGTGTGGGATGTTAAGGACATGGAATTTTTTCAAATTTAATAAATGTTTTTTTTTTTAACCACTTAATGGTCCCACAGGGGGACTATAACAGACTTTCCTTTGATTGCTTCTAAAATACAATGGACTATACCTATAGTGAACTGCATTTTAATGTCAGTTCTAACCTGCTCGGGAACACTCAAGGCAGACTTGGGGCCTACACCAGGGGACCTTTGCATCTCACGGTCGCATTTGTGAGGTGCTGATGGGAGGCCGAGGGAATCTGCCGCTTACATGTCCCTAGCCTGTAAGGAGTTCAAAGATAAATGCTCCTGCCAGTCTGGGCTGTTAAAGCAGGCGCGTGGCTCTAATGTGAGAGCCGAGCCACCGCTTTCCACTGGTGGACCTGTGCAGCGCTTAGACCGGGCCACTGTGAAAGGCCCAGCCTAATGCCCCTTGGTAAGCACCCTAAAAAGGCGTATTGGTGGTGACTGAGGGGTGAAATAAATATATTTCCCAAGTCATATTGATTCTGAAACATCTGTTCATGTAACATAGCAAAAAAATAGAGGATAATTGAGCTTCCGTATAACAAGAAGTGTAAAGTGACGCGTTTCAGACCTCTAAGACATATGGGTCCTTCCTCTTGACAAACACAAATGTGAAATGGGAGCACCCTCAGGTATATCCCCCTACTAACCCCAGATTAATAGGTATCACCTGGGAGGAGGAGACATCGGAGGGCTGTCCCATACTAGCTTTAATTAAAATACCTGCAGCCAAAAAACAAATGAAAGAAAGCTGTGGTATAAGTTTTAACATTAAAATAATAATGGGTAGAATCAAGTGTTCACAAATAATCAGGGCAGATGTATATACAAATAGAGAACAGCAGCATACATTCATGTTCAGTATTGCAGGATGAGATTGTGCCGTTTGTTTAATCCCTCTGGTTGACGGGATCCAAGTTGGAAGATCCAGAAGGCTTCTCTATTGAGAAGTTTCCTTCTGTGATCCCCCCCCCCCCCCCCCCCCTCGGTGGTAAGAAAACCCTTTCTATGCCCTGCACTTTTAAACCTGAGACATCTCCCTCATGTAAAACCGCAAAATGTAGACTGGCTGCGGAGACATTTTAATGTTAAAACTTATACCACAGCTTTCTTTCATTTGTTTTTCTGGCTTGCAGCTAGTATGGGACCACCCTCCAATGTCTCCTCCTTCCAGGTGATACCTATTAACCTGGGGTTAGTAGGGGATATATCTGAGGGTGCTCCCATTTCACATTTGTGTTTGTCATGAGGAAGGACCCATATATCTTAGAGGTCTGAAACGCGTCATTTAACACTTCTTGTTATACGGAAATTTTAATCGCTGGAATAAAGTCAATATTACTTCACCCGAACTGAGCTGGATTATCTTATTTTTTTGCTGAACTTTATCTTCCCGCATCCAGGTGCGGCATCCGTGCCCAGAGGGTGATTAAACAACCACAGGTGAGAGCTGCCTTACATTTGATCTATGTTCATGTAACATAGTAACATAGTACATAAGGCCGAAAATAGACGTTTGTCCATCCAGTTCGACCTGTTATCCTGCAAGTTGATCCAGAGGAAGGCAAAAAAAAAAAAAAAAACTGTGAGGTAGAAGCCAATTTTCCCCACTTTAGGGGAATAAAAAATTCCTTCCCGACTCCAATCAGGCAATCAGAATAACTCCCTGGATCAATGACCCCTCTCTAGTAGCTATAGCCTGTAATATTATTACACTCCAGAAATACATCCAGGCCCCTCTTGAATTCCGTTATTGTACTCACCATCACCACCTCCTCAGGCAGAGAGTTCCATAGTCTCACTGCTCTTACCGTAAAGAATCCTCTTCTATGTTTGTGTACAAACCTTCTTTCCTCCAGACGCAGAGGATGTCCCCTCGTCACAGTCCTGGGGTTAAATAGATGATGGGAGAGATCTCTGTACTGACCCCTGATATATTTATACATATTAATTAGATCTCCCCTCAGTCGTCTTTTTTCTAAAGTGAATAACCCTAATTTTGATCATTTTTCAGGGTACTGTAGTTGCCCCATTCCAGTTATTACTTTAGTTGCCCTCCTCTGGACCTTCTCCAGCTCTGCTATGTCTGCCTTGTTTACAGGAGCCCAGAACTGTACACAGTACTCCATGTGTGGTCTGACTAGCGATTTGTAAAGTGGTAGGACTATGTTCTTATCACGGGAATCTATGCCCCTTTTGATGCAACACATTATCTTATTGGCCTTGGCAGCAGCTGCCTGACACTGGTTTTTGCAGCTTAGTTTGCTGTTTATTAAAATTCCTAGATCCTTTTCCATGTCAGTGTTACCGAGTGTTTAATCATTTAGTATGTACGGGTGACTTGCATTATTCCTTCCCATGTGCATAACTTTACATTTGTCAGTGTTAAACCTCATCTGCCACTTCTCTGCCCAAGCCTCCAGTCTATCCAGATCACTCTGTAGTAGTATACTGTCCTCATCAGTGTTAATTACTTTACACAGTTTAGTGTCATCTGGGAAAATTGATACTTTACTATGTAAGCCTTCTACAAGATTATTGATAAATATATTGAAGAGAATAGGGCCCAATACTGACCCCTGAGGTACCCCGCTAGTGACAGTGACCCAATCTGAGTGTGTACCGTTAATAACCACCCTCTGTTTTCTATCATTGAGCCAGTTACTTACCCACATACAGATGTTTTCTCCCAGTCCGAGCATTCTCATTTTATATACTAACCTTTTATGTGGTACAGTGTCAAATGCTTTGGAGAAGTCCAGATATACGACATCCATTGATTCGTCAAGTCTAGAACTTACCTCCTCATAGAAACTGATTAAATTAGTTTTGCATGACCGATCCCTCACGAAGCCATGCTGATATGGCGTTATTTGCTTATTTCCGTTGAGATGCTCTAATATAGCATCTCTCAGAAAACCTTCAAACAGTTTACCCACAACAGATGTCAAACTTACCGGCCTATAGTTTCCAGGCTCTGTTTTTGGACCCTTTTTGAATATTGGCACCACATATGCCATGCGCCAATCCTGTGGGACATTCCCAGTCAGTATAGAGTCCGCAAATATCAGAAATAAGGGTCTGGCTATGACATTACTTAATTCTCTTAGGATACGGGGATGTGTTCGTCTTTTTGCCCAGTTTTTCTTATTAGATAATGAATAGATAATTAGTTAATGAATACAATGCCAACTGGCATGTTTCCCTGTGCAGCGAGGCCCTGGGATGGGAGTGGTAGTGGCCCTGATAAGTGTTTTTTTGTCACAGTGTCCAACCTCAGGCTGTCGCTCCCTGGGGTTCAGTGCAGTGAATAAGTGATGTGAAGTAACCAGGCAGCGATTAAACCTTTAACCCCTTCATGCCCAGTGCCATACATGTACGGCGCTGGGCGGGTGTTTAAAGATGGCGCCCGCTCCTGCACCGCTTCGGGCGCCATAGCCGCGAGTGGTCGTCTGCTTCTTTTAGCAGACACCCGCGTCTCATGTCTGCAACCGGAAGTAATGCCGATCGCGGACATTTAACCCCTCAGATGCTGTGGTCAATCCTGACCACGGCATCTGAGCTTGCTGAAACCGAAAGTGCGCACTTTCGGTGGTGCTATGGCTCCCCGGTTTGGCGATCGGAGGAGCCAGAGCATGTATTCAGCAGCCCCTGTCTTTATGAATGACAGGAGGCTGCTGCATAGTATTTCCTATGGAGCCCTTGCCTGCATTAGGGCTCCATAGGAAACTAGTAAAATGATCATAGATTCCAACAGATGTCGCCAAAATACAAACAAATACAACTATGGCTTTCAGAATATGGAGGCACTAAAAAATAATTTTTTTCAAAAGTGCTTTATTATGTAAAACTGGAACAAACAACCCCAAAAAGTTGTCATATTTTGTATTGTCGCATCCATAACATGATCTAACCTGTAAAAAACAAAAAATAAAAACGGTGCCAAAACATCGATGTAGTCAGAGGGTGCAAGGTTTGAGGTGATCTGTTTTTCTTTTCAATAAAGGAGACAACATTTTTTTTTCTTCTGTGGCTTAGGCTGACAGTTCTTTAAAGATGGCTCGAATCCCTAACACTATTCGTTTGGAACTGGACCCAAAGGATACAAGGAAAAACATTATGGAGTTTATGGTGGCAGAGCTCGTGGAAAAGAAGGATGGAGCTGAGAGACATCACATCTACAGTATCCATAACTCCCATAAGCAAGGTGTGTACGATATAAGCTTCCTGAATGAGAATTTATGTTTGGGGGTATATGAATGGTTCTGAAGCCATCCAGAAGATCCTGACTTGATGGGAGTGAAGGTAACTCCATTGTTTGGCCTTCAGGAAATTACAATTGTTGTGCATGTCTATAATCCATTCACTGAAATTAAGTTGCTTATGGATTTTTTGTTGAAATATTGTGACTATGTGGGGAAGGCAGTCCCTCAGCTGAATCGTTTGGGTATTTTTTATTGCAAGTACCGATTCGAAGTTAAGTTGAAGGCGGATCCGCAGTCTGTGGGAGGCTTTAGTTATCCACCGGCTAATTTTTCTGTGGCTGAGAATAGAGGTTTCCTGATATATCCTGGACAGCCGACATATTGCCAGAACTGCTATTCCTTTGGACAAACTCAGGAGAGATGTGAGAAAGGAGTGTGTTGCAGGAACTGTAAAAATGAGGGGCATACCGCTAGGGAATGCCCAGCCTCTAGGGAATGTGATATATGTGGGAAGACAGATCACATATTTAGGAATTGCCCAAGTGCTGCAGCCCAAAGACATGAAAACATGAGGCATCAGCAGATAGTCCAGGATGACCGGGCGGAACAGAAAAGAAGAACTTTCGCTGCAGTGGTAAGTGAGGGTGTGAGGAGAGAAAGAAGGGAGGGGACTGTGTTGTGCCATGCTACTGAACCTGATGGTGCACCCCATCCTGAAGTACCTCCTGTAAGAACCTTGGACCAAATTGTAGAGGATTTATAAAGTGCATCTGACCCAGCAAATATTGGAGAATTTCTGTCTGGGGCAGGGCGGACTGGGAAGAGTCAAAAGGAGGGTGGTGGGAAAACTGATACAGAGGAATATGAGAACATTTCAGTCATACGGAAGGGTAAGGTTGTCAAGAAACGAAGGGGTTATTCAAGTGGACCAGAAACCAGCAACCCCTTTGAGAGCTTGGAAGAGGAGAGTATGGATTCTGGTGGAGGTGGCGAAACAGTATGACTTTAAGCATAAGTTACATGGGAAATATGGGTGAATTAGGAAATTTTAGTTTTTGTTAGATAAGAGAATGTGAGAGTATTTAAAAGGAAGGTCAGAAGATAGGCTATTTTTGAGTTTTTAGCACCAGAAGATGCCGCAATTTTTTGCTTACAGGAATGTGGCCTGTGTGAGTCAGTAAGAGAAGAAGAGTGGCTATATGGAAAGTCTGTGTGGCCAGGGTATGTATTAAATAAAAATTATGGAGTGTGTTTCTTAGTTAAAGGGAGGGATGTGACATTAGTAAGTTATATCATGATAGATGAAGGGAGGTGTATACTAGCAAATTTTGAATATAAAAATGTGACATTGTGTGTGATTAATATATATGCACATATAGATAAGAATGAAAGGAAACTTTTGTTTGAAAAGGTAAGATTATTCCTGGGAGAATGCCAGTAATTATTGCAGGAGATATGAATTGTGACATAGACAAGAGTTCAAGTAAGGTCCCAGGGAAGGTTCTAGTAGAGTTACTTTCAGATTTTAAGTTAGTTAATATGCAAAATAGAACCTAAGTTGAAGACCTATCATGCGAACAGTGGTAGAGTTCATAGTAGGTTAGAATATTGTTTTGTATCACAAAATTTGCATCCTTTGAGTTATAAATAGAAAGAAGTTGTATTTTCTAATCATGAATGTGTGGCATGTGAGTTGGATGTAGAGTCAAGAGGAGTGTATGGACATGGGTTGTGGAAATTGAATGCAAGTTTGTTGGAAAGTGAGGAAGTGAAACTGGAATATAGAAGATTATAGGAAAGTTGGTGTAGGAGAAAGAGTGATATGTGTAAGTGGTGGGATTGGGTTAAAATGAAAACAAGGTCCTTTTTTCAAGAATTTAGGATATAAAACGGTGGCAGCAAAAAAAAAAAAAGTGTATGTGAGATTGAATGCTAGGTAAGGTTTTTGTATAAGTTAAGAGAGGAGGGTGTTGATGTGAGTGAGGATATAGTGAGAGTGAGATTAAAGAATTATAAGAAGTATCATTTTTTCAAAAAGGTGCTTGTAAAGAGGCAGTGCATAAATGTATGTTAAAATTGGGGTGGTAGTGAGGTGAGTGGAGAGGAAGTGTATGAAGAAGTTGCAAAATTTTATGAGGAATTGTATGCTGAGAAATGGAGGGATGAGAGGTGGGAAGATGATGTGTTAAGTGTGATAGAAAAGAGTTTGAATGAAAAAGAGAGAGTGTGTATTATGAGGGATATAACAAGTGATAAAGTATGGAGGGTGGTCAGTAGTATGGCAGCTAATAAGACGCCAGAGGAGGAAGGTTTCCTGTCAAATTCTATAGAAGGACATGGTAGGAACTGATTTGGTAGAATTGTGTAGGTTTATGTGGATGAACGAGAAAATGGCGGATAGTATGCGATCTGGGGTGATTACCTTGATTCTGAAAAAAGGAGGCAGTAAGGACTTATGGAATTGGCAACCGATAACGTTACTTTATTGCGACTACAAGATCTATGAGAAGATATTTGCAAACAGAATGAAAGAAGTAATTGATAGAGTGATACGGGAAGGACAGTGTTGTGCGGTACCTGGAAGGAGGGTCCATGAAAATCTGTGTATGTTGAGATATTGTTTGTGGGATTGTACGGAGAGGACGAGGAATGTGTTTCTGTTAAGTTTAGATTTGGAAAAGGCGTATGATAGGTTGGCTCATAGGTTTGTGTATAGAGTGTTGTTAAGAATGGGATTTCCAGCTGAGTTTGTGTGGAGAGTGAGAAGTATGTATGATGGAATTTTAGTCGAGTGTTGTTGAAGAGTAAATGTGTTCTCTGGGGTAAGGCAAGGGTGTCCATTGTTACCCATTGTGTTCATATGTGCGATTAAACCATTGTTGTGTCTGTTAAGAAAAGATAAGGTAATTCGTGAAGTGCAAGTGCCAGGAGATGGTGGGGGTTAATGGAAGGTGAGCGGGTATATGGATGATGTGTGTATGTGTTATATGATTCAGAGTGTTCGGTGAGACGTGTGAAATTGTTAGTGTCGATATTTTGTGGAGCGTCTGCTTTTTGTGTAAATTGGAATACATAAGAGTAAGGCCCCTTTCACACGGGCGAGTATTCCGTGCGGATGCAATGCGTGAGTTGAACGCATTGCACCCACACTGAATCCGGACCCATTCATTTCTATGGGGCTGTGCACATGAGCGGTGATTTTCACGCATCACTTGTGCGTTGAGTGAAAATCGCAGCATGCTCTATATTGTCCGATTTTCACGCGACGCAGGCCCCATAGAAGTGAATGGGAAGCATGAATATCGCATAGCATCCGCAAGCAAGTGCGGATGCGGCGCGATTTTCACGCACGGTTGCTAGGAGACGATCGGGATGGAGACCCGATCATTATTATTTTCCCTTGTAACACGGTCGGGATGGAGACCCGGAATTAAAGGCATTCCGTTATGTATTCCGTCATAGAATTGCGTTATAGTCCATGGTAACAGAATCCATAACGCAAATCTGCTTTTACCACCAAACAAAGAATGAACGAATTTCAAAATATGATATTTACTCATCTCTAATAATAATGATAGGGAGAAGCTATTGATAATAAGTGAGAATTTTTTTTATAAAAGTGTAGAATGGTTAACAAAGCAAATGTGACGTGTGTATGTTCCGCGAAAACTCAAACGCAACCAAGTGAAAGGCTGGCAGGCTTGTATTGGCTAATGCAGGTCATTTTTTGGGAATATCTCGGGAATGGTACATCCTAGAGAGAGGAGCCGCCTGCAAGATTTCTTTCCAGGTAGCAAGGGATGTGTATACAACGTTTCGTTGAAACGCAACCATCCATTTCAACGAAACTTGGTATACACATTCCTTGCTACCTGGAAATAAATCTTGCGGGGGTCTCGACTCTCTAGGACGTACCGTTCCTGAGATATTCCCCAAAAATGACTTGCATTAGCCAATACAAGCCTGCAAGTCTTTCTATTCATATGCCAACTGCAATACACACGTTCACATGTTTCTTATCAGCCAATAGAAGCTCGCAGGGCCTTACTCTCCACACACACCGCTTTATTCCAGATTTCCATAACAACCCAGCCAACCCAAGTCGCACGACACATAGGGCACAACTACACTGCTACATGACGATGGTATTGGCTATCCGTTCGGTCTTTTAACCCATAACCCCCCCCAACTTAACTCCCTGCTGATAAATAAGAAAAAAAACCATGGTTCTGATTTAATCTCCACAGCAGCTATTTTTGATTAAATAAATAACATAAATACCATAACAACCAAACATATATTAACCAATGACGAGGGAGGTCCTAGAAGCCCCAAAAACCACATAAACACAAGTAAAACAGGCAACTCCATCTTGCCCCCAGCCGTTGAACCCAGCTCGGAGAGAGGAACCCCATGAGAGTCCAGCAACTCCCGCGGGGCCCTGCCATCCTCAAGTACCACGATATGTACCAACTTCAAGGCCCTTCCCCGCCTCCAAAGGAATCTTTTGTTTGAAAAGGTAAGATTATTTATCCCTGGGAGAATGCCAGTAATTATTGCAGGAGATATGAATTGTGACATAGACAAGAGTTCAACTAAGGTCCCAGGGAAGGTGCTAGTAGAGTTACTTTCAGATTTTAAGTTAGTTGATATGCAAAATAGAACCTAAGTTGAAGACCTATCATGCGAACAGTGGTAGAGTTCATAGTAGGTTAGAATATTGTTTTGTATCACAAAATTTGCATCCTTTGAGTTATAAACAGAAAGAAGTTGTATTTTCTGATCATGAATGTGTGGCATGTGAGTTGGATGTAGAGTCAAGAGGAGTGTATAGACATGGGTGGTGGAAATTGAATGCAAGTTTGTTGGAAAGTGAGGAAGTGAAACTGGAATATAGAAGATTGTAGGAAAGTTGTGTAGGAGAAAGAGTGATATGTGTAAGTGGTGGGATTGGGTTAAAATGAAAACAAGGTCCTTTTTTCAAGAATTTAGGATATAAAATGGTGGCAGCAAAAAGAAAAGTGTGTGTGAGATTGAATGCTAGGTAAGGTTTATGTATAAGTTAAGAGAGGAGGGTGTTGATGTGAGTGAGGATATAGTGAGAGTGAGATTAAAGAATTTTTATTTTTTATTTTTTTTATTTAAGTTTTATTGTTTTTTCAACAAGAAACAAAGGGTAACAGGGTACCAAGGTAGAGGCACGCAGGCCGTATCAGAGTCATAGACAAAGGCTAGTACATTACATTACATTCCACATAATAGTATCACGTTAGGTCTGATTGCGTGATCAAGACAACCATGAACATTACATTGTCAGTCGAAGCAGCCTTATACTGGAGAGTGGGTAGCACATTATTAGATACCATCGACCTAGCTCGACCCGGCTTTCGGGAAACACCTTCGTTTTTGTTAAGGTATGTCTCGCTCAAAAACAGATGGGGTACAGTGTACCGTAAAGGGGGGAGAGGGGACCAATCCTACGCACGACATATTGACTCACTACATTGGCACCCACCTCCCATTGCAGCTAGACTGAGGACTTCCCAAGGGAGAGTCAGTTAATGTATAGGCTAGACACCAAATTCTGTAACAGGATGTCGTAGTGTGGGGTAGGTGATCAATTTTTGTTCATTTCTGGGGATTCCTGAAATCCGACCAGAGTACCCATTTCTTTTGGAAAGTGCAGTGAGCACGCATTTCCCAAGAGGATAATTCTTCAAACCTATGGATTTGGTCTAATTTTTGAATCCAGTCCTCTACAGTAGGAATGTGGGATTGGAGCCAATGTTTGGGGAGCAAGAGGCGTGCCGCTATAAGCATTTGTGTAAACACATAAGGCAGTTTCCCTCTATGAGCAGTTGAGGGGAGAGAAAGAAGAGCCAGCTGCGGGGAGAGTGGAATAGAGGTCCCACATATCCTGTTTGAATGTGCAAATATCTCCTTCCACCATTTGTGAATAGTAGGACAGGTCCACCATATGTGTAGAAATGTACCTCTCTCCCCATGGCACCTCCAGCATACGTCCGAAGCAGAATTGGAATACAAGGCTGTTTTATCAGGGGTATTGTACCATCTGGTGAGAATCTTATAATTATTCTCCTGAATCCGAACTGCAGCGAGAGGCCCCATGAGGAGAGCTTCATCAGATCAGGGAGCCGGCCATACGGAATAACAATATCAAGATCCCTCTCCCATCCCATGATGAATGATGGTTTTGCGAGCAAGGGTGGCGAGCGGATCCTACCATGGATCATCGATATAATTTTCTTGGGAGGGGAGCGAGAAGAGATGATTGACTCAAACCACCCTATGGGGCGGTACAGGTCCCCTATCTTTATATGCTGTTTTAAATATGCTCTGAGGTACATAATGGTAAAGGTATCGCACGGGCGGGGGTTTAGAAGGGCTTTCATCGAGTGATGATCTAACCACTCACCCGAAGGCAGTGTCAGAGCAATTACTGGTAGAGATGTGGATTTGAGCTCTTGGGAGGTAGCAGATCGTAAAGTAGAAGGAGCAGTGTCTATGATGTCCTTTACTGTCAGAAGCGGGGATGGAAAGGGAACCGAGCTGTGCGAGGACAAGAACCATTTCCAGGCCTCTAATGCTGCTTTTATTAATGGGTAATGGGCAAATTGACTCGGGATAATCGCCTGAGAACCAAGAAGTAAAGCCCTGGGGGACCTCTGTAGAATATCTACTTCCACTTCTACCAAGAGCGAATGGGGGGGGGGGGGCCGCAACCATGCTACTACTCGGGCTAGAAGAATAGCCCTGCCATAGTTTTCTGGATTTGGCAAGCCAATCCCTCCCTCATGTCTGGGTCTGGTTAACAAGGAGTACGACAGCCTTGCTTTTTTGTTGTTCCAAATAAAGGCTCTAAACTTTTTGGCTATTTGCTCATAAAAGTGTCTGGGGACCGTGATGGGCAATACCTGTTGTAAATAGGTTAGGCGTGGAAGAATCAGGGATGCGAGGAGGTTTTTGCGACCAAACCACGAGAGAGTTGGGTTAGATTGCGCCAGTTTATCTATAGCTTCAAATATAGATTTTCTTAAGGGGGTGTAGTTAAGGGAAAAGAGATCTTGAATATTGGGGCTAAGTTTGACTCCTAAATATGTGATCGTAGGTGAGGACCAATTAAATGGTGAGCCTACCATTAGCTGATTCTTTGTAGATTGGGGCACCCCTACACATAGGACTAGGGATTTGCTCGCGTTAATTTTGAAATCTGAAGCTGCGCTGAAGCAGTTTAGGTGATATTGAATACGTGGGAGGGAAGCTTTGGGGTTGTTTGTCATTATGAGAACATCATCCGCAAATGCAGCAACTTTTTGCTCCCTGCCTCCCAAACATAGACCTGATATCTCCTCATCACTCCTTACAATGGCCAGAAGGGGTTCTAGCGCCTATATAAATAGGAGGGGTGAAAGGGGGCAACCTTGCCTAGTCCCATTGCTTATCAGGAAAGGGGCAGATAGGCTTCCATTTATTTGTACTCTCGCTGATGCTCGCTCATACATAGCAAAAGTTGCTTTAATGAAGGGATCAGGAAGGTCATATCTCTGAAGAGTCTGCCGTAGATATTGCCAGTTTACCCTATCAAATGCTTTCTCCGCGTTAGTACTAAGGAGAAGCAAAGGGGAGGAAAGTCTCTTGGCTTGACAAATGACATTTATCACTCTGGCCGTGTTATCCTTGCCCTCTCTTGTGCGGATAAAGCCAACCTGATCTCCATGAATGAGGGAGGGGAGAAGGGTAGCTAGTCGGTTCGCTAACATCTTGGCTAGGAGCTTGAGGTCTATGTTTAGGAGGGATATGGGCCTGTAGTTGGAGCAACATTTGGGATCTTTCCCCTCTTTTGGTATAAGGGTAATATGTGCCATGGTCATGTCTCTCGATAGTGGGTTTCCCAACAAGGAATGGTTACAGACCTTCAACAAATGGGGTAGGAGAATTCCCTGAAGGGTCTTGTAATAAGTAAGAGGAAGTCCATCCGGACCTGGGCTTTTTCCGACTGGCATTTGTCGCATTGCGTTTTTAAGTTCTAAGATGGAAAAAGGGGCTTCTAACTTTGATTTCTGGTCTGTCGAGATTTGTGGTATTTTGGATGAATCTAGGAAGCTTTCAATGAGTGAAGTTCGTTTGTCAGTAGAGTTTGTAGGGGAAAGGTTATAGAGATTACTATAATAATCCCGGAATTGCTCCGCAATTTGGGAAACTGAGAAGATCGACTTGCCATCCGGAGAGGAAAGCTGATGAACATAGTTCGAAGACCTCCTTCCCTTAATCCTGTTCATCAAGAATTTTGAAGCCTTGTCTCCATGAGCAAAAAACTTATGTTGAGCGCTCATAAAAAACTTCGCTGTTTTAGCTGATAGGAGGGATTGGAGTTTCGCCCTATATTCAGAGAGTTCTTTCAGCTGTGATTCTAAAAGGGTAGATTTGTGGCAGGACTCAAGGCTTTGTATCTTTCTAAGGACCTCATCTATTTCCTTCTCTTGCATTTTCTTTCTAAAGGAGCCCACATTAATGAAGTGACTCCTTATCACTGGTTTATGGGCATCCCACAGGGTAGTAACAGAAATATCTGTATTTTGATTAAGTGAAAAATAATCTGTTAACTGTTTGGAAGCCTGATCTATCAGGTCTTGGGAGCCCAATAGGGTCTCGTTAAGGCGCCAATTAAAACATGTAGGATTTTTAGAGGGAGCGAGTATCTTTATAAATATGGGGGAGTGGTCTGATAAATGAATAGAGCCAATGGATGCTGAGTTGCAGAGGTGAAGGTGTTCTTTAGAAATGAACAAGTAGTCCAGCCGGTGATATGTGTCATGAGCCGGGGAATAGAAAGAGTAATCAAGGGAGTTTGGATGGAGGGAACGCCATGAGTCTACCAGATGGAGATGCCACAGGCTTTTCCTTATGAACTTAAGAGATCTGCCTGAATGGGAGGACTTGCGTGACGATGTATCTAATAGAGGGAATAAGGCTACATTTAGGTCACCCCCCATAATCACGATCCCTTCCTTAAAAGGGTTAACAATTGGGATAAGAGTAGCTACCCATTGGGTTTGGTTGGCGTTAGGACCATAAACGTTGATGAAGGTATATATCTGCTGGCCAATGGAACCTTTAATCAGCAAATATCTCCCTTCTGGGTCCAGAATCTGGTCTAAGAGCTTGAAGGGTATTTTCCTATTAAAGCCTATGCTAACCCCACATGAAGCTGAGGAGTTGCCCCCACAGTGGTACCAGTCAGAATAATAAGAGAACTGCATGTTGGGGTAACGGTTGAACCGAAAATGCGTCTCCTGGAGGAACACCACTTCAGCCTTAGCTTTCCTCAGAATGGCAAAGACCTGACTCCTTTTGGAAGGGGAGTGAAAGCCCTTGACATTATAGGAAGCAATGTGTAGGTCAGCCATACTGTGAAGTGTAGATGCAAGTACCTCTACGCTGGTGGTGCTTCCTCCAAGAGAGCAGAAAGGTGTCAAGCGTTCTCGTCTTTAGATCAGCAGCAATCGTCATAGTGCAGTCACGAACGTATGTAATGGATAGGAGTGTCTCATACCTTGGGAGAAAAACAGAGTGAGAATACGGAACAAAACAGGAAAAAACAAACAGTGAGGAAGTAAGCATATCTGCATATGCTACAATCATGAGGGGGAAGTGTGGTCTTGTGACCGATTAAGAGGTCATATAACATCTCAGCTAGGGCCAATAATTTATCAGAGAGGGAGAGTCTTCTTGAGCATTCAAATAGAAGTAGATAGGAATACTAACTAAGCAGTCACGCCTATAGTAACAGGCCGTTAAACAATCGTTCCAGGACCTACTCAAAAGAAAATAAAACAACAGGAAAAACAAAAGAAAGTCCCAGACTTAATGAGAAGAAACCTGTGCCTCAGGTCAATGGTCCTGGGGAAGGCTTCCCGGAGTAAACTGTAATCCTCTCTTCCTGGACCTGGAATTCTTCGGAGTACGTGGGACCTCAAAAGGAACTACTTTGGGCAGTTCGGGAAGGTCCTTCAGATCTTGATATAGTTCCCAATTTTCAATTGGCAATGGGTCAATATTTAGGATGTCGTAGGTGGCGAACAAATCGGTGTAGGAAGCGATGAATACTTTTTTCCCAGAGAAGGAGAATGAGAGCCCGAATGGATAAGACCAGCGATAAAGAACCTTATTGGACCGGAGCCAATCGGTCAAAGGTTTCAGTGCTCGGCGTTTCCTTAAGGTAAAGGGGGCCAGATCTTGATAAATTTCAAGCTTAGAGTCCCCATATGATAAATCTGTGGCGTTGCGGGCTGCTTCTAAGATGGCGGACTTGACCGGAAAATTCAGAAGCTTACAAAGGACGTCCCTTGGTGGGTCAGATGGCTTGGGTTTAGGGCGGAGAGCCCTGTGTGCCCGTTCTATGATCACTTCGCGTGAATAATCAGGCCCTAGTAGAGAGCTGAAGACAGTGCAGACAGCTGCCGGTATGTCACCTGGTAGGATAGCTTCTGGCATCCCGCGGATCCTCAGGTTATTGCAGCGCCCTCTGTTTTCTTGATCCTCGATCATATTGTGCAGCCCGTTCAGGTAAGTTGAACACCGGCTTAGGGCATCTGTCGTTGCGGCTTGGTGGATCAGTGACGCAGATTGGAGCGATTCCACGGCCTCCACTCGATCGCCGATGTGCTTTACCTCCTGTCTGAGCGCGGAGATTTCCATAAGAATGGGTTCCATGACCCTGCTCAGGGCTCGATCTAGGTATTTTCTGGTGAGGGGAAGGTCGGTACTAGCCTGCGGTTCTTCCGCATCACTTTCTCCCTCTGAAAGAGCCGGAACACGCTTCTGCGCCTTCGCTTGTGGTGTCGGCGCCATCTTGGCTTCTCTCTGAGTCACCGTAGCGGCCGCTTTTTTGAGGAATTTCTCCAGGGGGGATTTGAGCTTTAGAGGTGGTGGAGTGTTCACCTTGCTTCGAGTTGCCAATTTTGACCATTCTCGCTCAATAAAGCGTCTGGTAGCTGGAGTTATGAGCAAACCTCTCGGCAGAGCTGTGAACTATGCAGCCATCTCCATCCGGCGCTAGCTCCGCCCCCCCAGATTAAAGAATTTTTGACTGAGAGAGGTAGAAGTATAATTTATCTGGCAAAATTAGAAAATTTGAAGAAGAATGGAAAATGTAGACCACTTTTTTTCAAAAAGGTGCTTGTAAAGAGGCAGTGCATAAATGTATGTTAAAATTGGGGTGGTAGTGAGGTGAGTGGAGAGGACGTGTATGAAGAAGGTGCAAAATTTTATGAGGAATTGTATGCTGAGAAATGGAGGGATGAGAGGTTGGAAGATGATGTGTTAAGTGTGATAGAAAAGAGTTAGAATGAAGAAGAGAGAGTGTGTATTATGAGGGATATAACAAGTGATAAAGTATGGAGGGTGGTCAGTAGTATGGCAGCTAATAAGATGCCAGAGGAGGTAGGTTACCTGTCAAATTCTATAGAAGGACATGGTAGGAACTGATTTGGTAGAATTGTGTAGGTTTATGTGGATGAACGAGAAAATGGCGGACAGTATGCGATCTGGGGTGATTACCATGATTCTGAAAAAAGGAGGCCATAGGGACTTAAGGAATTGGCAACCGATAACGTTACTTTATTGCGACTACAAGATCTATGAGAAGATATTTGCAAACAGAATGAAAGAAGTGATTGATAGAGTGATACGGGAAGGACAGTGTTGTGCGGTACCTGGAAGGAGGATCCATGAAAATCTGTGTATGTTGTAATATTGTTTGTGGGATTGTATGGAGAGGAATGTGTTTCTGTTAAGTTTAGATTTGGAAAAGGCGTATGATAGGTTGGCTCATAGGTTTGTGTATAGAGTGTTGTTAAGAATGGGATTTCCAGCTGAATTTGTGTGGAGAGTGAGAAGTATGTATGATGGAATTTTTAGTCGAGTGTTGTTGAAGAGTAAATGTGTTCTCTGGGGTAAGGCAAGGGTGTCCATTGTCACCCATTGTGTTCATATGTGCGATTGAACCATTGTTGTGTCTGTTAAGAAAAGATAAGGTGATTCGTGAAGTGCAAGTGCCAGGAGGTGGTGGGGGTTAATGGAAGGTGAGCGTTTATATGGATGATGTGTGTATGTGTTATGTGATTCAGAGTGTTCGGGGAGACGTGTGAAATTGGTAGTGTCGATATTTTGTGGAGCGTCTGCTTTTTGTGTAAATTGGAATAGGTAAGAGTAAATGTAAAGCTTTTGGAGGAATGCTAGGGAGGGATGTGGGAGTTAGTGTGGTGGAAGGTCCGATTAAGGTTTTAGGTGTGAAATTTGATGAGAAATAAGAAGGGAAGGATAGTTGGGAAGAGGTGAAGGGTAGAGTAAAAAATAAGTAGTATTTTTGGTGAATGAGGGATTTGTCCTTTTTTGGAAAAATCATCGTTATTATGAGTGTTATCTTGCCTATTTTTTTTTTGTATATTGCAATTGTTTTTCCACCAGGGTATAGGATGATGAGAAATCCGACTAGAATTCTGCTTGTTTTCTTATGGAGATCGAAGATGGAGAGGGGTAGGAGGGAAGTATTAGTTAAAAGGATAAGTAAAGGAGGTTTGGAGTTTCCAAATGTGCAGGTATATTTTGGAGTTAATCCCTTGGCTACCGGAGGTTTTTTCGTTTTTGCTTTTTTATTCTGCTTCCCTATTTTCCGTGGGCCATAACTCACATAGCTGTATGAGGGCTTATTTTTTGCGGGACAAGTTGTACTTTCTAATGCCACCATTAATTATGACATACAATGTAGTGTGAAGTGGGAAAAAAATCCAAATGGGATGGAATTGGAAAAAAATTCAATCCTTCCACTATTTTAGGTTTTTTTTCTCTCAGCGTTTCGTTTACGGCAAAACTGACCCATGCCCTTCATTCTCTGGATCAGTACGATTACAACGATACCCCATATGCATAGTTTTTTTTTTATGTCTAAATAGGATAAAAATAAATGTAAACTTTGAGATATTATATTATTTTTTACATCACCATATTCTGACCCCCATAACTTTTTATACTTACGTCTACTGAGCTGTTTAGGGGCTCATTTTTTGCGAAACAATCTGCACTTTTTTCTTGATACCTTTTGTAGTATGGTGGCTTTTTGATCACATTTTATAAACATTTTTTGGGTAAGAGAAACAATGAAAAAATTGCAAATCGGCCATTTTGACCCTTTTTTCAGTTACACCATTCTCCGTATTGGATTTTTTTTTTGCTATTTTAATAGTATAGGCGTTTTCAGTCGCGGTAATACCCGTGATGTTTATATTTATTTTTGTTTAGGTATTTTTTAATTATACGGAAAGGGGGGTGATTTTAAACTTTTATATTTTTTTTTATATAAACTTTTTTAATTTTTTTGTGATCATTTTGTGGATCATATATGAGCTTATTAAAGGGCTTCTGTCACCCCCCAAAAGTCATTTTTTGTTTTTGGGCTACTTAAAATCCTTATACGGCTATTTTTCACTATGTTGTGCTCTTACCCTTTTTCGTTCAGTGGTTTCTTTAAAAACGGCACTTTTATAATATGTAAATTACCTCTCTACCAGCAAGTAGGGCGGTTACTTGCTGGTAGCAGCCGCATCCTGCTTTAAAAAAAACGCCCCTCCTTATGTTGATTGACAGGGCCAGCGAGCGCTCTCGTCCCCTGGCTGGCCCGGTCTGCGTTCTAAATCTCGCGCCTGCGCCATACCGGTCTTCAGTTGGTGCAGGCGCACTGAGAGGAGAGACACTTGTTCGTCTGCTCCTTCCTCAGTGTGCCTGCGCTGGGTGTAGATGTGACATCATCAGCGCAGGCGCATTGAGGAAGGAGCGGCTGAGCGAGCCTGCGACGACTGAAGACCGGTACGGCGCAGGCACTGTACCGTAATTTACATATTATAAAAGTGCCATTTTTAAAGAAACCACTCAACGAAAAAGGGTAAGAGCACTATATAGTGAAAAATCGCAGTATAAGGATTTTAAGTAGCCCAAAAATGAAAAATGACTTTTGGGGGGTGACAGATGCCCTTTAACTATGTTTTTTTAAATTTTGTTCTTTCAGGGATTTTTTTATTGCCATTGAAATTCAATTTTGCTCATTTCTTATCCTGGCCTGCCATCTGGTGGCCAAAATAAGAATTGCAGCATGAACACTTTCAGCCTCATCAGTGAGGGTGAAAGTGTTCAGTGCAAGTACCGATGCCCCATTCGGCCACATGGGGCATCGGTAGCAAGCCCGGAACCGTATTTAGATGCCGTGACCTCACTTGGTCACGGCATCTAAAGCATTTAATTACCGTGATCGGCATTATTGCCGGTCATGGTACTTTGCCGCAGCCACATACAGCAGGGATCTGCCGGCCATGATGCCCGCTGCGCGTGCGAGTGGGCGCCATGTTCCCACATTGCTCCAACACAGTACCCATATTTTCACCCAGGCAGCCCTCCTGATGTTTGCATGGGAGCATCTTGTGCTCCGATGCGCTCCCTTGTCCTGTGCTAGATCATGCAGGATAAGGGCCTTTTGTTTACAATAACACACTGCCGGGCAGAGGCTGCTATTATGATGGAATGAATTACCTAATGCCTTTAAAGGCATTCCGTTATGCATTCTGTCATAAAATTGCGTTATAGTCCATGGTAACGGAATCCATAACGCAAATCTGCTTTTACCACCAAAGAGTGAACGAATTTCAAAATATGATATTTACTCATCTCTAATAATAAAGATAGGGAGAAGCTATTGATAATAAGTGAGAAAAAAATTATAAAAGTGTAGAATGGTTAACAAAGCAAATGTGATGTGTGTATGATCTGCGAAAACTCAAACACAACCAAGTGAAAGGCTGGCAGGCTGGTATTGGCTAATGCAGGTCATTTTTGGGGAATATCTCGGGAACGGTACATCTTAGAGAGAGGAGCCGCCCGCAAGATTTCTTTCCAGGTAGCAAGGGATGTGTATACCACGTTTTGTTGAAATGGATGGTTGTGTTAGAGTTTTCGCAGAACATACACACATACATACATATATACACATATACACGTCTAATATATCTATCTATATATATATATATATATATATATATATACACATACACTCACCTAAAGAATTATTAGGCAAGACAATCTCCTGAACTCCAAACTGAATGTCAGAATGGGAAAGAAAGGTGATTTAAGCAATTTTGAGCGTGGCATGGTTGTTGGTGCCAGACGGGCCGGTCTGAGTATTTCACAATCTGCTCAGTTACTGAGATTTTCACGCACAACCATTTCTAGGGTTTACAAAGAATGGTGTGAAAAGGGAAAAACATCCAGTATGCGGCAGTCCTGTGGGCGAAAATGCCTTGTTGATGCTAGAGGTCAGAGGAGAATGGGCCGACTGATTCAAGCTGATAGAAGAGCAACGTTGACTGAAATAACCACTCGTTACAACCGAGGTATGCAGCAAAGCATTTGTGAAGCCACAACACGCACAACCTTGAGGCGGATGGGCTACAACAGCAGAAGACCCCACCGGGTACCACTCATCTCCACTACAAATAGGAAAAAGAGGCTACAATTTGCACAAGCTCACCAAAATTGGACTGTTGAAGACTGGAAAAATGTTGCCTGGTCTGATGAGTCTCGATTTCTGTTGAGACATTCAAATGGTAGAGTCCGAATTTAGCGTAAACAGAATGAGAACATGTATCCATCATCTGATGGCTACTTCCAGCAGGATAATGCACCATGTCACTAAGCTCGAATCAAGCCCGAATCAGCCCGTGTTAGTGCTTAGCGTTTTACTACACCAAGTTGATGTCACTGTGAAAATGGCGTGAAACACTGTGACATTGGCTCCGCGAGTGGTTGAACCTGGTAAAGAGAGGCCAAATATCTGATGTCCCCACCTGGTGAGCAAGACTTAGCAAAGGAACCCTGGTCCTGTTGTCTCGTGGTGGCACTATCGGAATTGGATCTTTAAATGAGATAAATATTAAAACATTTAGTAGGGAGCCTGACTGAAATAGCGCTGATGGCGGAAGTGACCAACTAGCAAGATGTGCGCGCATATGGACACGAAGCCCTTAGATAAATTATCATTTCCCAAGGATAGCCCATTGAACACCTCGAAAATTGTTAATTCTTTAGAGTATCTCGGTATCACAGTCTCCCCTAGGTTGGAAAATTTCATTCCGCTTAACTTGATGCCATTGATAAATAAGTTAAGGTTAAAAATAACAACTTAGCTTCGATTACCTTTGTCAAAGGCTGATAGAATATCTTTAGTCAAGATGGTGATTCTTCCTCAGTTACTCTATCTCTTTAGGAATTCTCCAGTTTGGATCCCGGATAGGTATTTTAAGTTGATTGAAAGAATTATTAACGATCTACTCTGAGGCAGGAAATGGGTTAGACTTAAATTAGAGTATTGGTATAAGCCCCTGGAGAGCGGAGGAGTTACCCTCCCCTGTTTCAAGGGTTATTTTTTATCTGCACAGTTTTTTTTTGTTTTTTTTTCGTGAATGGAGGGATAGCCCACTCTGCAGGGACTTAGTTAATAGATCTCCATATGATATTTTTTTTTACTCTCTTTGAGTCTGATCAATTGATCAACTCCGATAGGGAATTTAGATTAGCCAGGAATCTTTTTGTGATGTCATGGCAGGCTATTAGATTATGGTGTGGAGTGAAAGGTTTACTAGGTTGCACTCCTTTATGGTACAATAATCATTTTAAAACATTAAACACACTAGTTAAGGAACAATATTGGCAAAAAAGTAATATTGTATATTTGACACGGGTAGTAAGTAATGGAGATATTATTATTTTGTAGAATTATCACAAAGAGAAAAAGCACAGAGATTATTATGGTTTCGGTATTTACAGTTAAGATCGGCACTTTTGAGTATACAGGAGAAAAATAGGCTTCAAATAGACACTTTAGCACAATTTAATGAGTGGTTAGGGAATTTAGATCAGAAGATGAAGATTTCTCACCTCTATAAAAATGTATTATTAACTCGATTTGGAGATACTTCTTCTCCTGGTCAGAGGACTTGGAAAAATGAGTGTCCAATGATCCATGTGGATGACCAGCAGAAGGTATCTCTGAATTTAAAATTGGTTTCACATAATTTCAATCACGTGGGGGTGCAGTTTAATATTCTACATAGACTCTATGTTACACCTATCTGGCTTAAAAGATGCGGGATTAGGAAAAACTGTTTAACTGTCCTAGGAGTGATGTCCCTGAAGCGGATTATCTCCATATGTTTTGGTCCTGTGCAGAACTGAAACAGTATTGGGGAGCTATTCATAAATATATTGAAGGGAAAGTGAAGGTGCGGATCCCTTTTTTCGCTGAATGTTGGGTACTAGGTGAGCTGTCAGCAATATAAAAAAAAATCTTTTACTCAAGATAATGTTTTTGGCACGTCTTTTGAAAGCACATTCCTGGTTTTCGCGAAAGAGTCCCACTATGAATACATGGTTAAATCTGGAAAACATTACCAAGAGATATGAGTATATTCTGTATAAGCAGAGAAACATGGAAAAAAAATGGATTGAAATCTGGGGAGACTGGAATCCATAGAACTTCCAGTCCTCACCGGTCACCACTTTCCTCGGTCTTAGAACCGGTGAATGTAGACGCATCGCAAGGGGAAGGTTAAATAATATTGCTGTTAAATTAATGTTATTTTTATATAACGTGTATTGCCGGATGATTAATAAAAAATAAATAAAGAAAAAGGTGATGGGCTGCTGTGGAGGTCCCAGTTTTAAGAAGGTTGGGCACTGTGGGGAGGTGGGGTGGAGTTCACTGTTATAGTGGATGCTGTCTATGTTTTAACGACACACACAAACATTAAGTGAAATAGATTAAATATACCCATACGAAGCCGGGTCCTTCTGCTAGTAATTATATACAGTAGATACCTAGGTTATAACGGCATTGTCCATATCATGATATACAAGAAGATGTATTATAATTATATACAGGAGATGCCCAGATTATACCAGCATGGTCCATATTACTATGTAAAAGAAGATGTATAATTTATACCAGCTGTACGTATATAATTATATTATGTTTTGTGTTATTTATCATCGGCATTATGGTTGCCTAACTGGCATAGTTAGTGTCCCTGGGTAACCACCATTTAAGGGCATACCCCCCCCCCCCCCGCCCCCCCTATCTTCTGTATTTTCCATTTACTTACCTGCATTGTCTGTAATTTATGAACTGTGTACATTATATTATATTATAAACAGATCATTTTAGCCAGTATTTGGCTCTTTATGGCAGTGTGAGTTCTGCATAGCACTTTTACGTAACACTATATGCTGGTATTGCCTAGGTGCAGTGTGGCAGTGTTTCAGCAGGTTCACCACTATCAGCTGCCTAGACAATGACCTGGATTAACCCCCACCTTGACTAATGCATTATTCGTACAAATTGTAAAAGGTTCTCATTCTCTTTCCTTCCTCCAGCAGAAGTCGGATGATTTGACTGCCAGTTTAAAAATTTACCAGAAATCAGATAAAGAATAAATACGCACCTAAGAGGTTGCACACTAAAATAGTCCCACAAATAGACTAAAAGCTCAGTATCCTACAGTTGTGCATAAATGTTTGTGAACCCTTCAGAATTTCATATATATATTTGCAAAAAATTTACCTAAAAATACATCAGAATTTCTCATAACTTTTAAAAGTAGATAACAGATAACCAAATCAATCAAATGAGTAAAGAGAATATTAGACGTAGAAATTCATTTATTGAAGAAAATGATGCAATATCGCATGGCTATGAGTGGCAAAAATATGTGAAACTTTAGGATTAGCAGATAATTTGAAGGTGAAATTAGAGTCGAGTCGCTTCAATCAATGAGGTGACAATCAGGTGTGAGTGGTTGACCTGTTTTATTTAAAGAACAGGGATCTATCAAAGTTTCTGGAAGTGTGTCAAGGCATGAACAAAGAAGATTAATGAGGACCTCAGAAGATGAGTTGTTGATGCTCATCAAGCTGGAAAAGTTTACAAACCCATCTCTAAAGAGTTTGGTTTCTACCAATTCACATTTAGAGAGATTGGGAGAGATTTACTAAGCATGTTGCACCAGAATTATGGCGTAAAATGCACCAAAAAGAATAGCATTTTGATTTGCACCAAATATATCAACTGTTTTCTCCAGAATTTTCACCACAAATAAGGCATCACGCCAGAAATGAGTTATAAATGTCAAAGTGGGCGGGGCTATCAAACTGGTGCATATTATTTATCATCCTCTTAAGGGCAGAAATGGTTCAAATTGTTGCAGACAATTAAGCCAGCTTATGTGGTGGTGGTTTGTGTAAAAAGTCGCATTTATGAAAAGTTAAACCAACTCGTGATGGCAACAAGTGATAGGTAAGTATTAAAACAGGATGCAATTATTTTTTCAAATATGAGCTAAAGAACAGGGTTTTGTCAGTAAACTGACATCCAACAAATACAAAACTGCAAAAACATCCCAAGTGTGAAAGAAAAGTCGCAAATATGCTTCAAAAGTCGCAATTATTTTTCAAAAGTCTCAAGTGTAGTCTGGCAGGGGAGTGGCTGAAATGGCACATTTTGGTTTAAAAAAGGTCGCATTTTAGTGCTGTTAGAGTTAAAATGTCGCCATTAAAGAGAAATAGGCGGATAATCATGTTGACATTTTAAAACGTCACATTTTACAAGTGGTGTTCGCCTTTTGATATATGAGGTGAAACAAATCACCAGTTTTGATTTGTAACTTTTGTATTTTTTTGGTGCAAATTACGCCATCATTGATAAATGTCCCCTATTGTGTACAAATGGAGAAAATTGAAGACCATTATTACCAGGAATGGTCGACCAATAAAGATCATGCCGAGAGCAAGATGTATAGTAGTCTGCGAGGTCACAGAGGAACTCATGGTAACCTCTAAGTAACAAGGTTTTTTGCACACTAGCCAACAATGTTTTGTGGACAGATGAGATCAAAATGGAACTTTTTGGTTTAAACGAGGAGCGTTATGTTTTGACGCTATCTGTGCTGGAACAGAAAGCAAAGACGTGGGTTGGAGATCTGTGAGGTGAGTGTTGCTTTTTCTTTTTTATATTTCATCAGCATGCTCAGCAGGACTGTGACTGTTTGGGCACCATGAGGTACCGTTACATCAAGGTAATCACACTGCACTGCCACTGTACCCTTGAACTTCAATAGTAACTTTTTGGAAAAATTCGGACTCTACCAGTCAACCTCTCCAGTGCTGTAACCAAACCAGATCTTGGCAGTGGCACGGTATATGTAAAGTAACCCACTTATATGGGTGATTGTCTGATCAGTCAACATTACCAAGGCATTAAAATGGAGACCGTCTGGGACCTTCCAATGCTCCCCAGTTCTGTCTCTCGTAAATACCTGTTATGATAGATTGTCAGGATCCCGAAAATCCCATATGGAGGGATCCTCATGGGACTATGATTATCCCAATGGTGGTTTATAGCTGGTTTTGGTGGGAAATTTCCCGCCAGAAATCAGTGATCAGGATGGATAGAAAATAGCCTGGGTTACTAGGCTAGGGCAGGTAACAGGGGATTGGTTAGGGAGATGTCCTATAGTGGGATTGTTGCTGGGCAAAGGTGTTTAGGGGACCCAGCAACATTTAGGGCATTGGATGCAGAGTTAGGGGTGGTGATTTCCCAAGGGGTTTATATGTGCGGTGGTGGACTGCTTCTGGCTGTCTGCCAAGCCATGTTGGAGGAGCTGCAACCCGCCCGCCTTCCCTGTTATTTGTTATGTCACGGTCTTAGTTATTAGTTTATTGGGTTTCCATATAATCTATAATCCCATGAACATATTAAACATTTCTCATATTAAACAAGAAACAGTACAGTGCAGCTGTATAGTGTAGTGGTTAAGATTGTTGGCTATAATATAGAAGGTTGTGAGTTCGAATCCCGACAGAAATGGAGGTTAAATTAGATTTTAATACACTGGGTGTCCCCAAGCACTGACTCCATATATGGAGATAGCTATATATGGATTCAGAGCAGGGACTCCTAAGCCAAACTAGAGTCTCAAAACCCTCAGAGCAGGGGGTGACTGCTCGTGCTCGGGTTCTCCTATTGACTTACATTGTTCTCGGGTGCTCTGTAGAGCACCCAAGCATCGGGAAATCTTCTACTCGAACACATGTACTTTGGTGCTCGACCAATGGTAGTATAGAACTGTTTTACAAAGCCGAAGATCAGCTTGCTTTTGTGCATGCCAGGGTGGCCAATCTATTAGGAATATCTTCTCATGGGATTTAGGAAGGAAAAGTTAATGCAAGGTACTTACTAATGTACTGTGATTAGGGAAGAATCACAGTTCTGACTATTAGACCTCTTGCACACAAATGTTTTATTTTTTATTTTTTTTACGTTATGTTTTTTGCGTTCAGTATACGGAACCATTCATATCAATGGATCCGCAAAAAAACAGAAGGTACTCCGTATGCCTTCCGTTTCTGTTTTTCCGTTCCGTTCAAAGATAGAACATGTCCTATTATTGTCCGCATAACTGACAAGGATAGGACTGTTGTATCAGGGGCCAGTTGTTCTGTTCAGCAAAAAACAGAATGCACACGGACGTCATCCGTATTTTTTGCAGATCCGTTTTTTTATTCGGACCGCAAAATGCTGAAAAAGACATACGGTCATGTGCAAGAGGCCTTAGCCTATCAGAGGGCCAGGTCGACTAAAGTGGTAAATAATAACTAGTGCATCACAGAGTAAAAGAAAACATGCAATGTAACAGCTCTCTGCTAACCAAATAAAGTACAAAAATGCATAATAATTGCTAGTGCTATACTTATAAATTAGAGATGCTTGGCAAATACATTTTGTACAAAATTATTTGAGCCCGTCTGCTGCATGTAAGGCGATCTATGTAAGACGGCTTCCTAACACTAAATTCTACCTGTTATGTGCCATGACGGCTACCATACAATTCAGGGAGTGTAGGTTCCACACGCTGACTGACCACTTCTTTCTTTGCAGTTAGTACTGGAGGTGTGGCTGACAGCTCAGTCGTGCACTCCTGACCAGCTTGTCTGCCCCATAGGCTGATTTTGTTTAGTGTAAGTATATAGCTTGGCCCGCTCTCCCTCATTCACTGGAAGCCCTTTGGCACCAGGAGAGGTATAGTGTGGACTCTCATTGAATTCTTTGGTGGCCATTTGGCACTAGGAGAGGTGGGGAGTGGGCCCGGCATGCATGCTGGTACCTGCATTCCTTGGATATAATGGAGGCCATTTTGGCACCAAAGATGACAAAAATTAAAGCAGGCCCAGCATGCATGTGGAACCTACACTCCCTGAATTGTATGGTAGCCGTCATGGCACATAACAAGTAGGCAGTGGCCTCCTTGCTTCGTCAAGGTAACCGTGCCCCCTTCCCTGCCCCTTCTCCTGTGACTGACAGCCGGCTGTTCGGCAAAGCCAGTCAGCTGTCAGTCACAGGGAAGGGGGTGCGGTTACCCTGACTTGAAGCAAGGAGGCCGCTGCCCGCTTGACTTCAAGAGTGACTCGAAAATAACGTGCTCAGGGGATAAAAAATCATTTTTTCCTGCTTTTACTGCATCGGACTGCAGGAAGAAAATCATCATTAGAAACACACTGCTGGCTACTTAAAGGTACTGCTGGCAGTTGGGGGTGGTTTTTGCCGCTGACATGTTCCCTTTAATGTCACTATAACAAAAATATATATATATATATATATCACCTAGATGTGATCAAAAAGAAAAAAATTATAATGTTACAAAGGTACCCACACTGATAGGCCAGGTAGATGGGTGGCCAATGCGGGGGATTTCTAACCCTAAAGCTCGCCCTATTACTCAATTCCCTGCCTAAAAATGGAATGGCCGCCATGATAGGGGCGATACTATATCCCCTAGGATGGCCCTGTTCAAGGGATGAAAATACCAACTATAGGAAGTTGCGGTTATCTATCAGTTATAACAATATGACACGAGAAAAAAAAAAATATGCCCCAAAAAACTTTTCTATTAAGAAGGTAGTGTACAACCATATGAAAAATTTATTTTGTATTGTGAAGAGAACACAAAACAGACTCTGATATAGAGAATTGGGTATATTATTATTATTATTATTATTATTAAAGCATAATTTATTCCATAGCGCTGTACATATGAAAAGGGGTATACATACATAAAACAGACAATTGCATTAATCATAAACAAGACAAGTTACAAACTGGTACAGAAGGACAGAGGGCCCTGCCCGTGAGGGCTTACAATCTTCATGGTATGGGAGAAGGACACAGTAGATGCGGGTCAAGTTGATCATGGCGGTATAGAGGCAGCAGGGTCTCTAGTTGTAGGCTTGTCTGAAGAGGTGGGTTTTCAGGTTTCTTTTGAAGGATTCCACTGTAGGAGAGAGTCTGATATGTTGGGGTACCACAGTGTGGGGGATGCATGGGAGAAATCTTGGAGGCGATTGTGGGAAGAGGTGATAAGAGGAGAGAAGGAGGTCTTGTTAGGATCGGAGAGTACATGTGGGGATGTATTGGGAAAGTAGCTCAGATATGTAGGAAGGGGACAGGTTGTGGACGGCCTTGTATGTATTTGTTAGTATTTTGAACTGAATTTGCTGGGAAATGGGGAGCCAGTGAAGGGATTGGCAGAGGGGAGAGGCAGAGGAGTAACAGGGTGGGAGGTCGATTAGTCAGGCAGCAGAGTTGAGGATGGATTGGAGGGGTGCGAGAGTGCTAGATAGAAGGCCAAAGATGAGAGTGTTGCAGTAGTCTAGGCGGGAGATAAGGGCATGTACAAGCATTTTTGCAGATTTAACGTTAAGGAAAGCGCGGAAGCGGGAGATGTTTTTGAGTTGGAGGCAGCAGGGCTGTGGGCCAGGGAAGATATGAGAGCTGAGAAGTAGGCCTGTTTTGCATCAGTGAGTGAGGATTTGAATATGAGGAGGGATTGCTTTCAAGGGGTGAATTGATCTTTAGAATGGGATTTCTTCAATCACCGCTCATCAGCCCTGGAAGCTTGTATGAGTTTTTTGGTCAGGTTGGTGTGCCAGGGTTGTCTGTTGATTTTTCGAGTTTTGTTGTGTGTGAGGGGGGCAATAGTGTCCAGAGCTGTACTTATGGAGGTGTTATATACAGTTGTGGCAGCATCTGGGTCTTGGAGGGAACAGATGGTAGAGAGTGGGAGAAGAGGGTCAGAAAGCAAGTGAAAGTAGTGAGTAGGTTATGGTTGGATAGGGGGAGAGGCGAATTAGAAAGATTAGATAGGGAGCAGAGGCAGGTAAAGATTAGATCCAGAGTGTGACCATATCTGTGGGTGGGAGCTAAAGACCACTGTGATATGCCGAAGGAGGAAGAGAGCGATAGGAGTTTAGAGGCGGCCGAGTGGCAGGTGTCAATAGGGATGTTGAAGTCACCCATGATAATAGTGGGGATGTCGGCAGAAAGAAAGTGTAGTAGCCAGGTGTTAAAGTGGTCATGAAAGATGGTGGCTGGGCCTGGGGGGTGGTAAATGACAGCTAGTTGGAGGGAAAGTAGATGTGAACAGAGTGTACTTCAAATAAGGTTAGCGTAATGGAGGGTGGAAGTGGCGTTGGGCTGTAGGAGCAGGTGTCTGATAGGAGAAGACCAACTCCTCCACCATGTTTGCAGCCGGGCAGGGTGTGTGAGTGAATTGAAATCCACTATATGAGAGTGCAGCAGGGGAGGAGGTGTCAGAGGGTGTCAGCCATGTTTCTGTGAGACCCAGAAAGGAAAGTTTTTGAGAGATGAAAAGTTCATGAATGTAGGACAATTTGTTACAGACAGAGCAAGCATTCCATAATGCTCCTGCAAGAGGAACCAAAGGAGCATGGGTCAGTGGAATGGTTATTAGGTTTAAGGGGTTGCAGAAATTTGTAGAAGGAGATTTGTAGTGGGACACGGAGGTGATAGTGGGGAATTGCTGAGGAGGTCCTGGATTTGGAGAGATATCACCAGCAAGAAGCAGAGAAAGTGTTACTAGGTGAGAATAAGAGAGGGCAGGAGGTATCTGTGTGTGTGTTTGGTGAAGGAAGTGTTTTATGTTGCCAAACAGGTTTGTGCAAGCTGTTAGATGAGAAGGTAAGATGGAGGAAGAGATAAATAGTTCCTTGCTGGGTGAATGGATGTGGGGGTATTTCAGGAGGTTTCGGAAAAGTGGGAAGATTAAGATGAAAAAGTGAAACATTGATTGCATTAATTATTTCTGTAATTACCTGTGGTCCCATTCTGGTCCAATTCTGGTATAATTCGGTATGTGCACTTAACCCCTTAAGGACCAGGCTCATTTTCACCTTAAGGACCAGGCCATTTTTTGCAAATCTGACCAGTGTCACTTTAAGTGCTGATAACTTTAAAACGCTTTTACTTATACAGGCCATTCTGAGATTGTTTTTTCGTCACATATTGTACTTCATGACACTGGTAAAATAAAGTCAAAAAAATTAATTTTTTTGCATAATAAAATACCTAATTTACCAAAAATTTTGAAAAATTAGCAAATTTCAAAGTTTCAGTTTCTCTACTTCTGTAATACATAGTAATACCCCCAAAAATTGTGATGACTTTACATTCCCCATATGTCTACTTCATGTTTGAATTATTTTGGGAATGATATTTTATTTTTTGGGGATGTTACAAGGCTTAGAAGTTTAGAAGCAAATCTTGAAATTTTTCAGAAATTTACAAAAACCCAATTTTTAGGGACCACTACAGCTCTGAAGTCACTTTGCAAGGCTTACATAATAGAAACCGCCCAAAAATGACCCCATTCTATAAACTACACCCCTCAAGGTATTCAAAACTGATTTTACAAACTCTGTTAACCCTTTAGGTGTTGCACAAGAGTTATTGGCAAATGGGGATGAAATTTGAGAATTTCATTTTTTTGCCTAATTTTCAATTTTAACCCATTTTTTCCACTAACAAAGCAAGGGTTAACAGCCAAAAAAGACTGTATCTTTATTGCCCTGACTCTGCCGTTTACAGAAACACCCCATATGTGGCCGTAAACTACTGTACGGCCACACAGCGGGGCGTAGAGTGAAAGGTGCGCCGGATGGTTTTTGGAAGCCAGATTTTGCTGGACAGTTTTTTTGACACCATGTCCCATTTGAAGCCCCCTGATGCACCCCTAGAGTAGAAACTCCATAAAAGTGACCCCATCTAAGAAACTACACCCCTCAAGGTATTCAAAACTGATTTTACAAACTTCGTTAACCCTTTAGGTGTTGCACAAGAGTTATTGGCAAATGGGGATGAAATTTGAGAATTTCATTTTTTTGCCAAATTTTCAATTTTAACCCATTTTTTCCACTAACAAAGCAAGGGTTAACAGCCAAACAAGACTGTATCTTTATTGCCCTGACTCTGCCGTTTACAGAAACACCCCATATGTGGCCGTAAACTACTGTACGGCCACACAGCGGGGCGTAGAGTGAAAGGTACGCTGTATGGTTTTTGGAAGCCAGATTTTGCTGGACAGTTTTTTTGACACCATGTCCCATTTGAAGCCCCCTGATGCACCCCTAGAGTAGAAACTCCATAAAAGTGACCCCATCTAAGAAACTACACCCCTCAAGGTATTCAAAACTGATTTTACAAACTTTGTTAACCCTTTAGGTGTTGCACGAGATTTAATGGAAAATAGAGATACAATTTCAAAATTTCACTTTTTTGGCAGATTTTCCATTTTAATATTTTTTTTCCAGTTACAAAGCAAGGGTTAACAGCCAAACAAAACTCATTATTTATGGCCCTGATTCTGTAGTTTACAGAAACACCTCATATGTGGCTGTAGAACGCTGTACGGGCACACGGCAGGGCGCAGAAGGAAAGGAATGCCATACGGTTTTTGGAAGGCAGATTTTGCTGGACTGGTTTTTCGACACCATGTCCCATTTGAAGCCCCCTGATGCACCCCTAGAGTAGAAACTCCATAAAAGTTACCCCATCTAAGAAACTACACCCCTCAAGGTATTCAAACTGATTTTACAAACTTTGTTAACCCTTTAGGTGTTGCACAAGATTTAATGGAAAATAGAGATACAATTTCAAAATTTAACTTTTTTGGCAGATTTTCCATTTTAATATTTTTTTTCCAGTTACAAAGCAAGGGTTAACAGCCAAACAAAACTCATTATTTATGGCCCTGATTCTGTAGTTTACAGAAACACCTCATATGTGGTTGTAGACCGCTGTACGGGCACACGGCAGGGCGCAGAAGGAAAGGAATGCCATACGGTTTTTGGAAGGCAGATTTTGCTGGACTGGTTTTTTTGACACCATGTCCTATTTGAAGCCCCCCTGATGCACCCCTAGAGTAGAAACTCCAAAAAAGTGACCCCATTTTAGAAAGTACGGAATAGGGTGGCAGTATTGTTGGTACTAGTTCAGGGTAGATATGATTTTTGGTTGCTCTATATTACACTTTTTGTGCGGCAAGGTAACAAGAAATAGCTTTTTTGGCACGTTTTTTTTTTTGTTATTTACAACATTCATCTGACAGGTTAGATCACGTGGTAATTTTATAGAGCAGGTTGTCACGGACGTAGCGATACCTAATATGTATACAATTTTTTTTATTTATGTAAGTTTTATACAATAACTTCATTTTTAAAACCAAAAAATTGTTTAGTGTCTCCATAGTCTGAGAGCCATAGTTTTTTCAGTTTTTGGGCGATTATCTTGAGTAGGGTCTAATTTTTTGCGGGATGAGATGACAGTTTGATTGGCACAATTTTGGGGTGCATATGACTTTTTGATCGCTTGCTATTACACTTTTTGTGACGTAAGATGGCAAAAAATTGCTTTTTTTGCACAATTTATTATTTTTATTTTTTATGGTGGTCACCTGAGGGGTTAGGTCATATGATATTTATATAGAGCCGGTCGATACGGACGCGGCAATACCTAATATGTCTACTTTATTTTTATTTATGTAGGTTTTACACAATGATTTTATTTTTGAAACAAAAAAAATGATGTTTTAGTGTTTCCATAGTCTAAGAGCCATAGTTTTTTCAGTTTTTGGGTGATTATCTTGAGTAGGGTCAAATTTTTTGCGGGATGAGATGACGGTTTGATTGGTACTATTTTGGCGTACATGCGACTTTTTTGATCACTTTTATTACCTTTTTTGGGAAGTAAGGTGGGCAAAATTTCAATTTTCTCATAGTTTTTATTTTTTTATTTTTATGGCGTTCACTGTGCGGGGAAAGTAACATGACCGTTTTATAGATCAGGTCGTTACGGACGCGGCGATACCTAATATGTGTAGTTTATTTTATTTTTTTAATTTTTATTCAGTGATAAATGTTTTTTTTTTTTATCTTAACTTTTTTCACTTATTTTTTTTTTTTTTGACCCAGACCCACTTGGTTCTTGAAGATCCAGTGGGTCTGATGTCTGTAAAATACAGTACAGAACCTATATAGGTATCTGTAACTGTATTTTACTTACACTGAACAGATCTATGCTTTCAGCATAGATCTGTTCAGCACCATGGACAGCAGGACGCCTGAGCAGGCGTCCTGTTGTCATGGGAACCTTCCCCGTCTGCTCAGTTATGGTCAGAACTGCGCAGACGGGGAAGGGTAAGGACGGGGCTCTGGGGGGGGCTGTCTGGGGGCTCTCTCCCTCTCCCATCGGGGGGCTGCAAAGGCACAGCAGCCCCCCGATCGGAGAGGGAGGGAGCTCCCTTTTACTGTTAACCTTTTCCATACAGCGGTCCGTACGGACCGCTGTATGGAAAGGGTTAAACGGCTGACATCGCATCAACGATGTCAGCCGTTTATACCAGGGTGCCAGCAATGTGCTGGCACCCTGGTATACCCACTGTACACCAACGATTATGCAATGGGAGGCGGGCGGGGGATCGCGATCCCGCCTGCCGCACCGCCCGCCTCCCGCAACGCCCCCACTGCCTGCGACACCCCCCCTGCACCACCCGCCGCCATCAAATCATACAGGGGTGCAGGGGGGGGGTGCGCAATATTGATTTTAGGCACTCAGAAGTTTCTGATCCCCGCGGTCAGGGACCGCGGGGATCAGAAACTGCAAAAAGCGCAGC
Organism: Bufo gargarizans; assembly: GCF_014858855.1. Classification (NCBI taxonomy): domain Eukaryota; kingdom Metazoa; phylum Chordata; class Amphibia; order Anura; family Bufonidae; genus Bufo; species Bufo gargarizans. The sequence goes on from NC_058088.1 coordinate 8,863,418, forward strand.
AAACCGCAGGTCTGAATTGACCTGCGGTTTGCTGCGATCGCCGACACGGGGGGGGGTCACATGACCCCCCCTGGCGTTTTAACAGGATGCCGGCTGAATGATTTCAGCCGGCATCCTGTTCAAATTAACCCCTGCGGCGCCGGAATGCCGATTTTAAAGTCAGGACGTACCGGTACGTCCTTGGTCCTTAAGGACTCGGGAAATAGGGCGTACCGGTACGTCCTATGTCCTTAAGGGGTTAAAGAGTTGCACTTGAAAGATGGTGCATTGAAAAGACCAAGGTCTGAAAAGACCTAAGGACTTAGAGTTATACGACTCAGTGTTCAATCAGGGTATTATAAATATATATAGGGGTGTCGTATACCCCATACTAAACGTGTCCCTGTTCCAATGTGTTTTGCCTTTAGAATCTCAGGGCTCATAATGTTAACCTATCACCGTTCCTATAGGCACAAAGAGGATGCACCAATAGTATGATTAGATAATGTTACAAAGCCACAACTGTATTGATAACAAAACAGGGAAAATGATGAAACCCTGAAATATAATGGTTACTAGTGATGATTGAGCATGCTCCGCCAGACACCTGTTTAGAATATAGTGATCTATATTCGTAATTTCGAATATTCACAATTTTTTTTTTATCAGTATAATCAGTACACATGATCCCTCCCTGCTTCTAGCTTGTGGGCCAATGAGAAGGCTTCAGTATCTTTGACTTTAAGAGTAGTGTTGATTGCAAATTTTCGTAATGCAAATTTTCGTAATACAAATTTTTATCGCAAATTTTTTAATTGCCGATTTCCACAATCAAGAAAATAATGATTGGAGATAACGAATTCTCGAATTTGCGAATATTCGCGAAATATCACAAATTCGAATATTGCTACTGCTGCTCATCACTACTCAGCAGCAGGCTCTCACATATAATTGTTTAGAGGGTCAGTCAGCTCACCTGCAGGCCCTCAACTACAATCTTTTACAGGGTCAGCTCACCTGCAGGAACTCACCTAATTATACCTAATAGGTAATTTGCGCGCATGCTGCCTTGCTTGGATGTGGTAGCCATAGCCGTTTCTCAGGCTCCCTCTCCGGAATTGAACACTGATTCCCTCTTACCTGTGGTCACAGGGGTTGGCGCTGAAAATAACATTGAAAGTTGATAGGGCAGACATCCGAATAGATCATCAGTCACAGGGATGTGCGATCGGCCCCAGGTTATCTAGTCACCAAAGCGGCAGCTGGCCCTCGCCTATAATGTTTTGGATGGTCAGATCAGCAGGCGCTTGCTCCAAATGTTTTTGAGGGTCTCCAGCAGGCCATAAATCATAATTTTTCAAGGCTGTGTATGACGCCCTCCTGTGTAACAAAGGGTGTATTGGAGTGCCGGTTCTTAATAATTTTTTCACTTAGTGCATAGGCTTTATGAGTGTAGAAGTTCCACTACATGAACAATTGTACCACAATGTGAATGAGGCCCTCCTTTATGTGATATACAGGATGTATCGGAGGCCTCTTCCTTGTAATTTTTGGCAGAACTTGCACTTTATATACAATTAAATATACAGGAAACAATGTTTCCTCTAAAATCGATTTTATCTTTGGTTTTGTGCATATTATTGTCAGTCTGTAATAGTGGCGTACTACTCGGACATTGTTTTCAGCAGCGACCTGGGAGTACAAGATGCATTCAGATATCCTCCCCATGCTGTTCACAAACCATTTCAGCAGTGTTCCCATCAATTTCTGACCTTTTCCTATGAACCAGACACCCTCCCCTCTTCAGAGCAGGGGTGCCTGGTTTAATGCTCGGGTTCTCCCATTGACTCCCATTATACTATGGTGCTCGATCAACACTAATGGTTACCAAACATATAAAAATAACATTGATATGAGCACAATAGACAAGAGGGGAGATGGTGTCCCCCTCATATGTTTATACACCCTAATGATATTGAGAGATCTCCAAAGTCTACTTGCGTGCCCATAAATGTGGAGATACAAGAAGGTGATGTGGCCAAAAATAGATCACGATGGTGAGCTTATCTAGTCCAAAGTCCAGTATAGGGCGCATCCGTGCCAGTGGCCACCCATCTCCCTGGCCTATCAGTGTGGGTACCTTTGTAACATTATTATTTTTTTCTTTTTGATCACATCTTGGTGATAGATATATATACAGTATATATTTTTAATAGTGACATTTGTCCGGTATATAAAGCAAATGCTTTATATGAAGATAAAAAAAAATAACGGATCAAAATAAAAATTATGCAAACGATATTGACCTGAGAGATGGACATAAACATCTCAAAAAGAGTTCAATCGAGAACCTGATTATTTTGTGCAATCGGTAAAACAGGGTACAAGCATCTATGCAAAAATATAAATGGTTTATTATACAATAGTTTAAAATACAATAAAAAATTAATCAACATACATTTCAATAATATACAATGATATGCAGTACCCAGAATTCACCACTACATGGTGCCAACAAAACACTACTCAACCAACACAAGATTATTATGCAATACAGCTTTAAATTTGTAAGAGATATACAATCAATGGATTATGCGGAAAACTCAAACAAGAAGATGACAGATACGAGCCCTTGCTCCGCCCAAAAATGATGACCGATCTCTCAGATAATGGTAGTATTGCAACAAAACTTATAAATTATTGGCTTGATATCAAACTAGGGAATACAAAGATTCCCAACAGAGAGTTCCTCCAATATTGTTCCCTTTATTCAGTTATATGCATCGTAACTGAAATCAGAGAAAATACTGATGTAGCAACTAACATTACACATCCGCAAATGAGCAGGTATCTGACTAAGTATCAAGCCAATTCATTTAGATCAATACTACATAAAAAAAAATACATTACCCAAGGGTCAGGTGATGTGCAGAGTCTTGGGGCAGCCAGCTCTCAAGAGTTTTTCCCGATAATCCAAATGTATCTCCAGAGATCTAAAATCCAAATGTTTTTTTCTCTTTCTCTTTTTTTTTCTTTCTGGTATCTGGTTTCTTAACCCAAAACTTATCAGATGAACCCGCCCTTCGAGTTTGGAACTTTCCAATCATTGTTGGATGGGCGTGTGCATTGATAAGGAGCATGACGTCATAATATTACCCAGAATGCACTTTTGCTACTGATGTAGTATTAACTGCTCATATCTACGTGGCACTGTTGTATAAGCAATAAGCATCATACCATTAAGGGTTAACTCATACATGCCTGATATTTTCAATATTTAACACCTCTGACACCTGGAGGCCTTGTCTCAGGGCCAAGGGACAAATTTTGATACATGAATGTATACTTGAGGAACATCTAGACAATTCTCACACTGTGGAATTCATGTTCAGATATGAAAAACAATGAAGCCTCAGAATCTGCAGGTGCGGTGTATCTTCTAACTTTCTAACTGTATAATATATTGTTACAATAACATTAGCTTTTATACAGTACAGTAATCTTCTCATGGACTTACTTTGGCTTACATGAAAATCCATACAAAACAGTGAATATAAATCAACATTGCTCTTAAAGGCAATGAATACCCATTATAACTAAATCAAGTAGATATAACTGTTTACACTTATGAAAAAGCACAACACATTACAGGCTATGTTTTAAATGGTGGTAGTCTAATGTACTTTGATTATCCATATAGCTTCCTCTGCTGGCTGGATTCATTTTTCCATCACATTATACACTGCTCGTATCCATGGTTATGACCACTCTGCAATCCAGCATTGGTGGCCGTGCTTGCACACTATATATAGGTCTCTCCCATGACAGAGGTGAGAAGATCTCAGTCTGTTTTCTCCTTGCAGTGTTATTGGTAATGACCACACCTCCTTGTCAGGTGCAGCTTGTGGTCATTAATGAGGCTCTATTTAGTTCTGACCTACACTGCTTACCATGCGGTTGATATTTCCTGCTGGAGTTGGTTGAGCTGGTGTGTTGTTCCTTTGGATCTCCTGCTCCTCCATTCTTCTTTAAACTACAGTAAGTGCATTTTCTTTTACATTTAGTTATTCACTTGTGTCTGTTGTTTTCTAGGCCTCAGGGAGACGCTGGTTCCTTCATCTGGGAAGGAACCAGTAGTCTCATTCCCTGCCACCACTCCTAGGGATTTCCAGGGTCTCCAGGGCTAAGGTTATGGTGTATGAGTATGTCCACCTTCAGGGTCTACTCATATTGCCAGGAGTCAGGGAGAGGTCTAGGGATTCCTAGGAGGTCACCATCCCTCTTTCTTAGCTTTGAGGCCTAGACTCCGGTCTATTTCCTTCTTTGTGTTATCTGGTGTTTTCCCCTCCCCATTACCTGTGACAATAGGATAAAGCACCATCTTATATACACTCCCGTGGTGTCAGCCACCAAAGAGGCCGGCACGGTACTAAAAGCATGACCACCGCTACTGGTTTGCAGGGTGGTCGTAACGATGGAAACAAGCAGTATGTAATGTGGTGGAAAAATGAATCCATCCAGCAAAGGTGGCAATATGGACAATCACAGTGCATTAGTAAGTGACTTGTATTAACTTTCTCTCTATGAAAAATGCCACTAGCTGAAGTGACACAACCCCTTTAAAGGGCATCTACCTCACATTTGCCCATCTTTTTCTGTTTTGTTTCCCATTTACTTAGAGGACCTTTCACCACTACTGACACACCTGGTTTAATAGCTTTATGCATTCCCCATGTAATAACAATTCTGGAGCATCTATTATTATGTCTGTATGTTGTCATTCCTTTATTATTTCTACTAGAAAGTATGAAGGAATTGCTAGCAGTCTGTAGTAAGGGTACAGAGCGGTGTTAACCAGTTGGGGGGTGTCCCTGCATAGTCTCACAATGGCAGCACTGACTGGATAGAGTGAGACTGTGCAGGGACATCCCCCAACTGGCAGTGGCGTAACTAGAAATAACTGGGCCCCACAGAAAATGTTTGAACTGGCCCCAGACCCCCAGGCAATTTCTTTGCAACCCCCTCTTCCCGTGCAACCCCAACTACTGCATCTAGTCAATATCACTCTCTCAGACCAGGCCCAGCAGCCGCTTCATCCATTTCCTACAGTATTACTGTACATAAAGTCATTTTATAATACTGTTGAGGGGCCCTGACAAAAAAATCTTTCAGTCCTCCTCCAGGGCGAGCCCCTTCTGACTACAGGCCCCAAAGCAGCCACTTCCCCTGTTTCTCCTGCAGTTACGCCCCTGTCAACTGGTTGCCATCCCTCTGTGCCCTTACTGCAGACTGCTAGCTATTCATTCATAACTTCTAGTAGAAATAATAAAGGAACGGCACAACATAGTCATAAGAATAGATGCTCCAAAATCGTTATCACAGGGGGAATGCATGAAGCTAATAAAACAGGCATGTCAGGAGCGGTGACAGGTCATGGTCTGTAATGTATGAATGACGTATGTTACATTACATTATAAAAAGATCATTTTAGCCAGTATTTGGCTCTGTTTGGCAGTGTAGGTTTTGTATGGCACTTTTAGGTAGCACTATATGCCAGTACTGTCTAGGTGCAGTGCGGCACTATTGTTTCTGCAGCAGTATCGCTCTTGTTCCCTTTGAAAAACATGAGGTGGACCCCATTTCACCACCGTCAACTGCAGAATGACCTGGACTGACCCCCCCATCGTCACTAATATATTATCTGAAACACCCATAAACATAGGGCTTATTGGTAACAAAGCAGATGCATATACCAAACTACTGACACCAATAAAGAACGCACTCTACATACCGTATATGATTGTAAAATTAAGATACTTTATTATGATGCACAATTAACCCATTTGCTAATGGCACAGTTCATGTACGGCACTGGAGCAATGGGCAAACATGGCGCCCAACCATGGCCTGTGGGTCTCCACAGTTTCAAACAGCAAAGACCCATAACTAATGACTGCAACCGGCAATAATTGATTTCAATATGCTGGGTCTCTCTGAAGAGACTCAGGGTATTGAAGCTGCAATTCTTAGTTTGGCCAGCAGGCGGCAGGCCAACATAAGAAATGAGCAATTCTGTACCAATATGGATATTTAATAAACATAATGGTAGAGAATAAAAAAAAAATCACCATTTTGTAGCCTCAAACACGAAATTCAAAACTATAAAAAAGTTTAAAAAACGGTTAAAAATATAAAAAAATTTAAATATAAAAGTTTAAATCACCTCCTTTCTGTAGAATAAAAAAATACATAAATAACAAAAAATATAAACATCATGGGCATCACAGTGTCCGAAAACACCCGTACTAATAAAATATAACAATATTATTCCAATACGGCGAATAGCGTAACGGAAAAAAGGCTAAAAATAGTTGATTTGCCATTTTTTGTTCGCTTCTCTTACCCAAAAGAATGTCATAAAATGTGATCAAAGAGTCACACACACTCAATGGTATCAATAAAACTACAGATTGTCCTGCAAAAAATTAGCTCCCACACAGCACAGTTGGCATAACTCTAAAAAAAGTGGTGGGGGTCAGAATATAGTAAAGTAAAAAAAATTTTTATTCAAACTTTAATTTTTTGTTTACACTATTTTGATGTAAAAAACCTATACATATGTGGTATCATTGTAATTGTAATGACCCAGAGAATGAAGGGCACTGGTCAGCTTTGCTGCAAATGGAATGCCGTAGGGTCAGAATCTGTAAAACGGTGGAGAAATAGATTTTTTTTTTCCAATTCCGTCCCATTTGAAATATTTTTACAACTTCCCACTACCTTGTATGCCATATTAAATGGTGGCATTAGATAGCACAACTTGTCCAGCAAAAAAAAAGCTATGTGAACTGAAAAATAAAAAAGTTATGGCTCAAGGAAGATAGGGAAGAAAAATGAAAACATAAAAATGAAAAAAGGGTTAAAACACGAATATAAGGTATTGACACACACCACAGATGAGGCACCAAATACGTGGTCATAAATGGCACAATAAAGGCAGCAAGATATAATCAAGTAAAGCAGGACATACATCCAAATTGCTATACAATTGCACACACAAGTAATACATTACAGACCCAGTAAGGCGCCTCAAAATAACCCCAAAGCGTGTTTCGCGTTGCAAAGGTAATATATTATTGGTATAGATTATAAAATTTTCTTATTCTCTATCCTCCGGCAGTGATCGGACAATTTTACTGCCAAATTCCAAATGTACCAGAAGTCAGATTGAATAAGCAGACACATAAGAGAGTGCACATACCAATAATCCCACAAGTAGACTGACAGCTCAGGATCCTACTTGCGAGGATGAGGAATGTCTCGTGCTGAGACACGGACCTAATATTCATTCCTGCACTTAGTTTAAGCTTATGGTTTTAATTTTATGGTTCTCCCTCCCTTGTGGAGGTGGGACAGAAGGCTGAATGTCTGATTCAAGGGAGTTGTCATTTAATAATAAGATTCCCCTGAAATGACCGTGTGATTAAACATCTGAAAAAAGAGAAGCTTTGTTTTTTTTTTACCACAAAGGAGACAGGGCAGGTTTAGGTCTTATGGTTACACAATAAAAGCAATGTTGTACCATTAATGACAAGTAATCCTCTGATTTTACAAAACGCTTTCATTTAAAGGGATTTCCCAACTTTTTTTTTTTGCTATAGTCATGGTCATCAGTCATGATTGGTGGGGGTCCGACACCTGGGACCCCCGCCAAACAGCTGTTTGAGAAGACACTTGGCTTACCCTTGGCCAGTGAGGTCACGTACATCAGTCTGTGATGGCTAACCTACGGCACACCATACGATGCACACTTGCTTGGCTGTTCTCAGAACCCCACAGAAATGAATAGAGCATGCTGAGAATCGTAGTTTCAACAGCGCTGGAGTGGCGGAGGCTAGCAATCACTGGTCTACGCGCAGATCGGTCCTATTTAAGTGAATGGGGCCAAGCTACGATACTGACCACAGCCGCTATCCAATGTACGGCGCTGTGCTTGATGAGCTGTCAGTCTCCTCAAACAGCTGATCAGCAGGGGTCCCGGGCGTCGGACCCCCGCTAATCAGATACTGATGACCTACCCTGAGGATAAGTCATCAGTATAAGGCCTCTTTCACACTACAGTTTTTTGCGTTCCGTATACGGTCCGTTTTTTGCGTTCCGTATACGGTCCGTATACGGAACCATTCATTTCAATGGTTCCGCAAAAAAACAGAATGTGTTCCGTATGCATTCCGTTTCCGTATTTCCGTTTTTCCGTTCCGTTGAAAAGATAGAACATGTCCTATATTTGGCCGAGAATCACAGTCCGTGGCTCCATTCAAGTCAATGGGGCCGCAAAAAAAACGGAACACATACGGAAATGCATCCGTATGTCTTCCGTATCCGTTCCGTTTTTTGCGGAACCATCAATTGAAAATGTTATGCCCAGCCCAATTTTTAATATGAAATTACTGTATACTGTATTTGCCATACGGAAAAACGGAACGGAACAACGGAACGGAAACGGAACCACAACGGAAGCAAAAAACGGAACAAGGGATCCGTGAAAAACGGAACGCAAAACACTGAATGCAACATACTGTAGTGTGAAAGAGGCCTAAAAGTCAGAAAACCAATGTAAAAGAACATATTCTAGCCGGAGCAGAAGTGGTTACTAGTGATGAGCAGCATAGGCAATATTCGTTTTCACAATATTTAGTGAATTTTTGGCCTGATATTCGCAATAAATTAGCAAATTCTAGAATTTCCGATCTCCAGTCATTATTTTCTTGATTGCTAAAATCGGCAATGTAATATTCGCATATTGCGTGCGCAATACAGGCGTGGGTCAATTTTGCTGCATTTTTTAAGCTGCTAGAATTTTATCTCCCACTAACTATATATATATATATATCCAAAAGATGAGGCAGTCTTTATCAAGCATCAAGCAACTGCATTGAGCGGTTGAAACGTTGCAGAGGTGTCAAAAAAGGGTCCACCGTTTTTCACTTCATCTATTGGAGTGCTGCCTCATCTTTTGGATATATATCATCTATTTAGCTGTTGAGCCTACGGCTCAGAAAGAGACAAAAAAAATTAGACAAAAAAAAAGATTATAGCACTACATTAGTGAAATTTCAGTCTATATGTGTAATTTACGAATATTCACTATGTTGCTAAATATTCTTGTCTTACAATATGACTAATATTCTAAAAAACTAATATATAGCACTATATCACATATATTAGTTTTTTAGAATATTCTTTTTTTTCCCCCTAATTAGTACAGTTATTGCCCTTTCGGCATACTTCTTCCCGACAAGCGCCACAATGGGAACGCCTGGTGGTTAGAATATACCATCGGATCTGAGTTTTCACGATCTAACTATCACGACCGGCGTGCCGATCACATACGTGTCCATGGCCTATTGGGAATGACAAGTGGCAATAAAGACCCTGCAGGACGTGTATGAGAGACTTTCGCGCGTGCACAAGTAGAACAAGTAGACACAAAATCCATTACATCCTGACGCAACCTTGGCCACCAAAAACGACGAGACAATAGCTCCAAGGTTGCTTTACTACCCGGGTGCCCAGCAAGTGCCGAATTATGATGTTCCATTAATAATTCGAGACGCAGGTTTAACGGTACAAACAATTTCTCTGAGGGGCAAGAGGCCGGGGCGTCCCCCTGGGCCTCTAACACCTTTCCCTCTAGAACAGAGTGTACAGCAGAGACAACCACTCCTCTTTGTAAAATAGGTACCGGATCACTAACATTACCCCCTCCAGGGAAACTACGAGATAATGCGTCTGCCTTGGTATTTTTTGCCCCAGGACGATAGGTGATGAAAAAGTTAAACCTGGTAAAAAATAGAGACCACCTAGCTTGTCTAGGGGTGGGGCGCTTAGCTGATTCGAGGTACAGAAGGTTTTTGTGGTCCGTAATCACAGTGATGGGGTGGATTGCCCCCTCTAAAAAGTGACGCCATTCTTCAAACGCTAGTTTAATAGCTAATAGTTCCCTATTGCCAATATCATAGTTCTTCTCTGCTTCAGATAGTTTTTTAGAAAAGAAAGCACAAGGATTCCATTTGCCAGGAGACGGACCCTGAGACAGCACAGCCCCCACTCCCACCTCTGACGCATCTACTTCAACAATAAAAGGCTGGGAGACATCAGGTTGGATCAGTACCGGTGCCGAGATAAACCTCTCTTTTAGAGAGAAAAATGCCATTTTGGCGGCGTCAGACCATATAGAAAAATAAGTCCCCTTCCTAGTCATGTCAGTAAGGGGTTTGACAATCACAGAATAGTTTTTAATGAATTTTCTATAGAAATTTGCGAAACCCAAAAACCGTTGCTGTGCTTTAAGGTTCTCAGGAAGATCCCAATCTAGAATTGCCTGGACTTTCCTAGGATCCATACGGAAACCTGAAGCAGATAATAGATATCCCAAGAACTGTATCTCCTGAACGGCAAAAACACACTTCTCAATTTTCGCATATAATTTATTCGTCCGTAGGACCTGCGGTACCTGTCTGACATGTACCTCGTGTGTCTTCAGATCAGACGAGTAAATTAAAATATCATCTAGGTATATCACCACAAACCTGCCGATAAGATGACTAAAAATGTCATTAACGAAATGTTGGAAGACAGAAGGAGCATTGATCAGACCGAAAGGCATGACTAGATTTTCATAATGTCCCTCCGGGGTGTTAAAGGCTGTCTTCCACTCATCCCCTTCCTTGATACGAATCAGATTGTAGGCCCCCCTAAGATCAAGTTTGGAGAACCACTTAGCACCCGCAATCTGATTAAACAGGTCAGGAATGAGAGGAAGAGGGTATGGGTCTCGGATGGTTATCCGGTTTAGTTCGCGGAAATCTAGGCAAGGACGCAGGCCCCCATCTTTCTTTTTAACAAAGAAAAACCCTGCAGCCACGGGTAATGAAGAGGGTCTGATGTGTCCCTTAGCCAGACTCTCGGAGATATAATCTTTCATGGCTTGTCTCTCGGGACCCGAAAGATTATATAACCTGGTCTTGGGTAATTTCGCACCGGGAATCAGGTTAATCGGGCAATCATAAGGACGGTGAGGTGGTAAGTCTGAAACAAAAGTAGGTAGAGTAGCTATGGAGGCGACTAAGCAATTGCTATTTAAGCAATTTTCTCTGCAATGCTCACTCCACTCCAATATCTCCCTGGCCTGCCAATCCACCACCGGATTGTGTGCTACCAACCAGGGAAGACCCAATACCACAGGAGAGGGAAGGCCCTCCAGAACATAACATGATAGACACTCGTTATGGTGGTCCCCTACCCGAAGGTGTAAGTTATGAACAATGTGAGTAAGGTTTCTCTGAGACAGAGGAGCAGAATCAATAGCGAATATGGGATTAGGTCTCTGTAGCGTACAGAGAGACAAACCCATAGTGCGGGCAAAATGGGCATCTATCAAATTTACCCCTGCTCCACTGTCTAGAAAGGAAGAAATAGTCTCCGTCTTAACACCAAAAACAACTGCTGGCAACACAAATTGAGATGTTCGTATGGAGGAAATGTATACGCCCCGGCTGACATCCTCCACACAGCCTGGGGTTAGTAGTTTTCTGACGGTCTTTTCGTTTTTGAGTAAGGAAGGACAGACACTAATGAAATGACCCCTCCCCCCACAGAAAAAAACAAACCCCACCCCTACGGCGAGCCTCAGGAGGACGGACCTGACGAGTAGTTCCTCCTAGCTGCATAGGCTCTTCTAGGTCCGTACAGACTAACTGCTGCTTTGGAGGGGTTACCAATTGCTCAGGATCTTTCAATCTGTCCCTAAGACGTCTATCTATTCTGATAGAAAGGGACATAACCGCATCAAGGGAAAAGGGGGTCTCATACAGCGCAAGCGCATCCTTAATCCTTTCGGATAACCCAGAGCAAAACTGACTCCTGAGAGCCGGATCGTTCCACTGGGTATCCGTAGCCCACCTACGAAACTCTGAGCAATACTCCTCTGCTGGCCGCTCTCCCTGTAGGAGTCCCCATAATTTAGACTCAGCCAGGGCGACTCGGTCAGGGTCATTATATATGAGACCCAAAGCCCCCAAAAATCCCTCCACAGACCGGAGAGCCGGAGAATCAGTGGGTAAAGAGAATGCCCAGGATTGCGGGTCCCCCTGAAGCAGGGAAATAATTCCCACCCGCTGTTCTTCATTACCAGAGGATTAGGGGCACAGCCTAAAATATAACTTACAGGCCTCACGGAACATTACAAATTTGTCCCTTCCCCCAGAAAATCTGTCAGGAAGAACAACCTTGGGTTCTGGAGCAACCTGGTTACCCATAGCAACTGCAGGACTTGCGGTCTGCTGCAATTGCTGCTGTTGCTGGAGGACCGACGCCTTCAATCCTGCCACCTCCAAAGACAGGCCTTGAAGTTGTCCTGTTAAAGCAGCAATAGCATCCATGCTAGATTCTAAATAGGCAGAAGAGAAAATAAAAAATGTTTTTATTTTATTGTATTTTTTTAAACAAAATAAGGGCCAGATATAATATCACAACCGGCGTGCCGATCACATACGTGACGCAAAGGGAGGGAAAAGGAAGGCCCTGTCCAAGGGAGAGGGAAAGATGGTGACCCCTAACTCACCTAGAGGCTGGCACCTGACTGCCCTGACGTCCCTAGACGGGTTTCTCACCCGTACGCCGATCACGTTCCTAAAACCCTGGCTTTCCCTAAAATGAGCCCTACGTAGTGAAAGGGGGCGGTGGGAACACTAGTCCGCACCACTAACACTAAAGGGAAACACTAGGGAGAAGACAGACAATACTGACAAAACACATAATCCCAGGTGGGCGACAACAAACAACCAACAGGGATCCGGAGGGTAATGCTCTGGTACGACAACCAGGGATAACAGCAACTCAGCTCCAGTGGGTCAGTATAGAAGTCCAGGCAGGAAGCTCTATATCTGGCAACCAGAGAAGTGGGAGAGGGGAATATAAGGAGGTTGGGAGTGCTGGACAAGAAACAGTTGAGGAGAAGAAGCTACGGATCCCTGAGTGAGACAAAAAGGATTACAAGGCAAACCCAAAATGCTACCATTAAGAAACAGCACTATTTTTAGACATAGAGTGCGCAGCCACCCGCTGGTGTCATTGGCCCACAAGCATTTTAAGCAGGAATGAATCATGTGTTCAGATGGAGAAAATGACGAATATTCTATATAACGAATATATAGCACTATATTCGCAATATTCGCGAATTATCGAAGTTGCAATTTTTGCGATTAATATTCGCTATGCGGCCACAGGCCTTGGAGAGTGTTGCCCTGCCTCTGTTGAAACTTCTGTGTGATCCCCTTGTCTCCCCTCCTCGGTTGCCCAAGGAACTACGTACTCTGCTGCCAGCGTTGTCAGCTGGAAATTTTTGGAGCAACTTTTCCACAAGGACCTTCTGGTATTGCACCATTTTGCTCGTCCTCTCCACCACAGGAATGATAGATGAGAAGTTCTCTTTGTAGCGGGGGTCGAGAAGGGTGATAGGGGTGATAGGTTGAGAAGGGTAATAGGTGTTGTCCAAATGCGTAAAACTCGTGGGTCACGGGAAAGGCAGCCTAACATAAAGTCAGCCATGTGTGCAAGAGTCCCAACAGACAAGACTTCGCTGTCGTCATAAGGAGGAGGATTCTCAATCTCCTCATCCTCTTCCTCCTCTTATACAGATCCACGCTGAACAGATGGAATTAAACTTCCGTGGGTACTACCCTCTGTAGCGCTGCTGCAGCGCTAACTGACTGCCGGTAGCTGTCGATGACTTGCGGAAATGGGCACAAACGCTGCACACCCTCACCAGTAGCTCAGGCAAATTGGGGTAGGTTTTAAGAAACCACTGAACCACAAAGTTTAAGACGTGGTTTAGGAAGGAGATGTGTGTGAGCTTCCCGAGCTCCAAAGCCACCACCAAGTTACAGCCATTATCAGACACAACCATGCCTGGTTCTAGGTTAAGTGGCGAGAGCCACAGCTCAGTCTAGTCTTTTATTCCTTGCCACAGCCGTTTGTTGCTTAAGCACGGCCTGTTGACGCTTCCCCACTGCAGTGCTACACTGCTTCCAGCTACCGACTGATGGCTGACTGGTGCTGCAAGAGGATAATTCTGAGGTGGAAGTGGAGGAGAAGGCAGAGAAGGCGAAGTGGGGGGTTGAAGCCACTAACGTAGGTGGTGGCGGAAACCCTGGTGGAATTAGGGCCCGCAATCCTTGGCGTCGGTAGCATCTGTGCCATACCAGGGTACGACTCGCTTCCAGTCTCCACAACGTTCTCCCGGTATGCCATCAGGGAAATGTAGCGTCCCTGGACACAAGCACTTTTCCATTTGTCAGTAGTTAAGTGGACCTTCCTAGTAACTGCGTTGTTCAGGGCACGGTTGATATTACAGGACACATGCTGGTGTAAGGCGGGCATGGCATACTGTGAAAAATAGTGGAGGCTGGGGACTGCGTAATGAGGGACGGCCGCCGACATCAGGCTGCGGAAGGTCTCAGTGTCCACAAGCCTAAGGCTACATGCACACGACCGTATGTGTTTTGCGGTCCGCAAATTGCGGATCCGCAAAAAAAACTGATGATGTTACGTATGGAATCCGTTTTTTTTTTTGCGGATCCGTTTTTTTTGCGGATTCATTTTAATAATGCCGATTCTTGTCCGCAAACTTGAAAAAAATAGGACATGCACTATTTTTTTAGCGGAGCAACGGAACGGACATACTGATGCGGACAGCACACGGTGTGCTGTCCGTGTTTTTTGCGGACCCATTGAAATGAATGGGTCCGCATCCTCTCCGCAAAAATAACGGATCGGACACTGAAACAAAATACGGTCGTGTGCATGTAGCCTAAATGGCAACATTTCCAGGGCCAGTAATTTGGGAAATTGGTCATTTAGTGCTATGGCCTTTGGGTGGGTGGGTATTTGCGTTGCGTTCAAATGCCTGGGGTAAGGACATTTGTACGCTGCACTGGGACATGGAAGTGGATGTGGTCGCTGATGTTGCTTGCATAAGCTCTAGGTGCAGGGCGGGAGGCATCTGGACCTGCACCTTCGACAGGGGATTGGCCGGCACGTAACACAGGGGAAGGGGAGACAGTGGTGTGACCCGCAGACAGATTGTGGACACAGGCGTTCGGCCCACCTATTACAGTGCTTTGATGCCATGTGGCGGATCATGCTGGTGGTGGGGAGGTTGCTAATGTTCATGCCCCTGCTCATTTTTGTATGGCACAGGTTGCAAATTACAATTCTTTTGTCGTCTGCACTTTCCTCAAAAATGCGCCTACCCCTTAGCAATGGAGATTTTCGTAAGGGTGTGCTCTGGGGAACAGTTGCAGGCCTGTTTGGTGTGGCCTGCCTTCTCCCTTTTGCCACCCCACTGCCTATTCCAGCCTGTTGCAGTGCTGCAGATCCCTCCCCCTCTGTACTGCTCTCCTTGCTCGGCTTGCCACTTTCCCAGGTTGGGTCAGTAACTTCATCGTCCACCACCTACTCTTCCACTTCGTCACTCTGCTCATCCTCCCGACTTGTTGACCTAACAACAACCTCCGTTATGGACAACTGTGTCTCATCCTCATTATCAACCTCATGAAACACTAATTGCTGTTCCCCACTGTCATCTTCTTGTGACTGTGGATGCTCAAGAGTTTGGGAATCTGGCACAAGATCTAATGTCCCTCTTCAAGCGGGCTTATCTAGACGTCCAAATGAAGGAATGGCGCTGAAAAGAGCTCCTCAGAATATCCAAGTGTGGGATCACTTGTTTCACCAGACTCTCCATGGTGGGAGCAAGGAGGATCAGGGTGAGGATTGTGTTGACCAGACTCTTGGCTACTGAAACTGGACTTGGTGGAAGAAAGGGTGGTACTTAACCGACTGGAAGCAATATCTGCTGCAATCCATCCGACCACCGGGTCGCACTAGTCTGACTTCGAGAGCTTTGTCCTGTGCCGCCCTGCAAACTGGGACATGAAGCTAAGTATCTTGGATGATTGTTTTTCTTGTGCTCTGGCAGCAGGCACAGTTTCAACGTGCCCAGGGCCACAGCCACTGCGCGCTCCATCAGCATCACGGCCACTTCCTTGTCCCTTACTGCTCGCCTTCATATTAAATGTTATATATGCTTGAAAGTATGTCACACGTACAGTAGCGTAGGATTTGTAAGAGCATCTGCAAAAAATGTAAAAAAGTTATTTGGGATGCGCACACTTTACACAGGAGAAATACCGCAGATAATGTCGCTAATGTCAGCAGCGGCTAATATAAAATTACAGGGAATGTCACAGGTATTTTGGATGTGGAAACATTACACAGAAGATGTACCCCAGGTAATGTCACTGTCCGCAGCGGACACAATCTATGGAAAAAGTACACTGGATGTCACAGATATTTTTGGGATGTGCACACGTTACACAGGAGATGTAGCGCAGCTAATGTCACTGTCCGCAGCGGACACCATCTACGGTAAAAGTACACTGGATGTCACTAATATTTTTGGGATGCGCAAACGTTACATAGGAGAAATACCGCAGATAATGTTGCAGATGTCAGCAGCGGCTAATAGAAAATTACAGGGAATGTCACAGGTATTTTGAGTAAATTAGACAAAGGTAATAGTGGCTCACTGTGCCTTTAACAAAGGAGTGGTGCTGCAAAGCCCTGTTAGTCCACCAAACCAACACAATAGTATATGTAGAAAGTAAAAAATTGGGCTGAGCACTCAAATACTGGAATAATACATGTATAGGGTCATAAATGATTTATTCCCTGCAAAGCATACACAATAAAAACAATATAAAACTGACATATATAGCAATTACGGACATAGGATAAATTCATTTATCCAAATAAATGTGATGATATAATGCAATATAATCTCAGTTGATCCTCTCACATGAAAGGGTTAAATGCATGTAGTAGTAGAATCATCAGGTTTGGTGTGTGTATCTACCTCAGGTTATAATGGTGAGTGTGTATACACCTCAAGTTCAGTTTGCCAATGTCATTAATAGATTAATCGGCAGGTGTGTTCCTCCACCTGCAGGAATATACCTTATAATTTAATTTATGACCCTATACATGCATTATTCCAGTATTTGAGCGCTCGGCCCAATTTTTTACGTTTTATTTTTTACTTTTATTTTGAGTAAATTATTTGTTTATTAAAAGATTTTTGCAAGGTACATTTCTTAAATTATGAAAAGTATGAATACCTATTACAATGCAAAATGTCATAACAATAAAACAAGAGTAAGGATAGTATACAGAGCATTCATTTTCATGCTAAGTAATACAATTCAAGTTCAGTACATTGTATAACCTAAATGGTTGAACATAGTGTTATCAACATAGGTATTTTGGATGTGGAAATGTTACACAGGAGATGTACCCCAGGTAATGTCCTGTCCGCAGCAACACCGTCTATGGAAAAAGTACACTGGACGTCACTGATATTTTTTGGATGTGCACACGTTACACAGGAGATGTAACGCAGATAATGTCGCTGTCTGCAGCGGCCTAACTATTATATGCTATTTAGCGCAGGTTGCGCTAAAAATATATATTGCTGCTGCCACACACAACAATAGGGTCTCTGACAAGTTTTTCTACTGAAAAAAACCCGAATTCCACTCCCTACACTATCTTTCCCTTCCTCAGCACAGCTCTCCCTGACTAACACTGAGCTGAACACGTGTCAATCAATGTAATGCCAGTAGCCAACATGGCTACGGCATTACAGTGAAGGGCAGTACTTACCTGCACGTTTATTGGCTGCATACCAGGGAGAATACCGCCATGTGCCGAGCATTTCAATTTCAGCAACTAATGGACATTGTGCTTCGTTGACATCATTGGGACGCTTCGTCTTACCTGGATGATATTGTCATCCACAGTACTGACTGGGAAAGTCACCTACCCAAAGTGCAGGCTGAAATGGACTCCCTTCGGTAAGCTGGCCTAAACGCTAACCCCAAAAATGTTGCTATAGGGTTATAAGAGACTAAGTACCTGGAGTATGTCATTGGGCGCGGAGTCATTAAATCCCAAGTCAACAAAATAGAGGCAAATCGGAATTGGCCCCAACCTGTCACCACTAGGCAAATAAAGTCATTCCTGGAAATGGTGGGCTATTACATGAGTTTGCTTCCCCACTTTGCTACTCTAGCCTCACCCTTGACAGGGCTCTTGAAGTGACGAAAATCAGTGATGGTTCACTAGGATGATCGGGCGGAAGAGGCTTTTGCCGCTTTGAAGTCGGCCCTGTGTGGGTCACCGATTTTGGTGACGCCCAACTTTAAGAGGGAGCTTGTGGTACAAACGGATGCCTCTGAAGTAGGCCTTGGTGCTGTACTGTCTCAGGAAGTCAACAGGGAGGAGCATCCCATTGTCTTCCTAAGCCGCAAGCTCACCCAAGCCGAAACCAGGTACTGTATGTGTGTGGAGAGAGAGTGCCTGGCTATCAAGTGGGCACTCGAATCTCTCCGCTACTATTTGTTGGGTAGAAAGTTCCACCTGGTGACTGACCACTCCCCTCTCAAGTGGATGAGCCAGGCCAAGGACAGGAATGCCCGGGTCACCAGATGGTTTTTGTCTCTGCAGAACTTTAAGTTCTCAGTAGAACACTGAGCAGGCCGTTTGCAGGGAAACGCGGGTGCATTGTCTGGCGTGTGTCCACCCCCTCAGGGTTGAACAAAGAGTGTATGTGACACAGTAAGGAGTTGTATCTAGCAAGACAGGTATTTTCCTCCCAGCATGTGCGGCTGGGCCGGTTTCCAGCCAGGTTAGGTCAAATACCGGACCGAAGTGCCGATCCGGGTTTTGGCAGCACCTGGCTGTCGTTAAATTGGCAGCTGGGCTCAGTAGAGATGTCTCTGTTTTTGGGATCTGAGACTTTGTACCGTGCTGGAGGGCTGAGAGCCGCATGCTTGGGAAACAGGCCACCTAAAGCCTGCTGTGGACTACTGGAGGTAGAAGTGCCAGCAAGGTGACTTGTGTTATATGAACTTTCCATTGTGTGTGAATTAACACCAAGATTGCAAAGTTACATGCTGTTTTGTGCAATTGCCTCAAGTGTGAATAAACACTGATGTTTTGAGTTCAGAACTTGTATTTTGCCTCTGTACTGCGCCCGCTTACCCTATCTACCAGAGCAAAACACCACAGTAGCTATATATTGTAGGAGGCGTTATTAATGTACCGCACTGTAATCATCTCCAGAAATATGGAAACTGTTTATAAATACCTTGTTGATTTTTCAATAAAAGATTGACAACCTAATAGACTGGGGAAAAGGAATTGTGGTTGTGATTACATGGGTAGCTATATATATATATATATATATATATATATATATATATATATATAGAAGCTATATACGTAGGACTTCCTGCCAATACTTATCACCTTGGAACACACTGAGGTTATTGATTCTAATATTAGATCCTCTCTAATTGATGGATCTTTCAGGCATATGAAATATTCCAACCTAAAATATGTAGCAGAACTTTTATAACCTCTTAAGGACCCTTGCCATACATGTACGTGACATCTGGACGTGACTTAAGCGTGAGTGACGTACATGTACGGCACAAGGTCCACCGGGTGCTGGGAAAGAATCGTGGGGGAATTGGGGCATCATGGCTGCTCTTACCTGCAGGCATCCTGCAGCTCCAAGCACGTGTGCAGCAGGTGCATGTCCCTGTTGGACGAGCCTTGTCTAGGCCAGCTAGAGCACCTTCAGCTCTGTAGGACATGGAGGCAGAAGGCGGAGTAAAGTTTTACCTGGACAAATCTAGAGACAGACCAGACTACTAAGTTAAGTACAGCAGAAAATATTCCTACAGTATTTAATACTGTCAAAAGAGCAACAGACGTAGCAAAGAGGAATTTACCTGCCACAGTTAAGTTAAAGCCAAAGCCTGCTGGAAACCAAGACAAAGCCTGTAAATCATTTGGATGAACATTTACCAAAGTAAAGCTGTTATTGAAATTCATAACAAGGTCTAGTCTCAGTTTATTTCATCATCCCCTTCATCAACAATCCCCCTATTTGCTCTGCTTTGGACGACAACGCCTGGGGTCCAGAGTATCCAGGTAGGAGCACCGTAACAAAACATCTAACAGGACAATTTAGGCCACCCTACACTACTCTGGCATTCCTATATCTGGGTACCTACTACATCACTAAAAGGGGCCCTGTGCCTTTTTTGCTTCACTGCAACTGGTGTCACGGCAAACCTATATCTTTAACAAAGACCCCTTGCCGTTGAAGTGCATCGCAGCAGCGCTATAGCTGCACAGGAAAGGGCTGAACCTCCCTGCATGCAGAAATTCTAGCTGGTGACTGCATGCATAGAGGTTCTGTGCTTTTCTGTGCTGCTGTTGGCTTGCTGGGACTAGTGGTGCACCACCACTGCTATTTGAACTTTTTCTGAAGAAAGAAGAACATCCAGAATTGCTGCACTGATTTATATATATTTTTTCATTTGCAGCTGTTCTAGATTTTCTTTATTTTCATGACTATGAAAATTGTAGATTGAGGCCTCATGCACACGACCGTTTTTTTTTAAGGTCCGCAAAAACGGGGTCCGTAGGTCCGTGATCCGTGACCGTTTTTTTGTCTGTGGGTCTTCCTTGTTTTTTGGAGGATCCACGGACATGAAAAATGAAAAAAAAATCTAAGTCAAGTTTGACATTGAAATGATAGGAAAAAACGGACACGGATCACGGACACGGATCACGGACACGGATGACAATCTTGTGTGCATCCGTGATTTTTCACGGACCCATTGACTTGAATGGGTCCGTGAACCGTTGGCCGTGAAAAAAATAGGACAGGTCATATTTTTTTCACGCCCAGGAAACACGGATCACGGATGCGGCTGCATTTTCAGATTTTTCCACGGACCCATTGAAAGTCAATGGGTCCGTGAAAAAAAACTGAAAACGGCACAACGGCCACGGATGCACACAACGGTCGTGTGCATGAGGCCTCACACTGAAGGCATCAAAACTATGAATTAACACATGAGACATGTTGCAACTGCTGATGATAAACAGACATTTTGAACAACTCGAGTATGCGTGACTAACGAAAAACAACAAGTGCCACTTGCCACCAAGAAAGCTGACCGACGGAAGTGGAGGAAAGCCCTCAAATAACACGACCCTGACTACAGCGGGCCAGCGTGACCGTTACTCACTGGCTTGGTTTAAACCGTGAAAGTGAAATATGCATAGGCACTGAATATGGTGAGGGTGTAGTGACGAACCAGAGTGACCCCTTGTCTACCACTGAGCATATGCTTTTATATTTAATTTCAAATTCATTTTTTATATAGTTATTTATTTTTTATTTTTTCTAAAAATCTCCTTTTTTTAAATTTTTTTTTTTCCTCTGGGCACGAGTGAGCAAACCTGTGACCCACTATAAGTGAATTACCAACGGCCATTGGAGAGCGCAGCAGAGCTGCCAAGAAACATGTGAATGACGAATCCGTGGTGACAGACGTGACGTGACAGGTCGAACTCGTGACACCGTAAGTGAAACTGAATGAGACTTACCAGGAACCTGATGTAAATCAACCTAAAGATAATGGTAAGTAGGCCAGTAACCTAATGAGACAACCCACTTATAAGAAGAAAACGTGTAAGCTAATAAGAAGACGCCCCAGGGTAGCAGTGTAGGCAGCCCCCCAGAGTAAACCCTTATGGAACCCCACTCCCTGACGATTATTGGCCCCAAATTCCGCATTTTGAGGCCAGGTCCGGAATACAGATAGACCATAAGGGCTTCACTATACTAGATTTTTTTAAAATCTTCTCAGAAGATTTTGTAAATTTAATGGTGGCCCAAACCAATTTATACACCCAACAATTGATTGATCAGAACCCTACATGGGCATACACCGGACCCCAAGGTTGGACCCCAGTAAGTGCAGCAGAGATGAAGTTTTGTAGACTCGTGCTGCATATGGGCATTGTAAAGAAGCCAAACGTTAGACAATATTGGAGTTCGGACATTTTCTACCAGACTCCAATTTACAGTAAGACCATGACCCGGAAACGATTTGAGTCAATTAGTAAATTCCCACACTACAACGACAATGCACAGTTCCCACCCCAAAACGACCCAACATTTGACCGTCTGTTCAAGGTTAGGCCTGTCATTGACCACTTTAACACCAAGTTTGCTGAGGTGTACAACCCAGATAAAAATGTAGATGAGTCCGTATTACTTTTCAAAGGGAGGATTAGATTCCGCCAATACTTGCCTAGCAAACGGGCAAGGTATGGCATAAAGATATACAAACTTTGTTAGAGTAGCTCCGGGTACACACACAAAGTTCGGCATTTACAAAGGGAAAGATTCCCGGACAGAACCCCAAGAATGCCCCCCCATCCTAGGAGTTAGTCGGAAGATCGTGTCGGACTTACTGCGCACACTACTGGATAAGGGTTACCACCTCTATGTGGATAACTATTATACCAGCATACCCCTATTCATGTCCCTAACTGCCAGAGGTACTGTGGCTTGCGGCACAGTGCGCAAAAATCAGAGAGGTGTCCCTAGATCCCTGCCAGGGCAACCACTGAGAATGGGTGAAAGTAGGGCTCTCCTCCATGAGAACATTCTGGTGGTTAAGTACAAGGACAAGAGGGACGGCCTTGTACTGACCACCATTCACACTAACACCAGCTCACCTGCTTCTATACGAGGTACCACAACCACTTACCACTGGACTACAACAGGCACATGGGAGGGGTGGATCTTTCAAATCAACTTCTGAAGCCCTACAGTGCCACACGAAAAAACGAAAGTGTGGTACACAAAGCTGGCCATACACATTGTACAGGTGGCAATGCGCAATGCGTATGTGCTATTTCAATCTGCAGGTCACACAGGAACTTTCCTTGAGTTCCAAGAGGTGGTTATCAAGGCACTAATTTTTCAAAGCCAGGCCGGCGACGTTCCCAGTACTTCTGGAAGTCATGGTGCCCGTGTTGTACCAGGGTGGCATTTTCCAGGTCAAGTCCCCCTGACAGCAAGGAAGAGAAGGACCCAAAAAAAGATGCAGGGGGTGTTACAAATGGGGGATAAGGAAAGACACCATTTACCACAGCAAAACCTGCCCTGAAAAACCTGGCCTTTGCATGCATGGAGTATTAATTTAATTTTATCCATGATGTACCCTGTAGTTTTACCACCTTATATCTCTGATTTAGGCCTCTTTCACACTACAGTATGTTGCATTCAGTGTTTTGCGTTCCGTTTTTCACGGATCCGTTGTTCCGTTTTTTGCTTCCGTTGTGGTTCCGTTTCCGTTCCGTTGTTCCGTTCCGTTTTTCCGTATGGCAAATACAGTATACAGTAATTTCATATTAAAAATTGGGCTGGGCATAACATTTTCAATTGATGGTTCCGCAAAAAACGGAACGGATACGGAAGACATACGGATGCATTTCCGTATGTGTTCCGTTTTTTTTGCGGCCCCATTGACTTGAATGGAGCCACGGACTGTGATTCTCGGCCAAATATAGGACATGTTCTATCTTTTCAACGGAACGGAAAAACGGAAATACGGAAACGGAATGCATACGGAACACATTCAGTTTTTTTGCGGAACCATTGAAATGAATGGTTCCGTATACGGACCGTATACGGACCGCAAAAAACGGACCGTATACGGAACGCAAAAAACTGTAGTATGAAAGAGGCCTTAGTCTGCATAGCTTACAGATTCACTTTTCACCAACCACTACATATTTATTTCTATGAAACACCTGTTAGGTCAAAAGTACCCTTTCCACCACTTAAAATGTTTGTACGGGGGTGCTTTTTCTAAAATGGGGTCACTTCTTAGGGTTTTTAATTTATGGGGACCTCAGGAATCTTTCAAATGTGACATGGTATCTAAAATTAATGTCTGCCAATTCAGGTCAGCAAAATCCATATTTTGCTGTTTGACTCTAGAGCCCTGCTGTGCGCCCATACATCATTTTCTGAGCACATATGAAGTGTTACCGTATTCGGGGGGAAATGGGGAACAAAATGTGGGTGAATTTTGTCCTGCTACCCTTTGGGAAAGTGAAAAATGTGGGTGTAAAGCAACTTTTTCTAGAAAAAAAACAAACAATTTTATAACGGGATAAAATCTCCCTCACATGAATATGGGCTTCATCAAATTCTCCAATGAGCCGAATCTGGTCCGGTTCTGATGGCCTAGCACGGGGAGTCAAAAGAGATTCCCTATCACATCCCAAGGCGTGCTGATATGCCTGAGCACTGTGGGAGGATATCCACAACGTAAAAAAAACGCTAAGCCATCAGAACCAACCCAGATTCAGATCATTGGAGAATTTGATAAGGCCCATATTCATGTGAGGGAGATGTTATCCCGTTTTTGGGGAATTTTACAAGCTGATGGATTTTTACAAGCGCAATGGATTTTTCGTTTGAAAACTACACGTCCCAATGGCCTTAATGAGCACATATCCTTTGCTTGTTTCCTATGAATCAGGCCTGGTGCTGTTATGTACCTAAGAATATGTTGATACCCTATATAGCAAGGGGGCCCTTTACATTTCTTTGCATAATCATTTCCTTAAAGTCCTGGGCTATAGATTATTATAGTAATTCAAAACATGCAATGCAACAGCTCTCTGCAAACCAAATACAGTACAAAAATGCATAATAATGGCTAGTGCTATACCTATAAATTAGAGATGCTTGGCAAATCATTTTGTACAAAATTATTTGAGCCCGTCTGCCGCACGTCAAGGCGATCTCTGTAAGACGGGTTCCTAACACTAAATTCTACCTGTTATGTCCCATGACGGCCACCATACAATTCAAGGAGTGTAGGTTCCTGCTTTAACCACTTCAGCCCCGCTAGGTGAAACCCCCTTCATGACCAGGCCACTTTTTACACTTCGGCACTACACTCCTTTCACCGTTTATCGCTCGGTCATGCAACTTACCACCCAAATGAATTTTACCTCCTTTTCTTCTCACTAATAGAGCTTTCATTTGGTGGTATTTTATTGCTGCTGACATTTTTACTTTTTTTGTTATTAATCAAAATATAACGATTTTTTTGCAAAAAAATGACATTTTTCACTTTCAGCTGTGAAATTTTGCAAAAAAAACGACATCCATATATAAATTTTTCGCTAAATTTATAGTTCTACATGTCTTTGATAAAAAAAAAATGTTTGGGCAAAAAAAAAATGGTTTGGGTAAAAGTTATAGCATTTACAAACTATGGTACAAAAATGTGAATTTCCGCTTTTTGAAACGGCTCTGATTTTCTGAGCACCTGTCACGATTCCTGAGGTTCTACAATGCCCAGACAGTAGAAACCCCCCACAAATGACCCCATTTCGGAAAGTAGACACCCTAAGGTATTCGCTGATGGGCATAGTGAGTTCATAGAACTTTTTATTTTTTGTCACAAGTTAGCGGAAAATTATGATGATTTTTTATTTTATTTTTTTTCTTACAAAGTCTCATATTCCACTAACTTGCGACAAAAAATAAAAAATTCTAGGAACTCACCATGCCCCTCACAGAATACCTTGGGGTGTCTTCTTTCCAAAATGGGGTCACTTGTGGGGTAGTTATACTGCCCTGGCAATTTAGGGGCCCAAATGTGTGAGAAGAACTTTGCAATCAAAATGTGTAAGAAATGACCGGTGAAATCCGAAAGGTGCACTTTGGAATATGCGCCCCTTTGCCCACCTTGGCAGCAAAAAAGTGTCACACATGTGGTATTGCCGTACTCAGGAGAAGTTGGGGAATGTGTTTTGGGGTGTCATTTTACATATACCCATGCTGGGTGAGAGAAATATCTTGGCAAAAGACAACTTTTCCAATTTTTTTATACAAAGTTGGCATTTGACCAAGATATTTTTCTCACCCAGCATGGGTATATGTAAAATGACACCCCGAAACACATTCCCCAACTTCTTCTGAGTACGGCGATACCAGATGTGTCACACTTTTTTGCAGCCTAGATGCGCAAAGGGGCCCAAATTCCTTTTAGGAGGGCATTTTTAGACATTTGGATCCCAGACTTCTTCTCACGCTTTAGGGCCCCTAAAAAGCCAGGGCAGTATAAATACCCCACATGTGACCCCACTTTGGAAAGAAGACACCCCAAGGTATCCAATGAGGGGCCTGGCAAGTTCATAGAATTTTTTTTTTTTTCGCATAAGTTAGCGGAAATTGATTTTTTTTTGTTTTTTCTCACAAAGTCTCACTTTCCGCTAACTTAGGACAAAAATTTCAATCTTTCATGGACTCAATATGCCCCTCAGCAAATACCTTGGGGTGTCTTCTTTCCAAAATGGGGTCAGTTGTGGGGTGTTTGTACTGCCCTGGCATTTGAGGGTCTCCGCAATCATTACATGTATGGCCAGCATTAGGAGTTTCTGCTATTCTCCTTATATTGAGCATACAGGTAATGAGATTTTTTTTTCCGTTTTTTTTCCGTTCAGCCTCTGGGCTGAAAGAAAAAAATGAACGGCACAGATTTCTTCATTCGCATCGATCAATGTGGATGAAAAAATCTCTGCCAAAAAAAAAAAATGGAGGGGAAAGGCGTCTGCCAGGACATAGGAGCTCCGCCCTGCATCCATACCCACTTAGCTCGTATGCCCTGGCAAACCAGATTTCTCCATTCGCATCAATCGATGTGGATGAATAAATCATTGCCGGGATTTTTTTTTTTATATATATATATATATATATACAAAGTGCATGCCAAAGCATAGGAACGCTGCCTCCTCCTCAGCTCGTATGCCTCGGCAAACGTATCTGTCACTGCAGAGGAGAAAATCCCGTCTTGCAGCGCCGCATACACCGACTTGCGTGTAATCTGACAGCAGCGCAATGCTTCTGTCAGAATGCACATCGGTGCTGCAGCTAGTAGATCGGTTGGTCCACCTGGAAGGTAAAAAGAAAAAAAAAAAAAAAAATAAGAAAAAACCAGGCCGCAACGCAATAATTTTATTAACTTTGGAACAGAACATGTAACTTTAACTTTTGGAACTAAACATTAACCTGTTTGCTTACCTGTTTTTTTTTTTTTTGTTTTTTGTTGTTGTTTTTTGTACCTTTATAGAACAAACCTCTCCTTCCCCATGGGTCAATGTGCAAAGCGCAAATCGCCCAAAGATGTGGCGAAGTGCGTTATGCACTTTGTCCCATGTGAAAGGAGACGTTTGCAGCAGCTGTGAGTGAATGGGCCCTAATAGCCCTGTGTGCCTATCCTGGTGAGATGTGATCCCTATGCTAGGTGTACCTGTGTGTGGTACTTTCGGAAACACTCCCCTAAGCATAGGGCAGGGTGGTCGGGACAGTCAGGACAGAAATAGCGGGTGTCACGCCTTATTCCACTCCTGCTACAGACACGACATTTTTTTCGGGGTGGCGGTCGGTTTGAGGTACCAGCAACGACACTGGGGAAGTGTCGCTCGTGTAGACGGCTAACTACACTGGTGGATGGGGCCACGGAACCTCCTGGATACAGGAGGTTCGCGATGATCTCTTCCTGAAATTTGAGGAAGGATCCAGTTCTCCCAGCCTTACTGTAGAGAACAAAACTATTGTACAGAGCCAATTGAATTAAATATACAGACACCTTCTTATACCAGCGTCTGGTGCGTCGGGAAACTAAATACGGAGCCAACATCTGGTCATTGAAGTCGACCCCTCCCATGTGGAGGTTATAGTCGTGGACTGAGAGGGGCTTTTCAATGACACGGGTTGCTCGCTCAATTTGTATTGTCGTGTCTGCGTGAATGGAGGAGAGCATGTAAACGTCACGCTTGTCTCTCCATTTCACCGCGAGCAGTTCTTCGTTACACAGTGCGGCCCTCTGCCCCCTTGCAAGACGGGTGGTAACGAGCCGTTGGGGGAAGCCCGCGCGACTAGTTCGCGCGGTACCACAGGCGCCAATCCGTTCTAGAAACAAATGCCTAAAGAGGGCCACACTTGTGTAGAAATTGTCCACATAAAGATGGTACCCCTTGCCGAATAAGGGTGTCACCAAGTCCCAAACTGTCTTCCCACTGCTCCCCAGGTAGTCAGGGCAACCGACCGGCTCCAGGGTCTGATCTTTTCCCTCATAGACCCGAAATTTGTGGGTATAGCCTGTGGCCCTTTCACAGAGCTTATACAATTTGACCCCATACCGGGCGCGCTTGCTTGGGATGTATTGTTTGAAGCCAAGGCGCCCGGTAAAATGTATTAGGGACTCGTCTATGCAGATGTTTTGCTCAGGGGTATACAAATCTGCAAATTTCTGGTTGAAATGGTCTATGAGGGGCCGAATTTTGTGGAGCCGGTCAAAAGCAGGGTGGCCCCTGGGACGGGAGGCGGTGTTGTCGCTAAAGTGCAGGAAACGCAGGATGACCTCAAATCGTGTCCTGGACATGGCAGCAGAGAACATGGGCATGTGATGAATCGGGTTCGTGGACCAATATGACCTCAATTCATGCTTTTTTGTCAGGCCCATGTTGAGGAGGAGGCCCAGAAAAGTTTTAAATTCGGAAACTTGGACTGGTTTCCACCGGAAAGGCTGGGCATAAAAGCTTTCCGGGTTATCGGTGATAAATTGTGTGGCATACCTGTTTGTCTCTGCCACAACTAAGTCTAAAAGCTCCGCAGTCAAGAACAGCTCAAAAAATCCCAGGGCCGAATCGATCTGAGCTGTCTCAACCCGAACTCCAGACTGGGCGGTGAAAGGGAAAACTACGGGTGCGGCTGAAGTTGGGGACTGCCAATCAGGGTTTGCCAGCACCTCTGGGATTCTAGGGGCTCTACGGGCACGTCTTTGCGGTGGCTGCGACGGGGTCACTACTGCACGTGCCACCGTACCAGCTTCAACTGCCCTTCTGGTGCTCGCTACTTCACCAGGTTGTACGGCAGTGCTGGTACTAGGTCCAGGAAGGGCTGGGCTGCTGGTGTATGCCTCACCACGTAATCCGACAGCACCAGCCCCACTCTGCTGCTCTTGAAGCGGATCCTGCGCAACCTGCGGTCTAGCGACACGGGGCCGGGTACGCCTGGTGCTATCAGGGACCTCAGCCTCCTCGTCCGAACTTTGGGTCAGAGAGCCACTGCTTTCTACAGGTTCGTATTCTGACCCGCTGGATTCATCAGATGAGGGTTCCCACTCCTCATCCGACTGGGTCAGAAGCCTGTAGGCCTCTTCAGAAGAATACCCCCTGTTAGACATGTGGGCAACTAAATTTCGGGGTATTCCCTGAGACTACCCAAGAAAAAAAAAAAAAGCAAGCCTGTCTTACAAATGGGAGGCTAGCGAAGTTCCGGAGGCTGCTGCGGTTGATAAAAAATATCAAAACTGATTTTTTTATCGCCGCAGTGCGTGTAAAGTGAATGTGCAGTGATCAAAAAAAAAATATTTTTTTGTCACTGCGGTGGGGCGGGCGTGGGCAAACGCACGTGTGGGCGACCGATCAGGCCTGATCGGGCAAACACTGCGTTTTGGGTGGAGGGCGAACTAAAGTGACACTAGTACTATTATAGATCTGACCGTGATCAGTTTTGATCACTTTCAGATACTATAAAAGTACAAATGCTGATTAGCGATACGCTAATCAGCGAATAACGGACTGCGGTGCGGTGGGCTGGGCGCTAACTGATCGCTAACTACCTAACCAAGGGACCTAAACTATACCTAAAACCTAACGGTCAATAACAGTGAAAAAAAAAAGTGACAGTTTGCACTGATCACTTTTTTCCTTTCACTAGTGATTGACAGGGGGGATAAAAGGGGTGATCAAAGGGTTAATTGGGGTGATCTGGGGGCTAAATGTGGTGTGGTGGGTACTCACAGTAATGATGTGCTCCTCTGCTCCTCTGCTGGAACCAACCGACCAAAAGAAGGAGCAGAGGAGCACAGCAGCCATATAACCCCATCATATTTACTAATATGTGGGGTTATATGGCTGCTGATTGGTTTTTTTAAAAATCAGCAGCCTGCCAGCCAATGATCGTGGCCGGCAGGCTGCTGACGAAATACTCTTCTGCGAAATGCCGGCCCGCGATGCGCATGCGCGGGCCGGCTGTGACGTAATCTCGCGTCTCGCGAGAGGACGCGCCGATGCGTCCAGGAGGAACTAAACAACCACCTCCCGGACGCATCGGTGCGTACAGCGGTCGGGAGGTGGTTAATTTCTGTCATTTTTGGTGCCAAAATGGCCTCCATTATATCCAAGGAATGGCCTCCATTATATCCTGCATTCCTTATAGTAATACACTCTACAGGTATAGCTCTAGAACCTTGCATAAATCTTTTCCCATTAACCGTATAAGGCTACTTTCACACTAGCGTTCGGGCGGATCCGTTCTGAACGGATCCGCTCATAATAATGCAGACGGAGGCTCCGTTCAGAACGGATCCGTCTGCATTAAAATGGCAAAAAAAAGCTAAGTGTGAAAATAGCCTCGGACGGATCCGTCCAGACTTTCAATGTAAAGTCAATGGGGGACGGATCCGCTTGAAGATTGAGCCACATTGTGGCATCTTCAAACGGATCCGTCCCCATTGACTTACATTGTAAGTCTGGACGGATCCGCACGGATCCGCACGCCTCCGCACGGCCAGGCGGACACCCGAACGCTGCAAGCAGCGTTCAGCTGTCCGCCTGTCCGTGCGGAGGCGAGCGGAGCGGAGGCTGAACGCCGCCAGACTGATGCAGTCTGAGCGGATCCGCTCCATTCAGACTGCATCAGGGCTGGACGGCTGCGTTCGGGTCCGCTCGTGAGCCCCTTCAAACGGAGCTCACGAGCGGACCGACGAACGCTAGTGTGAAAGTAGCCTTATATGCTTGGGTGCAGCTAGTCAACAATGAATATTACATCAAAGCATATTTTATGCACATCGGATAATTGTGCAATTATTTATTATGGGTGGCATTTAATTTATTTGTTCTGTACATTCTAGTGATGTGCCACTCCTATTAATATTTCTCTGATTTATTATGCGCATGTCAACATCATTTTGCAATCTGGCACTCGTTGTTCCTCCTTTTAACCCTTTCAACCCCGGGCCATTTTTCACCTTCCTGCCCAGGCCAATTTTTGCAAATCCGACATATGTCACTTTATGTGGGAAATTTTATACTATAGTTTTTGCAAGCACGTACGATTGCGTGCGTGCTCCAAAGCACCGATCAGTAGTGTGCTCATTTACATGTGCACATTTTTGTTTTTGTTTTTAAAAATTTTTGGGGTGTGAAAAAAGACCTGCAGTTAGTGGTAGTTTGTTATATATACAGTATATATATTTAGTCAGTGTCAGTTTAGAATTTTGCACAAACTCACCATCTGTGTGCGTTAGGGTTGAGCGAATCCGAACTGTAAAGTTCGAGTTCGTACCGAACTGTAGGATTTTTGGACCTGGACCCGAACCCGAACATTTCCGTAAAAAAGTTCGGGTTCGGTGTTTGGCGCTTTCTTGGCGCTTTTTGAAAGGCTGAAGAGCAGCCAATCAACAAGTGGTTCTGACCTTAGAAGCCATCACAGCCATGCCTACTAATGGCATGGCTGTGATTGGCCAGAGCAGCATGTGACCCAGCCTCTATATAAGCTGGAGTCACGTAGCGCCGCACGTCACTCTGCTGTTACTAGTGTTGGGAGAGGATGCGGCTGGTGATTTCAGGGAGAGAATAGGAGAGAATCTAACTCCGCAATCTACCTAGAAATAGTTGTGTGGGTGCAGGGCACAATCGTTTTACCCTGTGCTGAGGCCATTGACAAAAAAAAAAAAAAAAAAAACTTTTATAATTCTGTTAGTTAGGTTATTTTATGCAAGCTCAGGGCACCAGCACTGCATCAGAGCTTTTGGGACATTGCAAATCACCATATTTTTTTTTTTAGCAAACTACAGCATCTTGGTTAGTTAGTGTGCAATTTAAGCTAGAAATACACCCATCATTTTCTGGTGTTTGAAAAACACACTTTATTTTTTTCTTCAAAAAACAGTATTTTCCAGATCTGCAAGTGTTAAATTCAAGTTTAATATAAACAGCTTTCATATTCTGTTACCAAAAAAAACACTTTTTTGGCAATCTACAACATTTTGTTAGTCTTTGTCGAGATTATCATCGTCTGGGGTTTTAAAAACACACTTTTTTGTCAAAAAACACTATTTTCAGGCCTTGCAGCATCAGCACGTGTGAAAATACAGGCTTATATACGGCTGACAAATTCTGTTGTTAAACAAACACTCGTTTGGGCACCAAAAATTTAGTTGGCAGCCTTTGATGCAGATGTCATTGTGAGATACACCTTTAAGGCCCCTTTCACACGGGCGAGTTTTCCGTGCGGGTGCGATCCGTGCGGCGAACGTATGGCACCCGCACTAAATCCTGACCCATTCATTTCTATGGGGCTGTGCACATGAGCGATGTTTTTAATGCATCACTTGTGCGTTCAGTTGAAATCGCAGCATGCTCTATATTTTCCGATTTTGACGTGACGCAGGCCCCATAGAAGTGAATGGGGTGTGTGAAAATCGGATGGCATCCGCAAGCAAGTACGGATGCCGTGCGATTTGCACGCATGGTTGCTAGGAGACCATCGGGATGGAGACCCGATCATTATTATTTTCCCTTATAACACGGTTATAAGGGAAAATAATAGCATTCTGAATACAGAATGCATAGTAAACCAGCGCTAGAGGGGTTAAAAAAAAAAAAATAATTTTTTAACTCACCTTAGTCCACTTGCTCGCGAAGCTGGCATCTCCTTGTGTCTCCGCTGCTGATGAACAGGACCTGGGGTGAGCTACTCCATTAAATAGAGCTTAAGGACCTTCGATGACGTCACTCCGGTCATCACATGATCTTTTACCATGGTGAATCACCATGGTAAAAGATCATGTGACGTACCATGTGATGACCGGGGTGACGTCATCGAAGGTCCTTAACCTGTATTTAATGGAGCAGCTCACCCCAGGTCCTGTTCATCAGCAGCGGAGACAGAAGGAGATGCCGGCTTCGCGAGCAAGTGGACTAAGGTGAGTTAAATTATTATTTTATTTTTTTAACCCCTCTAGCGCTGGTTTACTATGCATTCTGTATTCAGAATGCTATTATTTTCCCTTATAACCATGTTATAAGGGAAAATAATACAATCTTCAGAACATCAATCCCAAGCCCGAACTTCTATGAAGAAGTTCGGGTTTGGGTACCAAACATGCGCGATTTTTCTCACGCGAGTGCAACGCATGACAATGTTTTGCACTTGCGCAGAAAAAATCGCGCATTTTCCCGCAACGCACCCGGCTCTTATCTGGGCAAAAAAAATGACGCCCGTGTGAAAGAGGCCTAATACTTTTGGGCTATAATCAGAGATTTTAAATACCGCCATTTGGTGCACCAATATTAAATTCAGGCCTACACTGGTTCAGGCCATGTGAGATACACCCTCTACATACAGGGGTTGGATTCAGGCATTTGAAATACAGCCATTTTGTGCAAATAAATATTGAATTCAGGCCTACACTGGTTCATGCCCTGTGAGATACTCCCTCTCAGGTCCGGCTCCAGGTTTATGTGGGTCCTTGGGCGATAAATCTTAGTGGGCCCCCCACGCAGTATATTGACCCCACAGTAGCCCTCCATTCAGAATAATTACCTCTAGTCACCACCCATTCAGAATAATGACCCCCCAGTGGCCCTCACACTGGGGGTTATACTGTATGGAGGGGGCACTGGGGGGTCATTATACTGTATAAGGGGCCCTCACTAGCTAGAACTGACTGGGCCCCACAGCAAATGTTTGTACGAATACGAAATCCCCCTAGTGGGTTTACATCACGTTTTCTATCAGTTTGATGTATACAAAAAAGGTACTTATACAAATGTTCCGCACGCCACATTTTTGTATCCTGCAGAGTCCAGTAAAAAATACATACTTTGTCCATTCACACGTCCGCAAAATAGGTCCGCATCAGTTCCGCAATTTTGCAGAACAAGTGCGGACCCATTCATTTTCAATGGGACCGAAATGTGCTGTCCTCATCTGCATTTGCGGATGAGGGCAGGGAAGGGGATACAGTTATGGCCATACAGTTATTGGATAACACCTCCATACAGTGACCAATTAAAACCGCCATACAGTAACTGGAAAACACCGCCATACAGTGACTAGATAGAACTACCATACAGTGACCGGAAAAAGGGGTATAAGGGGGCACTGTACAGGGTATGGTAAGAGGGCACAATGCAGGGTATAAGGGGGCATAGTACAGGGTGGAGGGCACAGTCACGTGACCCTGTGACATTAGAATGTCCTTATGGTGCATGCAGTTTAGACATCACCATAATGAATAGTAGAGGAGTCAGACAGGTGACCGGGGCCGTGTAAGGACAGGAGGGGTGGACACAGCAAGTAGGTTAAAGGGGCTCTGAAGGGGGTTCATACAAGAAGTAGTGGCAGGAGGTCTGTTCAGGGCAGCAATAGGAGATAGGAGGGTGGAACAGGAGCTCTGGAGACAGCAAGGGCTCCATGAGGATGGGAAGGACAGAGGTAGGTGTCTTGGAGGCAAACTGTTTAATGAGGCAGTAAAACAACCAAATAGCATGAAGCTGCGGGTCTACTATAGCATCCAGCAGCAACTTGAAGAGTTCCCTGACATCCCCCCCTGTCCCACAGAAAAGAGACAGTCACAGAGCAGACTCACTCACAATCACAGACGTGTCTGCATCTCTTCACACTTCTGCTCCGCTGGGGTCTCTCTCCTGCTCAGGAAGCATGTCCTGTGTAGAGGGTACATGTCTGATGCTCCACAGCACGGAAGCTTGTAAGGCGGACAGGGGCAGCTGGACTCTGCATGCTGCTGTAAAAAGCTATGGCAGAGAAGGATGTGGCAGAGAAGGAGGAGGAGGAAGGGGGATCATTTCATAGGGTTTCTGGCCAGTCATTCCCAAGTGGCTCCTAGGGTGGGTTCCTGCACCCTCAAACCCAAGGTACACAATTGTCCAGCCAGAGCACAGTTCTGGAGGATGACAAGGTGGAGGATGAGGAGGAGATGATGGAGGAGGAGGAACCATGTTCACAGTAGGGTGTCACCCAGACCAGCTCATGGCCATAACTGGTGCATGGATGGGGGGATACAGAGGACACAGACGATACACCTCCCACAGAGGACAGCTTTTCGTTGCCTCTGGGCAGCCTGGCACACATGAGCAATTACATGCTGCAGTGTCTCCGCAACGACCGCCGAGTTGCCCACATTCTAACTTGTGCTGATTACTGGGTGGCCACGCTGCTGGATCCCCATTTCAAGGACAACATACCGTCCTTAATTCCCTCACTGGAGCGTGATCGTTAGATGTGCGAGTACAAGCGCACACTGATAGACGTGCTGCTGGTGGCATTCCTACCTGACAGCAGGGGCACAGTGGATGCACATGGCGAAGGCAGAGGAAGAGGTCGCCAACGCAGCTGGGGCACCGCCAGCACCTCAAAAGGCAGGGTTAGCATGGCCAAAATGTGGAAAAGCTTTGTCAGCACGCCACAACAACCAGCACCACCAGCTGATATGGAACGTCCTAGCAGGAGGCAGCATTTCACCAACATGGTGGAGCAGTATGTGTGCACACACCTACACGTACTGAATGACGGGTCTGCCCCCTTCAACTTCTGGGTCTCCAAATTGGGCACATGACCTGAGCTTGTCCTGTACGCCTTAGAGGGGCTGGCCTGCCCTGCAGCCAGTGTATTATCTGAGCGTGTGTTTAGCACGGCAGCCAATGTGGACAAGCTCACGTTCATTAAAATGAGCCAGGCATGGATCCCTCAGGACTTGTCCGTACCTTGTGCAGAATAGACATGTATACCGGCACTAAGCAGCCATTGTTATACTGCAGCGCAATTGCTCCTGTTTGTATTTTGGATATTTCACACTTTTTTGGAGTGTACCTTAATTTTACTAAATTAAATTAAAACCAAAAACCTGTGTTGGCTATCTCGTCCTCCTCCACCGCCGCTTCCACCTACTCCGCTACGTCCACCGCCTCCTCAAACTCCTACTCCATATGGAACTCCACCTCATAAATCCATTTTTTTTGTACGTGTTTTATTTTATATCACTTCACTACTTTGTCATTTATATTTTTGGGTGAAATTCACAGATTTTTGGGTGTATAGTACCAATGCTATACCTAGTAGACCGGTAAAAAAAAAAAAAAAATTGTCAGTTACATTTTATGGTAAAATTAACACATTTGTGGGTGTATAGAACCACCTCTAAACCTAGTAGAACGGTTTAACAAAAAATAAAAATTAATTGTCATTTACTTTTTTGGGTGAAATTAACAAATTTATGGGTGTATAGTACCACTGCTATAACTAGTGGATCGGTAAAAGTGTATAGTACCACTGCTATAACTAGTGGATCGGTAAAAAAAAAAAAAAAAAATTGTCAGTTACATTTTCTGGCGAAATAAACACATTTTTGGGTGTATAGTACCACTGCTATACCTAGTAGACAGGTTAAACAATAACAAAAAAATGTCAGTCATATATTCTGGTGAAATTCACCAATTTTTGGGAGTGATGTACCACTCCTAAACCTAGTAGACCGAAAAAGAAAAAAAAAATATTTCAGTTACATTTTTGGGTGAAATTCACAAATTTGTGGGTGTAATATACCCCTCCTCTACCAAGTTGACAGCTTAATAAAT
This sequence comes from Bufo gargarizans, assembly GCF_014858855.1. NCBI lineage: Eukaryota > Metazoa > Chordata > Amphibia > Anura > Bufonidae > Bufo > Bufo gargarizans. The sequence continues at coordinate 8,900,147 of NC_058088.1, forward strand.
TTCAATAATTTTTCTGTTACATTCTTGGGTTGACATTATACAATTTTAGATGTGAACAAAAAACACTTGGTCCAGTATTGTAATTTTTTAATGTAATTTAGTAATATTGGCCAATCTAGATGTTTTATGTGTGTTATAGATGTGAATAAATTTTAAATCTGACATTAGCATTTTCTGTGTGACCCTAGTATATTGTGAGTGTCGGTCATTCCATTTCTTTCGTGAATAAACACCTGCTATTATGCATAGGTGACAGGGAATAAAATTTAATAAATTATTCAGTAATTAATGCACACCACATCCTTTCATTTAATGCTTAAAGGGAACCTGTCACCATTATTTTGCACATAGAGCTGGGGACATGGGCTGCTAGATGGCCGCTAGCACATCTGCAGTACCCAGGTCCCATAGCTCTCTGCGCTTTTATTGTGTTAAAAAAACGTTTTGAGTGATATGCAAATTACCTGATATGAGTCCTGTATCCGGAGATGAGTCCAGCGGAAAGGAGCCCAGCACCGCCCCGCGTCCTCCGAATCTCCTCCTTGCTGGCTGACGTCACAGAGCTGGAGCGCCGAAATCTCGCGATGCGCAAGCTAGCGCATGCGCAGTGTCGGCATCATGTTCATTCCCTGTGCTGGCATCAGCACAGGGAACGAACTACGCATGCGCAAGCTCGCGCATCGCGTGATTTCGGCGCTCCAGCTCTGTGACGTCAGCCAGCAAGGAGGAGATTCGAAGGACGCGGGGCGGTGCTGGGCTCCTTTCCGCTGGACTCATCTCCGGATACAGGACACATATCAGGTAATTTGCATATCACTCAAAACGTTTTTTTAACACAATAAAAGTGCAGAGAGCTATGGGACCTGGGTACTGCAGATGTGCTAGCGGCCATCTAGCAGCCCATGTCCCCAGCTCTATGCGCAAATCATGGTGACAGGTTTCCTTTAAACTTTGAAAAGTTGTCACACTTTTATGCTTTAATAATTTCTCCCATATTTCAACTCTAATTTTAAATTTGGAAAAATAAATCCTTCCTTGGATGTGGTCTCTCTTTCTCACGCTCCTTCTCCGGCGAGGAACCCTGATTCCCCGCCACCCGTGATCACCATGGTAGGCGCATAAAAGAACATCAAAAGTTGATAGAGCAGATATCAAGTTGGATGGTGAAAATCACGGGGACGTGCGACATGGTGGGGCAGTAAGTGTGCACACGCCTACACAAACTGACTGATAAGGGTCAGCCCCTGCAACTTCTGGTTCTCCTAATTGGGCACATGTCCTGAGCTTGCCCTTTAAGCCTTGGAGGTGCTGGCCTGCCCTGCAGCCGGTGTATTGTCTGAACGTGTGTTTAGCACGACTGGAGGATTATATTTCCCAATGTTTTGGGGTGTACCCTAATTTAAAAAAATTAAAATAAATTTTAAACCAAAAAGCAGTGTAGGCTACCTCCTCCACCTACACCGCCACATCCACCGCCTCCTAAACCTCCTACTCCATATGGACCTAGTTATTTTAAGTAATTTCCCTATCCACATTTGTTTGCAGAGCACTTGCCATGCTCTTAACCACATTTTGACGCCACTTGCAGCCCTCTAGCCCTTTCCATGACATTTTTACAGCCATTTTAGTGTTCAAAAGTTTGGGTCCCCATTGACTTCAATGGGGTTCGGGGTCAAGTTCGGGTCCTGAACTCTAACTTTTTTCCAAAATTCGGCCAAACCCGTCGAACCCGAACATCCAGGTGTCCGCTCAACTCTAGTGGTAACTATTGTGCACCCTTTAAGTTTGGGGTGCAAATGACAATTTGGGCTTGCGGGTTTACTTCAGTTTATTACCTGCAATGTTCTTTGCTACCACTGATAACTATTTGCTACTGTGTGTTTAACACATCCAACTTTTTTTTTATTGAGTGATAGTGAATAAAAACTTTTTTGTTTTTGTTTTAGCATCCCCAATTTACAGTAATTACATGAAAAATGGCAGGGTCCTGAAGGGGTTAAAATGTAAAAATAATAATAATAAAAATTGTCAACAACTAATAAAATGGGAATACATTAAGAAAATGGGGTCTCATGAGGACACCCAACAATTTCGGATGTATTGAGCAACATAATGAGGACTTAACCAGTAAGAATGCATAAAAATATATAACATATCAATATATATATATATATATATTATATAAAATTTGATATAGCTAAAAGAAGAAATCACCAGGGACATCCAAACAATTTCCATTATTTTGTTTTTATTTCATTGCAAAAAAAATGTGATCAATTTCTGTTATTTTTACATTCCATTATAGAAAGAACATGACCAAGTTGCTACAGACGAAAAAAATATACAATGCAACAGCACTCTGCAAACCAAATAAAGTACAATAATGCCAAAATAATAGAAAGTATTCTGGTGCAAATGCTACGCTAATAAACTTGAGATGCTTGGCAAATCATTTTGTACAAAATTATTTGGGCCCGTCTGCCAACCGTCAAGACGATCTCATTAAGACGGGAACCTAACACTAAATACCACATTAACTGGCGCCATACTGGCCTCCATTACATTCAGGGAATGCAGGTTCCACATGCATGCCGAGCCCACATTATATTAAGCCTCTTATGGTGCCGAAATGACCTCCATTATATTCAGGGGATGTCTGCCCTATAGGCTGATTTTAATTAGTATAGCTATAAAGCTGTAGCCTACTCTCCCTGTATGTATTGGAGGCCATTTGGCACCAGGTGAGGTGGAATACAGAGTGGGCTCAGCATGCTAGTATTCCTTGAACAAAATGGAGGCCGGCACCAAAGAGGTATTATATAGTGTGGGTTCGGCATGCATGAGGAGCCTGCATCCACTGTATATAATGGAGGCCATTTTGTGTCCAACTCCAGAGCAGAAGGGTGACTGAACGGAGGCAAACTGATGCATTCTGAGCAGATCCTTTTCCCTTCAGAATGTATTAGGGCAAAACTGATCAGTTTTGGACCACTTGAGAGCCCATGACTGATAATGTTAGGAAAATTTGAAAACTGAAAATTTTTCTGCAGCCCTCCTAGGCAGTGAGAGAAGAGTTAGCTGGCATCCAGAAAAGAGATTTAAATTCTCGTCATCCTAATGACAATGAACAGATCCCCCAAGCCATACAACTGAAATCAAGCAAATTTGAGGCTAGTTGGGTTTCCGGTTCTCTCTGGGATCAAACAAGACTGCTCTCTTTCACCTCTAATTTCTGTTTGTGTTATAGAGCTGTTGGCAGAGTCTATCTGGCAAAATCCGGAGATCAGAGGGATTACAAGGACCAGACTGACAAATGATTAAGTTCTTGCTGTACATGGACGACGTGACCTTCCTTTGCGCTGACAGGCGTTCGGTGACGGCGCTCATCCAAATCTGCAAGGAATTTTGCCGGGCTTCGGGAGCCATGCTGTTCGAGGAGCAGGCCCTGATTTCCTCTGCACCCTTCCCCTTCTCCATCCAGCCAGACTTCATCAAGATTCTAGGAGTCTGGTTCGGGAAGGAAGGAGCAGCCCTGAAGTCCTGGCAAGATCATTTGGAAAAGGTCAATCAAAAGATCAGACTGTGGGGCCTCAGGCAACTCACCATCGAAGGGAAGACTCTTGTGCTGCAGAACGCTATCCTGCCTTCTTCAGTTCTTCAATACACTGCGGCAGGCCATTACGAGGACTGTTTCCCGCTTCATCTGGGGCTCCAAAATGGTCAGAGTAAAACGGATGGTCATGTACAAAGAGCCCTGCATGGGTGGGAAAGGAATTCCATACATCCCCACTCTGTTTTGGGCGGCCTTTGCGTGCAACAGCATCCGCAGGACTCTGACAGTGAAAGACGATGGCTCGGCGGGCCGGTCCGGTCCGTGTCCCGGTTCTTTCTCCTGCCTCTGGAGAAGGCTGGGTTGGGACACGTGGGACAGCTCCTGCCCCTACAACTGGGATATCCCCTGGTATTACCAGGACCTTCTCAAGTTTGTAAGGGAACACCAGCTGGAGGGACTGAAACCCGACTTGTGTAAACCAAAGACTATCCACAAGCTGATCCGAGCAAAAGACTTAATGTAGTCTATTCCAGGGCTCCCTGCTGCCACTGCTGAGACTGTTTGGAAGAACGTGGCTTCTAGCAGGTTAACCAATGGGCACAAAGACCTGGCTTGGATGGCCATTCAGGGAGGCTTGTCACTGAGAACTTTCATGCATGCCCATGGACTATGCAACACCAGGTACTGCCCCAGGTGCCCCAGGAAGAAACACCTTTGTACCTCTTTTGGCAGTGCCCGTTTGTGCAGGCCCTGTTGGATGCCCTGGAAAATGAACTCATAGACATTATTCCCAGGAGCAGCCTGAAGCACACTGCCGTGCTTTATGGACTATTCCATGGGATCCATTCGGTTTAAGCTATCCAGGAGGCCTGGCGCCTTATGAACTGTTTTAAAGACGCTGTGTGGCTTGCCAGGAAACGCCTAGTGACAAAATGGGAGAGGATGTCTGTCAAAGACTGCCACAGGCTGGTTCTCAGCCTGCCCAGAGACTACTCCATCATGGTCGGTCTGGACGTTGATGAAGAAGAGGATTAAAACCCTTCTCCTTCCCTCCTCTATCCACAGTGTGTCTGTCTTTCAATAAAGCTTCGGGCTTGTGACTTCCCTCCCTTTCCCCACTTCCCCACTCCCTTTCCCTACCACTTGTCTGATGCCTACTGATTGATGTGTAATGCTAAAATGTTAGTGTGGTGCTGTGTGTGGTGTACAGCACAGGATCTGTGTGTCGCGGTCCCTCCAGTGACAGAGGTTAGAAGATCTGAGAGACTGGCTGCACGTTAGGTTATCTGACACCCTATCTGTTTTCACTTGTTGCAATGTTGTTGTTAGTAATGACCACAACTCTTGTCTTAGGTGTAGCTTGTGGTCATTACTGCTTCTCTATTTAGTCTGGACTCACACTTTATACCATGTGGTTGATATTCTCTGCCTGGAGTTGGAAGAGATGGTGTGTGGTCCTCATCTGAGTTCCTGCTCATCCACTTTCTATTGAAGATAAGTGTACTGCTACCATTTCCTTGTTGTTTACTAGGCATCAGGAAGACGCTGGGTCGTTCATCTGGGAAGGAACCAGTAGTCTCAGACCCTGTCACTAATCCTAGGGCTTTTCGAGGTTGCTAGGGCCTAGGTTTACGGTGTATGAATATTCCCACCTTCAGGGTCTATTCATACTGACATGAGTCAGGTCTAGGGGAAACAAGTGAGGCTATGGTAGACCGATGGGTGTAATAGTTCATGTACTCATGGTTAGCAGAATCTTCCCTGGGCTGGTGTACAGTGGATGGGAAGACAGCACTAAATCCTCCGGGGCACTCTCTGTTGCAGGGAACACCAGCCAGATGTTGGTTCAGGTACCCTTGATGGTAATTGATATTTAAGGTGCTTTGGTGGCTGGGCCCCTTTGTTCATGATGCCAGCACCATAAGGTGCAAATTTTGAGTGTAGTAGTAATGAAGAGTCAGTTGTTTTATAACAATTCCAACCAGGGGCATAACTATAGGGGAAGCAGGGGAAAAGACTGCTTTGGGGCCCTGACCAAGAAGGGGCCCAATCTAGGAGGAGGAGGACTTAAAAAAAATTCAGGGCCCCCTCAACAGTATTACACAATTAAATTATATACAGTGACAGTATAGACAGTGTAGAAAATGAAAGAAACAGCTGCCAGGCCTGGCCTAAGAGCGTGATCTTTACTAGCCACAGTAATGGGGGCGGCCTGAAAGGAAGGGGGTGCGAAAAAATTACTGGAGAAGGGGGGCCCCATTCAAAAATTTGCTGTGGGGCCCAGTCATTTATAGCTACGCCACTGATTGCAACCTTTACTTGTATCAACAGTCTCAAGGCAGATGTTACAGCCCATCAATAAAGTGCATTCATATGGCATAAGCCAAGGCTGGCCAACCTGTGGCTCTCCAGCTGTTGTAAAACTACAATTTCCACCATGACCTGCTGTAGGTTGATAGCTGTAGGCAGTCTGGGCATGCTGGGAGTTGTAGTTTTGCAACAGCTGGAGAGCCGCAGGTTGGCCATCCCTGGCATAAGTGATGACTCAATTGTATTCCAGTTATCAGGTTTATGCAATTGTCAGTGGATGAATTTTCTCTTTAGGGTTGACACTTTACAGGCAAGACTTCTGTAATTATTCGAAGTTTAATCTATAGCACTCTGGCACTAAATATCTTGAGCTATCCAATAAGGGCGTTCTCCCTCGTGACAGACATCAGTCTTCTGCTACATTATTTGCAGGATTCTCTCCTTGTGCGCAGTCTTCCCTTGTGGATGCAGATTCCAGCTTGGCTCTTGGACGCTTCTGCTTAGATGTAGGAGGTGCAACTGGATCTCTGGTGGCTACGGTAGGTTGCCACAAAATATTAGTGCCTGCAAAACCAGTGGCATACTGATTCTGGGTATGAGGCGGCACATACTTGGCAGTCGGCCACGTGGTGGTGGTAGGGAGTACTAGCTCTTTATCTTCCTCCAAGCTATAATCTTGAGGGGAATCCCACAATGCTGTCTATTGCCCTGGTTGGATTACAACCTCATTTGGATAAAGACTATGGAGCCAGCTGGGAAGTTTTTTTTTGCTTGACCTATCTGCGATTAACATTATAGTCCTGGTCAGTTTCCAGATCGTGGATGAACCCAAACCCGCGCATCTTGCAGAAAGACAAAACCTTGCCCAGTATCCTCACTGGTACTGGAGTATGGTCCAGGGGTTCTTCTAGCATCTTACGAGTTATATCCTTGTTATATTTTTTACACCCGTGAGTGCACGGTAGACGGGCTGTTTTTATTTCAGCCGACAACTTAGTCGACAACTCGGCATGAGAAGTCGCTGGCCATTCCACTGTAGTTTGGTCTGGACCGGACCTTTCAGCTTGGTTGCTAGTAGCGGGTGTCATAACAGGCGACTGACCTGTGCAATAGGTGGGCAGCCTGGGCGGTGGATCCACACCACGCTCCATTCAATGTTGATCCCAAAGGTCCCGGATGCAAGCCTCCAACTCTGGGATGATGGGCTCAAGGATCATTGTCTGCCAAGTGGAGTGATTGCTTTCCACTCCCTCGTGTGCAGTTCCCGAAGCAGAATCAGCTTGTCTTTCGGCCATGCTATCTCTCTTTGTCACTTCTTTCTCCTTGGAGTGCTTAGCGTCTACTGATGTGTTCAGCGTGCACACGTATGTGACTCTCTTCTGGTGTGCGACCCTCCCCCTGGGTCCACTTTGCATAGGGGTGGTGCCGTCTCTTGGACAATACAACCTTGGAGGTAGGCACATTATTAATTACTTTGCATAAAGAGGTGGCACAATGGATTTTCCCGTTCTGAAGGGGGTGTACCTCAGTTTTCCCGCCGCTAGCATGGCGTAATTTACAGTAATGGCGCAGCAAATTAATCAAGAAGACCTCCGGCAGCCATTTTAGGTTCAAGAATGACAGTCTATTCACTGACAGCAAACAGTGATAGTTACACAGCAACATGCGATTTTTCCACTTTTGATACAACGATTCTTTAACAAGTAACTTGGGTAGTATGTCCATGTAGTTTTCAAGCGATTTAAACAATTCTCCAGTTCAATAAAATGTGCAACAAGCAAAAGTCTCTCAATAACGCAAGTGGGGCTTATTCTCATAAGATTATGGTCATTGGCCCACAAGCAAGAAGCAGGGAGGCATCATGTGTTCACTTCAGATGAAAAAAATGACGAATATTCTAAAAAACAAATATATAGCACTATATTGAATATAGTGCTATATATTTGTTTTTTAGAATATTCAGAATTTTTTTCCATCTGAAGTCATGATTCATCCCTGCTTAAGTTGCTTGTGGGCCAAAGACTCATTGACCCACAAGCAAGAAGAAGGGAGGAATCATGTGTTCAGATGGAAAAAATGACGAATATGCTAGAAACTTATATACAGCACTATATTCTATAGTGCTATATATTCGTTTTTGACCCATGCCTGTATTGAGCGTGCAATACTCGCATATTACACGATCATTACCTTTTCGATTTTCGGCAAAAAAAAAAGTTTAATATAATGAATATTCAAATTCGCAAATATATTCTACAAAATATTAGCGAAATATCACAAATTCGAATATGACCCCTGCCACTCATCACTAGACTGGTATAGGTGTGCTATCGATAGGTGTGACATACAGAGGGGTGTGATATACTTAGAATATACTTTCTAACATAGAAAGTATATTATAGTGCATTTGTATTGTGCAGCAGTTGTGTGCGGTTCTGCTGAGATATTACAGCTATATAGAGGGACAAATGCTATTTGAATAACTAATTGCAACTGGTGTGACCCCCAAAAACTGATTAACGGGTGCAATATACCTGCTTCCACAAAATAATGATTGAGGGGTGTGATACACCAGCTTCCACCAAATATAGATTGAGGCCTGCGATACACCAGCTTCCTCCAAATATTGATTAAGGGATTTGATATACCAGCTTCCAGCAAATACTCATTATTGAGTTCTATATAGAGTTGAGCGGACAAGTCAATGGGGACCCAAACTTTGGAGCACTAAAATGGCTCTAAAAAAGTCATGGAAAGGGCTAGAGGGCTGAAAATGGCAGCAAAAAGTGGTTAAGAGCATGGCAAGTGCTCTGCAAACCAATGTGGATAGGGAAATGGTTTCAAATAACATAAAATACATAAAAATAAAAAATAATAATCTTGATCTAGGAGGACGAGGTCCATATGGAGTAGGAGGTTAAGGAGGCGGTGGATGTGGCGGTGTAGGTGGAAGCAGCGGTGGATGAAGAGGAGGTAGCAAACAATGTTTTTGTTTTTTTGTTTTTTATTTATTTTTTATTTTTTTTATTTTGGTAGACCTCAAAACATTGGGAAATATAACCTGTGATAACATTCTCCAGTCGTGCCAAACAAACGTTCAGACAATACACTGGCTGCAGGGCAGACCAGCACCTCCAAGGCGTAAAGAGCAAGCTCAGGCCCAATTTGGAGACCCAAAAGTTGAAGGGGGCAGACCCATCAGTCAGTTTGTGTAGGCGTGTGTATACATAATGCTCTACCATGTCGCATGTCCCCGTGATGTCCACAATCCAATTGGATATCTGCTCTATCAACTTTCGATGTTCTTTTCTGCGCCTACCATGTTGCTCACGGTTAGCCGCGAATCAGGGTTCCACGCCGGAGAGGGAGCATGAGAAAGGGATACCACATCCAAGGGAGGTCAATATATGAAATTAAATGTGATCGAGCGGAAATGTGGGACAAATTATTAAAGGGAGGTAGTGACGATAAATAACAATATAGGACTCTTAAGATGCCCTGTTATTGGAATGATTAATAAAAAATTATAGGGAATGTCACTGCAGTATTTTGGATTCGGAAACGTTAGACAGGAGGGGCCCTGCTGCCACTTTGTTGACGCTAGATAACTTCTGCCTGATCTCACCTCCCCGTGACGTACACAATCCAATTGGATATCTTCTCTATCAACTTTCGATGTTCTTTTCTGCGCCTACCATGTTGATCATGGTTAGGCTACTTTCACACTGGTGTTTCTGGGTCCGCTTGTAAGATTCGTTTCAGGGCTCTCACAAGCGGCCCAAAACAGATCAGTTCAGCCCCAATGCATTCTGAATGGAAAAGGATACGCTCAGAATGCATAAATTCGGCTGCGTTTGGTCTCCGTTACGTTTTTTAGAAGGTCACTAAAATGCAGCTTGCAGCGTTTTGGCGACCGTCTGACTATGCGGAGCCTAACGGATCCGTCTAGACTTACAATGTAAGTCAATGGGGGTGGATCTGTTTTTTACTGACACAATATGGTGCAATTGAAAACAAATCCGTCCCCTATTAACTTTCAATGTAAGTCAAGACGGATCAGTTTTGACTTCGACTTTTTTTTAAATGAATAATGCAAACGGATCTGTTACTAACGGATACAAGCATTTGCATTATTCGCGCGGATCCGTCTGTGCAGATACTAGACGGATCCGCACAATTCGCGAATGTGAAAGTAGCCTTAGCGGCTGTGACGGTATCATCCGTGTCACCATCTAGCATTCCCTTCTTCCCTTGAAATAGCACCGCCAAGTAATCCACAGAGCAATAAATCGCTATTATCGCTAGTATCGCTGGTATCGCCAAATAAGTCTATACATGAGCCCAAGCTGAATGCTACAAATACTTTACTGGAAGCCACTACATTCAAAAATACAATTTCTTTTATCTCCTGCTCCCATGCAAGGGAGACACCCACAACAAACATACATTGACCAATAACACAAAGGTTACAACCCACATAACATCCTCCTGTCTGCCTGTGATATAATTATGGTACAATGGTTAACATAATTATCCCAGGCAGGACAAAACACAATGTCCTCTGTCCTGGAGACAACCGAGGTGTAATTCCATTATCTCTCAGGACAAAGGGAAATCGCCAATACACACGGGGAGACAATAGGACAGACATCACTTACTCAAATATACAATGTCCCACCCTTTTACAATACACATAGACATTTAACACATCCCAAAATGGCACGAATTAGACCAGGAATTCAAAAGTTTGTACAAGTCTCTTTGGCCTGGCTGTACTCATGGCTTTTCTGTCCAAACGCGGTCTTAAACGTGTTAAACGCGGTCTTCCACTCATCGCCCGCCTTGATCCTTACCAGGTTATATGTCGCCCTCAGGTCGAGTTTGGTAAAGACCGTGGCCCCTTTGAGGCGATCGAACAGCTCGGAAATCAAGGGTATCGGGTAAGCGTTCTTGATCGTGATGCGATTGAGACCCCTGTAATCGATGCAAGGCCTCAACTCACCGCCCTTCTTTTTCACAAAGAAAAATCCAGCCCCTGCCGGGGACGAGGATTTGCGAATGTGTCCGCGTGAAAGCGCCTCCCTCACGTACTCCTCCATGACCTCATTCTCCGCTACCGACAGTGGATAGACTTTGCCACGAGGAGGAACGGCACCGGATTGTAACTCTATGGCACAATCGTATGGGCGGTGCGGAGGTAGGGCAACCGCGCGCACCTTATCGAATACATCCCGGTACTCTTCGTATTCAGGAGGCAACAGAGAGTCCGAGGAAGTACACAGCAACTTGACAGGCCCATGGATGCAACTAACCCCACACTGCGGTGACCACGAGAGGATCTCGACCGATCTCCAATCGAAAGTCGGGTTATGCTTCTGGAGCCAGGGGTACCCCAAGACCACCGAGTAGTGTGGAGACGAAATAACCTGGAGACAGACCGACTCTCTGTGAACGGCACCAATGGCTATCCCCACTGGAAGGGTCTCATGAGTCACGTGTGGCGGCAGAAGGGGTCTGCCGTCTATCGCCTCAAGAGCCAGTGGGGAACCTCGAGGCTGCAGAGGAATGGAATTGGCGGCAACGAACACTCTATCAATGAACAAACCACCAGCACCAGAGTCCACCAACGCCTGGGTCGTCACCGAGCCCCCGACCCAGGAGAGGACAACCGTGATCAGTGGTTTGTCAACACGGGAAACCGGGGACGAGGAGACTCCACCCAAGATCTGCCCCCGACAGGACCTCAGGTGCGAGCGTTCTCCCGGACGGTTCGGACATGCCAACCGAAAATGCCCACCGAGACCACAGTACATGCATCGGCCCTCGCGTCTCCGGAGTGCCCTCTCCCCCTCGGACAGGCGAGCAAACCCCCGCTGCATGGGTTCACCCCCAGACAAGTCATCCCCAGGAGGCGTGGGAGGAGAGGGAGGCACGGGTGGGACAGCAAACGTAGGCGCCAATCTGTTAGGAGACCTCCGCAGGCTCTCCTTAAAGGAAGGTCTCTCCCTGAGTCTGGTGTCAATCAAAATCAGGAAAGAAATAAGAGACTCGAGCTCCACTGGTAGGTCCTTAGCTGCAACCTCATCCTTCAAGGCATCCGAGAGACCATGAGAGAAAGCAGCGACCAGAGCCTCATTATTCCAGCCCACCTCTGCTGCCAGGGTACGAAACTCAATGGCGTATTCAGCTACGGATCGTGAACCCTGTCTGATGGACATAAGGAGCTTCGCAGCAGAGGCAGCACGAGCCGGCACATCGAATACCTTCCGAAGAGAAGCAACAAAACCGGAAAACTCGGCAACCACCGGATTGTTGTTCTCCCATAAAGGGCTGGCCCAGGCCAAGGCCTTGTCCGAGAGCAGCGAGATCAAGAAGCCCACCTTTGATCTCTCAGTAGGAAAGGCATGTGGCAGCAACTCGAAATAAATGCCCACCTGGTTAAGGAAACCTCGGCACTGAGTTGGCTCTCCCCCAAAGCGCTGTGGAAGGGGGGCAGAACCGGTCATACCCCGAGACACCGCAGGCGCAGCAACAGGTGTCGGGGTAGACTCTGGCGCAACAACCGGGGCGGCAGTAGGAGCGGGCCCAGGAGCGACAACCGACCCATCGGCAACGGAAGCGAAATGAGCCGTGCGTTCAAGCAGGGTTTGCAACGCCACAGCGAACCGACCCAACAGGTGATCCTGCTGATCAAGTCTGGCAACCAGCGTAGGTAGCGAGGATGGCCCTGTACCGTCAGAATTCATGGCTTGGTCCTAATGTCATGGAACCATGAACCAGACGTACAACAGAGATGAGTGGAAATAAGAAGGCTTTATTGGAAATCAAGCCGTAGCAAAAGTCCAAACGGATGGCTAAACCGAAGCAGGGTCTTGCGTAGACAGAGGTCAGGAACCAGGAGGGTGGTCAGACGAAGCCAGGATCAGGAACCAACGGGGTAGTCAGACGAAGCCAGGATCAGGAACCAACGGGGTAGTCAGACGAAGCCAGGATCAGGAACCAACGGGGTAGTCAGACGAGGCCAGGATTAGGAACCAGAAGCAGCAGCAGTCTTAGAAGCATGTGAACACAGGAGGACCAAGCAAGGAACTGAAGCCACAGACCTTCTATATATATGAGCTAGGCATCCAGCTCCTCCCAGTGGGAAGGAGAAGCCGCAGGGTGGGAGGCTACAAGAAACCCAGAAACCAAGATGGCCGCCAGCACATGTCAAACGAAGGTAAGACCATGACAATTGGTGAATGTCACCCGACAATGTAACAGACAAATTAGTGAAATGTATTAACCTTTTTACTAGGTAGACCAGGGGTATATCACAGCAAAAAATTGGTGAATGTCACCAAACTATGTAACAGAAAAATTGGTGAAATGTATTAAACTGTCTACTAGGTAGAGCAAGGGTATATCACAGCCAAAAATTGGTGAATGTCACCCGACAATGTAATTGACAAATTTGTGAAATGTATTAACTTGTCCACTAGGTAGATCAGGGGTATATCACAGCCAAAGATTGTTGAATTTCCCCCGAAAATGTAACAGACAAATTAGTGAAATGCATTAACCTGTCCACTAGGTAGAGCAGGGGTATATCATAGCCAAAAAATTGTGAATGTCACCCAACTATGTAGCAGAAAAATTTGTGAAATGTATTAACCTTTTTACTAGGTAGACCAGGGGTATATCACAGCAAATAATTGGTGAATGTCACCCAACTATGTATCAGAAAAATTAGTGAAATGTATTAACCTGTCTACTAGGTAGAGCAAGGGTATATCACAGCCAAAAATTGGTGAATGTCACCCGACAATATAACAGACAAATTTGTGAAATTTTTTAACCTGCCCACTAGGTAGAACAGGGGTATATCACAGTGTGTAGAAAGGCTGAGCACTCTCCCAATGGACCACACGGAAACTATTCAAAGATTATTACATTTATTATACCAATATATAGATCTAAAATACAACAAAATTACAATAAAACTAAATATATAATAAAATACTTTCTAAACATACACTATAAAATATGGTAAAAAGTTATACGGATTCAGAGCATAATTGATTAAGTGGCGTTGGCTTTACAGAAGTATATTATATCTGACTTTGATAAAGTATGTCCTGGTTATGCAAAAAGATCGATAATTTGCAGGTAATTCGATGTATATATGTTCAACAGTCAGAAGATAAGTAATCAGCTGTATAATAATATTTTCGAATAAATATTCGGATAAATGTCCAGACTGATAATATTTTCGAATAAATATTCGGGTAAATGTCCAAACTGAAATTGAATACGTGCTTGCGATAATTTGAATACGTGCTTGCAATAATTTATATTGAGTCGATATCCCCTGTGTGGCAATTTAAAAGAAACACTTACTCTTGCAGACAACCGTCTGATGATAGCACACGGTGGCGTCCCACGTGGCCAATGGAGTCGGATTCGGCGGTGTCTGTTACTAACAGTGCAGCAGGAGCAGTGTAAGCGATATAGTCCTCCGTATAGAGATTCTTTGTTAAAGAAATTCTGAATGTAGCTCTACTTCATGGGACTGGATGTTCGCTTTGTGTCAAAAGTTCCTCAGGGTAAAGAAGATCGATTCAGATTCAGATTGTTGAAATCAGGACGTCCATCAGCTGATGTGCGGGTCTTTTGAAACCAGACGCGTTTCTGGGTCTTTTCCTAGCCCCTTCCTCAGGGGTATATCACAGCCAGAAATTTCTGAATGTCACCCAACTATGTAACAGAACAATTTGTGAAATTTATTAACCTGTCCACTAGGTAGAGCAGGGGTATATCTTCACAGCCAAAAATTGGTGAATGTCACCCGACAATGTAACAGACAAATTAGTGAAATGTATTAACCTTTTTACTAGGTAGACCAGGGGTATATCACAGCAAAAAATTGGTGAATGTCACCCAACTATGTAACAGAAAAATTAGTGAAATGTATTAACCTGTCTACTAGGTAGAGCAGGGGTATGTTACAGCCAAAAATTGGTGAATGTCACCCGACAAATTAGTGAAATGTATTAGCCTTTTACTAGGTAGACCAGGGGTATATCACAGCAAAAAAATGGTGAATGTAACCCAACTATGTAAAAGAAAAATGAATTAAATGTATTAACCTGTTTACTAGGTAGAGCAAGGGTATATCTAAGCCAAAACTTGGTGAATGTCACCCAACAATATAACAGACAAATTTGTGAAATTTATTAACCTGTCCACTGGGTAGAGCAGGGTTATTTCACAGCCAAAAGTTGGTGAATGTCAC
This sequence comes from Bufo gargarizans, assembly GCF_014858855.1. Taxonomy (NCBI): domain Eukaryota; kingdom Metazoa; phylum Chordata; class Amphibia; order Anura; family Bufonidae; genus Bufo; species Bufo gargarizans. Next base: position 8,915,284 of record NC_058088.1, read on the forward strand.
CCAACTATGTAACCGAAAAATTGGTGAAATGTGTTAACCTGTCCACTGGGTAGAGCAGGGGTATAGCTTCACAGCCAAAAATTGGTGAATGTCACCCGACAATGTAATTGACAAATTTGTGAAATGTATTAACTTGTCCACTAGGTAGATCAGGGGTATATCACAGCCAAAGATTGTTGAATTTCCCCCGAAAATGTAACAGACAAATTAGTGAAATGTATTAACCTGTCCACTAGGTAGAGCAGGGGTATATCGTAGCCAAAAAATGGTGAATGTCACCAAACTATGTAGCAGAAAAATTTGGGAAATGTATTAACCTTTTTACTAGGTAGACCAGGGGTATATCACAGCAAATAATTGGTGAATGTCACCCAACTATGTAACAGAAAAATTAGTGAAATGTATTAACCTGTCTACTAGGTAGAGCAAGGGTATATCACAGCCAAAAATTGGTGAATGTCACCCGACAATATAATAGACAAATTTGTGAAATTTTTTAACCTGCCCACTAGGTAGAGCAGGGGTATATCACAGCCAGAAATTTCTGAATGTCACCCAACTATGTAACAGAAAAATTTGTGAAATTTATTAACCTGTCCACTAGGTAGAGCAGGGGTATATCTTCACAGCCAAAAATTGGTGAATGTCACCCGACAATGTAACAGACAAATTAGTGAAATGGATTAACCTTTTTACTAGGTAGACCAGGGGTAGATCACAGCAAAAAATTGGTGAATGTCACCCAACTATGTAACAGAAAAATTAATTAAATTTATTAACCTGTTTACTAGGCAGAGCAGGGGTATATCTAAGCCAAAAATTAGTGAATGTCACCCGAGAATATAACAGACAAATTAGTGAAATTTATTAACCTGTCCACTGGGTAGAGCAGGGTTATATCACAGCCAAAAGTTGGTGAATATCACCCAACTATGTAACAGAAAAATTGGTGAAATTTATTAACCTGTCCACTGGGTAGAGCAGGGGTATATCACAGCCAAAAATTGGTGAATGTCACCCAACTATGTAACAGAAAAATTAATTACATTTATTAGCCTGTCTACTAGGTAGAGCAGGGGTATATCTTTACAGCCAAAAATTGGTGAATGTCACCCGACAATGTAACAGACAAATTAGTGAAATGGATTAACCTTTTTACTAGGTAGACCAGGGGTAGATCACATCAAAAAATTGGTGAATGTCACCCAACTATGTAACAGAAAAATTAATTAAATTTATTAACCTGTTTACTAGGCAGAGCAGGGGTATATCTAAGCCAAAAATTAGTGAATGTCACCCGAGAATATAACAGACAAATTAGTGAAATTTATTAACCTGTCCACTGGGTAGAGCAGGGTTATATCACAGCCAAAAGTTGGTGAATATCACCCAACTATGTAACAGAAAAATTGGTGAAATGTATTAACCTGTCCACTGGGTAGAGCAGGAGTATATCACAGCCAAAAATTGGTGAATGTCACCCAACTATTTAACAGAATTTTTTTTACATTTATTAACCTGTCAACTAGGTAGAGCAGGAGTATATCTTCACGGCCAATAATTGGTGAATGTCCCCCTACAATGTAACACACAAATTTGTGAAATTTATTAACCTGTCCACTAGGTAGAGCAGAGGTATATCACAACAAAAAATTGGTGAATGTCACCCAACTATGTAACAGAAAAATTAATTACATTTATTAGCCTGTCTACTAGGTAGAGCAGGGGTATATCTTCACAGCCAAAAATTGGTGAATGTCACCCGACAATGTAACAGACAAATTAGTGAAATGGATTAACCTTTTTACTAGGTAGACCAGGGGTAGATCACAGCAAAAAATTGGTGAATGTCACCCAACTATGTAACAGAAAAATTAATTAAATTTATTAACCTGTTTACTAGGCAGAGCAGGGGTATATCTAAGCCAAAAATTAGTGAATGTCACCCGAGAATATAACAGACAAATTAGTGAAATTTATTAACCTGTCCACTGGGTAGAGCAGGGTTATATCACAGCCAAAAGTTGGTGAATATCACCCAACTATGTAACAGAAAAATTGGTGAAATGTATTAACCTGTCCACTGGGTAGAGCAGGAGTATATCACAGCCAAAAATTGGTGAATGTCACCCAACTATGTAACAGAATTTTTTTTAAATTTATTAACCTGTCAACTAGGTAGAGCAGGAGTATATCTTCACGGCCAATAATTGGTGAATGTCCCCCTACAATGTAACACACAAATTTGTGAAATTTATTAACCTGTCCACTAGGTAGAGCAGAGGTATATCACAACAAAAAATTGGTGAATGTCACCCAACTATGTAACAGAAAAATTAATTACATTTATTAGCCTGTCTACTAGGTAGAGCAGGGGTATATCTTCACAGCCAAAAATTGGTGAATGTCACCCGACAATGTAACAGACAAATTAGTGAAATGGATTAACCTTTTTACTAGGTAGACCAGGGGTAGATCACAGCAAAAAATTGGTGAATGTCACCCAACTATGTAACAGAAAAATTAATTAAATTTATTAACCTGTTTACTAGGCAGAGCAGGGGTATATCTAAGCCAAAAATTAGTGAATGTCACCCGAGAATATAACAGACAAATTAGTGAAATTTATTAACCTGTCCACTGGGTAGAGCAGGGTTATATCACAGCCAAAAGTTGGTGAATATCACCCAACTATGTAACAGAAAAATTGGTGAAATTTATTAACCTGTCCACTGGGTAGAGCAGGGGTATATCACAGCCAAAAATTGGTGAATGTCACCCAACTATGTAACAGAAAAATTAATTACATTTATTAGCCTGTCTACTAGGTAGAGCAGGGGTATATCTTCACAGCCAAAAATTGGTGAATGTCACGCGACAATGTAACAGACAAATTAGTGAAATTTATTAACCTGTCCACTAGGTAGAGCAGGGTTATATCACAGCCAAAAGTTGGTGAATGTCAGCCAACTATGTAACAGTAAAATTAGTGAAATGTATTAACCTGTCCACTAGGTAGAGCAGGGGTATATCTTTACAGTCAAAAATTGGTGAATGTCAACCGACAATTTAACAGACAAATTTGTGAAATGTATTAACATGTCCACTAGGTAGAGCAGGGGTATATCACAGCCAAAAATTGGTGAATGTCACCCAACTATGTAACAGAAAAATTTGTGAAATTTATGAACTTGTCGACTAGGTAGAGTAGGGGTATATCACAGCCAAAGATTGTTGAATTTCACCCGACAATGTAACAGACAAATTAGTTAAGTGTATTAACCTTTTCCACTAGGTAGAGCAGAGGTATATTACAGCCAAAAATTGGTGAATGCCACCCAACTATGCAGCAGACAAATTTGTGAAATGTATTAACCTGTCCACTAGGTAGAGCAGGGGTATATCATAGCCAAAGATTTGGGATATGTAACCCAACAATATATCAGACAAATGAGTGAAATGACTAAAAATAAAATAAAATACATAACAATTATCCAAAAATAATCTTGATGTATAAGGTCGAGTTCCATATGGAGTAGGAGGTTAAGGAGGCGGTGGACGTAGCGCTGTAGGTGGAAGCGGCGGCGGAGGAGGATGAGGTAGCCAACACTGATTTTTTGTTTTATTTTTTAATAAAAATAAAAAAATTAGGGTACACACTAAAAGAGTGCGAAATATCAAAAATACAACAATGAGCAATTGCGCTGTAGTATAACAATGGCTGGGTAAGGCCAGTATACATGTCTATTCTGCACAAGGTACGGACAAGTCCTGTGGGATCCATGCCTGGTTCATTTTAATGAACGTGACCTTGTCCACATTTGCTGTGGACAGGCGGCTGCGCTTGTCTGTGATAACCCCCCCCACCGTGCTAAACACACATTCAGACAATACACTGGCTGCCGAGCAGGCCAGCACCTCCAAGGCGTAAAGGGCAAGGTCACGCCATGTGCCCAATTTGGACACCCAGAAGTTGAAGGGGGCAGACCCATCATTCAGTATGTGTAGGAGTCTGCACACATACTGCCCCACCATGTTTGTGAAATGCTGCCTCCTTCTAAGACGTTCCATATTAGCTGGTGGTGCTGGTTGTTGTGGCGTGCTGACAAAGCTTTTCACATTTCGGCCATGCTAACCCTGCCTTCTGAGGTGCTGGTGGTGCCCCAGCTGCGTTGGCGACCTCTTTCTCCTCCTCTGCCTTCGCTTTGTGCTTCCACTGTGCCCCCGCTCTCATGTGGGAATGCCACCAACAGCGCGTCTACCAGTGTGCGCTTGTACTCGCGCATCTTACGATCACGCTTCAGTGACGAAATTAAGGACGGTACGTTGTCCTTGTAACAGGAATCCAGCAGCGTGGCCACCCAGTAATCAGCACAAGTTAGAATGTGGGCAACTCGGCAGTCATTGTGGAGACACTGCAGCATGTAATCTCTCATGTGTGCCAGGCTTCCCAGAGGCAACGAAAAGCTGTCCTCTGTGGGAGGTGTATAGTCTGTGTCCTCTGTATCCCCCCAGCCACGCACCAGTGATGGCCATGAGCTGGTCTGGGTGCCACCCTGCTGTGAACATGGTTCCTCCTCCTCCTCATCCTCCACCTCCTCATCCTCCAGAACTGTGCCCTGGCTGGACAATAGTGTACCAGGCTGGATGCAGGAACCCACCCTCGGAGCCACTTGTGAATGACTGGCCAGAAACCCTATGAAATGTGCCACATCCTCTTCCATCATCGCCAGCAGCGTTTTTTCAAGGAGGCATAGAAGTGAGATAGTAACGCTGAGAACAGCGTTATCGGCACTGGCCATGTTGGTGGAGTACTCAAAACAGTGCAACAAGGAACACAGGTCTTGCATGGAAGCCCAGTCATTGGTGGTGAAGTGGTGCTGTTCCGCCGAGCGACTCACCCGCGCGTGCTGCAGCTGAAACTCCACTATCGCCTGCTGCTGCTCGCACAGTCTGGCCAGCATGTGCAAGGTGGAGTTCTACCTTGTGGGCACGTCGCATATGAGACGGTGAGCGGGAAGGCCGAAGTTACGCTGCAGCGCTGATAGGCGAGCAGCAGCAGGGTGAGAACGCCGAAAGCAGCAGCTCAGACATATCGGGGAAATTTTTAAGGAATCTCTGCACCACCAAATTCAGCACATGTGCCAGGAAAGGGAACTGCCTCAAGCCGGCTAGTCCCAGAGCTGCTACGAGATTTTGCCCATTATCGCACACCACCAGGCCGGGCTTGAGGCTCACTGGACCAACCACTCATCGGTCTTTTGTTCAAGGCCCGTCCACAGCTCCTGCACGGTCTGGGGTTTGTCCCCCAAACAGATAAGTTTCAAAACTGCCTGCTGTCGTTTTCCCCTGGCTGTGCTGAAGTTGGTGGTAAAGGTGTTACGTTTACCGGATGAGGAGCCAGTAGAGGATGAGGAAATGGAGTAGGAGGAGGAAGCAACAGGAGGCTGAAGCTCCCTGCAATCCTCGGTGGTGGAAGGACATGCGCCAAACTGGTATCTGCCTCAGGCCCAGCCGCCACTGCATTTACCCAGTGTGCTGTTATGGAGATATAACATCCCTGACTGTGCTTACTGGTCCATGTATCTGTACTGAGGTGAACCTTCTGACAGATGTCGCTGCGCAGTGCAGACCTGATTTTGTCCCCCACTTGGTTGTGCAGGGAAGGGATGGCTCTCCTGCAAAAGTAGTGGTGGCTGGGCACGATGTACTTTGGGACAGCCACCGTCATAAGGCCTTTAAAACGATCTGTTTCCACCAGACGGAACAACAGCATTTCAAAGGCCATTCATTTCAGAAATGCTGGCATTCAGGGCGAGGGATCGCCTGTTGGTAGGGGGGTACTTCCTCTTCCTCTCCAGTGTTTGAGAGCTGGAGAGCTGAACGCTTCTGTGGGACATTGTGGAGATGCTTGGTGACCCAGGTGGTGGTGTTGCTGGCAGATCCTCTGTTTGCGGGGTGGCAGGTGGCACTGTCACTCCAGAGGTGGATGAAGAGGCCGAGACTGCAGCAGAAGAGGAAGAAGGAGGAGCCAGATAACTTTCTTGGTTTTTGAGGTGTCTACTCCACTGCAGCTCGTGCTTAGCACTTAAATGCCTGGTCATGCAGGTTGTGCTCAGGTTGAGAACGTTTATGCCTCGCTTCAGCCTCTGATTGCACAGCGTGCAAACCACTTGTGTCTTGTCGTCAGCACATTGTTTGAAGAACTGCCACGCCAGGAAACTCCTTGGAGCTGGCTTTGGTGTGCTCGGTCCCTTGCTGCGGTGGTAGCAGGCATACTGTCTAGAGGACGGCCGCTCTGCTTTTGCACCCTGCTCCCTCTTCTGCTGTGCTGGTGGCTCTGTGCGACCACCACCTCTTCCTCTGAACTACATAGGTCACTCGCATGACCTTGATTCCATGTGGAGTCGAGGACCTCATCGTCCTCCTCATCATCTTCCACCCAGTCTGCACCCCTGCCTTCCTTGTCGGTCTGCACACTTTCGAAAGCCCCAGCAGTTGGCACCTGTGTTTCGTCATCATCCGAGACATGCTACAATGGTCCTCCTATGTACTAATTTTGAAACATAAGTGTTTGGGCATCGGTGCACTCAATCTCTTCCACTTCTGGGGCAGGGCTAGGTGGATGGCCCTGGGAAACCCTGCTAACAGTGTCGTAAAAAATCAGAAGAGACTGCTGCATGACCTGGGGCTCAGACTGCTTGGCTGATTTGCAAGGGGGTGAGGTGAAAGACTGATGGACATCGATTGCAGGTGCCAACTCTGATCAACTCTGCAGGAGACTGGGTGGGAGACAATGTGAAGGAACTGGAGGCACTGTCAGCAACCCAATCTACTATCGCCTGAACTTGTTCAGGCCTCACCATTTGTAGAGCCGCATTAGGCCCGACCAAATACTGTTGCAGGTTCTGTCGCCTACTCGCACCTGAGGAAGGGGTTTCACTTGTGCATGTAGCTAACACAGATCGACCACATCCTCTCCCTGCAACAGGAGCTCCACCAGCAGCACCACAACCTGGGCCACGTCCCTTATTTGACTCCCTCCTCATATTTCTCAAATTTAGGATTTTATTAATAGCAGAATAGAACCACAGTATGTAAAGGGTGTATCTCACACAACCTGATCCAGACTAGGTCGCAATTAAAGATTTGTGCCCAAAATGGGTGTTTGTTTAATAACAAAATAGAACCACAGTATGTAAAAAGTGTATCTCACATGCCCTGACCCAGACTAGGCTGCAATTAAAGATTTGTGCCAAAAATGGCTGTATTTCAAATAACTGAATAGAACCACAGTATGTAAAGGCTGTATCTCACAATGACATATGCAACAAAGGCTGCAAAATAAACTTTTTTGCCCAAAATGGGTGTTTGTTTAATAACTGAATATAACAGCAGTATATAACCCTTGAATTTTACACGTGCTGATGCTGCAAGGCCAGAAAAATTATGTATTTTGCCCAGAAAAGAGTGTTTTATTAATAGAAGAATATAACCACAGTATCTAAATGGTGTATCTCACACTGACTGATCCAGACTAGGCCTCAATTAAATTTGTTTGCCCAAACTGGCTGTATTTCAAATAACTGAATAAAACTGCGGTATGCCAGACCTTGCAGGGGAATTATGTGCAAGGTCACGGTGTGAGCAATAGGTGCGCCGAGGTAAATACAGTTATGGTTACTCACAGTTAGGTCGTCCCTGGGCAGGCTCGCATAAAAGTTAAAAGGAAAAAGCGCAAGGATTCTCTGAGGCACACTTTGGTGTAAGGGACACTGGCCAGATGGTGGTTTGTGGTACCCTTGGTGGTCTGTATAAATGTGCTAGTGGCAAGGTCCCTTGTAGTCGTGACACCAGTACCTTTTGTATTGAGGTACAACCATTTACTATAGTGTTAATAGAGGAACTTGAGTATGAGGCAAGCAGGATGAAATTCAAGGTGGAACTTTACTTAAGATGACTTCTGCTAACAGTACATCCAAAGTATTTAAACAGTCTCTTGACACAGAGATATCACTGCTGCAAGTCCTCTGCTGACAGGTGTAAAATGTCCCTCTCTAGATATTAAAGATAATGAAATCGCAGCCTTACTGATAGAGGGCTTCAGGAATGGTCCTGGTGATCCTGGTTCAGGCTGGTGAAGTTGCCAAAGGCTGGCAAATCCTTCACGGTGGAGTCCAAAGGTCCAAAGGCACTATTAAGATGTGTCTATAACCCTTTGGAGGTCTCCTTTCTGTAGTAAAGCACTTCAGCTCTGGGCTGAGATATGGCTGAGGGATCAAGATAACAAACTGCATACACTGCTAGTCTGTGCTCAACTGCCACTCTAGACTCAACAGGAAGTTACCTGCACTAGCTAGGCCTGAGCTTGAACTATATATATATATGGGAGGTATTATTTTCCCCCTAGTGGTAAGCTCAGTGTAAATGCATTCTAATGCACCTGTCAGCAGGGATTATGCACAAGGACACATGGCAGTATAAAAACAGGCTATAAAAGGCATATAAAGTATAATAAAACAACTTTGCAGTACCCACAAGGGTAGTGGGATGCTGCATACCCCTTTTGTTTAATCTGTGTTGGCCTTGACACGAAGATGAAGGTCTCCTGGAAAATTCAAAAAGAGAACAGTCCTGCAGGCATAAAGAGCAGTACCATAACCCATATCAATACTTTTACTTGAGATCTGAAAAGCAATTGGTTAGGCACAATTCTAAATATCAGACAATCATCACAATTGCAAAGGAAAAGAAAGAGAGCTCAGAGTACCAAAGAGATGATAATAAATAAATATTTTATTGTATCAGAGACATGATTAAAAACACACATACAAATGATGCCATGGACAGGGTAGAGGGAGCAGGGGAAAGAAGAAAAGCGCCACCCTGGATGAACACACAGGTCACACAGTATATAGTACAAAAATAGTAAGATCATGAGAGAGATATACAGGGTACAATGACCAACTCATGGACCAAATGTAACAAGAAATATATGGAAAAAGATATAAGGCAAGTGAAAGGTCAGTGAGAAAACCGGCTACAGCTGTAATGCATAATATGCTGGCCAAAAAAAATAATACAAAAATTGTGTAGGACCAGCAAAACAGTAAGATGAGCCCAGTGAGGAATCTCAACATCTGCAGCACACAGCCGTAGAGGGGAGGCTATGACCTAAAACTTACCAAAAGTGGACCAAGTGTGGACAAGGAAACCAGGATGGCGCTACCCCAACGCGTTTTCCATATATTTCTTGTTACATTTGGTCCATGAGTTGATCATTGTACCCTGTATATCTCTCTCATGATCTTACTAATTTTGTACTATATACTGTGTGACCTGTGTGTTCATCCAGGGTGGTGCTTTTCTTCTTTCCCCTGCTCCCTCTACCCTGTCCATGGCATCATTTGTATGTGTGTTTTTAATCATGTCTCTGATACAATAAAATATTTATTTATTATCATCTCTTTGGTACTCTGAGCTCTCTTTCTTTTCCTTTGTTATTAAACTCGGAGCTTGTACCGAGTTACCTCCTTTCGGGTACCCCATTACATTTATATTGTGTAGGCACTGTCCTCCATTTGCTTTTGAGATACCCGGGGTATTCTCCTTTCTCTTCTAATCATCACAATTGGTAATAAACAAGTGGAAAGGGGCGTTGTTTCTATCCTCTCTGGAGACTGATGAACAGGGGCGCTGACCTGGTATAGCGGAACAATAAAACCAGGATAGTCCATAATGGGGAAATAATGAACATGGGTGAAAATCAGGAGGCTCACAGGGCATGAGTCCGTTCCCTGAGCATAGGGGATGTAAAGATGATGAACAAACACAGTGGCTCAGATGCGTTAGAGTCGATCTCCAGGCACAGGCTTGAACGTTGCGTCAACAAAACAAATAAGACTGTCTGAGTCCTTGGAGTAAGGCAAATAATCAGAGTCATGTAGTTTCATTAAGGTGAAATTTTAATCCACATTAGACTGGGGTATCTGGAAGGTCTCTCCATTGATTCTGATGTAAATATTCTCAATAACGAGCAGGTAGTTGACCCTTTGTAATCCGACTGGATCTGCAAAGTGGCGGTCCTTCTTCTGACCTTGGCTCAAGGGAATTTAGTACTTCTGGAACCTCTTGCATTTCCGAAACTTCTTCTTGAGGTGATTCCTCTGGCTGATGTGACACTGTACTGATTGGTGCAGGCACAGCAATGCTTATCCATGGGGTAAGGAACCATTTTAGAGGATCTGTTTCCATCATTAATTTTTCAACAGTTTGTATAGGCTCTACAGACTTAGCTGGTAGTTCAGGCACTTGAATTGGAGGTTGATGTTCCTCTGTAAAACTCTCATCTGGAAGGATTCCTCCTGGAGTATCTTTCTCCTTGTTACACAGTTTCAAGTGATTGCAATGAACTATTTGAGGTGATTTGTTTTCTTTCGTGATCTCATAGGTGTCAGTTGCTGGATTTGAGATAGCTGAAATGGTGTAGGGAACTCTTTCCCACTTACTGTCCAATTTGCTGGTGCGATGGTTGTTCTTTAGCCATACATAATCACCAATTTCAAGAGGCACTGCTTTGGCAGATTGGTCATAATCTTTTCCTGCTTTTTGTGAGCATGTTCCATGCGGTGGTAAACAATTTCTTGTGCATCAGCTAGACGTCTTTGGTGTTCGCTCACCCAATCAGTTTTTGTCAATGGATTGATGGCATCAGGCACTTGTACGTCGAAAGTATGGTCAGCAGGTAATTTACCTTGTCGGCCAAACATGAGATAGTAAGGTGTATACCCCGTGGAACAGTGAATGGTATTATTATAGGTATACTGTACATCAATTGAGGTAGAAGAGTAGGCCAATCATTTCTGGTAGCAGGTGGCACAGCTCTAAGCATTTCTATTAGGGTCTGGTTCATTTTTTCACAAAGTCCATTACCTTGGGGATGGTTAGCTGTTCTGATTTTCTGGCAATTATGAAGTGAACACAGTTCTTTGAAGAGTTGCGACTCAAAGGCAGATCCTTGATCTGTAAGGATTTTTTCTGGACATCCGTATGGTAACAGGAAATGTTTCCAGAAAGCATCTGCAGTTGTTTTAGCGGTCAAGTCCTTAACAGGTACAGCTACAATGAATTTGGTGTAGTGGTCAATGATGGTCATAGCGTATGTGTAGCCTGAGCAACTTGGTTCCAACTTCACATGGTCAATTGCAAGGATTTTCAATGGTTTTTGGCTTACAATAGAATGTAAATGTGCTTTTTGGTCATGCTTCTCACCTAATCCAGTAGCACAGATGGAACACTCTCGACACCACTTCTCAATGTCTTCTCGCATTCCAATCCAATAGAATCGTCTACGGATGGTAGCTTCTGTCTTCTGCACACCAAAGTGTCCTGATTTCTCATGATACAGATATAGCAACGCTACCACTCCTATCACAATTGGAAAAGCAAAGAACGATAACGCAAGTAAAAATAAAAAATCTGAATGCAATTTACCTCTGTAACCAGCAGATGGTACATAGAACTATTACATTCTAAGATTTTAACATACCTACAGACATTTTACAATGACCACAATAGCATTTCAACTATTTTTAAATCTATCATTATTTTATTTTATAAACTATTAATCATATTTCATAGTTTTTATTTATCCTACTATTTATAATTATTTTTGTTAAAGTTATTTTTACTTAAAAACCTATTTATAACACAACACAAATAAACAGCACCTATTCATAAAACAGGTAACCAGGATACCTTACAATGGCAGCCTGGTGTACTATGAGACATTTAAAACCATCTCTCATCTAACTGAGAGTCAGTAAGTCTCAAAGTTGCCTGAGAGCTCTTGTATAGCTTGGGGGACCATGCACCTAAATCTTTATCATTAGGGTGACAAAATTATAATTTTATATATATATATTTTATTTTTTATTGATAGCTAATTCTTCTCTAACTGCTTAGGAAGGCTGCATAAAAATTTACGGCTTTGTAATTGTTCTAATATATATTTAATAACCCATCTATACTGTTTTGTTATGTAAACGAATTTGCATAAATATGAAAGACAGCACATGTGAAAGACATAGTCTTATTGCCCTATATTATGCAGATTAGCCTACTTTCCATCATGAACAGCGCCATCTATTGGATACATAGTCTTATGTCCTATTGTCCTACAGTCTGCAGACTATCATTTTCCTCATGAACAGCGCCATCTATTGGATACATAGTCTTATGTCTTATTGTCCTACAGTCTGCAGACTATCATTTTCCTCATGAACAGCGCCATCTATTGGATACATAGTCTTATATCCTACAGTCTGCAGACTATTAGCATTTTCCTCATGAACAGTGCCATCTATTAGATACATAGTCTTATGTCGTACAGTCTGCAGACTATTATCATTTTCCTCATGGACAGCGCCATCTATTGGATACATAGTCTTATGTCCTATTGTCCTACAGTCTGCAGACTATCATTTTCCTCATGAACAGCGCCATCTATTGGATACATAGTCTTATGTCCTACAGTCTGCAGACTATTATCATTTTCCTCATGAACAGCACCATCTATTGGATACATAGTCTTATGTCCTACAGTCTGCAGACTATTATCATTTTCCTCATGAACAGCGCCATCTGGATTGGATGCATAGTCTTATGCCTTACATCATGTGTATTATGCTGGCTCTGTATCTGTATCTCCAGCCTTTCACTATAGAAAGCTCAGGAAGTCTCTATCTTTATTTTTCACATGAAACTGGTGGAACATCTTTTCAACGTCACACATGACCGCTACGGGATACTTTTTGAATCTATAGAGTACTCCAGGCAAAGCGTTTGTAAGATCTAGTCCTTTTAGTAGATGATCATTCAATGCAACACCATTGTACTTTGCTGAGCAATCAAATACTACTCTAATCTTATCTGGTTTCTTTGAGTGGTAAACACCTTGATGTGGGATGTACCACACTTCTCCTTCTTTAGGTTGGTTATTAACTTTCTCTGCAGGTCCTTCTTCGAGGATGCCTTCCATGAATTTCAAATAATCTTTCTTGAGTTTGGGATCTCTTCCCATCTTTTTCTTCAAACATTTCAATCTTGCTAGGGCAAGATTTCTGTTATTTGACAAATAAGGTCATTCTCTGAAAGGTAAGGGCATTTCAAGATGACCTTGTTGATTCTGCTGAATACTTTCTTCTAGAGTGTGTACAAACTTTATGTCTTCTTGAGATACACTCTTTTCTTTAGAACTTATGTCTGCAAAGTCGGATTCAAGGATCTTGATTACTTTTGCTGGACTAACAGTTGGTAACTCTTGGACAGATATTCGATGACACAATCCTGTCACCTGTCTTGAGTTTGCGATCTGCTGTTTTCCTCCAACATCACCCCATCCTAGATCAGTTTGAACAGCGTAGGGTTCACCCTTTCCTTCTGTGATTACCTTTCGTGACAATCGTAGCCTATCAACAGTCGAATACTAAACTCCTTCAGCGGGGACATTTCATGAGATATAACAGATAGGTGCTCCCATTCATTGGCTGTTTCACAGGTAGGTATGCGATCTCAATCCAGAGGTATATCGTATTTTGTATAAGCTGAAGGTAGTTCTAATGTGCAATTTGAATGAAGTCCTCTTACTCTCAGTCCTTTGACCCTTTGACTGTTTACTAATGTGTCTCTCCCCATCATTGTGGTGAGTTTGAGCATCGCTGGTTCTGTAGCCACTTGTAATTTCTTGATCAATGAAGGTGACATCACTCTGGGCATCCAGTAGCGCATAGGCGTATACCTTCTTGTTCCTCCTTTTAGGATTTAATATGCACACTGGTACAACCATTGATATGCCATTGCTTTCTCCTTCCTTCACTCTGCAAGAGAATACTGATACTTTCTTTCCTTCCTCAGTATCTTTAGGTATTGAGTATTTATCTTTCTTTGGACGTTCCTCATGTAGTGGTGTAGAATGGCGTCCTTTGCAAACGCTGCATGTGGCCTTTTTCTTACACTCCTTAGTAACATGGCCTTTTATTAGGCATCCAAAACACAGTTGGTTACCCAGCACAAATTTTTTCATTTTTTCTTGGGGCTTCTCCTTCAATTGTTGGCACCTATGTATGGAGTGGTTCTCTCCACAAAACATACACTTGAAGGTAGTCTGAAGATTTGTCGGTTCTCTCTACTGATCCCAGTAGTGACTTTGGACTTGCTCTCGTACGTTTCTGGACCTTTAGCTGCTGCGTTGGTTGTAAAGCTATTTGCTCTTGCACGTCTTCTCTCTTGCAGGCCTTTCTTCTTAGGATTTTAAGATGTAAGATGATGTTACTGGATTACATGCTATCCGTGCTTCCTTATTGACAAACTCAGAAAACTTTTTAAAACTTGGGAAGTTCTTACCTAGATCTAACTGTTTAGTCACATAGCAATTCCACCTAGAAGCCACTTCTTCAGGTAGCTTAGTGAGCATCCTGTGGTTTTCTAGATAGTCATTCATGCTAGGGGAATTCTCAGACAGGCTGTGTGTGAGTCTGGCTGTGATTGGTGAAAACTCCTGCTGTGTGAAAAGCTGGCTGTGATTGGTCTACACTTTTGCCCAGCAACAACAGATTAACACTATACTTTCTGTTGTTTCTGCTGTGTCACTGAGCTTACCCTACATTACAAAATGAATCTTAAAGGCATATTATTTTTTTCTGCTTCTGTGAACACAAAATATAACAGTTATATGACATCCAAAACATGATGTCACAGTAAATAACTCTGCTTTTGTCTTTAACACATAAACATAGGAACGGCATTAAGGTTATTAGCAGGTTTAGCTGTATACACATATAAGCTATACTAGCAACCTAGGACAGGTCTTAGCTGGCCAGCTACAACCCTCGCGTTATACGCATTTTAGATAACATGGATTACTGGATGTTTGCCCTTCTTGACCCCTACTACAAAGAGAACTTCTCATCTCTCATTCCTGTGGTGGAGAGGACGAGCAAAATAGTGCAAAAACAGAAGATACTTGTTGGAAAATTGCTCCAAGGTTTTCCATCTGACAATGTGGGCAGCAAAGTCTGTACTTCCTTAGGCCACCGAGGAAGGGAGACAAGGCGTACACTCAGTTCCAACACATGCAGTGTAACACTCTCCAAGTCGTGGGACACTTTCAAGGCACCCCGCCAGCAATCTCACCCTGAAGCGCGGCCTAGTGGTACAAGGAGGGAAAAGTTTTGGAAGATGGTGAAAGAATACATAGCAGACCGTGTCAGTGTCCTTATTGATCCCTCAGTGCCTTACAACTACTGGGTGTCCAAGCTGGACACGTGGCACGAACTTGTGCTCTACGCCTTGGAGGTGCTGGCCTGCCCTGCCGCCATCGTTTTGTCTGAGCGTATATTTAGTACTGTTGGTGGCATCATAACAGATAAGCGTATCCGCTTGTCCACTGGCAATGCTGACAGGTTCCCATGCACCTTTTCCACCACAAAAAAAGAGTATATGGTTGAATCTTGTTTTCTCCTCCTTCTCCTCATCCAGATTGTATACAGTATACTCCCTCCACTCAAATTTTTTTAATAGGGTCAGCTCAACTGAGGGCTCTCAACTAAAATTTTTATTTTAGGGTCACCCCCCACAGCGGGCCCTCACGCCTAATGTTTTAGAGGGTCAGCTCAGCAGCAAGCCCTTGCCCGTACTGTTTTTAGAGGGTCAGCTCCGCAGCAGGCCCTCGCCCCTAATGTTTTAGAGGGTCAGCTCAGCAGCAGGCCCTCGCCCCTAATGTTTTAGAGGGTCAGCTCAGCAGCAGGCCCTCGCATATAATGGTTAATAGGTACTGCCGGGTGGATTAGCAGAGCTCTTTCCAGATAGGATTCTGTCCGTAAATAGAGGGACCGCACTGACTATAAAGTAACACTGGGGTGGTCTCTATAATGTAGGAAACCAAGCGACCCAGCTGACCTTACCTAGTTATAGACAGCGGTCCAACATAATTATGGGACCTGCAGATTTAATACATGAATCCCAGTACCTAGAAAGTTTATAATCGAATACTCTGGCATATACGATCGTGTAGCTGTATAACTTCTAATGTTCTGCGCCAAGGGTCTCTAGGACGCAGTAGTCATTGGAGCCAATCAGAGAAATCCGATGGTTCAATGAATAGGCGCAGTCTTCGGTTTCCTCTACCAGTGCGCACGGTCCCGGACGGTGACGTACGCGCACGAGGGAAACTGCGCTGATATCTTTGTAAAACGAAAGTTCGTGTGACGTCACACCTTGGACGGATCCGTGCAATACCTACGACGCGTTTCGGAGTTTACAAATTCCTTCCTCAGGGATGGTCAGTGACCGCTTCAATGTAGATATTTATAGGCGTTAGAGTTGTTGCGATACCACATTTTTTATTCGGTTTCGATACCATAAAAAATTATTGCGATACTCGATACCATTCAATACCACGCAAAAAAAATAAACCAAAAAAGCCACGTGTATTCCGCATTTTAAAAAATGTCGAATCGCGCAGTTTTTATTAATTTTTTCTGTTCCGACAGCATAGATTTTTTTTAAATATTTTAATCGTTTGGACTTTGACGTGGCAATGTAATATGTTTATTTATTGTTTATACATTTTATATGCGAAATTGGGAAAGGGGGTGATTCTTACTTAATATTTTGGTGTTTTTTTTATCTTTTACTTAAAAAATTTTTTTTACACTTTTTATTTAATAACTATTTCCCCCCTTAGGGGCCAGAACCTGGGATCTTTCATACCTTGTCCTATTCACCCTGATAGAGCTCTATCAGGGTGAATAGGACTTCACACTGTCCCTGCTGCTCTGTGCACACAGCATCAAGGATGCTACCATGGCAGCCAGGGCTTCAGTAACATCCTGACTGCCATGGTAACTGACCGGAGCCCTAGGATTACACTTCTGGGGCTCCGATCAGAAGCTGCCACTGCACCACCATTGATTTTAATAATGGGGGGAGGGGGCACTGTGCCAATGATTTTAAAGGGGGGGCGCACTGCACCACCAATGACAATTACCCCTTAATACAGGAGGCGGGTACTGGCAGATCAGTGGCAGTTAACCCCTTAGGTGCCGCACTTGAGGGGTTAACTGCCGCTGATCACATCTCCCTGTCAGGGGCAGGGTGCCGGCAATGCAATTCTGCTGCCGGCACCTGCCTCCTGTATTATATGTTAAATACTTTTTATATGAGTCCAGACTAAGTATTAGGCTACACAGAGCGGCGCCCAGCGATGTCCCAGCACTCACCATTATTCCTAAGCGCCGCTCCGTTCGCCCACAGTGCCCCATTACTGTCTCTTCTCTTGTTCCATATGCTAATTACTATCAGAGCAATGGGGAGGAGACATCAACTTCACTAGTGGGCTTTCCTTCTCCCTGGCTGTAGCGCTGTCCAATCGCAGCGCAGGAAGAACCCACTAGAGAAGCTGATGTCTCCTCCCCATCGCTCCGATAGTAATTAGAATATGGAGCAGGACTGCAGGATACTGTAATGAGGCACAGGCACACAGCGGGTGAACGGAGCGGCGCCCAGGAATAATGGTAAGTACTGGGAAATCGCTGGGCGCCGCTCTGTGTAGGAAAAGTTGTATCATTTGTGGCGCAGTGCGCCCGCCCCTCCTCCACCCCTCTCTCTGTCCATTGGTGGCAGCAGCAGCACAGGGGGAGGGAGAGACTGCTTCCTTCTACACTGTGCTGCTGGGAGAACACGAGCGCGCTGACAGCAGCGCGCTTATGTTGCGTGATACTAGACTGCGCAGCAGAGCAGCCCAGTATCTAAAAAATGGAAATCCCGGTATTGTATCAATACCGGGACAAAAGTATCGATTGGGTATCGAAATTTCGATACACGCAACAACCCTAATAGGCATTCGTCTCCATAGTTACCAGGTCTCCTAATTACTACTGATATACTCCATTATCTGCATAATGGATGTGTTATAGTCCTATTTCCCGAGATGACTATACAAAATACAAAGAGGGGTAGAAGGAGATATATTATCTCTATATAATCTTTTCTTTAAAATCTTCCAGAATTGCGCACCATCTCAGACTATAAAAAAGCTAATAATTCTATCTCTTGGTAAGTCCCTTTGGGGCGAGGGTATCTAAATTATATATCCATTTGGTTTCGTTTTTTGACATTAGTTTAATATAGTCACCCCTCTTTGGTCCGGTATAATTTTTTCTTTTGCTCCAAAGGTGGATCCTGAAAAACTGCCCCCATGCTTATCCGCATAGTGGTATGAGAGTGGATGCCGTTCAAACTTCTTTTTAATATTTCTTATATGTTCTTTTATCCTCGTTTCGAGGCTAATTTTTGTCCTCCCTACATATATTTTGGCACACAGGCATTTTATAAAGTAGATTACGCCAATTGTATGGCAAGTTAAATTTTGTACACCTTATTTGCACCCTCTATTGTTTCTATTGGTCCACTATGTTTAAGATGTTGGCAAGCTTTGCAAATTTTACAAGGGAAAAAAAACATTTTTTTCTTTATAATTTCTAAATTCTTATTTCTTTGGATTTTGACAGAGGGGGCCACCAAATTACCCAAATTATGTGCCTTTGGAAATATGAAAAACGGATATTGGGGGATTTTATCCCCTGTAACTTTATCCTGTTTTAAAAAATCCCAATGGCGTTTGACAAGTCTTCTTCAAAAGGAGGAACTCTCTTTCATTATATGGCGTAATAATGGGAATTTAAAAAATAGTGGTTGTAACGGATCTCCTGGCACCCTGACTGGGTACCTACGTTGATGGATCCTCCTAGTGCTTACTGAGGGCTCCAAGCACTCCACTTGACACCGTAATCACTGCCGACCCCACGAACCGCCGCAGCTTGGTTGGGGTCTCGCCGTCTTCCACCCACCCTGGGCCCAAGGCCAGGATCCAACTTCCAGTGGGTAGAACAGTGTTGTAATCCCAGGGGAGTATAATACCGATAGCAATCCCCAGAGTAAATATAGGAACTCTTTTTATTGAAGATCAACTCAGTATATATACAGTTCAAGAAGTCTAACAACATAACGCAATCAACCATGAACAACATGCAAACAGACATCTTCATCCCCTCCATAATGAATGAATAGGGAGAGAGGAGATACATGTGATGGGATTATCTCCTGAGTGTATCATAGGGTGATCTACTCATCTAGGAGTCGGCTGCTCCTATAATCAGCTATCTTAATCCCATCACTAACACAATCAGTGGGAGTCTCAGTGCAGAGTTAACCCTTTTTGTTTTGCTGAATCCACACCATGCACCTTTAATGGGCAATAGGAAAAATGTGGCACATAAATTCCACTCATAAATCAGGGTTCATATTCCATAGGAAGGAGGCTGTGCTCTTCCCAGATGCCAGCTCTCCTCTGGGGTAGCCTGTGGGGAGTCAGCCTCTGAACAAGAGGATAGGGGAGAGCAGAGGCCGACTGCACTCTGCCCAGATGCCAGCTCTTCCACTGGGATGGAGTCAGGCAATCCTACCCCCGGACCTTGTTGCGGGTCGGCTGTGGAGAGGAGGGATTGCTTAAATCCTCCTCCTGGCATTCCTGCGGGGTTGGTGGGGGATCTGTACCGGCTGTCCAGAATCCCTGTAGGTCTGGTGCAGAGACCGCGGTCCCATCTACACCATCGGAGTTAGGGATGCTGTCCCCCTGTGGTTGGTGAGAGAGACCGGTTGTCTCCTCTCCATTCAAAGTACACTTCCGCTGGGGAATGGAGACGATGCTCTCCTCTCCCTGCAAAACATACTGCCGCTAGGGAGCAGGACAGACTGTCCCTACTCCCTGAAACTCCGGCTGCCGTTAGGGATCTGGGCTGACCACCCAGCATCCCTGTAGGGCTGGTGGAGAGACCTCGGTCCCATCTCCACCTGCCATATGGGGTTGCCATCAGGACCAGTCTATGAGGTCCCCTACCTCCGCAGCTGGTACTGAAGCATGGGATACTTCAATCGGGTCTTCCCAACTGTAGGGTTGTTGGTCTGGGACTGCCACCCAGCTCTCTGGTAGTGTAAATTGGGCTGAGGAAGTATTGGTAATCCTGCTCCAGCTCCCACTCCTTTGTCACTAGAGATGCCAGATCTTGTCTCACCTCTCTCGCTGTAGCCCAATCATGCATAGCCGCCCTGTAATCATATATATCGCAGAACTGGGATTCTCCAGCATCTCCAAACTCTGTTTCTGCGAAGGTTTCAAACAACAGGCCAGGGCCATCATTATCCTCACCCTCGGGTCTGTCGTGCTCAGCCATCCAGGGCGCATCGAAAGTTTTAATAGCAGACATCCGAATGGATCGTCGCCATCACTGGGATGTGCAATCACCCAGAGGTTATCTAGAGTCATCAATGCGGCAGCAGGCCCTCGCCCTAAGGTTTTAGATGGTCAGATCAAGAGGCCCTTGTTCCAAATGTTTTTGAGGGTCACCAGCAGGCCATCAATCATAATTTTTCAAGGGTGTGTATGATGCCCTGTGTATGATGCCCTCCTTTATGTGTAACAAAGAGTGTTTTGGAGTGCCGATTCCTTGTAATTTTTGGCAGCCCTTTCACTAAGTGCATTGGCTTTATGAGTGTAGGAGTCCCACTATCTGAACATTTGTACCACAATGTGAATGAGGCCCTCCTTTATGTGATATACAGGCTGTTTCGGAGTGCCTCTTGCTTGTAATTTTATTGCAGCACTTGCACTTTATATACAATTGAATTTACAGGAAAGAATGTTTCCTAACACATTTTCCTGTAAAATAGATTTTTTGAGGGGTTTTGTGAGTCTGTAAAAGTGGGGTACAACTTGGACAACATGGTTCCTAGCAGCTACTGGGAGTCCAAGATGCATTCATGACATCGTCCCCATGCTGTTCCTGATCCATTTCGGTGGTGTTTCTGACACTTTCTGACCTTTTCCAATGGACAAGGCACCCTCCACTATTCAGAGCAGCAGAGCAGGGGGTGCCTGGTTGTCTTCCATTGACTTCCATTATACTCGGGTGCTAGGTCGAGCACACGAATATAGCAATGTCCCAGAAGGACTGGGAGGAACCTTGGCTTCATGACACCTGCACTTAGTGTGCGCTAGAGAGAATAAACAACATAGAGGAACCTTGGCTTCATGACACCTGTAATTAGTGTGCACAGGAGAGAATACACAACATGGAGGAACCTTGGCTTTATGACACCTGTACTTAGTGTGCGCTAGAGAGAATAATCAATATGGAGGAACCTTGGCTTCATGACACCTGTAATTAGTGTGCACAGGAGAGAATACACAACATGGAGGAACCTTGGCTTTATGACACCTGTACTTAGTGTGCGCTAGAGAGAATAATCAACATGGAGGAACCTTGGCTTCATGACACCTGTAATTAGTGTGCACAGGAGAGAATACACAACATGGAGGAACCTTGGCTTCATGACACCTGTAATTAGTGTGCACAGGAGAGAATACACAACATGGAGGAACCTTGGCTTCAAGACACTTGTACTTAATGTTATTCACATTGTTTAAACAGAAGATGTGACCTTATTCTGCAATATTACTAGCATAATATATTTATATAAATTTATCCCTGTGTTGTGGCAATGCATTGTGTTGCTTAATGATATTGACTTTTTAATTATATGTATTTTTATGAAGTTTAAATGAAGCACATAAATTTATATAATTTTTTCTAGTACTACATGTGATTTTAGTTTGTAAAATATTTTATTGTGAAAAACATTGAAAATGTCGTCATCTTATACACATGAGTTACATCATAGTGTGCTCACGCACATGGCGACTTAGAATCTGACATCTACATAGACACATTGCAGTGACATTTTTGTAAGGCAGTAAAAACATAAACAAGCAACAAAAAATGATTTCTCATCATTTGCAAAGTAAACCATTTTTGTTACTCCACTTAGACATTATTATAATATGGTGAGCTAAGTACGGCATGTACTGAATGACTGTCCCGTGAAACAGCATGACAAATCTCTTTGAAGCAAAATTATGGAATTTTTTCCAGACCCCCCAGACCTTATCAAACAAAGGGGTATTGTTAGCCTTCCAGTGCGCTATTTGTTCTAACCGGTACACCTGGTCGCAGCGAGAAATCCATTGTGGAACATTGGGCACTGTTCTTGACTTCCAATTTGAGGCTATAAGGAGTCTAGCTACTGCTAAAGTTGCTGTTGTAGGCGATTGGCATGGTGTGAGCGGCAACCCGGGGGTCTCAGACCTATCAGGCAATATTGCGGCATGCGTGGGAAAGCACTACTCTGCAATCTGGAAATAATATCACAGACTCCTTTCCAAAAGGGTTTTACTAAATGGCAATCCCACCATATGGCTATGCAGCTTGTCGGACTATAGTACCATCTAGTAACCAACTTTTAGTAATTCTCTTGCAGACGTACACATCTAGAGATTTTGTTAGTTTGTGATAGCATTAGTTTTATTTCATCAGAGGAGAACGTGACACCTAGGTCTTTCTCCCAACTCCTAATGAAAGGGGGCGTAGATGTCCTGGGAACTTCGAGGAGGGAGGAATAGATTTTGGAGATATTTTTACTCGGTTCACTCTTCCCCAAGGTCATTTGTTCGAAGTGAGTAGAGGTACTTTGGCTATGTAACTGTCTCCCTGCAGTGGCCTTTAGGATGTGGGCGTACTGAAATTGAGTTAGATTCCCTGTTTGGGGATGCTCCAGAGCTACTTCATCATCCTCTTGAGGATTGGAAAATATATCTAGTATCGGGGTTGAGTTCGCTTTAGGTCCGTCACCCAGCGTGGATCTAAACTCGGGGGTGGAGTCCCACAAAATATCTCTGACCTGTAATAGTGGTGAAATTTGCTCTGATATCAGTTTTCCCGAAACTCCCGCGAACCATACTTTGAGGGTGTTACGTGTAAGGGGATTGGTTATTTGTTTCATAGTATCCTGTCTGTGTCTCGTGATTAATGCTAAGGAGCACAGAGGGATTCCCACTAGATCTTGTTCCAACACAACATCTCACCTATCTGGCTGATTACGTATCCATTCTAAGACCCTTAGACCTTGAATTGATTTATAATAAAGGAGAAAATCTGGTACTCCCAAACCGCCCGATTTCTGGGGTTTAACCACTTGGCTGTAAGGCAGTCTAGGTCTGGCACCACTCCAGAGGAAGCGCGTCAGTATCACTTTTAGTTGTAGAAAAAAGGCTCTAGGTATACAGATTGGTAGCGCCTGCAGATAGTACAATACCTTCGGGAGGACCATCGATTTAATTAAGGTTCTGCGGCCGAACCAGGAGGTAAACGGTAAATCCCATGATGTCATAAGTTCCTTAATATTGCGTGGTAAGTTTTTAAAACCTCTGCATACAACTTTGAGTAGTGGGAGGTGATATTCACGCCTAGGAAGGGAATGCTGCTGTTTGACCATGTGAAGGGGGTACTCAGTTCTAAAAGGGTTTGCGTTTGTGCATCAAGTGATATGTTTAAGACCTGTGATTTAGTGAGATTTACCTTAAAGTTAGAAAGGGATCCAAAGTACTCCAACAAAGTATGAGCTGCTGGAAAGGCTTCTAGGGGATTTGTAATAATGAGGAGGAGGTCATCTGCGAACGCAGCAAGTGAATGGGTTTTCCCTTTTATGGTTATTCCCTGGATCTTTTGATCCCGCCGTATTGCCTGTAATAATGACTCCACTGAAAGGATGAAAAGGAGCGGGGAAAGGGGGCAGCCCTGCCTGGTGCCATTGTCAGTTGTGAAAGGGGGGGGAAAGTGTATTATTTACCAGAACTCTTGCGCTTGGGTTGCTATACATTGCCGTTACCACCTCAATAAAGCTTTCAGGTATACCCAAAATTTCCAGTCCACTCTATCAAAAGCCTTCTCAGCATCCGTGCCGAGAAGAACTAATGGAGTGGAAGTGGAGTGGGCATGGTGTATAATATTAATCAGACGGCTTATGTTCATTCTCCCCTCACGTCCTCCCACAAAGCCCACTTGCTCCATATGGATCAACTGAGGTAGGAGCGACTGAAGGTGAGAGGCCAGCATCTTAGCTAGCAATTTCAGGTCAATATTGAGCAAGGATATATATAACTAGCACACAAGGAGGGGTCTTTCCCTTCTTTGGGGATAATTGTTATTTGGGCTGCAAGCATATGTGGATGAAGGGGTCTCCCTTCCCATAGCAAGTTGCAAACATGTAGCAATTTAGCCAGGAGGGTAGTTTGGAAGGAGTCATAGTATTTTATCGGTAATCCATCTGGGCCTGGGCTTTTATGGAGGGGGGAGTCTTTAAGGGCTTTCCTCAATTCTGCAATCTTAAAAGGACGGGACAATGCATGTGACTGCTCTCCTGTCAGCTTAGGGAGTTCAAGTGTTGATAGCCATTGCGTCATGTCTGAGATTTTAGCTTGACATTCTGAGGGGGATGCCCCTTGGTTTAGATTATATAGCTGGTTATAATATTCTGTGAAAAATGTCGCAATTTGTTCCGTTTGATAAACCGTTTGCGCCGGAGAGGGCTGTATTTTTGGAATATAGGAGTGGGCTTTCCGCTTTTTTAGTTGGGACAGCATAAATTTAGAGGCCTTGTCGCCGTGGGCATAATATTTAAACTTGGCGGATAAGAATAATTTTGCCGATTTAGTATTCAGCAAATTTTTCATTTGCGATCTAAGAAGATCTAACCGGTTTAGCGCTTCAGGTGTCTGCTTTTTTTTTATGCAGAGATTCCACCTTATGTATTTGGCTTTGTAGGTCAAGTATGTCTGCCTCTCTGCGCCTTTTGAGGTAAGAGCCTAAAGATATGAAGTGTCCCCTTACCACTGCCTTATGTGCCTCCCAAACCGTTCCAGGGGATACCTCTGGTGAATCATTGAGAACAAAATACTCTTCAATCTTCTCCTTCATGCTCTCTAGATGATGCGGATTGTGCAGGAGAGTTTCATTGAGTCTCCAAATCATTTCTTTTTTTGGAATATTAGGCATTTGGAAGCTCATGAAAACCAGGTGCATGGTCCGACAACAATATAGAACCAAAAGAAGTCTTAGTACAGTAAGGCAGCAGTGAGGTAGACACAAAGAGATAATCTAACTTTTGGTAGAATTTGTGTGCCAGTGAGTAGTAAGTATAATCTTTTTGTCCCGGATGAAGGGCTCTCCAACTATCAACTAGTCCTATGTTAATAATGTTTCTCCTAATAGATCTCAACACTGCGTGTGAGACCGATGACCTCCCGAGAGCAGTGTCCATGTCTGGGAATATAGCCACGTTCAGGTCTCCACCTAAAATTGTCAGGCCTTCTGCAAACCCCTGGAGTAGTGCCAGTGTATCCCCCAGCCAGGCTGCCTGTGCGGTATTCGGTACATATATGCTCCCAAATGTATACATTCGTTGTCCTATCACCCCCTTAATGAAGATATATCTGCCCTCTGTATCCACAAGGGATGAACGTACCTCAAGGGGGACATGCCTATGAATTGCTATGCTAACACCTTTTGAAGCCGAATTCGGTGAGGTACTATGAAACCACTGATTATAGGTCATGTGGTTAAGCCTGGGCACATGATTCGTCCTGAAGTGAGTCTCTTGTAGCAGCAGAATATCTACATTTTGTTTTATCATTAGAGCACAGACCTGTCCCCTTTTAGTAGGCGCGTTCATCCGCCGCGTGTTAAAGGAACATACAGTAGTTACAGCCATTTACATTGTAGGACTCTCATGATAATGCTAGTGAAGTAAGTTGGTATTCTCAATATATAAAACTTAAAGTCATCTCTGTCGCATACAACAAAACATAACAGTTCTGGCATCTGAAAAATCTCCTAACTATTGCAGCCATCTCAATATCATATGCAATCTTCATATGTGCGGCTGATATTCTCTTATTGTAAACTAGAGCTAATATAAACATCAACATAGCTCCTTTAACCGCCTCCGGACCGCCTAGCGCAGATCCGCGGTCCGGAGGCGGCAGCTCTGCGCAGAGTGACGCATATACGCATCATCTCGCGAGAGCCGTGATTTCCTGTGAACAGGATCGGAAGGTAAGCGAGTGGATCTTCAGCCTGCCAGCAGCGAACGTTCGCTGGCAGGCTGGAGATGCGATTTTTTTAACCCCTAACAGGTATATTAGACGCTGTTTTGATAACAGCGTCTTATATACCTGCTACCTGGTCCTCTGGTGGTCCCTTTTGTTTGGATCGACCACCAGAGGACACAGGTAGTTCAGTAAAGTACCACAAAACACCACACTACACTACACCCCCCCTGTCACTTATTAACCCCTTATGAACCCCTGATCACCCATGATCACCCCATATAGACTCCCTGATCACCCCCCTGTCATTGATCACCCCCCTGTCAGGCTCCATTCAGACGTCCGTATGATTTTTACGGATACACGGATACATGGATCGGATCCGCAAAACACATACGGAAGTCTGAATGGAGCCTTACTGGGGGGGGGTGATCAATGACAGGCGGGTGAACACCCATATAGACTTCCTGATCACCCCCCTGTCATTGATCACCCCCCTGTAAGGCTCCATTCAGACGTCCGTATGATTTTTACGGATCCACGGATACTTGGATCGGATCCGCAAAACACATACGGACGTCTGAATGGAGCCTTACAGGGGGGTGATCAATGACAGGGAGGTGATCACTCATATAGATTCCCTGATCACCCCCCTGTCATTGATCACCCCCCTGTAAGGCTCCATTCAGACGTCCGTATGATTTTTACGGATCCACGGATACATGGATCGGATCCGCAAAACACATGCGGACGTCTGAATGGAGCCTTACAGGGGGGTGATCAATGACAGGGGGGTGATCACCCCATATACACTCCCTGATCACCCCCCTGTCATTGATGACCCCCCTGTCATTGATCATCCCCCTGTCATTGATCACCCCCCTGTAAGGCTCCATTCAGACGTCCGTATGTGTTTTGCGGATCCGATCCATGTATCCGTGGATCCGTAAAAATCATACGGACGTCTGAATGGAGCCTGACAGGGGGGTGATCAATGACAGGGGGGTGATCAATAACAGGGGGGTGATCAGGGAGTCTATATAGGTGATCACCCCCCTGTAAGGCTCCATTCAGACATTTTTTTGCCCAAGTTAGCGGAAATTTTTTATTTTATTTTTTTTACTTACAAAGTCTCATATTCCACTAACTAAAAAATAAAATCTTACATGAACTCACCATACCCCTCACGGAATCCAAATGCTTACATTTTTTTAGACATTTATATTCCAGACATCTTCTCACGCTTTAGGGCCCCTAAAATGCCAGGGCAGTATAAATACCCCACATGTGACTCCATTTCGGAAAGAAGACACCCCAAGGTATTCCGTGAGGGGCATATTCAGTCCATGAAAGATTGAAATTTTTGTCCCAAGTTAGCGGGAAAAAAAATCAATTTCCGCTAACTTGTGCCCAAAAAAAAAAAATTCTATGAACTCGCCATGCCCCTTATTGAATACCTTGGGGTGTCTTCTTTCCAAAATGGGGTCACATGTGGGGTATTTATACTGCCCTGGCATTTTAGGGGCCCGAAAGCGTGAGAAGAAGTCTGGGATCCAAATGTCTAAAAATGCCCATCTAAAAGGAATTTGGGCCGCTTTGCGCATCTAGGCTGCAAAAAAGTGTCACACATGTGGTATCGCCGTACTCAGGAGAAGTTGGGGAATGTGTTTTGGGGTGTCATTTTACATATACCCATGCTGGGTGAGATAAATATCTTGGTCAAATGCCAACTTTGTATAAAAAAAATGGGAAAAGTTGTCTTTTGCCAAGATATTTCTCTCACCCAGCATGGGTATATGTAAAATGACACCCCAAAACACATTCCCCAACTTCTCCTGAGTACGGCGATACCACATGTGTGACACTTTTTTGCCGCCTAGGTGGGCAAAGGGGCACAAATTCCAAAGAGCAGGCCCTCACATATAATGTTTTAAAGTGTCAGCTCACCAGCAGGCCCTCGCATATAATGTTTTAGAGCGTCAGCTCAGCAGCAAGCCCTCGCATATAATGTTTTAGAGGGTCAGTTCAGCATCAGGCCCTCGCCCCTAATGTTTTAGAGGGTCAGCTCAGCAGCAGGCCCTCGCATATAATGTTTTACAGGGTCATCTCACCAGCAGGCCCTCGCCATTAATGTTTTAGAGGGTCAGCTCAGCTGCGGGCCCTCGCATATAATGTTTTACAGGGTCATCTCACCAGCAGACTCTCACATATAATTTTTTACAGAGTCGGTTCACCAGCAGGCCCTCGCCCCTAATGTTTTAGAGGGTCAGCTCAGCAGTAGGCCCTCGCCCCTAATATTTTAGAGGGTCAGTTGAGCAGCAGACCCTCGCCTCTAATGTTTTAGAGGGTCAGTTCAGCAGCAGGCCTTCGCCCCTAAAGTTTTAGAGGGTCAGCTCAGCAGCAGGCCCTCGCATATAATGTGTTATAGAGCGTCAGCTCACCGGCAGTCCCTCGCATATAATGTTTTAGAGCGTCATCTCAGCAGCAGGCCCTCACCCATAATGTTTTAGAGGGTAAGTTTAGCAGCAGGCCCTCGCCCCTAATGTATTAGAGGGTCAGTTTAGCAGCAGGTCCTCGCATATAATGTTTTACAGGGTCATCCCACCAGCAGTCCCTCGCCATTAATGTTTTACAGGGTCATCTCACCAGCAGGCCCTCGCATATAATGTTTTACAGAGTCAGCTCACCTGCAGGCCCGCAACTCAAATATTTTACAGGGTCAGCCCACCTGCAGGCCAAAACCTAAAATCTTGTACAGGGTCAGCTCACCTGCAGGCCCGCAACTCAATGTGAATGAGGCCCTCCTTTATGTGATATACAGGTTGTATCGGAATGCCTCTTCCTTGTAATTTTCGGCAGCAGTTGCACTTTATATACAAGTAAATACAAGAAAAGAATATTTTCAATCAATTTTTCCTATAAAATCGATTTTGTACTTTGGTTTTGTGCGTAAAACCTTAATTAGATTGTGGGCCTTGTGATAATTTTAAGCCCTTTTAAGCTGCATCAGCAGAAGCATGGTGATAAAATTGAGTGGCAAGGTGAAATGGTGTGGAGACAGCAGCATGAGGAGGCCACATAGTGGCACAATGACTGAGTCTACATAAAAGTCTAAGGACACAGATTGTTTAGAAAGATGCAGACAGAAACAATCTGTGGACCTGTATGATGGTCACCTGCAGATTAATGCAGACCAGGGCCGTAGCTATAGGGGAAGCAAGGGAAGCTGCAGCTTTGGAGCCCTGACCCAGAAGGGGCCCATCCATGAGGAGGAGGACAAAACGATTTGGTCAGGGCCCCCTCAATAGTATTATACAATAAAATTATTTTCAGTGACAGTAAAGACAGTGTATACAACTGATGGAACAGCTGCCGGTCCTGGTCTATGACAGTGATCTTTACTAGCCACAGGAATGGGGGCGGCATGAAAGGAAGGGGTCACTAAAAAAATTACTGTGGAATGGAGCCCCATTCAAAAATTTTACCAGCAGGCCATCAATCATAATTTTTCAAGGGTGTGTATGATGCCCTCCTTTATGTGTAACAAAAGGTGTTTTGGAGTGCTGGTTCCTTGTAATGTTTTGCAGCGCTTTCACTTTCAGTGCATAGGCTTTATCAGTGTAGGAGTCCCGCTACCTGAACAATTGTACCACAATGTGAATGAGGCCCTCCTTTATGTGATATACAGGCTGTTTCGGAGTGCCTCTTGCTTGCAATTTTATTGCAGCACTTGCACTTTATATACTGGGAGTCCAAGATGCATCCAGACATCGTCCCCATACTATTCCCGATCCATTCCGGTGGTGTTTCTGTCACTTTCTGACCTTTTCCAATGGACCAGCACCCTCCACTATTCAGAACAGGGGGTGCCTGGTTATCTCCCATTGACTTCCATTATACTCGGGTGGTCGGTCAAGCACACGAATATAGCAATGTCCCAGAAGGACTGGGAGGAACTTAGGCTTCATGACACCTGTACTTAGTGTGCACAGGAGAGAATAAACAACATGGGAGGAACCTTGGCTTCATGACACTTGTACTTAGTGTTATCCTCAGGGTTTAAACAGAAGATGCAACCTTATTCTGCAATATTACTAGCATACTATATTTATGCAAATGTGTCCCTGTGTTGTGGCAATGCATTGTATTTATAGGTTCAGCTCAGCAGCAGGCCCTCTCCCCTAATGTTTTAGAGCGTCAGCTCACTAGTAGGCCCTCGCCCATAATGTTTTATAGGGTCAGTTAAGCAGCAGGCCCTCGCCACTAATGTTTTAGAGGGTCAGCTCACCAGCAGGCCCTCGCATATAATGTTTTACAGGGTCATCTCAACAGCAGGCCTTCGCATATAATGTTTTACAGGGTCATCTCACCAGCAGGCCCTTGCATATAATGTTTTACAGAGTCAGCTCACAAGCAGGCCCGAAACTCAAATATTTTACAGGGTCAGCTCACCTGTAGGCCAAAACCTAAACTCTTGTACAGGGTCAGCTCCCCTGCAGGCCCGCAACTCAATGTGAATGAGACCCTTCTTTATTTGATATGCAGGATGTATCGGAGTGCCTCTTCCTTGTAATTTTTGGCAGCAGTTGCACTTTATATACAAGTAAATATACAGGAAAGAATGTTTTCATTGAATTTTTCCTATAAAATCGATTTTTTACTTTGGTTTTGTGCGTTAAACCTTAATTAGATTGTGGGCCTTGTGATCACTTTAAGCCCTTTTAAGCTGCATCAGCAGCAGCATGGTGATAAAAATGAGTGGCAAGGTGACATGGTGTGGAGATGGCAGCATGAGGAGGCCACATAGTGGCACAATGACTGAGTCTGGATAAAAGTCTAAGGACACAGATTGTTTATAAAGATGCAGATGGAAACAATCTGTGGACCTGTATGACGGTCACCTGCAGATTAATGCAGACCAGGGCCGTAGCTATAGGGGAAGCAAGGGAAGCTGTAGCTGACTTCCATTATACTCGGGTGCTAGGTCAAGCACACGAATGTAGCAATGTCCTGGGATGAATCTTGGCTTCATGACACCTGTACTTAGTGTGCACAGGAGAGAATAAACAACATGGGAGGAACCTTGGCTTCATGACACCTGTACTTAGTGTGCACAGGAGAGAATAAACAACATTGGAGGAACCTTGGCTTCATGACAATTGTACTTACTGTTATCCACAGGGTTTAAACAGAAGATGCAACCTTATTCTGCAATATTACTAGCATACTATATTTATGCAAATGTATCCCTGTGTTAAGGCAATGCATTGTGTTGCTTAATGAAATTGACTTTTTAATTATATGTATTTTTATGAAGTTTAAATGAAGCACATTTATTTATATTATTTTTTCTAGTACTACATGTGATTTTAAATCATGCTGTTTGTGCCTCCCCTTCACTTGTTCCAAATTAGGAGCCTTATTGGTGTGGATGTGGAGGGATGGTATATACTGTATATTCCCTCCACTCTAACTTTTTTTTTAAAGGGTCAGCTC
Organism: Bufo gargarizans; assembly: GCF_014858855.1. Lineage (NCBI taxonomy): Eukaryota > Metazoa > Chordata > Amphibia > Anura > Bufonidae > Bufo > Bufo gargarizans. The sequence continues at coordinate 8,946,839 of NC_058088.1, forward strand.
ACCAGCAGGACCTCAAATCAAATTTTTTATAGGTTCAGCTCAGCAGCAGGCCCTCTCCCCTAATGTTTTAGAGCGTCAGCTCACTAGTAGGCCCTCACCCATAATGTTTTATAGGGTCAGTTAAGCAGCAGGCCCTCGCCACTAATGTTTTAGAGGGTCAGCTCACCAGCAGGCCCTCGCATATAATGTTTTACAGGGTCATCTCAACAGCAGGCCTTCGCATATAATGTTTTACAGGGTCATCTCACCAGCAGGCCCTTGCATATAATGTTTTACAGAGTCAGCTCACAAGCAGGCCCGAAACTCAAATATTTTACAGGGTCAGCTCACCTGTAGGCCAAAACCTAAACTCTTGTACAGGGTCAGCTCCCCTGCAGGCCCGCAACTCAATGTGAATGAGACCCTTCTTTATTTGATATGCAGGATGTATCGGAGTGCCTCTTCCTTGTAATTTTTGGCAGCAGTTGCACTTTATATACAAGTAAATATACAGGAAAGAATGTTTTCATTGAATTTTTCCTATAAAATCGATTTTTTACTTTGGTTTTGTGCGTTAAACCTTAATTAGATTGTGGGCCTTGTGATCACTTTAAGCCCTTTTAAGCTGCATCAGCAGCAGCATGGTGATAAAAATGAGTGGCAAGGTGACATGGTGTGGAGATGGCAGCATGAGGAGGCCACATAGTGGCACAATGACTGAGTCTGGATAAAAGTCTAAGGCCACAGATTGCGTAGAAAGATACAGATGCAAACAACTCTGTGGAGTTGTATCAAGGTCAACTGCAGATTAATGCAGCCATCAAATTCAAGTTGGGATTGTCGGTTCCACCTTAGCTCACCAGCAGGCCAGCACCTAAAATCTTTTACTGGTTCAGCTCCTCTGCAGGCCTGCAACTTGAATCTTTTACTTGGTCAGCTCACATGCAGGCCCGCGACTTAAATCTTTTATAGGGTCAGCTCACATGCAGGCCCTCGCATAGAACTTTTTAGAGGGTCATCTCAACTGCAGGCCATCGCATAAAATGTTTTACAGGGTCAGCTCACCCGCAGACACTAGCATATAATGTTTAACAGGTCAGCTTACCAGCAGGCCCGAACCTAAAATCTTTTACAGGGTCAGCTCACCTTCAGGCCCGCAACTCTAAACTTTTACAGAGTCAGCTCACCTGCAGGCCCGCAACTTATGCTGCCTTGCTTTGAAGTAGTAGCCGTAGCCGTTTATCAGGCTCCCTCTCAGAAATTGAACAATGATTCCCCATTACTGGTGGTCACCATGTTAGGCGCATAGAAGAACATCGAAAGTTGATAGGGAAGATATCCAAATGGATTGTGGACGTCACGGGGTCCTGCGATCAGGTAGAAGTTATCTAGAGTCAACAAAGCGACAGCAGGGCCTCTCCTGTATAACGTTTCCTCATCCAAAATACCGCAGTGACATTCCCTGTAAATTATTATTACTCATTTCAATAACAGGGAATCTTAAGAGTCCTGTATTGTTATACAGTCGGGAGTGGTTAATTGCCGCACGTCTCCTGCCTTCCTTCGATTTTTCTGCTTTAATAACTTCACCCACCCTCTCCACCCAATCAAATTTCAGCCATTGACCTCCTTTGGAAGTGGTATCCCTATCTCAAGCTCCCTCCACGGCATCGAACCCTGATTCCCCGTTGCCCGTTATAATTTTTCACCATGGTAGGCGCAGAAAAGAGCATTGAAAGTTTTAATAGCAGACATCCGAATGGGGATGTGCAATCGCCCAGAGGCTATCTAGAGTCACCAATGCGGCAGCAGGCCCTCGCCCTAAGGTTTTAGATGGTCAGATCAAGAGGCCCTTGTTCCAAATGTTTTTGAGGGTCACCAGCAGCCATCAATCATAATTTTTCAAGGGTGTGTATGATGCCCTCCTTTATGTGTAACAAAGAGTGTTTTGGAGTGCCGATTCATTGTAATTTTTGGCAGCGCTTTCACTTAGTGCATAGGCTTTATGAGTGTAGGAGTCCTACTACCTGAAAAATTGTATCACAATGTGAATGACGCCCTCCTTTATGTGATATACAGGCTGTTTTGGAGTGCCTCTTGCTTGTAATTTTATTGCAGCACTTGCACTTTATATGCAATTGAATTTACAGGAAATAATATTTCCTAACAAATTTTCCTGTAAAATTGATTTTTTTTTTTTTTTTTTTGTTAGTCTGTAAAAGTGGGGTACAACTTGGACAACATGGTTCTTAGCAGCTACTGGGAGTCCAAGATGCATCCTGACATCGTCCCCATGCTGTTCCTGATCCATTTCGGTGGTGTTTCTGTCACTTTCTGACCTTTTCCAATGGACAAGACACCCTCCACTATTCAGAGCAGGGGGTGCCTGGTTGTCTTCCATTGACTTCCATTATACTCGGGTGCTAGGTCGAGCACACGAATATAGCAATGTCCCAGAAGGACTGGGAGGAACCTTGGCTTCATGACACCTGCACTTAGTGTGCGCTAGAGAGAATACACAACATAGAGGAACCTTGGCTTCATGACATCTGTAATTAGTGTGCACAGGAGAGAATACACAACATGGAGGAACCTTGGCTTCACATTGTTTAAACAGAAGATGTGACCTTATTCTGCAATTTTACTAGCATAATATATTTATGTAAATGTATCCCTGTGTTGTGGCAATGCATTGTGTTGCTTAATGAGATTGACTTTTTAATTATATGTATTTTTATGAAGTTTAAATGAAGCACATAAATTTATATAATTTTTTCTAGTACTACATGTGATTTTAGTTTGTAAAATATTTTATTGTGAAAAACATTGAAAATGTCGTCATCTTATACACATGAGTTACATCATAGTGTGCTCACGCACATGGCGACTTAGAATCTGACATCTACATAGACACATTGCAGTGACATTTTTGTAAGGCAGTAAAAACATAAACAAGCGACAAAAAATGATTTCTCATCATTTGCAAAGTAAACCATTTTTGTTACTCCACTTAGACATTATTATAATATGGTGAGCTAAGTACGGCATGTACTGAATGACTGTCCCGTGAAACAGCATGACAAATCTCTTTTAAGCAAAATTATGGAATTTTTTCTAGACCCCCCAGACCTTATCAAACAAAGGGGTATTGTTAGCCTTCCAGTGCGCTATTTGTTCTAACCGGTACACCTGGTCGCAGCGAGAAATCCATTGTAGAACATTGGGCACTGTTCTTGACTTCCAATTTGAGGCTATAAGGAGTCTAGCTACTGCTAAAAGGTATTGTTGTAGGCGATTGGTATAGTGACGGCAACCCGGGGGTCTCAGACCTATCAGGCAATATTGCGGCATGCGTGGGAAAGCACTACTCTGCAATTTGGAAATTATGTCACAGACTCCTTTCCAAAAGGGTTTTACTAAATGGCAATCCCACCATATGTATATGAACGAGCCCTCAGTGTCTAAATATCTCCAGCACTTTGATGAGGAGGAGGGAAAAATCCTATGCAGCCTTGTCGGAGTATAGTACCATCTAGTAACCAACTTTTAGTAATTCTCTTGCAGACGTACACATCTAGAGATTTTGTTAGTTTGTGATAGCATTATTTTTATTTCATCAAAGGAGAACAGTGACATCTAGGTCTTTCTTCCAACTCCTAATGAAAGGGGGTGTAGATGTCCTGGGAACTTCGAGGAGGGAGGAATAGATTTTGGAGATATTTTTACTCGGTTCATTCTTCCCCAAGGTCATTTGTTTGAAGTGAGTAGAGGTACTTTGGCTATGTAACTGCCTCCCTGCAGTGACCTTTAGGATGTGGACGTACTGAAATTGAGTTAGATTCCCTGTTTGGGGATGCTCCAGAGCTACTTCATCATCCTCTTGAGGATTGGAAAATATATCTAGTATCGGGGTTGAGTTCGCTTTAGGTCCGTCACCCAGCGTGGATCTAAACTCGGGGGTGGAGTCCCACAAAATATCTCTGACCTGTAATAGTGGTGAAATTTGCTCTGATATCAGTTTTCCCGAAACTCCCGCGAACCATACTTTGAGGGTGTTACGTGTAAGGGGATTGGTTATTTGTTTCATAGTATCCTGTCTGTGTCTCGTGATTAATGCTAAGGAGCGCAGAGGGATTCCCACTAGATCTTGTTCCAACACAACATCTAACCTCTCTGGCTGAGATGTTGTATCCGTTCTAAGACCCTTAGACATTGAATTGATTTATAATAAAGGCAAAAATCTGGTACTCCCAAACCGCCCGATTTCTGGGGTTTAACCACTTGGCTGTAAGGCAGTCTAGGTCTGGCACCACTCCAGAGGAAGCGCGTCAGTATCCCTTTTAGTTGTAGAAAAAAGGCTCTAGGTATACAGATTGGTAGCGCCTGCAGATAGTACAATACCTTCAGGAGGATCATCGATCTAATTAAGGTTCTCCCTTCTCATAGCAAGTTGTAAACATGTAGAAATTTAGGCAGGAGGGTAGTTTGGAGGGAGTCATAGTATTTCATCCGTAATCCAACTTGGCGGATAAGAATAATTTTGCCGATTTAATATTCAGCAAATTTTTCATTTGCGATCTAAGAAGATCTAACCGGTTTAGCGCTTCAGGTGTCTGCTTTTTTTATGCAGAGATTCCACCTTATGTATTTGGCTTTGTAGGTCAAGTATGTCTGCCTCTCTGCGCCATTTGAGGTAAGAGCCTAAAGATATGAAGTGTCCCCTCACCACTGCCTTATGTGCCTCCCAAACCGTTCCACGGGATACCTCTGGTGAATCATTGAGAACAAAATACTCTTCAATCTTCTCCTTCATGCTCTCTAGATGATGCAGATTGTGCAGGAGAGTTTCATTGAGTCTCCAAATCATTTCTTTTTTTTAGAATATTAGGCATTTGGAAGCTCATGAAAACCGGTGCATGGTCCGACAACAATATAGAACCAATAGAAGTCTTAGTACAGTAAGGCAGCAGTGAGGTAGACACAAAGACATAATCTAAATTTTGGTAGGATTTGTGTGCCAGTGAGTAGTAAGTATAATCTTTTTGTCCCGGGTGAAGGGCTCTCCAACTATCAACTAGTCCTATGTTAATAATGTTTCTCTTAATAGATCTCAACGCTGGGTGTGAGACCGATGACCTCCCGAGGAAAGTGTCCATGTCTGGGAATATAGCCACGTTCAGGTCTCCACCTAAAATTGTCGGGCCTTCTGCGAACCCCTGGAGTAGTGCCAGTGTATCCCCCAGCCAGGCTGCCTGTGCGGTAATTCGGTACATATATGCTCCCAAATGTATACATTCGTTGTCCTATCACCCCCTTAATGAAGATATATCTTCCCTCTGTATCAACAAGGGATGGCTTCATGACACCTGTACTTAGTGTGCACAGGAGAGAATAAACAACATGGGAGGAACCTTGACTTCATGACACTTGTACTTAGTGTTATCCTCAGGGTTTAAACAGAAGATGCAACCTTATTCTGCAATATTACTAGCATACTATATTTATGCAAATGTATCCCTGTGTTAAGGCAATGCATTGTGTTGCTTAATGAAATTGACTTTTTAATTATATGCATTTTTATGAAGTTTAAATGAAGCACATATATTTATATATTTTTTCTAGTGCTACATGTGATTTGAAATCATGCTGTTTGTGCCTCCCCTTCACTTGTTCCTAATTAGGAGCCTTATTGGTGTGGATGTGGATGGATGGTATATACTGTATATTCCCTCCACTCTAACTTTTTTTTTTTAAGGGTCAGCTCACCAGCAGGACCTCAACTCAAATTTTTTTATAGGGTCGGCTCACCAGCAGGCCCTCGCCCCTAATGTTTTAGAGGGTCAGCTCAGCAGCAGGACCTCGACCCTAATGTTTTAAAGGATTAGTTCAGCAGCAGGCCCTCGCTCCTAATGTTTTAGAGGGTCAGTTCAGCAGCAGGCCCTCAACCCTAATGTTTTAGAGGGTCAGTTCAGCAGCAGGCCCTCGACCCTAATGTTTTAGAGGGTCAGCTCAGCAGCAGGCCCTCGACCCTAATGTTTTAGAGCAAGTTTAAGATCAGCTTTAGGGTCAGCAGCAGGCCCTTGCCCCTAATGTTTTAGGCTACTTTCACACTAGCGTTCGATCGGATCCGTTCTGAACGGATCCGATCATATTAATGCAGACGGAGGCTCCATTCAGAACAGATCCGTCTGCATTAATATGGCAAAAAAAAGCTAAGTGTGAAAATAGCCTCGGACGGATCCGTCCAGACTTTCAATGTAAAGTCAATGGGGGACGGATCCGCTTGAAGATTGAGCCATATTGTGGCATCTTCAAACGGATCCGTCCCCATTGACTTACATTGTAAGTCTGGACGGATCCGCACGCCTCCGCACGGCCAGGCGGACACCCGAACGCTGCAAGCAGCGTTCAGCTGTCCGCCTGTCCGTGCGGAGGCGAGCGGAGCGGAGGCTGAACGCCGCCAGACTGATGCAGTCTGAGCGGATCCGCTCCATTCAGACTGCATCAGGGCTGGACGGCTGCGTTCGGGTCCGCTCGTGAGCCCCTTCAAACGAAGCTCACGAGCGGACACCCGAACGCTAGTGTGAAAGCAGCCTTAGAGGGTCAGCTCAGCAGCAGGCCCTCGCATATAATGTTTTAGAGCGTCAGCTCACCAGCAGGCCCTCACATATAATGTTTTAGAGCGTCAGATCAGCTGCAGGCCCTCGCCACTAATGTTTTAGAGAGTCAGCTCAGCAGCAGGCCTTTGCATATAATGTTTTACAGGGTTGAGTGGCAAGTTGACATGGTGTGGAGATGGCAGCATGAGGAGGCCACATAGTGGCACAATGACTGAGTCTGGATAAAAGTCTAAGGACACAGATTGTTTATAAAGATGCAGATGGAAACAATCTGTGGACCTGTATGACGGTCACCTGCAGATTAATGCAGACCAGGGCCGTAGCTATAGGGGAAGCAAGGGAAGCTGTAGCTGACTTCCATTATACTCGGGTGCTAGGTCAAGCACACAAATGTAGCAATGTCCTGTAATGAACCTTGGCTTCATGACACCTGTACTTAGTGTGCACAGGAGAGAATAAACAACATGGGAGGAACCTTGGCTTCATGACAATTGTACTTAGTGTTATCCTCAGGGTTTAAACAGAAGATGCAACCTTATTCTGCAATATTATTAGCATACTATTTTTATGCAAATGTATCCCTGTGTTGTGGCAATGCATTGTGTTGCTTAATGAAATTGACTTTTTATTACATGTATTCTTATGAAGTTTAAATGAAGCACATTTATTTATATAATTTTTTCTAGTGCTACATGTGATTTTAAATCATGCTGTTTGTGCCTCCCCTTCACTTGTTCCTAATTAGGAGCTTTATTGGTGTGGATGTGGGGGGATGGTATATACTGTATATTCCCTCCACTGCAATTTTTTTTTAAGGGTCAGCTCACCAGCAGGACCTCAACTCAAATTTTTTTTATAGGGTCAGCTCACCAGCAGGCCCTCGCCCCTAATGTTTTAGAGGGTCAGCTCAGCAGCAGGCCCTCGCCCCTAATGGTTTAAAGGGTTAGTTCAGCAGCAGGCCCTCGCTCCTAATGTTTTAGAGGGTCAGTTCAGCAGCAGGCCCTCGCCCCTAATGTTTTAGAGGGTCAGCTCAGCAGCAGGCCCTCGGCCCTTATGTTTTAGAGGGTCAGATCAGCAGCAGGCCCTCTCCCCTAATGTTTTAGAGCAAGTTTAATATCAGTTTTAGAGGGTCATCTCACCAGCAGGCCCTCGCAATTAATGTTTTAGAGGGTCAGCTCAGCAGCAGGCCCTTGCATATAATGTTTTACAGAGTCAGCTCACCAGCAGGCCTGAAACTCAAATATTTTACAGGGTCAGCTCACCTGCTGGCCCGCAACTAAATGTGAATGAGGCCCTCCTTTGTGTGATATACAGGTTGTATCGGAGTGCCTCTTCCTTGTAATTTTTTGGCAGCAGTTGCACTTTATATACAAGTAAATATACAGGAAAGAATGTTTTCATTGAATTTTTCCTATAAAATTGATTTTTTACTTTGGTTTTGTGTGTAAAATCTTAATTAGATTGTGGGCCTTGTGATCACTTTAAGCCCTTTTAAGCTGCATCAGCAGCAGCATGGTGATAAAAACCTGCAGATTAATGCAGACCAGGGCCGTAGCTATAGGGGAAGCAAGGGAAACTGCAGCTTTGGGGCCCTGACCCAGAAGGGGCCCATCTATGTGCAGGAGGACTAAAGGATTTGGTCAGGGCCCCCTCAATAGTATTATACAATTAAATGTTATACAGTGACAGTATAGACAGTGTATACAACTGATGGAACAGCTGCCGGTCCTGGTCTGAGAGAGCGATCTTTACTAGCCACAGGAATGAGGGCGGCATGAAAGGAAGGGGTTGCTAAAAAATCACTGTGGGATGGAGCCCCATTTAAAAATTTGCTGTGGGGGGGGGGGCGGAGCTAGCGCCAGACTGTGATGGCCGCATAGTCAGGAGCTCTCCGTTATAAACCCTGCACAGCACAAGCTACCTCCAGCAAACAGAAGTGACGATGGTCAAGATCGGACACCCAAGAGCTGGAGATTATCCCAGTACCCCTAAACCTACGAATAACCGTGGAGACATGGACAAATTTATAAAAAAAGCAGCCGCCACAGTAGCGGCCAGGGAACCCAAGATGGCGCCGGCCTCCTCACATAGAGCGCGCGAGCGCTCCGCTGACTTGTCTGAGGGAGAAAGTGATACAGAGGACTCACACTGTAAGACCGCACTCCCGATAACTCGTCGCTTTCTAAAACAATCCCTTAGCAAAGCTATGGAACCGGTGCTGACTGAATTATCGGCCCTCCGCCAAGATGTCCACCACATAGGGGACAGAGTCGGGGCCCTGGAATCGCGGCAAACGGCAGTCCTGGAACATCAATCCGCCACGGCCATCTGCCTGCAAAAATGTCGTTCTTACCTGAACGATCTTCATAGCGCGGTGGAAGACCAGGAAAATAGGGGGCGCAGGAACAACTTGCGCTTCAGAGGAGTTCCTGAAATGATTGAAGCAGCAGACATCCCTGCAGCAGTAACGGAGATCTGCACCTCCATTTTGGGCCCGGATCAGCCTGCTGACATCGTAATAGAAAGGGCGCATAGGGCATTGCGCCCCAAGCCCAAACCCTCGGAACCACCCAGGGACATTATTTGCAGGTTCCTCAACTTTCAAACTAAAACAGCGATCCTAGAAGCTGCAAGAAATATAACCGACCTGACCTATGAAGGAGCTCCGATAGCAGTCTATCAAGACCTAGCTCCCTCCACGCTGAAGAAAAGGAGAAGCTTGAAGCCCCTGACGGATTGGCTCAGGGCCAAGAAAACGCCATACAGATGGACTTTTCCTTTCGGAATATCTTTCTTCTATGAGGGACGTCGCCTTACTGTTACAGCTTACACCGATTTGGCTGGCGTATACGATCACCTCCAGATATCTCCACTTCCGATTGAAAATTGGGAACTTTATCAAGATCTTACAGATTTGCCTGAGATCCAGAAGATCGCTCCCTTTGAACCTCCGCGCACCCCAAGATCCCAGAAGAATAAGCGCAAGACCACCCAGCTGACACCATAATTTCTGGTTACCTTACATTAATCTGAAAGTTAGATCTTTTCTCAATGCCTGTGTCTCCTTCCCAGACCTATTTCTAACCTTCTCCACCCTTGAGTTCTATTATGATTAGCATTCAGCTGACCTCACTCACGCTGAACGCCTCTTGCTCCTGCTCCCTTTTCCTTTACCTTTCCCCTTTCTTTCTCTTCTTTCCTTTCCTCCTCCATTTTGTCTCCACATAATGTGTATTGTCACTCTGTCATTACGCCTCACGATTGGGGCAACTACTAAGTGCTGTGAGGGTCACAACTGGGTTGACACACCATTTCCCCCCTTGCGATCCTTACCTCACGTTTTCAAATGACCCATGTAGATGGGCTTTGTTGCTTGAAAGTTAAATTAATGTTTTTTTGTTCTGTTATTCACTTTTGTTTAAAGGTACTTATTCACTACATCTTCTCCTGCATGGCGACTCGGAAGATTCCTCTGGCTCCTGACTCACTCCCCCAGATCAGCATAATCAACTACACCCATCTATGCTTACCTGGACAGGGGACCTGGCTTCCTCAAGGTACTCACCTTTACAACAGACAGTATGGCTGATCTCACGTTTGCGTCCTTCAATGTCAAGGGCTTTAACTCCCCTTCTAAGAGGAGTCAGATCTTCACATTGCTACGCAAATCTGGGGCCAGTGTCCTTCTTCTCCAGGAAACTCATTTCAAATTTGATCACTATCCCAACCTCTCCTTCTCTAATTACCCAATGTGGTACCATTGTGGGGGTAACTCTGCGGCTTCTGGGGGGGTGAGTATTGGATTCCAGAGGAAAATTCCTTTTAAATATATTTCCCATATCCAAGATCCAGAAGGGAGGTACATTTTAGTCAAGGGCTCTATTGGCCCCCAAACCTACACTGTCATTAATATTTATGCTCCTAACACAGGGCAACATACCTGGTTTGCGAAGGTTTTCCCGCTCATAGAATCCTACGCTGAGGGTCTGATTGTAGTTGGGGGAGATCTAAACGCCACTCTAAACCCTCTTCTGGACAGATCAGCCCTGTCTCTCAGATCCCTCCGCTTCATACAAGATGGCTTTCGAAATCTTCACCTTTTAGATGCATGGCGGGTTTTCAACCCAGACATGAAAGATTATACGTTCTACTCTCACCCCCACAATTCCTATCATAGACTGGACTACCTTTATGTATCCAAGGAACATCTACAACTATGTCGTGGTCCCAAAATAGGATCCATCCTTATTTCAGATCACGCCCCTATCTTTCTATCAATCTCAGCCCCCATACCGAATCCCAGTAAATTTAGATGGCGTCTTAATGAATCCCTTCTCGATAATCAGGATACTAGGGAAAAGATCTCTGGGCTCCTTAAAGAATACTTCTCCCTCAACAACCTCCCTGAAGTTTCAGAACAGTCACTGTGGGATGCCCACAAACCCTTTATCAGAGGACATTTCATTAGTCTGGGGGCCTTCTTAAAAAAAGAAAGAAATAAAAAAAATAGACTCCCTAATCAGCAAGATATTCTCACTAGAAAAAATGCATAAAAAATCTCTTTCAGAGACACAATTTGCTGAACTTTCGTCGCTAAAAGCAGAACTGAAATCTCTTATGCACCAATCTACTGCTAAGTATTTCTTGAACTCGCAGCATAAATTTTTCGCACATGGAGACAAGGCGTCTAAATTTATGATGCGTAGAATAAGAGATAGGCGTTCTACAAACTATATACACCAGATGGAGTCCTCCCAGGGTGAACCCCTATACTCCTCAAAACTGATTGGCGCCCAATTCCATGCTTTTTATGAGTCTCTATATAATCTTCCCCCAACTCTGAACCCAGACTCTCACTCAGACCTTCTTAAATTCTTTTTGGAATCAATCTCTCTACCCAGGCTCTCCCCAGAACAAAAACTCAATTTAGCTTCCCAATTTACATTAGAAGAATTAACCTTAGCTCTAAAGCAATCTCCCCATGGCAAAAGCCCAGGCCCAGACGGGTTCCCAGTTTACTACTATAAAACGTATCAACACATAGTCCTCCCTCATCTGCTCTCGGTCTGTAATTCAGCTCTAAAGGGGAAACAGCTTTCTAGAGATATGACGATGGCCCACAAAACCCTGATCCCCAAAGAAGGGAAAAACCCTAAACACTGTGCAAGCTATAGACCCATATCACTCCTTAATATAGATCTTAAACTGCTTGCGAAAATGTTGGCAAATCGCCTTGCCACCCTTCTTCCCACGCTTGTGCATGGGGACCAGGTGGGCTTTGTCAGAGGTAGAGAGGGTAGGGACAATACGACTAGGGTCTTGAATGCGATCTTTTATTCTGCCCACCACTCCAAGCCACTACTTCTCCTGAGCACCGACGCGGAAAAAGCATTCGACCGAATTAGTTGGGAATACCTGAAGAAAGTACTGTCTGGTTTTGACCTGCCTGGTCCCTTTGCACAAGCCACGTTTGCAATGTACGCCCAAGCGTCAGCTTCGGTTCTGATCAATGGAGACTTAACTGAATCTTTTAGGATAAAAAATGGTACCCGCCAGGGATGTCCTTTATCGCCCCTGCTGTTTGTATTAGCATTAGAGCCTCTTCTTATCAGACTGAGAGCAGATCAGGATATCCATGGAGTGACACTGGGAGGTCGTGATCATAAACTTGCGGCCTTTGCTGACGACATTATGATCATGACCTCTAACCCAAACACCTCACTTCCCATAATCTAAAAACATCTAGATACCTACAGCCTTTTATCTAATTTTAAGATAAATAAGCAAAAGTCCCTAGTTAAATGTATAAAGATATCACAACATAACCAGCTAAGTCTTAAAAAGCACTCTCCATTCGATTGGTCATCTCCCCACCTCACTTATTTAGGAATTCAAGTTAGCTCTAATCCCTCTGAACTTTTTGCTCTCAACTATCTTCCCCTACTGCAATCTATAACTGCGGAAATAAATAGACTAAACATCCCTACTATTTCCTGGTTTGGCCGTAAAAACCTCTTGGTTTCATTGATACTTCCTCGCCTTACCTACCTCCAGCAGGTCCTGCCTATTCCGGTCCCTAAATCATACTATGTCTCCCTTAGGAAACTCTTCAGTTCATTCGTCTGGAATCAGAAGAAACCAAGAATCTCCTACTCCCTTTTATCCCACCCCAAGCATACAGGAGGCATAGCTTTTCCAGATCCTGAGCTTTATGGCAAAGCTATTCTGCTGTCTAGAGCAGTAGAATGGCTTAGAACCTCTAACCTTAAACCCTGGGTAGCTATGGAACAGGACCTGGTGAAACAACCCTTCCGCTCACTCCTGCTAGGAACTCCCGGAATAACAAGCATCCCTTCCTCCCCTTATCCACTAATTCAAGCTACCCTTCAGGCGTGGAAATACTTTCAATCCACACATTGTGGGATACCCTTTCCGTCACCACTTCTCTCAATAGGAGATGTGATATGCACCTCCCTCCCAGTGATAAGAGAGTGTACTCCGCGTGCCATCAGGGGAATCAACCACCTCTATCTTTACACTTCTTCAACATGATAATCACCCTCCCACTATAAATGCGATTCAAACAAATCTGAATCTCCCACACCAGTTTTCGCCGTTCATAACGCACCTACATTCATTCATCTCGCAGCATATCACGACCAGCGACCAGCATCGTCCTTTGGTTTGGGTAGAATCCCTCATTGCTCACCCCATCCCCCCTAAAAAGCTAGTCTCACAGTTATATCATAAACTTAATACCCTCCCGTTACTTGTCAAGCCAGCTTTCATCTGCAGATGGGAAAAAGATCTAGCCGTAAACCTTTCAATAGCTGACTTGCCCAAGCTACTATTGGCCCCACACAAGTCCTCCCGCTGTGTCCGTATACAAGAGAATGGGTACAAACTCTTAACAAGGTGGTACAAGACTCCTTATGTGACATCCCTTTATTCGAGCACAGCGTCAGATGAATGCTGGAGATGCCTGGGAGACAGGGGGACATTCTTCCACATATGGTGGGCCTGTCCTATGATCAATAAATGGTGGAAAGATATCTTCAACCTTTGTAACCAGATTTGCCACACCAATATACAGCCATCCCCTTCTTTGGCATTGCTAAACCTGAATACCCAAACAACCCCTCCCTATCCTCCAGTGCTCTTTAGACAACTTCTGATTGCAGCCAGGCTTTTGGTCCCTATCCTATGGCTATCGACCTCTATCCCTACACTTGAACAGTGGAAGTTAAAAGTTGACCAACTATATCGGTTCGAGGAGATTTCATCCTGGGAAACACGCACCCACTACAATTTCTGTAAACGTTGGAAAATGTGGTCAGAGTATAGACACCCCAAATGAGAGACTGCTTCTTTCTCATGTTAACCGCACAACACCAGTGCAAATTGTACTTTCACTATAGCTCTTGTACAATTTAAATGTGTACTTTGTCTCAGGGATGATTGTATCTGAACTGTGTGATATGCTTCTTATAACATTGCAGTTTCTTCCAATGTGCCAATCCTCGTCATGCTTGACGTACAAGATGCCTACATATGTACCTTGTTATGTTTTAATTACATTAAAATAAAAATTTATATAAAAAAAAAAAAAAAAAAACAATTTGCTGTGGGGCCCAGTCAAATCTAGCTACGCCACTGATGCAGCCCACAAAAGCAAGTGTGGTTTATCAATTACAAAACCTTAATTAAATTGTGGGCCTGGTGATCAGTTTAGGACCTTTTAAGCAGCATCAGCAGCAGCATGGTGATAAAAATAAGTTGCAAGGTGACATGGTGTGGAGATGGCAGCATAAGGAGGCCACATAGTGGCACAATGACTGAGTCTGGATAAAAGACTAAGGCCACAGATTACTTAGAAAGATGTAGATGGAAACAATCTGTGGAGCTGTATCATGGTCACCTGCAGATTAATGCAGCCATCAAATTCAAGTTGGGTTTGTCGGTTCCACCTCAGCTCACCAGCAGGCCAGCACCTAAAATCTTTTACTGGTTCGGCTCACCTGCAGGCCCGCAACTCGAATCTATTACTTGGTCAGCTCACATGCAGGCCCGCGACATAAATCTTTTACAGGGCTCAGTTCACATGCAAGCCCTCGCTTAGAACTTTTTAGAGGGTCAGCTCAGCTGCAGGCCATCACATAAAATGTTTTACAGGGTCAGCTCATCTGCAGGCACTAGCATATAAATGTTTAACAGGTCAGCTCACCAGCAGGTCCAAACCTAAAATCTTTACAGGGTCAGCTCACCTTCAGGCCTGCAACTCAAATCTTTTACATAGTCAGCTCACCTGCAGGCCCGCAACTTATGCTGCCTTGCTTTGAAGTAGTTGTCGTAGCCGTTTATCAGACTCCCTCTCAGAAATCAAATGCATTGTGTTGCTTAATGATATTGACTTTTTAATTATATGTATTTTTATGAAGTTTAAATGAAGAACATAAATTTATATAATTTTTTCTACATGGGATTTTAAATCATGCTGTTTGTGCCTCCCCCTTCACCTGTTATATAGGATAACTATAAATAGGAGCCTTATTGGTGTGGATGTGGGGGGATGGTATATACTGTTGCAAGAAAAAGTATGTGAACCCTTTGGAATGATATGGATTTCTGCACAAATTGGTCATAAAATGTGATCTGATCTTCATCTAAGTCACAACAATAGACAATCGCAGTCTGCTTAACCTAATAACACACAAATAATTAAATGTTATCATGTTTTTATTGAACACACCATGTAAACATTCATAGTGCAGGTGGAAAAAGTATGTGAACCTTTAGACTAATGACATATCCAAGAGCTAATTGGAGTGAGGTGTCAGCCAACTGGAGTCCAATCAAGTAGATGAGATTTGAGGTGTTGGTTACAGCTGCCCTGCCCTATAGAAAACACACACCAGTTCTGGGTTTGCTTTTCACAACAAGCAGTGCCTGATGTGAATGATGCCTCGCACAAAAAAGCTCTCAGAAGACCTACAATTAAAAATTGTTGATTTGCATATAGCTGGAAAGGGTTATAAAAGTGTCTCCAAAAGCCTTGCTGTTCATCAGTCCACGGTAAGACAAATTGTCTATAAATGGAGAACGGTCAGCACTGCTGCTACTCTCCCTAGGAGCAGCCGTCCTGTAAAGATTACTGGAAGAGCACAGCGCAGACTGCTCAATGAGGTGAAGAAGAATCCTAGAGTGTCAGCTAAAGACTTACAAAAGTCTCTGGCATATGCCAACATCCCTGTTAGCGAATCTACGATATGTAAAACGCTAAACGAGAATGGATTTCATGGGAGGATACTGCAGAGGAAGCCACTGTTGTCCAAAAAAAATTGCTGCACGTTTACAGTTTGCACAAGAGCACCTGGATGTTCTACAGCAGTACTGGGAAAATACTCTGTGGACAGATGAAACCAAAGTTGAGTTATTTGGAAGAAACACGCAACACTATGTGTGGAGAAAAAGAGGAACAGCACACCAACATCAAAACCTCATCCCAACTGTTAACTATGGTGGTGGGGGCATCATGGTTTGGGGCTGCTTTGCTGCATCAGGGCCTGGACGGATTGCTATCATCGAAGGAAAAATTAATTCCCAAGTTTATCAAGACATTTTGCAGGAGAACTTAAAGCCATCTGTCCACCAGCTGAAGCTCAACAGAAGATGGGTGTTGCAACAGGACAACGACTCAAAGCATAGAAGTAAATAAACAACAGAATTGCTTAAACAGAAGAAAATACACCTTCTGGAATGGCCCAGTCAGAGTCCTGACCTCAACCCGATTGAGATGCTGTGGCATGATCTAAAGAATGCGATTCACACCAGACATCCCAAGAATATTGCTGAACTGAAACAGTTCTGTAAAGAGGAATGGTCAAGAATTACTCCTGACCGTTGTGCACATCTACAGGGAACGTTTGGTTGAAGTTATTGCTGCCAAAGGAGGTTCAACTAGTTAGTAAATCCAAGGGTTCACATACTTTTTCCACCTGCACTGTGAATGTTTACATGGTGTGTCCAATAAAAACATGGTAACATTTAATTCTTTGTGTGTTGTTAGTTTAAGCAGACTGTGATTGTCTATTGTTGTGACTTAGATGAAGATCAGATCACATTTTATGACCAATTTGTGCAGAAATCCATATCATTCCAAAGGGTTCACATACTTTTTCTTGCAACTGTATATAGCATGGTTAGTTAAGTTTCGTATTGTCATGAAGAAGGACCCCCACAAAAATGGTCCGAAACGCGTAACAATTTTTCCTGTGTGTTCAATTATTTTAACAAAGTCGCTGAAATAAAGATCCAATTTATTACTTTGGCAATTGAAGCTGAACTTTTTCAAGTTTTTTGGATCCGTCATCGCCAGCATTTTCCAGGGGCTGCGTCCGTGCTCATTGCAAAGGTACACAAGTTAACGCTGTTAACACACCTGTTTTTTGCATTTATTGCCTGGAGAGCGTGCACTCCCTGTGTGGTATCATTCACATACAGCGATTTTTGTTTCTATTGTGGAACGAGATATGGCACATATTGCATTACATCCTGTGGAAGAGGATGATTAACGCAGGATGAAAATAAATGCCATTTTTGATATCTCGGATCAAAGCACACAGAATAAACTTAATGTGAATGGTCTCATGTCTTCATTAGAAAAATTATTGGTGAAAGAATCACAAGTATGGTGGGACTCAACTAAGCTGCAAAAGTATATGGATAAGATGATGGTCCCTTGCGGCTTAAGATTACGAAAAAAAACTACCACTGCTTATTCTGAAACCTTCACAGTGCACTGGGAAGCGATCCTCTCGGAATGTTCAATTAAGCTCATGCATCTGATCGTACAGCATGAACAACAAACCCTTGCTGAATTAAGAGAGGAAATGAAAACAACACAGGATGGACTTAAACCGTTTGTGGAAAACCCTTCTGGATAGTAAACTGAAAGACAATCTTACTAAGTTGGAAGATCACATTATTCAATGGAAACAGATAAAATACAATAGATAAAATACTTGTTGGATTACAATGCGAACCGCGTGTACAATCGGTCTGAATTCAGAGATAACCTGCCCCGCTCTGTTTTAAGAAAAACCAGAGCGAAAAGAAAATCCTCCTCCAAGGTCTCGTTCAGTTCAACGGATGCGGAGTCGTCTGATTCCGCAACTACTGATAACACACAGGTGGAGGATATCAGTGATCGAAGCCATATTGCAACAACCTCGGCACAACATAAAAGAAATGCAAAAAACGAAGGGCAGGAAGGAGGTACAACAAAAACACGCCGCTATCCCTCCCGGTATATGAAGAATTAATGGACATACAAGTGATTAATTTATCTGCTACCATTTTGACTCAAGCTCAGATTAATGTATTGCGGAAAGGGTTGTCTTTCTCTCCGACATATAGGTTTGACATCTGTAAGACCGTTTTGGATGTAAATCGACTTGCACGCAATCTTACCATAAGAAAACATTTTGCAGATGTAAATGACTTTGGAACGCTTCCAGGAACTTGTTGAAAGGGACCTTTGTGTCTTGAATGACAAGATAATGGGACAGGTACAATCATGTTTTTGTAGAAGTACACAGCGGATAAATTTGTCTGCTGAAGAAAAAAAGGTATTGCAGGTTTTGGAAGACAGGGATGACCTGATTATAAAAAACGCGGACAAGGGTGGAGCTGTAGTTGTTCTAGAGTAGACAGCTCAGTGTATAAGACAGGGGTTTTTATCATGTTACGGAATAACACTATATACGCTGAGCTGAGGAGTAACCCCCCTTTTCAAGTAGAACTTGGTAGGATTTTGACCCTAGGAATGGAGTCGGGATTCCTGACAAAAAAAAAAAGTGACTATATATTCGTCATAAAACATAAAACAATGTAACACTGCGCGCTTACTCTGTATTATAACATTAGCCCGCTGATCACCACCTTCCTATCTATCACCCAGATAT
Organism: Bufo gargarizans; assembly: GCF_014858855.1. NCBI lineage: Eukaryota > Metazoa > Chordata > Amphibia > Anura > Bufonidae > Bufo > Bufo gargarizans. Next base: position 8,965,401 of record NC_058088.1, read on the forward strand.
ACAAGCAAGCACCGGTTGCTATATAAATCTCGACATAGACGTACGTGCTGTAGTGTGTATCCTGCGGTAGTTAGTTTCTCTGCTATATGTGAAGTACACAGGGAAAAAGCAGATCACAGGGAAGATGGCTCCAGCGTAGACTATTAAGTGGTTTACAAACTTCTGAGGACTTAGGGCAAAAAATCTACAATCTGAGTAAATACACCCTGACAAAGGCAGATAATGATATATTGAAAAAAGGTCTAAAGTTTGCCCCCACCACCTATTTTAATAAATTTGAAGCCTTTATTGGAATAAGAAAATGTATGAGAAAATTAGCCCTAAAAAGATATTATAAGAAAAAAGAGAAAAATAATATGGAAAATAAGGAAAATGATAATGGTAATGGAAACCCATATATGCATACGAATTTAAAAATGAAATCCAGGTTTGATCCACTCAATGAATATTCCATACCTATTAATACTTTCTCCAATTTAGTGACTAGAGAAATAAGAAAAACTAGAGAGGTTAATAAATATAGAAAAAACTATACAGGTAATATAACAAAAGCAGAAAGAGAATCAATACAAAAAATGCAACAAAATAATGAGATAGTCATCCGTCCAGCAGATAAAGGAGGGGGTATGGTGATATTAAATAAGGAAGACTATGAAATAGAAATTATGAATATTTTGGGTGATGATAAAACCTATAAACGTCTCAAAAAAGACCCTACAGAAATGTATAAAAAAGACCTAAAACAACTAATACAAAAAGGAAAGATGGAGGGTATTCTAAACAAGAATGAAAGTATATATATATATAGACATAAAAAATCCAAAAATAGCCATCTTTTACCAGAACCCAAAGATTCACAAAGATATGCAAAAACCCCCAGGAAGACCAATAGTGCCTGGCATCGAGAGTTTGACCAGTACACTATCTAAATACATTGACCAGTTTTTACAACCATGTGCCCAGACGTTACCATCATTTATAAAAGATACTAATCAGGTATTACAGATTTTAAAGGAGATAAACTGGAAAGATGGATATATAATGGGAACACTAGACGTGCAATCTCTGTATTCTATAATTGAAAATAAAAAAGGATGTGCAGCAGCAAAACACTTTTTATACAAAAAAGGAGAACTAAATAATAAATAGATTATTTAGGGGAATGCATTTTATTTATATTAGAAAAGAACTATTTTAGATACAAGGATGATTTTTACCTACAGACATGGGGGGCCGCGATGGGGACGAGGTTCGCACCGGGGTTCGCAAATCTGTATGTTGGACGTTGGGAGGAGGATCACATACACCCCAACGGCGATCTCCGGGCGGGCCTCGTCCTCTGGCGGCGTTTCATAGATGATGTCATTTTTATATGGGATAAAGGGGAAGATGCACTAAAGTTATTTTTAGAGGAGATTAATAAAAATGAATTTTATCTGGATTTTACATTAACTTATAGTAAATATGAAATTAATTTTTTGGACCTCACCATTTTTGCCACAGAAGACCGTATTAGTACAAAAACTTATTCCAAACCAACAAACTCAAACAGTTACATCAATAGAGAAAGCTGCCATCTACCTAGATGGTTAGATAATATACCTAGGAGCCAATTCCTTCGCTTAAGAAGAAATTGTACCGAAATAAAAGAATATGAGAAAGAAGCAGAAGTATTAGGAAAAAAAATTGAAGCAAAGGGATACAATGGGGATAGAATAGAAATGCAAAAGATGGAAGTGAAAATGATAGAGAGAGAAGAATTACTAATACAAAAAAGGGAAAATGATAAGAAACAAAAGACAAAATACCACCTATTATAGTCCCATACAATACATAAACGTATATTCTTAGAAAAATTGTAAAGAAATATTGGGACATATTGAGGGAAGACAAAATTATAGGCAACCTTATACCATCAGTACCTGTTTTTATATACAAAAAAGCAGCGAACATAGGCAACAAAATTGCCTCAACCAGTAAAGGAGCGGGGCTAATAACAAAAAAGAAAAATCACACCAAAGGGAACCTCCCACAAGGTTTCTTTCCATGCAAAAGATGTGCACCATGCATAAAGACAGCAAAAAATACAGGGACAATACAAAGCATAAAAAACTATGAGGGTAATTTTGAACAAAAAATAAGGGGTCATATCTCATGCAACACAGAAGGGGTAATCTATGCAATTAGATGCCCCTGCAATAAGTTATATATTGGACGCACAAAGAGGAAACTAAAAAAACGGATAAGCGAACATATATACAATATAAAGAAAAAAATCAATAGAACATCCCCTATCCAGACATTTTACTGAGGTGCATAAAGGACAAATAGAAGGACTGTCATTTATGGGTATAGAAAAGGTAGAAAAAGATGCCCGCGGTGGAGATTATATAAAGAAACAATCTAAAAAGGAAACTGAGTGGATATTCAATCTAGATACACTGTTGCCAAGAGGTCTGAATTCGGAAATAGAAGTGTTTGGTTTTGAATAGTAATAAACATAGGGGGGATGGACAACACAGACTATAAGTAGTGAGAATAAGCGCAGTGAGTGTAACATTCCCTGACGAAGAGTACCGTATGTACTCGAAACGCGTAGGGAGTTAGACCTCACTGCCATCCGTAGTTCACTTGCGGTGACGTCACCCGCTCAGACGTGAGCGCAAGTAAAAGGTAACGGGAGTATATCGCCACCGGCCGGGGAGTTCTCCCAAACTTTTTTAAACCACTTAATAGTCTACGCTGGAGCCATCTTCCCTGTGATCTGCTTTTTCCCTGTGTACTTCACATATAGCAGAGAAACTAACTACCGCAGGATACATACTACAGCACGGACGTCTATGTCAAGGTAGGACTGAGATTTATATAGAAACCGGTGCTTGCTTGTATATCTGGGTGATAGATAGGAAGGTGGTGATCAGCTGGCTAGTGTTATAATACAGAGTAAGCGCGCAGTGTTACATTGTTTTATGGTCAATTGTGTTTTATACGGCTGGTCTGTATAAAGTCTTTTCATAGCAAGAAACGGGACTGCTATTTCACTGCAGCGATAGTGAATGTGTTGAAGCGCCAGTTGAAGAATTCTGCATAGACTGACTATATATTCGTGTTGAATCCGGTCATCCCTGTCTTCCATGCCTTACCTAAAAGTCATAAAGGCTCGTTCCCCCCGCCACTGAGACCTATAGTGGCGGGCATTGGATCCTTCTCAGAAAGGATGTCAAAATGTCTGGATTCACTTTTACAGCCATTGATTCCAATGATACCAGGTTTTATAAAGGACACCCGTTCTGTTTTACAAGCCTTTGCAGATTTTGAGTGAAGAGAGAATTTTGTATGGATCACGGCAGATGTCGTGGCTCTTTATACTAATATTCCTCATACATTGGCATTACAAGCACTGTCCTGGTTTTTAGACACATATAGTGACTACACAAGGGAGCTCCAGGAGTATATGGGCATAGTCACTGACTTCCTCCTTCGACATAATTTCTTTAAGTTTGACAACATATATTATTTACAGGTGTCGGGGGTGTCGATGGGGGCTAAGTTCTCTCCCTCCATTGCAAATATTTTTATGGAAAAGTTTCAAGTAAAAATAAACAAAAACTTAATTTTCCTCAAATAAAGTTAAAAAAAAAAGTGTAAAATATAGGGGGGAAAAAAAGTATACATATTAGGTATCGCCACGTCCGTATCGACTGGCTCTATAAACATATCACATGACCTAACCCCTCAGATGAACACCGTAAAAAATAAAAAATAAAAACTGTGCTAAATAAACAATTTTTTTGTCAACTTACATCACAAAAAGTACAACAGCAAGCGATCAAAAATACTTTTGCCCACCAAAATAGTACCAATCTAACCGTCACCTCATCCCACCAAAAATAAGCCCCTACCTGAGACAATCGCCCAAAAAATAAAAAAACTATGGCTCAGAATATGGAGACACTAAAACATAATTATTTTTTTGTTTAAAAAATGATATTATTGTGTAAAACTTACATAAATATAAAAAAAGTTTACATATTAGGTATCGCCACGTCCGTATCGACCGGCTCTATAAAAATATCACATGACCTAACCCCTCAGATGAACACCGTAATTTTTTTTTAATAAAAACGGTGCTAAATAAACAATTTTTGGTCACCTTACATCACAAAAAGTGTAATAGCAAGCGATCAAAAAGTAACACGCACCCCCAAAATAGTGCCAATCAAACCGTCATCTCATCCCACAAAAATAATACCCTACCCAAGGTAATCACCCAAAAATTGAAAAAATTATGGCTCTCAGACTATGAAAACACTAAAACATGATTTTTTTTGGCTTCAAAAAAGAAATCATTGTGTAAAACTTACATAAATAAAAAATAAGTATACATATTAGGTACCGCCGCATCCGTGATAATCTGGTCTATAAAAATATCACATGATCTAACCTGTCAGATGACTGTTGTAAATATCAAAAGATAAAAACGGTGCCAAAACAGCTATTTCTTGTTATCTTGCTTCACAAAAAGTGTAATATAGAGCAACCAAAAATCATATGTACCCTAAACTAGTACCAACAATACTGCCACCCTATCCCGTAGTTTCTAAAATGGGGCCACTTTTTGAGTTTTTACACTAGGGGCGCATCAGGGGGGCTTCAAATGGGACATGGTGTCAAAAAAAAACAGTACAGCAAAATCTGCCTTCCAAAATCCGTATGGCATTCCTTTCCTTCTGCGCCCTGCCGTGTGCCCGTACAGTAGTTTACAACCACATATGGGGTGTTTCTGTAAACTACAGAATCAGGGCCATAAATATTGAGTTTGGTTTGGCTGTTATCCCTTGCTTTGTATCTGGAAAAAAAATATAAAAATGGAAAATCTGCCAAAAAAGTGCAATTTTGAAATTGTATCTCTATTTTCCATTAATTCTTGTGGAACACCTAAAGGGTTAACAACGTTGGTAAAGTCAGTTTTGTATACCTTGAGGGGTGTAGTTTCTTAGATGGGGTCACTTTTATGGAGTTTCTACTCTAGGGGTGCATCAGGGGGCTTCAAATGGGACATGGTGTCAAAAAAACAGTCCAGCAAAATCTGCCTTCCAAAAACCGTATGGCATTCCTTTCATTCTGCGCCCTGCCGTGTGCCCGTACAGTAGTTTCCGACCACATATGGGGTGTTTCTGTAAACTACAGAATCAATGCCATAAATATTGAGTTTGCTTTGGCTGTTAACCCTTGCTTTGTAACTGGAAAAAAATTATTAAAATGGAAAATCTGCCAAAAAAGTGAAATTTTAAAATTGTATCTCTTTTTTCCATTAATTCTTGTGGAACACCTAAAGGGTTAACAAAGTTTGTAAAATCAGTTTTGAATACCTTGAGGGGTGTAGTTTATAGAATGGGGTCATTTTTGGGTGGTTTCTATTATGTAAGCCTCGCAAAGTGACTTCAGACCTGAACTCGTCTCTAAAAATAGTTTTTTTTGAAAATTTCAAGATTTGCTTCTAAACTTCTAAGCCTTGTAACATCCCCAAAAAATAAAATATCATTCCCAAAATGATCTAAACATGAAGTAGACATATGGGGAATGTAAAGTAATAACTATTTTTGGAGGTATTACTATGTATTATAGAAGCAGAGAAATTGAAACTTGGAAATTAGCATTTTTTTTTCAAAATTTGGGCAAATTTGCAATTTTTTTAATAAATAAAAATGTATTTTTTTTACTTCATTTTACCAGTGTCATGAAGTACAATATGTGACAAAAAACACTCTCAGAATGGCCTGGAGTCAAAGGATTTTGAAGTTATCACCACCTAAGGGGTTAAATAATGCCAATAAAATCACATTGCATTTTTTGCAATAAGTATATAATCGATATCAACATCCATAGAAATATCTAATACACAACGCAACCTTATTTCACAATTAGTAAATAATTGCAAGCAATCCTGGATATTATATGAAATGGATACTCAATGCAAGCTAAAGTAACACCTAGAGAAAATCATCCCCACTTATAAGATCAGCCCCTGCACAAATCTGAAAGTGTACAGATCCAAATGACTGCGAAATAAATTAGAAAATAATGGTGAATTTGATAAGGCACATCATACCTATTAGATGGTTAAAAAGGTGGTCGCTGGCTTCTCGACGCGCATTTCGCCGTCTTGCTTCCTCAGGAGGAGTAATTGGTTAGAAAGGAGTGTATCTGATTTTAAAGGAAGTGACTCCAATGGAAGATAGCGCTTTGTGTCATGTGATTCACGCAGAGATCGCTGAATAGCTGATACGGCGCATGACGAATCCTATACTGCCACGAAATATCCGCTTCCGTCCTTCCCCTGAGTCGTACGCCGGAGAGGGCAGCCCCGCGTGGTAAACATGCAGACTGACGTCGCCGGTGCCCGATCTCCTTGGAGACTGAGGGAAGCGTATGTGCGGAGGACCGTCATGCGCACTGGATTGCGGTCAACACTGAACACTGAAACTATATTCTGTTGGTGAATAACGGGACTGGAAAAGAGGGACGTGGATAACGGTGAAAGTTTTTATCATTAACTATACTTCCAATCAATCAATAGACTCAGTAAAGGTACCTACCTACATATATCAATATTTGATTTAATAACTTAATATATTAGTGAATAAATATTTTCAGTATTCAGTGTTGACCGCGATCCAGTGCGCATGACGGTCCTCCGCACGTACGCTTCCCTCCGTCTCCAAGGAGATCTGTTGCCCGCAACGTCAGTCTGCGTGTTTACCACCTGGGGCTGCCCTCTCCGGCGTACGACTCAGGGGAAGCAACTAACGTTACACGTCCACAAATGAGCGGGTATCTGGCTAAGTATCAAGCCAATTAATTTAGATCAATACTACATAAAACAAAAATATACATTACCCAAGGGTCAAGTGATGTGCAGAGTCTTGGGGCAGCCATCTCTCAAGAGTTTTTCCCGATAATCCAAATGTTTCTCACGAGATCTCTAATCCAAATGTTTGTTTGTTTTTTTCTCTCTTTCTCCCTTTAAGAGAAATAGTTAATGCATCCCCATCCAGGGGTACCTTTTCAATCAAATATATCACATAAAGGAGGGCCCCTTCATCAGGAGCAATACATAGATCACATAACAAACAACATATACATACCTGAACATACATATAGATCCGGAATACCGCCAAAACACAAGTGTGTGTCGGCGTCAGGCCGGAGGTGAGGTTGCGTGGTGTGCGACTTCCGGTACTGCGAAAGCGTTATTACGTATTTCCGGTTTCACTGTGGAATGCATCGAAACATAATACAAATGATTCAATTCGCTAGTCACATACAGCAAAATAGAGGTCGGTGACAACCTCTCAGACAAGTGTGAGTTGTGGTGAAGAGAGGTTCTGTGCTGCTGAGCTCCCACTAGGGAGGGGTTATGGCTGCAGACCCAGGAGGAGGTAAGGAGAGCTGGGCTGATGGCTCCAGGTCTGGAGCTGGGCCTATGTCATGACGCTGAGGAAGGTTGTTCCTATAAGTCTGGTGATCTGGGTGAAGACGCGGCTGTAAAGGGGAGGTCACTATTAAAGGAATGGGCAATATAGAGGTCACTGTTAAAGGGGTAGGCGCTGTGGAGGTAACTGTTAAAGGGGCAGTCACTGTTAAAGGGGCGGGCATTGTGGAGGTCATTGCGGAGGTCACTTTTAAAAGAGCAGACATTGTGGAGGTCACTGTTAAAGGGGTGGTCATTTTTAAAGGGACGGGCAATGTGGAGGTCACTGTTAAAGGGGCGGGCACTGTGAAAGTCACTGTTAACCCCTTAAGGACTCCGCCCTATTTCACCTTAAGGACTTGGCCATTTTTTGCAAATCTGACCAGTGTCACTTTAAGTTCTGATAACTTAAAAACGCTTTTACTTACCCAGGCCGTTCTGAGATTGTTTTTTTCGCCACATATTGTACTCCATGACTGCTAAAATTAGGTCAAAAAAGTAAATTTTTTCGGATAAAAAAATACCAAATTGGCCAAAAATTTGGAAAAATTTGAAAATTTTCAAGTTTCAATTTCTTAGAAGGCTTCTTACAAGGCTTCGAAGTTTAGAATCAAATATTGAAATTTTTCAAAAATTTCAAAAAAAAACAATTTTTAGGGACCAGTTCATGTCTGAAGTCACTTTGCGAGGCGTACATAATAGAAAACACCCAAAAATGACCCCATTCTATAAACTACACCCCACAAGGTATTCAAAACTGATTTTACAAACGTCGTTAACCCTTTAGTTGTTCCACAAGAATTAATGGAAAATAGAGATACAATTTCAAAATGTCACTTTTTTGGCAGATTTTCCATTTTAATCATTTTTTTCTAGTTACAAAGCAAGAGTTAACAGCCAAACCAAACTCAATATTTATGGCCCTGATTCTGTAGTTTACAGAAACACCCCATATGTGGTCGTAAACTACTGTCCGGGCACACGGCAGGGCGCAGAAGGAGAGGAATGCCATACGGTTTTTGGAAGGCAGATTTTGCTGCACTGGTTAGATTGGCACTATTTTGGGGTGCATATGACTTTTTGATCGGTTGCTATTACATGTTTTGTGATGTAAGGTGACAAAAAATTGTTTATTTAGCACAGTTTTAATTATTTATTTTTTACGGTGTTCATCTGAGGGGTTAGGTCATGTGATATTTTTATAGAGCCGGTTGATACAAACGAGACGATACCAAATATGTATACTTTTCTTTATTTATGTAAGTTTTACATAATAACAGCTTTTTTAAAACAAAAATAATGATGTTTTAGTGTCTCCATATTATGAGCTATACTTTTTTTTATTTTTTGAGCGATTGTCTCAGTTAGGGGCTAATTTTTTGCGAGATGAGGTGACGGTTAGATTGGTACTATTTTGGTGGGCAAACGCCTTTTTGATTGCTTGCTGTTATACTTTTTGTGATGTAAGGTGACAAAAAAATTGTTTATTTAGTACAGTTTTTATTTTTTTATTTTTTACAGTGTTCATCTAAGGGGGTTAGGTCATGTGATATGTTTATAGAGCCGGTCGATACGGACGTGGCGATACCTAATATGTATACTTTTTCCCCCCCTATTTAAGTTTGTTTGGGGAAAATTACATTTTTGTTTATTTTTACTTAAAACTTTGAATTTTTTTGGGGAAAACTTTATTTTTTCAACTTTTTTTGTCCCACTTTAGGACTTGAACTTTTGGGGGTCTAATCCTTTACAATGCATTCCAATACTTCTGTATTGGAATGCATTGGCTGTATGAGTAATACTGTGTGTATTACTCATACAGCTTCCGGCCTGTGAGATCCAGGGGGCTAGATCTCACAGGCTCTTCACCGGAAGGCACCACGATGCCTTCCTTAGGGATCGCGCTGCCTTCCATGCCATCAGGTCCCCCCCCCACAGCCCCATGGGGACCCGATGGCACCGCCGCCTACCGCCGCCCGCACAATAAAAAGCCGCAAACTTGAATTGACCTGCGGTTTGCGGCGATCGCCGACACGGGGGGGGGGGGGGGGGTCACGGGACCCCCCTGCGCATTTAGCCATAGTGCCTGCTCAATGATTTGAACAGGCACCGTGTTCCGGTGATCGCAACAACACATGACGTACCGGTACGTCATGGGTCCTTAAGGACTAGGGAAACATGCCGTACCTGTACGTCATGCGTCCCTAAGGGGTTAAAGGGGCAGGCACTGTGGAGGTCACTGTTAAAGGTGCAGGTACTGTGGAGGTCACTGTTAAAGGGGCTGCCACTATGAATGTCACTGTTAAAGGGGTGGTCAATGTTAAAGGGGCGGCTACTGTGGAGGTCACTGTTAAATGTACGGTCACTGTGGAAGTCACTGTTAAAGGGGCTAGCACTGTGAAGGTCACTGTTAAATCGGCAGCCACTATGAATGTCACTGTTAAAAGGGTGGTCAGTGTTAAAGGGGCGGGCACTGTGGAGGTCACTGTTAAATAGGCCAGCACTGTGGAGGCCTCTGTTAAAGGGGCGAACACTGTGGAGGTCACTGTTAAAGGGGTGGTTACTGTTAAAGGAGGCGGGCACTGTGGAGGTCACTGTTAAAGGGGTGGGCACTGTGGAGGTCACTGTTATGGTGGATACTGTTGATATTATTTTCCGACACACGGAAACATGAAATTAAATAGATGAAATATACCGTTGCAATGCTGGATCCTTCAGCTATTTCTGATATTATAAAAATGAGTTTATATCTGTCCTGACATGTCTGTCTGTTCTTTATGCACGACCAAACAACTGGACCAATCTTCACCAAATTTGGCACATATGTACATCAGGTGTCCGGGAAGGTTCCTGAGATATTCCTATAAAAATGATCTGCATTAGCCAATACAAGCGCCCAACTGCCATCCACACGGTCACATGTCGATGACACCGTTATCAGCGTTACAATACCACTTCTATGTCTCATTGAGAGAGCACTTAGGGCGATGATGGAAGAGGATGTGGCCCAGGACGAAGAGGACGAGGAGGAAGAGGCGTCATCTCTAACACTTTCAGGCCAGTCTTTTAGAAGTGGCTCAGAGGGAGGTTTTTTGCAACAGCAGAGGCCAGGTACAAATTTGGCCAGCCAGGGCTTACTACTGGAGATCGAGGAGGATGAGGAGGAGGTGGATGATGGGGATGAAGCATGTTCACAGCAGGGTGGCACCCAACGCAGCTCGGGCCCATCACTGGTGTGTGGCTGGGGGGATACGGAGGATGCAGACGATACGCCTCCCACAGAGGACAGCTTGTCCTTACCTCTGGGCAGCCTGGCACACGTGAGTGACTACATGCTGCAGTGCCTGCGCAACGACAGCAGAGTAGCCCACATTTTAACGTGTGCTGACTACTGGGTGGCCACCCTGATGGATCCTCATTACAAAGACAATGTGCCGTCCTTAATTTCCTCACTGGAGCGTGATCAGAATATGCGCGACTACAGGCACACGCTGGTAGACGTGCTCCTGAGAGCATTCCCGACTGATGCCAGGGGACAAGTGGAAGCACAAGGCGAAGGCAGGAGAGGAGGAAGAGGCCGCATAACGCAGCTGTGTCAGCGCCAGCACCTCAGAAGGCAGGGTTAGCATGGCCGACATGTGGAAAAGCTTAGTCACCTCGCTGCAACAACCGGCCCCAACTGCTGATATGGAGCGTGTTAGCAGGAGGCAGCATTTGAACAACATGGTTGAACAGTACCTGTGCACACGCCTACACATACTGACTGATGGTTCTGCCCCATTCAACTTCTGGGTCTCCAAATTGTCCACATGGCCAGAGCTTTCCCTGTATGCCTCGGAGGTGCTGGCCTGCCCAGTGTACTCTCTGAATGTGTATTTAGCACGGCAGGAGGCGTCATTACAGACTGTGGCGGAACCCGCCTCACCACTGGGCATTGGAGAGGACTGGCTACCCGCCTCCTACCTGCTGACTATGGCCCCTGGTAAATTTGTACATTTGAATGCAATTTGGGCATGTGGTGTTTTGTGTTGCTGCTGCTGGCCCTTTGGGGACCATCCGTGGACATGTGACTTTTGGGAACAATGGCCTTTGAGACTGTGTAGCAGATTGCATTCGGGCTGTCTTGAATATTGTGTATGTTGTTATGGGTTCGGTTGGATTGTGTTGCGATGTATTGTGGGCTGTGTGTATCTTGCTCTTGCTGTGATGTTAAAGGCATTGCTGTTCTGTGCCTCTTCTCCTCCCCCTTTTTCTGTCCCCCCTCAAATCTCCCATCAGCCCTTGCTATTGTCGGGCCCCACCCTTCCTTGTACCATAGCCCTCCATGTGCCCTATTGTATGCAAATGAGGCTGTTGGGGGGGGTTTAAAGTAGGTGTGCTATGTCCAAATAAAGTCAGTTCCTGTTTTTACCCTCAAGGTGAAGTGTCGTCTCATTCTTGGGGGAGGATTTATTGCATGCTGTCCCAGTTTGACTGCTAGGAGTGAAAACCTATTCGTATGGTTTCCTATTCAACTGTCTACAGCATTCATATACTTGAAGAGGATTCATATACTGCTTCGGTTCGGTGATGGTGGTGTCTGAAAGAGTGCTTGGAGACCTCAGGAAAACGCTAGGAGCATCCGTCAACGGAGGAACTCAGTCGGGGTGCCAGGTGATCCGTTACATTGGTGGCAAGCAGTGGGATGGCGTCCTGGTGTGAGAGGAACAACACACTGGAGACACAGGAATTATTATGGAGCGGCATAGAACCAGCGAGTCCCTGGACGACGCTCGAGGTAGAAAAGGAATGGAACCGGAGGTTATAGAACCTCTTGGCACCACTGGTCAAGCCAATAGGAGAGGCAACCAGGTTGGACTGCAGAGAGAGCGCCCGACAAGAGATGTGGGAAGAAACCCTAGAAGGTGTCCAGCGTTGGCGAGGTGAGCGTCTTCCCAGCAAGGAGCAGCGGTTACAAGCCAGAGTGGCCCTACGGATACCTATGCTGGGAGAACAGGCCCAGGAGGAATTGGTGATGCACCTTAATTCACTGGCATGGAGGGAACTGGGTCTCGATGATGCATACCAAGCGCTACGTTGGTACGCGGTTCAGCGGGTTCCCGGAATGGCCAAATTTGACAAACCCAAGGGCATGGATTATAATGGCCCTGGCTTATTATGGGGGACCTTTGCAGAACCGGAATTTGGGAGTGCAGCAGAGTCACGGCTTTGGGACATATTTGACTACAGAGAGGCCGTGCTGGATCTCCCTATGGCCGAAGACCTAAGGCCAGACCTGATTGAACTAGCTGTCCAGGAATGGGAACTGGAGCAGGATTACCAGCACCTGTTCAGCTCCAGTCAGTCACCCTATACCCTGCAAGTACCACCAGAGCAGTGGGAGATCGAACGGTATTATGAGGACTTATATAATCAAGTGACACCGCCTGTCTCTAACCTGATGGGGCTTATGGACTGTACACCATTAGGAGCGGTGAGTTTCGTTCCCCCTCCCCAACAGCTAAGCCCGTCATCAGGAGACTTGCATTCGGTACCTACTACCTCCCAACCAGCTCCAGAAATAAGGGACCTTATCGACTGGTCCTGGGAAGACCCACAGATGGCAGGTGGAGATGGGACTGCGGTCTCTCTACCGGCCCTACAGGGATGCTGGGCAGTTGGCCCAGATCCCCAGCAGCAGAATATTCCACCGGGAGGGGGGAGTCTCGTTCCCCCTCCCCAGCGGCAGCCTAGCCCACCAAGGGGAGACAGTAAGCCCCACAACAGTGCAGATGGGACCGTAGTCTCTGCACCTACACCACTGGGGATAGGGACAGTTTGTCCTGGTCCCCAACAGCAAGACAAAGTTTTGGAAGGGGAGACAGTCGCTTTTCCCCTACAACAAGAGGGGGTGTCGCAGGGAGAGGAGCCTGTTACCCCCTCTCCCCACTGGCAGTCTACGGTTCAGGGAGAGGAGCCGGTTACCCCCTCTCCCCAGCGGCTGAAAGTGTGTAAGGGAGAGGAGCCTGTTACCCCCCCTCCCCAGCGGCAGCCTAGCACACCAAGGGGAGACAGTAAGCCCCACAACAGTGCAGATGGGACCGTAGTCTCTGCACCTGCACCACTGGAGATATGGATAGTCTGTCCTGGTCCACAACAACAGGACAATGTATTGGAAGGAGAGGCAGTCTGTTTTCCCCTGCAACAAGGGAGGGTGTCGCAGAGAGAGGAGCCTGTTACCCCTTCCCCCCAGCAACAGCTTTGTTCCACCAGGGGAGAGGGCACCCTGGTTACCTTCCCCCCAAGCCATGGATCTACAACTGGGCACAAGTGGCAGGGGGCCATAGGGACAACTACACCCTTTGAGAAAAGCCGGCTGACTATCAGAGCCCCAGACCGACTGGAGGTCTGGAGTCTGGATAGTCTCAATGGGAAAGGGGAGAAATGTGGCGGAACCCGCCTCGCCACTGGGCATTGGAGAGGACTGGCTACCCGCCTCCTACCTGCTGACTATGGCCCCTGGTAAATTTGTACATTTGAATGCAATTTGGGCATGTGGTGTTTTGTGTTGCTGCTGCTGGCCCTTTGGGGACCATCCGTGGACATGTGACTTTTAGGAACAATGGCCTTTGAGACTGTGTAGCAGATTGCATTCGGGCTGTCTTGAATATTGTGTATGTTGTTATGGGTTCGGTTGGATTGTGTTGCGATGTATTGTGGGCTGTGTGTATCTTGCTCTTGCTGTGATGTTAAAGGCATTGCTGTTCTGTGCCTCTTCTCCTCCCCCTTTTCCTGTCCCCCCTCAAATCTCCCATCAGCCCTTGCTATTGTCGGGCCCCACCCTTCCTTGTACCATAGCCCTCCATGTGCCCTATTGTATGCAAATGAGGCTGTTGGGGGGGTTTAAAGTAGGTGTGCTATGTCCAAATAAAGTCAGTTCCTGTTTTTACCCTCAAGGTGAAGTGTCGTCTCATTCTTGGGGGAGGATTTATGGTATGCTGTCCCAGTTTGACTGCTAGGAGTGTAAACCTATTCGTATGGTTTCCTATTCAACTGTCTACAGCATTCATATGCTTGAAGAGGATTCATATGCTGCTTCGGTTCGGTGATGGTGGTGTCTGACAGAGTGCTTGGAGACCTCAGGAAAACGCTTGGAGCATCCGTCAACGGAGGTGCTCAGTCGGGGTGCCAGGTGATCCGTTACACAGACAGACGCAGCCGCCTGTCCACAGCAGCTCACGTTCATTAAAATGAACCAGGCCTGGATCCCACAAGACTTGTCTGTACCTTGTGCAGAATAGACAGTTCTAACAGCCTCAACCATCCATCCTTGTACTCAAGTGCACTTATTCCTATATTTTTTTTTTTTATATGTCCCGATATTTTGGGGGATACCCATATGTAAAAATGCTAAATAACACACATCTGTGTTGGCTACCTATTCCTCCTTCGCCGCCTCTTCCACGGCCACATCCACCCATTCACCGCCTCCTCAACCTCTTCCTCCTACATCATTCCTAATTTTAATTTTTTTTAAGGTCTTTTTTATGTCTTTTTTATTCATTTCATTTCCCTATCCACATTTGTTTGCAGAGCACTTGCCATGCTCTTAAGCACATTTTGCTGCCTTTTGCAGCCCTCTAGCTCTTTCCATGACATTTTTACAGCCATTTTAGTGCTCAAAAGTTTGGGTCCCCATTGACTTCAACCTGAACATCCAGATGTCCGCTCAACTCTAAGTATCACATAGGATAGGATTAGGTGCAAAGCTCAGCAGGTATCACACAGGATAGAATTAGATACACAGCTCAGAATGCAGTATCTCACAGGATAGGATTAGGGCTCTTTCACACCTGCGTTCTTTTCTTCCGGCATAGCGTTCCGTCGTCGGGGCTCTATGCCGGAAGAACCCTGATCAGTTTTATCCTAATGCATTCTGAATGGAGAGAAATCAGTTCAGGATGCATCAGGATGTCTTCAATGCCGGAACGGAATGTTTTTTGGCCGGAGAAAATATCGCAGCATGCTGCGCTTTTTGCTCCGGCCAAAAATCCTGAAGACTTGCCGCAAGGCCGGATCCGGAATAAATGCCCATTGAAAGGCATTGATCCGGATCCGGCCTTAAGCTAAACGTCGTTTCGGCGCATTGCCGGATCCGACATTTAGCTTTTTCTGAATGGTTACCATGGCTGCCGGGACACTAAAGTCCTGGCAGCCATGGTAAAGTGTAGTGGGGAGCGGGGAGCAGCATACTTACCGTCTGTGCGGCTCCCGGGGCGCTTCAGAGTGACGTCAGGGCGCCCCACGCGCATGGATGACGTGATCGCATGGCACGTCATCCATGCGCATGGGGTGCTCTAACGTCACTCTGGAGCGCCCCGGGAGCCGCACGGACTGTAAGTATACCGCTCCCCCGCTCCCCGCTACTACTATGGCAACCAGGACTTTAATAGCGTCCCGGCTGCCATAGTAACACTGAAAGCATTTTGAAGACGGATCCGTCTTCAAATGCTTTCAGTACACTTGCGTTTTTCCAGATCCGGCGTGTAATTCCGGCAAGTGGAGTACACGCCGGATCCGGACAACGCAAGTGTGAAAGAGGCCTTAGATACACAGCTCAGCAGACAGTATCACACAGGATAGGATTAGATACAAAGCTCAGCAGACAGTATCACACAGGATAGGATTAGATACACAGATCAGCAGACATTATCACACAGGATAGGATTAGATACATAACTCAGCAGACAGTATCACACAGGATAGGATTAGATACACAGATCAGCAGACAGTATCACACATGATAGGATTAGATACACAGCTCAGCAGACAGTATCACACATGGTAGGATTAGATACACAGCTCAGCAGAAAGTATCACACAGGATAGGATTAGATACACATCTCAGCAGACAGTATTACTCAGGATAGGATTAGATACAAAGCTCAGCAGACAGTATCACACGGGATAGGATTAGATACAAAGCTCAGCAGACAGTATCACTCAGGATAGGATTAGATACACAGCTCAGCAGACAGTATCACACATGATAGGATTAGATACGCAGCTCAGCAGACAGTATCACTCAGGATAGGATTAGATACACAGCTCAGCAGACAGTATCACACGGGATAGGATTAGATACAAAGCTCAGCAGACAGTATCACTCAGGATAGGATTAGATACAAAGCTCAGCAAACAGTATCACACATGATAGGATTAGATACGCAGCTCAGCAGACAGTATCACTCAGGATAGGATTAGATACACAGCTCAGCAGACAGTATCACACAGGATAGGATTAGATACACAGCTCAGCAGTCAGTATCAAACGGGATAGAAATAGATACACAGGTCAGCAGACTGTATCACACAGGATAGGATTAGATACACATCTCAGCAAACAGTATCACACAGAATAGGATTAGATACACAGATCAGCAGACATTATCACACAGGATAGGATTAGATACATAACTCAGCAGACAGTATCACACAGGATAGGATTAGATACACAGATCAGCAGACAGTATCACACATGATAGGATTAGATACAGAGCTCAGCAGACAGTATCACACATGGTAGGATTAGATACACAGCTCAGCAGACAGTATTACACAGGATAGGATTAGATACACATCTCAGCAGGCAGTATCACACAGGATAGGATTAGATACACATCTCAGAAGGCAGTATCACACAGGATAGGATTAGATACACATCTCAGCAGGCAGTATCACACAGGATAGGATTAGATACACAGATCAGCAAGGATTAGATACACAGCTCAGCAGACAGTATCACACAGAATAGGATTAGATACACAGCTCATCAGACAGTATCACACAGGATAGGATTAGATACACAGCTCAGCAGACAGTATCACACAGGTAGGATTAGATACACAGCTCTGCAGACAGTATCACACAGGATAGGATTAGATACACAGATCAGCAAGGATTAGATACACAGCTCAGCAGACAGTATCACACAGAATAGGATTAGATACACAGATCAGCAGGCAGTATCACACAGGATAGGATTAGATACACAGATCAGCAAGGATTAGATACACAGCTCAGCAGACAGTATCACACAGAATAGGATTAGATACACATCTCAGCAGGCAGTATCACACAGGATAGGATTAGATACACAGATCAGCAAGGATTAGATACACAGCTCAGCAGACAGTATCACACAGAATAGGATTAGATACACAGCTCATCAGACAGTATCACACAGAATAGGATTAAATACACAGCTCAGCAGACAGTATCACACAGGATATGATTAGATACACAGTTCAGCGGACTGTATCACACAGGATATAATTAGATACACAGTTCAGCAGACATTATCACACAGAATAGGATTAAATACACAGCTCAGCAGACAGTATCACACAGGATAAGTTTAGATACACAGCTCAGCAGTCAGTTTTTACACAGGATAAGATTAGATACACAGCTCAGCAGACAGTATCACACAGGATATGATTAGATACACAGTTCAGCGGACTGTATCACACAGGATATAATTAGATACACAGTTCAGCAGATAGCGGGGTGCTGTAGATGTCACTGTTATGGAGGATACTGTCGATATCTTTTAACAACACACAGAAACATTAAATGAAATAGATGAAATATACCCGTGCGAAGCCGGGTCCTTCTGCTAGTATCTATATATATATATATATATGGAAATTTAAATAAAATTATATATATATATATATATTAAAATAGACCAGAAAGTGAACGGCACTCCTTTAGATGATAAAAAAATAACTCCTTTGTTCACCGGTGCGGGGCAACGTTTCGGCTCAGCACTACACGTGGTAAGTATATATAGGCAATACAACACACATCAGAGTCATGTGATCCAATCAAATCAGTGGGTGTTGATATAATTAACATACAAGACAAAACAAAAAAGTTGTGCAAAAAATACAATACAAATTGCAAGGTAAAAACTCGGTTACGTGCAATAATCGTGACATATATTTCGGCATAATAATCTTATAATAAACCTGTAAACCCCTGATGATCGACATCATCTGGCAATACTGACCAAGTTACATATTGAAACTAAAATTTGTGTAGGGGGAGGAGTCAAAGGGCAAGTGATGCAAACATACCCATCGGGTAAGACACGCTATCAATCCACCATCATGGCGTTGTATGTCTTCTATTGCGCCTGCTCAGAGGAGTGCCAATCAGGGGATACACGGCCGGCTGAGTGAGTCATGCATCACAAACGACTCCCGGCGCATGCGCATTTCCACTCCTCCGTTCCGTACTCATCCCTGGTGTGTGCGATGTTCCGCGCATGCCCAGTGTACTCCAGGCATACACGCGCCATCTTGATTGTTGGCAAACTGCCCAAGCTCCACCTGTCATTGCTAATATCATCAGAAAACCAGCTACATGATCGAGTATGATGCCGCAACGCAGCAGGGACGGTCCCCTTCACAGGGCTATAACCCTGCCATCTAGGGCAGCACCCCAAGGACCACCACAATGCAGATCGAACCACCAGAGCTAACAACAATTTACCCTATGGCACTCCACAGAAAAGGTAGTGTACATTATATAAAGCATTACAATAGGCGTGCCAAATTCCCGACGGATATGCCTGCAACTACTCGACTTTATTGTCCATCCCTTCTTTCTTCATATTGTGTAAGTGATCTAAAAGAAAAGAAAGGAAAAAAGTTTTTAGAAAAAACATTATAAGGCTACTTTCACACTAGCGCTTGATCGGATCCGTTCTGAACGGATCCGATCATATTAATGCAGACGGAGGCTCCGTTCAGTACGGATCCGTCTGCATTAATAACTTAGAAAAATTTCTAAGTGCGAAAGTAGCCTGAGCGGATCCGTTCAGACTTTCAATGTAAAGTCAATGGGGGACGGATCCGCTTGAAGATTGAGCCATATGGTGTCATCTTCAAGCGGATCCGTTCCCATTGACTTACATTGTAAGTCTGAACGGATCCGCTCGCCTCCGCACGGCCAGGCGGACACCCGAACGCTGCAATCAGCGTTCAGCTGTCCGCCTGGCCGTGCGGAGGCGAGCGGAGCGGAGGCTGAACGCCGCCAGACTGATGCAGTCTGAGCGGATCCGCTCCATTCAGACTGCATCAGGGCTGGACAGAAGCGTTCGGGTCCGCTCGCGAGCCCCTTCAAACGGCGCTCACGAGCGGACCGACGAACTCTAGTGTGAAAGTAGCCTAAAATTGTTACAATTCTTCAAATCCACACCCCTTAGGACACGTTACACACCCCAGGTCAGAGAAGGCAAACAACCCTTTACGTAATATCCCCAAAATTGTATTCCACATTCAATCCATTGGGCTTCAGGCTGCCCAACCTATGCATCCATAGTAACTCCCTGGGTTTTAACAACTTAGATCTATCACCACCACGTCTGGGTAGCGGTATGTGGTCCAAAATCCAACACTTCAAATCATTCTCCTTATGAGCCGCCTCAGTGAAATGTTTAGACACCGCAGGTCGGGGCTCTTTTTTCTGATACTGCACCGGTGGTTGTTGAGACGAGTTTTTTTCAACTCCGTGGAAGTCTCACCCACATACAATAAGTTGCACTGGGCGAGACAACACATATATGACAAAACTGGAATCACAAGTTAAGTGAAACATGATGTCATAGGATATACCTGTACTGGGATGTGTAAATGTCTTCCCTTTACGTATATACTTACAGTTAACACAGCCAAGGCAGAGAAAACAACCCAGCCCAGGCTGTGTCTCAAACAATGGAGGGCTGTCATCAGGCATTCAAGTTCCTTGCTGATCACTTTAAAAATATATATGTATAGTGGACCTGATTTCTTTTGGGAAAAAGAAAAATAAATGATTATATTCTAGGGTGCTTTGGAATATATTAAAATGCTGCAATGGTTAAATTTGGCCATATTTTAAAATATTTACGGCAGGGGCGTAGCTAGAACTGACTGGGCCCCACAGCAAATTTTTGTACTGGGCCCCTCCCAAACTTAATGGACGCACTCATACACACACTCGCCACATACATGGACGCACTCATACAGGCACTCGCCACATACATGGACGCACTCATACAGGCACTCGCCACATACATGGACGCACTCATACAGGCACTCACCACATACATGGACGCACTCATACAGGCACTCACTACATACATGGATGCACTCATACAGGCACTCACCACATACATGGACGCACTCATACAGGCACTCACTACATACATGGATGCACTCATACAGGCACTCACCACATACATGGACGCACTCATACAGGCACTCACTACATACATGGATGCACTCATACAGGCACTCACCACATACATGGACGCACTCATACAGGCACTCACTACATACATGGATGCACTCATACAGGCACTCACCACATACATGGACGCACTCATACAGGCACTCGCCACATACATGGACGCACTCATACAGGCACTCGCCACATACATGGACGCACTCATACAGGCACTCGCCACATACATGGACGCACTCATACAGGCACTCACCACATACATGGACGCACTCATACAGGCACTCACCACATACATGGACAGACTCATACAGGCACTCACTACATACATGGATGCACTCATACAGGCACTCACCACATACATGGACGCACTCATACAGGCACTCACTACATACATGGACGCACTCATACAGGCACTCACCACATACATGGACGCACTCATACAGGCACTCGCCACATACATGGACGCACTCATACAGGCACTCACCACATACATGGACGCACTCATACAGGCACTCACCACATACATGGACACACTCATACAGGCACTCACTACATACATGGACGCACTCATACAGGCACTCACCACATACATGGAGGCACTCATACACTCACCACATACATGGATGCACTCATACAGGCACTCACCACATACATGGACGCACTCATACAGGCACTCACTACATACATGGACGCACTCATACAGGCACTCACCACATACATGGACGCACTCATACAGGCACTCACTACGTACATGGACGCACTCATACAGGCACTCACCACATACATGGACGCACTCATACAGGCACTCGCCACATACATGGATGCACTCATACACGCACTAACCACATAAATGGACGCACTCATACAGGAACTCACTACATACATGGACGCACGTATACAGGCACTCACCACATACATGGAGGCACTCATACACTCACCACATACATGGACGCACTCATACAGGCACTCACTACATACATGGACGCACTCATACAGGCACTCACCACATACATGGACGCTCTCATACAGGCACTCACTACATACATGGACGCACTCATACAGGCACTCACTACATACATGGACGCACTCATACAGGCACTCACCACATACATGGACGCACTCATACAGGCACTCACTACATACATGGACGCACTCATACAGGCACTCACCACATACATGGACGCACTCATACAGGCACTCACCACATACATGGACGCACTCATACACGCACTCACTACATACATGGACGCACTCATACAGGCACTCACTACATACATGGACGCACTCATACAGGCACTCACCATATACATGGACGCACTCATACAGGAACTCACTACATACATGGACGCTCTAATACAGGCACTCACTACATACATGGACGCACTCATACAGGCACTCACCACATACATGGACGCACTCACATACGCACTCACCACATATATGGACATATATACTGTGTATATATATATATACACACACACACATTACATACACATGAACTTACAAGTAGTTATACACCTATTTCTACAGACAGACACTATTTCTACAGACAGACACTTACCTTTCCTGTAGACAGCTGATGTCTGGTCCTCACAGGCAGCCTGGAGAAGTAGGTGCCATCACCCCTCTGTGCCATCCAGTGACAGCAGTAGTAGGTTTTAGGTGGGACCAGTCTCCCTCCATAGTCCCACTCCCAGTCCCTCCTCCCCACAGCAGGACAGGTAACAACCCCCCCATTTAATAAAACATGAAAAACATGAAAAAAATTGTTTAAACAAAATACTAAACATGAGCGGAGGGGGTTGTAGATTAGATATATGATAGATAGATAGATGGAGTCATGCATGCTGATCACTGCAGTCTGCACAGTCCTGCTTGTACATACACACCTCATATCTCAGCAGGAGTGTGAACCATAGGAATCTAATAGAGCAGTTTCACGTTACGTCATTCCTGTCATGTGACGTCTGCCGGAAGTCGAGCTGCTTTGTGATAGGAGCTTTACAATTCAAGTTAGTAGGCGGGAAATGGTGTGTGCACGGTGATGACAATGCCGGGGACGGGCGGAGGACAGCTGTAGGGCTCACACTGTTAGGGCTCACAGCTGTAGGGCTCACACATTACTAGGTGAGATCATGGCATTGCTGAGGAGTGGGGGCCACTAAGCGCCCAGTGTAGTGGGCGGGGCGCGGGCGGTCCAACATGAGGTAGGCCGGCGGATGCGGTGGAGGGGGCCGGAACGGGGGCGTAGCAGAGGCGGAGCCAGGCTGGCACCAGCGCCGCCCGCAGACCGCAGTGCAGGAAAGGAATTAATTTCCCCGCCCCCTCCACCGCCTGAGTCCGCCTCCTACTAACTAGAGGGACTGGGTGGGAGGACTCAGGAGGCGGACTCAGGCGGTGGAGGGGGCGGGGAAATTCATTCCTTTCCTGCACTGCGGTCTGCGGGCGGCGCTGGTGCCAGCCTGGCTCCGCCTCCGCTACGCCCCGTTCCGGCCCCCTCCACCGCATCCGCCGGCCTACCTCATGTTGGACCGCCCGCCCACTACACTGGGCGGGCGGTCGGCCCCCTGGCTGCCTGTGAGTGCTGTGATGTATAAAAAAATAAATAAAAAATAATAATGATGCGGTCCGGACGGGCGGGCCCCCAGTGGCGTAGGGCCCCATAGCCACTGCTATGGTTGCTATGGCGATCCCTACGCCACTGGTTTACGGGTGGGTCAGTGTAATGGTAATGCTTTTTAGAAGAAAAGACTGAGCATGGAGTACTATAAAGCATGGTGGTTATATTAATTAAAAAATATATAATAAAAGGTACAGGGAGTGGTGTAAAGTATGGTGGTTATATTGATTATGAATAAGAAAATGTACATATATCTTAATAAACGAATAAAACATATATATATATATATATATATATATACATATATAGACATATACACACATGTACACATGTACATCAGCATAAAAATACATACCATCATTTATATAAATAAAAAGAGGGTATAATAATTATATATATATATATATAAAAAAGTCCTACTGTACATAAAATTGCATATATTAGTAAATAAAACGGTGGGGTGGATGTTGGCTGATTGTTTATATTGGTGGGGAAAAATTCTGTTAGATAGAGGGGAGCAACCCCAGGAGATTAACCTCTTTTAGAATCCAAGGGTAATGGCTGCTGATACAATGTTGTCATTCTTTTATGAAGCTGTATCGGTCGTCTATCATAGATACAGTTTCACAAATGTAGCTAGCAGAGGTTTCATAGGCAGTAATGTACAGTTGCAGATGTTTGTTACATAAAATGAGTATTAGGAGTATAACACTGAGGCCGCCCTTAACCCTGGTCTACTACAACACTCGGAGAAGTGTATAGATGCAGTAACCTAAAGTATTGTAAAATGATCCGTTGCATGGGCCCCTTGCATAAAAAATCATTAAATATTCTTGGTGGAATATCAAGCGACGAGATGTTAAGAATTTTCAGAGGATGTCCTTTAAAAAAGTTTATACTAGAAGATGGTCTCATTTATTTCATTCAACCCTTGGGGCGCAAGGGTATCCAATTGGTACATCGTCGCTGTACTGAACCGATTGTATGGGTTTTCTGGTATGTAATCAATTGGTGTGATCCTGATTGGATGTTTTTGTTTCTCTGGTGTGGAGGCACAATGTCTGGAGAGGCTGTGTTTTTGGTAAAGTTTTTGGATGTTGTGCCTATGTTGGTTTAGCCTACAGTGTGACTCCTGGGTGGTGCGGCCTACATACTGAAGCCCGCAGCTACACTCAATTAGATAAATTACATAGCTAGATTGGCATGTCAGATGATACTTTATCATGAAGGTGGTCCCATTATTATTAGACGAAAAATATGTACATTTATTGGTTATAGTCTTGCAGCATAGGCACCGACTCTTTCCACATTTGTAGCTGCCTAGTTTTTTGGGGGATAAAAGTGGGCCAGCAGAAATGGCTTTTTTATGTTGTTTCGGCTTGCTGGGGGCAAGGAGGTCCTTAAACGTCGGGGCTCTCCTGTAGGTCATTCTAGGCTTAGGGGGTAAGTGTTTTGCAAGGTATGGATCCTGTAGTAGGATATACCAGTGTTTTGAAAAAATTGTACGTATATTGTTGTTGGATGTATTAAACTGTGTGACAGAGTTTATATTCATTTCTGTGTGTGTCCCTTGCCTTTTTGTGGGCTGTAGACAGGTTTCCTGTGTATCGGTCATGGTTCTACCATAGGTGTTTTTTATGAGTTTCCTCGGGTAGCCTTTCTCGATAAACCTTTTTTTTGAGGATTTTTGCCTGATTTTTAAAGTCACTATCAAGGGTACAGTTTCGTTGGATCCGTTTGTATTGACTATATGGGATGTTTTCTAACCATTTTTTGTTATGAAAACTTGAAAAATTGATATAACTATTTGTATCAATGGATTTAAAGTATGTTTTGGGTGGCCACCGTACAATTTTTTCAAAACACTGGTATATCCTACTACAGGATCCATACCTTGCAAAACACTTACCCCCTAAGCCTAGAATGATCTACAGGAGAGCCCCGACGTCTAAGAACCTCCTTGCCCCCAGCTAGTGGGCAGCTAGTGAAGTTAGCGTTTTAGCCAGCGGTAGCCTGGCCTGTATTTATGTCTGAGAGAGATACAAGTATAAGAGCCTAGTCCAGGAAGGTGGCACAGTAGCCTACACGCTGTGGGAATAACAGCGTGCAGTATACAAGCAGAGAGACACCTGAACAATAAAGGACGTATGAAATAAGCTACTGCAGATGCATAGAGCCACCTAGTGGACGGACTCGATAATCATAGACAATACTGTGATAATCACTAGCAGGCAGGCTATGCTGATAATTTTAACTATAGGGTTAATATAGAGTTCTAAGAAAGTTATTTTAAGGACAAGTGATAAAAGCTATTTTTTTGAATTATTAACACGTGTCAATCCAGGGACACTGATGGTCCTAGTGGCCAATTGTAAATAATACATCTTCTAGTATAAACTTTTTTAAAGGACATCCTCTGAAAATTCTTAACATCTCGTCGCTTGATATTCCACCAAAAATATTTAATGATTTTTTATGCAAGGGGCCCATGCAACAGATCATTTTACAATACTTTAGGTTACTGCATCTATACACTTCTCCGAGTGTTGTAGTAGACCAGGGTTAAGGGCGGCCTCAGTGTTATACTCCTAATACTAATTTTATGCAACAAACATCTGCAACTGTACATTACTGCCTATGAAACCTCTGCTAGCTACATTTGTGAAACTGTATCTATGATAGACGACCGATACAGCTTCATAAAAGAATGACAACATTGTATCAGCAGCCATTACCCTTGGATTCTAATGAGGTTAATCTCCTGGGGTTGCTCCCCTCTATCTAACAGAATTTTTCCCCACCAATATAAACAATCAGCCAACATCCACCCCACCGTTTTATTTACTAATATATGCAATTTTATGTACAGTAGGACTTTTATATATATATATATATATATATATATATATATATATATATATAATTATTATTATTATACCCTCTTTTTATTTATATAAATTATGGTATATATTTTTATGCTGATGTACATGTGTGTATATGTCTATATATATATATATATATATATATATATATATATATATATGTTTTATTCGTTTATTAAGATATATGTACATTTTCTTATTCATAATCAATATAACCACCATACTTTACACCACTCCCTGTACCTTTTATTATATATTTTTTAATTTTTAATTAATATAACCACCATGCTTTATATTACTCCATGCCCAGTCTTTTCTTCTAAAAAGCATTACCATTACAATGACCCACCCGTAAACATTTAAAAATACGGCCAAATTTAACCATTGCAGCATTTTTATATATTCCAAAGCACCCTAGAATATAATCATGTATTTGTCTTTTTCGCAAAAGAAATCAGGTCCACTATACATATATATTTTTAAAGTGATCAGCAAGGAACTTGAATGCCTGATGACAGCCCTCCATTGTTTGAGACACAGCCTGGGCTGGGTTGTTTTCTCTGCCTTGGCTGTGTTAACTGTAAGTATATACGTAAAGGGAAGACATTTACACATCCCAGTACAGGTATATCCTATGACATTATGTTTCACTTAACTTGTGATTCCAGTTTTGTCATATATGTGTTGTCTCGCCCATGCAACTTATTGTATGTGGGTGAGACTTCCACGGAGTTGAAAAAAAACTCGTCTCAACAACCACCGGTGCAGTATCAGAAAAAAGAGCCCCGACCTGCGGTGTCTAAACATTTCACTGAGGCGGGCTCATAAGGAGAATGATTTGAAGTGTTGGATTTTGGACCACATACCGCTACCCAGACGTGGTGGTGATAGATCTAAGTTGTTAAAACCCAGGGAGTTACTATGGATGCCTAGGTTGGGCAGCCTGAAGCCCAATGGATTGAATGTGGAATACAATTTTGGGGATATTACGTAAAGGGTTGTTTGCCTTCTCTGACCTGGGGTGTGTAACGTGTCCTAAGGGGTGTGGATTTGAAGAATTGTAACAATTTTATAATGTTTTTTCTAAAAACTTTTTTCCTTTCTTTTCTTTTGGATCACTTACACAATATGAAGAAAGAAGGGATGGACAATAAAGTCGAGTAGTTGCAGGCATATCCGTCGGGAATTTGGCACGCCTATTGTAATGCTTTATATAATGTACACTACCTTTTCTGTGGAGGGCCATAGGGTAAATTGTTGTTAGCTCTGGTGGTTCGATCTGTATCATTTTTCAACTGCCCTGTGTGTATATATATTTGTTTACCGGCCTGAGGAGATCCCTCTCGAGTAGATAGATCTCTGCATAACTTTTAGTGAGCCCCCCATCGATAGCCACGTGAATTGTGGTGGTCCTTGGGGTGCTGCCCTAGATGGCAGGGTTATAGCCCTGTGAAGGGGACCGTCCCTGCTGCGTTGCGGCATCATACTCGATCATGTAGCTGGTTTTCTGATGATATTAGCAATGACAGGTGGAGCTTGGGCAGTTTGCCAACAATCAAGATGGCGCGTGTATGCCTGGAGTACACTGGGCATGCGCGGAACATCGCACACACCAGGGATGAGTACGGAACGGCGGAGTGGAAATGCGCATGCGCCGGGAGTCGTTTGTGATGCATGACGCACTCAGCCGGCCGTGTATCCCCTGATTGGCACTCCTCTGAGCAGGCGCAATAGAAGACATACAACGCCGTGATGGTGGATTGATAGCGTGTCTTACCCGATGGGTATGTTTGCATCACTTGCCCTTTGACTCCTCCCCCTACACTAATTTTAGTTTCAATATGTAACTTGGTCAGTATTGCCAGATGATGTTGGTCATCAGGGGTTTACAGGTTTATTATAAGATTATTATGCCGAAATATATGTCACGATTATTGCACGTAACCGAGTTTTTACCTTGCAATTTGTATTGTATTTTTTGCACAACTTTTTAGTTTTGTCTTGTATGTTAATTATATCAACACCCACTGATTTGATTGGTCACATGACTCTGATGTGTGTTGTATTGCCTATATATACTTACCACGTGTATCTGTTCTTTGCTTGACAAAGGCTCTAGTGCTGAGCCGAAACGTTGCCCCGCACGGGGGAACAAAGGAGTTATTTTTTATCATCTAAAGGAGTGCCGTTCACTTTCTGGTCTATATATATATATAGATACTAGCAGAAGGACCCGGCTTCGCACGGGTATATTTCATCTATTTCATTTAATGTTTCTGTGTGTCGTTAAAAGATATCGACAGTATCCTCCACAACAGTGACATCTACAGCACCCCGCTATCTGCTGAACTGTGTATCTAATCTTATCCTGTGTGATACTGACTGCTGAGCTGTGTATCTAATCCCATCCTGTGTGATACTGTCTGCTGAGCTGTGTATCTAATTATATCCTGTGTGATACTGCCTGCTGAGCTGTGTATCTAATCCTATCATGTGTGATACTGCCTTCCGAGCTGTGTATCTAATTCTCTCCAATGTGATACTGTCTGCTGAGCTGTGTATCTAATCCTATCCAGTGTGATACTGTCTGCTGAGCTGTGTATCTAATCCTATCCAGTGTGATACTGTCTGCTGAGCTGTGTATCTAATCCTTGCTGATCTGTGTATCTAATCCTGTCCTGTGTGATACTGTCTGCTGAGCTGTGTATCTAATATCCTATCCTGTGTGATACTGCCTGCTGAGCTGTGTATCTAATATCCTATCCTGTGTGATACTGTCTGCTGAGCTGTGTATCTAATCCTATCCTGTGTGATACCGTCTGCTGAGCTGTGTATCTAATCCTATCCTGTGTGATACTATCTGCTGAGCTGTGTATCTAATCCTATCCTGTGTGATACCTGCTGAGCTTTGCACCTAATCCTATCCTATGTGATACTTAGAGTTGAGCGGACATCTGGATGTTCAGGTTGAAGTCAATGGGGACCCGAACTTTTGAGCACTAAAATGGCTGTAAAAATGTCATGGAAAGAGCTAGAGGGCTGCAAAAGGCAGCAAAATGTGCTTAAGAGCATGGCAAGTGCTCTGCAAACAAATGTGGATAGGGAAATGAAATGAATAAAAAAGACATAAAAAAGACCTTAAAAAAAATTAAAATTAGGAATGATGTAGGAGGAAGAGGTTGAGGAGGCGGTGAATGGGTGGATGTGGCCGTGGAAGAGGCGGTGAAAGAGGAACAGGTAGCCAACACAGATGTGTGTTATTTAGCATTTTTACATATGGGTATCCCCCAAAATATCGGGACATATAAAAAAGAAATAGGAATAAGTGCACTTGAGTACAAGGATGGATGGTTGAGGCTGTTAGAACTGTCTATTCTGAACAAGGTACAGACAAGTCTTGTGGGATCCAGGCCTGGTTCATTTTAATGAACGTGAGCTGCTGTGGACAGGCGTCTGCGTCTTGTCTGTAATGACGCCTCCTGCCAGGCTAAATACACGTTCAGAGAGTACACTGGCTGCAGGGCAGGCCAGCACCTCCGAGGCATACAGGGCAAGCTCTGGCCATGTGGACAATTTGGAGACCCAGAAGTTGAATGGGGCAGAGCCATCAGTCAGTACGTGTAGGTGTGTGCACAGGTACTGTTCCACCATGTTGT
This sequence comes from Bufo gargarizans, assembly GCF_014858855.1. Lineage (NCBI taxonomy): Eukaryota > Metazoa > Chordata > Amphibia > Anura > Bufonidae > Bufo > Bufo gargarizans. The sequence goes on from NC_058088.1 coordinate 8,995,305, forward strand.
TCAAATGCTGCCTCCTGCTAACACGCTCCATATCAGCAGTTGGGGCCGGTTGTTGCAGCGAGGTGACAAAGCTTTTCCACATGTCGGCCATGTTAACCCTGCCTTCTGAGGTGCTGGTGCTGACACAGCTGCGTTGGCGACCTCTTCCTCCTCCCCTGCCTTCGCCTTGTGCTTCCACTTGTCCCCGGCGTCAGTCGGGAATGCTCTCAGGAGCGCGTCTACCAGCGTGTGCCTGTAGTCGCGCATCTTCCGATCACGCTCCAGTAAGGGGATTAAGGACGGCACATTGTCTTTGTAACGGGGATCCATCAGGGTGGCCACCCTGTAGTCCGCACACGTTAAAATGTGGGCAACTCTGCTGTCATTGTGCAGGCACTGCAGCATGTAGTCGCTCATGTGTGCCAGGCTGCCCAGAGGTAAGGACAAGCTGTCTTCTGTGGGAGGCGTAATGTCTGCGTCCTCCGTAACCCCCAGCCACGCACCAGTGATAGGGCCTGAGCTGCGTTGGGTGCCACCCCGCTGTGACCAAGCTTCATCCCCATCCTCCTCATCCTCCTCGTCCTCCAGTAGTAGGCCCTGGCTGGCCAAATTTGTACCTGGCCTCTGCTGTTGCAAAAAACCTCCCTCTGAGCCACTTCTAAAAGACTGGCCTGAAAGTTTTAGAGATGACGCCTCTTCCTCCTCATCCTCTTCGTCCTGGGCCACATCCTCTTCCATCATCGCCCTAAGTGCTCTCTCAATGAGACATAGAAGTGCTATTGTAACGCTGATAATGGCGTCATCGCCACTGGCCATGTTGGTGGACAGGAGAGGGCTGGAAGCCTTAGTCCTGGGGGTCAAATCCAGTCAAGTGGCCCATTTTAGCCCCGCCCATTATTAAAAGCCCCTCCTATATATAATCGGCCACTCCCAACAAACACTGTACAGCTGACATTCTATAGTTGCGGCCTGTCTCTACACATTATACGGAGAGGGGAGGCCGTCCTGGCTGCACTGCCTGCTTCACATCATACAATAAACAGCAGCAGGCTACAGCCAGGAAGCTCCTCCGCTCTCCTCCCGTCTCTGCAGAGATTGACAGACAGACATTAGTTTCCCACATTTCCATCATCTTTACATCTTCTGAACACCCTTTCCTGCCACCCCAAATACTATACTGCAGAAACAGTCCCCCTGGAAATACTACTACCACACAGATAGTGCCCCCTTCAACAATTATTATTATTAAATAATTGTGCTAAGCTGATACTATGCCAGGGTGCCCCCAAAGTAACAGTGCTCCCCAAAATCCCACCAATAGAAATAATTCTCTGCCAGAGCATACTTAGTAGTAATAATGCCCATATAGTGCCCTAGTAATCATGTTCCTCATAGCCCCCAGTAGTAGTAAAGCTCCCCATAATACCCCCTAGTAGTACTAATGCTCCCTATAATATGACAGTACATGAAATACCCCCGCTTATTGCCCGCAGTTGAGCTAATGTCCCCATAATGTATGCCAGTATAAAATACCCCTATATAGTGCCCCAGTAAATGCCCTCATAGTGCTCATTTCCCCCTTCCCCATAGTGTCCCCATAATATGCCAGTAAAAAAATGCCCCTTCTTAGTGCCCCCAGCAGATGCCCCTATAGTGCTCCTCTCCCCCACGATGTGCCAGTAAAAAATGCCCCTTCTTAGTGCCACCATATGCCCCAATAGCGCTCCACTCCCCCATAGTGCCGCTCTCCCCTATAGTGCCTCCCATAATGTGCCAGTAAAAAATGCCCCCGTAGTGCCACCAAATGCCATAGTGCCCCCCATAATGTGCCAATACAAAAGGCCCCTTTAGAGCCCCCACTTCCCTATAGTGCCCCCAAATAATGCCCCTATAGTAAAACATTAGATGCCCCCTAGTGCCGCTCTCCCCTATAGTGCCCCCCATAATGTGCCAATAATTTTAAAAAAGCCCCTTTAGAGCCCCCAGATACCCCCATAGTGCTCCTCTTCCCCATGGTGCCCCCCATAATGTGCCAGTAATAAATTCCCCATATAGTGCCCCCCATAGTGCCAGCTCCTCCCAAAGTGCCAGCTCCCCTCATAGTGCAAGTTCCCCCCATAGTGCCAGCCCCCCCATAGTGTCAGCCCCCCATAGTGCCAGCTGCCCCCATAGTGCCAGCTCCCCCATAGTGCCAGCTCCTCCCCATAGTGCCAGCTCCCCCCATAGTGCCAGCCCCCCCATAGTGCCAGCCCCCCCATAGTGCCAGCCCTCCCATAGTGCCAGCACCCCCATAGACATAGTGCCATCTCCCTCATAGCCATAGTGCCAGCTCCCCCCCATAGTGCCAGCTCCCCCATAGCCATAGTGACAGCTCCCCCCACAAAGAAAAAAAAACCCACACTAATACTTACCTCCATCAGCAGCGATGCAGGTCTCTTCCGGCCTGTGTCCCTGCTGTGTGCTGCCCGGCTCAGGCAGCGCGATGATAATGACGTCATCGCGCTGCCTGAGCCGACCTCGGATAGGCTGCAGGCATTAGTGCCTGCGGCCTATCAGAAGAACAGGGGAGGGACACGCCTCTCCCTCCCCTGCCCCACAGTACAGCCATCTGTATCGCTGTCCTGAGGACGGCAATACAGATGAATATGGAGATGAGCGCTTCCACAATGGAAGCGCTCATCTCTTACTGCCCGCCTCCACTGCTGCCCTGTGGTGATCGGCGGTGCGGCCCTGAGGAATAAAAAAAATATATAAAATTTTGTTAAAGACGGGTGGCCCAGCAATTCCTCCCTGCCCCCCGGCCAAGCCTGCCCCTTTTGGTGGAGTACTCAAAACAGTGCAACAGGGCACACAGGTCTCGAATGGAGGCCCAGTCATTGGTGGTGAAGTGGTGCTGTTCCGCAGTGCGACTGACCCGTGCGTGCTGCAGCTGAAACTCCACTGACCCTATGGCCTGCTGCTGCTCGCACAGTCTGTCCAGCATGTGCAAGGTAGAGTTCCCCCTGGTTGGCACGTCACATATGAGGCAGTGAGCGGGAAGTCCAAAGTTACGCTGTAGAGCAGACAGCTGAGCGGCGGCAGGATGAGAACGCCGGAAGCGCGACCAGACGGCCCGCACTTTGTGCAGTAGCTCTGACATGTCGGGGTAGTTGTGAATGAATTTCTGCACCACGAAATTCAGCACATGCGCCAGGCAAGGGATGTGAGTCAAACCAGCTAGTCCCAGAGCTGCAACGAGATTTCGCCCATTATCGCACACCACTAGGCCGGGCTTGAGGCTCACCGGCAGCAACCACTCGTCAGTCTGTTGTTCAATACCCCACCACAACTCCTGCACGGTGTGGGGCCTGTCCCCCAAACATATGAGTTTCAGAATGGCCTGCTGACGTTTACCCCGGGCTGTGCTGAAGTTGGTGGTGAAGGTGTGTGGCTGACTGGATGAGCAGGTGGAAGAAGAGGAGGAGGAAGCCGAGTAGGAGGAGGAGGCAACAGGAGGCAAAGAATGTTGCCCTGCGATCCTTGGCGGCGGAAGGACGTGCGCCAAACAGCTCTCCGCCTGGGGCCCAGCTGCCACTACATTTACCCAGTGTGCAGTTAGGGAGATATAGCGTCCCTGGCCGTGCTTACTGGTCCACGTATCTGTGGTTAGGTGGACCTTGCTACAGATGGCGTTGCGCAGTGCACACTTGATTTTATCGAGACTTGGTTGTGCAGGGAAGGCACGGCTCTCTTGGAGAAGTAGTGGCGGCTGGGAACAACATACTGTGGGACAGCAAGCGACATGAGCTGTTTGAACCTGTCTGTGTCCACCAGCCTAAATGACAGCATTTCATAGGCCAGTAGTTTAGAAATGCTGGCATTCAGGGCCAGGGATCGAGGGTGGCTAGGTGTGAATTTACACTTTCTCTCAAATGTTTGTGAGATGAAGAGCTGAACGCTGCCGTGTGACATGGTGGAGATGCTTGGTGACGGAGGTGGTGGTGTTGGTGGTACATCCTCTGTTTGCTGGGCGGCAGGTACCAACATTTCTCCAGAGGCGGAGGAAGAGGCCGAGGCAGCAGCAGAAGAGGCCGAGGTGGCAGCAGCAGAAGAGGTAGCAGGGGGAGCCTGAGTGAGTTCTTTGTTTTTAAGGTGTTTACTCCACTGCAGTTCATGCTTTGCATGCAGGTGCCTGGTCATGCAGGTTCTGCTAAGGTTCAGAACGTTAATGCCTCGCTTCAGGCTCTGATGGCACAGCGTGCAAACCACTCGGGTCTTGTCGTCAGCACATTGTTTGAAGAACTGCCATGCCAGGGAACTCCTTGAAGCTGCCTTTGGGGTGCTCGGTCCCAGATGGCAGTGGCCAGTAGTAGGCGGACTCTCTTGGCGGCAGGTGTTCTGCTTTTGCCCACTGCTCCCTCTTTTGCTACGCTGTTGGCTCGGTCTCACCACTGCCTCTTCCTCCGAACTCTGAAAGTCAGTGGCACGACCTTCATTCCATGTGGGGTCTAGGACCTCATCGTCCCCTGCATCGTCTTCCACCCAGTCTTCCTCCCTGACCTCCTGTTCAGTCTGCACACTGCAGAAAGACGCAGCAGTTGGCACCTGTGTTTCATCATCAGAGACTTGCTGAGGTGGTATTCCCATGTCCTCATCATCAGGAAACATAAGTGGTTGTGCGTCAGTGCAGTCTATGTCTTCCACCGCTGGGGAAGGGCTAGGTGGATGCCCTTCGGAAACCCTGCCAGCAGAGTCTTCAAACAGCATAAGAGACTGCTGCATAACTTGAGGCTGAGACAGTTTCCCTGGTATGCATGGGGTGATGTGACAGACTGATGGGCTTGGTTTTCAGGTGCCATCTGTGCGCTTTCTGCAGAAGACTGGGTGGGAGATAATGTGAACGTGCTGGATCCACTGTCGGCCACCCAATTGACTAATGCCTGTACCTGCTCAGGCCTTACCATCCTTAGAACGGCATTGGGCCCCACCAAATATCGCTGTAAATTCTGGCGTCTACTGGGACCTGAGGTAGTTGGTACACTAGGACGTGTGGATGTGGCAGAACGGCCATGTCCTCTCCCAGCACCAGAGGGTCCACTAACACCACCACGACCATGTCCACGTCCACGTCCCTTACTAGATGTTTTCCTCATTGTTACCGTTCACCACAATAATAAAAAAAATATTTGGCCCAATGTATTGAATTCAAATTCAGGCCTTTTTTTACAGACACCTAACACTATCTGGCTATCTATTTACTGTATTACACTAATACAGGCACAGCAGTAACCACAGATTTAGCTGAATATAAATTGTAGGCCTAGTATTTAGGCCCTGGATGACAGGTTTCCTTTTACGGACAGAATTAGACTTGGAAATGCACGGTAGCGTGTGAAGTTATTGAGGATGACCCTATCAGCACCTTCAATGTAATATACCCTTTTATGGATAGTTTTAAACTTGGCCTGCTACAGCGGGAAACCACTGATTTAGGGACCTGTGTGAAGTTGGCACCCCATGTTCTTAAATTTCAAAAAGAAATACACCATTCGTTTGTGCTGCGTTTGTGCTGGTTTGTGCCGCAAAAATGAACGTTTGTGCCGGTTCGGTTCCTGAGATATTGCGCGTTAGATTTTTATGAAGCCCCGCCCATTTTCCACCCCATGTTCTTAAATTTCAAAAAGAAATACACAGCTGCGTTTGTGCTGCGTTTGTGCTGGTTTGTGCTGCAAAAATGAACGTTTGCGCCGCTTTAGTTTCCGAGATATTGCGCGCTTGATTTGCTGAAACCCCGCCCACTTTCCACCCCATGTTCTTAAATTTCAAAAAGAAATACACCATTCGTTTGTGCTGCGTTTGTGCTGGTTTGTGCCGCAAAAATGAACGTTTGTGCCGGTTCGGTTCCTGAGATATTGCGCGTTAGATTTTTATGAAGCCCCGCCCATTTTCCACCCCATGTTCTTAAATTTCAAAAAGAAATACACAGTTCGTTTGTGCTGCGTTTGTGCTGGTTTGTGCTGCAAAAATGAACGTTTGCGCCGCTTTAGTTTCCGAGATATTGCGCGCTTGATTTGCTGAAACCCCGCCCACTTTCCACCCCATGTTCTTAAATTTCAAAAAGAAATACACCATTCGTTTGTGCTGCGTTTGTGCTGGTTTGTGCCGCAAAAATGAACGTTTGTGCCGGTTCGGTTCCTGAGATATTGCGCGTTAGATTTTTATGAAGCCCCGCCCATTTTCCACCCCATGTTCTTAAATTTCAAAAAGAAATACACAGTTCGTTTGTGCTGCGTTTGTGCTGGTTTGTGCTGCAAAAATGAACGTTTGCGCCGCTTTAGTTTCCGAGATATTGCGCGCTTGATTTTCTGAAACCCCGCCCATTTTCCACCCCATGTTCTCAAATTTCAAAAAGAAATACACCATTTGTTTGTGCTGCGTTTGTGCTGGTTTGTGCAGCAAAAATTAACGTTTGCGCCGCTTTGGTTTCCGAGATATTGCGCGCTTGATTTGCTGAAACCCCGCCCACTTTCCACCCCATGTTTTTAAATTTCAAAAATAAATACACCATTCGTTTGTGCTGCGTTTGTGCTGGTTTGTGCCGCAAAAATGAACGTTTCTGCCAGTTCAGTTCCTGAGATATTGCGCGTTAGATTTTTATGAAGCCCCGCCCATTTTCCACCCTATGTTCTTAAATTTCAAAAAGAAATACACCGTTCGTTTGTGCTGCGTTTGTGCTGGTTTGTGCAGCAAAAATTAACGTTTGCGCCACTTTGGTTTCCGAGATATTGCGCGCTTGATTTGCTGAAACCCCGCCCACTTTCCACCCCATGTTTTTAAATTTTAAAAAGAAATACACCATTCGTTTGTGCTGCGTTTGTGCTGCAAAAATGAACGTTTGCGCCGCTTTGGTTTCCGAGATATTGCATGCTTGATTTGATGAAACCCCTCCCACTTTCCACCCCATGTTTTTAACCCTGACTCTAGACCCCCCAGGTGTGCTGCAGCTTGCCCCCCTCCTGCCCCCTTTCACAACTTTTTTTGGGGGGCACAAGCATATTATATATTTTTTTTTTTGCGTACGCTGACTGTGGCCGGGACTCTTAGCGTCACTGTTAGCGCATCGCACGCCCCACCGCTGATCAACTTCAGACGGTTGATCAGCGAGTTTGAATTTTAAAAAAAATCACATTTTTGGGGCTTTTTTAATTTTTTTGTCTGTTAGGTTTAGGGTAAGTTCCCGAACACCCGTCCCCCCACACACACGCACACCAAATAAAGTTTATCACACACACACACACACACTCCCCTATGGCCTGCCGGATGTTCTAGGCGGCATATGCCCAGCTTGCCTCTGAGAGCCCCAGTGAGGACGAGGATGACCCCACTTTCCTTTTGTCATCCGCGTCCTCCTCATCATCTAGCAATGATGATGAGACCCCAAGGCGGCGGAGACGCCGCCAGGTGGAGCAAGGAGACCGCCATGCTAGGGACCCTGTGGCCCACACTAGTACGAGAAGCTCTGGGGCTCGTACTAGTTTTCAGGCCCACCAGTTAAGACCACCGGAGCCCCCTACCGGTGAACTTGTCTGGTATACCCCAGAGCGTTTTGAGCCCGTGATTCCTGATTTTGTAGGCCAACCAGGAATCCAGATTTCCACAGTGGGCTTCACTGAATGCGACTACTTTAGTCTTTTTTTCAGTGACTCCTTTGTGAATCTGATGTTGGAGCAGACGAACCTGTACGCCCCACAGTTCATTGCTCAACATCCGGGCTCCTTTTTGGCTAGGCCCGGTGGCTGGACTCCGGTCTGTGCAGCCAAGATGAGGACGTTTTGGGGCCTCGTGCTGCATATGGGCCTAGTCAAGAAACCTAGTGTCAGGCATTACTGGAGTGGGGACGTCCTCTACCAGACCCCACTTTACAATTATGCAGATAATGCAGCATGTCCCCCCCAAGGTGATCCTGCCTATGACCGCCTGTACAAAATCAGGCCGGTCATCGATCACTTTGGGGCCAAATTTGTGCAGGTCTATGTACCTGGAAGGGAAGTCGCGGTTGATGAGTCTCTCATTGCTTTCAAGGGGAGACTCATTATCCGCCAGTATGTTCCCTCTAAGCGGGGGAGGTATGGCGTGAAGCTGTACAAACTTTGTGAGAGTACCTCAGGGTGCACTTACAAGTTTCGTGTGTACGAGGGTCGAGATTCCCGTATTCAACCCCCAGAATGTTCCCCCACTCTGGGTGTTAGCGGGAAACTTGTGTGGGACCTTATGCACCCACTGCTAGATAAGGGCTACCACTTGCACGTGGATAACTTTTATACTAGTATCCCCATAGTTTTATATCCGATTGTCAGGGGCTAAAATGGGGAAGGGGAACATAAATGTAGTACTCCATGGAAGTGTGGTACTCCTTGAAGCAACTAATAACGCAGAGGCCCGGATGATCGGGCCACGTGTCACACTGAGTAGTAGTGTCCTTCCGTATCCCCCTCCTGCGACACAGTCTGCACCTTTTTTGGGTCCGCCCTTCTTTCTAGTATGGGGGACCACACCTGGAAAGTGTTGGCCAGGGACGATCTGGGCGCCTCCAGTTCCCGAGGTACTCCGGCCTGCTCTTTCCCGGTCAGAAAAGATCCGGTCCTTGAGGACTGCCTCATAGAACTGGAGGAATGTCCCTGTGTTGCCAGCGCTCCGGGACAGCACAAAAGAGTTGTACAAGGCAACCTGCACCAAGCAGACCGCAACTTTTTTATACCATGCCGGGTTTTGCGCATGGCGTTATATGGCTCGAGGACTTGATCAGAGAGATCAACTCCTCCCATATAACGATTGTAGGCGACGATACAATCGGGCTTGAGGACCGTTGCCGCGGTACCTCGCACAGGGACAGGGGTGATGCCGTTACCGTGAATTGTGGACAGCATGAGGACATCCCTCTTGTCCTTATGCCTGACCAGCAACAGGTTTCCACTGGTAAGTGCACGGGTCGCACCCCTAGGGATAGGTACCTGGAGGGGGTGGCCAGGGAGGCCGCGTTGATTTTTCCGCACAGTCCCACAAGCGAACGTGGATCTGGCGGCAAGAGACTGGAACAAGGGGATACTAGTATAAAAGTTATCCACGCAAAGGTGGTAACCCTTATTTAGCAGTGGGTGCATAAGGTCCCACACAAGTTTCCCGCTAACACCCAGAGTGGGGGGACATTCTGGGGGTTGAATACGGGAATCTCGCCCCTCGTACACACAAAACTTGTAAGTGCACCCTGAGGTACTCTCACAAAGTTTGTACAGCTTCACGCCATACCTCCCCCGCTTAGAGGGAACATACTGGCGGATAATGAGTCTCCCCTTGAAAGCAATGAGAGACTCATCAACCGCGACTTCCCTTCCAGGTACATAGACCTGCACAAATTTGGCCCCAAAGTGATCGATGACCGGCCTGATTTTGTACAGGCGGTCATAGGCAGGATCACCTTGGGGGGGACATGCTGCATTATCTGCATAATTGTAAAGTGGGGTCTGGTAGAGGACGTCCCCACTCCAGTAATGCCTGACACTAGGTTTCTTGACTAGGCCCATATGCAGCACGAGGCCCCAAAACGTCCTCATCTTGGCTGCACAGACCGGAGTCCAGCCACCGGGCCTAGCCAAAAAGGAGCCCGGATGTTGAGCAATGAACTGTGGGGCGTACAGGTTCGTCTGCTCCAACATCAGATTCACAAAGGAGTCACTGAAAAAAAGACTAAAGTAGTCGCATTCAGTGAAGCCCACTGTGGAAATCTGGATTCCTGGTTGGCCTACAAAATCAGGAATCACGGGCTCAAAACGCTCTGGGGTATACCAGACAAGTTCACCGGTAGGGGGCTCCGGTGGACTTAACTGGTGGGCCGGAAAACTAGTACGAGCCCCAGAGCTTCTCATACTAGTGTGGGCCACAGGGTCCCTAGCATGGCGGTCTCCTTGCTCCACCTGGCGGTGTCTCCGCCGCCTTGGGGTCTCATCATCATCGCTAGATGATGAGGAGGACGCGGATGACAAAAAGTGGAGTCATCCTCGTCCTCACTGGGGCTCTTGGACTCTGAGGCAAGCTGGGCATATGCCGCCTAGAACATCCGGCGGGCCATAGGGGAGTGTGTGTGTGTGATAAACTTTATTTGGTGTGCGTGTGTGTGGGGGGACGGGTGTTCGGGAACTTACCCTAAACCTAACAGACAAAAAAATTAAAAAAGGCCCAAAAATGTGATTTTTTAAAAAAAATTCTAACTCGCTGATCAACCTTCCGAAGTTGATCAGCGGTGGGGCGTGCGATGCGCGAACAGTCAGCGTACGCAGAAAAAAAATATATAATATGCTTGTGCCCCCAAAAAAGTTATGGGGGGGGGGGGGGAGGGGGGCAAGCTGCAGCACTCCTGGGGGGTCTAGAGTCAGGGTTAAAAACATGGGGTGGAAAGTGGGCGGGGTTTCATCAAATCAAGCTTGCAATATCTCGGAAACCAAAGCGGCGCAAACGTTCATTTTTGCAGCACAAACCAGCACAAACGCAGCACAAACGAATGGTGTATTTCTTTTTGAAATGTAAAAACATGGGGTGGAAAGTGGGCGGGGTTTCAGCAAATCAAGCGCAATATCTCGGAAACCAAAGCGGCGCAAACGTAAATTTTTGCGGCACAAACCAGCACAAACGCAGCACAAACGAATGGTGTATTTCTTTTTGAAATTTAAGAACATGGTGTGGAAAATGGGCGGGGCTTCATAAAAATCTAACGCGCAATATCTCAGGAACTGAACCGGCACAAACGTTCATTTTTGCGGCACAAACCAGCACAAACGCAGCACAAACGAATGATGTATTTCTTTTTGAAATTTAAAAACATGGGGTAGAAAGTGGGCGGGGTTTCAGCAAATCAAGTGCGCAATATCTCGGAAACCAAAGCGGCGCAAACGTAAATTTTTGCTGCACAAACCAGCACAAACGCAGCACAAACGAATGGTGTATTTATTTTTGAAATTTAAGAACATGGGGTGGAAATTGGGCGGGGTTTCAGCAAATCGAGCGAAATATCTCGGAAACCAAAGCGGCGCAAATGTTCATTTTTGCAGCACAAACCAGCACAAACGCAGCACAAACGAACGGTGTATTTATTTTTGAAATTTAAGAACATGGGGTGGAAAATGGGCGGGGTTTCAGAAAATCAAGCGCGCAATATCTCGGAAACGAAAGCGGCGCAAACATTAATTTTTGCTGCACAAACCAGCACAAACGCAGCACAAACGAATGGTGTATTTCTTTTTGAAATTTAAAAACATGGGGTGGAAAGTGGGCGGGGTTTCAGCAAATCAAGCGCGCAATATCTCGGAAACCAAAGCGGCGCAAACGTTAATTTTTGCTGCACAAACCAGCACAAACGCAGCACAAACGAATGGTGTATTTCTTTTTGAAATTTAAAAACATGGGGTGGAAAGTGGGCGGGGTTTCAGAAAATCAAGCGCAATATCTCGGAAACCAAAGCGGCGCAAACGTTAATTTTTGCTGCACAAACCAGCACAAACGCAGCACAAACGAACGGTGTATTTCTTTTGGAAATTTAAGAACATGGGGTGGAAATTGGGCGGGGTTTCAGCAAATCGAGCGAAATATCTCGGAAACCAAAGCGGCGCAAACGTTCATTTTTGCAGCACAAACCAGCACAAACGCAGCACAAACGAACGGTGTATTTATTTTTGAAATTTAAGAACATGGGGTGGAAAATGGGCGGGGCTTCATAAAAATCTAACGCGCAACATCTCAGGAACCGAACCGGCACAAACGTTCATTTTTGCGGCACAAACCAGCACAAACGCAGCACAAACGAATGGTGTATTTTTTTTTGAAATTTAAAAACATGGGGTGGAAAGTGGGCGGGGTTTCAGCAAATCAAGTGCGCAATATCTCGGAAACCAAAGCGGCGCAAACGTTCATTTTTGCAGCACAAACCAGCACAAACGCAGCACAAACGAATGGTGTATTTATTTTAGAAATTTAAGAACATGGGGTGGAAAATGGGCGGGCCTTCATAAAAATCTAACGCGCGATATCTCAGGAACCGAACCGGCACAAACGTTCATTTTTGCGGCACAAACCAGCACAAACGCAGCACAAACGAATGGTGTATTTATTTTTGAAATTTAAGAACATGGGGTGGAAAATGGGCGGGGTTTCAGAAAATCAAGCGCGCAATATCTCGGAAACGAAAGCGGCGCAAACATTAATTTTTGCTGCACAAACCAGCACAAACGAATGGTGTATTTCTTTTTGAAATTTAAAAACATGGGGTGGAAAGTGGGCGGGGTTTCAGCAAATCAAGCGCGCAATATCTCGGAAACCAAAGCGGCGCAAACGTTAATTTTTGCGGCACAAACCAGCACAAACGCAGCACAAACGAATGGTGTATTTCTTTTTGAAATTTAAAAACATGGGGTGGAAAGTGGGCGGGGTTTCAGAAAATCAAGCGCAATATCTCGGAAACCAAAGCGGCGCAAACGTTAATTTTTGCTGCACAAACCAGCACAAACGCAGCACAAACGAACGGTGTATTTCTTTTGGAAATTTAAGAACATGGGGTGGAAAGTGGGCGGGGTTTCAGCAAATCGAGCGCAATATCTCGGAAACCAAAGCGGCGCAAACGTTCATTTTTGCAGCACAAACCAGCACAAACGCAGCACAAACGAACGGTGTATTTCTTTTTGAAATTTAAGAACATGGGGTGGAAAATGGGCGGGGCTTCATAAAAATCTAACGCGCAATATCTCAGGAACCGAACCGGCACAAACGTTCATTTTTGCGGCACAAACCAGCACAAACGAATGGTGTATTTATTTTTGAAATTTAAGAACATGGGGTGCCAACTTCACACAGGTGATTTAGGGAATTGCTAATTTGGGAATTGTATTTCAACCCAGAAAAAAATATATCCTTTGCCAGACAGCAGACAGTATTACAATTGGCTAGCCACAGCTGAAACACCAGATTTAGGGTACTGCTATTTTGGCAATTGTATTTCACCCCTCAATAAAATAGTAAGCACAGCCAAGCCCCTGATATAGTATATAGCAAAAAAAAACAAAACACTATTGATGGTTAAATGGACTTGGTGGCAGCTTGTGCTGGCGCACCACAAGACACAAAATGGCCGCCGATCACCCCAGAAAAAAGTGACAGAAAAACGCTCTGGGCAGCCTAAAAACTGTGAGCATTTAAATAGCAGAGGTTGAATGATTCACAGCTGTAGATCGATCACTTCATTAAGTGTTTTGGAAGAGTAAATCCCTGCCTAATCTCGCCCTAACAGCAGCAGCTGCATCCTCTCCCTACACTGATCAGAGCAGAGTGACGTGCGGCGCTACGTGACTCCAGCTTAAATAGAGGCTGGGTCACATGCTGCACTGGCCAATCACAGCCATGCCAATAGTAGGCATGGCTGTGACGGCCTCTTGTGGCAAGTAGTATGACGCTTGTTGATTGGCTGCTTTGCAGCCTTTCAAAAGCGCCAAGAAAGCGCCGAACACCGAACCCGAATCCGGACTTTTACGAAAATGCTCGGGTTCGGGTCCGTGTCACGAACACCCCAACACAGTTCGGGTTCGCTCATCCCTACTGCTGTATAAACGGATTTGTTCGAATTGGTTGAAGATTTACTTTTTTTCTTTTGAGCAACACTGTGTAAATTTTTGATCAGATGGTCTTTCTCCTTCAAAATGTTTTGCTTGACAAAAATTGCATATCTGATTTAAATCTCCACATGTGTGGGGTATAATGTTACCCTCATTAATATTAACTAAATCATTTATCATTGACATTCTTTCTATTGTTGCCCGGGATTCGTTATTTTCCACTCGTTTACTTCGGGCCAGTCTCTGTAATTGTCGTTCTTCTGATGTAAGACTTGCTCTCCTAGCTTTTTCTCTTTCAGCATGTCTCTTACGTTTTTGTCTTTCTCTTATATCATTTATCCTCTCCTGTGTGGCTGTTGATAAATGTGTTGTGTCTGTTTGTAGATCTGTTATCCTGCCTCTTTTTATTGCTTATTGCTGACGTAGTGTTGCTCGCCTAGCTCTGTGTGCTTTCACATTTTTCTGACGCTCATTTTCCTTTTCTTCAATAGATCTATTTGCTCGTTATTGTCTTTCTCTTAGGCCTATTGCACACGGCCGTTTTTTTTTCCTGTTTACTGGCCGTTTTTTGCGTTCCGTATACGGTCCGTATACGGAACCATTCATTTCAATGGTTCCGCAAAAAAAACGGAATGTACTCCGTATGCATTCCGTTTCCGTATTTCCATTTTTCCATTCCGTTTTAACATAGAACATGTCCTATTATTGCCCGCAAATCACAGTCCGTGGCTCCATTCAAGTCAATGGATCCGCCAAAAAAACGGAACACATACGGAAATGCATCCGTATGTCTTCCGTTTCCGTTCCGTTTTTTCCTGAACCATCTATTGAAAATGTTATGCCCAGCCCAATTTTATCTATGTAATTACTGTATACTGTATATGCCATACGGAAAAACGGAACGGAAAAACGGAACAGAAACGGAAACAAAAAACGGAACAACGGATCCATGAAAAACGGACCGCAAAACACTGAAAAAGCCATACGGTCGTGTGCAATAGGCCTGAGGCTGGGTTCAGACCTGAGCGTTTTACAGTGCGTTCCCTATGGGAATGGTTCTTACCTGAGCGTTTTACAGTGCGTACGATCGCGCTGTAAAACGCCCGACGCCCCAAGAAGTACATGAGCTTCTTTGGGGCGTCTTGTCGCACGTTCCCATACATAGACTTCCGGGAACGCGCGACAATGGGCGTTCGCTTGTCTCTGTATGCGCGATTGCAAACGCCGGTACAATCGCGCATACAGAGCGCTCCATCGCGAACGCTCAGGTCTGAACCCAGCGTTAGAGATTGTATTTTACGCTGATTTTCCTGTTCTTCTATAGATCTATTTGCTCTTCTGAATCTTTCTCTTTTAGCGTTTTTGTGACACTCATTTTCTTTTTTTTGAATTGATCTATTTGCTCGTTTTTTTCTTTGTTTTTCAGCCTTTCTTTTTTTGATTTTTACTTGCTGACTTGACTGTTTCTCCAGGAGAATTTGGTTATGTAGGGTTTCATTGTCTGTGTCTTTTGTCCTACTTGATGTGTCCTTTTTTTTGGGTGGCATGTTGTTAGTAAAAAGTCCAAGTAATATAGGCTTGTACTTTTATAATTTTATAATATTTTCTCTTACTGTAATACTGACTTATATGTAGCTGTAATATGCGTCACTGGTACTGACTTTTGGCTGAGACTGCAGGCACTGTGACTGGTGGCTGATATGACTGCCACTGACTGGTAGTGCTGAGACCACTTGCACTGTGACTGGTGACTGATACAGCTGGCACTGACTGGTGGTGCTGAGAGCACTGGCACTGTGACTGGTGGCTGATACTGCTGGCACTGATAGGTCGTGCTAATATGGCGGGCACTGTGAATGGTGGCTAATAGAGCTGGCACTAACTGGTGGTGCAGAAACCACTGTCACTGTGACTGGTGGCTAATACGCTTGGCACTGACAGTTGATGCTGAGACTGCTGTCACTGTGACTAGTGGGTGATACGGCTGGCACTGACTGCTGGCAATGACTGGTGGTGCTGAGACGGCAGTCACTGTGACTGGTGGCTGATAGAGCTGGCACTAACTGGTGGTGCTGAGACCACTGGCACTGTGACTGGTGGCTGATAGGGCTGGCACTGACTGCTGTTACTGTGACTGGTAGCAATGATTGATGGCTGGCAATTATTACTGGCACTGATTGGTGGTGCTGGCTAATACTGCTGGCAGCAGCTGCAGTGTGTATCTGAGAGCAATTTCTGTCACTGTGCATGTAATGGTGGCGCTTCTTATGCACTCTGCTCCAACTGACACCACACACCATAAGAGGCGGTTATTGTCCAGTGGCGCAGTTGTTGGATTGGTGTGATAGGACGGCTCCATGTTGTGGGCGGTCCGTACAGCGTGTGGTGTGCCGTGTGTTTATTGGCTGGCGCAATTGTGGGCGATCCGGGCAGCGACTCTGATTGGACGGCCGTGTTGCTGTGGGCTGTCCGGGCTGCATGTGATGTGCCGTGTTTTTATTGGCCGGCGGGGCAGTGCTTTGGGCGGTCCCTGCTGTGTGTGTGGAGTGTGTGCTGATTGGTTTGTACGCCGCGCATGCGCACTTCACTAATCGACACACACGCACGGACAACAGCCCTGAGCACGTACACAGGGCTTTTATTAGTAAAGATAAAAAGAGGTTACATCCTATGTTGCCCATATGTATCCCTCCTCCCATTGAACAGTTTCAAGGGTATTAATAAGACGTGATGTGTCTCTGAGGTAAGAGGGTAGTGAAGGAACATACCTGTGAAGTAGATTATCAATATATTCTAAAAGATTGGAGGGAAAGAACCAATCCCGGATATTATTGATCGTCCAGGAGGATTGGAAAGTGACTTGTGTATCTTTATAAAAAATAAAAGCGAGCTGTGGCGGAATGAGGTATTTTAAGGAATGCTCTTTCTTTTTTGTCTAGAACGCCTGTGTCAAATCCTATATCCACCAAATCAAATAGTGGTTTCTTTTGTAGGATCGTTTTTGAGTGGTTTGTGATACTCTGTATCAGAGATTATTCTGAGGGATTCTGTTTGATAGTAACTCAAATCCATGATCACTATCCCACACCCTTTGTCTGCATTTTTAATCACTATTTCTCTATTTTTGCTCAGATTTCTTAGAGCCAGTGTTAAGTCAGCGCTCAGGTTTTTAAGTTCTGGGCTGGAGATGGTGGTCCTCCTTTTATTAATATAGTTAGTAATTAGTTAGGGATTTCTAGAATTCATTGAGAAAAAAAAGGTATCTTTAAGATCTCCCATGACCATGTTATAAAAACTTTCAATAGGAGGGCCTCTACTATGATCTGCGGCACCACCAATGTGATATATATGCTGCAATGTCCCTGCAATTTATACTATGTGGGTCAAACCACGCAGACACTTCGAGAACGAATGAATGAGCATCGGTCTAATATAAGACGGATAGTGGTCACCCACAGTGTATCATGACACTTTACAGTATCACATGATAGGGATCTGGCCCTTTTGAAGATGACCCCCCCTGGAATATGTTCCTTCCTCTTTCCAGCACCTCGTTAGAAAAGAGATGTTCTGGATATATCAACTGAAGACTCTTATACTTTTTGGATTAAATGAATCGCTAGAATATGTGAATTATTAATTGTTTTAATATACCTCATCTTCTTTTCCTTTTTTTTTGTCTGGCCCTTATTTAGTGCAGTTGGGACTCTTTCTACAATGGATTGTAAAAATACCAGAAATTGGTCGTGCTCTTTCTATAATGGAATGTGAAAATACCAGAAATTGGTCGTGCTCTTTCTACAATGGAATGTAAAAATACCAGAAATTGGTCGTGCTCTTTCTATAATGCAGTGCTTCTCAATTATTTTCTGTCATGCCCCCCTAGGAAGAAGAAAACATTTTGCGCCCCCCGCGCGACTGTAAATAGTATCATTTGTCTATAAAATTGTTATAAGTACACCTCTGCATAACACTGTATTTGTGTTTATCCCACCTCCTCTCCTTGACCCCTGCTCTTTATGTTCTTTCTGTGCTTCAGCTCTTGTTTTCCCACCTGGTGATGCTGCGGATGTATCTTTGCGACTCTGCCTTGATGACCTGTCAGCGTCCTGCTCTTTCTCCTCTGTGAGTGGCACTAGGAACCGGCGTATTGATTCCTGTATGTCTCCACGGGTCCTCTGCATGTGTCACGTGCGTTGGCGGTCACGTGGTCCTCCGCGTCGGGCTGCTACTGGGGCTGGGCTGGGACAATCTCCAGTGATCGCGCCGCGCTGCTCCCTCTCTCCAGCCGTAGAGTTGCTAGGCAACCGAAGCCGTGTGGGACGCCGCTTGCGAGTGAGTCGGATAATCCGATCTGGACATCCAATATGACAGTGTTTGCCGAGGTCAAACGAGCCCCCCTTTACGGAGCCTCGCGCCCCCCCAATATTGCTTGTGTCAAACTTGAATAGCTCCAAGGGGGTATAAACATATAACATTGATGTATGGGGGCGCGGGCCTGTCAGGAAGGAGAGATCTGGGTGCTGAACAAGGAATTGTTGGAAACGTAAGGACTTTGAAGTTCCTAACAAAGTGACATATGAAAACTACAGAAATATGGACATTCGATAGAAATACAATATCGATTTAATGACCATTACATATACTTTGGAAAGAAAGAAATCGCGAGTTCCAGTTAATACAAATGGGACCCATATCCACCTCTTCCAGATATCCCTCACTGTCCCAGCATGCATTGTCCTAATTATGGATGCTATATAAAGGAGGACATGAGACCATCACTGTTTAAACCACTGAAGAAGGAGTTGTTTCACCCCGAAACGCGTTTGGTAATTAACAGTGAGGGATCATCGAGAAAGGAGCGCTCCAATAACGGCATACTCTAAAAATCGCATATTCCAATATTGGGGATAGTAGCGATCTTTGAATCGACTACGCACATCTACAGGTGATCCGAATTTCCGCTCGAAAACTTTAAATCACATGACCGAACAGTGAACCACGTGGGACGCCACGTAGGTCCTGGCAGGTCACAACGGGGAACTGTGCTACACTACCGCACCGTATTCACAGGAGCGGGGGAAATTTTCACCCACAGCTTCATGCAGATGATGGTGGATATTGGCGATAACAGATGAAGATTTGGTAATGTAAAACAACCAATATAATACCATTAACTTCCTGTGGCTTTTAACATTTCTGAGTGCATACGAACATATGATCCTGGGGCCAGTTCGACTGAACTGATACGATTGCGATATAGACCCGATTGTTCCTCTCCTATACCGGATTATGCGTATTGGGATATTTTGTAAATTGCGGTATTTTTTACTTTTTTATGATATGTAATGATGTGTATGTGATACATTTATGTTTACTCATTTTAAAGATTTACTAAAGATTTTATTTTGGATACAACATATACATGTGTTTGCCTGATATTGAGTGACCCCCTACCAATTTCTCAATCTCTACTTTCTATATACCAGCACTTGGGAGTGCTGTGGGGTAGTGCACCTTTCCAGGAGTGGAACAGTGAGTGAGCCACCATTTTTTCTATTTTTTACCCTTTAAATGAAAGCCTTTAGTAAAATCAGAGGGTTCCTTGTCATTAATGGTACAACATTGCTTTTATTGTGCAACCATAAGACATAAACCTGTCCTGTCTCCTTTGTGGTCAAAAAAAACAAAGCTTCTCTTTAGGCCTCTTGCACACGAACATGTGCTGCCCGTGCTGCGGCACGCATACCGCTGGTCCGCAATACATGGGACACTGGCCTTGTGCATTCAGCATCACGGATGCCGACCCATTTACTTAAATGGGTCTGCAAATCTGGAGATGTGGTGCAGGACGGAACGGAACCATGGAACGGAAGCACTACGGAGTGCTTCTGTGGTGCTTCCATTCCGTTTTTCCATTCCGCAAAAAGATAGAACTTGTCCTATCTTTTTGCAGAACAGATGGATCGCCGACCCCATCCGAGTGAATGGGGTCGCGATCCGCATGCGGCTGGCCCACAGTCGGTGCCTGTGCATTGCAGACAGCAATTTGCGGTTCGCAGCACAGGCATGGGCAGCACACGTTTGTGTGCAAGAGGCCGTATTCAGATGTTTAATCACATGGTCGTACAGGAAGGGAATCTTATTATTTAAATGACAACTTTCTTGAATCAGACATTCAGCCGTCTGTCCCACCTCCACAAGGGAGGGAAAAGCATAAACTAAAAACCATAAGCATAAACTAAGTGCAGGAAATGAATATTGGGTGTGAGTCTCAGCACAAGACATTCTCGTCCTCGCAGGTAGGATCCTGAGCTGTCAGTCTACCTGTGGGATTATTGGTATGTGCACTCTCTTATGTGTCTGCTTATTCATTATCTGACTTCTGGTACATTTGGAATTTGGTAGTAAAATTGTCCGATCACTGCCGGAGGATAGAGAATAAGAAAATTTAATAATCTATACTGATAATATATTACCTTTACAACGCGAAACACGTGTTGGGGTTATTTTGAGGCACCATACTGGGTCTGTAATGTATTACTTGTGTGTGCAATTGTATAGCCTGCTTTACTTGATTATATCTTGCTGCCTTTATTGTGCCATTTATGACCTCGTATTTGGTGCCTCATCTGTGGTGTGTGTCAATAACTTATTTTCGTGTTTTAACCCTTTTTTCATTTTCATTTTTCTTCCCGATCTTCCTTGAGCCATAACTTTTTTATTTTTCTGTTCACATAGCTTATTTTTTGCAGGACAGGTTGTACTTTCTAATGCTATCATTTAATATGGCATACAAGGTAGTCAGAAGCGGGAAAAACAATCCAAATGGGATGGAATCGGAAAAAAATTCAATTTCTCCACCACTTTACAGGTTTTGTCACTACGGAGTTCTCTATGCAGCAAAACTGACCCATGCCCTTCATTCTCTGGGTCATTATGATTACAACGATACCACATATGTATAGGTTTTTTATATCTAAATAGTGTAAAAAAATATTATACTTTGAAAAAAAAAAATATCTTTTTACATCACCATATTCTGACCCCCACAACTTTTTTAGTTATGTCTGCTGTACTGAATGGGAGCTCATTTCTTGCGGGATGATCTGTAGTTTTATTGAAACCATTGAGTGTGTGTGACACTTTGATCACATTTTATTACATTCTTTTGGGTAAGAGAAGAGAAGAGAAGAAAAAAGGCAAATCGGCTATTCGGCGTATTGGAAAAATATTTTTATATTTTAATACTATGGGCGTTTTCGGACACGGTGAGGCCCATGATCTTTATATTTTTTGTGTATTTTTTTTTTATGCTACAAAAAGGGGGGATTTAAACTTTTATATTTTAAAAAATTTTTAGATATTTTTTAGAAAGTTTTTTTTACTTTTTTATGGTTTTGAAGCTCGTGTTTGAGGCTACAAAATGGTTATTTTTTTAAAATTCTGTACCATTATGTTTATTAAATATCCATATTGGTACAGAATTGCTAATTTCTTATGTTGGCCTGTCACCTGCTGGCCAAAATAAGAATTGCAGCTTCAATACCCTGAGTCTCTTCAGAGAGACCCAGCATATTGAAAATCAATTACCGGCATCCTCATTGGCTGCAAAGGATGCCGGTAAAAAGGTCGGAAGCGCGAGCATTATTGCCGGTCGCAGTCATTAGCTGGGGGTCTCTGTTGTTTGAAACAGTGGAGACCCACCGACCATGGTTGGGCTCCATGTTTGCCCATCGCTCCAGTGCCGTACATGTATTGCGCAGGTAGCAAAAGGGTTAATTGTGCATTACAATAAAGTATCTTAATTATTACAATTATATATGGTATGTATCGGTGTCGGTAGTTTCATATATGCACTTCATGTTTTTCAAAGTGAACAAGCGCAATACCCCTGCAGAAACAATAGTGCCGCACTGCACCTAGACAATACTGGCAAATAGTGCTACCTAAAAGTGCCATACAAAACCCACACTGCCAAACAGAGCCAAATACTGGCTAAAATGATCTTTTCACAATTTAATGCAATATACGTAATTCATACATTACAGACCATGACCTGTCACCGCTCATGACATGCCTTTTTTAATAGCTTCATGCATTCGCCCCAGGGGCGTAGCTAGAACTGACTGGGCGCCACAGCAAATTTTTGTACAGGGCCCCTCCCCAACTTAATGGACGCACCCATACAGGCACTCACCACATACATGGACGCACTCATACAGGCACTCACCACATACATGGACGCACTCATACAGGCACTCACCACATACATGGACGCACTCATACAGGCACTCACCACATACATGGACGCACTCATACAGGCACTCACCACATACATGGACGCACTCATACAGGCACTCACCACATACATGGACGCACTCATACAGGCACTCACCACATACATGGACGCACTCATACAGGCACTCACCACATACATGGACGCACTCATACAGGCACTCACCACATACATGGACGCACTCATACATGCTCTCAGTGGAGTAACTAGAGTGTTATGGGCCCCAGTGCAAACTTTAGATCGCCCCCCCCCCCCCCCCCCCCATTAACAAAGAGGTGGCAGATTTTCCTTACACTAAGGGCTCTGTGATTTTGTAGTAAAAAGGTCACAGAGAGGCACGGAGCATTATTAATCATGTTAATGCTCCGTGTCTCTGCTGTCTGGAACGGAGCTTGGCTCTCTTTCACGCAGCGGATTACCCGCACAGGATCCGCTCGTGTTAAAGAGCCCTAAGCCCAATGCATGGATACACTCACCCAGTCCTAATAAAATCTGGTCCTACCTCATTCAGGGTGTCGCTGGCATCGACGTGATGTCCGCTGGATCCAGAACAAGGTCCCTGTGGTGATAGAGAAAAATAGAATAATCACATGAGGAAGGGATGGTGACTGCCACTGTGAAATCACCAGCAGGGGGCGCTGTGCTGGCCTGTAAGACTGAGCCATGCCAATGTATAGCAGGGTAATCTAAGAAATTTCCCCTAAGTGCTACCACACAGTACTAATGCCCACATTGTGGTCCCTTCAAAATAGTTATGTCCTCCTTGTGGCCCCTCACAGCAGTTATACTCATCTTTGTTCCTGTCACAGTAGTTATGCCTACTTTTGTGCCCCCCTCTGTAGTTATGCCCAGATATGTGCCCCCTCACAGTAGTTATGCCTAAATATGTGCCCCTCACAGTCGTTATGCCAGATTATGTGCCCCTCACAGTAGTTATGCCCAGATATGTGCCCCTCACAGTAGTTATGCCCAGATATGTGCCCCTCACAGTAGTTATGCCAAGATATGTGCCCCTCACAGGATCTGAGAACCTGCTGCTGGAGATTTCTGAAGTCGCTATCTTCCAAGAGCAGGCCTCCAAGGCTGAAGTGAGCAGGGCAAGCTCTATTATGGCATAACAGACATTTAATAAACTGGAAGATGGTAACAATCTTACTAGGTGGTGGATAGAAAGAACTTTCAGTATAATGATACCAGGAACATCCATGGTGTGCAATTCTTCAGATGCTAAGCACAGAATCCAGGGCCAAGATGTACTGGACATCACTATGGCATACAAGTTACCAGATGTTGGGGATACTCTCCATAGGCTGCAACTAAAATAAAACTAGGAACATTCATCCTGAAGCCAGCATGGTGTTTAATAGCGGTTCTCCAGGAATTGAAAAAAATAAAAATTACATACAGGCACATAGTACACATCGCACATGTTATTACATACAGGCACATAGTACACATCGCACATGTTATTACATACAGGCACACAGTACACATCACACATGTTATTACATACAGGCACATAGTACACATCACACATGTTATTACATACAGGCACATAGTACACATCACACGTTATTACATACAGGCACATAGTACACATCACACATGTTATTACATACAGGCACATAGTACACATCGCACATGTTATTACATACAGGCACATAGTACACATCACACATGTTATTACATACAGGCACATAGTACACATCACACGTTATTACATACAGGCACATAGTACACATCACACGTTATTACATACAGGGACATGGTACACATCACATATGTTATTACATACAGGCACATAGTACACATCACACATGTTATTACATACAGGCACATAGTACACCTCACACATGTTATTACATACAGGCACATAGTACACATCACACGTTATTACATACAGGCACATAGTACACATCACACATGTTATTACATACAGGCACATAGTACACATCACACATGTTATTACATACAGGCACACAGTACACATCACACATGTTATTACATACAGGCACATAGTACACATCACACATGTTATTACATACAGGCACATAGTACACATCGCACATGTTATTACATACAGGCACATAGTACACATCGCACATGTTATTACATACAGGCACACAGTACACATCGCACATGTTATTACATACAGGCACATAGTACACATCACACATGTTATTACATACAGGCACATAGTACACATCGCACATGTTATTACATACAGGCACACAGTACACATCACACATGTTATTACATACAGGCACATAGTACACATCACACATGTTATTACATACAGGCACATAGTACACATCACACGTTATTACATACAGGCACATAGTACACATCACACACGTTATTACATACAGGCACATAGTACACATTGCACACGTTATTACATACAGGCACATAGTGCACATCACACGTTATTACATACAGGCACATAGTACACATCGCACATGTTATTACATACAGGCACACAGTACACATCACACATGTTATTACATACAGGCACATAGTACACATCACACATGTTATTACATACAGGCACATAGTACACATCACACGTTATTACATACAGGCACATAGTACACATCACACACGTTATTACATACAGGCACATAGTACACATCACACATGTTATTACATACAGGCACATAGTACACATCGCACATGTTATTACATACAGGCACATAGTACACATCGCACATGTTATTACATACAGGCACATAGTACACATCACACGTTATTACATACAGGCACATAGTACACATCACACGTTATTACATACAGGGACATAGTACACATCACACATGTTATTACATACAGGCACATAGTACACATCGCACATGTTATTACATACAGGCACATAGTACACATCGCACATATTATTACATGCAGACACATAGTACACATCGCACATGTTATTACATACAGGCACATAGTACACATCACACATGTTATTACATACAGGCACATAGTACACATCGCACATGTTATTACATACAGGCACATAGTACACATCACACATGTTATTACATACAGGCACATAGTACACATCACACATGTTATTACATACAGGCACATAGTACACATCACACATGTTATTACATACAGGCACATAGTACACATCGCACATGTTATTACATACAGGCACATAGTACACATCGCACATGTTATTACATACAGGCACACAGTACACATCACACGTTATTACATACAGGGACATAGTACACATCACACGTTATTACATACAGGCACATAGTACACATCACACGTTATTACATACAGGGACATGGTACACATCACATATGCGCTAAATTTTTAGCAGGATTCCTAGGGCTCCATCTTGTAGTGGAAGAGCAGTCCTGCAGCTAGTAACGCTGCCTCTCCTGACAACCCTCCCCCTTCGACCTCGGTCCAGACTACATAGCTGCATCATTTACTCCAGCAGCTGTGTAAATTAGAGGGTAAGGGTTAACAGGGCACCATCTAGCGACGGGGAGGAGGGGGGGGGCAGCAGTTCTTACTGCAATGTCGGCTCCTCTGATCAGGAGCAGCTGGGAGGAGGAGTCTTCAGGCTGCTGTGTGCCGGACCGCAGGGCTGGCAGCAGGATTAGACGTCACCAGCAGCACTGCTGCTCATTGGATACCTGCTACAGAAGTCGGGAGAGTGATGGAACGGAGGATGCAGTTGGAGTGGAGGAGCGATTTCACAGCAGGGGCTGGTAGTGAGTGCCACAGGCCCCCTACCCCACGGGCCCGGTTACAGTACTGCTCTGGGACCCCTTCTGAGCTCGGGCCCCGAAGCAGTCGCTCCCCCCGCTTCCCTGATAGTTACGCCACTGATTCCCCCTGTGATAACGATTCTGGAGCATCTATTCTTATGGCTCTATGTTGTACCGTTCCTTTATTATTTCTACTAGAAGTTATGAATGAATAGCTAGCAGTCTGCAGTAAGGGTACAGAGGGATGGTAACCAGTTGGCAGGGGCGTAACTGCAGGGGAACAGGGGAAGTGGCTGCTTTGGGGCCTGTAGTCAGAAGGGTCTCGCCCTGAAGGAGGACTAAAAGATTGCTGTGATTTGTTTTTAACATGCACACAGGGGGTGTCTTGGTATATTTTTTGCCACGCCTTTCAGGGTTAATATATGCCCTTTTAAAAAGGCTAGCGCACCTGTCTGCGTCATACAGGTAGCCGGAAGAAGCACGTTAGTGCGAAACGGCCGTTGCTGCTTCTCGCCGCAGGTGCGGCTTTTGTTTCTGTGAAGGCTTGTCCGCCTCAGCCCTGTGATGTCTGGATGTTTTGCAAAGCAATAAAGAAATAAAGACATACTGCAAGTGGGGAGTGCCGCTGATTTGCTACTTTCATCTCGTTTTGGATGCACATTGCTAATAGTGTATTATAGCAGGCACCAAGCTGCATACTACCCCGGTTTACACAGAGGATGACTTTATATGCATATGACAGAGATGTTTTGGTGTAGTGCCACCTGAATTTCTCTTTTATGTGACTGAAAGATTTTGTTGTCAGGGCCCCGTCAACAGTATTATAAAATGACTTTATGTACAGTAACACTGTAGTAAATGGATGAAACGGCTGGTCTGAGAGAGCGATCTTGACTAGATGAAGTAGTTGGGGTTGCACAGGAAGAGGGGGTTGCAAAGAAGTTGCCTGGGGGTCTGGGGCCAGTTCAAAAATTTGCTGCGGGGCCCAGTTATTTCTAGTTACGCCACTAGGTATTGTCAATAAAGATTGGCATACAATCTCCAAATCATATCCTCAGATTGAGCATTTTCAAAGACCCCCCATGTTATGTTTTAAAAGGGCCAATAATATTAAAGATAAAATAGTCAGGGCCGACATTGGCAGCAATAAGCGAGATTTAAGACCGAGTGTGTTGTCCTCTCCCAGACAGGGTACATTCCCATGTCCGAATTGTGTGAATTGCTCAAGCGTGATCAGGGGGACTCATTTCTCACACCCACATTCTGGGGAGAGAATTCCCAGAAGAGGTATATTCACGTGTGACAGCAGATTTGTTGTTTATATTTTGAAATGTCCTTGTGGACTATTATACGTGGGGGAAACCTCTATGAGAATTAAGGACAGGTTGAGCAAACACATGACCGATGTATTGTCGAGTCGCTTACCTCCTAAACTCCACTCCCCCCCCTCCCCCCAATAATGATAAACTCAGCAAGTGGATTATATGGCCACAGCAGCCTTTTATTAATAACATAAATACAAATAAATATCATAAATACATAACTTAACCCTTGGCCTTTCCACCTGAAGGCCCCGCCCTAAAACCTTACCAAGAACCCATGAATGCCAACACGGGGAGGGTCCTTGGAGCCCCATAAATGATGGATAACTGGCCTCGCCCTCAGTTAAATTACCTCTAGCCGATAAACGCCAGCTCAGAGGCAGGAACCGGTAACCACGGGCAACCAACTTGGGCTGCTACCCGCCATATCACACCTTAAACCAGTACCTGGGGAGTCCGGAGCCTCCTTTGGCTCCCTCCCCACCACGCCAGAGCCACCATAACCACCAACTCCAAGGACCCACCACCGCCCCAGGCCGCTATGACAAAGCTTTCCCTCCAATCACTGCCGGACCACCCGTAATCCACTCGCAACCCATGGCCTAACACCAACACTAAGGCCTAGTTCACACGAACGTTTTTTTTGCGGGTGTACGGGCCGTTTTTTTGTGTTCCGTATACGGTCCGTATACGGAACCATTCATTTCAATGGTTCCGCAAAAAAAACGGAATGTGTTCCGTATGCCTTCCGTTTCCGTTTTTCCGTTTTTCCGTTCTGTTGAAAGATAGAGCTTGTCCTATATTTGGCCGTAAATCACGGGTCGTGGCTCCATTCAAGTCAATGGATCCGCAAAAAAAACGGAACACATACGGAAATGCATCCGTATGTCTTCCGTTTCCGTTCCGTTTCGGAAACGAAAACACAACGGAACTCAAAAACGGAACAACGGATCCATGAAAAACGGACCGCAAAAAACTATAAAAGCCATACGTTCGTGTGAACTAGGCCTAAGAAACACTCGAGAACCCCCACCTTACCCAGGCAAACAGCAGCCAAAATAAAAACAAAGGGGTGGGTGGGCGGGGGCTGCTGCCACACTGCTGTCCTCACAAAATGGCCCCTTTTCCCGCCCTTGCTATCCCTTTTATGCCCTTAGCCACACCTCCGTCCCTTCGTCCCTATCCTTCATCCTTAACCCTTCGTAACCACGAATCCTCTCCCTCCAAGCCCCAGTCATGCCAGGCCTCCATCCAGCCTTGCAGCCCTGATTCCGGCCTGCACTAGTCCACCATCAGGAAGGGTAATTTATTGCTCCCCGTACCATAACATTTTCATGAAAAAAAGCATACAATAGCACAATTACGTTACCAGGTGATTGAAGGTGTTCCACTACCTCGCCGTGGCGGTGATCGAAATAAATTACTTTTGCAAAAAGAAGCGTATTGGAGCCATCGTTTACAAACGATGGAGCCAAGAGGCTTGAACCGTGAATACAACATAAGCAGTCTGATTTGATATTTAAATCCCTTTGTTTTCTTTTCAGCGGAATTAACTATGGGACTTTTCTCATTGCCACAAATGGAGACACATGGAGCTTCCCTATTTATTATAGTATCTGGTCAGGGGAAGGAGCCAGTGGTATGATGTCAGTTCCTTTGTATTTTTTTTTCATTCTTTTGGTTATTTAGGACATGTATTGAGGATACTTATGTATAGTCTGATGAAAGCACATTTGAGTGCTGAAACGCGTCACTATGAATTAATAGGTGACTTAAATTAAATTCTGCATCAAAAGAATCAAGCGCGAGTGCCGATCCTTCCTTTACAGCCGTAATAAATATATTCGTCATCCTCGCTAATTGAAAGTAATTTAGTAAACCAGGTCTAAGTTGAAATCCCAATGCGATTAATTCAAGTTATATTAATCGCATTGCGATTTTACCTTGAAGCTGCTGCTGGGTCTCTAATGGAATGGGTCAGCTTGCTAGAATTAACGAAGGTAACGAATATGGAATCTAGAAGTGCTAATTTGCAATCGCAATGCGATAAAATTTGCTATTATTATTAACCGCATTGCAAATCCAACTTTTATAATCCACTATTCTTAGATATAGTACTATATTCGTTATCCGACCGTTAATTCTCCCAATACCACCATTATCAAAATTGCCTAAGTTGTAATCGCAATGCGATAATATTTGCTATTATTAACCGCATTGCGAATCCAACTTTTATAATGCACTATTCTGACATACAGTACTATATTTGTTTTATTAGTTAATTCTACCAATACCACCTATAGCAAAATCGCAAAAGCTGGAATTGCAATGCAATAATATTAGTCGCATTTCGAATCCAACACTATTGCTAAAAGATTCGTATTGCTTGTATTGTTATAGTTAACAGGTGACCACTACATCTTATGGGTTAAATGTCCACCATCGGTATTACTGACGGTCACGGACATTAGCCGTGGGTGTATGCAGCCACACAAAGCAGGTGGCCACGGCGCCCGCATAAGGATTGATCCATGTTTAATTATTCTGCTGGATGAAGTATAGCTACGTCATTGGCGGTTAAGCGGTAAATGATTATGGCACAAATCATAGTATTTACATCACACTACAATGTCTGTAACATGTATGTATGGATAGCAGACAAATGTCTCTCATATGCACATAGCACCTCTATTTACATGCTACACACTGTATATCCCACGCTATAAAACCCACACCAACCCCCCCTCCCCCCTTAAACCCTCCACCACCTTAAACCCCCCTCCATCACGTCCCATCCCCCCACCTCCTCACTCACACACAGTTTATGAGAAGTAATGATTGACCTCCAGTATTTCAGTATTCGTTATACCCCAAGAAAAAGGCTAAAACAGCTAAAATATAACCGCACGGCCGCAGAATATGAACTCCTATAATTGCACAACACACCAGCGGTAATGTTCATACCAAATCTTTATTTACCATATATGCATACTGACAAAAATTCATAAATATTATAAAATACAAACTCAGTGGGGAAATGCAAGAGAGTGTGGATGAAAAGCCCCCCAAGACCAGTACATAAATATATAAATAAATAATGTTTGTATCAAATTGCCACTGCCCATGTGCTACACAGGGCACAATGTGAAAAAGCCAGCGTGCGAAACGGACGTCGGGCCGCCCCCCATTCACCAGGTTCAGTATTTATATATGTTATGTACTGCACATGCCACTTTTGCTGCCTATCTGTGTCACTGGATCTATGCTGTGTCTTCCTGTACATTGGTATGCTCACCAGTCATCTCAATCCACCCAGGTGTGGCTGGTGCAGCCTGCGGGGAGGTTGTGCATTTAAAGAGCTGACTGACTTGGAGCACATTTAATTTGTCATTTTTCATTCACACAGTGTCCAGTGTAGCACACGGGCAGTGGCAATTTGATACAAACATTATTTATTTATATATGTACTGGTCTTGGGGGGGCTTTTCATCCACACTCTCTTGCATTTCCCCACTGAGTTTGTATTTTATAATATTTATGAATTTTTGTCAGTATGCATATATGTTAAATAAAGATTTTGTATGAACATTACCGCTGGTGTGTTGTGCAATTATAGGAGTTCATATTTCAGTATTCGCTGGTTCATTTACCATAAATCATCAGAAAAATAAAATAAAAATATACATATAAGATTGGGTCTATAGTGTTAATGACCTTCTCAGTCAACAGCTACACAGAAAGCGCCTAATCCCTGCAAACATCAATGATAAGAATCAGTAAAATTTCTTGATATATCTCTATATAGTATTTAAAAAATAAAAAAAACACATCATGAATAGCGAATTAGTATTATAAAGCCACCCACACTTTAGAAGATGCTACTCATTTCACTGGGAGGCTGTCAAACAGGTTATACTCAAGACACCTGAGACAGTACCCCCCCGGCCAAGGTCGCCTAAAGAATCTGAAACGTTGAAGTCGGCACACGAAATCTTAAATGAACACACACTTTGGAAAATTACTACTCACTTCACTGGGGGGCTGTTAAACAGGTTAAGCTTAAGACGCCTGAGACAGTATCCCCCCCGGCCAGGTTCGCTTGTAGTGTATCAGAGGTTGAAGTCAGCACACACATTCCAGGGCTTCTCTTCACTCTCTTTAATAAACAGGGCTCAAAGCGTTTCGGGGTGTACATAAAAGACCCCTTCCTCAGGAGAGGAATATTCTGTCTCAGGCGTCTTAAGCTTAACCTGTTTAACAGCCCCCCAGTGAAGTGAGTAGCAATTTTCCAAAGTGTGTGTTCATTTAAGATTTCGTGTGCCGACTTCAACGTTTTAGATTCTTTAGGCGACCTGGGCCGGGGGGGGTACTGTCTCAGGTGTCTTGAGTATAACCTGTTTGACAGCCTCCCAGTGAAGTGAGTAGCAACTTCGAAAGTGTGGGTGGCTTTATAATACTAATTCGCTATTCATGATGTGTTTTTTTTATTTTTTAAATACTATATAGAGATATATCAAGAAATTTTACTGATTCTTATCATTGATGTTTGCAGGGATTAGGCGCTTTCTGTGTAGCTGTTGACTGAGAAGGTCATTAACACTATAGACCCAATCTTATATGTATATTTTTATTTAATTTTTCTGATTTATGGTAAATGAACCAGCGAATACTGAAATATGAACTCCTATAATTGCACAACACACCAGCGGTAATGTTCATACAAAATCTTTATTTAACATATATGCATACTGACAAAAATTCATAAATATTATAAAATACAAACTCAGTGGGGAAATGCAAGAGAGTGTGGATGAAAAGCCCCCCAAGACCAGTACATAAATAAATAAATAAATAAATAATGTTTGTATCAAATTGCCACTGCCCGTGTGCTACACTGGACACTGTGTGAATGAAAAATGACAAATTAAATGTGCTCCAAGTCAGTCAGCTCTTTAAATGCACAACCTCACCGCAGGCTGCACCAGCCACACCTGGGTGGATTGAGATGACTGGTGAGCATACCAATGTACAGGAAGACACAGCGTAGATCCAGTGACACAGATAGGCAGCAAAAGTGGCATGTGCAGTACATAACATATATAAATACTGAACCTGGTGAATGGGGGGCGGCCCGACGTCCGTTTCGCACGCTGGCTTTTTCACACAGTGTCCAGTGTAGCACACGGGCAGTGGCAATTTGATACAAACATTATTTATTTATTTATATATGTACTGGTCTTGGGGGGCTTTTCATCCACACTCTCTTGCATTTCCCCACTGAGTTTGTATTTTATAATATTTATGAATTTTTGTCAGTATGCATATATGGTAAATAAAGATTTGGTATGAACATTACCGCTGGTGTGTTGTGCAATTATAGGAGTTCATATTTCAGTATTCGCTGGTTCATTTACCATAAATCATCAGAAAAATAAAATAAAAATATACATATAAGATTGGGTCTATAGTGTTAATGACCTTCTTAGTCAACAGCTACACAGAAAGCGCCTAATCCCTGCAAACATCAATGATAAGAATCAGTAAAATTTCTTGATATATCTCTATATAGTATTAAAAAAAAAACAAAAAACACATCATGAATAGCGAATTGGTGGTATAAAGCCACCCACACTTTCGAAGTTGCTACTCACTTCACTGGGAGGCTGTCAAACAGGTTATACTCAAGACACCTGAGACAGTACCCCCCCGGCCAAGGTCGCCTAAAGAATCTGAAACGTTGAAGTCGGCACACGAAATCTTAAATGAACACACACTTTGGAAAATTGCTACTCACTTCACTGGGGGGCTGTTAAACAGGTTAAGCTTAAGACGCCTGAGACAGAATATTCCTCTCCTGAGGAAGGGGTCTTTTATGTACACCCCGAAACGCGTTGAGCCCTGTTTATTAAAGAGAGTGAAGAGAAGCCCTGGAATGTGTGTGCTGACTTCAACCTCTGATACACTACAAGCGAACCTGGCCGGGGGGGGGGATACTGTCTCAGGCATCTTAAGCTTAACCTGTTTAACAGCCCCCCAGTGAAGTGAGTAGTAATTTTCCAAAGTGTGTGTTAATTTAAGATTTCGTGTGCTGACTTCAACGTTTCAGATTCTTTAGGCGACCTTGGCCGGGGGGTACTGTCTCAGGTGTCTTGAGTATAACCTGTTTGACAGCCTCCCAGTAAAGTGAGTAGCAACTTCTAAAGTGTGGGAGGCTTTATAATACTAATTCGCTATTCATGATGTTTTTTTTTTTTTTAAGTACTATATAGAGATATATCAAGAAATTTTACTGATTCTTATCATTGATGTTTGTGGGGATTAGGCGCTTTCTGTGTAGCTGTTGACTAAGAAGGTCATTAACACTATAGACCCAATCTTATATGTATATTTTTATTTTATTTTTCTGACGATTGAAGCGTTTGGCCTGTTGCTAATGCTATTTTTTAGCAGCCTCCCGTATTATTGTTGTTTTTTTCCTTTCTTTTTAGAGACCTATATATTAATAATTCACTAGTAGTCCTATCACCGTTGGCGCCTTTTGAGTGGGATATTCCTTGTCTAAAGGTCTTCCTAACCTCCTTCCTTATTGTTTTGTTTTACTCCTACTCATTTACTATAACCCAGGGTGCACCACGTGGAGGCGAACCAGCTGTACACCCCATACCGTACCATCACTTCACTACACAGGTACACCTCTCCTCAGATGGCCATTGGCCAATACCCCATTGCTCATACCCCACACACATACAATTTAAATACAAAGTAATGTTATAACGGTAATCTAAAATCAAATATTTTCCGTTTATAGCCATCATTTTATTTTAATTTTGATGACATAATCACATTAATTACTAATACTTGTATTTTAAAAGTTTTGGATTACATGTATGCATGTTGTACAAGGTCTATGATTGGACCTGGTCCCGTCACGCGTGCTGCTAAAAGCGCCACAGTCCGCAGTATTCGGTTTGAATTGTGGCACACACATGACCACCGGCACAAGAAAATAGTCATAGTGAATTAGTGATGCGACCATAAGCGGCGCCATGTCTATTACCCTGTTTCCATGTAACGGCGGCTGCTGTATGTAATGATAATGAATTATTACTTTGGCCCAGACTAAATTGTCCGTACTGTAACCCCATTGGTTACAATAAAACAAAACACAATAAATTTGATAGAACAATAACATAAATAACAGAAGCCAAAAAAGAAAAAAAAACCTTTTAATTCTTTTCTGCTCTTGGAGCAGTTCATCAAGGGCCTTTTGGTTGGCCTCCTCCATTAGGCCGAGCTGGTGGGATAATTGGAGCTTCAGCTCCCTTATCTTGCTCATCTGCAGCACCCTGAACTGCCTCATCCGTTCGCGCTGCTCCCGCTGCACTTTTGAATTTTTTTTTATCATGTTGTTGTGAGCTGTAAAAATAAAGGAAATAAAAATTTTAAATGTACTTTAAAAGACAATCATTGATTGGTGTATAAAGCAGATGAAGTCCTGACTGACCCAGGAAGAAGTACATCAGCGACTTAAAAAGATTAAAATAGATAAATCACCAGGACCGGATGGCATACACCCCCGTATCCTAAGGGAATTAAGTAATGTCATAGCCAGACCCTTATTTCTGATATTTGCGGACTCTATACTGACAGGGAATGTCCAACAGGATTGGTGCATGGTAAATGTGGTGCCAATATTCAAAAAGGGTCCAAATGGCTCTAAAATAGCCCTGGAAAGAGCTAGAAGGCTGCAAAAGGCAGCAAAATGTGCTTAAGAGCGTGGCAAATGCTCTAGAAAACAAATGTGGATAGGGAAATGAATAAAAAAAAAAAAAAAGACCTTAAAAAAAATAAATTAGGAATGATGTAGAAGGAAGAGGTTGAGGAGGCGGTGAATGGGTGGATGTGGCCGTGTAGGCTCCCGTGGCGGTCTAGGTGGAAGCGGCGGCGAAGGAGGAATACTGTAGGTAGCCAACACAGATGTGTGTTATTTTGCATTTTTACATAGGGGTATCCCCCAAAATATTGGGACATATGAAAAAAAAAAAAAGGAACAAGTGCTGTTGAGTACAAGGATAGATGGTTGAGGCTGTTAGAACTGTCTATTCTGCACAAGGTACAGACAAGTCTTGTGGGATCCAGGCCTGGTTCATTTTAATGAATGTGAGCTTGTCCAAGTTGGCTGTGGACAGGCGGCTGCGTCTGTCTATAATGACGCCTCCTGCCGTGCTAAATACATGTTCAGAGAGTACTCTGGCTGCAGGGCAGGCCAGCATCTCCAAGGCATACAGGGCAAGCTCTGGCCATGTGGACAATTTGGAGACACAGAAGTTGAATGGGGCAGAACCATCAGTCAGTACGTGTAGGCGTGTGCACAGGTACTGTTCCACCATGTTGTTCAAATGCTGCCTCCTGCTAACACGATCCATATCAGCAGTTGGGGACGGTTGTTGCGGCGAGGTGACAGACCTTTTCCAAACCTTTTCCACATGTCGGCCATGCTAACCCTGCCTTCTGAGGTGCTGGCGCTGACACAGCTGCATTGGCGACCTCTTCCTCCTGCCCTGCCTTCGCCTTGTGCTTCCACTTGTCCCCCGGCGTCAGTCGGGAATGCTCTCAGGAGCGCGTCTACCAGCGTGCGCCTGTAGTCGTGCATCTTCCGATCACGCTTCAGTAAGGGGATTAAGGACGGCACATTGTCTTTGTAACGGGGATCCAGCAGGGTGGCCACCCAGTAGTCAGCACATGTTAAAATGTGGGAAACTCTGCTGTCGTTGCGCAGGCACTGCAGCATGTAGTCGCTCATGTGTGCCAGGCTGCCCAGAGGTAAGGACAAGCTGTCCTCTGTGGGAGTCGTATCGTCTGCGTCCTCCGTATCCCCCCAGCCACGCACCAGTGATGGGCCCGAGCTGCGTTGGGTGCCACCCGGCTGTGAACATGCTTCATCCCCATCCTCCTCCTCATCCTCCTCCTCCTCGTCCTCCAGTAGTGGGCCCTGGCTGGCCAAATTGTACCTGGCCTCTGCTGTTGCAAAAAACCTCCCTCTGGGCCACTTTTAAAAGACTGGCCTAAAAGTGTTAAAGATGACCCCTCTTCCTCCTCCTCGTCCTGGGCCACATCCTCTTCCATCATCGCCATAAGTGTTTTCTCAAGGAGACATAGAAGTGGTATTGTAACGCTGATAACGGCATCATCGCCACTGGCCATGTTGGTGGACTACTCGAAACAGCGCAACAGGGCACACAGGTCTCGCATGGAGGCCCAGTCATTGGTGGTGAAGTGGTGCTGTTCCGCAGTGCGACTGACCCGTGCCTGCTGCAGCTGAAACTCCACTGTGGCCTGCTGCTGCTAGCACAGTCTCTCCAGCATGTGCAAGGTGGAGTTCCACCTGGTGGGCAGGTCGCATATGAGGCGGTGAGCGGGAAGGCCGAAGTTACGCTGTAGAGCAGACAGCCGATCGGCGGCAGGATGACAACCCCGGAAGCGCGCACAGACGGCCCACACTTTATGCAGCAGCTCAGACATGTCTGGGTAGTTGTGAATTAATTTCTGCACCACCAAATTCAGCACATGCGCCAGGCAAGGGATGTGCATCAAACCGGCTAGTCCCAGAGCTGTAACGATATTTCGCCCATTATCACACACCACCAGGCCGGGCTTGAGGCTCACTGGCAGCAACCACTCATCGGTCTGTTGTTCTATACCCCGCCACAACTCCTGCGCGATTTGGGGCCTGTCCCCCAAACACATCAGTTTCAGAACGGCCTGCTGACGTTTAACCCTGGCTATGCTGAAGTTGGTGGTGAAGGTCTGTCGCTGACCGGATGAAGAGGTTGTAGAAGAGGAGGAGGAAGCCGAGTAGGAAGAGGAGGCAACAGGAGGCAAAGAATGATGTCCTGCGATCCTTGGTCGGTCGAAGGACGTGCGCCAAACAGCTCTCCGCCTGGGGCCCAGCCGCCACTACATTTACCCAGTGTGCAGTTAGGGAGCTATAGCGTTCCTGGCCATGCTTACTGGTCCACGTATCTGTGGTTAGGTGAACCTTGCCACAGATGGCGTTGCGCAGTGCACACTTGATTTTATCCGATACTTGGTTGTGCAGGGAGGGCACGGCTCTCCTGGAGAAGTAGTGGCGGCTGGGAACGACGTACTGTGGGACAGCAAGCGACATGAGCTGTTTGAAGCTGTCCATCTCCACCAGCCTGAATGACAGCATTTTAAAGGGCAGTAGTTTAGAAATGCTGGCATTCAGGGCCAGGGATCGAGGGTGGCTAGGTGGGAATTTACGCTTTCTCTCCAAGGTTTGTGAGATGGAGAGCTGAATGCTTCCGTGTGGCATGGTGGAGATGCTTGGTGAAGGAGGTGGTGTTTTTGGTGTCACATCCTCTGTTTGCTGGGCGACAGGTGCCAACGTTCCTCCAGAGGCGGAGGAAGAGGCCTAGGCAGCAGCAGAAGAGGGAGCAGGAGGGGCCTGAGCACTTTCTTGGTTTTGAAGGTGCTTACTTCACTGCAGCCCGTGTCTCGCATGTAGATGCCTGGTCATGCAGGTTGTGCTAAGGTTCAGAACGTTAATGCCTCGCTTCAGGCTCTGATGGCATTGCGTGCAAACCACTCGGGTCTTGTCGTCAGCACATTGTGTGAAGAAGTACCATGCCAGGGAACTCCTTGAAGCTGCCTTTGGTGTGCTCGGTCCCTGGTGACGGTGGCCAGTAGCAGGCAAACTGTTTTGGCGACGGCTGCTCTGCTTTTTCACCCTGCTCCCTCTTTTGCTACGCTGTTGGCTCGGTCTCACCACTGCCTCTTCCTCCGAACTCTGAAAGTCAGTGGCACGAACTTCAGTCCATGTGGGGTCTAGGACCTCATCGTCCCCTGCATTGTCTTCTACCCAGTCTTGATCCCTGACCTCCTGTTCAGTCTGCACACTGCAGAAAGACGCAGCAGTTGGCACCTGTGTTTCGTCATCATCAGAGACGTGCTGAGGTGGTATTCCCATGTCCTCATCAGGAAACATAAGTGGTTTTGCATCACTGCATTCTATGTCTTTCACCCCTGGGGGAGGGCTGGGTGGATGCCCTTGGGAAACCCTGCCAGCAGAGTCTTCAAACAGCATAAGAGACTGCTGCATGACTTGAGGCTCAGACAAGTTCCCCGATATGCACGGGGGTGATGTGATAGACTGATGGGCATGGGTTTCAGGCGCCACCTGTGCGCTTTCTGCAGAAGACTGGGTGGGAGATAATGTAAATGTGCTGGATCTACTGTCGGCCACCCAATTGACTAGTGCCTGTACTTGCTCAGGCCTTACCATCCTTAGAACGGCATTAGGCCCGACCAAATATCGCTGTAGATTCTGGCGGCTACTGGGACCTGAGATAGTAGATTCAGTAGGACGTGTAGCTTTGGCAGAACGGCCATGTCCTCTCCCTGCACCAGAGGTTCCATCAACACCACCACCACTACAATGACCGCGTCCCTTATTAGATGTTTGCCTCATAGATAGCATTCCCCAAGCAAAGTAAAAAGTGGTTAAGTCTGTTAAAAATAATTAACCGCCAATAAAAACCCTGATGTAGGGTATTGCACAAAAAAATTTTTTTTTGAACTCTATATGACAGCGATATTTGTGGCCTAAATTTCACAGTAACTTATGCACATCTAATCCCAGATGTGCAGTATATCAGAGGTTTTTTAACCCCAGTAAGCAAAAAGCCATATTTGTGGCCTAAATGTCACTTATGCACCTATAATCCTAGATGTGCACTAGATGAAACAGCTTTTTTTTCTTTTTACCCCTGTATGCCCTAGAATGAGAAAGCCGTATTTGTGGCCTAAATTTCACAGTAACTTATGCACGTCTAATCCCATATGTGCAGTATATCAGAGGGTTTTTTATCCCAGTAAGCAAAAAGCCATATTTGTGGCCTAAGGCCTCATGCACACGACCGTTGTGTGCATCCGTGGCCGTTGTGCCGTTTTCCGTTTTTTTTTCGCGGACCCATTGACTTTCAATGGGTCAGTGGAAAAATCGGAAAATGCACCGTTTTGCGGCCGAGATCGTGATCCGTGTATCCTGTCCGTCAAAAAAATAACCTTTTATTTGTTGGACAACGGTTCACGGACCCATTCAAGTCAATGGGTCCGTGAAAGAACACGGATGCACACAAAATTTGCATCCGTGTCCGTGATCCGTGGCCGTAGGTTACTTTCATACAGACGGATCCGAAGATCCGTCTGCATAAAAGCTTTTTCAGAGCTGAGTTTTCACTTCGTAAAAACTCAGATCCGACAGTATATTCTAACACAGAGGCGTTCCCATAGTGATGGGGACGCTTCTAGTTAGAATATACAACGAACTGTGTACATGACTGCCCCCTGCTGCCTGGCAGCACCCGATCTCTTACAGGGGGCCGTGATCCGTACTGCACCTGAAGGGGTTAATTGTGCGTATCATAGCCCCCTGTAAGAGATCTGGGGCTACCAGGCAGCAGGGGGCAGACCCCCCTCCCTCCCCAGTTTAAATTTCATTGGTGGCCAGTGCGGCCCCCCCTCCCTCCCTCTATTGTAATAATAACATTGGTGGCACAGTGTGCGCCCCCCCGCCCCCCCCTTCCTCCCTCTATTGTATTAATACGTTGGTGGCACAATGTGCGGCCTCCCCCGGCCCCCCCTCCCTCCCTCTATTGCATTTATAACATTGGTGGCAGTGTGCGGCCTCCCTCGGCCCCCCCTCCCTCCCTCTATTGCATTAATAACATTGGTGGCAGTGTGCGGCCTCCCCCGGCCCCCCCTCCCTCCCTCTATTGCATTAATAACATTGGTGGCTCCGCACAGCCAGGCGGACACCAAAACGACTTTTTTTTCATGTCCGTGGATCCTCCAAAAATCAAGGAAGACCCACGGACGAAAAAACGGTCACGGATCACGAACCTACGGACCTCGTTTTTGCGGACCGTAAAAAAAAACGGTTGTGTGCATGAGGCCTAAAATGAACAGTCCCTTATGCACCTATAATCCTAGATGTGCACTATATGAAAGAGGGGTTTGATTCACCCAGTATGCCAAAGCTGTATTTCTGGCCTAAATGTGACACTCACTTATGCACCTATAATCCTAGATGTGCACTATATGAAACAGATCACCCCAGTATGCCCCAGTATGAGAAAACCATATTTCTGGCCTAAATTTCACAGTCACTTATGCAGCGATAATCCTAGATGTGCACTATATGAAAAAAATGATTTTTTTTTACCCCATTGTCTCAAAGCAGTATTTCTGGACTTGCAGACAGGCAGATATCCTGTGCTGGTGCACTATCGTTGCATAAAATGGCTGCCGATTATGTATTGATATTGACTAACTGAAGGAAAAAAGGTTAGTTTTCAGCAGTAGTTGGCTCAGGACAGGCTTAAAACAATTGTGCACTGCACCCACAAAACACGTTTGCTGTAGATCGCTGAGTAAAGAACCAGTTCTTCATAAGATTTCTCCCCGATCTCTTCCTCACAGCAGCTGCAGCCTATCTCTACAGTACACTAATCCGAGCAGAGTGACGGGCGGCGCTACGTGACTCCAGCTTAAATAGAGGCTGGGTCACATGCTGCAGTTGGCCAATCACAGCCATTCCAATAGTAGGCATGGCTGTGATGGCCTTTTGGGGCAAGTAGTATGACGCTTGTTGATTGGCTGCTTTGCAGCCTTTCAAAAAGCGCCATAAAAATCGCCGAACACCGAACCCAAACTTTTACGTAAATGTTCGGGTGCGGAAAAACTTTACAGTTCAGGTTCACTCATCTCTAGTTAGTATATAAAATGAGAATGCTCAGACTGGGACAAAACGTCTGTATGTGGGTAAGTAACTGTCTCAATGATAGAAAACAGAGGGTGGTTATTAATGGATCACACTCAGATTGGGTCACTGTCACTAGTGGGGTACCTCAGGGTAAAGTATACATTTTTGCAGATGACACTAAACTGTGTAAAGTAATTAACACTGAAGAGGACAGTATACTACTACAGAGGGATCTGGATAGATTGGAGGCTTGTGCAGATAAGTGGCAGATGAGGTTTATCACTGACAAATGTAAAGTTATGCACATGGGAAAGAATAATGCAAGTCACCCGTACATACTAAATGGTAAAACACTCGGTAACACTGACATGGAAAAGCATCTAGGAATTTTAATAAACATCAAACTAAGCTGCAAAAACCAGTGTCAGGCAGCTGCTGCCAAGGCCAATAAGATAATGGGTTGCATCAGAAGGGGCATAGATGCCCGTGATGAGAACATAGTCCTACCACTTTACAAATCGCCAGTCAGACCACACATGGAGTACTGTGTACAGTTCTGGGCTCCTGTAAACAAGGCAGACATAGCAGAGCTGGAGAGGGTCCAGAGGAGGGCAACTAAAGTAATAATTGGAATGGGGCAACTACAGTACCCTGAAAGATTATCAAGATAAGGATTATTCACTTTAGAAAAAAGACTACCGAGCGGAGATCTAATTAACATGTATAAATACAAACCGGATTCCCAAAAAGTTGGCACACTATACAAATCGTGAATAAAAACTGAATGCAATGATGTGGAGGTGCCAACTTCTAATATTTTATTCAGAATAGAACATAAATCACGGAACAAAAGTTTAAACTGAGAAAATGTACCATTTTAAGGGAAAAATATGTTCAATCAGAATTTCATGGTGTCAACAAATCCCCAGAAAGTTGGGACAAGGCCATTTTCACCACTGTGTGGCATCTCTCCTTCTTCTTACAACACTCAACAGACGTCTGGGGACAGAGGAGACCAGTTTCTCAAGTTTAGAAATAGGAATGCTCTCCCATTCTTGTCTAATACAGGCCCGCTAACTGTTCAATCATCTTGGGCCTTCTCTGTTGCACCTTCCTCTTTATGATGCGCCAAATGTTCTCTATAGGTGAAAGATCTGGACTGCAGACTGGCCATTTCAGTACCCGGATCCTTCTCCTACGCAGCCATGATGTTGTGATTGATGCAGAATGTGGTCTGGCATTATCTTGTTGAAAAATGCAGGGTCTTCCCTGAAAGAGATGACGTCTGGATGGGAGCATATGTTGTTCTAGAACCTGAATATATTTTTCTGCATTGATGGTGCCTTTCCAGACATGCAAGCTGCCCATGCCACACGCACTCATGCAACCCCATACCATCAGAGATGCAGGCTTCTGAACTGAGCGTTGATAACAACTTGGGTTGTCCTTGTATTCTTTGGTCCGGATGACATGGCGTCCCAGATTTCCAAAAAGAACTTCGAATCGTGACTCATCTGACCACAGAACAGTCTTCCATTTTGCCACACTCCATTTTAAATGATCCCTGGCCCAGTGAAAACGCCTGAGCTTGTGGATCTTGCTTAGAAATGGCTTCTTCTTTGCACTGTAGAGTTTCAGCTGGGAACGGCGGATGGCACGGTGGATTGTGTTCACTGACAATGGTTACTGGAAGTATTCCTGAGCCCATTCTGTGATTTCCTTTACAGTAGCATTCCTGTTTGTGGTGCAGTGTCGTTTAAGGGCCCGTAGATCACGGGCATCCAGTATGGTTTTACGGCCTTGACCCTTACGCACAGAGATTGTTCCAGATTCTCTGAATCTTCGGATGATGTTATGCACAGTTGATGATGATGATAGATGCAAAGTCTTTGCAATTTTTCGCTGGGTAACACC
Organism: Bufo gargarizans; assembly: GCF_014858855.1. NCBI lineage: Eukaryota > Metazoa > Chordata > Amphibia > Anura > Bufonidae > Bufo > Bufo gargarizans. Next base: position 9,037,964 of record NC_058088.1, read on the forward strand.
TTTCTGATATTGCTCCACTATCTTTCTGTGCAACATTGTGGGAATTGGTGATCCTCTACCCATCTTGGCTTCTGAGAGACACTGCCACTCTGAGAAGCTCTTTTTATACCCAACCATGTTGCCAATTGACGTAATTAGTGTTAATTGGTCTTCCAGCTCTTTGTTATGCTCAAATTTACTTTTTCCAGCCTCTTATTGCTACTTGTCCCAACTTTTTGGGGATTTGTTGACACCGTGAAAATTTGAATCAACGTATTTTTCCTTTAAAATGATACATTTACTCGGATTAAACGTTTGGTCTGTCATCTACGTTCTATTACAAATAAAATATTGACATTTGCCATCTCCACATCATTGCATTCAGTTTTTATTCACAATTTGTTTAGTGTCCCAACTTTTTTGGAATCCGGTTTGTATAACCACTGAGTTATTCACAGAAATCTATCTTTATAGCACCACCTGCTGTTTGCTTTTTTCTAATTTCTCTGTCCTACTCACTGAGATGGAAGCATGTGTTCGGTTCCATCCTAAAAACTGCCACCAGCTGCAGTAGAAAGGACACACCCCCTGAGATAGTGCACAGCCCCCTAAGTTGCCAGCTTGAAATAAATCTAGTAGAGCAATTGAAGCAATGAATAGGGAGATCTCTGGATTCATATAAGGTACAGGGCTGGTTCTAAGTTTGTAGTAAGAGATTGTCATCTACTATGTGTAGTGGATTTTCATTTTTTACATTAACCATTAGATAACCCCCTTAATATGTGTTACATATTATTAACCCCACACTTACTAACTTGAATATATGTGAAATAGTACATCATGCATGGGAATCTTGTCCCACGGCAAGTGTACAGTTCCTCTGCCGTGCAAATACAAGTAAGCATTACATAGTACCCATGGCTGTCCCTGTAATGCATGGATATGCTGGGTCCTCCAGAGACCTATGCTCTATGAATCCACTCTCTTCTCTGGTTAAATGATGGAGGACCAGAATGGATGGGAATCCCTATAAACTCAAAATAGCTCCATATAGTATTTTATAATAAAATAATTTATCATTGATTACAAGTCTACTGGTTTGCGCCTATGGAACCTATGCAGACGTATATTATGCCATGGTTACAGACTACAGTGGCCTTTGTGCCCTGGGGGTTGGCCTTCTGCCTTTACATGGAGACACTAAAACATCATTTTTTGGGTTTAAAAAATGCTATTATTGTGTTAAAGTGAAATAAATAAATAAAAGTATACATATTAGGTATCGCCACGTCCTTAGCAACCAGCTCTATAAAAATATCACATGACCTAACCCCTCGGGTGAACACCAAAAAAAAAAAAAAAACAGTGTCAAGAAAAGCCATTTTTGTCACCTTACATCACAAAAAGTGCAACACCAAGTGATCAAAAAGGCGTATGTCCCACAAAATAGTACCAATAAAACCGTCACCTCATCCCAGAAAAAATTAGCCCCTACATAAGAAAATCGCTCAAAAAACAAACAAACTATAGCTCTCAGAACATGGAGACACTATGTTCATGCCTTTAGTAAAGGGATGACACTGGGAGCACTCCTCATATTTGCCATCCCAGAAGGGTGAAGTCAGTCGAGGGTACCATTCTAGAATCCTGCAGTGACCAAGCAGAGATATTTGGGTGTCATAACTAGTGATGTCGCGAACATAAAATTTTCCGTTCGCGAACGGCGAACGCGAATTTCCACAGATGTTCGCGAACGGGCGAACCGGGCGAACCGCCATAAACTTCAATAGACAGGCGAATTTTAAAACCCACAGGGACTCTTTCTGGCCACAATAGTGATGGAAAAGTTGTTTCCAGGGGACTAACACTTGGACTGTGGCATGCCGGAGGGGGATCCATGGCAAAACTCCCATGGAAAATTACGTAGTTGACGCAGAGTGTGGTAAGTTGAATTCGCAAAGCGATTAATATAACCTGCATTAATTGCATTGCGATTACAACTTAGATCTGAGTTCCTAATGGTTGTATTGCTAGAATTGACGAATATAACGAATATAGCACTATATTCTCAATCTTCGTTATATACTAGCAATACAACCATTAGGAACCCAGCTCTAAGTTGAATTCGCAATGCGATTAATATAACCTGTATTAATCGCATTGCCATTACAACTTAGGTCTGAGTTCATAATGGTTGTATTGGTCACACCGTCACGTGGTAAAGGGGGACGGGGGGGTGACTCACTGCAGTCTGGTGAGCGGCGGGGCCCTGCAGGAGTCTCTGGTGCCGGGAGGAGGAGGTAGGTAGAGCGGCTCTGACTTTATAGACCACCAGGGGTGACACCATTTTCTACCGCACCGGGTGACACCAGTCATAGCAACGCCACTGTAATCATTACGAACCCAGCTCTAAGTTGAATTCGCAATGCGATTAATATAACCTGTATTAATCGCATTGCGATTACAACTTAGTCAAATTTGTGACACTGCAGCTTCAGAATGAATCTAAGATGGATGCTGTCCCTAAGATGGATGCTGTCCTTGCTATTTGATAGGAGGTGGGAGGGTCTGGGAGGGAGGGTCTGCTGCTGATTGGCTGGAATGTGTCTGCTGACTGTGAGGTACAGGGTCAAAGTTTTCTCAATGATGACGTATAGGGGGCGGACCGAACATTGCATATGTTCGCCCGCCGCGGCGAACGCAAACAAGCTATGTTTGCCGGGAACTATTCGCCGGCAAATAGTTCAGGACATCTCTAGTCATAACATGTACCCCAGCAACTATGCAAAGGGCCTTTGCAAATAAAAAGTTTGGGGTTTGACACCTTAGAGAGACAAGACCGAGGAAGCCAGAAGAAAAGGAGACATTCTATTTAGCTACGGCCGTTATCCAGAGACATAGCTATAGCCAAATGGGATCAGACTACAGAAGACAGAGCCACACCAGCGACCTTGAGTCTGGCAGCCTCCGAGAGGTGAATTCTGGAGGACTCTAGGTAGAGTCTGGGGCAGAAACCGAGTGAAGACCCATCTTAAATGCAAGACATCTAGTGAGATTAAGCTAGAAAGTGGACCCAGACGGGTTGGAAGATGGGTGCTTGAAGTCTAAGAGAGTAAGACACCTAAGCAGAAGCAAGCCCCCGTATTTCATACAGTGGTATCCAGTGAAAAACATACACTACCTGGCAAATATGCCACATTCGGATGGATAAAAAACGTTGCCTGTCTCCAAGATAGCTAAGGTTCCCTCACATGGAAATTGCATGTACTCGTATCTGTAGATCAGTGTTGATCACGAGTATTGCGAATTTTAATCGCGAAAATCAGCATTTGGAGAATTCGCAAATATTTAGAATATCGCAAAATATATTCGTTATTGCAAATATTCATTTTTTTCTTAAATAACAGTGTATGCAAAATTTTTATGCGATTTTTTTTATTTATTTTTTTATGCGAATTTTCGCAATCAAGAAAATAATGCCTGTAGATCACAAATTCACGAATTCTCGAATATATGGCAAATATTCGCCCAAATATTCGCGAAATATCGCAAATTCGAATATTGCCCCTGCCGCTCATCACTACTGTAGATATACCATAAATTTCAAGATGTAATGCTCCTCTAATATATTATCCTCATTGGTATAAAAGTATTGAACTATGGGTCTAAATACTCAAATGCAGCAGAGTTAACAGTCACAGTCATAAAGCATTAACTAGATGTGATAACTCACCAAGTGTGACTGTTAACTCTGCTACCTCAGTACATAAACCCAATGTTCTATCCATTATTATTTAGATACTAGTTGCACAGCTGGACATGCTCTTTAACTACCATTGCTAATTTTAGTCTATTTTATATGTCAGTTTGCATGAAACATGATTGAAATCTAACAATGTCGCTTCTAATTTCTCATTACAGGAAAAAAGTGTATCTGCAATGGGCAATCAATATCCGATCTTCATATCTGTCTTCTTATTAATTATATTCCTTCTTTCATATAACTGGAAACACATTGGCCATTATTTCAAATTTCAAAGATGTCCAGATACAACAATGATGCTAAATAAAGAGGTCCAAAATGTCACAAAAACCAGCCCACCAATCATTTCTCCACCAAAAGAAACTCTTCTCCTGCTTTGGAACTGGCCATGGGGGGCCCGTTTTCCATTAGATAAGTGTGAGACAGAGTATAGTATTAAGGGGTGTAAGCTATCTGCAGATAGAGGTTTGTATAGTGCGGCTGATGCAGTCATCATCCACCATGCAGATGTTATGGGCAATAGAAACGCATTGCCCCAACAGCCAAGAAATCCTTATCAACGTTGGATATGGCTCAACTTGGAGCCACCACTAATTATCTCAAACCTGGACATGCTGGATAATTTGTTCAACTTGACAATGACGTTCCGTCGCGATTCAGATATTTATAATCCATACGGCCATATTGAATCATTAGAAGAACCTCAAAACTTCACTATTCCAGCAAAGTCTAAGTTGGTATCTTGGGTGGTGAGCAAATGGTACCCTGGTATACGCCGTATTGCTTATTATGAAGAGCTGAAAAAGCACATATCTGTTGATATTTATGGGGCCAGACATATGAAACTGAGCAGAGAGAAGTTACATTCAACGATTTCTCAGTACAAATTCTACTTGGCATTCGAGAATTCTGTCTATCCAGATTATATTACGGAAAAACTATGGATTAACGCTCTGGGTTCATGGACAGTTCCAGTTGTACTGGGTGCCTCTCGTGAAAACTATGAAAAGTATATACCCGGAGATGCCTTCATACATGTTGATGATTTTCCAACTGCAAAGGAACTAGCTGCCTACCTTCTTGAATTAGAAAAGGATGATGAGAAATATAGAAAGTATTTCCACTGGAGATCCCGACATAGGGTGAGCCCTTGGAAGGGATGGCCATATTCTTACTGTAAAGCTTGTGAGACAATACAACAGGGTCCAAGATATCAAGTCATTCGTAGTGTGGCAAAGTGGTTTCTGTAAGATGTGCAACACTGCCTTATAGCCAATGCAGGACCTAGTGGGACAAGACATGACATAGAGATTTAAAGAACATCATAGATACCATTCCTGTAGTAGTTTTGAGGTGGGGCCACTGATGTAAATGCTGCTTAATAGTACCAGAAATATGGATGATTTCAAGTTCTATTTAACAGCATATATTGTACGACAAAATTATGGCAAGTCAAACATTAAGAGGATTCAACCAGGACAATCAATGAATGTTATACAGTACATATATTGAGTGTCTGATCAGTATCTCCTGTGGTTATGCTCTGCATTTCCAAAGGTTGCATGGTTGGCCATTGACTAAAGTTTACTTCTCTATGGCTCTGACCTCATTTGTTGTCACCAGAAAACGACACAATACACATCATGTAAAGCTGCTTACTTATTAAAGTTAAATGGTAACTTTTAATTTTTTTTTTCTAGTTTATTAGAGCTAGGCATGTATACCTGAGTTAGTCTGTCAATGATTGTCAAAAGATCTGTAATCTCTTATATATGAAAATTAGTTTCTTCCTGTCTGTCTGTCTCCCATACACATGGTTACATGTCCCTTATCAGCCAATAGAAGCTCACAGGCCCTTAGTCTCCACATACACACAGTTTTACTTTAGGTTTCCATAACAACCCAGCAATTTTTCTTCACTGCTGTAGGTCAGCTTTAGGCTAGGGCTACACGACGACAATAAGTTGCACGACACATAGGGCACAACTACGCTGCTACATGCACCCATCTTTGATGGATTGTTTGCGACAGTCGTGTCGCAGTCGCAGCATGTCGCATTATAACCATAGCCTATCATTATAAAAGTTGTTGAGACAAAATGTTGAGCGACACATGTCATCGTGTAGCCCTAGCATTAAAGGGGCAGGGCGCTGTGGTGGTAACTGTTAAATGGGAGGGCACTGTGGAGGTCACTGTTAAAGAGGCGGGCACTTTGGAGGTCACTGTTAAAGAGGCAGGATGCTGTGGAGGTCACTGTTAAAGAGGTGGGCACTTTGGAGGTCAATGTTAAAGAGGCGGGCACTGTGGAGGTCAATGTTAAAGGGGCGGGTACTGTGGAGGTCACTGTTAAAGGAGCGGGCACTGTGAAGGTCACTGTTAAAGGGGCGGGTACTGTGGAGGTCACTGTTAAAGGAGCGGGCACTGTGAAGGTCACTGTTAAAGAGGCGAGCACTGTGGAGGTCACTGTTAAAGGGGTGGGCACTGTGGAGGCCACTGTAAAAGGGGCGGGCACTGTGGGGTCACTGTTAAAGGGGAAGGCACAGTGGAGGTCACTGTTAAAGGGGTGGGTGCTTTGGAGGTCACTGTTAAAGGGGTAGGCACTGTGGAGGTCACTTTTAAAGGGGTGGACGCTGTGGAGGTCACTGTTAAAGAGGCAGGCACTGTGGATGTTACTGTTAAAGGGGCAGGGTGCTGTAGAGGTCACTGTTATAGGGTCGGACACTGTGGAGGTCACTGTTAAGGGGGTGGGCACTGTGGGATCACTGTTAAAGTGGCGGGCACTGTGGAGGTCACTGTTAAAGGAGCAAGCACTGTGGAGGTCACTGTTAAAGGGGTGGGTGCTTTGGAGGTCACTGTTAAAGGGGCAGGCTCTGTGAAGGTCACTGTTAAAGGGGTGGGCACTGTGGATGTTATTGTTAAAGGGGCAGGTTGCTGTAGAGGTCACTGTTATAGGGTCGGACACTGTGGAGGTCACTGTTAAGGGGGTGGGCACTGTGGGATCACTGTTAAAGTGGCGGGCACTGTGGAGGTCACTGTTAAAGGAGCAAGCACTGTGGAGGTCACTGTTAAAGGGGTGGGTGCTTTGGAGGTCACTGTTAAAGGGGCAGGCTCTGTGAAGGTCACTGTTAAAGGGGTGGGCACTGTGGATGTTATTGTTAAAGGGGCAGGTTGCTGTGGAGGTCACTGTTATAGGGGCGGACACTGTGGAGGTCACTGTTAAAGGTAAAGGTACTGTGGAGGTCACTGTTAAAGGGGTGGGTGCTGTGGAGGTCACTGTTAAAGAGGCGGGCACTGTGGAGGTCACTTTTAAAGGGTTTGGCGCTGTGGAGGTCACTGTTAAAGGGGTGGGCACTGTGGATGTTACTGTTAAAGGTGCAGGGTGCTGTGGAGGTCACTGTTAAAGGGGCGGATACTGTGAAGGTCACTGTTAAAGGGGGCAGGGTCCACTATTAAAGGGGCAACTGCTGGGGAGGTCACTGTTAAGGCAGCAGGGCACTGTGGAGGTCATTGTTAAGTGGGAGGGCGCCTGAGGAAGTCACTGTCAAGGAGTAGGGTGCTGTGAAACTCACTGTTAAATGGGCGGGCTGCTGCGAAGGTCAAAGTTAAGAGGATGGGCTGCTGTGGAGTTCCCATTTTAAAGTGGCGGCACACTCTGGGGGGGTCAGTGTTAAGGGGTGGTGAACTGTGGATTTCACTGTTAAAGGGGCAGGGTGCTGTAAAGGTTATGGGGGATACTGTCAATATCTTTTAATTACACACAGAAACATTTAATGAAATAGATGAAATTTACCCGTGCGAAGCGGGGCCTTCTGCTAGTTCCCTTATAATAACAGCTTTCATTAATGTCCTCTGTCTCTTTCCACTGCTCCCTTAAAAGACAGTTGCTATGTCTTGTCTATCTCTGGCTAGGAAGATGGAGGGGCGGTCCTTCACACTGCATGCCTGCATAAGGCTTTAGCGTGAGGAGGAGTGCCTCTTAGTAATCCAATCTGATTGGCTGGCAGGAAGCTGCTGGCTACAGCAAGTGTGTATTGGAAGTGAGGGAAAGCAGTTTTGGCTTTAGAGAACTGGCAGAGGAGCCATCTTGAGAAGGTCCTCATATTGTAAATGTTTAAACAGCTGTAACTAAGGGAATAACTCAAGGAAAACAGTGGTATGTGAAGAAACTAAAGATTGCTTTATGCATAATGGAAACGTGACAGTTACCCTTTAAGATTGTGTTTCTTCTAAGTTCGTATGATCTTCTTGACCCACCAGGAGCAATGCTAGCACCAAGTACATGTAATAGGGAAGGTAAGAAAGTCACAGAAATAGGATAATAATGCACTTAGTAAAGTAGATGCAAGCATTATACACTCACCTAAAGAATTATTAGGAACACCATACTAATATGGTGTTGGACCCCCTTTTGCCTTCAGAACTGCATTAATTCTACGTGGCATTGATTCAACAAGGTGCTGATAGCATTCTTTAGAAATGTTGGCCCATATTGATAGGATAGCATCTTGCAGTTGATGGAGATTTGAGGGATGCACATCCAGGGCACGAAGCTCCTGTTCCACCACATCCCAAAGATGCTCTATTGTATGGCATACATATTAGGACATCGTCAGACATCATCCACAACTCCATCCTCCGTCACCCAAAACTCCATCAGCCCTCAGACATCAGACAAAACTCCGTCCTCCGTCAGGCAAAACTCCATCAGACATCAGACAAAACTCCGTCCTCCGTCAGACAAAACTCCATCAGCCCTCAGACATCAGACAAAACTCCGTCCTCCGTCACCCAAAACTCCATCAGACCTCAGACATCAGACAAAACTCCGTCCTCCATCAGGCAAAACTCCATCAGACCTCAGACATCAGACAAAACTCCGTCCTCCGTCACCCAAAACTCCATCAGACCTCAGACATCAGCCAAAACTCCGTCACCCAAAACTCCATCAGACCTCAGACATCAGACAAAACTCCGTCCTCCGTCACCCAAAACTCCATCAGACCTCAGACAAAACTCCGTCCTCCGTCAGGCAAAACTCCATCAGCCCTCAGACATCAGACATCAGACAAAACTCCGTCCTCCGTCAGGCAGAACTCCATCAGACCTCAGACATCAGCTAAAACTCTGTCCTCCCTCAGACATCAGCCAAAGCTCCGTCCTCCCTAACTCAAAATACGCCCTACTACACACACTCTTCACCTGACGGAGCTGCTAGCTGCTGGAGAGGCAAAGGACCTGTGATGACGTCATGACCATGTGACGAGTCACGTGTGTGGGAGGGGTCATATGTGCACAGCAGCTGGTAGAGTGTACAGAACAGTAGCCATCAAATAGAGCTCTGTACTAGAGATGTGTGTGTAACCTGCATGTAGCAGAGCTGTGTACTGTGTTACAGAGATGTACAGTGTAACCTGCAGGTAGCAGAGCTGTGTACTGTGTAGCAGATCTGTATGTGTAACCTGCATGTAGCAGAGCTGTGTACTGTGTAGCAGAGCTGTATGTGTAACCTGCATGTAGCAGAGCTGTGAACTGTGTAGCAGAGCTGTATGTGTAACCTGCATGTAGCAGTGCTGTGTACTGTGTAGCAGAGCTGTATGTGTAACCTGCATGTAGCAGAGCTGTGTACTGTGTTACAGAGATGTATGTGCAACCTGCAGGTAGCAGAGCTGTGTACTGTGTAGCAGATCTGTATGTGTAGCCTGCATGTAGCAGAGCTGTGTACTGTGTTACAGGGATGTATGTGCAACCTGCAGGTAGCAGTGTTGTGTACTGTGTAGCAGAGATGTGTACTGTGTTACAGAGATGTGTGTGTAGCCTGCATGTAGCAGAGCTGTGTACTGTGTATATAGAGCAGTGTGTGTAACAGCATGTAGCAGAGCTGTGTACTGTGTTACAGAGATGTGTGTGTAACCTGCATGTAGAAGTGCTGTGTACTGTGTAGCAGAGCTGTATGTGTAACCTGCATGTAGCAGAGCTGTGTACTGTGTTACAGGGATGTATGTGCAACCTGCAGGTAGCAGAGCTGTGTACTGTGTATATAGAGCAGTTTGTCTAACCGCATGTAGCAGAGCTGTGTACTGTGTTACAGAGATGTGTGTGTAACCTAGGAACTATAAAAAAGTGTAAAAAAAACCCATAAATATTCAGATCACCCCCCTTTTCCCAAAATTAAAATAAAAGACACATCATGGGTTTCGCAATGTGTAAAAACGCCCATTGTATAAAAATATATTCCCCATACGGCAAACAGCAAAACAGAAAAAAAAAAGAGTCCAAATGTCCGATTCGCCGTTTTTGGTCACTTAATTTGCTACAAAAATGTAAATAAAAAGTGATCAAAAAGTCTTAAACACCCCAGAATGGTATCAGTAAAAAGTTTAGATTCCCCCGCAAAAAATGAGCCCCCATCCAGCTCTGTACACATAATTACAAAAAAGTTATGGGGCTCAAAATATGGCGACAAAATAAATCGGATATTTTTATTTTTTTATCACTATTAAAACGCAAGAAAAACTATACATATAAGGTATTGCCGGATTCGATCTGACCTGTAGAATAAAAGTAACCAGTCAGTTTTATCGCACATCGAATGTCGTAAATAAAAATCACGTAAAACTGTGGTGGAATTGCTTTTTTTTTTCAACAGGAAGAATGGGCAGTTTTACCATCTGAGAAAATAAAGGACCCTCATCCATAACTACCACAAAAGACTTCAAGCTGTCATTGATGTTAAAGGGGGCAATACATGGTATTAATAACTGGGGTGTGTAAACTTCTGATCAGGGTGATTTGGGGAGTTTGTGTTGTGATTATGATTTATAAAGAGTAAACACCGTTGTTTGACATAAATGGCGTCAGCCGACCACTAACCACGAGCGAGAGAAAAGTGTCCGTGGTATCATTCATATTCTCTGCACAATGGTTACAGGGGAATTCTCATCTTAATGATCACTGTTAAATCTGTTAATGATTTGACAGTGATAATTTTTCTAAATACATTTTATTACCCAATTCCCATCCTTTTTTAGAAAATAAGTCCCCTCTTACCTGATGTTGTCTTTGGTCTCCCCTGGTCACGGCCACCTCTCCTGTCGAATCCAGCCGGGCCACGCTTGCGCAGAAGACGGAAAATTCTCTCCCAGCTGGGCCGCGCAATGTCCTGAACGCGCATGCCGCCGCGCATGCGCCATGATGACATCTTCCTGGCCAGTATAGTACAGAGCCGCGAATGCGCACGCCGACTCTGTACTATACAGGCCAGGAATAAGTCACCATGGCACATGCGCGGCGCCGTGCGTGTTCAGGACATTGCGCTGGCCCGGCCGGGAGAGAATCTTCAGTCTTCTGTGCAAGCGTGGACCGGCCGGGAGAAGAATACAGGAAGTGAACGTCACGCTCAAGGAAGGTAAGTATGAAAAAGGGAAGATGAGAATACCCCTTTAAGAAATCATAAATTCTGCAAGGGTATGTAAACTTATCAGCACAACTGTAAGTAGCTGTGTGATATAAATCTGTGGAATATGGGAAGCACAAGAGGATGTGCACCTTAAATCCCATCTTTGTAAGGCCTCTTGCACATGGCCGCTGTGTGACTGTGGTCGTATTGTGGACCACATATGGCGGTTCCGCAGTACACAGGGCACCAGCCGTGTGCATCCCGCATCCGTGATGTCGACCCATTCACTTGAACGGAACAGAAACACGGATCGGATCCCCACAGAAGCACTACAGAGTGCTTCCGTGGTGTTTCTGGCCATGCCTCCACACAGCAAAAATGTAGAACATATTCACGGACCCATTCAAGTTGAATGGGTCTGGATCTGTCCCGGCCGCTGCACGCACATTTCCCGTGCATTGGGGACTGCAAATTGCTGCCCCAATGCACGGAATGGACCAACAATGTTCATGTGCAAGAGGCCTAACACTTGTGATCTGTGTGAAGCGGCATATATGCATTCATGTTGCATGTATTTATTAATTAGGGTTACCAATTCTGAGTAACTCGGAGTCACAGGAGATTTACAGAATCAGATTGTGTGTACGGAGCTGGGTGGGGGCTCATTTTTTGCGGGGCAATCTGAACTTTTTACTGATACCATTCTGGGGTGTTTAAGACTTTTTGATCACTTTTTATTTACATTTTTGTAGCAAATGAAGCGACCAAAAACGGCGAATCGGACATTTGGACTCTTTTTTTTCTTCTGGTTTGCCGTATGGGGAATATATTTTTATACAATGGGTGTTTTTACACATTGCGACACCCATGATGTGTATTTTTTTAGTTCTTTTATTTTCATTTTGGGAAAAGGGGGGTGATCTGAATTTTTATGTTTTATTTTACACTTTTTTATAGTTCCCAGGTTACACACTCATCTCTGTTACACAGTAAAAAGCTCTGCTACATGCGGTTACACACACATCTCTGTAACACAGTACACAGCACTGCTACATGCAGGTTGCACATACATCCCTGTAACACAGTACACAGCCTGCTACATGCAGGTTACACATACAGCTCCGCTACACAGCACACAGCTCTGATACATGCAGATTACACATACAGCTCTGCTACACAGTACACAGCTCTGCTACATTCAGGTTACAAATACAGCTCTGCTACACAGTACACAGCACTGCTACATGCAGGTTACACATACAGCTCTGCTACACAGAACACAGCTCTGCTACATGCAGGTTACACATACAGCTCTGCTACACAATACACAGCTCTGCTACATGCAGGTTACACATACAGCACTGCTACACAGTACACAGCTCTGCTACATGCAGGTTACACATACAGCTCTGCTACACAGTACACAGCTCTGCTACATGCAGGTTACACATACAGATCTGCTACACAGTACACAGCTCTGCTACATGCAGGTTACACATACAGATCTGCTACACAGTACACAGCTCTGCTACCTGCAGGATACACATACATCTCTGTAACACAGTACACAGCTCTGCTACCTGCAGGTTACACATACAGCACTGCTACACAGTACACAGCTCTGCTACCTGCAGGTTACACATACAGATCTGCTACACAGTACACAGCTCTGCTACCTGCAGGTTACACATACAGATCTGCTACACAGTACACAGCTCTGCTACCTGCAGGTTACACATACATCTCTGTAACACAGTACACAGCTCTGCTACATGCAGGTTACACATACAGATCTACTACACAGTACACAGCTCTGCTACCTGCAGGTTACACATACAGATCTGCTACACAGTACACAGCTCTGCTACCTGCAGGTTACACATACAAATCTGCTACCTGCAGGTTACACGTACATCTCTGTAACACAGTACACAGCTCTGCTACATGCAGGTTACACACACATCTCTAGTACAGAGCTCTATTTGATGGCTACTGTTCTGTACACTCTACCAGCTGCTGTGCACATATGACCCCTCCCACACACGTGACTCGTCACATGGTCATGACGTCATCACAGGTCCTTTGCCTCTCCAGCAGCTAGCAGCTCCGTCAGGTGAAGAGTGTGTGTAGTAGGGTGTATTTTGAGTTAGGGAGGACAGAGTTTTGGCTGATGTCTGAGGGAGGACAGAGTTTTAGCTGATGTCTGAGGTCTGATGGAGTTTTGCCTGACGGAGGACGGAGTTTTGTCTGATGTCTGAGGTCTGATGGAGTTTTGCCTGACGGAGGACGGAGTTTTGTCTGATGTCTGAGGTCTGATGGAGTTTTGGGTGACGGAGGACGGAGTTTTGTCTGATGTCTGATGGAGTTTTGGGTGACGGAGGACGGAGTTTTGTCTGATGTCTGAGGTCTGATGGAGTTTTGGGTGACGGAGGACGGAGTTTTGTCTGATGTCTGAGGGCTGATGGAGTTTTGCCTGACGGAGGACGGAGTTTTGTCTGATGTCTGATGGAGTTTTGCCTGACGGAGGACAGAGTTTTGTCTGATGTCTGAGGGCTGATGGAGTTTTGCCTGACGGAGGATGGAGTTGTGGATGATGTCTGACGATGTCCTAATATGTATGCCGTACTATTGGGTTGAGATCTGGTGACTGTGGGGGCCATTTTAGTACAGTGAACTCATTGTCATGGTCAAGAAACCAATTTGAAATGATTCGAGCTTTGTGACATGGTGCATTATCCTGCTGGAAGTAGCCATCTGAGGATGGGTACATGGTGGTCATGAAGGGATGGACATGGTCAGAAACAATGCTTAGGTAGCCCGTGGCATTTAAACGATGGCCAATTGGCACTAAGGGGCCTAAAGTGTGCCCAGAAAACATCCCCCACAGCATTACACCACCACCACCAGCCTGCACAGTGGTAACAAGGCATGATGGATACATGTTCTCATTCTGTTTACGCCAAATTCGGACTCTACCATTTGAATGTCTCAACAGAAATCGAGACTCATCAGACCAGGCAACATTTTTCCAGTCTTCAACAGTCCAATTTTGGTGAGCTCGTGCAAATTGTAGCCTCTTTTTCCTATTTGTAGTGGAGATGAGTGGTACCCGGTGGGGTCTTCTGCTGTTGTAGCCCACCTTTCTTTCCCATTCTGACATTCAGTTTGGAGTTCAGGAGATTGTCTTGACCAGGATCACAACCCTACATGCATTGAAGCAACTGCCATGTGATTGGTTGACTAGATAATCGCATTAATGAGAAATAGAACAGGTGTTCCTAATAATTCTTTAGGTGAGTGTATATGGACAAAGTCCTCACTCTGATATGATAAAATCTGAGACACTTTGCCAATATATTTTGATAAAAACACATCTTTGCCCGCCTACCAAGCGCCGAGGTGGTCTCAGGTCAGGCGGGTCCTACGCTAAACCTACCTAAGCCATTGGGCTTCTATGTTCAGGAGAGCAGAAGCCGCACATATGGTGTGCTGCTCCTAGTCACCTCCATGTGCATCAAGCAACCGATGGGAGGAGGAGCAAACACACCTATATGTACCACCTAATCAAGACGCTCTATTGGATAAAAAGGTGCCACTCCCTCACAGACAAAAAAATCACAGAAAAAACTAAGATAAAAACATCCTGCACAGTATGATATATAAATGTGCCGATGTCCCTGGCCATATTAATGAAGAAAATCACAGAAATAAGATAATAATGCACTTAGTAAAGTAGATGCAAGCATTAAATATGGACAAAGTCCTCACTCTGATATGATAAAATCTGAGACACTTAGCCAATATATTTTGATGAAAACACATCTGTGCCCGCCTACCAAGCGCCAAGGTAGTCTCAGGTCAGGCGGGTCCTACGCTAAACCTACCTAACGGAAGGTAACCCACCGTTCCTAAAGGTCCGTTTACATGGGGCATTGACTTGCTAAATGTTTGTTTGTACGAAGGTTGTTCCTGATTGCAATTTCATATAAACTTGTCCCAAAATCAAATAACATCACATTTTGTCAGTGTTTGCATCTTTTATGCAGTCATAAAAATTGTAGCATATCCCCTTGTTTAAATAGGGGACTGTCCTGCCCCCACTTTACATACCCCTGGGGTCTATGGTAAACAGGGGTGAATTGGGAACTTAAAGTGGCCCCATTTTGTAGTCGGTCCAAATTGATGGAAGGCAGGGCCAGCAATACCATATTGTGGCACATTATACCACTCCAACAGAGCCAAATACCACAGTCCATCACAAAACACTGCCAGCAGCACAAAATACGTCCCCAAAAACTTCCAGGGGCTCAGAGGGCCCCCTGGTAAATTTCCCTGTAAGGTCTATGGCCAATCCACCCCTGGAGGTAAACACCTTTCTACTAGCCAATAAAAGAGACTGGGTGGAAGTCTGTTTCTTTATTAACCACATGTAGGATTAAGGTGAAACTGAGGAATAAATAAGAATATACACACCATTAGATTACAGCATTACATAAAGTGCAATAATGAATAGAGATGTAGAGAACATAAAATTTTCCGGGCGAACCGGGCGAATCGCCATTGACTTCAATAGGCAGGCGAATTTTAAAACCCACAGGGACTCTTTCTAGCCACAGTAGTGATGGAAAAGTTGTTTCAAGGGGACTAACACCTGGACTGTGGCATGCCGGAGGGGGATCCATGGCAAAACTCCCATGGAAAATTACATAGTTTACGCAGAGTTGGATTTTAATCCATAAAGGGCATAAATCACCTAACAATCTAATTTTTTTTTTAACAACGTGGTTTAAAACATCCAGTGTGTGTATACGATCAGGTATGATGTTGTATCGATCAGGTAGTGTAAGGGTTACGCCCGCTTCACAGACATTGACAGACCAAACTCTCCTTTTAATGCACCGCAAACAACCACAAACAGTCCATTTGCCCAACCGCAAACTTCCCATTTGCACAAGGTTGGATACCAAGCTAGCCATGTCCCGTTGATGTCATTGAAGGTTTCTTCCTCCACCCAGCCACGTACAACACCAAGGGTCCCCGAAAGGTGAATTGAATTGATTTTTCGAACGGGGAGATTGTTAAAAAAGCGCTGGCTCCCTCCCCTTTGTTTGAATCCACGCCACGGTCACTGCGTCTGCGCCGTGCAATTTACTGTCACACCCGATATGAGTGGTATTTTCTGTAGTACTATTCTCATCAGTTTAATCCCTGTTACGTCCCATATCAGGGATTGCCTTTTGCTAAAAAAATTTTTAGGCCGGGTACCTTCGACTGCCTTCTGTCACGGCTGGCGGTGGGGGAAACCCCCAGCCGTGCGGTACCCGTAGATGTTGGGTCGCTGCAAGGCCAGGACCACAGGATCAGGGAGCAGGTCACCTCCTAAAGTCTCCCTGATCTGACCCTAACTCCTAACCTGCATGGGCCGACCTTTAGGGTAGGAGGACCCATGCGCAGGAACCTCGGGTCCCTACTATCCCTCCGCAGGTCCCTAGGCTAGGAGCTGGATAGACTACCTGTTCCTCCAGAACACGGAGGAACAGGAGCCTAGAAAGGCCAAGCTGGTAATAAGGGGAATCCAATACCACTTATGGCAGTGGCAGGTATGTGGAACTACAACCTCACCTACCTGCCACAAACACACCGCCCGGAACCCATGCAAAAGTGCTGTCTGTCTACAATAACAGAAAAGACAACAGCACACACCATACATCACACAGGGAACCAGGGAACCATAAGGTGCAACAAGCCAGCAACCACATACACATAAACATAACATCAGACAAGGTAACAAAGGTTTTACTAACAAGGTTTTATGACCAGAAGGATGGTCCTCACCAGGCAGCTGGAGGAGACAGGAGGCTGCTCCAGCCAGCATGGCTGAGAGCAACCTACTGAAGCCTGCAAGAGACTCAGGCTATATAGGCCAAAAGGCCACACCCACCAGTCAACCACACCCAGTGACAACACACACACTGGGAAGGGAGTTAACCCTTCCTACACCACAGAAGGGAAAACACCAACTTAAAGGGGAATAGCACACACACTCACTCACCTGTCACCGCTGGCAACGGCATGCGTGGCCACCGTGTCCTGCAGAACAACCAGCAGGCAGAGACCCTGCCACCACATGCACAACACCAGACGTTGCCGCGGACAACCGCAGGTGAAGGGAGGTGTCCAAGTGCATACAACCTCGTGCACAACAAACAGACCAGGAAGTGCACACAAACACAGACGAAGGACATGCACACCAAAACACGTTGCCAAGGGCAACCGCACGCATGCCTGTTATTCGCGGCAACCGCACCTGAGGCAAACCACTAAGTGCCCCCAGCTGCGGTTGCGACAACACCAGACCGCGGATAACTGCATGCGGCTCCCAAGGAGTCACGACCATGACCAGGGGTCGTGACACCTTCACAGTGACAGACCAAACTCTGATACACCAAACTGAATTGATTTTAGGAACCGGGAGATGGAAAAAGCAGCTTGGTCGGTCCCCTTACTCCCAAGTTGGGGCACTGCGCGTGCACGGAGCAATGTGCTGTGACACCCTATATGAGTGGTGTCTTAACTAGTACTATTCCTATCAGTTTAATCCCTGTTACGTCCCCTATCCGGGGACGTGTGTCGAAAATTTTTTGTTCTGAGCTCTGTACTTGCTTTGTATTGGAAGTAATGGGGATTTTTTTTAATTGTCTGCATTATTTCTAATAAAAAAAATCATAATAAAGTCTCTTAATAGTTTATTTTATGTATTAAAAACCCATACAACTTAAAAAATAGAAAAAAAAAAGAAAAATAATGTTTTTTCTATGAAAAATTATCCAGCCGATCGATTTTAGTCTGATCATAATGAAGCAACGGCCTTATCTGGGGTGTGGCAACATTGCCAACACACTCATAGAGGTGATGATCGCTTCATTGTGATACGCAAGCCCCTTCACCACAACAAGGTACCGATCACTAAGGGGAATTGACACATGTATGTGCCTTTTTTTTTGTTTGTTTTTGCAGCCACAGTGCAGCACTAGAGGCCAGAAAAATTAGGCATGTACACATGCCTGAAAAATTAGGTATTGTTGCAGCGGCCGGAAAAATTTATGTTATCCAGGCAGAAAGGCGACTAAAACATTGCGGCTTGCACCCTAGTTGGTGGCGGAGAATTCACGAAAGTCATCCGGTATGCAGACATTAAATACAGCAGCGTGGGGACCATTTTGAGGCCAAGGCATGTCATCAGGCCTTTTGTTAGTCAAACGTATCCCCCACTGTCAGTCCCTTCGGGATCCATGCCTCATTCATCTTAATGAAGGTGAGGTAATCAACACTTTTTTGACCGAGGCGACTTCTTTTGTCTGTGACAATGCCTCCTGCTGCACTGAAGGTCCTTTCTGACAGGACACTTGAAGCGGGGCAGGCCAGAAGTTCTATCGCAAACTGGGATAGTTCAGGCCACAGGTCAAGCCTGCACACCCAGTAGTCAAGGGGTTCATCGCTCCTCAGAGTGTCGATATCTGCAGTTAAGGCGAGGTAGTCTGCTACCTGTCGGTCGAGTCGTTCTCTAAGGCTGGATCCCGAAGGGCTGTGGCGATGTGTAGGACTGAAAAAGCTCCACATGTCCTCCATCAACAACACATCTGTAAAGCATCCTGTCCTTTGCCGCCCTGGTCGTGGTAGGAGGAGGATTACTTTCACCTCTTCCCCAGTTAGATTCCCGTTGTGCTGTGACATCCCCCTTATAAGCTGTGTAAAGTATATTTTTTAGTTTGGTTTTGAACTGCTGCATCCTTTCTGACTTCCGGTAATTTGGTAACATTTCCGCCACTTTCTGCTTATACCGGGGGTCTAGTAGCGTGGCCACCCAGTAAAGGTCGTTCTCATTCATCCTTTTTATACGAGGGTCCCTCAACAGACATGACAGCATGAAAGACCCCATTTGCACAAGGTTGGATGCCAAGCTACTCATTTCCCGTTCTTCCTCCTCACTGATGTCATTGACGGTCTGTTCTTCCCCCCAGCCACGTACAACACCACGGGTCCCAGATAGATGACAACAACGAGCACCCTGGGATGCCTGCTGTGGTTGGTCTTCCTCATCCTCAAAGCCACATTCCTCCTCTGACTCCTCTTCCTCATACTCCTCTTCCAGCGTTGCCGCAGGTCCGGCAAGCGATGATGACAAGGCTGTTTCTGGTGGTGATGGTGACCACAACTCTTCCTCTTCACGCTCATCTACAGCCTGATCCAGCACTCTTCGCAGGGCACGCTTCAGGAAGAAAACAAATGGGATGAGGTCGCTGATGGTGCCTTCGGTGCGACTGACTAGGTTTGTCACCTCCTCAAAAGGACGCATGAGCCTACAGGCATTGCTCATGAGCGTCCAGTAACGTGGCAAAAAAATTCCCAGCTCCACAGAGGCTGTCCTAGCACCCCGGTCATACAAATTCTCGTTGGTGGCTTTTTCTTGTTGGAGCAGGAGGTCAAACATTAGGAGTGTTGAATTCCAACGTGTTGGGCTGTCGCAAATCAAGCGCCTCACTGGCATGTTGTTTCGGCGCTGAATGTCTGAAAAGTGCGCCATGGCCGCGTAGGAACGCCTGAAATGGCCACACACCTTCCTGGTCTGCTTGAGGACGTCCTGTAAGCCTGGGTACTTAGACACAAAGCATTGTACGATGAGATTCAACACATGTGCCATGCACGGCACATGTGACAACTTGCCCAAATTCAATGCCGCCAACAAATTTCTTCCATTGTCACACACCACTTTGCTGATCTCCAGTTGGTGCGGGGTCAGCCACTGATCCACCTGAGCGTTCAGGGCAGACAGGAGTGCTGGTCCGGTGTGGCTCTCTGCTTTCAGGCAAGTCAACCCCAAGACAGTGTGACACTGTCGTATCCGAGATGTGGAATAGCCCCTGGGGAGCTGGGGGGATTCAGTTGATGTGCAGCCAGACGCCGCAGCAGAAGAGGACTCAGGCGAGGAGGTTATGGAAGAGGATGGAGTAGGAGGAGTAGAGGAGGTGGCAGTAGGCCTGCCTGCAAGTCGTGGCGGTGTCACCAACTCCGCTGCAGAGCCACGCATTCCATGCTTGGCAGCCGTCAGCAGGTTGACCCAATGCGCAGTGTAGGTGATATACCTGCCCTGACCGTGCTTTGCAGACTAGGTATCAGTGGTCAGATGGACCCTTGCCCAAAGACTGTATGCTAGAGATGCCATGACTTCCTTTTCAATCACTGAGTAGAGGTTTGGAATTGCCTTATTTGAAAAAAAAAATTGTCCGGGTACCTTCCACTGTACCTTTTTTGAAGGCCTCAGACTCCACTAGCTGGTATGGTAAAAGCTGGCGGGCTAAGAGTTCCATCAAGCCAGCTGTCAGACACGGGCAAGGGGGTGACTCTGTGACATTGTCTTCTTACGCTCAAACATTTCCTTTACAGACACCTGACTGTGGGCAGATGAGATGGAACTGCTGAAGGTGAGAGGCGGAGTGGCGGGTGGTTGAGAGGGGGCAAGGAGGACAGCAGTGGTTGACGTGGCTGAAGATGCTGGACCAGGAGGAGGATGGTGGCTTTGAGCTTGTGTGCTGCTTCTACTCGTCATCATGTGTTGATCCCATAGGCGTTTGTGATGTGCGATCATGTGCCTTCGCAAAGCAGTTGTACCTGGTGGGTGTTGGATTTCCCACGACTCAGTTTCTTTTGACACAAGTTGCAAATGGCATTGCTGTTGTCAGAGGCAGACACACAAAAAAAATGCCACACTGCTGAGCTTTGCAATGACGGCATTCTGGTGGTGGCAACAGCATGCGTTGATTGGCGTGCTGTCTGGCTGACCCCGGGTGCTGACACATGCTGTCTGACTGTGCCACTAGCTCCTTGTGACGACCTCCCCCTGCTTCCAACTCATCTCCTCCTTCTCTCTGTCTCCCCTTCTGAACTTTCCCCCTCTTCTTCTTCTCTTCGAGCAGGCACCCACGTGGCATCCACGGACACATCGTCATCATCAACCACTTCACTTGTATCTGACACCTCAGCAAAGGAAGCAGCAGCGGATACATCATCATCATCATCATCATCACACTGTACGTCCATGTGTGTAATGCTGCCTGACTGAGACATACAGTTGCAAGAAAAAGTATGTGAACCCTTTGGAATGATATTGATTTCTGCACAAATTGGTCATAAAATGTGATCTGATCTTCATCTAAATCACAACAATAGACAATCACAGTCTGCTTAAACTAATAACACACAAATAATTAAATGTTACCATGTTTTTATTGAACACACCATGTAAACATACACAGTTCAGATGGAAAAAATATGTGAACCACTAGACTAATTACATCTCCAAGAGCTAATTGGAGTGAGGTGTCAGCCAACTGGAGTCCAATCAATGAGATGAGATTGGAGGTGTTGGTTACAACTGCCCTGCCCTATAAAAAACACACACCAGTTCTGGGTTTGCTTTTCACAAGAAGCATTGCCTGATGTGAATGATGCCTCGCACAAAAGAGCCCTCAGAAGACCTACGATTAAGAATTGTTGACTTGCATAAAGCTGGAAAGGGTTATAAAAGTATCTCCAAAAGCCTTGCTGTTCATCAGTCCACGGTAAGACAAATTGTCTGTAAATGGAGAAAGTTCAGCACTGCTGCTACTCTCTCTAGGAGTGGCCGTCCTGTAAAGATGACTGCAAGAGCACAGCGCAGACTGCTCAATGAGGTGAAGAAGAATCCTAGAGTGTCAGCTAAAGTCTTACAAAAGTCTCTGGCATATTCTAACATCCCTGTTAGCGAATCTACGATACGTAAAACACTAAACAAGAATGGATTTCATGGGAGGATACCACGGAGGAAGCCACTGCTGTCCAAAAAACATTGCTGCACGTTTACAGTTTGCACAAGAACACCTGGATGTTCCACAGCAGTACTGGCAAAATATTCTGTGGACAGATGAAACCAAAGTTGAGTTGTTTGGAAGAAACACATAACACTATGTGTGGAGAAATAGAGGCTCAGCACACCAACATCAAAACCTCATTGCATCTGTGAAGTATGGTGGTGGGGGCATCATGGTTTGGGGCTGCTTTGCTGCGTCAGGGTCTGGACAGATTGCTATCATCAAAGAAAAAATGAATTCCCAGGTTTATCAAGACCATTTGCAGGAGAACTTAAGGCCATCTGTCCACCATCTGAAGCTCAACAGAAGATGGGTGTTGCAACAGGACAACAACCCAAAGCATAGAAGTAAATCAACAACAGAATGGCTTAAACAGAAGTAAATACGCTTTTTGGAGTGGCCCAGTCAGAATCCTGACCTCAACCCGATTGAGATGCTGTGGCATGACCTCAAGAAAGCGATTCACACCAGACATCCCAAGAATATTGCTGAATTGAAACAGTTCTGTAAAGAGGAATGGTCAAGAATTACTCCTGACCATTGTGCACATCTGATCTGCAACTACAGGAAACGTTTGGTTGAAGTTATTGATGCCAAAGGAGGTTGAACCAGTTATTAAATCCAAGGGTTCATATACTTTTTCCACCTGCACTGTGAATGTTTACATGGTGTTTTCAATAAAAACATGGTAACACTTAATTCTTGTGTGTTATTAGTTTAAGCAGATTGTGATTGTCTATTGTTGTGACTTAGATGAAGATCAGATCACATTTTATGATGAATTTGTGCAGAAATCCATATCATTCCAAAGGGTTCACATACTTTTTCTTGCAACTGTATCCCTGTTATCTACATCCCCTGGCAATAATAGTTGCGCATCACTAATTTCATCCAACTGATGTGTAAATAACTCCTCTGAGGGATCAAGTGAAGCGGCTGTGGTGGCTGTGGTGGTAGTGGTGGTGGTGGCGGCGGGCGGGAGAGTGGTAACTTGCGAGCAGGTGACCAAAACTGAGCTGGAGGAGGATGGTGCATCAAGGTTCTTAGCGGAAGCTGTTGAAGATTGGTTGTCCTGTGTAAGCCAGTCAACTATTTTCTCAGAATTTTTAGGGTTCAGGGTACGTGGCCTCTGAACACTGGGCATTATTCCAGGGCCAGTGGAAATCACAGCACCACGACCACGACGGCCCCTGCGGGGTGGCCTGCCTCTGCCTGTCATTTTTTTTTAGATAAGTGGTACTACACGTGCAAGGTACTGTGCCACCCTATATAAGTGGTGGGCAGTGGGCACAGTACAGTCTGTGTGGGCCTGACACACATGGGCTTGCAAATGTGATTATATCACAGAACAATTTGAAATATAAATTTTTTTATTTGCAAGGTATTTGAGTGAATGAAACCCTGTAACTGTATGAGTGGAGGCCTAGCCAGTGGCCACAATGTAGTCTGTGTGGGCCTGACACACACTGGCTTGCAAATGTGATTATATCACAGAAAAATTTTAAATATTATTTTTTTTATTTGCAAGGTATTTGAGTGAATGACACCCTGTAACGGTATGAGTGGAGGCCTAGCCACTAGCCAGTGGCCACAATACAGTCTGTGTGGGCCTGACACACACAGGCTTGCAAATGTAATTATATCACAGAAAATTTTTAAATATAATTTTTTTTTATCTGCAAGGTATTTGAGTGAATGACACACTGTAACGGTATGAGTGGAGGCCTAGCCAGTGGCCACAATACAGTCTGTGTGGGCCTGACACACACGGGCTTGCAAATGTGATTATATCACAGAAAAATGTTAAATTGAATTTTTTTTTATCTGCAAGGTATTTGAGTGAATGACACCCTGTAACGGTATGAGTGGAGGCCTAGCCAGTGGCCACAATACAGTCTGTGTGGGCCTGACACACACACGGGCTTGCAAATGTGATTATATCACAGAAAATTTTTAAATATAAGTTTTTTTATTTGCAAGGTATTTGAGTGAATGACACCCTGTAACGGTATGAGTGGAGGCCTAGCCAGTGGCCACAATACAGTCTGTGTGGGCCTGACACACACGGGCTTGCAAATGTGATTATATCACAGAAAAATGTTAAATTGAATTTTTTTTATCTGCAATGTATTTGAGTGAATGACACCCTGTAACGGTATGAGTGGAGGCCTAGCCACTAGCCAGTGGCCACAATACAGTCTGTGTGGGCCTGACACACACGGGCTTGCAAATGTGATTATGTCACAGAAATATATTAAATAGAATTTGTTTTTATCTGCAAGGTATTTTCTGTCACACCCTGTATGAATGGTGTGCACGTGCTGTCTGTGACTGAGCCTGCAGCCTCTCACACACGGGCAGCCGGGCAGCTGCAATATATATATATATATAAAAATAAAAAATAAAGCACACTAATGTACCAGCCCTGAAAAGGGCTTTTTGGGTGCTGTCAGGATGCTGTCCTTACAGCAGATGAGTCTGTGGACACAGAACAATGCCCTAGCTAACGCTTTCCCTATTGAATCAGCAGCAGCAGCACTGTCCCTCCTCTCACTGTGAATGCAGCTTCCGAATGAATCTAAAATGGATGCTGTCCAGGAGGTGGGAGGGTCTGGGAGGGAGGGTCTGCTGCTGATTGGCTGGAATGTGTCTGCTGACTGTGAGGTACAGGGTCAAATTTTACTCAATGATGATGTATAGGGGGCGGACCGAACATCGCATATGTTCGCACGTGTCGAACGCGAACAAGCTATGTTCGCCGGGAACTGTTCGCCAGCGAATAGTTCGGGCCATCACTAATGGTGACCTTTCATATATCTCCAGTGCAGCAGGGATCGCATGCCCGAGGGGCACTCCTTGTTTTCGAGAGGTGAAGTCTTTGGACAGGGATCCAGGAATTCAGGTGGTCACAACTTCTTCCGGAAGTGGTTGATATAGCTTTGCACCCGGGGTGCAATTATGCTGCTACCCCTTGGTTATCCTGGAGCTCAGGACCTTATGGGTCCTGACATTCTAGTTGGGGGGGGTTGATGTCATTTTCTGAGTTGGTTGTTTTGGTCATACGGGGGAAGGGTTAGTTATACTATACGATGGTTTAGTACAATCCGAAAGTCTTTTTGTGGACTTATCATCTCCACCTCTGCAGGCAGAGAGTTCCTTAGTTAGCTCACTGTTCTTACAGTTAAGAATCCTCCTCTATGCTTGTTTATAAACCTTCTTTCCTCCAGATAAGAGGAGGTTTCATGGTTAGTCTTTGTCCTGGGGTTAAATAGATGGGGGAGTTGTCTTTGGATGGGTCTTTGTTATTATTGGCATAGTTATTAGACCTCCCATTAGTTAATTTTTTCTAACGTGAATAACCCTAATGTTGATAATCTTTCAGGATACTGTAGTTGCCCCATTACAGTTATTACTTTAGTTGCCCTCTTCTGAACCCTCTCCAGCCCTGCTATGTCTGCCTTGTTCACAAGGGCACAGAACTGTACACAGTCCTCCATGTGTGGGCTGATATGTAAAGTGGTAGGACTATGTTCTCATCACGGGCATCTAGGCCTCCCATTTGTCATGCCACCCATTATATTATTGGCTTTGGTTTGTTAAGGGGGAACCGTTGGCATCTTCTGCTTGGATGTTAGTTGGGGCAATTTATTTTCGGCTTGTTGTAAGGGTTTCAACAGACTCGGCTCTGCTGGGTGGTGGTCGGAGCCCCGTTTGGAAAACGGGTCTCCTTCGTGGCGGCATTTGAGTTCAGCAGAGATATGGTGGTGGCAGATGGCATACTTGCCCGCTGGGAGTCCGGCGTTTGGCATACCGCTCCATTATTATGGTTTATTAAGGTTTGCTGCTTTAATAAAGAAGCTGTGGCCGATCACCACCCAGCAATAAAAGTGACACAGTTGTCAGTGTTTTTGTTATGGGTCAAGGTTGGGTAAAGGGGCCAGAGGTGAGTAAATGGTGGTCCCCTTCTCCTTCTTCCCTAGATACCAGCAGTCTACCTCTACACTGTGTAGTCTTGTGGCGGCAGACAGAAAAAAATCTGGAAGTGCCCCTCCCAAGACCAGGCTCTGGATCCAAGACCTAGGGCTCCAAAAAATTCATCCACCGACCGGAGGGACTGAGAACCGGTCGGCAAAGAAAAAGCCCAGGACTGAGCATCACCTTTTAACAGAGAAATAATAATCCCAACTCTCTGGTTTTCATCTCTAGATGAAATCGGACGCAGACGAATATACAATTTACAGGACTCCCTGAACTGGATAAAGTTATCACTTCCCCCGGAAAACCTATCAGGGAGAGCGACCTAAGGTTCCAGGCAGACCTGGTTTCCTCTGGCGGCACAAGACGCCAAAGTACTCTGACACTGTAACTAAAGCATCAATAGTCTCCATTTTACAAAAAATTACAGTAGGGCGGGTTATAATGTCACGGTAGGTAAGATAAGGGAAGAAAACAGGAAACAGCAAAGCAAACAAAACAACTGACTAGGCCCCAAAAGTTATGGAACAAAGGGGTCACCTCCTAGCAATCCCTAAAAGACTTTCCCTACGCTGCTATGCCCATGTGCATATCTCAATGGTAGATATGCACATGCCGACGTACCTAAGCTGAAACACACTGGTCCAAACCCTCAGCAGTAGGGAAAAGGGAAAGAGACTACCAGCTCCTTCAACCACCGAAGGAGCTAGCATCACTCTAGGGGCCTAGTAAAAACAGACACAGAAGGGAAAAGGGAAAAAGGGGAAAAGGAGAAACGGGGAACAGGGGAACAGGGCTTATCTTTAGATAAGTTAGTGCAGACAATCCACCAAACTTCCAGCATACAAACAAGGAAGAACTATAACCCACAAAGGCTATAGGGAGAGGGAGGAATAAATAGCCTCCCCAATGACCAAACGAACCACACACGTGCAGCAACTTTGACAGATCGTCTCAGAACACCTACAGGGCAGGGGGTGACAATTACACTGCAGAAATACATCCAGGCCCCTCTTGAACTCTTTTAGTGAACTCACCATCACCACCTCCTGAGGCAGAGAGTTCCATAGTCTCACTGCTCTTACAGTAAAGAATCCTCTTCTATGTTTGTGTACAAACCTTTTTTCCTCCAGAGGCAGAGGATGTCCCCTCGTCACAGTTCTGGGGATAAATAGTAGTGATGATCGAGCATACTCGGCCGAGTACCGGTTCGGCTAGAGCATCGCTATGCTCGGCAGATCTGAGCGCTCTGCCGAGTACCACATGTGCTTGAGCGCCATGCTCGAGTCTTCTTCCCGGACGTTTGGCAGCTTCTAAGCAGCCAATAAACATGCTGGTAAGTATTGCCATCATTGTAATGCCATTAGAAATGTTTTCTACTGGCATTACAGTGATTGGCTGGCAGGAATACGTCATCGGGTGCTATATAGCACCTGGTCACGCGGGTTCAGCTCATTGCGAGTCAGAGAGAGCTGCTGTTAGGAAGGGACAGAGTGAGTGTAGAGCAAATTTGATCTCAAACCTTTCAGAGACCCAAAAGCCCTTTTAAGGACTATTGTTAGAGGTGGCTGCAAAATGTATTTTGGGGGAATTATTTTTTTGTGTCAGGGCGACCGTTAGTGAGAAGCAAATCAGCACTGATATCTAGACCGTGTGTGACGCCTATATTTAATCCAAATTGCAGTTACAGTCCGTTTCAGTATTATACAAACTCTGCTTGCTGTGACCAATGAGAAAAAAATCAGCAATGATATCTAGGCCGTGTGTGACGCCTATATTTAATCCAAATTGCAGTTACAGTCAGTTTCATTATTACACAAACTCTGCTTGCTGTGACCAGTAAGAAGCAAATCAGCACTGATATCTAGGCCGTGTGACGCCTATATTTAATCCAAATTGCAGTTACAGTCAGTTTCAGTAATATACAAACTCTGCTTGCTGTGACCAGTGAGAAGCAAATCAGCACTGATATTTAGGCAATGTGTGACGCCTATATTTAATCCAAATTGCAGTTACAGTCAGTCTCTGTATTAAACAAACTCTGCTTGCTGTGACCAGTGAGAAGCAAATCAGCACTAATATCTGGGCAGTGTGTGACGCCTATATTTAATCCAAATTGCAGTTACAGTCAGTTTCAGTATTATACAAACTCTGCTTGCTGTGACCAGTGAGAAGCAAATCAGCACCGATATCAATCACTGAAGTTGTCAATCACTGAAGTTGTGTTGGGGTCAGCAAATGAGGAGGATGATCAGAGTGGGGAAGTTAAAGAGGACTTGGTGGACGATGAGGTCACTGACCCAACATGGGAAGGTGGAAACGCAAGCAAGGACAGCAGTTCCGAGGGGGAGCGATCTGCAGCACCGCAACAGGCTGGAAGAGGCAGTGGGGTGGCAACAGGGAGAAGGTGTGCATGCCAAACAAGTCTGCAAGTGTTCCACCGGGCACCACCTTGCGGAAATCTCCCTTGCCAAGGGGTAGGTGTTCCGCGGTATGGCACTTTTTTGCGGAAAGTGTAGACGACAAAAGAATAGTAGTTTGCAACCTGTGCCACACCAAAACGAGCCGAGGTGTGAACAGTAGCAACCTCACCACCACCAGCATGATCCGCCACGTGGCAGCCAAGCACCGCAATAAGTGGGAGGAACGCCTGGGTCCACAATCAGTGTCTGTGGGTCACACCACTGCCTCCTCTTCCCCTATGTTGGGTGACGACCAATCGCCTGTCGAAGGTGCAGTCCCGGTTTCCTCCTGCGCTGCACCTGTACCGTCGCAAGCACCATCAGCGACCACATCCACTTCCCTGTCCCAGCGCAGCGTCCAAATGTCTTTACCCCAGGCATTTGAACGCAAGCGCAAATAGCCAGTCACCCACCCACAGGCCATGGCACTAACCACCCAACTTTCTAAGTTACTGGCGGTTGAAATGTTGCCATTTAGGATTGTGGACACCGAGGTCTTTCGCGGCCTGATGTCGGCGGCCGTCCCTCGATACTCAGTCCCCATCCGCCACTATTTTTCCCTGTGTGCTGTCCCAGCCTTACACCAACATGTGTCTGCTAACATCACCCGTGCCCTGACCAACGCAGTTACTGCTAAGGTCCACCTAACGACTGACACATGAACAAGTGCTTGTGGCCAGGGACACTACATTTCCCTGACGGCACACATAGGTGAACGTAGTGGAGGCTGGGAGCGACTTGTACCCTGGGATGGCACAGGTGCTACCAATGCCCAGGATTGCGGGCCCTACTTCCATCAGGGTTACCGCCAGCACCTATGTAAGTGGCTCCTCCTCCTCCACCTCCTCCACATCCAAATTCTCAGCGTGCAGCACCAGTCAGCCATCAGCTGGTAGCTGGAAGCAGTGTAGCACTACTGTGGGGATGTGTCAACAGGCTGTGCTGAAGATGATATGCTTCGGGGATAAACAGCACACCGCTGCAGAGCTGTGGCAGGGGATAAGAGACCAGACTGAGCTGTGGCTCTCGCCACTCAAGCTCACACACATCCTATGCCTAGCCCACGTCTTTAACTTAGTGGTTCACCAGTTTCTGAAAACCTACCCCAACTTGCCCGAGCTACTGGCGAAGGTGCGCCGCGTGCGTGCACATTTCCGCAAGTCATCAACAGCTTCGACCGGTCTGTTGACGCTGCAGCAGCGCTTGAAATTGCCAGCTCACCGGCTGTTGTGCGACGTGAGCACTCGCTGGAACTCCACGTTACACATGTTGGCCAGGCTTTGTGAGCAACAAAGGGCAGTAATGGAATAATACCAGCAGCAGCACGGTCATCACCTTTCCAGTCAGCTTCTGCTCTTCACAAGCGAGGAGTGGGCATGGATGTCTGACCTCTGTGAGGTGTTAAGAAACTTTGAGGAATCGACACAGATGGTGAGCGGCGATAACACTATTGTCAGTGTAACCATCCCACTTCTGTGTCTACTCAAACACTCGCTGCTCACAATTCATGCCGACGCTGTTCGTGGGGAAAAGTTGGAAATAGGGGAAGAATACATGACCCTGGGTGAAAGCCAGAACACCCTCAGTTTGTCTTCTCAGCGCGTATTGGAGGAGGAGGAGGATCGGGGACGGTTGCCTCCGCTACACAGGGTAGTAGCCATTTAATTCCATCTGTTCAGCGTGGGTGGACAGAAGATGAGGAAGAGGATGAGGAGATGGACAGTCATCCTCCTGATGACGACAGCGAAGTCTTGCCCACTGGAACTCTGGCACACATGGCTGACTTCATGTTAGGCTGCCTTTCCCGTGACCCCCATGTTATACGCATTTTAAATAACAGGGATTACTGGGTGTTCACCCTTCTGGACCCCCGCTACAAAGAGAACTTCTCATCTCTCATTCCTCCGGTGGAGAGGACGAGCAAAATGGTGCTATACCAGAAGTTCCTTATTGACAGATTGCTGCAAAAATTTCCATCTGACAGCGCTGGCAGCAGAGTCCGTACTTCCTTGGGCAACCGAGGTGGGGAGACAAGGGGAACACACAGCACTTCCAGCAAAGGCAGGGCAACACTCTCCAAGGCCTGGGACAGTTTTATGACACCCCGCCAGCACCCTCAACATGATGCACGTACTGGTGTCACAAGGAGGGAAAAGTTTTGGAAGATGGTAAAGGAGTACATAGCAGACCATGTCAGCTTCCTCAGTGATCCCTCAGTGCCTTACAACTACTGGGTGTCCAAGCTGGACACGTGGCACGAACTGGCGCTCTACGCCTTTGAGGTGCTGGCCTTCCCTGCCGCCATCATTTTGTCTGAGCGGGTATTTAGTGCTGCTGGTGGCATTATAACAGATAAGCGTATCCTGCTGTCAACTGAAAATGCTGACAGGTTGACTCTTATAAAAATGAACAAGGTCTGGATTTCCCCTGACTTCTCCACTCCACCAGAGGAAAGCCACGACTGAACATAAAGGCACTTTAAATGTGTTGTTTAGAATGTACTGAATACTCTGTATTCCCATGCACCCCTTCCGCCACAAAAAAAGGTATATGGTTGAATCTTCCTTTTCTCATCCTCCTCCTCCTCGTTCATCACGTATATGCCTTCTCATATAATTTTTCAGATGGTCATCTCACCAAAAGACCCTCATCCATAATGTTTTAGATGGTCAGCTCACCAGCAGGCCCTCATCCATAATGTTTTAGATGGTCATCTCATCAGCAGGCCCTCGCCCATAATGTTTTAGATGGTCAGCTCACCAGCAGGCCCTCACCCATAATGTTTTAAATGGTCAGCTCAGCTGAAGACCCTAAGCCCTAATGTTTTAGTGGGTCACCAGCAGGCCATCAATCATACTTTACCTCTCCTGTATAACGTTTCCTCATCCTAAATTCCTTTGATATTCCCTGCAATTTTTTTGTACTTGTTCCAATGACAGGTTCTCTTAAGAGTCCTGTATTGTTATTTATCGTCACTACCTCCCTGAGTCGGTACTGGGAAATTTGCGCGCCCCCCGTCTGCCTTTCTTGGAAGTGGTAGCCGTGGCCATCCCTCAGGCTCCCTCTCCGGAAGCGAACCCTGATTCCCCATTACCCGTGGTCACCATGGTAGGCGCAAAAAAGAACATAGAAAGTTGATAGAGCAGACATCCGAATAGATCGTCAACATCACGGGGATGTGCGATCAGCTTAGAAGTTATCTAGAGTAAACAAAGCGGCAGCAGGTCCTCACCTAAAAATTTTTACATGGTCAGCTCAACGTCCGTTCCTCTTCCAAGTTCATTATCATCAGATGATAGTCTGGTCAACACAATCATAATCACCGGGGGTCACATAACTAATTAGCATGGAGGAGTGTCTTTGGTTATCGTAATGAACCACACAAATTGACCCGATCCACACGCTCAAAATGGCCATGCACCACCACCCACAGAATCGCGAAATAGGTATCAATCTGTCAATCCTCTCTGTGTCCGGGCCGGGTGAGGCTTCTAGTGCGTAGTCCAATTAAGCCGCAGGCTCCACTCCTGCTAGTGCCCTTCCATCAATTAGTTAAAATTTTAGCTTTGCAACCATACTCCCCCCAGAACCTAAACTTTAGTTTCCAAGAAAATGCTTGTCGAGAAATGGGAATAACGCTGCCGGGGATCGTCTTCGAACCTCCAACTTAAGTTGTTGATTAATGAAAACATTTGTGGCAACAAAGGTTTCGGCTGTGGTCCGGCTTGCGCTGGTACAAGAATTTCACCTCTACAGGTAGGATATGGATGCCACCGGCCGTTCCTCTTCCAATGAGTTCAGTTTGATCGTCCAAGAGTTCGATCAGCACAATCGAAACCACCGGCCGTCCCTCTTAGTCATGGCCCCAGTTCCGAAAATCACGAAATTTTTTGTCTGAACTTGCTCTTTATATAAAAGTAAATATACAGGAAAGAATTTCCTAACAATTTTTCATCTAAAATCGCTTTTATCTTCGGTTTTATGAGTTTTATGGTCAGTCTGTAAAAGTGGCTTACAACTCGGGCAACATCTGTCACGGCCATGGTTATGGTCGTGACTCCTGAACCGCATGCGGTTGTCAGCGGTCTTTGGTTTGGTTGTCAATCACAGGTGAGGGCTGTGGTATTTGCCTCACCTGTGGTTGCCGCTGGCAACAGTGTGTATGTGGCAGCATAGCAGTCTGAGCTGTGTCTTGGCAGCTTGCTATGTTGTGCATGCGGTTGCGTGTGATATGTGTGTATGTGTGCACTTGGTTTTATGTATTGTGTGCACTTCCCCTTTTAGTGGTGTTTTCCCTTTCCTAGTGGTGGAAGGGTTAACTCCCTTTCTGTGTTTGTGAGACACTGGGTGTGTCTGTGTGGGTGTGGCCACTTAGGCCTATAAAGCCTCTGTGTTTGGCATGTCTCAGTGGGTTGCTTCAGCCATGCTTAGCTGAAGCAGCCTCCTGTAAACTCCATCTGCCAGTGGGGGCCACCCTTGTGGTCATAAACAAACTGTGACTCTTTGGTTTATGTTGATGTCCACTTGATGTTTTCCTTAGTTATGTTACACCTATGGATCTGGCTTCCTGTGTGTTTGTGTGTGTGCTGTGTCCATTTGTGTTTGGGTGTGGACACTTGCTCTCTTGCACGGGATCCAGTCTGAGTGTCTGTGGCAGGTGGGTGTGGAAGTGCTTTTCAGCCTCCTGCCATATCCATAGGCTGTTTATGTTCCTTTCCCTGCAGCTTGGCCAGTGAGACTCCTGTTCATTCGTGTCCAGAAAGAACAGGTCGTCTTACCCTGCTCCTTGTTCCAGGGCAATCCTGAGGGCTAGTAGGGACCCCTAGGCATACGGTGTATGAGTCCTCCCACCTTCAGGGTTGACTCATATGGATAGGAGTCAGGGTCAGTTTAGGGACGCGATAGGAGGTGACCTGCTCCCTAATACTGTCGTCCTGGTCAAGCAGCGCGTAACATCTTCTGGCATCGCACGGCTGAGGGTTTTCCACATCCTAAGCTGTGACAACATCGTTACCAGCAGCGACATTGTAGTCCAAGATGCATCCAGACATCCTCTCCATGCTGTCCCCAACCCATTTTGGTGGTGTTTCCATCAATTTCTGACCTTTTCCTATGAACCAGGCACCCTCCCCTCTTCAGAGCAGGGGGTGCCTGGTTTAATGCTCGGGTCCTCCCATTGACTTCTATAGGGCTTGGGTGGTCTCCAGCTTAACGCAAGCCACCGGGTATGATTTTCCATCCCCATGGATGCACAGCACATTTACTATTTTGTCCGGCACATAATTCCCAGCCACGAAGCTGGCATGCACTAAGGTGACCAGACTACCGGAGTCCTGACGGAGCAGTCATTTATCACCAAGGAATACATCTGCGGCTCAGTCTCTAGTCCTGGTGAGGCCACACACACTTGCACTGGATACAGCAACTGTCTCCGTCTACCTGAGCTCAGAGGGCAATAGGCAGCAATGTGTCCCCACTCACGGCACCTTCAGCACTGGGGCACCCCGGGTCTCCTAGGTGAGAAGACCTCTCCGAGTCCGAACTGCCCGGGAGATTCAGCCTTATGCCCATGCCCAACCTCTAGAGCCTTATTCCCTCTTGCACCCTTCCACACACCCCCAACAGCCAGAGCTCTCTTACCCACAGATGACACATGTCGGGTACTCCGGGGAGGTTTGGTGCGGTAGGGACATCACGGAGGTAGTCCTCAGTTGCCAGGAACCTTTCCACCAGGTTTACGAGCTGATCAGCAGTTGTGGGGTCTCCATGTCCGACCCACCGTTGCAGCTCTGAAGCTGGAAGAGCTCTGAAGTAGTGATCCACCACTACTCTCTCCACGATCTGGTCCAGTGTAGAAGACTCAGGTTCCAGCCACTTCCGTACAAGATGGTGTAGCTCCACATGTGGACCCTCCAGGCATGGACAGCTAGTGTAAAGCTCAAACGAGCCAGGATCTCCATTTTTTATTTGGAATAGTCCCGGACATCTTGCTTCCTGAGGTCATGGGAGGCCTTCTGGGGTCCGCTGGACAAAAAGGGCGCAAGGACCTCTGCCCACTTTGCTAATGGCAGCCTTTCTCTCTCCACCACCCTCTCAAATACGGTCAGGTAGGCCTTGATATCATCATCGGGTGTCAGTTTGTGCAAGGCCCGCCGCACAGCCCTCTGCTTAAGGATTTCCTCCATTGCAGTCGATGAACTTTGTAACATTGCAGAAGCTTTCACCCAGGATATTAAATCACCAACTGTCACCTAGCAACTTGCTATTGCACGCATCCTCCACCAATTGTAAGGGGTTACACTCTCAGGCAGGGCGGCGATGACAGATTCTCTTGCAGACCACAGGGTTAAAGTCCAAACGTTGCTTTATTTATTTTTTAACAGTCTGGCAATACAGGCAAACCCAGTTATAACTCACCTGGTAATGTGAAGGTCCAGCACCACAAAACATAAACCAAACTAAATAAACACCTGCCCATCTGGGCCCTACCTAATACACAGCGGATTGGGCCGAAGTTCGGAAAAAATTCGAGTTCGGGACCCGAACTTGAACTGAACTTGACCCCGAACCCCATTGAAGTCAATGGGGACCCGAACTTTTGAGCACTAAAATGGCTGTAAAAATGTAATGGAAAGGGCTAGAGGGCTGCAAATGGCATCAAAATGTGGTTAAGAGCATGGTAAGTGCTATGCAAACAAATGTGGATAGGGAAATGACTTTAAATAACATAAAATACGTAATAATAAAAAAAAAATCTTGATCTAGGAGGACCAGGTCCATATGGAGTAGGAGGTTGAGGAGGCAGTGGATGTGGCGGTGTCGGTGGAAGCGGCGGTGGAGGAGGAGGTAGCCTGCACTGGTTTTTGGTTTTAAATTTTATTTTTAAAATTAGGGTACACCCCAAAACATTGGGAAATATAACCTGTGATAACCCCCTCCAGTCATGCTAAACACACATTCAGACAATACACTGGCTGCAGAGCAGGCCAGCACCTCCAAGGGGTAAAGGGCAAGCTCAGGCCATGTGCCCAATTTGGAGACCCAGAAGTTGCAGGGGCTGACCCCTGTCAGTCAGTTCGTGTAGGCGTGTGCACACTTAGTGCCCCACCATGTCGCACGTCCCTGTGATGTTCACGATCCAATTTGATATCTGCTCTATCAACTTTCGATGTTCTTTTATGCGCCTACCATGGTGATTACGGGTGAATTTTACCAGAATACCGGTATATAACTGACAAATTTTTTTTTAACCTGTCTACTAGGTATAGCAGTGGTACTATACACGCCAGAAAATATCACTTAAATTTTTATTTATTTTATTTTTTACCGTTCCACTAGGTATAGCAGTGGTACTACAGTGGGATGCGAAAGTTTGGGCAGCCTTATTAATCGTCATGATTTTCCTGTATAAATCACTGGTTGTTACGATAAAAAATGTCAGTTAAATACTGTATATCATATAGGAGACACACACAGTGATATTTGAGAAGTGAAATGAAGTTTATTGGATTTACAGAAAGTGTGCTATAATTGTTTAAACAAAATTAGTCAGGTGCATAAATTTGGGCACCACAAAAAAGAAATGAAATCAATATTTAGTAGATCCTCCTTTTGCAGAAATTACAGCCTCTAAACGCTTCCTGTAGGTTCCAATGAGAGTCTGGATTCTGGTTGAAGGTATTTTGGACCATTCCTCTTTACAAAACATCTTTAGTTCATTCAGGTTTGATAGCTTCCGAGCATGGACAGCTCTCTTTAAGTCACACCACAGATTTTCAATTATATTCAGGTCTGGGGACTGAGATGGCCATTCCAGAACGTTGTACTTGTTCCATAAATGTCTTAGTGGATTTTGAGCAGTGTTTAGGGTTGTTGTCTTGTTAAAAGATCCAGCCCCGGCGCAGCTTCAGCTTTGTCACTGATTCCTGGACATTGGTCTCCAGAATCTGCTGATACTGAGTGTAATCCATGCGTCCCTCAACTTTGACAAGATTCCCAGTCCCTGCACTGGCCACACAGCCCCACAGCATGATGGAACCACCACCATATTTTACTGTAGGTAGCAGGTGTTTTTCTTGGAATGCTGTGTTCTTTTTCCTCCATGCATAACGCCCCTTGTTATGGCCAAATAACTCAATTTTAGTTTCATCAGTCCACAGCACCTTATTCCAAAATGAAGCTGGCTTGTCCAAATGTGCTTTAGCCCACCTCAAGCGGCACTTTTTGTGCTGTGGGCGGAGAAAAGGCTTCCTCTGCATCACTCTTGCATACAGCATCTCCTTGTGTAAAGTGCGCCGAATGGTTGAACGATGCACAGTGACTCCATCTGCAGCAAGATGATGTTGTAAGTCTTTGGTGCTGGTCTGTGGGTTGACTCTGACTGTTCTCACCATTCGTCGCTTCTGTCTATCCGAGATTTTTCTTGGCCTGCCACTTCGAGCCTTAACTTGAACTGAGCCTGTGGTCTTCAATTTTCTCAATATGTTCCTAACTGTGGAAACAGACAGCGGAAATCTCTGAGACAGCTTTCTGTATCCTTCCCCTAAACCATGATGGTGAACAATCTTTGTCTTCAGGTCATTTGAGAGTTGTTTTGAGACCCCCATGTTGCTACTCTTCAGAGAAAATTAAAAGAGGAGGGAAACTTACAATTGACCCCCTTAAATACTCTTTCTCATAATTGGATTCACCTGTGTATGTAGGTCAGGGGTCACTGAGCTTACCAAGCCAATTTGAGTTCCAATATTTAGTTCTAAAGGTTTTGGAATCAATAAAATGACAACAACAGTGCCCAAATTTATGGACCTGCCTAATTTTGTTTAAACAATTATAGCACACGTTCTGTAAATCCAATAAACTTCATTTCACTTCTCAAATATCACTGTGTGTGTCTCCTATATGATATATTTACTGACATTTTTTATCGTAACAACCAATGATTTATACAGGAAAATCATGACGATTAACAAGTTTGCCCAAACTTTCGCATCCCACTGTATATACACCAAAATTGGTGAACTTCACCCTAAAATGTGAATGACAATTTATTTATTTTTTAACCGGCCTACTAGTTATAGCAGTGGTACTATACACCCAAACATTGGTTAATTTCACCATAAAATGTAACTGACAATTTTATTTTATTTTTTTACCGGTCTACTAGATAAAGTAGTGGTACTATACACCCCAAAATTGGTGAATTTCACCCAAAAATGTTAATGAGAATCTTTTTTTTTGTTTAACCTGTCTACTTGGTATAGCAGTGGTACTATACACCCAAAAATTGGTGAATTTCACCCGGAAATGTAAATGACAAAGTAGTGAAATGATATAAAATAAAACACGTACAAAAAAAAAAAAATGGATTTATGAGGCGGAGTTCCATATGGAGCAGGAGTTTGAGGAGGCGGTGGACGTAGCGCAGTAGGTAGAAGCGGCGGTGGAGGAGGACGAGATAGCCAACACAGGTTTTTGGTTTTAATTTAATTTTGTAAAATTAAGGTACACTCCAAAAGATTGTGAAATATGCAAAATACAAACATGAGCAATTGTGCTGCAGTATAACAATGGCTGCTTAGTGCCGGTATACATGTCTATTCTGCACAAGGTACGGACAAGTCCTGAGGGATTCATGCCTGGTTCATTTTAATGAACGTGAGCTTGTCCACATTGGCTGTGGACAGGCGGCTGCGCTTGTCTGTGATGACGACCCTGCCGTGCTAAACACACGTTCAGATAATACACTGGCTGCAGAGCAGGCCAGCACCTCCAAGGCGTAAAGGGCAAGCTCAGGCCATGTGCCCAATTTGGAGACCCAGATGTTGAAGGGGGCAGACCCATCATTCAGTACGTGTAGGCGTGTGCACACATACTGCTCCACCATGTTGGTGAAATGCTGCCTACTACTAAGACGTTCCATATAGGCTGGTGGTGCTGGTTGTTGTGGCGTGCTGACAAAGCTTTTCCACATTTCGGCCATGCTAACCCTGCCTTCTGAGGTGCTGTTGGTGCCCCAGCTGCGTTGGCGACCTCTTCCTCGTCCTCTGCCTTCGCCTTGTGCTTCCACTGTGCCCCCGCTTGTACTCGCGCATCTTACGATCATGCTCCAGTGAGGGAATTAAGGATGGTACGTTGTCCTTGTAACGGGGATCCAGCAGCGTGGCCACCCAGTAATCAGCACAAGTTAGAATGTGGGCAACTCGGCGGTCGTTGCGGAGACACTGCAGCATGTAATCGCTCATGTGTGCCAGACTGCCCAGAGGCAACGAAAAGCTGTCCTCTGTGGGAGGTGTATCATCTGTGTCCTCTGTATCAGGGTGCCACCCTGCTGTGAACATGGTTCCTCCTCCTCCATCTCATCCTCCTCATCCTCCACCTCGTCATCCTCCAGAACTGTGGCCTGGCTGGACAATTGTGTACCTTGGGTTTGTGGGTGCAAGAACCCACCTTTGGAGCCACTTGGGAATGACTGGCCGGAAACCCTACAAAATGATTCCTCTTCCTCCTCCTCCTCCTCCTCCTCCTGTGCATAGAAGTGGGATAGTAACGCTGAGAATGGCGTTATCGGCACTAACCATGTTGGTGGAGTACCCAAAACAGCGCAACAAGGAACACAGGTCTCGCATGGAGTCCCAGTCATTGGTGGTGAAGTAATTCTGTTCCGCTGAGCAACTCACGTGTGCGTGCTGCAGCTGAAACTCCACTATCGCCTGCTGCTGCTCGCACAGTCTGGCCAGCATGTGCAAGGTGGAGTTCCACCTTGTGGGCACGTCGCATATGAGGCGGTGAGCGATAAGGCCGAAGTTACGCTGCAGCGCTGACAGGCGAGCAGCAGCAGGGTGAGAACGCCGAAAGCTCGCACAGACGGCCCGCACTTTATGCAGCAGCTCTGACATGTCGGGGTAATTTTTAAGGAATCTCTCCACCACCAAATTCAGCACATGCACCAGGCAAGGGATGTGTGTCAAACCGGCTAGTCCCAGACCTGCTACGAGATTTCGCCCATTATTGCACACCACCCACCAGGCCGGGCTTAAGGCTGACTGGCACAAACCACTCATCGGTCTGTTGTATAAGGCCCATCCACAGCTCCTGCGCGGTGTGTGGTTTGACCCCCAAACAGATACGTTTTAAAACTGCCTGCTGTCGTTTACCCCTGGCTGTGCTGAAGTTGGTGGTGAAGGTGTTACGTTGACCGGATGAAGAGCTGGTAGAGGATGAGGAAGCAGAGTAGAAGGAGGAAGCCACAGGAGGCAAACTGAAGCGCCCTGCAATCCTCGGTGGTGGAAGGACATGCGCCAAACTGCTATCCGCCTCAGGCCCAGCCGCCACTGCA
This sequence comes from Bufo gargarizans, assembly GCF_014858855.1. Classification (NCBI taxonomy): domain Eukaryota; kingdom Metazoa; phylum Chordata; class Amphibia; order Anura; family Bufonidae; genus Bufo; species Bufo gargarizans. Next base: position 9,077,781 of record NC_058088.1, read on the forward strand.
TTTACCCAGTGTGCTATTATGGAGATATAGCAGCCCAGACCGTGCTTACTGGTCCACGTATCCGTAGTCAGGTGCACCTTGCCACAGATGGCATTGCGCAGTGCACACCTGATTTTGTCCCCTACTTGGTTGTGCAGGGAAGGTATGGCTCACCTTTAAAAGTAGTGGCGGCTGGGCACGGCGTACTGTGGGACAGCCTCCTCCATAAGGCCTTTAAAACTATCCGTCTCCACCAGACGGTATGACAGCATTTCAAATGCCAGTAATTTAGAAATGCTGGCATTCAGGGCTAGGGATCGCGGGTGGGTAGGGGGGTACTTCCTCTTCCTCTCCAGCATTTGGGATATGCAGAGCTGAACGCGCATTGTGGAGATGCTTGGTGACCCAGGTGTTGGTGTTGCTGGCAGATCCTCTGTTTGCGGGGTGCCAGGTGGCACTGTCACTCCAGAGGTGGGTGAAGAGGCCGCAACTGCAGCAGAAGAGGAAGCAGGAGGAGCCAGAGACCTTTCTTGGTTTTTGAGGTGTCTACTCTACTGCAGCTCGTGCTTTGCACTTAAATGCCTGGTCATGCAGGTTGTGCTCAGGTTGAAAACGTTTATGCCTCGCTTCAGGCTCTGATTGCACAGCATGGAAACCACTCGTGTCTTGTCGTCAGCACATTGTCTGACTAACTGCCACGCCAGGGAACTCCTTAGAGCTGGCTTTGGTGTGCTCGGCCCCTTATGCGGTGGGCAGTAGGAGGCGTACTGTCTAGGGGACGGCCACTGTGCTTTTGCACCCTGCTCCCTCTTCTGCTGTGCTGGTGGCTCTGTGCGACCACCGCCTCTTCCTCCGAACTACATAGGTCACTCGCATGACCTTGATTCCATGTGGGGTCGAGGACCTAATCGTCCTCCACATTATCTTCCACCAAGTCTTCACCCCTGCCTTCCTTGTCGGTCTGCACACTTTCGAAAGCCCCAGCAGTTGGCACCTGTATTTCGTCATCATCCGAGACGTGCTGCGATGGTCCTCCCATGTACTCATCTTGAAAATAAGTGTTTGGGCATCGGTGCACTCAATCTCTTCCACTTCTGGGGCAGGGCTAGGTGGATGGCCCTGGGAAACCCTGCTAACAGAGTCATCAAAAAGCAGAAGAGACTGGGGCTCAGACTTCTTGGCTGATTTGCAAGGGGGTGAGGTGAAAGACTGATGGAAATCGGCTGCAGGTGCCAACTGTGGTCTTTAAGCAGGAGACTGGGTGGGAGACAATGTGAAGGAACTGGATCCACTGTCAGCAACCCAATCTACTATTGCCTATACTTGTTCAGGCCTCACCATTCATAGATCCGCAATAGGCCCTACCAAATACCGCTGCAGGTTCTGTCGCCTACTCGCACCTGAGGAAGGGATTTCACTTGTGCGTGTAGCTGGCACAGATCGATCACGTCCTCTCCCTGCAACAGGAGCTCCACCAGCAGCACCACGACCTGGGCAACGTCCCTTATTTGACGCTCTCCTCATATTTTTTTAATTTAGGATCTTGCCCTAAATGGGTGTTTAATTAATAGTAGAAAAGAAAGACAGTATGTAAAGGGTGTATCTCACAGGGCCTGAACCAGACTAGGCCTCAATTAAAGATTTCTTTGCACAAAATGGCTGTATTTCAAATGGCTGTATTTCAAATGCCTAATTCAAACCCCTGTATGTAGAGGTGGTATCTCAGAGGGCCTGAACCTCTGTAGGCCTGAAGTAAATATATCTTTGCACAATATAGCTGTATTTCAAATGCCTAATTCAAACCCCTGTATGTATAGGGGGGATTACACACGCCCTGAACTAGTGTAGGCCTGAAGTAAATATATCTTTGCACAAAATGGCTGTATTTCAAATGGCTGTATTTCAAATGCCTGATTCAAACCCCTGTATGTAGGGGGGGAGGTATCTCACACGGTCTGAACCAGTGTAGGCCTGAAGTAAATATATCTTTGCACAAAATGGCTGTATTTCAAATGGCTGTATTTCAATTGGCTGTATTTCAAATGCCTAATTCAAACCCCTGAATGTAGAGGGGGTATCTTACAGGGCCTGAAGCAGTGTAGGCCTGAATTCAATATTGGTGCACCAAATGACGGTATTTAAAATCTGTGAATGTAACCCAAATGTATTAAGGGTGTATCTCACAATAACAATAGACAAATTTTCAGACTCCAGCACTCACTTTTTGTTGAAGTTTCAAGTTCTCCGGCTTTATTATCAGCACGCGGATATAAATATCATAAAAAACATGAGCCGGTATTTTTACCTACATGTATCTCACAATAACATCTGCATCAAAGGCTGCCAACAAAAAAAATTGTGCCCAAATGAGTGTTTGTTTAAAAACTGAATTTGACAGCAGTATATAAGCCTGTAATTTCACACGTGCTGATGCTGCAAGGCCTGAAAATAGAGTTTTTTGTCAAAAGAGCGTGTCTTTCAAACCCCAGAAAATGATGGGTGTAGTTCTACTTTAAATTGCACACTGACTAATACAGATGTTGTAGATTGCCCAAAAATAATTTTTTTGCTAAAAGAATATTAAAGCTGTATATATTAAACTTGAATTTAACACTTGCAGATCTGGAAAATACTGTTTTTTGAAGAAAAAAAAAAGTGTGTTTTTCAAACCCCAGAAAATGATAAGTAAATTACACACTGACTAATACAGATGTTGTAGATTGCCCAAAAAGTCTTTTTTCGCTAACAGAATATGAAAGCTGTATATATTAAACTTGAATTTAACACTTGCAGATCTGGAAAATACTGTTTTAAAAAAAATAAATTGTGTTTTTAAAACCCCAGAAAATGATGGGTGTATTTCTACCTTAACCCCTTTAGGACACAGCCATAGTTCACCTTAAGGACCAGGCCATGTTTTAGCATATCTGACCAGTGTCACTTTAAGTGGTTATAACTTTAAAAAGCTTTGACTTATCCAGGCCATTCTGAGATTGTTTTTTCAGTCACATATTGTACTTCATGACACTAGTAAAATGAAGTAAAAAAAAATATTTTTTATTTATAAAAAAATACCAGATTTTCCAAAGTTTTTTAAAAAAAATAGCAAATTTCCAAGTTTCAATTTCTCTACTTCTCTAATACATAGTAATACCTACAAAAATAGCTATAAATTTACATTCCCCATTTATTTTTGCGGGATGTTACAAGGCTTAGAAGTTTAGAAGCAAATCTTGAAATTTTTCAGAAATTTTCCCCAAAACACTTTTTAGGGACCAGTTCAGGTCTGAAGTCACTTTGTGAGGCTTACATAATAGAAACCACCCAAAAATGTAGTTTACCCTTTAGGTGTACCAGAAGAGTTAATGGCAAATTGTCATAAAATTTCTGAATTTAGATTTTTGGGCAAATTTTCAATTTTTATCAATTTTTTCCAGTAACAAAGCAAGGGTTAACAGCCAAACAAAATGCTATATTTATTGTCCCGAATCTGTATTTGCAGAAACACCCCATATGTGGCCGTAAAATACTGTACAGGCACACAGTAGGGCGTAGAGGGAAAGGTGCGCTGTATGGTTTTTGGAAGGCAGATTTTGCTGGACTGTTTTTTTTTTACACCATGTCCCATATGAAGCCCCCCTGATGCACCCCTAGAGTAGAAACTCCATTAAAGTAACCCCATCTAAGAAACTACACCCCTCAAGGTATTCAAAACTGATTTTACAAACGTAGTTAACCCTTTAGGTGTTCCACAAGATTTAATGGAAAATAGAGATACAATTTCAAAATTTCACTTTTTTGGCAGATTTCCATTTTAATAATTTTTTCCAGTTACAAAGCAAGGGTTAACATTTAAACAAAACTCAATATGTATGGCTCTGATTCTGTAGTTTACAGAAACACTCCATATGTGGTCGTAAACCGCTGTATGGGCACACGGCAGGGTGCAGAAGGAAAGTAATGCCATACGGTTTTGGAAGGAAGATTTTGCTGGACTGTTTTTTTTATACACTGTCCCATTTGAAGCCCCCCTGATGCACCCCTAGAGTAAAAACTCCAAAAAAGTGACCCCATTTTAGAAACTACGGGATAGGGTGGAAGTTTTGTTGGTACTAGTTTAGGGTGCATATGATTTTTGGTTGCTCTATATTACACTTTTTGTGAAGCAAGTTAACAAGAAATAGCTGTTTTGGCACTGTTTTTATTTTTTGTTATTTTCAACATGGTTAGATCATGTAATATTTTTATAGAGTAGGTTGTCACAGATGCGGCGATGCCTAATATGTATACAATTTTTTTTATTTCTGTAAGTTTTACACAATGATTTCATTTTTGAAACAAAAAAAATCATGTTTTAGTGTCTCCATAATCTGAGAGCCATAGTTTTTTCAGTTTTTGGGCAAATATCCTGGGTAGGGTATGATTTTTGCGGGATGAGATGATGGTATGATTGGCACTATCTTGGGGTGTGTATGACTTTTTGATCACTTGCTATTACACTTTTTGTGATGTAAGGTGATAAAAAAGTGCGTTATTTACACTTTTTATGTAAGTTTAACACAATTATTTCATTTTTGAAACAAAAACTAAAAAATCATGTTTTAGTGTCTCCATATTCTGAAAGCCATATTTTTTTTTAGTTTTTGGGCAATTATCTTAGGTAGGGTCTCATTTTTTGCGGGATGAGGTGATGGTTTGATTGGTACTATTTTGGCATACATGGGACTTTTTTGATCCCTTTTATTACCTTTTTTGGGAAGTAACGTGGGCAAAATTTTAATTTCATCATAGTTTTTTAATTTTTTTATGGTGTTCACCGTGCGGGTAAAGTAACATGACCGTTTTATAGATCAGGTCATTAGGGACGCAGTGATATCAAACATGTGTAGGGAATTTTATTTTTTTCATTTTTGTGTTTTTTGATTTTTACATTTTTTCACTTTTTTTTAATCCAGACCCACTTGGTTCTTGAAGATCCAGTGGGTCTGATGTCTGTATTATACAGTACAGTACACTATATAGTGTACTGTACTGTATTTTTACTTTACAAAGTCTGATTAGACTTCTGACTTTAGCAGAAGTCTAATCAGCACCATTGACAGCCTCTGATCAGTACCATGGACAGCCAGATGCCTGTGAAGGCATCCGGTTGCCATGGTAACCATCACTCGCTGCCACAGCAGAGCAGTGGGTGATGGGGAGGGAGGGGGGCCCCCTTCCTCTCCCATCGGGGGCTGAAAAGGCACAGCAGCCCCCAATGGGAGAGGGAGGGAGCTCCCTCCCTCTTAACCTTTTCCATACAGCGGTCCCTACGGACCACGGCATGGAAGGGGTTAAACGCATGTCATCTGTCCCAGCACAGATGTCAGGCATTTCAAGCAGACTGTCAGCAACGTGCTGATACTCAGCAAACCGCTCGGCTCTCCTGAGAGAGGGGCCGGGCGGATGATCGCATGCCTGCCCGCTCCCCCAAGCACCACCACCCGCCCTCCCTGCCACACTCCCCGCACCTCCCCCCCGCTGTGCCCGCCGGCAGATAACAAAGAGGATAGCGGGGGGGGGGGGGGTTAAACATTAAAATAAAGCTTATTTCTGTTGTAAGCGTATAGTGGTGTATTTCAGTAAAAATACAAATATATACGCACTGCACTGTTACAATTATTTCAGGTGAAAGCGTATAGGGGTGTATTACTGTAAAAAAATAAAAATATATATGCACTGCACTCTTTAAGTGTTTAGTGGTCTATTTCAGTAAAAAAAAATATACTATATATTCGTCGCTTTTAGGGGTGTTTTAATTTCCGTTTAATTTGTTTAGTTCAGCTAAGTATTTCAGGCAGAGAAGTGTCAGGCCATACACAGAGGAGTGGCAGAAGCCTAAATGTTTCTGGCACAATCAGAGGTTGCAGCAGAGTAAGGGGGCATGGCAGCAGCAGTGGCAGCGAGAGGCCTGAGCTCCCGGTGTCATCTAGCAGTCGTGTCTTGACCAGAAACCCTGCGGTCCGCCGCTTACTCCGCTAGCCGAGAAAGTAGTGATGAGAAGAGCTGTCAGGCTCCTGACCAAGAGACCGTTGAGGCGGACATCAGTGACATGCAGAGACTACTCGATGATGATAAAGCCGATCGCACTAGGTAGCCGGGTGCAGAAGGGGCTTCATCATCATCAGGAGAAGAGGGTGGCAGCTTGCCCGTGAAGCAGCGGCTGAGCCAGCAAGCTGGTAGCATGGCTGGGAGTCAGAAGGGTGTCAGCAGTGGGAGGTCGGGAGCCAAAATCCCCAGGGTAGACCACCTGTTTTGCAGCAGCCTACCTGCCTGGGAAGTAGTGGTGCAAGGGTTCACAGAGACAGCAGCGGTAGCAGTCACTCAATGCGGACTGTTGGGGAGAAAATAAGGTACTCGGCGGTGTGGCAGTTGGGAACAAAAGAGTTTGCCCTTGAAAAGCTGTCCTGCTCGGCCAGTAGTGTGGCATCAGAGCGGGTGTTTAGTGCGGCGGTCACTTTGCCACTCTGTGGTATCTTGCTGCTGCTACTGCCATCTTCACACTATGTCACCTTGCCACTTTGTGGTATCCTGCTGATGCTGCTGTTGCTTCCACCTGACCACTGTGTCTTAGGTCCACTCAGTGGACTTCTCATATTGTTCCCACCCTCGCCTGGTCATGACTGGTCCACTATTTTGGCTTTCGGCCTGGCTGACATCATCATTTATTTGGCATTTCTTCTGATCTGTCAGAAGAAAGGAAAAATGAGACGCACAACGAACCCTGTCTGTGTAGCAGCTGTAAAGCCTGTATGGTCCCATCAGAATTGGCTTGTGATTTGGTAGCCAAAAGCAGGAATGGGTACAAAACACAGAAGACATGCAAATATTCCATTCACGTGTTATCTCTGTTTTAGATCGACTCCTGTTTTTTTTTTTTACATTAGCAATACTGATGGATATTTGACCAAATGCTGACCAAGCAAGGGCATATTCTCCACAGACAGGATCCGTTTTTTGTGGGTTATTGTTGAAGGCTCATAGGAAAGGCAAATTAATCAGTGACGTCAACACAAACTTAATGCTTGCTGACACCCTCTCCCCTCTGTCGGGGGGCTCTACTTGTTTAAGCGTTTAATAGAACAGGTTCTGTAGACATCTATGTGGAATCAGCTGACGACGGTGTAAAAGACTGCACTTCTTCCTGACACTAACATCGACTGTGAGGCTGAGTTCATACTTCAGTTATTTGGTCATTTTTGGACCTGTGACTGCCCAAATAAGTGATTCTAAGAGTGACACCTGTGATCTGCATGTCATACGGACTCACAGTATTATTTCACTACCAAAGCAGACTCCCTATGTGTGTTACTGCAAGGCACAGTGTTCTACACTACCAGAAAGGCTCTCTGCAGCCAGGAAATAGCAGTTTTTTAACATAATTCGCCGCAAATTTATTCAGAACCGGTGAATCAAATTTTTGGGGAAAAATTCACTTATCTCAAAAAATTGTCCAGGTGGTGGATTACAAAACCATCCTTTGAGTGCTATTTCTACCATCAATTTCAAAAAGCTGGAAAATGTCTCAAAGTAAAAACAGGATAGTGAGAAGCCCATTGGGAGTGTTTTGTCATAGTAGTAAATGCCTTCAAATTGAAACCCAAGGGAATTTTAACCCTATGGGTTATCTGGAAGTAATCTGAAGGCCGATTTGATATCTGTCTTTGCTAAGAAGGCATTTTTTCCTGCTTTGTTTAATAATTACAATGCCTGATCAAAAGACGCATAGTGTACTGAAGTAAGTGTACTGAAGTAACATTTTTATCAATCAAGTCGTTTAATGAATGGTCTTTAGGAAATGATAAGTGATATATAAGCTGGTAACTATTTGTTTCCTTTTTTGGGACTAGCCCCAAGGGGGATATTCTAAAGTTTTTGAATGGAGGAGATTTAAACGGACCTGCTACCCTATTTTCGTAAATTTCTTTATACATTTTTCTAAAACTGCATTTTTTGTTTTTATTTGCAAATTTCAAGTTGTCAACAAAAGAATAACCAGAACCTGTAAAGGAAGGTACATAAAAAACAAAAGAAAAACTATCAATTAGTGTTTGGGCCATCGTTTTGTTTGGATAGTAGTAGATAAACATTGAATGATTCTTGGTATGATCAGTGGGGTCACTTACTCTTGTCTCTCTTCACTGGTCTTCCAGGCCCCGTCTGTCAACTTCCGCATGGACAGGGTCACATGCACTGCTTTAGCCAATGACTAGCCTCAGCAATGATGTGTCCCCAAGTGGCATTTCTTTGCTGTGTGATGTGCTGCTTGAGAACACGTAACAGCTACTACCTAGACACAGTGGTTGCACACAACAACCCCTTTAAGGGCTTTGCCATAGTGTGTGTCAAGATAGCAGGTAGCAGCAAAAGATTGAACTAAGTGTTATAGAGTACATGGCACATGGCAGGTGAAGCTCCTGTTATAGATTTTGCACCTGGGCCTTGTAGCAAGTTACGACTCTGGGCATATACCCCAGCTGATGCCAATTTCGACTTACAGGAGCCACTATTTTTGTAGACTTAGATTTAAGTCTCTAATACTCAGTTGACCCCAGAATCTGGACCTATGTGGTTTTCCATAGATTTATTCCATGCACACTTTTGGCTGAAATGATCTAAGCAGTAGTGGTTGCAGTAGAGGAATAGCATACACACTTCTGTATATGGAATCACCATCTGGTGGTGGTGAAGAACAGGAGAAGATTATCAAAGGTGGGTAGCAGGACTCAAACTAACTAGACAATGTAATAAAGCACAAGAATAGGGTCATTAACAAATAGGTGTGTGAACCTAGGAGAATGAGATAAAAGAAGTCAATGCTGACCTGGTCAGGTTGAGGGGTTGGGGTTAGCTGCAGCAGTCCCCTTTTGTAAACACGATATCACCAATGCAGCTGGGTAAACAGAGTCAGGCTGGGAGAACCAGAGCGGAGGCAAGAGATCTGTCAGGTGACAATCTATTTTTTATATCAGGCACATCACATGTTCGCTTTCCTCCTGAAACCGGACAACCCCTTTAAGAACATTTGGATTGGGATAGCTTAGTAGAGTAATAAAGCTGGAAGCATATGGGTGCCAAAGTTCAGCTTATGATCGCTGGACAGCATCTAAACCTACCAAATCCACTATTTATGAATATGACACATGGCATTAATACATTTTGCACAATTGCAGTGTAGATGTATTTATTTCAGTACACCTGGGGAATACCTGACTAGGAGGCATGACTTTTTAGCAATTATTTAAAGTTGCACTTTATAAATATGACACATAAATCTGAAATTTCGACCAACGTTTCCATCCACTTCTGAAAGTGGCACAGGAAGGCATAAGATAAAATTTTCAACAAATCCCCACATGAGACAGCACATATGACATTTCAATGCCAAAAGCCTGGTGTACAAGGTTTGATAAATGTCCTCCTTAGACTTCAGTGAACAAGAACTTGAAGAGGATAAGGTATTGTGATATTTGGCACTGTCGTATGAATTGTGGATGGGCAGTGCTAGTAGAGTGACTGAAGGAGATGCATACGTAAGTTACAATAATTCACAAATATGCCATTATGTAAATGAGTAATCTATTCATACATTGTGAATATACGTCCTATAATTTATAATATTATTACAAAGAGAAGACCACCTGACGGGTGATGGTCCAAGTTTTTCACACTAAGCCTTTGTTTCAGCAGTCACGTTTTTGAATCTCATCCTCCTTCGAAAAGCAGCTTTGACATCTTTATTTTTTAAACTGTAAATCAGTGGGTTTAATATGGGCACAGCTGCCGTGTTAAACAGAGACATTAGTTTGTTTGAGTCTAAGTTGACCAAGGAATGTGGCCTCATGTACTGAATGGCAAGTGTAGTGTAGAGAAGAATGACAACTGTGAGGTGTGAGGAACATGTGTAAAAGGCCTTATGCCTTCCACTGGTTGAGCGAATCTTCAGTATAGCTGCAATAATGAAGACATAGGAAACAAATGTCAAAAGAAAGGGAGTAAAAGCTGAAATGACAACCCCTACAGTGAGAATGTAAAGGTCCAGAAAATAGGCATCACTGCAAGACAATTTCTGCACTGGCATTATATCACAGAAGAAATGGTTGACCACGTTTGACTTGTAGCAGGAAAACCTTAATAATTCCCCAAAAATTGGTATGCTTTCCAATGCGCCTAATAACCAGCATACAATGACCAGTATTGCACATGTTTTACAATCCATGATCATGTGATAACACAAAGGATTACAGATAGCCACATACCGGTCATAACTCATTGCAGCTAAGACTAAAAGCTCACCACACGTCAAAGACAAAAATATGAAAATCTGTACTATACAACTGAGGACAGAAACTCTATTATCTCCTGATATGAAAGATATGATAACATTATTCAGATTGTTCGTTGAGCAACAGATATCTAGAATGGACAAGTTACATAGGAAGAAATACATGGGGGTATGGAGCTGAGGGTCCAGGCAAACCAGTAGAAGAATGGTCAAGTTGCCACCAACAGTGAAAAGATAAATAAGGAGAACCAGAAGGAAAATTAAAATGTGTATCATAGGGACATCAGAGACCCCAGCGATGATGAAATATTTTATCTCACTTACATTGGTGTGATCCATTACTTTTATTCAAAATGATTATGAAAAATTAAGAATACAAAATTTGAATTTCATTTAAAAATTATCCAAAGGAAATTGAAATTTCAAAGTCTGAGTCTGATAGCTACAAGGACACATCTGTAACTCATCTAAGGTCTGTACTAAGTGTTAAATATAAGCAGTGAGTCCTGTGAGAGTTACCCTTGGGTGAGAAATACCCAAATGTATGTTTCCTTTTAGTCAACGCAAGGGATTTAATTATTAGACATTGACATAAAACTTAAATAATGGAAATTTTGGAAAGTCAGGTTAACCCATTAAATGGAGTCTGTGACCTCCAAAATCAAAGTAAGTTTACCAACTATGTAGGGTAGAGGACCCAAAATATAACCAGACCCATGTTGTGAAAACCCAGTCCTCTAATACTTATAAATGCTTGTTTTTTTAATGCAAGTAAAGTTTTTGGTGCACCATATGTGGGACCTCTCCATTAAGTGCACTTGCCTTGAGTAATCACTCACCTGGCAATTTCAGGAACTGTCGATTAGACAAAGAGAGAGATATGTATTATAGTGGAATACACCAATTCAAACTACCACGCTGGGTGTAAACCAAAAACCTCTTTGTATAAAAATAAAAATAAGTAGCATAGTTATGTTTAGGGGCACCTACCCTGCATTGTGGTGAAATTGATTTTGGAGGTGAAAGACTCCCTTCAAACCCTTAAGGGCTGGACCAATTTTTTTATTTTTGTGTTTTAGTTTTTTATTCCCAGTCATAACATTTTTATTTTATCATTTACATAGCCATATAATTATTTTTTTTGCATGACAAATTGTACTTTTTAATGGTAACATTTTATGTTTCATATGATGTAATATGAAGCTAGAAAAAAATTCCAAATGGAGTGGTATTTGAGGTATCACTCATAATTTTATTGGTTTCACTTTTACGTTGTTCCTATGCGATACAATTGACACATGAACTTTATTCTGTGGGTCAGTATGATTACTACAAAACCATATATATGTAGGTTTTTTTGCGTTTTATTTAGAGATAAGCGAATTTGTGAAAAATTCAATTTGCACGCTTTGCCAAATTTTCAATTTTTTTTAGCTTTGTTCCAAATAAATTCTTCTCTGTTTTGGATCCACTACTGCTTTTGGCAAAAATCATGATCATATTCTGATGCAAAACACTGACTGTGAGATATAGGCCTTATAGATGATCCAAAGAGAGGGATCCATTGTGGTTTTTATTTTTCAGTTCTTTTGACGGATCTGAAGAATGGCAAAATGAACTGTGATGTCAAAAAGGCCAAACAGGGACACTAGTGTCCCCAGAACAAACTGGTGAAGGTGGCAACACCAAGAGGAGTCATAATAGTGGCCCAGTCACAGAATGGTAAGGGTGGCAACAACGAGAGGAGTCATCGTAGTGGCCCAGTCACAGAGAGGTGAGGGTGGCAACAGAGAGAGGAATCATCGTAGTGGTCCAGTCACAGAGTGGTGAGGGTGGCAACAGCAAGAGGGTCATCATAGTGGCCCAGTCACAGAGTGTTGAGGGTGGCAACAGCAAGAGGGTCATCCTAGTGGCCCAGTCACAGAGTGGTGTGGGTGGCAACAGCAAGAGGGTCATCATAGTGGCCCAGTCACAGAGTGTTGAGGGTGGCAATAGCGAGAGGAGTCATTATATTGGCCCAGTCACAGAGTGGTTAAGGTGGCAACAGTGAGAGGAGTCATCATAGTGGCCCAGTCACAGAGTGGTGAGGGTGGCAACAGCAAGATAGTTATCATAGTGGCACAGTCGCAGAGGGGTGAGGGTGGCAATAGCGAGAGGAGTCATCATAGTGGCCCAGTCACAGAGTGTTGAAGGTGGCAACAGTGAGAGAAGTCATCATAGTGGCCCAGTCACAGAGTGGTGAGGGTGGCAACAGAGAGAGGAGTCTTCATTGTGGCCCACTCACAAAGTTGTGAAGGTGGCAACAGCAAGACGAGTCATCATAGTGACCCAGGCACAGAGTGGTGAGGGTGGCAACAGCATGAGGAGTCATCATAGTGGCCCAGTCACAGAGTGGTGAGGGTGGCAACAGCATGAGGAGTCATCTGTCATGCCCATGTGTGGGAGGGAGACACCACACCGGGTGAAGAAGGAGAGAGAACAAGGAACAAGGCCTGAATGAAAGAGAAGAAAGAAGAACACCTCCTAGTCAAATCCTTAGTCACAGACTGGCTATCAGTATGAACAGACCCCAAAGGTTGGTGAGTTTATACGCAGGAGTACCTAGAGTTCTAACTTACCCTATAAGACCCTGGCAATAGTGACAGAACTGAGACTATCTGTTCCTCCAGAAAAGAAGGACGACCGGGAGTCTAACTCAGGCCTACAACAAAGGGCAGGGGAAAAACAACTATCACGACCGGTGTGCCGATCACATAGGGAGGGAAAAGGAAGGCCCTATCCAAGGGAGAGGGAAATATGGTGACCCCTAACTCACCTAGAGGCTGGCACCTGACTGCCCTGACGTCCCTAGACGGGTTTCTCACCCGTACGCCGATCACGTTCCTAAAGCCCTGGCTTTCCCTAAAATGAGCCCTACGTAGTGAATAGGGCGGTGGGAACACTAGTCCGCACCACTAACACTAAAGGGAAACACTAGGGAGAAGACAGACAATACTGACAAAACATATAATCCCAGGTGGGCGACAACAAACAACCAACAGGGATCCGGAGGGTAACGCTCTGGTACGACAACCAGGGATAACAGCAACTCAGCTCCAGTGGGTCAGTACAGAAGTCCAGGCAGGAATCTCTATTTCTGGCAACAAGAGAAGTGGGAGAGGGGAATATAAGGAGGTTGGGAGTGCTGGACAAGAAACAGCTGAGGAGAAGAAGCTACGGATCCCTGAGTGAGACAAAAAGGATTACAAGGCAAACCCAGAAAGCTACCATAAAGAAACAGCACTATTTTTAGACATAGAGCGCGCAGCCACCCGCTGCGACTATCTGACCCCGGGTATAACAGAGTCAGAGGTGGCTCTTGACATCCTCGTGACAACAACACACAGGAAACACAAAGGAAACACTTAACTTTCCAGTAGCTATGGCAGCAACAGGAACTCAGCTGAGAACCAAACACCAGCAGACCACAGATACCACTGAAGCTATAAACCGCACAGCATTGTGGGAGAAGCAACTATAAATAAGGAAAGTTAAATTACCACAATAGCAACACCTGGAGGTTAGAGGTGTGGCCAGTATCAGAAACAACACCTAGGTCTATTGATCCACAAGGAAACCTGTCAGATCAAAGAACGTATTGCCAGTCTCACAGGTCTTCTGTCGCCCACTGTCACGGGGACGTCTGTGACATCATCACAGTGGCCCAGCAATAGAGTGATGAGGTGGGGGACAACAGCAGTGGCAATAACAGCACAAAATGGTGGCAGTACGAGAAAATGGCAGCAGAGGCAGCAGGTGTGTGGCATCAGGTGAGTTGCTGGTCAAAACATGACCACTGGATGAAACTGGCAGCTCTGGCCTGTTGCTGCGACTGCTGCTACCAAAGTCATCCTCCCATCCTTCTTCTGCTGCTATTTCTGCTGGCTCCAGAAACATTTTTGCAACTGCCTGTTCCCTTGGAAGGCACCTGTCAGTCGGACATACTGTCCAGTAACAATATGTGTGAAATAGCAGTAGTATTAGGCGTTATAAAATGTCTTATCTATAAAACAAGGTGAAAACCTAAATAACTGTAAAAATAGACTGCTTCTTCATCACTGTGACATCACAGGGACTGGCTAGCTGCTGATTGGCTGTTTGCACAGCATTATAGGTGATTTCGCATTCCCAGGCTACTTACTTTCAGTTTGTAACTAGGGTTGCGCGAACCCGAACTGTAAAGTTCGGGGTCGTACTGAACTTTAGGGTTTTTTGTACCCGGATCCAAACCCGAACATTTTCGTAAAAATTCGGGTTCGAGTTTGGTGTTAAGTAGGGATGAGCGAACCCGAACTGTATAGTTCGGGTTTGTACCGAATTTTGGGGTGTCCGTGACACGGACCCGAACCCGAACATTTTAGTAAAAGTCCGGGTTCGGGTTCGGTGTTTGTCGCTTTCTTGGCGTTTTTTGAAAGGCTGCAAAGCAGCCAATGAACAAGCGTCATACTACTTGACCCAAGAGGCCGTCACAGCCATGCCTACTATTGGCATGGCTGTGATTGGCCAGTGCAGCATGTGACCCAGCCTCTATTTAAGCTGGAGTCACGTAGCGCCGCACGTCACTCTGCTCTGATCAGTGTAGGGAGAGGTTGCAGCTGCGACGTTAGGGCGAGATTAGGCAGTGATTAACTCCTCCAAAATACTTCATTCAGTGATCGATCTGCAGCTGTGGATCATTGAACTGCTGCTATTCAACTGCTCACTGTTTTTAGGCTGTTCAGAGCGTTTTTCATTCACTTTTTTCTGGGTTGATCAGCGGCCATTTTGTGTCTTGTGGTGCGCCAGCACAAGCTGCCACCAAGTACATTTAACCATCAATAGTGTGGTTATTTTTTAGCCATATACTACATCTGGGGCAAGCTGAGCCTGTCACCAAGTGCATTTAACCCTCAATAGTGTGGTTGTTTTTTGGCTATATCCTACATCAGGGTCAAGCTGTCACACCAAGTGCATTTAACCATCAATAGTGTGGTTATTTTTTGGCCATATACTACATCAGGGGCAATCTGAGCCTGTCACCAAGTGCATTTAACCCTCAATAGTGTGGTTGTTTTTTGGCTATATCCTACATCAGGGTCAAGCTGTCACACCAAGTGCAATTAACCATCAATAGTGTGGTTATTTTTTGGCCATATACTACATCAGGGGCAAGCTGAGCCTGTCACCAAGTGCATTTAACCCTCAATAGTGTGGTTGTTTTTTGGCTATATCCTACATCAGGGTCAAGCTGTCACACCAAGTGCATTTAACCATCAATAGTGTGGTTATTTTTTGGCCATATACTACATCAGGGGAAAGCTGAGCCCGTCACCAAGTGCATTTAACCATCAATAGTGTGGTTGTTCTTTGGCTATATCCTACATCAGGGTCAAGCTGTCACCAAGTGCATTTAACCCTCAATAGTGTGGTTGTTTTTTGGCTATATCCTACATCAGGGTCAAGCTGTCACAACAAGTGCATTTAACCATCAATAGTGTGGTTATTTTTTGGCTATATCCAACATCAGGTTCAAGCTGTCACACCAAGTGCATTTAACCATCAATAGTGTGGTTATTTTTTGTCCATATACTACATCAGGGGCAAGCTGTCACCAAGTGCATTTAACCATCAATAGTGTGGTTGTTCTTTGGCTATATCCTACATCAGGGTCAAGCTGTCACCAAGTGCATTTAACCCTCAATAGTGTGGTTATTTTTTGGCTATATCCTACATCAGGTTGAAGCTGTCACCAAGTGCATTTAACCATCAATAGTGTGGTTATTTTTTGGCTATATCCTTCATCAGGGGCTTGGCTGTGCTTGCTATTTTATTGAGGGGTGAAATACAATTGCCAAAATAGCAGTACCCTAAATCTGGTGTTTCAGCTGTGGCCAGCCAGTTGTAATACTGTCTGCTGTCTGGCAAAGGATATATTTTTGTTCAGGCTTGAAATACAATTCCCAACTTAGCAATTTCCTAAATTAGTGGTTTCTGCTGTATCAGGGCTACTTTAAATCTATTCATTAAAAGGGCATATAAGATTCAAGGTGCAGATAGGGTCATTCTCAATAACTTCACACACACGCTACTGTGCATTTAAAAGTCTAATTCTGTCTGTAAACGTATACCTTTCACCCAGCGCCTAAATACTAGGCCTCAAATTTACATTCATCTAAATCTGTCGTTACTGCTGTGGCTGGTCAAGTTATTTAGTGTCCGTCAAAGCACAGTTTTTGTTCTGGGTTGAAATACAATTCCCAATTTAGCAATTTCCTAATTTAGTGGTTTCTGCTGTATCAGGCCTACTTTAAATCTATCCCTAAAAGGGTATATAAGATTCACGGTGCAGATAGGGTTATTCTCAATAACTTCACACACACGCTATTGTGTAATTCCAAGTCTAATTCTGTCCGTAAACGTATACCTGTCATCCAGCGCCTAAATACTAGGCCTCAAATTTATATTCAGCTAAATCTGTCGTTACTGCTGTGCCTTTATTAGTGTAATACGGTACCTAAATAGATAGCCAGATAGTGTTAGTTGTCTGTAAAAAAAGGCCTGAATTTGAATTCAATACATTGGGCCAAATAATATTTTTCTTATTGTGGTGAACGGTAACAATGAGGAAAACATCTAGTAAGGGACGCGGACATGGTCGTGGTGGTGTTAGTGGACCCTCTGGTGCTGGGAGAGGACGTGGCCGTTCTGCCACAGCCACACGTCCTAGTGTACCAACTACCTCAGGTCCAGTAGCCGCCATAATTTACAGCGATATTTGGTGGGGCCCAATGCCGTTCTAAGGATGGTAGGGCCTGAGCAGGTACAGGCATTAGTCAATTGGGTGGCCGACAGTGGATCCAGCACGTTCACATTATCTCCCACCCAGTCTTCTGCAGAAAGCGCACAGATGGCACCTGAAAACCAAGCCCATCAGTCTGTCACATCACCCCCATGCATACCATGGAAACTGTCTGAGCCTCAAGTTATGCAGCAGTCTCTTATGCTGTTTGAAGACTCCGCTGGCAGGGTTTCCCAAGGGCATCCACCTAGCCCTTCCCCAGCGGTGGAAGACATAGAATGCACTGACGCACAACCACTTATGTTTCCTGATGATGAGGACATGGGAATACCACCTCAGCATGTCTCTGATGATGACGAAACACAGGTGCCAACTGCTGCGTCTTTCTGCAGTGTGCAGACTGAACAGGAGGTCAGGGATCAAGACAGGGTGGAAGACGATGCAGGGGACGATGAGGTCCTAGACCCCACATGGAATGAAGGTCGTGCCACTGACTTTCAGAGTTCGGAGGAAGAGGCAGTGGTGAGACTGAGCCAACAGCGTAGCAAAAGAGGGAGCAGTGGGCAAAAGCAGAACACCCGCCGCCAAGAGACTCCACCTGCTACTGACCGCCGCCATCTGGGACCGAGCACCCCAAAGGCAGCTTCAAGGAGTTCCCTGACATGGCACTTCTTCAAACAATGTGCTGACGACAAGACCCGAGTGGTTTGCACGCTGTGCCATCAGAGCCTTAAGCGAGGCATTAACGTTCTGAACCTTAGCACAACCTGCATGACCAGGCACCTGCATGCAAAGCATGAACTGCAGTGGAGTAAACACCTTAAAAACAAGGAAGTCACTCAGGCTCCCCCTCTACCTCTTCTGCTGCTGCCGCCTCGGCCTCTTCTGCTGCTGCCGCCTCGGCCTCTTCCTCCGCCTCTGGAGGAACGTTGGCACCTGCCGCCCAGCAAACAGAGGATGTACCACCAACACCACCACCTCCGTCACCAAGCATCTCAACCATGTCACACGCTAGCGTTCAGCTCTCCATCTCACAAACATTTGAGAGAACGCGTAAATTCCCACCTAGCCACCCTCGATCCCTGGCCCTGAATGCCAGCATTTCTAAACTACTGGCCTATGAAATGCTGTCATTTAGGCTGGTGGACACAGACAGCTTCAAACAGCTCATGTTGCTTGCTGTCCCACAGTATGTTGTTCCCAGCCGGCACTACTTCTCCAAGAGAGCCGTGCCTTCCCTGCACAACCAAGTATCCGATAAAATCAAGTGTGCACTGCGCAACGCCATCTGTGGCAAGGTCACCTAACCACAGATACGTCGACCAGTAAGCACGGCCAGGGAAGCTATATCTCCCTAACTGCACACTGGTTAAATGTAGTGGCGGCTGGGCCCCAGGCGGAGAGCTGTTTAGCGCACGTCCTTTCGCCGCCAAGGATCGCAGGGCAACATTCTTTGCCTCCTGTTGCCTCCTCCTCCTACTCGGCTTCCTCCTCCTCTTCTTCCACCTGATCATCCAGTCAGCCACACACCTTCACCACCAACTTCAGCACAGCCCGGGGTAAACGTCAGCAGGCCATTCTGAAACTCATATGTTTGGGGGACAGGCCCCACACCGCACAGGAGTTGTGGCGGGGTATAGAACAACAGACCGACGAGTGGTTGCTGCCGGTGAGCCTCAAGCCCGGCCTGGTGGTATGCGATAATGGGCGAAATCTCGTTGCAGCTCTGGGACTAGCCGGTTTGACGCACATCCCTTGCCTGGTGCATGTGCTGAATTTGGTGGTGCAGAAGTTCATTCACAACTACCCAGACATGTCAGAGCTGCTGCATAAAGTGCGGGCCGTCTGTTCGCGCTTCCGGCGTTCACATCCTGCCGCTGCTCGCCTGTCTGCGCTACAGCGTAACTTCGGCCTTCCCGCTCACTGCCTCATATGCGACGTGCCCACCAGGTGGAACTCCACCTTGCACATGCTGGACAGACTGTGCGAGCAGCAGCAGGGCATAGTGGAGTTTCAGCTGCAGCACGCACGGGTCAGTCGCACTGCGGAACAGCACCACTTCACCACCAATGACTGGGCCTCCATGCGAGACCTGTGTGCCCTGTTGCGCTGTTTCGAGTACTCCACCAACATGGCCAGTGGCGATGACGCCATTATCAGCGTTACAATACCACTTCTATGTCTCCTTGAGAAAACACTTAGGGCGATGATGGAAGAGGAGGTGGCCCAGGAGGAGGAGGAGGAGGAGGAAGAGGGGTCATTTTTAGCACTTTCAGGCCAATCTCTTCGAAGTGACTCAGATGGAGGTTTTTTGCAACAGCAGAGGCCAGGTACAAATGTGGCCAGCCAGGGCCCACTACTGGAGGACGAGGAGGACGAGGATGAGGAGGAGGAGGATGAGGATGAGGATGAAGCATGGTCACAGCAGGGTGGCACCTAACGTTGCTCGGGCCCATCACTGGTGCGTGGCTGGGGGGAAACGCAGGACGATGACGATACGCCTCCCACAGAGGACAGCTTGTCCTTACCTCTGGGCAGCCTGGCACACATGAGCGACTACATGCTGCAGTGCCTGCGCAATGACAGCAGAGTTGCCCACATTTTAACGTGTGCAGACTACTGTGTTGCCACCCTGCTGGATCCACGGTACAAAGACAATGTGCCCACCTTACTTCCTGCACTGGAGCGTGATAGGAAGATGCGCGAGCACAAGCGCACGTTGGTAGACGCGCTACTGAGAGCATTCCCAAATGTCACAAGGGAACAAGTGGAAGCCCAAGGCCAAGGCAGAGGAGGAGCAAGAGGTCGCCAAGGCAGCTGTGTCACGGCCAGCTCCTCTGAGGGCAGGGTTAGCATGGCAGAGATGTGGAAAAGTTTTGTCAACACGCCACAGCTAACTGCACCACCACCTGATACGCAACGTGTTAGCAGGAGGCAACATTTCACTAACATGGTGGAACAGTACGTGTGCACACCCCTCCACGTACTGACTGATGGTTCGGCCCCATTCAACTTCTGGGTCTTAAATTGTCCACGTGGCCAGAGCTAGCCTTTTATGCCTTGGAGGTGCTGGCCTGCCCGGCGGCCAGCGTTTTGTCTGAACGTGTATTCAGCACGGCAGGGGGCGTCATTACAGACAAACGCAGCCGCCTGTCTACAGCCAATGTGGACAAGCTGACGTTCATAAAAATGAACCAGGCATGGATCCCACAGGACCTGTCCATCCCTTGTGCAGATTAGACATTAACTACCTCCCCTTAACCATATATTATTGTACTCCAGGGCACTTCCTCATTCAATCCTATTTTTATTTTCATTTTACCATTATATTGCGAGGCAACCCAAAGTTGAATGAACCTCTCCTCTGTCTGGGTGCTGGGGCCTGAATATTTGACAATGGACAGTTACAGTGGTGGGTGACGTGAATCCTGATTCTCTGCTATGACATGCAGACTGATTCTCTGCTGACATGAAGCCAGATTCTTCGTTACGGGACCTCTCTCCTCTGCCTGGGTGCCTGGGCCTAAATATCTGACAATGGACTGTTCCAGTGTTGGGTGACCTAAAGCATGATTCTCTGCTATGACATGCAGACTGATTCTCTGCTGTCATGAAGCCAGATTCTCTGTTATGGGACCTCTCTCCTCTGCCTGGGCCTAAATATCTGACAATGGACTGTTCCAGTGTTGGGTGACGTGAAGCCTGATTCTCTGCTATGACATGAAGACTGATTATCTGCTGACATGAAGCCAGATTCTCTGTTATGGGACCTCTCTCCTCTGCCTGGGTGCCGGGGCCTAAATATATGACAATGGACTGTTACAGTGGTGGGTGACTGTTATGGGACCTCTCTCCTCTGCCTGGGTGCCTGGGCCTAAATATCTGACAATGGACTGTTCCAGTGTTGGGTGACATAAAGCATGATTCTCTGCTATGACATGCAGACTGATTCTCTGCTGACATGAAGCCAGATTCTCCGTTACGGGACCTCTCTCCTCTGCCTGGGTGCCTGGGCCTAAATATCTGACAATGGACTGTTCCAGTGTTGGGTGACGTGAAGCCTGATTCTCTGCTATGACATGAAGACTGATTCTCTGCTGACATGAAGCCAGATTCTCTGTTACGGGACCTCTCTCCTCTGCCTGGGTGCCGGGGCCTAAATATATGACAAGGGACTGTTACAGTGGTGGGTAACGTGAAGCCTGATTCTCTGCTATGACATGCAGACTGATTCTCTGCTGACATGAAGCCAGATTCTCTGTTATGGGACCTCTCTCCTCTGCCTGGGTGCCGGGGCCTAAATATATGACAATGGACTGTTACAGTGGTGGGTGACTGTTTTGGGACCGCTCTCCTCTGCCTGGGTGCCTGAGCCTAAATATCTGACAATGGACTGTTACAGTGGTGGGTGACGTGAAGCATGATTCTCTGCTATGACATGCAGACTGATTCTCTGCTGACATGAAGCCAGATTCTCTGTTATGGGACCTCTCTCCTCTGCCTGGGTGCCGGGGCCTAAATATCTGACAATGGACTGTTACAGTGGTGGGTGACGTGAAGCCAGATTCTCTGCTATGGGACCTCTCTCCAATTGATATTGGTTAATTTTTATTTATTTTATTTTAATTTTAATTCATTTCCCTATCCACATTTGTTTGCAGGGGATTTACCTACATGTTGCTGCCTTTTGCAGCCCTCTACCTCTTTCCTGGGCTGTTTTACAGCCTTTTTAGTGCCGAAAAGTTTGGGTCCCCATTGACTTCAATGGGGTTCGGGACGAAGTTCGGGTCGGGTTTTGATCCCGAACCCGAACATTTCCGGGAAGTTCGGCCGAACTTCTCGACCCCGAACATCCAGGTGTTCGCTCAACTCTAGTGTTAAGCGATTTAATGGTGCTTGTTGAAAGGCTGAAGGGCAGCCAATCAACAAGCGTTTAACTAGTGTTCCCTTAGAAGCCATCACAGCCATGCCTACTAATGGCATGGCTGTGATTGGTGAAGTGCAGCATGTGAACCAGCCTCTATATAAGCTGGTGTCACATAGCGCCGCACGTCACTCTGCTCTTACTAATTGTAGGGATAGGATGCTGCTGCTGCTGCGAGGGAGAGATTAGGAAAGACTCTGATATCTGCATTTGGTGTGAAGTCAGCGATCTACAGCATTTTTTGTTTTTGGGGCGCAATTCAACATTTTTGCACCCTGTCCTGAGCCCAGTGACACTGAAAAAAAAACTTTTAATCAGTCTGTTAGTTAGATAGGCATCGGCGGCCATTTTGTGCAACAGCAGTGCATCAGCACTGCATATGTGCCAGGGACAATCATTTAATCCTTGTAGTTCAGTGGCCAACATATACCCATTTTTTAAGTGCACCTGCACTGCATATGTGCCAGGGGAAGGTAAAATAATATAGGTAATCAGCCTGTGAGTTCAGGGACCCAGGGGGTGATATATCTCAATTTTTTTTTTCTGTAAAGTACCCCTGTGCTGCTGTCACAACCAGACAGCTGAGAAGCTCTGACAGAGGCCTTTCAGAACCTCCTCTTTGAGTTTCTGTGTTGTGGTATTCAGCTCCTCCTCTCCTTAGCCTCTCTCAGCTGTCATGTGTTGGACTAATTGCTTCCCTTTAAATTCTTCCCCAGAAGGCTTTTCTGGGCGGCTTATATTTCTTCCTGGAGTATGTGTGCATGCCCATCTGGTTCTACTCTCCTCTACAAAGTTAAGTGTTATACTGTTATCTGTTATTTTCTGTTTGCTGGATCCCAGGTGACCCTGACTCCCTCTGTGTCTGGTGTAGGGAGCCGGTGGTCGTGTCCCCTCACTATTTTAGGGTGCTCAGGGGTTATATAGTCAAGGTACGTGGATATGCATACCTCCACCATTCGGATCTATGCATAGGCTAAGTAGCCAGGGAAAGTGCCAGGTCTTCTACAGGGGTCTCCCTTTTGTTCCTTAGCTGTTGGATCCAGCGAGTCATTTATGCATGTTGTTTTGCCTTGTTACCTGTACACATTCCGTGACATTATAAGCCGCCAAAACCGTCTTAAGCATGGATCCGGTTTCACTTTTGGCTGAACACTTCCAGGATCTTTCATTGGAGGTAGCTGACCTCCGTAAGACTTTTTCTCAGCTTCAAGTGACCGGTTCAGCTTGCGTTCATGGAGCTTGTTCTGAGCCTAAGATCTCGCTCCCGGATACGTTCTCCGGGGGTAGTGAGAATTTTGTGCGTTTTAGAGAGGCTTGCAAACTCCATTTTCGCCTTCTTCCCCTTTCCTCTGGAGATGAGGAACGGAGGGTGGGGATCATTATATCGCTGCTCAGAGGTAACGCTCAGTCCTGGGCCTTTTCGCTGCCTGAGGGGGCACGGCCTCTCCGTTCAGTGGATGAATTCTTTTTAGCCCTGGGTCAGATATATGATGATCCGGATCGTATTGCTCTGGCTGAGTCTAGACTACGTCTATTATGCCAGGGTAAACAATCCGCAGAAATATACTGCTCAGAATTTCGGAGATGGGCAGCTGATACTGGTTGGAATGATGCTGCACTCCGAAGTCAATTTTGCCATGGTCTTTCAGAGGGATTGAAAGATGCATTTGCCTTTCATGAAAGGCCTATTTCTTTGGACTCTGCTATGTCTCAGGCCGTTCGTATTGACAGGCGTCTTAGAGAGAGAGGAGAGATCTCTCCTTCATGTCATACTCGGTCCCAGGACTGTGCAGCGGTCCCATTCTGTGCGCAGGGGTCTCAGTCGCTGTCAGCCCCTTCTGAGCAGGAGCCCATGCAGCTGGGGTTGATTGCTTCTGACAATAGAAAATTCAGCCCGCATGGGACGGTTTGTTTTTGTTGTGGAGGTATTAATCATTTGGCAAATATTTGTCCCTCTAGGAGATTCAGGCAGTTCTCTGGGTATAATAAAGAAACAAAGAGGAAAAAATCTTTGAAAAATGTTCCGTCTGTTTCTATTGGCAGGGTTGAGGCGGAAATTGAAGGTTTTCCGTTTGCTTGTAGTTCCCGTTTTGTCCTGCCGGCTAGGGTGGCGCTAGAGAGCAAGAACATTTTTTGTGAGATTTTTGTGGATAGTGGAGCAGTGGTTAATCTCATTGATAATCAATTTGCGATAACTCATGGTTTCCAGGTGTGCGCTTTGAGAAAGGATATTCCTGTTTTTGCTATCGATTCCGCTCCACTTTCTCAGAAATCATTAAAGGGCATAGTTCACAATATCCGTTTGATTGTGAGTGATGCTCATGTTGAGGATGTGTCATGTTTCGTCCTTAGCGGTTTGCCCACCCCTCTGGTGTTGGGGCTGCCCTGGCTCACTAAGCATAACCCCACCATTGATTGGCAAGCGAAGCAAATAAATGGTTAGAGTGACTTTTGCAGAGAGAATTGCCTCATGACATCTGTTTCTGAGGTTGCTACTAAGACTATACCATCTTTTCTCTCTGAATTTTCGGATGTCTTCTCTGAGAGTGGAGTTCAGGATTTGCCCCCGCACAGGGAGTACGATTGCCCTATTAATCTCATCCCAGATGCCAAGCTGCCTAAATCTCGTTTATACAATCTTTCCCAACCTGAGAGGATCGCTATGCGTGCTTATATCTCTGAGAGTCTGAGAAAGGGACACATACGACCCTCGAAGTCACCTGTTGCAGCTGGTTTTTTCTTTGTTAAGAAAAAAGATGGTTCTTTAAGACCTTGTCTGGATTTCAGGGAGCTGAACAATATCACAATTCGTGACCCTTATCCGCTTCCTCTGATCCCGGACCTATTTAACCAGGTTGTTGGGGCTAAAGTCTTTTCCAAATTAGATTTAAGAGGGGCATACAACCTGGTCAGGGTCAGAGAAGGGGACGAATGGAAGATGGCCTTCAATACCCCTGAGGGCCATTTTGAAAACTTGGTTATGCCTTTTGGTTTGATGAATGCCCCAGCCGTTTTTCAGCATTTCGTGAACAGCATTTTTTATCATTTGATGGGAAAATTTGTATTGGTGTATTTGGATGACATTTTGATTTTTTCTCCCGATTTCAAAACTCATAAGGAACATTTACGTCAGGTCTTGCTCATTCTGCGGGAGAATAAATTATATGCGAAACTGGAAAAATGTGTGTTTGCGGTTCCAGAAATTCAATTTCTGGGGTTTCTTCTCTCCGCTTCTGGTTTTCGCATGGACCCCGAGAAGGTCCGCGCTGTGCTTGAGTGGGAGCTTCCTGAGAATCAAAAGGCGCTGATGCGTT
Source organism: Bufo gargarizans (assembly GCF_014858855.1). NCBI lineage: Eukaryota > Metazoa > Chordata > Amphibia > Anura > Bufonidae > Bufo > Bufo gargarizans. The sequence continues at coordinate 9,103,139 of NC_058088.1, forward strand.
TTTTGGGCTTTGCCAATTATTACAGGAAGTTCATTTTGAATTATTCTTCTATTGTTAAACCACTCACTGATATGACCAGAAAGGGGGTAGATTTTTCTTCTTGGTCAGTAGAGGCGCGTAAAGCTTTTTCTGATATCAAGGAGAGTTTTGCTTCCGCTCCCATCTTGGTGCAACCTGATGTTTCGTTACCCTTCATAGTTGAGGTTGATGCTTCTGAGGTGGGTGTGGGGGCGGTCTTGTCTCAGGGTTCCTCTCCTGCCAATTGGCGACCGTGTGCCTTTTTCTCAAGAAAACTCTCCTCCGCAGAGAGAAATTACGATGTGGGAGATAGGGAATTGTTGGCCATCAAGTTGGCTTTTAAGGAATGGCGCCATTGGCTAGAGGGAGCCAGACACCCTATTACCGTATTTACTGACCATAAAAATCTGGCCTACTTGGAGTCAGCCAAGCGTCTGAACCCGAGACAGGCCAGATGGTCGTTGTTCTTTTCTAGGTTTAATTTTGTTGTCACGTTCCGCCCTGGAGTTAAGAATGTGAAGGCAGATGCCCTGTCACGTTGTTTTCCGGGAGGCGGGAATTTTGAAGACCCGGGTCCCATTTTGGCTGAAGGTGTGGTGGTCTCTGCTCTTTTTCCTGAATTGGAGGCAGAGGTGCAGGCAGCCCAGTCAGAGGCTCCTGATCTTTGTCCTCCTGGGAGGTTGTTTGTGCCTCTCGCTTTAAGACACAAGATTTTTAAAGAACACCACGATACGGTCCTTGCTGGGCACCCGGGGGTAAGAGCCACACTGGATCTCATCGCTCGGAGATTCTGGTGGCCTGCGCTTCGTAAGTCGGTTGAGGGTTTTGTGGCAGCCTGCGAGACTTGCGCTCGTGCCAAAGTCCCTCATTCACGGCCATCAGGTCCTCTCCTTCCCTTACCCATTCCTTCCCGTCCCTGGACACATCTGTCCATGGACTTCATAACGGACCTGCCTCGTTCCTCGGGGAAGACTGTGATTCTGGTGGTGGTGGACCGTTTTAGCAAAATGGTGCATTTCATCCCTTTTCCTGGTTTGCCCAATGCTAAGACGCTGGCGCAGGCATTTGTTGATCACATTGTCAAATTGCACGGTATTCCTTCAGACATAGTCTCTGATAGGGGCACGCAGTTTGTTTCCAGATTCTGGAAGGCTTTCTGTTCTCGCTTGGGGGTTCGGTTGTCATTCTCTTCTGCTTTCCACCCGCAGTCGAATGGTCAGACAGAGCGCGTCAATCAGAATCTGGAGACATATCTGCGTTGTTTTGTGGCGGAGAATCAAGAGGATTGGTGTTCTTTTTTGTCCCTTGCTGAGTTTGCTTTAAATAACCGTCGTCAGGAGTCCTCTGATAAGTCACCATTTTTTGGTGCATATGGGTTTCATCCACAGTTTGGGACTTTCTCGGGAGAGGGGTCTTCTGGTTTACCTGATGAGGACAGATTCTCCTCGTCTTTGTCATCTATTTGGCAAAAGATTCAAGATAATCTAAAGAGCATGAGTGAGAGATATAAGCGTGTGGCTGATAAGAGACGTGTGCTTGGTCCGGACCTGAATGTTGGTGATCTGGTGTGGTTGTCTACCAAGAATATCAAATTGAAGGTTCCCTCCTGGAAGTTGGGTCCTAGGTTTATTGGGCCTTACAAAATCCTGTCTGTCATCAATCCTGTTGCATACCGTCTTGATCTTCCTCAGACTTGGAAGATCCATAATGTTTTTCATAAGTCCTTATTGAAACCTTATGTTCAACCCATTGTACCCTCGCCTTTGCCTCCTCCTCCGATTATGGTTGATGGGAATCTTGAATTTCAGGTCTCTGGGATTGTGGATTCTCGTCTTGTCCGCGGTTCTCTTCAGTACCTTGTTCACTGGGAGGGGTATGGTCCTGAGGAGAGGATGTGGGTCCCAGTGACGGACATTAAAGCCTCTCGTCTCATCAGGGCTTTCCATAGGTCCCATCCTGAGAAGGTGGGTTCTGAGTGTCCGGAGTCCACTCGTAGAGGGAGGGGTACTGTCACAACCAGACAGCTGAGAAGCTCTGACAGAGGCCTTTCAGAACCTCCTCTTTGAGTTTCTGTGTTGTGGTATTCAGCTCCTCCTCTCCTTAGCCTCTCTCAGCTGTCATGTGTTGGACTAATTGCTTCCCTTTAAATTCTTCCCCAGAAGGCTTTTCTGGGCGGCTTATATTTCTTCCTGGAGTATGTGTGCATGCCCATCTGGTTCTACTCTCCTCTACAAAGTTAAGTGTTATACTGTTATCTGTTATTTTCTGTTTGCTGGATCCCAGGTGACCCTGACTCCCTCCGTGTCTGGTGTAGGGAGCCGGTGGTCGTGTCCCCTCACTATTGTAGGGTGCTCAGGGGTTATATAGTCAAGGTACGTGGATATGCATACCTCCACCATTCGGATCTATGCATAGGCTAAGCAGCCAGGGAAAGTGCCAGGTCTTCTACAGGGGTCTCCCTTTTGTTCCTTAGCTGTTGGATCCAGCGAGTCATTTATGCATGTTGTTTTGCCTTGTTACCTGTACACATTCCGTGACAGCTGCATTTCTGAGAGTGAAATATAATCAGTTAAATCCATCTGTTCCATTGTAGGGTGAGTGTCACGGAAGGTGTACAGAAAACTAGAAGACACAAAATGAAGATCTGACTGACTGGATCCAAAACTAAGGAACCAAAGGGATAGCCCTGCAACAGACCTGGCTCTCTCCCTAACTGCTCAGCCTATGCAAAAATCTCAATGGTAGATGATCGCATATCCTCGTTCCTCGACTGTATAACACCTGAACACCCTATAATAGTGAGGGGACACGACCACCGGCTCCCTACACTTGATACGGAGGGAGTCAGGGTCACCTGGGATCCAGCAAACAGGAAAATACAAATTAATGAACAAAACTTATCTGTAGAAGACTCAGTAGTAGCATCCAGCATGCACACAATCCAGGAAGTTGTATAAACCGCAAAGTGATGCAGTGTGGGAAGGGATTTAAAGGGATGCAATCAGTGCACCTACATGACAGCTGAGAGAGGCTAACGAGATGGGAAAATGAAAGCAAAACAAAAGGAACCTCAAGGAGGAGGTTCTGAAGAACGTCTGTCAGAGCTTCTCAGATGTCTGGTGGTGACAGTGAGATATTTATATTTTTTGTTGTAAAGTACCTCTGAGGCCTGCACTGCATATGTGATAGGAGGGCACATATATTCTGCAAATCCATCCTCTGCTCTTCCTAGGTGACAGGGACCTAAATTTCAAAAATTTGTCTGTTCCACTGTTGGGTGACATTAACCTATTGTGGCCGTCAAAAAAAAACCTGCTCTGCATTGTTCACAGGGAACTTAATTTTGCAAAAACGTTTGTTAGTTTGGTGGGTGACCGCAAAAAATGAGGAGAGCGTCAAACAAGGGACGTGTCCCTGTTCGTGGTGCCGCTGGTGTTGGTGGAGCTCCTGTTGCAGGTAGAGGACGTGGTCGATCTGTGCCAGCTACACGCCCAAGTGAAACACCTTCCTCAGGTGCGAGTAGACAGCAGAGCCTTCAGCGTTATTTGGTAGGGCCGAATGCGGCTCTACGAATGGTGAGGCCCGAACAAGTACAGGCGATAGCAGATTGGGTGGCTGACAGAGCCTCCAGTTCCTTCACATTGTCTCCCACCCGGTCCCTGCTGAAAGATCAGAGTTGGCACCTGCAGCCTATGGCCATCAGTCTTTCACCTCACCCCCTTGCAAAGCAGTCTGAGCCCCAAGTCATGCAGCAGTCTCTTCTGCTTTTTTATAACCCTGCTGGCAAGATTTCCCAGGGCCATCCACATAGCCCTGCCCCAGAAGTGGAAGAGATTGAGTGCACCGATGCCCAACCACTTATGTTTCAGGATGAGTACATGGGAGGACCACCGCAGGATGTCTCGGATGATGACGAAACACAGGTGCCAACTGCTGTGGCTTTCTGCAGTCTGCAGACCGACAAGGAGGGCAAGGGTAAAGACTGGGTGGAAGATGATGTGGAGAACGATGAGGTCCTCGACTCCACATAGAATCAAGGTCATGCGAGTGACCTGTGTAGTTTGGACGAAGAGGCGGTTGTCGAACAGAGCCACCAGCACGGCAAAAGAGGGAGCAGGGTGCAAAAGCGGAGCGGCCGTCCCCTAGACAGTACGCCTCCTACAACCACAGCACCAAGGGACCGAGCACACCAAAGCCAGCTCCAAGGAGTTCCCTGGCATGGCAGTTCTTCAGACAATGTGCTGACGACAAAACACAAGTGGTTTGCCCGCTGTGAAATCAGAGCCTGAAGCGAGGCATAAACGTTCTGAGTCTGAGCACAACCTGCATGACCAGGCATCTAAGTGCAAAGCACGAGCTGCAGTGGAGTAGACACCTCAAAAACCAAGAAAGGTCTCTGGCTCCTCCTGCTTCCTCTTTTGCTGCAGTCTTGGCCTCTTCATCCACCTCTGGAGTGACAGTGGCACCTGCCACACCACAAACAGAGGATGTGGCAGCAACACCACCACCTCAGTCACCAAGCATCTCCACAATGTCCCATGGAAGCGTTCAGCTGTCTATTTTCCAAACACCGGAGCAAAGGAGGAAGTACCCCCCTACCCACCCGCGATCCCTGGTCCTGGATGCCAGCATTTCCAAATTCCTGGCCTTTGAAACACTGTCATTCCGTTTGGTGGACACGGACAGTTTTAAGAATCTAATGGTGGTGGCTGTCCCACAGTACGTTGTGCCCAGCCGACACTACTTTTCCAGGTGAGCCATCCCTTCCCTGCACAACCAAGTGGAGGACAAAGTTAGGTGTGCACTGCACAACGCCATCTGTGGCAAGGTCCACATAATTATGGATACGTAGACCAGTAAGCATCGTCAGGGACGTTATATCTCCCTAACAGCACACTGGGTAAATGCAGTGGCGACTGGGCCTGAGGCGGATAGCAGTTTGGCGCATGTCCTTCCACTACCGAGGATTGCAGGGCATTTCTCTTTGCCACCTGTTGATTCCTCCTCCCACTCCGCTTTCTCATCCTCTACCACCTCCTCATCCAGTCAGCGTAACAACTTTACCACCAACTTCAGCACAGCCAGGGGTAAACGACAGCAGGCAGTTTTGAAACATATCTGTTTGGGGGACAAACCCCACACCGCGCAGGAGCTGTGGACGGGCATGGAACAACAGACTGATGAGTGCTTGGTGCCAGTGAGCCTCAAGCCCGGCCTGGTGGTGTGTGATAATGGACGAAATCTCGTAGCAGCTCTGGGCCTAGCCAGTTTGACGCACATCCCTTGCCTGGCACAAGTGCTGAATTTGATGGTGCGGAAATTCCTGAAAAATCACCCCAATATGTCAGAGCTGCTGCATGTCATTCATAAGTGGGTCCCTGCACCAACAGGTACACAATTGTCCAGCCAGGGCACAGTTTTGGAGGATGATGAGGTGGAGGATGAGGAGGAACTGTGTTCACATCAGGGTGGCACCCAAACCAGCTCATGGCCATCACTGGTGCTTGGCTGGGGGGATACAGAGGACACAGACGATACACCTCCCACAGAGGACAGCTTGTCGTTGCCTCTAAACAGCCTGGCACACATGAGCGATTACATGCTGCAGTGTCTCCACATTCTAACTTGTGCTGATTACTGGGTGGCCACTCTGCTGGATCCCCGTTACAAGGACAACGTACCGTCCTTAATTCCGTCACTGGAGCGTGATTGGAAGATGCACGAGTACAAGCGCACGCTGGTAGAGGCGCTGCTGGTGGCATTTCCACCTGACAGCGGGGGCACAGTGTAAACACAAGGCGAATGCAGAGGAAGAGGTCGCCAATGCAGCTGGGGCACCGCCAGCACCTCAGAAGGCAGGGTTAGCATGGCCGAAATGTGGAAAGTTTTGTCAGGACGCCACAACAACCAGCACCACCAGCTGATATGGAACGTCTTAGCAGGAGGCAGCATTTCACCAACATGGTGGAGCAGTATGTGTGCACACGCCTACAGGTACTGACTGATGGGTCTGCCCCCTTCAACTTCTGGGTCTCCAAATTGGGCACATGGCCTGATCTTGCCCTTTACACCTTACAGGTTCTGGCCTGTACTGCAGCCAGTGTATTGTTGAACGTTTGTTCAGCATGGCAGGTGGGGGTTATCACAGACAAGTGCAGCCGCCTGTCCACAGCCAATGTGGACAAGCTCACGTTCATTAAAATGAACCAGTCAGGGATCCCACATGACTTGTCCGTACCTTGTGCAGAATAGACATGTATACCGGCCTCACCCAGCCATTGTTGTACTCCAGCGCACTTTCTCTTTGTTTTATTTTTTTATATTTCCCAATGTTTTGGGGTCTACTCAAATTTAAACCAAAAAATATAAATAAAATAAAATAAAAAACAAAAAAACTGTGTTGGCTACCTCCTCCTCCACCGCCGCTTCCACCTACACTGCCACATCCACCACCTTCTCAACCTCCTACTCCATATGGACCTCATCCTCCTAGATCAAGATTATTATTTTTACTTTTTTATGTATTTTATGTTATTTTAAGTCATTTCCCTATCCATATTTGTTTGCAGAGCACTTGTCATGCTCTTAACCACATTTTGCTGCCTTTTGCAGCCCTCTAGCCCTTTCCATGACTTTTTTTAGAGCCATTTTAGTGCTCCAAAGTTCGGGTCCCCATTGACTTCAATGGGGTTCGGGGTCAAGTTCGGGTCCCAAACTCGTACTTTTTTGCGAAGTTCGGCTCAACTCTATATTTGTAACAAATGTAGTCACCATTTTAGAAAAAAATCGACTCGCTACCATGAAGCGCCAGGAATTTCAGATTTGGTGCGAATATAATTTTCCCTAAACTTCAGATCAAATTCCTATTCCGATGCTTCAGTACGCTCAACACTAGTTTTAATATTTAAATTTAAAAGTTTAAAAAATATAAATTTTTCTTTGCATCAACATATAACCCCCATAACTTAGTTGTAGTTACACAGCAACATAAGGGCTCATTTTTTGCCTGGCGTTCTGTAGTATTTATTGATACGATTTTTAAGTTCTTTTGTTCAGTTTTTATTTTATTTTGTTTAATTTAAGTGATGAAAAAACAACTATTTAGATTTTTTGTTCACGGTATTGGATAAATAAGTTTATAGTTAAATAGTTCTGGTATTTTTGGAGGCAGTTAATGCTAATTATATATATATTTTTTTGCTTATTTGTTTTTATTTTTAACATGGAGAACGGGAAGGTGATTAGAATTTTTATATTTTTATATTATATTTATAGATGAGCGAAAACATACTACAGAACCAATTTGTCCAATCATCAGGGCTTCTTTATTTGTATGAAGATACAAAGAGATTCTTAGAGTCATGCTAATTGGACAATTCAATTCAATTAAATAATTTCATTTATTTAAAATATTGAAACTCTTTTTTTACACTTGAAAATGCAGTTGCTTGATTACTTCTCCCATAGATTACAATGGGGAGACAGTACTGTGAAGAATTTGTCCAGCCACATCCCAGCTGGTTGACTTTTTTGTGTGATTGGAAGCCAGGCCAGTCAGGATTCTGATTCTTTGCCTAGTCCCACAGATCCAGTAGGAGAGGGATTACGATGGCTAATTCCTGTTTAAATTGTCTGTGATTGCGTTTCTGTCAGGGTTCCACACTGTGCCATATCCTATTGATTCTAGTGAAATGAATACTGACTTGTTTGTTGAAGGATGCTGTACAGTGCCATGCAATAGTATTCACTTCCCCCTTGACTTTTTTGTATTTTGTTACATTACAGCCTTAAGTTTAATGTTTTGTTAATCTGAATTTTTTGCGATGGATCAGAACACAATAGTCTAAGTCGGTGAAGTGAACTGAGAAAAATATATAAATAAAACTATTGTTTGCAAAAGAAAACAGAAAATTGGCATGTGCGTATGTATTCACCCCCTTTGTTAGGAAGCCCCAAAAAAGCTCTGGTGCAACCAATTACCTTTAGAAATCACAAAATTTGTGAAATGATGTTCCCCTGTGTGCAATCTAAGTGTTACATGATCTGTCATTACATATACACACCTCTTTTGAAAGGCCCCAGAGGCTGCAACACCTAAGCAAGAGGCATCACTAACCAAACGCTGCCATTAATCTCCAGGAGCACTACTTACTGGAGCAAATGAAAGGCACTTTAGGTAAATTGGAGCAGTAGGACTTTTATTAGCGTCATATTAGGGAGTTATGGGGAGATTCAGATAGGTAGGGAGAGTTGGTACCTGATCTTCTTGAAGCTAGGGGGGGAGGAGGGAGGGTGGGAGTTTTGGATTATAAAAGGCTTTGCGATAGATATATGTATAATGATTCTATGATCATTGGATTTGTACAATGTAACAATGTAACTGACTGATAAATCAAAATGAATAAAAATTAGGTTTAAAACAAAATCTCCAGGAGCACCATCAAATCTATCATAACCAAATTTAGAGAACATGGCACAACAGCAAACCTGCCAACTCACAGACTGGTGAATACTTTTGCAAGGCACTATTGACTATCCTGGTGAACTAACTTCTGGCTTGTTTCAGATTAATCCTGTGATTGCTGTTTCTGCTTATATGGACTCATCTGGTGCTGACCTTGTCCTCACTCTGAATTTACCCTTCTTTTACTTCCTTGACTGTTTCTGTATCTCCTGGTTTTGACCCTTCTTGCTGACTTCTCTTTGTGCCTCTCTGGTCATTCTGGAACTTTGTACGGCGGTTGTCTTTGGTGTTGCAGCTAATCTGGATTCACATGAATTGCACTGAGCTGCACCAAGGCCACATTACCGAAGTACAGGAATATCACTGTCCTTGGAAGAGGCCTAAGTACTGATGGAGTGCTGCAGTCTCTTTAAACAACCGATTGGCGGGGTGCTTGGAGTCATGAATCTCAAGTTTCCAGATAACCCCTTTAAATATAGTTCTATAGACCACTGTATACACAACTGTAAACTGTCACGGGCAGGGTCCTCTCCCTCTCTGTACCAGTCTGTTAATAGTTTCATATTTATTGTGTTTTTATTTTTTATATTATGTATGTGTAATCCCCTCTTGATGTACAGTATCATGAAATAAATGGCGCTTTCAAATAAATGATAATAATACCACTTATAGTCATTGGGAAACAAGCTCATGAAAAGTCCACGTGGAGATGCAGGGAGATAAGTACTGCCTGCACACCTGTGTAACCAGAGAAAAAGAAAGAGTAAGGGGGAGAGCAAATGTGTAGAGTTATCAGTCTGGGATTGGGCACCAGGAAGGATCACTAGATCCATGGCAAAATGTAATAAATTAGAAGATGAAAAATATCTTCTTCATCGGCGTTGTCTCAGGAATCCAGTGTCAATTGCGAATACAGTTTATTGTAAGTTAAAACATAATTAAATAAAATAAGAATTATATTCAAATAAGCTTGGTCTCTAGCATAAAAATGGACTAGGCATTTCAGACAGAGCTGTATGTGCTCCTTCTTCAAGTCCAAATAACTTCTTAAACACTGAGTGAAGTTCTTGGTATATAGAGCTAAAAATGGCTGTAAAACACTAAAGAGAAGGTTGCAAACAGTAACCTTCTCCAGAGTGCCTGATTGTTTTACCACCATTTTCAGCTATATACAGTCGTGGCCAATAGTTTTGAGAATAACACAAATATTAGTTTTCACAAAGTTTGCTGCTAAACTGCTTTTAGATCTTTGTTTCAGTTGTTTCTGTGATGTAGTGAAATATAATTACACGCACTTCATACGTTTCAAAGGCTTTTATCGACAATTACATGACATTTATGCAAAGAGTCAGTATTTGCAGTGTTGGCCCTTCTTTTTCAGGACCTCTGCAATTCGACTGGGCATGCTCTCAATCAACTTCTGGGCCAATTCCTGACTGATAGCAACCCATTCTTTCATAATCACTTCTTAGAGTTTGTCAGAATTAGTGGGTTTTTGTTTGTCCACCCGCCTCTTGAAGATTGACCACAAGTTCTCAGGCCATTGACCACAAGTTTCCAGGCCATGGACCCAAAATGTCAAAGTTTTGGTCCCCGAGCCACTTAGTTATCACTTTTGCCTTATGGCACGGTGCTCCATCGTGCTGGAAAATGCATTGTTCTTCACCAAACTGTTGTTGGATTGTTGGAAGAAGTTGCTGTTGGAGGGTGTTTTGGTACCATTCTTTATTCATGGCTGTGTTTTTGGGCAAAATTCTGAGGGAGCCCATTCCCTTGGATGAGAAGCAACCCCACACATGAATGGTCTAAGGATGCTATACTGTTAGCATGACACAGGACTGATGGTAGCGCTCACCTTTTCTTCTCCGGACAAGCCTTTTTCCTGATGCCCCAAACAATCGGAAAGAGGCTTCATCGGAGACTATGACTTTGCCCCAGTCCTCAGCAGTCCATTCACCTGATGTTTTTTTGGAGAGAAGTGGCTTCTTTGCTGCCCTTCTTGACACCAGGCCATCTTCCAAAAGTCTTTGCCTCACTGTGCGTGCAGATGCGCTCACACCTGCCTGCTGCTATTCCTGAGCAAGCTCTGCACTGGTGGCACTCCGATCCCGCAGCTGAATCCTCTTTAGGAGACGATCCTGGCGCTTGCTGGACTTTCTTGGACGCCCTGAAGCCTTCTTAACAAGAATTGAACCTCTTTCCTTGAAGTTCTTGATGATCCTATAAATTGTTGATTGAGGTGCAATCTTAGTAGCCACAATATCCTTGCCTGTGAAGCCATTTTTATGCAACGCAATGATGGCTGAACGCGTTTCTTTGCAGGTCACCATGGTTAACAATGGAAGAACAATGATTTCAAGCATTACCCTCCTTTTAACAGGTCAAGTCTGCCATTTTAACCCAATCAGCCTGACATAATGATCTCCAGCCCTGTGCTCGTCAACATTTTCACCTGAGTTAACAAGACGATTACTAAAATAATCTCAGCAGGTCTTTTAATGACAGCAATGAAATGCAGTGGAAAGGTTTTTTTGGGATTAAGTTAATTTTCATGGCAAAGAAGGACTATGCAATTCATCTGATCACTCTTCATAACATTCTGGAATATATGCAAATTGCTATTATAAAAACTTAAGCAGCAACTTTTCCAATTTCCAATATTTATGTAATTCTCAAAACTTTTGGCCACGACTGTATACCGAGAACTAGAGATGGCCTTGAAGTTCGCCCGGCGGTCGTTTTGCAATGAACTTTGCTCGTTCGCGGTTCGCTGAACATGCGAACATATGGCAATATTCGCTACCGCCATATTCTTTTACATTGCGAAGAACTTTGACCCATGACACATCCATCAGGTGGTACAGGACAGCCATTTGAGACATTTCAGCACATGGACATACCCCCTACCTGATAAAAAACCCAATCTGGCCGCCATTTTACATTCAGTCTTTTGCCAGTGTAGGGAGAGGTTGCTGTGTGGAGCAGGGACAGGCTGTTAGGGCCACCCACCAAACGCTAGCTAATAGGGCCACAAAAGTCCTTTTAAGGACTGGTATAGGTGTGCTATCGATAGGTGTGATACACAGAGGGGTGTAATATACTTATAATATACTTTTATAATGAGTCAAAAACACATAGATAGATCTATATAGTGATCACCTGGAAGTCAGGGGCTAGGGGCTTACTAGGGCCATTTTTGTCCGGACGGGGTCGCTCTTATCAGGGCGGGTGCTCTGTGGTTAGGCTATCAGGGCCAGAATAGCACCCCCCTGTAGGGCAATATCAGGGACAGTTCTTTCCCCATCTTGTCCTTCAATACCACATTATCATCTAGCCCAGGAATAGATGTTTTTTGCTTTCCCTCCGGGATTCATTGATGTGCACTGGGACCCCCCGGATTGTGGTAGGACGTATGGTTTCTGATTTGATGCCACCGAGCATTTGTTATTGCCTACCACATCTATGCTTTTTGCTTAATTTTAATAATTAGATTTATTTTCATTTTGAGGGATATATTTTAATGGTAACATTATTAAAGGTTACGTTTTATCTTTATGTATATTCTAATGGATTGCCTTCCCTTTATGTTAGAAAGTATATTATAGTGCATTTGTATTGTGCAGCAGTTGTCTGCGGTTCTGCTGCGATACCGCAGGTATATAGAGGGGCAAGGGTTATTGGAACAAATCATTTCTACTGGTGTGATATACCAGTTGCCCCCCTAAAAAAGTGATTGAAGCAGGGGTGGTATATGCCAATAATATACTTTCTATATAGAGCAACAGGGCACATTTAAGAGAATTTTGCTTTAAGTATTTGGTGGCTGCAAATATGAGCTGAAGGTTTTTCAGGTTCGCTTGCCTTTGAATGGGGCCCGCCGCGAACTTGCGGTTCACGAACATTTGATCGCGTTCGCGCGATTGTGTTCGTGAACCGTCCCGGCCGATGTTCGTCCATCACTACCGAGAACTTTATCTCAGTTTGTATAGAGTTATTCTTGTTTAATTTGTTTTATTGTATTATGTTTTAACTTACAATAAATTGGATTTAAACCATGCAACTGACATAGGATTTCTGAGACAGCTCAGATGAAAATGATTTTTTTCTTCTTCTAATTTGGTGTGCAATGTTCCTAAGAGTGCTGCCACATTTTCAGGCTTTTATGGAGTTTTTGAAGCCAAAACCAGTGGTCAATAAGTCTATCAATACTTTATGATCCACATCTGACTTTTGCTTCAAAAACTGCATCAAGAAGCCTGAACATGTGGCAGCAACCATATGGCACATTCACATGACTGCCAAGCGGGAAGCTAGGGAGTTGAGTTTTAAAGTCCAAAGGGACTAGACATGGTGCAGTGAGTCTTCCAGGGGAAGCAGCTTGCAAAGCACCCCGACTCCTTGCAGTTCATGTACTGAGTCTTATGAGGGAGTCAACAGCCAAAGGTACCCCACTCAAAAGTACCAGAACTGTCATAAAGTCCAGTAACCAGACCAAAGCCAGAGAATAGCACAGCAGAGAAAGGCAAAGTAAATTGTCTGAGCTGACCTGCCAATGCACCCCAAAACCTGCTGGAACCAGAGAAAGATCAAATATTGTCTGGATGCATTGCAGTGAAAATTGCAGCACTGAAGAATGATGCAATAGTTAAATGTAACAAAGTTGATTTTACTATGTGCAATGTAGAACTTAAAAATACATTCAGTAGCAGCAGGTTTTAGTGCAATTGTTCACCATAAAGGATAATGAGGCTTATTGGTTGGTGGCAATTAAGTACTTAGGTGATCATTTTTTATCGTACTCTTCCCACTTTTCCATAACCTCCTGAAATACCTCCTGAAATACCCCCACATCTATTTACCCAGCAAGGAACTATTCATCTCTTCCTCCATCTTACTTTCTCATCTGACAGCTTGCACAAACCTTGTTGGCAACATAAAACACTTCCTTCCAAAACACACACAGATACCTCCTGCCCTCTCTTATTCTCATCTCTTAACACTTTCTCTGCTTCTCCTTATTGCAGGTGATATCTCTCCAAATCCAGGCCCCCCTCAGCAAATCCCCACAATCATCTCCATGTCTCACTACAAATCTCCTTCTACAAATTTCTGCAACCCCTTAAGCCTAATAACCATTCCTCTGATCCCTGCTCCTTTGGTTCCTCTTGCAGGAGTATTATGGAATATATGGAGTATTTGTCTGTAACAAACTGTCCTATATTCATGAACTTTTCATCTCTCAAAAACTTTCCTTTCTGGGTCTCATGGCTGACACCCTCTGACACCTCCTCCCCTGCTGCTGGGGGAAAGAATTCATCATCTTTCCCCCAACTTGCTCAACCCCCCCCCCCCCCAACAGACCTATCCATCACGATCAATGGCTGCACACTCTCCCCGGTCAAACAAGTCTGCTGCCTTGGAGTGACCTTGTATTCTACCCTCTCCTTCCGACCGCACATCCAAGCCCTTTCCATCACCTGCCTCCTCCAACTCAAAAACATCTCCCGCATCTGAGCTTTCCTTAACTTTGAATCTGCGAAAATGCTTGTACATGTCCTCATCATCTCTCGCCTAGATTATTTCAACATTCTCTTCTGTGGTCTTCCATCTACCATTCTCGCACCCCTCCAATCTATCCTCAACTCTGCTGCCCGACTAATCCACCTCCCACCCTGTTACTCCTCTGCCCCTCTCCTCTGCCAATCCCTTCACTGGCTCCCCATTGCCCAGTGAATTCAGTTCAAAATACTAACAAATACATACAAGGCCATCCACAACCTGTCCCCTCCCTACATCTCTGAGCTACTTTCCCGATACATCCCCACACGCACTCTCCGATCCTCACAAGACCTCTTTCTCTCCTCTCCTCTTATCACCTCTTCCCACAATCGCCTCCAAGATTTCTCCCGTGCATCCCCCAAACTCTGGAACTCATGACCCTGCTGCCTCTATACTGCCATGAACAACTTCACCCGCACTTACTGTGTCCGTCTCCCATACCATGTAGATTGCCAAACAGCTGGAGAGATACTGTATTTACCTGCATATAAGACTACTTTTTAACACATCAAAATCTTCTCAAAAGTCGGGGGTCGTCTTACAGTATACGCTGGGTGTCGTCTTATATGCCGGTATACGGTGTGCTGAAACTTACTTCCTAGCCAGACTGGAGGCTAGCTCAGCCACCGTGCGCTGCATCCCGGCCAGCTGCTCCTGAAGCAGCGCCCTCTCCCTGCTCTCAGTGGTTTTCTCCTGCCGGCAGTATCACATTGCGCACTACAGCTCAGATTGTCTTGAAGACAGGGAGGGCTGGGCAGGCAGGGAGAGCTGACCCACCCAATCCAAGCAGGCTTTGTATGCAGTGTGCACAGAAAATACTGGTACATTGCTTGCCGTGATTGTCTGGTTGTTGTATACTGGGTTGGATTGGCGATTCTGAGGGAAGGCAGAGGGAAGCAGGAGCATCTGCACTTCAGCCAATTGTAATGTTGGAACGGTGGATCTCTAATGAAGTTTGATGTGCATCTTATCTGTGGTGAATAAACAGAGTCTATCTGGGGAGCAGATACATTTGGGGCTGAATACAGTACAGCACCAGTATCTGTACATACAGTACAGCACCAGTATCTGTACCGGTTCATACAGTACAGCACCAGTACATACAGCACAGTATACAAATGGCTAACAGTCAAGACCCCATCATGGCTCTACCAGCAAGAAGAAAGAAATATGAAGCCAGTTTTAAACTTAAAGTTGTAAACTTTGCCATGGAACATAATAACTGCGCTGCTGCAAGACAATTTGGAGTAACAGAAAAGATGGTTCGGGACTGGAAAGCAAATGAAAAAGCATTAAAGAGTATGCCAGGGGGTAAGTGTGCATTAAGAGGCACCCCACATTGGCCAGAACTCGAAAAACATGTAGTAGACATGGTGAATGAGCATCGCCAAAATGGTCATGTAGTGACACGAAATAAAATATGTTTGTTTGCACTTCAGTGGGCCAAATCTAACCCAGATCACAGCAACAGATTTAAGGCCACTATATCCTGGGGTACTAGTCCGTGAGCACTATTTGTGACACCCCCTGTGCTCTGCACAGTCCCTCTTCTTTGATTGACAGGGCTAGACATCAGCACGCTGAAGGCAGAGCTGTGTGTCTCTTTGCTTGTACATATCTTATACACTGCTTACTGTAACCTTACCGCATATACTCAGAAAGCTAATCGAGATAATACTTTTTTTTATTCATAAGCACAATATATGATTATAAAGACACTATTAATATGTGTTAACTCCTAAACATAGAAAAAACAGCTTTTTTCTATGTGGTAATTCTATAGCATGTAATTAATGCTCAGTTTTGCATGTAGTTATCCCAGGTTTGAATCTTCGTTGAGATTTTCAGATATTAATTTTTCTTCCACATTTAACATATAATACAAGTCTATGGGCTAGATTTATCATGACTCTGACAGCTCACTCCACTTTCACATATGGCTAAAGTCAGTTTTAGCTAAGTCAGATATTATGATCGGCCCTTTAAGACTGAAATAAATGTGCTTTGACGGTAGAAGTTTATCTGTTAGTAAACGGCTTTACAAAAGTCACACATCTTTACGAAAAAGTCACATGTTCCAATAAAAAGTCGCATAAGTTAAGCATGGTCCTCACTGGAGTGAAATTGCGCAATTTTTTGCGACTTTTCAAATTGTCGCAATAGTAAATCTGTCTAGAGATTTATTTACATAAGAAAACACAGCCAGTTTCAGAAAACTGGCGAGCATAGCGCAGAGCCGAAAAAAGTCGCAAATTTTTGCGCAGTTTTAGCGATTGCGCAAAAAATTTCGACTTTTTCACTCCATTATTCTGACTTGAGCTATTGATAAATCTGGCAGTATATTCTTATCATATTGAGAATAATAGGAGTCATTTATTAAGACCTCTCATGTGGTGTACCTAGCCACTTGTTCTATATGTAATCTACAGTACGTAGGACAGATTCTGGCCCTTTACCCTGGGTTCACACTTGAGCGTTCGCGATGGAGCGCTCTGTATGCGCGATTGTACCGGCGTTTGCAATCGCGCATACAGAGACAAGGGAACGCCCATTGTCGCGCGTTCCCGAAAGTCTATGTACGGGAAAGCGCGACAAGACGCCCCAAAGAAGCTCATGTACTTCTTGGGGCGTCGGGCGTTTTACAGCGCGATCGTACGCGCTGTAAAACGCCCAGGTGAGAACCATTCCCATAGGGAATCATTGGTTGCTCATTGTTGAGCATTTTACAGCGCGTAGGAACGTGCTGTAAAACGTTCAGGTGTGAACCCAGGGTTAAAAGTACACATAAGGAATCTATCAGACGCATTTGATCCCTGACAAAACATTTTAGGGACGTTCACAAGGGTTATATTTAAAGGTTTTCCTTTCAAGGTATAGAAAGGCTTTTTTGACCCTATAGGGGAAGTGATTATGTTAAAAAACTCCTGAATCAGGAAAAGATATTATATGTTTTTGTTACAAACAAAATATCTTCAAGGATTGAATAGATGTCAGGATGTCATATATTGTTTATTGATTGCAATTCATAATGATACAATTAATATGCTTCAATAATCTGTTTGTCATATAAAGGGCTAACTCCCATGCTCCTATTAATGTATTCATTTCCCTGTGAATGTATCACATGACAGCCCATGTGACAGGCAAAGGATTTCAAATGGGGTGGGGTGGGGGTAAGGGTTCAAATATTTTTATGTCATGAGTAATGACTAAGTGAGGTCCGAAAAGTGTAGACCATGTCCATGGGGATGATTGCCTGTGGCGCATGAACTGTTTTAATTATTTCTCTCAAGAAGATTTGTATTCTGCTGGATCACACCTCTGAATAAAAAAAAGCACAATTCTCAATATAGTAGGCCTTATTATTATAATGATTATTATTAGTATTATATATTATTATTTATAGTGTAGCCTTTTCTCATAGGTTAAATGAGAGAGAAAATAATTTTTACATTAGTCTTTCCTGGGACTTGAACTTGGGATCTCTATATACAAGGTTAACCACATATCATAAATGATAGCCTTTTCACATAAAGTAAACTGTTTCCTCTATTCTTAGAAGCTAACACATATCGCTAGTATCTTTATAGTTATTTATTGTGTTTGTGAATGAAGCAGTAATATGTAGATTAGCTTTCTGAGCAGATCTCAGTGTGGTGAAGCTATAGTACATAGTGATATAACATTGCTAGCCCACAGCTCTTGGACATAACTCTGCCCTCAGCATCCTGATTTCTAGTCCCGTCAATCAAGGGGAGGGGGTAGTGTGCAGAGCACAGGGGGTGTTACAAAGCAGTGCTCCAAGGATTCTGCCCCGCCTCCTAGTGCTCCAATGTGCTCATTTGCATATGAATAAAACACAAATGTCTCTACAGCTGTTTAGCATACATACAAAAGAAAGGTATTGTTTTAATCAGTATGATGAGCCCTATCAGGCAGTATGCCTGGTTTATTAGGGTTGATCATGCTGGCAGAGTCTCTTTAAAATATTTATTATGCAAAAGCTTTATTTTATGATATAAAAAAATACACATTTGTATCACTGTAATCATAATGACCCATAGAATATATTTGTCACATTATAAATACTTTACGGTAAAGTGAAGGAAAAAAAATCAAATAGTGCCACTGAAAAATACAAAAACATCCATACCATAGCAATAGCACATTAATGAGAAAATTGAAAAACTTATGGATTTTGTAATGCAGTTTAAAATAAAAACTTGAACCTGGGTACTTGAAATAGGCTACATTAAGAGGTTACCATAAATAAGGAATATGAACCTTGATATAACTCACTGAGGTTTATAGTCTTTTACTGTTAGTCTTTTATTATAATATACCTAAGCTGTAAATAAAGACTGCTATTCTTTTGCATTTTATACCCTTAATTTTGAGAAAATTTTAAAAAACGCTGTTTTAAAGCTCTAGTCACATCCTTATTCTTTAGACTATAAATTAGTGGATTCAACATGGGAACTAGAGCGGTATTAAATAGGGAGGACACTTTATTGGAATCTAAGTTTGCCAGCGAATATGGTCTCAAGTATTGAAAGATGAGAGTAGTGTAAAAGAGTATGACCACCGTAATGTGTGAGGAGCACGTGTAGAAGGCTTTGTGTCTTCCAATGCTGGACGGAATCTTAAGTATAACAGAGATAATGAAAACGTATGATATGAATGTCAAAACAAATGGAGGCATACCAGCAATAAAGCCCCCAACAGAGAGCATATACATCTCTAGAAATGTGGTGTCGCTGCAGGTCAGTTTAATCACCGGCACAGCATCGCAGAAGAAATGGTTAATTATATTTGATTTATAGCAGCTTAACTTGTAGAATGCTAAAAAAGTTGGAAAGTTTTCTAAGGAACTCAAAACCCAACATACAGCAGACAACAGTGTACAGATTTTACGGTTCATTATCATATGGTAATTCAAAGGGTTGCAAATGGCTACATATCGATCATAACTCATGGCTGTCAAAATCAACAACTCATTGCAAGACATAGAAAAAAATATAAAAATCTGAACCATGCAACCACCAATGGAAACAAACTTATTACCGGTCATAAAAGATAACAGGATTTTATGTAGGGTGATAGTGGAACAGGAAATGTCCAAAACCGATAAATTGGCCAAGAAGAAGTACATGGGAGTGTGAAGTTGGTGATCAGTGGCAATCAATAGGAGAACAGTTAGGTTACCACCAAGAGTAAGTAAATAAATGAGTAGAGCAACAATAAAGATAATCAAGCGTATTGTAGGGCTATCCGAAATCCCAGAAATAATGAAATAGGTTGTCACGCTAACATTTGTCTGCTCCATATAGATTGTCCATATTTGAAAAACTCTAGGTTTAAAATAAAGCAATTGACAATAAAAGAAAGTAGTAAAAGGCAAAAAAAAGACCAAAGTAATGAAAAATTGATCTAAAGCTTCAAAAAGTTCATTTCTAGAATAAAAAAAATCTTAATATCATCTTTAGAGGTGTCATATCTTAATTAAATTACATGAATGCACGAGTGCCGATGTCCTCTTCTTTATCTTATCTGGTGTCACAGTTCAAAGTAGATGATTAAATAGACTAAAATGAATCCTTAGGGCGTTCGTTTAGAGACAAGAGACCACAGAGCAGGTAATTCGCTTTGAATTAGTCGCTAAGATTAATCCTTATCGTGTTTGTTTTTGAGACCTGAAAGCCCTGAACAGGTAATTTGCATGGATTTAGTTGCTTAGATAAATGCAGTTCAATACAACAATTGTCCAAAGGTTTTATACAGTGTAGAGATGAGCGAAGCAGTTCATAATGAGCTGGGTTCTTTAGGAACTGCACAAATATTTGTTCACAAGATGATCCCGAAGCTTTTCCGGTTCGTTTTGGACAAATCCAGTAAAGCGTTTAGCGCACGTATCGACAAGAAAAAGCTCAAGGGAGGAAGAAGCAGGATGCTCACATGCCAATCAGTGCTGCAGAAGGCAAGGAGGTGCCCTACCAGAACGAGCAGAACATCATGTGTTGGGTTATGAATGAGGTTGGATGTTTTTTACTAGTTCAAATGCACACACAAAACACAGGAGGTCAAATTAAATATTCCAATAGTCTAGGACTATAGTTTCCTGTTTCTGGTCTTATCATTAAAATATAACTTTTATTTATTCCTTTATAAATCAACAACCCACAAACAAACGTAAAGTTTAAAAATACATGGAGGGCTACTGTATTTGAGACTGAGGGTATAGTGTCTCTATTTTATTGGTAGTTCAGAGGAATATTAATGCATTTCTCACTGTGGCTATGCACGCTTTTTACTCACACCTATGTTACTACAATTGATGTCTGTATTGTCGGCCGACACCAGGCATTCTGTCATCAAGCTGCACTTATTTTTACCAATCACCCTTTCAGTATTTCTCTGATACTCCTTTCTATATTTGTCACAATGGCTTTTCTGCCTAAATAACTGCACTGTCCCTCAGATGTGTTCGGCGTCTGCAGATCGCCTCACTGCTATTCCATCTTTTGCCCTACCATAATTCTTTAAATTTATTAGAAACGCAGCTCCCCCGACATGTTTCACTGCAGATGCGGCGTCTTCAGGGGAAATGGAGCTACTATCAACACGAGCGTCTCCTGCCGGAAATACTTTATATCCTTAGGGTAGTTCTCACCTTCTAAATCACCTATGGCGGTTTAGTCTCGCGTTGAATGATGTCCTGCTCGGCCAATCATATCCGTTCTTTTCAAATTATCGGCTTGCTGGGAGATTTCGAAAGGAAGGTAATTTGCGCATGCCCCAAGACTTAGATGTTCCTTATTTTTCGGCATGCTGATGCACATGCGTTAGAACTTATACCAAATTCTTATCTCTTAAGTTTGTAGATTTTTATATGTCCTAGGGGCGCATGCCTTAACACTTAGAATCTTTTTCTATCACTTTGCAAGTAGATGCGCATGCGTTAGGACTCATACTCGAAACCCACACGATTCATCTATTATCTGCGCTCGCGCTATAACATAGGATTCCGAATATTCCACTTCAGTTCAATCTCTACTGGAGACAATTATATTTCCAGGCACCTGTGCTAATACTTAGAGCTTTTCGCGTCTCCCTCTATTACCAGGTGGGCTTGCGCTCAGTCTTAGAATTTAGTTAGATACCTTCAGGGCGCATTCGTTTATATTTAAATTATCTCACATTTCTGATGATAGAATCGCATATATTACGACTTTTGTTCCAGTTGCATGCTGTCAGGGTGCATGCTTTTTATCTGAACTTCTAGGAACATTAAGCCCCTTCTTTTTAATTCATACGATTTGGTAGTCAAGTATGCTTGCACAGGTGCCTTCCCTTCATGTATTTTAATACATATATTGTTGTATTTTTCTTTTTTTCTTTTCCCAGCAGCCCTTTACCTTTTCCTTTATTTTTCCTAGGATGATATCCTAGATCGTTGGATATTTGTGCCCATGTTTGTCTGGACCCATTGACTTTTTTAGTGTATATTTGCATTTTATATAGTTTTTTAATTACATTACGAGGCGAGAGAAAGAAGAACCAAATGTTTTCGGAGTGTTTGCACTCCTTTTTTATATTTTTTTATATTTATATATGTGTATTTTGGTTTATCTTCTTCATCCTGGGTGTCATATAAATGCTGTATACGTAAAGCCTTCATTTAGGCCAATTGGACTCATGGTATTGAGTCTCTGAATCCATTGTGCTTCATTCTGTAGGAGTTTTCTATCCAAATTTCCCCCTCTCGGGCCCATGGTTACTTTCTCTATCCCCCAGAAATGTAAGACTGATGTTTTATTGTCATGTACATATTTTATATGTCTTGCAATTGGTGTTTCTTTTGCAGTTTCTATTGAGCTATTTTTCCAATATCAGGTATATCTCTTTATTATAACCATCAAAAGTTCCTATACACCGGATAATTTCATTCTTTATTGGGGGGGATGTTTTTAATAATTCCTCTCTATTTGTACTCTTTGCTCTGTTATAGGCCTTTTTTAGGGGGGCTGAGGGATACCCCCTCTTTTTAAATCTTTCGAGAAGCTGTCCACTCTCCCTTTCAAATGCTCCCATCTCAGAGCAATTCCTACGGGCCCTTAAGTATTGGCCCGTAGGTATTCCCCTCTTGAGTGGTTCTGGATGCCAACTCGTCCAGTGTAGGTAACTATTTGTAGAAGTTGGTTTTCTATGTTCTTCCGTACTTAGACGTCCACTGTCTGTGATTTAAATTTTTAGATCCAGGAAGATTATCTCTCGCTCCTGTATTTCGTAGGTATATTTCATCCCTATATTATTCTCATTGAGAACTTGTGTGAATTCCTTAAACAGTGATTCTCCACCATCCCATAGGACAAGGATGTCGTCTATATACCTGCCCCAAAATAAAATGTGACAGGTATATGACGACATCCCCTCCGCGAATACAATATCATTTTCCCACCACCCTAAAAATAAATTTGCATAAGTGGGGGCACAAGATGTCCCCATTGCGGTCCCATTAATCTGTTTGTAAAAGTGCCCTTGAAAAATTGTGCTCTAAAACAAATTCTAGTATTGTTAATACTAGCTGATTATGTTGGTGAAAATTACTGCTCTTGGTGCTAAGAAATTGGTGAACTGCTTTTAAACCCAGTGAGTGTTGTATGTTACTATATAGGGATTCAACAAATATACACTAAAAAAGTCAATGGGTCCAGACAAACATGGGCACAAATATCCAATGATCTAGGATATCATCCTAGGAAAAATAAAGGAAAAGGTAAAGGGCTGCTGGGAAAAGAAAAAAAGAAAAAAAGAAAAATACAACAATATATGTATTAAAATACATGAAGGGAAGGCACCTGTGCAAGCATACTTGACTACCAAATCGTATGAATTAAAAAGAAGGGGCTTAATGTTCCTAGAAGTTCAGATAAAAAGCATGCACCCTGACAGCATGCAACTGGAACAAAAGTCGTAATATATGCGATTCTATCATCAGAAATGTGAGATAATTTAAATATAAACGAATGCGCCCTGAAGGTATCTAACTAAATTCTAAGACTGAGCGCAAGCCCACCTGGTAATAGAGGGAGACGCGAAAAGCTCTAAGTATTAGAGCAGGTGCCTGGAAATATAATTGTCTCCAGTAGAGATTGAACTGAAGTGGAATATTCGGAATCCTATGTTATAGCGCGAGCGCAGATAATAGCTGAATCGTGTGGGTTTCGAGTATGAGTCCTAACGCATGCGCATCTACTTACAAAGTGATAGAAAAAGATTCTAAGTGTTAAGACATGCGCCCCTAGGACATTGTTAAAGGGGAATATTAGTCACCAATATTTATGCAAATATCGATAAATAATATTCATAAATAGGCACGAATCGTCTAGTGATGACTCCACCTATTTATGCCTTTTTTCATAATATACAAATATAGATACCTCTGTTACCTATACACTACACTGAACTACACTATGTGCGCCTTACTATCACTATACAAGGGCGGCGACTAGTAAAAACACCATACACTGTATTATGAACAATAAGGAATATTTATTACACAATACAATTATACAAGTCTAACAATACGCTATATCTATAGATATTCATAGATCAATGGATATGAATATATATACATATAGAAGTACACACCGCAGTATAGAAACGGTACTACAATAAACACAATACAAATCTAACTACACTACACAGCACAATCCCAAATTCCACCCCACACACTAGCTATACTTGCAATAATACCGCCTGGCTACTCACTGTCCCTACAAGAGGGTAAATCACACAATTGTGGCCCTGCAAGGGTTAATACTTGCAGGCCAAGGAACACAGGGTAATGAGTTATCAGGGTGGGGGTTGCAGGGATCAGGCATTGAAGGGGTTAATGCTCTGCAGGGATTTATACACACCCTATATGTCACAGTCTAATATTTGCTTATAATTATATATATCTATATCAATGGGATAGATATATATATTTATAGCAGCACACAACAATATAAGTACACACACTATACTACACTAACACAGTCCCAAGTCCTCCCCAACTTCTAACTACAATTGTTATAATACACATACATACACTTTACCAGTAGCCCACCCAATCCTGGCAATATACTATCCCTACGGGGAATAACCAGGGGTTATTACGGAACAGGGGATATGAGGGATCTACAATCCTGGGGGAACTCAGGGGATATTAGGATTATAGGGGGACTTAGGGCAGGAAAGGTTAAGGGTAACCAAGGGTTATACAGGGGGTGACCGGGCTGCTTCCAGGGTACAGGCTCATCAGGGATTATTGCTGCAGCCAGGGGTTAGGGGATGGTTGGTACTCAGCCATTTCCAGGAACATGTGGCCGCATGTGGCCTGTCTTCCTTCAGGGAGCTGTTCCCATCCCCTATGTCTCTGATTGTTGTCCAGATTCCAAGAGCGCCCACCTCTGTCCGGTTTGGGGTTTTATAGCCCAAAAGCAGCCCCCTCCTCCTTCTTCAACAGGAGGGTGATGACATCATCGTGGGGTCGTGTGACGGAATGCTAGAACTGAAACAAAGGACTTCCTGCCCAAGCTGTAGGCCCCCAGCTGCTACATAACATCACACACTCCCACGTCATAAACGAACCAGGCTGATCAATATATATATATATATATATATATATATATATAGGTACACATATACATACTACCCAACCTGGGGGCACTTAGGTATATACATCCATGTAGATGTTTGGGGTACATCTACATGCATGTCCATATACACAATATCATAAATGGGCAGAAATAAGCCCACCTGCATATGGATATATTATACATAGAGATGTATGCTGACAAGGGGGCATACATACATCTCCATGTATACACCCATACCACCTGGACCAGCCCATGCAAAAGGGCCAGTATACATGCATATATGTAAAGGCATATATACATATATATTTAAATCCAAACTTCCCTCAACAGACATATAAAAATCGACGAACTTAAGAGATACGAATTTGGTATAAGTTCTAACGCATCTAAGTCTTGGGGCATGCGCAAATTACCTTCCTTTCGAAATCTCCCAGCAAGCCAGATAATTTGAAAAGAACGGATATGATTGGCCTAGCAGGACATCATTCAACGCAAGACTAAACAGCCATAGGTGATTTAGAAGGTGAGAACTACCCTAAGGATATAAAGTATTTCCGGCAGGAGACGCTCGTGTTGATAGTAGCTCCATTTCCCCTGAAGACGCCGCATCTGCGGTGAAACATGTCGAGGGAGCTGCGTTTCTAATAAATTTAAAGAATTATGGTAGGGCAAAAGATGGAATAGCAGTGAGGCGATCTGCAGACGCCGAACACATCTGAGGGACAGTGCAGTTATTTAGGCAGAAAAGCCATTGTGACAAATATAGAAGGAGTATCAGAGAAATACTGAAAGGGTGATTGGTAAAAATAAGTGCAGCTTGATGACAGAATGCCTGGTGTCGGCCGACATTACAGACATCAATTGTAGTAACATAGGTGTGAGTAAAAAGCGTGCATAGCCACAGTGAGAAATGCAGTAATATTCCTCTGAACTACCAATAAAATAGAGACACTATACCCTCAGTCTCAAATACAGTAGCCCTCCATGTATTTTTAAACTTTACGTTTGTTTGTGGGTTGTTGATTTATAAAGGAATAAATAAAAGTTATATTTTAATGATAAGACCAGAAACAGGAAACTATAGTCCTAGACTATTGGAATATTTAATTGGATGTGTTTTAAAATCCAGAGGGCAGCATTTCATCTGAAAACGTGAAATAATAGTATGAAATTTGGATCTGAGCATCGCCACACAGTAAAAAAAAATTGTTTACTGTGTGCCGTGCCTGCCTTACACCAGCATGTGTCCCAGAACATCACCCGTGCCCTGGTCTGAGCGATCTTTACTAGCCACAGGAATAGTGGGCGGCATGAAAGGAAGGGGTCGCTAAAAGAAATTACTGTGGGATGGAGCCCCATTCAAAAATTAGCTGTGGGGCCCAGTCATTTCTAGCTACACCACTGATGCAGCCCACAAAAGCAAGTTGGGCTTATCGATTTCAAAACCTTAATTAGATTGTGGGCCTGGTGATCAGTTTAAGGCCTTTTAAGCAGCATCAGCAGCAGCATGGTGACAAAAATGAGTGCCAAGGTGACATGGTGGTGAGATGGCAGCATGAGGAGGCCACATAGTGGCACAATGACTGAGTCTGGATAAAAGACTGAGGCCACAGATTGTTGAAAAAGATGCAGATGGAAACAAATTTGTAGAGCTGTATCACAGTCACCTGCAGATTAATGCAGCCATCAAAATCAAGCTGGGTTTGTCAGTTCCACCTCAGCTCACCGGCAGGCCTGCAACTCAAATCTTTTAAAGGGTCAGATCACCTGCAGGCCCTCAGCTAATTATACCTAATAGCTAATTTGCGCGCATGCTGCCTTGCTTGTAATGTGGTAGCCGTAGCCGTTTCTCAGGCTCCCTCTCCGGAATCAAACACTGATTCCTTGTTACCCATAGTTACAATGGTTTTGAGCTGACTGTTACATCAAAATTTGATAGGGAAGATATCCAAATGGATCGTGGATGTCATGGGGACGTGCGATCGGGCAGAAGTTATCTAGAGTCAACAAAGTGGCAGCAGGGCCTCTCCTGTATAACGTTTTCTCATCCAAAATACTGCAGTGACATTCCCTGTAATTTTTTATTACTCATTCCAATAAGAGGACATCTTAAGAGTCCTGTATTGTGATTTATCGTCACTACCTCCACGAGTCGGAAGTGTGCGATTTGCTCGCCATCCCGCTTGCCTTCCTTGGATGTGGTAGCCATTTCTCAGGCTCCCTCTCAGCAATCAAACACTGATTCCCCGTTACCCGTAGTTTACAATGGTTTTGAGCTGACAATTACATCGAAAGTTAATAGGCCAGACATTTGAATGGATCGTCACCCTCACGGGGACGTGTCATCAGCCGCAGGTTAACTAGAGTCACCAAAGCAGCAGCAGGCTCTTGCTTCTAATGTTTTTGAGGGTCACCAGCAGGCCATCAATCATATTTTTTAAAGGGTGTATATGATGCCCTCCTTTATGTGTAACTAAGGGTGTATCAGGAGTGCCTGTTCCTTGTAATTTTTGGCAGCACCTGCACTTTATATACAAGTAAATATTCATGAAAGAATGTTCTCTATCAATTTTTCCTCTTAAATCCATTTTATTCTTGGTTTTGTGCGTATTATTGTCATTATGTAAAAGTGGCATACTTTTCGGACATCATAGTTCCCAGCACTGACCAGCGAGTCCAAGATGCATCCATACATCCTCCCCATGCTGTTACAGAACCATTTCGGTGGTGTTACCAACAATTTCTGAAATTTTCTTATGAACCAGGCACCCTCCCCTCTTCAGAGCAGGGGGTACCTGGTTTGATGGTCAGGTTCTTCCTTTAACTTCCATTATACTTGGGTGCTCGGAAGAATATCACGATGTGTTCGGCCCGAGCCCCAGAGCACTACGGTGCTCGATCAACACTAGCGGTAATCTTTTCCAGCAGTCTGTTCCAGCAGGGGAACAGCCTGTCGGATCTGTAAGACCGTTTGCACATGTGTGCTGCCGGAAGTCCATCCGGCCCTATTCACTATAATGGGGACCGGTCGGAGTCCCGCCCGCAGTTTTGTCCGGCCTGACCTCTCGACATGTTTGCAGTGCTGCGGCCGGTCCCCATTATAATGGTAGTGGTAGGGTATACAGGTGAAGAGGAGTAAGTTTTATATAAAGGATAAAAATACTGTATGATGTTAGAGATAAAATATGTTAAAAAGGTTATTAAGAAAAAAAGGGTGCGCTTAAACAGATAAGCATTGTAATTAGCTTAATATAGTCTATCCAATGGTATTACAAGAAGTTTGAACAGTGATTAATTGGTTAATTGATGTACAGTAATTGTTACAAACTCTTTCCTGTTATTTTAGTAAACAGAGTTGCATCTTATATGCAGAAAAATACAGTAATTCTCAGATACAAACATTATTTCTAGAAACAAGATCCTTTATTGAATGCTCAGGAAAACCTCTGAAATGTTCTCTAGGTTTTTATCTATTCATAAAGTATAAAATTGCGTTTTTATCCACAATACTACCTGAATGTTTTCTGCCTGTCTGGAGGGTTAAATTAGAATTTTAAGGGTTTTATTATTTTCAGTATGGTCTTGATTATTAATTGATACTACAGAAATGTTAATTTTTCTCCTTATAGCAGCTTTCACATCTTTATTCTTTAAGCTGTAGATAAGGGGGTTCAGCATAGGGACGGCAGCTACGTTAAACAATGAGAAATATTTACTGGAACCTAAATTGATGGATGAAATCGGCCTCAAATATTGGAAGACAAGAGAAGAATAGAGACAGATGACAACTGTAAGGTGGGAGGAACATGTGTAGAAGGTTTTACGTCTGCCACTGCTAGAACGTATGGACAGGATAGTGGTAATTATGAAGATATAGGAGATGAATGTAAGGGCAAAAGGGGTAAAACCACAAACAATGACCCCTACAGTGAGGATATAGAGCTGGAGAAAAGATGTGTCACTGCATGACAGCTTCAGGACAGGCACAATGTCACAGTACAAATGGTCCACCTTGTCGGACTCATAACATGTTAATTTGAAGATCCCCATAAAAGTCGGTATGCTTTCAAGGAAACCACAGCCCCAACACAAGGAGGCCAAAAGGACACAAAGCTTTGAATTCATGACAAGATGATAATGTAAAGGTCTGCAGATAGCAACATAACGATCATAACTCATAGCTGCCAAAAGCAGCAGTTCATCACAAGTCAATGACAAAAAGGCAAAAATCTGCACAAGACATTTAAGAACTGAGACAGTGTTATCTCCTGATAAAAAAGAAGTAAGGATATTAAGAATAGTGATTGTAGAACAACTAATGTCCAAGATAGACAAGTTGGCCAAGAAAAAGTACATGGGTGTATGGAGATGATGATCTAGACAAACAAGGAGGAAGATGATCGCATTACCTCCAAGAGTGATGATAAAAATTAGCAAAATTAGAAGGAAAAGTAACAACTGAAATGAAGGCTGGCCTGAGATCCCAGTAATGATGAAATAGGTTATCGTGCTCACATTTCTATCATCCATTTAAACTTTAAATTAAAAACAATTCAAAGCTTCAAGAAGACCATAGATTAATTTCAAAACCAAAATTACAACAAAGTAATGAATATATCTTAATTTTTTTAAGTTACAATTTTCCATGTATAAATAATGGGTATTTCCATGAATTTTTTTGTACAATCTGTAGTCCTGAATGTAAAGTATTTGCAGCATTATGTGTTACTTAATACATGTCGGTATACAAGTACAAGGAACAGAAGCCAGCACTGTGCAGTGAAATAAAATCTGCATCTGGTTTCCAAAAAACACAATGAATATCTTGCCCCAAGTGAAACACAACGCTTGTAAATGAAATATCCGGCCAACTATAGCTACACAGTTGAGAGAGAACGAGAGGGACTTGTCAGTATTATTCTTCCTGAATGGATAGAGCATTGTGGTGATAAGAGCGTGGGATTATATAGACAAAGAGTAGAACATTGAAGGTTTCCCTTGAGACAATTAAAGCCAAAGGGAAAGAAAAAGCACACACAACTAAAAAATATGGCTGAAATTTACTGTAGGGATTGTCTACTCTTGGTATATAATTTCTGGATGTCTATAGAAGTTATAAGAGAGGTCCTCCACTCTAGATCCTTTCTATAAACCATGGACATATTCTGTTCATTTATTTAGCTGCCTCTCTCACTATATTTCCCCTACAGCTATCAATCATTGCTCCCAGGGAAGACTAAAGTTTCAACGGGCCCAGCAGGGAAGGACGCATGGTGGAGAGTAGTGGAACAGGAGTGGTTTTGGAGTAGGGATGGTAATGGTCCCTTGGGGCCATGCAGTAAGAAGGGGCACACCTATTTCACCAGGGAACAGCATGTGAAGGTCTCCTTCCCAATGGAAAGTGAAGTTGTCACAACCAGACAGCTGAGAAGCTCTGACAGAAGCCTTTCAGAACCTCCTCCTTGAGTTTTCTTTGTTTTGGTCTTCAGTTCCTCATCTTGTTAGCCTCTCTCAGCTGTCATGTAGTTGGACTGATTGCATCCCTTTAAATTCTTCCCCATAATGCATTAGTGTGCGGCTTATACAACTTCCTGGAGTGTGTGTGCATGCTGATCCCATTTTCCAGTCTTCTACAAGATAAGTGCTGTACATTTATTTGTGATTTTCTGTTTGCTGGATCCCAGGTGACCCTGACTCCCTCCGTGTCTAGTGTAGGGAGCCGGTGGTCGTGTCCCCTCACTATTGTAGGGTGTTCAGGTGGTATATAGTCAAGGTACGAGGATATGCGATCATCCACCATTGGGATTTTCGCATAGGCTGAGCAGTCAGGGAGAGTGCCAGGTCTTATGCAGGGGTCTCCCTTTTGTTCCTTAGTTTTGGATAGAGTGAGTCATATATTCATTTTGCATTGTCTTGTTTCCTGTACACCTTCCGTGACAGAAGTATTCTTGATGTTGATGTGGCGAGGTGACAGGGCAGGAAACCAGGGGGTGGAATGAGCAGGCCAGTTTTTACAAAAATCTCAGCAGTCTCCACATATACTTACTTTCAAATGTAGGTGCCATTCTTTTAATAGTCTCAATTTATTCCTGGCTGAAGCAAGAGAGTTACTTCCATGTATCACATTGAAATGCTGTAACGGGGAACTGGCAACACGCTCTCTCCCTACATCCCGCTCGTTAGGAGGAGCAAGGACACGGCTGGCGTCCTCGTCTTCATGGTGACAAGGGGGCGCGCACGCTTCCTCAGCGTGGCAGGCGTCCTCCATCTCCTAGACAATGAGCAGGTGGGGAACTGAGCGCCGGTGCTAGTGAGTCACGTGACTCATCAAGAGGACCTATTTAGACAGGTAACCTGCTGGCCACAGGTTGCCTGTGATTGGTCTTATCAACTCACTAGCGTATCCTGCATGTGTGACTTCAGTTTGTTTGACTTCAGCTTGTATTTGACTTCGACCTTGTGTTACCCCATGTACTGACGCAATATCTTGGCTTCTGATTTCGGCTTCTTTTTACTTTGATCTTGTATTACCCCTTTTGTGCCTGCATTATCTCCTGGCTCTTGATTTCATCTCCATTGATTCTATAGCTATTTTGGGGCTGGCCTGGGAAGCTCTCGCTTCCGTGTTGTCTGTCTTTGTGTATTCCTCCCTGTGTTGTGTCTCCCCTTCCTTAGGCCCCTGCACGTATGTAAGCTAGGGACTGCCGTCCAGTTGTGCCCCGTCGGTTAGGATGTTCCATGCAAGTAGGTAGGGATAGAGGTGTCGGTGGAGTTATGGCCGCACTTATCCCTACCTGTTTGTGACAGATGCACTTTTCTATATTTGGCTAGGCTTCACTCTAATCCAGCCTGGGCCACAATATTCACCCACAATACATGTCGACAATAGCCACTACAGCATGTAAACTTTAAATTCTCTTTTGTATGACTAGGCACCTTAGGTCCTGACACCTAGCGTAGAAGCTATGCAGTTCTTTAGCTGCAATATGTGCGTTACCTCCACATTCTGCCTTTCTCACACCTACCAATTTGATTGGTTAAACTTCGGTATAGAAATCCTTTCCTGTGCTTAATCTGTAAGATTTTCTTGAGCACCAATTCTTGTTTGTAGATTGACATAGGACTAAGGCTCCTGCGGGCTTCTCTCGCTGCTCACATGCTCTGACTAACTGACTCAATGGAAGGAGCCAAGCCTAGAGTTTGTGCCCACCCCTGCCTAGTGAAGGCAACCAGGAACTCAAAATTAACTCTTACCTTCAGTCACATGTCACATAACAAAACAACATAATTTATACCTAATCACACACTACAAAACCTATGCATTTGCAAAAATCCAAAAATCAATAGCAGAGGCCTCTGGGCTATATGAGGAGAGATAAGTGAATGGATAGGTTCTCAGTGTGAGAGGCAGAGTAAGGCTGAGAGTTGTGGTTGTTTAACTGGGACTGTGTGTTAAGGCTGAAGGGAGGGATTTTATTTACATGGGACTGTATGTTGAAGCAGGGTGGAGTGATGTTATTTACATGGGACTGAATGTTGTGGGCGTGATTTTATTTACCTGGGACTGCCTATTGGAGGTGGCTGGGGAGAGGGTAATGTTATTTACATGGGACTGTATTTTGTATGCAGCTGTGGGAGGTAGTGCTTTTATTTACGTGGGACTGAATGTTAAGGGGGTGATGTTATTTACATGGGACTGAATGTTGAAGGTGGCTGGGTTGGGGGTGATGCTATTTACATGGTACTGTATATTGGAGGGGCTGAAGGGAGGGGAGTGATGTAATTTACATGGGACTGTATTTTGGAGGGATCAAGAGACATGATTTAATTTAGATGGTACTCTATAACGGAAGGAAATAATGTAATTTAAATGGGACTGTATAGTGGAGGGGCTGAGGAATTATAATTTTTGAGGGGACTAAAGGGAGGAATATAACTATAAGGGGCACTACAGGGGGCATTATAAATACTGAGGGGAACTGCAGGGCAAGCATTATAACAGTAGGGGGCATTATAAATACTGGGGGCACTTCAGGGTGAGCATTATAACAGTAGGGGGCAATATAAACAACTGGGGGCACTGTAGAGGCATTTTAAATTCAGGGGAATTATAGGCATTCTTATTTCTACTGGGGATCTATAGGAGGGACTTATAGATCCACCTTATTTCTACTAAGAGCACTATGGGGGGTCTGTAGAGAGCTTTATTGCCACTAGGGGAACAATGGGTGGCCTTATTTCTACTGGGGGCACAGTGAGGGCATTATTAATACCGGGGGACTCTTTTATTAATGGACACACTCTTAGGGAGCAGTATCACGGTTGGGGGCACTGTAGGGGGCAGTATTACTAACAAAGGCATTCTAGAAGGGAATTACTATTTGTAGGACTTTGAAGAGCATTATTACTATGGGGTGGACTATCTGTATGGCACTAATTTTTATTCCGGATAGTATTTGGGGGTATTGGGGTACACAGAGAGCAGCGGGCTAACACTGTTGGGACTCGAGGTTGGGGAGAATGATAGCAAAGTGAGGAAGCTAAGATGTCTGTGTGTCAAACTCTGCAAAGACGAGTCACGGCCAAAAGAAGTTGTTCAGTCTGAATGGAGAAGATGGAAACAGAGAAGATCTACATCAGAGGAGACGTCACCTGGGAGGCCCTGGATGTGAGAGGTGTGTGCTGCTGTATAGCAAGTACAGTAAAACGTCTTTAGTTCTAGAGTGTTCGGAGAGGGGAGACGATGGGTCGACATAGAGAATTGGGCCATATACAGTATCTCACAAAAGTGAGTACACCCCTAGCTTTTTTGTAAATATTTTATTGTATCATTTCATGAGACAACACTGAAGATATGACACTTTGATACAACGTAAAGCAGTCAGTGTACAGGTTGTATAACGTTGTAAATTTGGTGCAACCTCAAAATAACTCAACACACAGCAATAAATGTCTAAACTGCTGGCAACAAAAGTTAGTACACCCCTAAGTGAAAATGGACCAATTTTGCCCAAATAGCCATTTTCCCTGCCCGGTATCATGTGACTCGTTAGTGTTACAAGGTCTCAGGTGTGAATGACGAGCAGGTGTGTTAAATTTGGTGTTATCGCTCTAAGGGTCCATTCCCATGTCCGTAGTGCATTGCGGATGCACAAATTGCAGATCCGCAATACACCCGGCCGGCACCCCCATAGAAATGCCTATTCTTGTCCGCAATTGCGGACAAGAATAGGACATACTCTATTTTTTTTTCCGGAGCTGCGGGCCGGAAGATTGACGGCACGCTCCAGAAATGACGATGCGGACAGCACACTGTGTGCTGTCCACATCTATTGGCTTCTTATAGAGAATGAATGGGTCCGCACCCGTTCCGCACAATTGCGGACTTGTGAATGGAGCCTGACATTGGTCACTGGAGGTTCAACATGGAATTCTAGAAAAAGAACTCTCTGAGGATCTGAAAAAAAATGAATTGTTGTTTTACATAAAGATGACCTAGGCTATAAGAAGTTTGCCAACACCCTGAAACAGATCTGCAGCATGGTTAACAAGAGAGGTTCCACTCAGAACAGGCCTCGCCATGGTCAACCAAAGAAGTTGAGTGCACATGCTCAGCGTCATAGCCATAGGCTGTCTTTTCAAAATAGAAGCATGAGTGCTGCCTCCATTGCTGCAGAGGTTAAAGGAGTGGGGGGGTTAGCCTGTCAGTGCTAGACCATATGCTGCACACTGCATCAAATTGGTCTGCATGGCTGTCATCCCAGAAGGAAGCCTCTTCTAAAGATGATGCACCGCTGAGCGGTAAAGATATTTTTTCTTTTTGTACTAATACATGTCACAAAAGGCTTAACAAGAAATAACTGCACCGCTGAGCGGCAAATATATTTTTTCTTTTTGCTCTAATACACGTCACAAAAAGCTTAACAAGAAATTACTGCACCACTGAGCGGCAAATATATATATACTTTTTGCATTAATACATGTCACAAAATGCTTTAAAAGAAATAACGGCACCACTGAGCGGCAAATATATATATTATCTGCTAAACACACCACAAAAGCCTTTACTACAGATTACTGCACCGCTGAGCGGCAAATATTTTTTTTCTTATTCTGCTAAAACACCCCACAAAAGCGTTTACTAAAGAAAACTGCACTGCACAAGGGCAAATAAGACGTAGAAATATTTCCTTGTAATAAACCTTGTTAATGGCTGTATTAAACATCACTTGCACCCTAATAAGAACGGTTTGCTGGAACTACAGAGCTGTATAAAGCAATTAGGGTCCCCAGTCAGTGCTGCAAGGTGTAATAGGATTGTTCCTATTACCCAGGCTGTAACTAGAGATGTCGTGAACATAAAATTTTCCGTTCGCGAATAGCGAACGCAAAATTTTCACAAATGCTCGCGAGCGGGCGAACCGCCATTGACTTCAATGGGCAGGTGAATTTAAAAACCCACAGGGACTCTTTCTGGCCACAATAGTGATGGAAAAGTTGTTTCAAGGGGACTAACACCTGGACTGTGGCATGCCGGAGGGGGATCCATGGCAAAACTCCCATGGAAAATTACATAGTTGACGCAGAGTTGGATTTTATCTCAAGACACGGAGGCCAATATTGCTTAACCCTTTCTGTGCTGACACACAACATCAGCAAAGAAATCAATAACAAAATCAACCAATGGGCACACAGCCCTCCCCCTTAGTCACAGTATAAAGGGAGCACCCCTCCAGTCCTCCCTCCTCTTTCTTTGCTGCTGCACACAAGTTAAGTATTCCACCCTCCT
Source organism: Bufo gargarizans (assembly GCF_014858855.1). Taxonomy (NCBI): domain Eukaryota; kingdom Metazoa; phylum Chordata; class Amphibia; order Anura; family Bufonidae; genus Bufo; species Bufo gargarizans. The sequence continues at coordinate 9,138,612 of NC_058088.1, forward strand.
GCTGGTGGTTTTGTGTTCTATGTATATATTGTTTTCTTCCTTATATTTAGGGTTAATTTTTATCCCTGGTGCTTATAGTCCGTTTGGTCTCTTGGACTACTGTTTACTCAGTTTACTCAGTTATCTTGTTTTTTTTCCCCTTATAGCTTTCTGGTCTGTCCCCCCCCCCCCCTTTTTTTCCCCTTATCTTGTCACGGTTTATAGGAATGGAGGTTTCTTTCTTGGTATTGTTTTGTCTCTGGTTTTCTTGTGCAACGCCCTTACCTTCTCCGCCGCTGCACAGTTGCGTCCGAGATCTCGCGGTTATTCGCGGGACCTCGGGCCGCTTCCCTTCCTGCTTCTGCCGCTTGTTCCCGCCGCTTCTCCTGTTGCGCCTGAGATCTCGCGAGATTTCGGGCGCCATCTTAGGAGAGCCGCACCGCCGTGTTCATTCGGTGGGCTGTCTCTCCAGCGGCGGAATTGGAACGGCGGCTCCTCTACTGCAGGGTGACTTACTCTGCATAGTTTTATTTAGTCAGCTCTAGTTATTAGGGACAGTTCTCTGTTGGATTAGCCCTTGTTCAATTAGGCTCTAGTTTTTTGGCTTCTGGCTTATCTACCCTGTTATTGCTATACATTACTATGTCCTCCCAGAAGGCTCCTCCTTCAGCCCAGGGGACCCCTTCTCATGGGGACTCCCCCCTGCCCCCTCAGAATATGGGGATTATACCTTCTACAGGGGGCACTGGCTCTATAACAACTGATACTCAGGCCCTGTCCCTGCAGAGGTCTATTTATGAGGCCATTGTTTCGGCCATGGGGTCCATGTCCTCAGTTTTGACGCACCCAATCTCACAGGTGCTCATTGCTAATACATCTGCTATGGTGACCCCTAATCCCATTTCTATGCCAGCCCCTAATGCCTCCAGAAATAATATGAACGATGGCCTTGTCCCATCCAATGACAGCGCACCTCGGCCGCGCAAAAGAGCCTGTCCGCACCAGGCAGAAAGAGCACGGCACTGGAAGTCGGCCCGGTCCCAACCCGAGCTAGAGTCTGATTCTAATGGAGAATCTGAGGAGGAGGCTTTGATGGAATCCTATAATGATTCCGAGGATTTAGACAATGAGGGGTCACCTGTCCAAGGGACATCTGTTTCCTTTTCACCTTTACCCCGACGACCGGTAGAGGTCGACCCGGCGGACCCTGGTCAATCCGTTTCCCTTTTAGATCCGGCGGGAGTCCCGCTATTTGACCCGGACTCCCTGCATCACCCCAGGTCCGCAGAGTGGCTTCCGGCACCTCACGTTGCCAATTATCTGGAATCCATGGTCCGTAAGCCCCTTAGCAAAGAGGCACGGAACAAACTCCGGGCTGAATGCCCTCAGCCGGCGATACCTAATAAAGTATGCGAGACGCCGGTCATGGACCCTAAGATGGTCCAGTTCCTATCCAAAACGGGATTTAGTCCCAAGAGAGGCCTAGACTCGGCTCTCAAAGCTTGTCAAGACAAGTTATTGGATATTATGGGGCCCCTTACAAAAATCTTTGATTTGGCGGAAGGTCAACTGGTCGACCCGGAAGAACTCCTTGGTTGGGCCAAAAGAGCCATTTGCATGGCAGGTAATGCAAACACCTCCCTAAGTATTGAAAGGCGCAAAGCCATTCTAATGAAAATCAAGCCTAAACTGACTAATATGGCTCTGTCAGAATCAGGTAAAGATGCCCAAGGTTTCCTCTTTGGGGATCCCTTCGTTAAAGAACTGGGGAAGTTCGTAGGGACCTTTACCGCCCTTGATAAAGCCCAAGCGTCGATGCGTAGGGTTTCTGCTAGGGCCGGCAGTACCAGGGGCCGTCTGTCCGGCCGTTCCTCTTTCCAGACCCGAGGTTCGGGTAGAGGCTCCTTCACCTCCTACCGCCCGCTACCCAGGACCAAAGACACCAGCCGTCCTTCTTCCCTTCTCGTGGTGCTTCTGGACGGGGAAGACCATACAGAGCAAACCCAAACCTCAGACGCCCATTTGGTAAGTCTACCTCCTCTTCTCCCTTTTTCGGAACGTTATGTAGGGGGCAGACTCCAACATTTTATGCATGTTTGGGCGTTCATTACCAACGACCCCTGGGTGCTATCCACGGTTCGGGGCTTCCACATAGAGCTGGTTGCTCCCCCTGTGGTTCCATCCCCACTTCCCCCCACGTTCCGGTCCCAGATATCTCAGAACCTCGTAGACGTAGAATTGCGGGCCTTGTATCTCAAGGGAGCTGTGGAACCGGCCCCTCTCGATCGCGACTGGGTGATCAGCAGTATTTTCCTGGTGGAGAAGAAGGGAGGCCAGTTCCGTCCCGTCATCAATCTTTGTCAGGTACAGGCATTTCAAGATGGAGGGCATCCACCTTCTAAGGGACATGCTGCTGCCTGGGGACTGGATGGCCAAGTTAGACCTCAAGGATCCTTACTTGACGGTCCCAATAGCACCTCCCTCAAGGGATCTTCTACGTTTCCTCTGGCAGGGGACGGTATGGCGCTTCTCGTGCCTCCCCTTTGGGCTCTCGTCCGCCCCCTGGTGTTTTACCAAACTGATGCGTCCCGTGGTGGCGTGGCTCCGCTATCGGGGGGTGAGACTCATAATCTATCTGGACGATATTCTGATTATGGCTGCGGACCGTGCCTCTCTCCTGTCCCACCTTCAGATGTCAGTTCATCTTCTCTCCGCTCTGGGCTTCATAATCAACCACGAGAAGTCTTGTCTAGATCCTTCTCAGTCCATGGAGTTTCTCGGATTCCAGGCTGACTCTCGGTCCTTGACTCTCAGTCTTCCCCCTACGAAGGTGCGGTCGATTCGCAAGGAGTAACGTCGCACTCTGTCCCTTTCACAGATTTCCCTGCGTCATTTTACCAGAGTTACTGGCTCCCCTACATTATCGGTCCCTTCAGCGTCTCAAAATCGCACACCTTCATACCGGTGCTTCTTATGCGGATCTGATCTCCTTGGATCCAGAAACGAGGGACGAATTGGAATGGTGGAATGCCAACCTCTCTGCCTGGAATGGCAGGGCTCTGTTTGGTCCACGCCCGGATATAGTGATAGAATCGGACGCCAGCCTTCACGGTTGGGGCGCCCATTGCGAGGGTGTTTCCACGGGTGGCCCTTGGTCCACAGTGGAGTCCCACCTACACATCAATGCTCTGGAGCTTCTGGCGGGTTCCTTTGCGATCCGCAGCTTCACCAGTGGGAGGGCCAAGGCATGTATTCGTCTTCGGATGGACAATGTCTCGGCCGTCCGTTACATCAATTCCATGGGAGGTACCCGTTCGATGTTGATGCACCTGGCCAAGGATTTCTGGGATTACTGCCTGTCCAACGACGTATCTGTAGTGGCGGAATACCTACCAGGATTACACAACACGTTGGCCGATTGGAACTCATGCTACATCTCGGACGCCAGCGACTGGAGGTTAGATGTGGAGATCTTTTCTACCATCGAATCTTGTTGGGACCCGTTTTCGATCGACCTTTTCGCGTCACGCTGGAACGCCCAACTGCCCAGATACTTCAGTTGGAGACCGGACCCGGCCGTGGAGGCAGTGGATGCTTTTCTTCAGCAATGGTCGGAGGACGTGATGTATGCATTCCCACCATTTTCGCGGATTCCTCGGATTTTGGCCAAGATAGGCCTGCAAGCTTCGGAGGTGGTGCGGGAACTTTCCTTTTAGAGCACTTAGTCATGGTTCCCTCAACTTTTGGAACCTCCGGACATAGGGGATTTGACGGTTGTCCTGCTGGACGTCATCCTCTGGTGTGCCGGCTACTTAAGGACTCACGTTTTGCACGGGCCCCCAGGCCTCGGTTTTCTAGCTCTTGGGACGTTTCATCCGTTTTATCTTTCCTTTCAACCTGGCACGCCAATGAAGAATTATCCCTTCGCCTGTTATCGGCCAAATTGGTTACACTGTTTTGCCTGATTTCTTGTGAGAGGGTTTCTGATGTCTGGGCATTAGATCATGACGCCCGGTCTTTCACTCCGGAGGGTGTAACATTTAACATTTCCCGGCGTACCAAAACTAATATCACGTCGGTGTCTTACCTCATTTTTCCTTCATCAGTGGCGCTCTGTCCGGTCGCATGTCTGCAGGAGTATGAGTCCAGAACTCGGTCCTTGAGGTCCTCTTCAGCTTCTCAGTTGTTTATATCTTTCCGTAGGCCCCTTGCTCCGGTTGCCGCTGTGACTCTGTCGCATTGGGTGAAGTGGATTTTGTCTCTCTCGGGTATTGACACTTCCATTTTCACGGCACATTCTGTTCGCGGTGCTTCTGCGACCTCCTTGACTCTGTCCGGTGCGCGCCTGGAGGACGTCATGAAGTTGGCAGACTGCTCGCGTGTCTCCGCGTTTAGAGAATTTTACTTTAGGCCGGATCCTCATGTTTTCACTTCTATTGTGAATCGACTCTAAACTAGCAATAGGCGCCTCCGTGTCTTGAGATAATATTGAATGATTTTCCTAAAATATGATCTAAAGTCATGATTTTATGAAAGACACGGAGGCGAGTATTGCCCCGCCCATGTATTGATCCCTCCCTGCGGTTATGTTATATGTTTATATGTTTCTTTGCTGCTGTTGTGTGTCAGTAAAGAAAGGGTTAAGCAATACTCGCCTCCGTGTCTTTCATAAAATCATGACTTTGCGTCATATTTTAGGAAAATCATTCAATTTTAATCCATAAAGGGCATAAATCACCTAACAATCCAATTTTTTTTTTGAACAACGTGATTAAAAACATCCAGTGTGCTTATACAATCAGGTATGATGTTGTATCGATCAGGTAGTGTAAGGATTACGCCCGCTTCACAGACATTGACAGACCAAACTCCCCTTTTAATGCACCGCAAACCACCGCAAACAGTCCATTTGCCCAACCGCTAACTTCCCATTTGCACAAGGTTGGATACCAAGCTAGCCATGTCCCGTTGATGTCATTGAAGGTTTCTTCCTCCACTCAGCCACGTACAACACCAAGGGTCTCGGAAAGGTGAATTGAATAGATTTTTCGAATGGGGAGATGCTTAAAAAAACGCTGGCTCCCTCCCCTTTGTTTGAATCCACGGTCACTGCGTCTGTGCCGTGCAATTTACTGTCCCACCCGATATGAGTGCTATTTTCTATAGTTCTCTCTTCTCATCAGTTTAATCCCTGTTACGTCCCCAATCTGGGGTCCATTTATTAAATAGATTTTTCGAAGGGGAGATGGTTAAAAAAATGCTGGCTCCCTCCCCTTTGTTTGAATCCACGCCACGGTCACTGCGTCTGCGCCGTGCAATTTACTGTCACACCCGATATGAGTGCTATTTTCTGTAGTACTATTCTCGTCAGTTTAATCCCTGTTACGTCCCATATCAGGGATTGCCTTTTGTGAAAAAAATTTAGGCCGGGTACCTTCGACTGCCTTCACAGTGACAGACCAAACTCTGATACACCAAACTGAATTGATTTTAGGAACCGGGAGATGGAAAAAGCAGCTTGGTCGGTCCTCTTACTCCCAAGTTGGGGCACTGCGCGTGCACGGAGCAATGTGCTGTGACACCCTATATGAGTGGTGTCTTAACTAGTACTATTCCTATCAGTTCAATCCCTGTTACGTCCCCTATCCGGGGACGTGTGTCTAATTGATTAACCATTGTCAAATTAACGAACCATTACGACATCCTGGAATAATTTGTATTGGAATTGTTGGTGATTTTTTAAATTGTCTGCGTTATTTCTAATAAACTATTAAGAGACTTTATTATGATTTTTTTATTTTATGTATTAAAAACCCACCCATACAACCTAAAGAAAAGATAAATAAAAAAAATTAAGTTTTTTCTATGAAAAAACATCCAGCTGTCCCGATCGCTTTTGGTCTGATCATAATGAAGCAACGGCCTTATCATCTGGGGTGTGGCAACATTGCCAACACACTCATAGACAGTGGCGTAGGGATCGCCATAGCAACCGTAGCAGTGGCTATGGGGCCCTAATCCACTGGGGGCCCGTCCGGACCGCATACATTTTTATTTTATTTTTTTATTAATACACGACACACACCGGCAGCCAGCCAGGCCCGACCACCCACCCAGTGTAGTGGGCGGGGATCGGGCGGTCCGCGGCTCGGGCCTGGCTGGGGTGAAGGAACTAGGAAGCCAACAGGAAGGAGGAGCTGTAGTAGGAGCAGGCGGGCCCCGCTGCAGGAAAGATTTCCTCCGGCTCCGCCTCCTAGAGTCCTAGTAACTAGAGGGAAGACTCAGGAGGCGGACTCAGGCGGTGGAGGGGGCGGGACCGGGCCGGGGGCGAGGGGGGGGGTTGGGTACGTACCTGTTGTGGAGAGTGGAGGGACTAGGGAGGGTCCTGCCGGCCGCACTGGCGCCAGTCAGATTCGGCGCTATGCGGCTGGCGGCTAATAATAGGCTAATCTGACTGCCCGAAACCAATCTGGCTGGCGCAGCTCTCAGACTGAGGCAGTGTGTTACTAGCTGCAGGACTGCCCTTCCACTGCATGATGGAGCCCGAGGAATCCTTCATAAAAGTGAGTGCAGTGCATATGTGATCTGTAGTATGTGTCTGTATGTAATAACATGTGCGATGTGTACTATGTGTCTGCATGTAATAACATGTGCGATGTGTACTATGTGTCTGCATGTAATAACATGTGTGATGTGTACTATGTGTCTGCATGTAATAACATGTGTGATGTGTACTATGTGTCTGCATGTAATAATATGTGTGATGTGCAGTATGTGCATGTAAGTATTTTCTTTTTTTATTATTATTCCTGGAGAACCCCCATTTGGCTCCTTTCACACTAGCGTTCGGCTGTCCGCTCGTGAGCTCCGTTTGAAGGGGCTCACGAGCGGACCCGAACGCTTCCGTCCAGCCCTGATGCAGTCTGAATGGATGCGGATCCGCTCAGACTGCATTAGTCTGGCGGCGTTCAGCCTCCGCTCTGCAGGCGGACACCTGAACGCTGATTGCAGCGTTCGGGTGTCCGCCTGGCCGTGCGGAGGCGTGCGGATCCGTCCAGACTTACAATGTAAGTCAATGGGGACGGATCCGTTTGAAGATGCCACAATATGGCTCAATCTTCAAGCGGATCCGTCCCCATTGACTTTACATTGAAAGTCTGGATGGATCCGTCTGAGGCTATTTTCACACTTAGCTTTTATATGCCAATATAATGCAGACGGATCCGTTCTGAACGGAGCCTCCGTCTGCATTAATATGAGCGGATCCGTTCAGAACGGATCCGATCTAACGCTAGTGTGAAAGTAGCCTAAGTCAATGGGAACGGATCCGCTTGAAGATGACACCATATGGCTCAATCTTCAAGCGGATCCGTCCCCCATTGACTTTACATTGAAAGTCTGAACGGATCCGCTCAGTCTACTTTCGCACTTAGAAATTTTATAATGCAGACGGATCCGTTCTGAACGGAGCCTCCGTCTGCATTAACCACCTCCGGACCGCCTAACGCAGATGTGCGGTCCGGAGGTGGCAGCCCTGCGCACGACGATGCATATACGCGTCATCTCGCGAGGGCCGGGATTTCCTGTGAACGCGCGCACACAGGCGCGCGCGCTCACAGGAACGGAAGGTAAGCGAGTGGATCTCCAGCCTGCCAGCGGCGATCGCTCGCTGGCAGGCTGGAGATCCGAATTTTTTAACCCCTAACAGGTATATTAGACGCTGTTTTCATAACAGCGTCTAATATACCTCCTACCTGGTCCTCTGGTGGTCCCTTTTGTTAGGATCGACCACCAGAGGACTCAGGTAGGTCAGTACAGTCGCACCAAACACCACACTACACTACACTACACCCCCCCCCCCGGTCACTTATTAACCCCTTATAAACCCCTGATCACCCATGATCACCCCATATAAACTCCCTGATCACCCCCCTGTCATTGATCACCCCCCTGTCATTGATCACCCCCCTGTCATTGATCACCCCCCCTGTTATTGATCACCCCCCCCCCCCCCCTGGTAAGGCTCCATTCAGACATTTTTTTTGGCACAAGTTAGCGGAAATTTTTTGTTTGTTTTTGTTTTTGTTTTTTCTTACAAAGTCTCATATTCTACTAACTTGTGTCAAAAAATAAAATCTCACATGGACGCACCATACCCCTCACGGAATCCAAATGCGTAAACATTTTTAGACATTTATATTCCAGACTTCTTCTCACGCTTTAGGGCCCCTAAAAAGCCAGGGCAGTATAAATACCCCACATGTGACCCCATTTCGGAAAGAAGACACCCCAAGGTATTCCGTGAGGGGCATATTGAGTCCATGAAAGATTGAAATGTTTGTCCTAAGTTAGCGGAAAGTGAGACTTTGTGAGAAAAAAACAAAAAAAATCAATATCCGCTAACTTATGCAAAAAAAAAAAAAATTCTAGGAACTCGCCAGGCCCCTCATTGAATACCTTGGGGTGTCTTCTTTCCAAAGTGGGGTCACATGTGGGGTATTTATACTGCCCTGGCTTTTTAGGGGCCCGAAAGTGTGAGAAGAAGTCTGGGATCCAAATGTCTAAAAATGCCCTCCTAAAAGGAATTTGGGCACCTTTGCGCATCTAGGCTGCAAAAAAGTGTCACACATGTGGTATCGCTGTACTCAGGAGAAGTTGGGGAATGTGTTTTGGGGTGTCATTTTACATATACCCATGCTGGGTGAGAGAAATATCTTGGTCAAATGCCAACTTTGTATAAAAAAATGGGAAAAGTTGTCTTTTGCCAAGATATTTCTCTCACCCAGCATGGGTATATGTAAAATGACACCCCAAAACACCCCCAACTTCTCCTGAGTATGGCGATACCAGATGTGTGACACTTTTTTGATGCCAAGGTGGGCAAAGGGGCACATATTCCAAAGAGCACCTTTTGGATTTCACCGGTCATTTTTTACACATTTTGATTGCAAAGTTCTTCTGACACATTTGGGCCCCTAAATTGCCAGGGCAGTATAACTACGCCACAAGTGACCCCATTTTGGAAAGAAGACACCCCAAGGTATTCTGTGAGGGGCATGGTGAGTTCCTAGAATTTTTTATTTTTTGTCGCAAGTTAGTGGAATATGAGACTTTGTAAGAAAAAAAAAAAAAAAAACATCATTTTCCGCTAACTTGTGACAAAAAATAAAAAATTCTATGAACTCACTATGCCCATCAGCGAATACCTTAGGGTGTCTACTTTCCGAAATGGGGTCATTTGTGGGGGTTTTCTACTGTTTGGGCATTGTAGAACCTCAGGAAACATGACAGGTGCTCAGAAAATCAGAGCCGTTTCAAAAAGCGGAAATTCACATTTTTGTACCATAGTTTGTAAACGCTATAACTTTTACCCAAACCATTTTTTTTTTGCCCAAACATTATTTTTTTATCAAAGACATGTAGAACAATAAATTTGGCGAAAAATTTATATATGGATGTCGTTTTTTTTGCAAAATTTTACAGCTGAAAGTGAAAAATGTCATTTTTTTGAAAAAAAATCGTTACATTTTGATTAATAACAAAAAAAGTAAAAATGTCAGCAGCAATAAAATACCACCAAATGAAAGCTCCATTAGTGAGAAGAAAAGGGGGTAAAATTCATTTGGGTGGTAAGTTGCATGACCGAGCGATAAACGGTGAAAGGAGTGTAGTGCCGAAGTGTAAAAAGTGCTCTGGTCATGAAGGGGGTTTCACCTAGCGGGGCTGAAGTGGTTAATATGATCGGATCCGTTCAGAACGGATCCGATCAAGCGCAAGTGTGAAAGTAGCCTTAATCACCACGCTAGCTTCAGGATGAATGTTCCTAGTTTTATCTTAGTTGCAGCCTATGGAGAGTATCCCCAACGTCTGGTAACTTGTAGCCATAGTGATGTCCAGTACATCCTGGCCCCGGATTCTGTGCTTAGCATCTGAGCATCTTCCAGTTTATTAAATGTCTGTTATGCCATAATAGAGCTTGCCCTGCTCACTTCAGCCTTGGAGGCCTGCTCTTGGAAGATAGCGACTTCAGAAATCTCCAGCAGCAGGTTCTCAGATCCTGTGAAGGGGCACATATCTGGGCATAACTACTGTGAGGGGCACATATCTGGGCATAACTACTGTGAGGGGCACATATCTGGGCATAACTACTGTGAGGGGCACATATCTGGCCATAACTACTGTGAGGGGCACATACAGTATCTGGGCATAACTACAGCGCCCCCTGCTGGCAATTTCACAGGGGCAGTCACCATCCCTTCCTTATGTGATTATTCTTTTTTTCTTTATCACCACAGGGACCTTGTTCTGGATCCAGTGGACATCAAGCCAACACCAGCGACACCCTGGATGAGGTAGGACCAGATTTTATTAGGACTGGGTGAGTGTAGCCATGCAGTGGGCTTAGGGCTCTTTAACACGAGTGGATCCTTTGCGGGTAATCCGCTACGTGAAAGAGAGCCAAGCCCCGTTCCGGACAGCAGAGACACGGAGCAAAATCACTTTGGCAACTTTATCTCACTGTGATTGTGTAGTAAAAAGATCACAGGGAGGCAAAGAGCATTATCAATCATGTTAGTGCTGCGTGTCTCTGCTGTCCGGAGCGGGGCTTGGCTCTCTTTAACGTAGCGGATTACCCAAACATTTCCACTTGTGTGAAAGAGCCCTTAGTGTAAAGAAAATCTAACACCTCTTTGTAAAAATAGAGGGTGTGGGGGCATTCCAAAGTTTGCACTGGGGCCCATAACACTCTAGTTACGCCGCTGAATATACAGTATAATCTATACACCATGCAGTACACCATACAGTATAAAACCTACACTGTGGGGTTATTGTGTATATTGTACGGCATGGTGTATGGATTATACTGTGTACAGCATGGTGTATGAACTATACTGTATATTGTATGGGATGGGGTATGGATTTTATAATGCATTCTGTACTGCATGGTGTAGGGGTAAGGGTCCATTCACACGTCAGCAATTCTGTTCTGCATTTTGCAGAACGGAATTGCAAACCCATTAATTTCTATGGGGACACACTATGTCCTGTCCGCATCCACAATTGCGTTCCTGAAAAAATAGAACATTTCATATTCTTGTCCGCAATTGCGGACAAGAAAAGGCATTTTCTATATAGTGTCGGCGATGTGCGGTCCGCAAAATGCGGAACGCACATTGCCGGTGTCAGTGTTTTGTGCGGATCTGCAAAACACATATGGAGATCCGGGAGGGCGGGGCCCATAATTTTTTTTTGCTATGGGGCCCAGTCATTTCTAGCTACGCCCCTGCTCATAGAGGTGATGATCGCTTCATTGTGATACGCAAGCCCCTTCACCACAACAAGGTAACGATCACGAAAGGGGAATTGACACTTGTATGTGCCTTTTTTTTGTTTTGTTTTTGTAGCCACAGTGCAGCACCAGAGGCCAGAAAAATTTGGCATGTACACATGCCTGAAAAACAATGTTATTGTTGTAGCAGCGGCCGGAAAAATTTATGTTTTCAAGGCAGAAAGGTGACTAAAACATTGCGGCTTGAACCCTAGTTGGTGGCGGAGAATTCACGAAAGTCATCCGGTATGCAGACATTAAATACAGCAGTGTGGGGACCATTTTGAGGCCAAGGCATGTCAGGCCTTTTGTTAGTTAAACGTATCCCCTACTGTCAGTCCCTTCGGGATCCATGCCTCATTATGAAGGTGAGGTAATCAACACTTTTTTTGACCGATGCAACTTCTTTTGTCAGTGACAATGCCTCCTGCTGCACTGAAGGTCCTTTCTGACAGGACACTTGAAGCGGGGCAGGCCAGAAGTTCTATCGCAAACTGGGATAGCTCAGGCCACAGGTCAAGCCTGCACACCCAGTAGTCAAGGGGTTCATCGCTCCTCAGAGTGTCGATATCTGCAGTTAAGGCGAGGTAGTCTGCTACCTGTCGGTCGAGTCATTCTCTAAGGCTGGATCCAGAAGGGCTGTGGCGATGTGTAGGACTGAAAAAGCTCTGCATGTCCTCCATCAACAACACATCTGTAAAGCATCCTGTCCTTGCCGCCGTGGTCGTTGTAGGAGGAGGATTACTTTGACCTCTTCCCCAGTTAGATTCACGTTGTGCTGTGACATCCCCCTTATAAGCTGTGTAAAGCATATTTTTTAGTTTGGTTTTGAACTGCTGCATCCTTTCTGACTTCCGGTAATTTGGTAACATTTCCGCCACTTTCTGCTTATACCGGGGGTCTAGTAGCGTGGCCACCCAGTACAGGTCGTTCTCCTTCAGCCTTTTTATACGAGGGTCCCTCAACAGACATGACAGCATGAAAGACCCCATTTGCACAAGTTTGGATGCCGAGCTACTCATTTCCCGTTCCTCCTCTTCACTGATGTCATTGACGGTCTGTTCTTCCCCCCAGACACGTACAAGACCACGGGTCCCAGATAGGTGACAACAACGAGCACCCTGGGATGCCTGCTGTCGTTGGTCTTCCTTATCCTCAAAGCCACATTCCTCCTCTGACTCCTCTTCCTCATACTCCTCTTGCAGCGTTGCCGCAGGTCCGGCAAGCGATGATGACAAGGCTGTTTCTGGTGGTGATGGTGACCAGATCTCTTCCTCTTCACGCTCATCTACAGCCTGATCCAGCACTCTTCGCAGGGCACGCTCCAGGAAGAAAACAAATGGGATGAGGTCGCTGATGGTGCCTTCGGTGCGACTGACTAGGTTTGTCACCTCCTCAAAAGGACGCATGAGCCTACAGGTATTGCGCATGAGCGTCCAGTAACGTGGCAAAAAAATTCCCAGCTCCGCAGAGGCTGTCCTAGCACTTTGGTCATACAAATACTCGTTGACGGCTTTTTCTTGTTGGAGCAGGCGGTCGAACATTAGGAGTGTTGAATTCCAACGTGTCGCAAATCAAGCGCCTCACTGGCATGTTGTTTCGGAGCTGAATGTCTGCAAAGTGCGCCATGGCCGTGTAGGAACGCCTGAAATGGCCACACACCTTCCTGGCCTGCTTGAGGACGTCCTGTAAGCCTGGGTACTTAGACACAAAGCGTTGTACAATGAGATTCAACATATGTGCCATGCACGGCACATGTGACAACTTGCCCAAATTCAATGCAGCCAACAAATTACTGTCATTGTCACACACCACTTTGCCCACCTCCAGTTGGTGCGGGGTCAGCCACTGATCCACCTGTGCGTTAAGGGCGGACAGGAGTGCTGGTCCGGTGTGGCTCTCTACTTTCAGGCAAGTCAACCCCAAGACAGCGTGACACTGTCGTATCCAGGATGTGGAATAACCCCTGGGGAGATGGGGGGTTCAGTTAATGTGCAGCCAGACGCCGCAGCAGAAAAGGACTCAGCCGGGGAGGTTATGGAAGAGGAAGGAGTAGGAGGAGTAGAGGAGGTGGCAGTTGGCCTGCCTGCAAGTCGTGGCGGTGTCACCAACTCCGCTGCAGAGCCACGCATTCCATGCTTGGCAGCCGTCAGCAGGTTGACCCAATGCGCAGTGTAGGTGATATACCTGCCCTGACCGTGCTTTGCAGACCAGGTATCAGTGGTCAGATGGACCCTTGCCCCAACACTGTATGCCAGAGATGCCATGACTTCCTTTTCAATCACCGAGTAGAGGTTTGGGATTGCCTTATTAGAAAAAAAAATTGTCCGGGTACCTTCCACTGTGGTGTCCCAATAGCGACATATTTATTGAAGGCCCCAGACTCCATCAGCTGGTATGGTAAAAGCTGGCGGGCTAAGAGTTCCGTCAAGCCAGCTGTCAGATGCCGGGAAAGGGGGTGACTCTGTGACATTAGCTTCTTACGCTCAAACATTTCCTTTACAGACACCTGACTGTGGGCAGATGAGATGGAACTGCTCAAGGCGAGAGGCGGAGTGGCGGGTGGTTGAGAGGGGGCAAGGAGAACAGCAGTGGTTGACATGGCTGAAGATGCTGGACCAGGAGGAGGATGGTGGCTTTGAGCTTGTGTGCTGCTTCTACTCGTCATCATGTGTTGATCCCATAGGCGTTTGTGATGTGCGATCATGTACCTTCGCAAAGCAGTTGTACCTAGGTGGGTGTTGGATTTCCCACGACTCAGTTTCTGTTGTCAGAGGCAGACACATAAAAAAATGCCACACTGCTGAGCTTTGCAATTACGGCATTCTGGTGGTGGCAACAGCATGCGTTGATTGGCGTGCTGTCTGGCTGACCCCGGGTGCCGATACATGCTGTCTGACTGTGCCACTAGCTCCTTGTGACGACCTCCCCCTGCTTCCAACTCGTCTCCTCCTTCTCTCTTTCTCCCCTTCTGAACTTTCCCCCTCTTCTTTTTCTCTTCGTGCAGGCAACCACGTGGCATCCACGGACACATCGTCATCATCAACTGCTTCACTTGTATCTGACACCTCAGCAAAGGAAGCAGCAGCGGGTACAACATCATCATCATCGTCACACTGTATGTCCATGTGTGTAATGCTGCCTGACTGAGACATATCCCTGTTATCTACATCCCCTGGCAATAATGGTTGCACATTACTAATTTCATCCAACTGATGTGTAAATAACTCCTCTGAGGGATCAAGTGAATCGGCTGTGGTGGCTGTGGTGGTAGTGGTGGTAGTGGTGGTGGTGGTGGTGGTGGTGGTGGTGGCGGCGGGCGGGAGAGTGGTGACCAAAGCTAAGCTGGAGGAGGATGGTGCGTCAAGGTTCTTAGCGGAAGCTGTTGAAGATTGGGTGTCCTGTGTAAGTGCAGGCCTAGCCACTAGCCAGTGGCCACAATACAGTATGTGTGGGCGCCTGACACACACGGGCTTGCAAATGTGATTAGATCTCAGTTAAATTTTAAATATAATTTATTTTTTTCTGAAAGGTATTTGAGCGAATGACACCCTGTAACGGTATGAGTGCAGGCCTAACCAGCCAGTAGCCAGTGGACACAATAGAGTATGTGTGGGCGCCTGACACACACGGGCTTGCAAATGTGATTAGATCTCAGTTAAATTTTAAATATAATTTTTTTTTTTCTGAAAGGTATTTGGGCGAATGACACCCTGTAACGGTATGAGTGCAGGCCTAACCAGCCACTAGCCAGTGGACACAATAGAGTATGTTGCAAATGTGATTAGATCACAGTTAAATTTTAAATAGAATTTTTCTTTTCTGAAAGGTAAGGTATTTGGGCGAATGACACCCTGTAACGGTATGAGTGCAGGCCTAACCAGCCACTAGCCAGTGGCCACAATACAGTATGTGTGGGCGCCTGACACATACGGGCTTGCAAATGTGATTAGATTACAGTTACATTTTAAATATAATTTTTTTTTCTGCAAAGTATTTGACTGAATGACACCCTATAACGGTATGAGTGCAGGCCTAGCCAGCCACTAGCCAGTGTCCACAATACAGTATGTGTGGGCATCTGACACACACGGGCTTGCAAATGTGATTAGATCACAGAAAAATATTAAATAGAATAATTTTTTTCTGAAAGGTATTTGAGCGAATGACACCTTGTAACGGTATGAGTGCAGGCCTAGCCACTAGCCAGTGGCCATTATACAGTATGTGTGGGCGCCTGATACACACGGGCTTGCAAATGTGATTAGATCACAGTTAAATTTTAAATATAATTCTTTTTTTTCTGAAAGGTATTTGGGTGAATGACACCCTGTAACGGTATGAGTCTAGGCCTAACCAGCCACTAGCCAGTGGCCACAATACAGTATGTGTGGGCGCCTGACACACACGGGCTTGCAAATGTGATTAGATCACAGAAAAATATTAAATAGAATTTTTTTTATCTGCAAGGTATTTTCTGTCACACCCTGTATGAATGGTGTGCACTGTGCACACAGTGCTGTCTATGACTGAGCCTGCAGCCTCTCACACACAGCAGCCAGGCAACTGCAATATATATATATATTTAAAAAAGGGCTTTTTGGGGTGCTGTCTGGATGCTGTCCTTACAGCAGATGAGTCCCTGGACACAGAACAATGCCCTAGCTAACGCTTTCCCTATTGAATCAGCAGCAGCTACACTCTCCCTCCTCTCTCTGTGAATGCAGATTCCGAATTAATCTAAAATGGATGCTGTCCTGGAGGTGGGAGGGTCTGCTGCTGATTGGCTGGAATGTGTCTGCTGACTGTGAGGTAGAGGGTCAAAGTTTACTCAATGATGATGTATAGGGGGCGGACCGAACATCGCATATGTTCGCCCGCAGCGGCGAACGCAAACAAGCAATATTCACCGGGAACTATTCGCCGGCAAATAGTTGGGGACATCACTAGCTGTAACCTCCCCTACGAACCCTGTTCTACATAAATGCTGTGGAATGATACCTCCCTATCCTTTCCCTACACCTTGAAAAATCTTTCCCTGCACTTGTAAATAGTTTTTTTTAGCACAATGACGTTTTTTCTATCCCTGTCCCTAGCGCCTGCTGCCACGTCTCTCCCTGCACTAACTACACTGGCAAATGGCAGAATCTAAGATGGCTGCCGCTATTTATAGGGCTGTGACATCAGAGGGCTGGATGCTGATTGGCTGCATACATGGCATTATGGGTGATCCCGCCTTCCCAGAGTTCTTTTCTCCATGTCCTCACACGTGTAGCAGCCATTTTAGGAAAAATTAGAGATTTGGGAATCCCATAAATGTTGCACCAGTGACCAGGGAGGAAAGGAAACAGGTTGTTCTGGGGTGTCAGTGTGGTACTCTGCAAGTCCTAACTGAAGGAAAGGTAACCATCATTTTTTCGAAGGAAACAATGAGCAAACAATAACATTGTACTGGTGATGCCCACAGTGGTTGGCTAAAAATAGCTGGATCACCATCCATTTTGAGGTTTGTTTCTTCTGGGAAAGTCAGAATTTTTTTATTTTTTATTACACCTCAGGTAAGACCACCAATCAGACCCCCAATATTAATCAGACCTCAGCTGACAGCCCCAATCAGACCCCCAATGTTAATAAGACCCCAATAAGACCTCAAATCAGACCCCAATTAGATCTCAGCTCAGACCCTAATGTAAGTGACCCCCAATCAGACCTTTAGATGACAGACCCATGCCTCTCATCACCCCCTTATCAGCCCCCATGTGTCACGGTGGGGAGTGGGGGAAACCCCCACCGTACAATGACTGGGGGATAAGGAAAGCAACTAGGCCTGAACACAAGGATAAGGGAGCAGGTCACCTCCTAATGCATCCCTATACCTAGTCCTAACTCCTCACCGTATGGATGGTAGGACGGCTCATACCAAAGATACCTAAGGCCCTGAGTCGCCCTGAAAATCGCTCACAAAGGAGCTGAGGAGAGGCGCCCTGTTCTTCCAGGACACAGAAGAACAGGAGTCTCAAAAGGCCTAAAAGCAGGGAAAGGAAAAGACCATATGCAGCAAGAGAATCGGTAGGTAAGAAAACAACACAACACCCCTACCTGCCACTACCACCACGACTGAAACCCATGAATATGTATCGGAGCCCTAACACCAAACAGGACACCATACTAGCAACTCACACAGGTATCTAGCACACCAGACTCCGCTAGGACCCCCATGCCGCAAGGTGCATTTGAGCCCCAGGCGGCACTACATACAGGCTTGTGGTTCAATTACAACACACCAAATCATAACCCCATACCAAACATACTACACATGTAAGGGAGGGAAGACATCGCTGGAGACCTCGGTGTCCCACTAGGAGGCCCTCAATCTGGGCAGATGGACTAGCCACAGAAAGGAGCATAGCTTCCAGCCCAAAGCAAGGCTAGAGCACAACTAACCTTCATGCAACAAGCCTAGGCTAAATAGCTCCAAGAGACCACACCCTGATCCACACCTAGTCAGGAAATTAACCCCACACTCACCAAACAGCAGGAAGAATCACCTAAGGGGAAGTGCACACACCAGCATAAAAAGCTACACGTTGCCGCAGGCAACAACATGCAAGGCAACCATGTCACGGCACACACCACAAAGGCCGTGACACTGCCCCCGCATGCTAAAACAGCAACACGTTGCCACAAACAACAGCAACGTCACAGAGGGACTCACACTGTGCGCAGCCCTGCATAGCCAACAGCCGAGGACCAGGAAGCGGTGAGTATTGATCCTTCACCACTTCCCGGTCCTCCGGTACTAATCAGTGTTTCCAAAATGGAAGAGCTGATTAGTATTCACGGTGAGTCCTTCACTATGCGAGCCATGCCACTTGCATAGTGATGGATAGGATCGGGGCACACAAAGCCGGTGGAGTGGAGGCAGTGGCCAGCGGGGCTTGATGGGGCCCCCTAGTGGCAACGGGCCCTCGGTCCATGCCCAAGTGCCTGAATGGTCAGTCCGCCCCTGGGGCTGAATACCTCTCAAGCGGGCACTTGTTCAATGAATTGTATTGTAAGTCTGTTGGAAATGACAACCCAAGATCCATTAAGAAGTCTCTGGCCAGGAAATGGAGAGGTCTATCTTTTGAATAGATTTGGTGATTCAGATGAACCAAAGATTTCTCATATAGTTCCTGTTCTCCAAGTTGTCAATTTTGTCAAGGAGGTAACAGATGGTGATATCAAGTTAGTAGGCCATTTGGTTGGTTAAAGTAATATCTGTTATACGGTGGGCTTCCAGTTCTCCCAAATGCTGTGTGATGGTGGTGATCTGAGACAGTGCTACACTGTTATGCAGCAATGATATGCGGATTATGAAGACATGTTTGGAAATTGTGATGGCTTGTAATTTGGCTGGGAACACTTAGGAACACAACTAGGCTGGGAGAAAATGACTAGGCCATCAATGGTGAGCTACTGTCTGCTAATAGTGCTGGGATGCGGCTGTACTATGATTGTTGTATGACTGATGCGGCAGGGGTGGGCTATAGGTTGGATTTAGATGTGTCTTTGGATATCACTGTTAAAGCATATCCCAATAACCCAAGGTGTCACAATGAAGATGTTAGATGTCGGAGGTTCAAAAGCCTCTCTTTTTTAATTGTTTCCATGGAAGTAGCATAAAAGCAGAAGGTTGTAGGTTGATCAGATTTGGCACAATATTGCAATGTTAGGCTACTTTCACACTAGCGTTCGATCGGATCCGTTCTGAACGGAGCCACCGTCTGCATTATATTGGCAAAAAATGGCTGAAATTAGCCTTAGCGGATCCGTCCAGACTTTTAGATTGAAAGTCAATGGGGGACGGATCCGTTTGAAAATTGAGCCATATTGTGGCATCTTCAAACGGATCCGTCCCCATTGACTTACATTGTAAGTCTGTACGGATCCGCACGCCTCCGCACGGCCAGGTGGACACCCGAACGCTGCAAGCAGCGTTCAGGCGTCCGCCTGCTGAGCGGAGCGGAGGCTGAACGCCGCCAGACTGATGCAGTCTGAGAGGATCCGCATCCATTCAGACTGCATCAGGGCTGGACGGAAGCGTTCGGGTCCGCTCGTGAGCTCCTTCAAACGGAGCTCACGAGCGGACAGCCGAACGCTAGTGTGAAACTAGCCTAAGTACTGTATTATATCATCAATTGTTGGTCAATCTGGAGTGGTTGGGGGGGTATAAATAATTGTTTTTAAAAGGACAGAAAAAAAACCTGTTATTTGCAGTTTCAATATTCTGTGGTCCCGCCTCTCTGCTTCTTTAAAGTGACTGAAGTCTGCTAAAGCATGAAAAATTAATTTCTGCAGGGGACGGTCAGAGTGCAGTGTCACAAGCTGGCTCGCTTGGATTATCTTCAGGCGCAAATCTTTTTTTAAACAGTGAAGGACTTTGCGAAGCATAATTGGCATTGATCTTTAGGTAGTGATCAGTAACACCTCTGCCCATGTTGCAAGAGAGTCAGACCATGCAGTGAACAGTCTCTCTTCTGCTGCTGCAGTAGAGGTTCCCAGTGGTGGAAGCAGTCCTGCCCTGAGGTGTCAGCCAGAGAAGGTTGAAATAGACCGACTGGTACCTTGGTGCCAAAGCCAACCAGATTACGGTTTCAAAATGGTTTTAAAAGTTGTAAAATTGAATGCTGAAGTTCTTCATTGAAGTCTTGTGACAATTTCACCTCCGTGATGCCCATACATTTGAATGCTGTATGGAGAATGATGTTATGAATGAAGCAACTTTGGATCTATGATCTGATGCGCGCTTCACTCAACACTATCCATGACCATGGTCTGACAGGTGTCAGCCACTTGCTGGGCTGTGCAGGACGCATCATGGACTCTAGGTTTCAGTCTGTCTTTTTGCCTTTAGATTGTAGAAAGAGATGTGTACCCACAAGTATACAAGCTAAGGTTTACATTTCCTGATTATGACCCTGAATACTGGTCGATACTAAATCAAATCTTATTCTTCTCTTTATAGCCGCTTTCACATCTTTATTCTTTAAGCTGTAGATCAGGGGGTTCAGTATAGGGACAGTAGCTGCATTAAACAAAGAAAAATATTTATTGGAACCTACATTGATGGATGACATCGGCCTTAGATATTGCAAAAAAAGAGAAGTATAGAGACAGACGACAACTATAAGGTGAGAGGAACATGTGTAAAAGGCTTTACGTCTGCCACTGCTAGAACGTATGGACAAGATAGCGGCAATTATGAAAATGTAGGAGATGAACGTAAGGGCAAATGGTGTAAAAATACAAACTATCATCCCTACAGTGAGGATATAGAGCTGGAGAAAAGATGTGTCACTGCATGACAGCTTCAGGACAGGTACAATGTCACAGTAGAAATGATTGATCATGTTGGACTCATAACATGTTAATTCAAAGGTCTTTATAAAAGTTGGTAGGCTTTCAAGGAAACCACATACCCAACATAAACAGGCCAAAAGTACACAAAGCTTAGAATTCATGACACGATGATAATGTAAAGGTCTGCAGATAGCAACATAACGATCATAACTCATAGCTGCCAAAACCAGCAGTTCATCACAAGTCAATGACAAAAAGGCAAAAATTTGCACAAGACATTTTGGAACTGAGACAGTGTTATCTCCTGATAAAAAAGAAGTAAGGATTTTATGAAGAGTGATTGTAGAACAACTAATGTCCAAGATAGACAAGTTGGCCAAGAAAAAGTACATGGGTGTATGGAGATGATGATCTAGACAAACAAGGAGGAAGATGGTCACATTACCTCCAAGAGTGATGAGATAAATGAGCAAAACCAGGAGAAAAACAAAAAAACTGAATGAAGGCTGGACTGAAATGCCAGTAATAATAAAATAGGTTGTCATGCTCACATTTCTATCATCCATTTATTGTAAAATATAAAAATAAAAATGTTGAACACAATACAATGAAGTAGATTATTGTTAGTAAAAGAAAAAATAATGACTATATCTTAATCATAACATATTTCCATAAGATATTTAGTGTAAATAATTTCCAGTCTCACTGGCTACCTATAAGAAATAGAAACTTATCCTGTGTAAATAAAAATACTGTGCATCCATTCACGGGTTTGATTGCTGTTTTCAAAAAGACTCAACATAATCCTGGCCCCCAAGTGAAATATGACACTTGTTAATGATATATCCAGCAAACTATAGCTGCACAGTGCAGAGAACGAAGGGAACGTCTTGATGTTATTCTTGTAGAATGGAGAGAGCATAATGGTGATAGCAGCATGGGATTAAATAGGTTTATTGTAGAATATTTTGGGTTTCCCTTGAGTCAATAAAAGCTCAAAGGGAGAAAAACCATCAAGGTGATTAGCAAAAAGGACACACGCATTATAGGCAAGGTGCGATTGGAAGTATAAATCTGAATTAACAAATGAATCAGAATTCTTCTGTAAATTGCATAAGAAATAAGGTGTGTCCTAAAGTTCTGATTTGTTTTTAGCTAACCTCAAGGATTTTCTAAAATCTGTCTACAAAAATGAACATGGCTATAAGTAGTCGTAATATTTGCCAAACTGTAGGAGTGAATTTATAAGTTCCAGGTTTGTTGTGGTCTTTGGATTGCACATCAAAGATCCACAACAATTACAGTATTATCCACGTGGACGGGATTATCTATTTCTTGCAGATGTGTATAGGGATCAGCGAACCTGTGGATGTTCGGGTTCGACAGGTTCGGCTGAACTTTGTTTCAAAGTTTGGTTCGGATACCCAAACTAGACCCGGACCTGACCCCGAACCTCATAGAAGTCAAAAGGGACCCAAACTTTGGTGCAGTAAATGGCTGTAAAATAGACATAGAAAGGGCTAGAGGCCTGCAAAAGGAAGCAAAATGAGGGTAAGGGCTGGACAATTGCCCTGCAAACAAATGTGAATATTGAAATTGATTAAAATAACATAAAATAGAAGAAAATAAAAAATAATAATCTTGAACCAGGAGGCAGAGGTCCAAGTGGAGAAGGCTGTGGACATAGCTGTTTGGGTCGAAGAGGCGATGGACGCGCAGGAGAAGCCAACACTGTTTTTGTGGTTTTTTTTGTGTTTTTTTTGTCTGTTAATTATGTGTGTGACCTTTAGCCAACCTCTGCCAATAAAATAAATAATCTTGAGCCAGGAGGTGGAGGTTTTGGGTGGAGAAGCAGGAGGACGTGGCGGTGTAGGTAGAAGAGTCGGAGGAGGTAGCCGAGACTTAGAAAGAAAGAAAAATGTTTTTGTTTTTTTTTGTTTGAGGAGGCCCCAAAACATTGGGAAATGGCAAACAGAACTCACAAACTGCGCTGGAGTATAACAATGGCTGGGTGCAGCCGGAATACTTCTCTACTCTGTCAAAGATACGGGCAAGTCCTATGGAATCTATGCCTGGTTCATTTTAATGAATATGAGCTTGCCCACATTGGCTGCAGATCCGTGATCACACCCCCTGCCATGCTAAACACATGTTCGGACAATACACTTGCCGCAGTACATGCAGATGAGTGGACACATACTGTTCCACCATGTTGCTGAAACACTGCCTCCTGCTAAGGCGGTCCATATCAGATTTTGGCGTGCAGACAAAGCTTTTCCATATTTCGGCCATGCTAACGCTAACGCCTGAGGTGCTAATGTTGCCCCGTTGCATTGTTGACTTCCTCATCCTCCTCCATCTCCACCTCGTGCTTCCACTGAGCTCCCGCGGTCATGTGTTAACTCCATCAGTAGCGCCTCTACTAGCGTTCATTTGTACTCTCACATCTTCTGTTCACGCTCCAATGACAGAAGTAAGGATGACATGTTGTCCTTGTATTGGGGATCTAGCAGGATGGCCACCCAGTAATCAGCCCCGGTTGGAATGTGGGCACTGCAGCATGTAGTCGCTCATGTGTGTCAGGCTACCCAGAGGCAATGACAGGCTGTCTTGTGTCCTCTGTATCCACCCATCTGATGTGGGTGCCACCTTGCTGTGAACGGGGATCCTCCTCCCCATCGTCATCGTCCTCATCCCCCAAAACTGTGCCCCGACTGGACAGTTGGGTACCCGGCCGCTGTTGGTGCAGGAGCAGACCCTCTGAGCCACCTGTGGACGACTGGCCTGATAACCGTGAGAATGATCCCTGTTCCTACTCCTCTTGCTCCTGTGCCATATCCTCATCCATCAGCGCCTGAAGTGTTTTTCAAGGAGACATAGAATTGGGATAGTTAGGTAGATGACGGCGTCATCACTGCTGGCCATGTTGGTGGAGTACTCAAAGCAGTGCAACACGGCACACACGTCCCGCATGGAGGCCCAGTCGTTTGTGGTAAAATAGTGCTGCTCTGCAAAGCAATTCACCCGTGCATGCTTCAGCTGAAACTCCACTATCGCCTGCTGCTGCTCGCACAGTCTCTCCAACATGTGCAAGGTGGAGTTGCATAGTTACATAGTTGATACGGTTGAAAAAGGACAAACGTCCATCAAGTTCAAGGGATAGGTGGGGGATGTGAATCCCAGAAGGAAGTGAGACTCAGATTTATACACATTTTCATAAGCATTAATGTTTACTTTTAAGAATTCATCTAAACCCTTTTTAAAACTGTCCACTGTTCCTGCTCTGACCACATCCTAAGGAAGTCTATTCCACAGATTCACAGTTCTTCTTACAGTAAAAAAGCTTTTACGCTTCTGGAGACTGAACTTTTTCTTCTCCAGTCGGAGGCAGTGCCCCCTTGTCTTTTGAGGGCATTTTACATGGAACAGTTTTTCACCGTATTTTTTGTATGGCCCATTTATATATTTGTATAGGTTATTCATGTTCCCCCTTAGATGTCTTTTTTCAAGACTAAATAAATTCAATTATTTTAATCTTTCTTCATAACTATGGTAAGACCCTCCATATCCCTTATCAGTTTAGTCCCTCTCTTCTACTTTTTCCAGCTGCAGTGCGTCCTTTCTATGGACTGGTGCCCAGGACTGAACTGCATATTACAGATGAGGCTGCACCAACGCTTTGTAAAGTGGTAATATTATACCCCTGCCTAGTGAGTCCATGCCTCGTTTAATACACGACAATATCCTGGTGGCCTTAGAAGCAGCTGATTGACACTGTATGCTGTTATTTAATCTACCATCCACAAGGACACCCAAATCCTTCTCTATAAGTAAGTCTCCCTGTTACATTCCCTAGGACATATGAAGCCCGGAGATTATTACTATCAAAATGCATAACTTTATATTTATCCACATTGAACCTCATTTGCCAAGTTGATGCCCAATCACTCAGAGTCAGAGATGAGCGAATTTTTCAAAAATCAGCCACTACACGCTTTTACCACAAATAACTGCAACACTGACGTACATATATATTTTTCTTTCTTGACTGAAATAGACCACAAAACAGTTTTACCACAAAAAACTTCAACAGTGATGTGCGTACATATTTTTCTTTCTGTACTAAAATAGGCCACTACATGCTTTTATCACAAATAACTGCAACAGGGACGTACGCATATATTTTTCTTTCTGTACTAAAATCGTCCACTATACGCTTTCACAACAAATATCTGCAACAGTGATGTGCGTATATATTGTTCTTTCTGTACTAAAATAGACGGCTATACGCTTTTACCACAAATAACTGCAACAGTGACGTGTGTATATATTTTTCTATCTGTACTGAAATAGCCCTCTACACGCTTTTGCCACAAATAACTGCAACATTGAAGTGCGTATATATATATTTTTTTGCACTGAAATACACCACTAAACGCTTTCAACACATATAACTCCAGAAGTTAACTGCGTATATATATATATATATATATATATACTGTATATTTATTTTTCCACAGATATAAGCCACTAAAGGCTTTTCAACATAGCACTTGCACTCCAAGAACAAATTGCTGGAATGACAGAACTGTTTAATGGCTATTTGGATCTCCAAACAATCTTTCACTGCACTTGTAAATCGCTTTTCTAGCACTGTCCCTAGCGCCTTCTGACCTCATTCCCTGCACTAAGATGCTGTGAAATGATTCCTCCCTATCTTTTTCCTGCACTTATACATAAATAATTTCTTCAGATTTTTTTTTCGCAATGAAGTTTTTCCTATTGCTGTCCCTAGCGCCATCTCACGTCTGTCCCTGCATTTAGAACACTGGGAAATGTCTGATTCCAAAATGTGAAATCACAGGGCTGGCTGCTGATTGGCTGCATGCAGGCATGCCAATCTGGGTGATCCTTCCTTCCCAGAGTTAGTTGCACCATGTCCTCAGTCCTCACATATGTAGCCACCATTTTAGGAAAAATTGCAATTCGTTACCACGAAGCATGAGGAAATTCGCATTCATTGCGAATTTAATTTTTCCAGAAATTCGGATCGAATTCCACTTTGTCTGATTCGATTCATTCATCTCTAGTTATGATGCGAAGTTTCACGAGACTTTGCGCAGTAAAAACTTTTGCTAATCGGAGCCAATACATTCTACCGTATTTTTCGCCCTATAAGACGCACAAGCCCCATAAGACGCACCTAGGTTTTTGAGGAGGAAAATAAGAAAAAAATATTTTGAACCAAAAGGTGTAATTTTGGTGGGCTTTGAACTAATAGTAGCCTGTTAATGACACTATTATAGGGGATCTGTGGATGACGCACTGTTATGGGGGTCTATCTCTGACATTGTTGGGTCTGTGGATGGCACTGTTATGGGGCTCTGTGGATGGCAATTAATGTAGTGCTGGATGTTATAATGTCTGCCTGTAATATTGCTTTAGAATGATGTCCCTGTTTGTATATGATTGCAGGCGATGCAGTTACTGCATTTATAACTGCCTTTAATTTTCTTGTGGAGCCAAGTGGTAGGTGTAGATGATGGTGGTACAAAATCACTGTGTACCAGTCTGTCTAATAGGCTCCTGCCACGTCGATAAGTGATGTGGGGAGTCTCTTCAATAACCTCATGCAAATCTGGGTCCATCCGAGGGATATCCCAGTGTTTGGTCAAAATATCACGGATTGGTTTAGCTGCCCTATCATAGTTTGTGATCAAACATACCACCTTGATACCTTCATCCCTTCTTTCCTTTGGGGCTAGTAAGCTAGACCTATCCTTAGCTAATACTGCCCTGTATGGCATTCTCAACACTGTGTCAGGATATCCTCTTTGTAGAAATCATTTACTGAGATCAGTAGTTTGTGAAAAAAAAACTCCTGTTTAGTAGAACAATTTTTCCTTAAGCAGAGGTATTGTCCCCTCTGAATCCCTCTCCTGATATGTATGGATGACTACTCTCCCACCTCAAGAGTGAATTAGTGGAGTTCGGATTCCTGTAGACAGATGTATCTAATTCACCATTTCTATTTTTTGTGATAACAGCATCCAGGAAAGGTAAGGATATTGTGTTATATTCGTCTAAATTAGAATATCCCCAAAACAGGGAGAAAATACCCCTTACAAACATAAACAGACAGACACAGTTGGGACCCTAAATGCGTGTGTCCCGTGGTGAAACGGGTCACGCCTGGTGGGGTCCCACAGCCAGACCCTTGTTATGAGGGTGTTGGGTCTGTCTAGACACCTAAAAAGACGAGAAATGCAAAGCCTAAAATATGTGGACCCCAAGAGTCAAGAGGAGCCGCACGTAATGGTGAAGACTTACATCAGAGTCCTGTGAATCTATGCAAGGACTATGATAGTGCCTTATGTGGGTAAGATAACAAAGAAAGATCTTACCGGTGAGGATTCATAGGCAGCGCTATTCACCAAGTACAGGATGTCGCTGGAAAGCATGGTCTTTTCCAGATCATAGATTCTGAGTAAGGTGTCCTTTTGTGGCACGGGGGGTCTTCAGGTAGTCGGTCATATGTCGTAGAGAGCCTCAGGGAGGTGAACGTACCCTGTTGCACCCTACTTGACCTGTTAAGACCCTAGTGCCCTAACACGGGATCCGTGCCCCGCAAGGGGTGGTCCCGTCCGTAACCTCACCCTGGTCTAAGGGCCCTGTAAGTGGTCTGAGATAGTCTGCGCCCCCCTCCCCCCTGCTTAGTAATGCTCTATTTATTCTTTGCAGCTGAGATCAGCTCCAGTGAAAGTACGCCACGTACCACCTAGAGGCCTGAGTTAGTCTACCCCCTCCTGCTTAACAATACACTATTTACACTTTCCAGTTGAGGGCAGCTCCAACAGTGTCATCCCTTGTCCCCTGACGATTCATGGGGTTTGTTGTGACTAACCCATAGGTATGTTCAATTGATAAAACGTGTAGGTAGAGGTGAATATACCCATTTATTACAGTTACAGTTTTACTACCATCACACCAGGTGTCCATCCACGATCCAATCACCTCGGCAGGGTCTTACAGGGACCTTAGACCAGGGTGAGGTTCCGGACGGGACCACTCCTTGCGGGGCACGGATGTCCGTGATGCCTAGTAACCCCTAAAAAATAGGTCCTTTTACGGACCTCAAAAACAGAAGCACTAAAATGCCGCCCACAGGGGAGATCTCGTGCATCGATGTCTTTCTAAAACATACTATTTCTGAACTCTCTACCTTGGACTCTACCTCCATAAGGTTCAATTGTAGTAGCGAAGAGAGGTGCGCAATACAAGTATTGGAGAAAGATAAGAGAATAACGATCAAACCCTCTGACAAAGGGGGAAACGTGGTTGTTATGAACAGTCCAACTTACAGGGACATGTGTCTAGTGATTCTGAATGACAGCCAGGGGTATGAAAGCCTGCCTTCTGATCCACTCCTAGATTTCGGAGTGAGCTGCTACAAATCTTAACAAAGGTAAAATCTGACAAACTAATCAGTGCTGATGAATTCGAGTTTCTCTACCCTCCCCACCCAGTCACGGCAACATTCTATTGTTTACTCAAAGTCCACAAGGACACCTTGCCCATTATGGGACGCCCCATTGTCTCAGGAGTGGGGAACATTTCACAGAATATCGGCATGTACGTGGACCACATACTCTGCCCCTTCGTACAATCATTACCCTCCTATTTTGAGGACACAGGGGATCTGCTGACTAAACTAGAGAATATATATACATTCAACCGCACTGGTTTCTAGTCTCGATAGATGTAGAGACCCTATATTCATCCATTCCGCACAAAAAGGGGCTCGAAGCCGCTGCACACTTCCTGAGAGCCAGGGGTCAACAGTTCTCCGCACACAACAACTTTGTTCTGAACCTATTGAATTTTGTTCTCCGCAGCAACTATTTTCTATTTGACGGCCACATTTACCACCAGCTCAGAGGCACTGCGATGGGCAGTTCGTGTGCGCCATCCTATGCGAATCTGCTCCTGGGCTGGTGGGAAGAGACAGTGGTCTTCGGTGATGTACCTGGTTGGTACTCCAAGCATATCGCCCTCTGGTCCCGTTACATAGATGAGATTTTCATTCTGTGAAGCGGGTCAGAGGGTGACTTCATGAGGCTGGTCGAAGAACTTAATCATAACACTTTTAATCTTAGGTTCACCTCCGTAATTGTACGTAATCATCTTCCCTTCCCGGACATCTCCATATCCAGGGATGGTAGCGGTGGCCTACAGACTACTATCTACCATAAATCCACTGCAACAAATTCCCTGCTTAGGTGGGATAGTTGTCATCCCAACCCGCTGAAACAGGGTGTACCTGTTGGGCAATATTTGAGGGGGAAACAAAATTGCTCCGTACAAGGGCAGTTCAAGCGCCAGGCAGACGATCTGAGAAGGCGCTTCCGAGAACGCGGTTACCCCGATAAGTCACTAAAAAGG
This sequence comes from Bufo gargarizans, assembly GCF_014858855.1. NCBI lineage: Eukaryota > Metazoa > Chordata > Amphibia > Anura > Bufonidae > Bufo > Bufo gargarizans. Next base: position 9,167,704 of record NC_058088.1, read on the forward strand.
GCCTATCAAAGGGCACGGGCAGAGACGCGTACCACCCTCCTACACCCCACCCCGCGCCCAGGGATTGACTCTCAGAAAACCATACGAGTCATAGGCACCTTCGATTCAGCAGCCACCAGAATAAGGGAGATCTTAGGCTGTAACTGGGACACTCTTCTCATGGACCCGGATTTGGCCGCGGTTCTAAGCCTCCACCCCTCTGTGACTTTTAGGAGAGGCACCAATCTAAGGGACCAGTTGGTAAGCAGCCATTACAGCCCACTAGAGAGACAACACACGTGGATGGATAGCCCGGTTAGACGCTGCTACTAATGTGGACATTGCAGCTTCTGCAGTTGCCTCACCCAGGGCATTGGACCCCACGGGTGACACCCACCACATATGTGATTTCATCAATTGCCACACCACAGGCTTTATTTACCTTCTGACCTGTGAATGCGGCAAGCGTTATGTGGGGAAAACCCGCAGGGAACTATGCAAGCGTATGGGCGAACACATCGGGGACATACGCAATGACAGAGATACCCCGGTGGCGAGGCATATCCACACTGATCATGGTGGCCGGACCTTAGCCGTGAAGTTTATGGGCATCGAGCATGTCCCAAAACCTCAACCGGAGGTGGGGGGACTGGGATAAACGTATACTCCAAAGGGAATGTTGGTGGATCTTCAAATTGAATACCACCAACCCCCATGGCCTTAATGACCAGCTACAGTTCGGATGCTTCCTCTAATGGGGTCATATTCTAGACCTGCATTCTTTCCAGCCTGCACCATCTTTAGCTGGTCTGAGGCGAGTGAGCGCCATTTTGCCACCCATAAGCGTCAGACATAAGCCCAAATATACCCTCATGATAAGTGTATGACGTCTCACTGCCCACATACACTTTACTCCGTGATACCCTTTTAATATGTTTATTTATCACCCCTTTATGTGGGTTGGAAGTCAGTCACCCACTTACTCCTTAATATGGTCCCTTCTAGTTACTGTGGTTTCCCTGACTTTTAATGTCCACTATGTTGTCCTTCATTTGGTGGGGTCTGTGACCATGACCCCCCCCCCAAGTATATATGTGAGTGGTTCTGTAGTAGCTGGGCACCGACACGTTACCTAGCTCCACCCACTCAGATTAACTGAGCAATGTGTTGTATCTGCCCACTGTTTATCTGTCCATTGTGCATCTGCCCATTGCAATAGGCTTCCCTCTGGTAGCAGTGCGCATGGTCAGATTGCACTGGCACGTACCGCTAGCAGTGGGACAGCTCCTGCGCTCACCTGACCATTGGCGCGCGCTCACGTGACACATGCCGCAACACGTTATACTTGTTCGTCACACCCGCGGCCACGTCCCGCGCGTGCATGCGCGGACTAATCTCCGCCTCCCCTTTCCTTTGAAATAGAATCAGCGCGCCAAATAGCACTGCTAGACACTACGCTGCCGACATGACACATCTTGTTTGACGCTGGTTCACCTAGACGACTGCCACACGCACCCTAGGTAGAATGTACGTAGACACATTATACACTGTATACATTTCATATGACCCTTGGTGCATTGTTTGCAGGCCCCTCCCCTAATGGGGTCAGCCGGTGCATCTTTATGTGTATTAGCTTAATTAGCTTAAGACGGTTCTGTTTAGAGGGCTTTACCTTGTACCCTTATGTGTTACAGGTGCTTCTGGTTACTTGCCATACGAGCTCCAGGTATACTGTGAAAGTACGCCACATACTATTAAGTGGTCTGAGCCAGTCTGCGCCCCCTCCCCCCTGCTTAGTAATACTCTATTTATTTTTTGCAGCTGAGATCAGCTCCAGTGAAAGTACGCCACGTACCACCTAGTGGCCTGAGTTAGTCTGCCCCCTCCTGCTTAACAATACACTGTTTACACTTTCCAGTTGAGGGCAGCTCCAACAGTGTCACCCCTTGTGTCCTGACAATTCATGGGGTTTGTTGTGACTAACCCATAGGTATGTTCAATTGAGGAAACGCGTAGGAGGAGGTGAATATACCCATTCATTACAGTTACGGTTTTACTGCCATCACACCAGTTGTCCATCCATGATCCGGCAGGGACCTTAGATCAGGGTGAGGTTCCAGACGGGACCACCCCTTGCTGGGCACGGATCCCATGTTAGGGCACTAGGGTCTTAACAGGTCAAGTAGGGTGCAACAGGGGCAGTTCGCCTCCCTGAGGCTCTCTACGACATATGACCGACTACCTGAAGACCCCCCCTGCCATAAAAGGACACCTTACTCAGAATCTACGATCTGGAAAAGACTATTCTTTCCAGCGACATCCTGTACTTGGTGAATAGCGCTGCCTATGAATCCTCACCGGTAATATCTTTCTTTGTTATCTTACCCACATAAGGCACCATTGTAGTCCTTGCATATATTCACATGACTCTGGCGTTAGTTTTCACCACTCCTCTTGGGGTCCACATATTTTAGGCTTTGCATTTCTCGTCTTTTTAGGTGTCTAGTCAGACCCAACACCCTCATAACAAGGGTCTGACTGTGGGACCCCACCAGGCGTGACCCGTTTCACCACGGGACACATGCATTTAGGGTCTCCAACTGTGTCTGTCTGTTTATGCTTGTAAGTGGTCTTTTCTCCCTGTTTTTGGGATATTCTAATTTAAACCATTAAAAGTTATATTTTAACATGTTACTGCCCCTTTGATTCTCATATATTTAAGTTTTTGAGCAGTACTTCGGTGAGAGGTGCGACCGCACCATTCTCTCTTGGAGGGACGACTCTCCCTTTTTGTATTGTGTTATATTCACAATTAAATCATGAACCTATCTGGTTATTGTTCAAACTTGACACAAAAGACTCAAAGTCCCTTTTTCCCCCATTGCAAATAATGAAAATGTCGTAAGATGTACCTTGCCTAAATACCTATTTTTTAAACATCCTCCGTAACTTCGTCCCTGAATACCAGGGTCTCCTCCTACCAGCCCAGCAACAAATTAGCATACGAGGGGGCACAAGGGCTCCCCATCACTGTGCCCGAGCTGGTGGTAAATTTTGTTGTTAAAGGTGAAGAAATTCCTGGTATGGGTGAGGATACGGAGGATGAATAGGCTATAGGCATGGTACTGGCAACCTTGAGCCTGCAAAAACTGATCCACTGCCTTAATTCCAAATTCGTGGGGGATTGAGGAGTATAAAGCCTCAATATCAATACCTCTCCCACATGTACACCTTCAAGTCGTTTCAGCAGATCAGTTGTATCCTTTGTATGAGATAGCAGTGCGGTAACAAATTGTGCAAATACACAATCAATGTAGATGCCCAAGTTCTGACATGGATTACCTACCCCAGACACAATGGGCCTACTCTTCATAAGTGACATCCCCTTGTGAATCTTAGGTAGGCAATAAAACGAACAATGGAAATCTGAGGGAAAGATGGAAATAAAATCCTGTGTGATCAAATTAGATTGTTTGGCCTCATCTAAAATAAGTTTGAGTTCCCGTTTAAATGTTTGACTTGGATCTCTGGCCCGGACTTCATATGTTTCACGGTCCCTGAGAAGTATCTCACACATGTCCTTATATGGTTCTGTGTTCATGACCACCATGTTTCCCCTCTTATCAGATGGTTTAATAACAATGCTAGTATCTTTCGCAAGGAGGGAAATTGCGGCAGTCATGTCCCTGATGCAATTAGAATTTTGAGCTGATGGTTTAAGAGTTTCCATGTCCCCATGTTCGAAAATACATCAATGCACAAAATCTCCCCAGTATGATGAGGCATTTTATTGCTCTTACGTTTTAAACTAGTGAATGGCCCTTCACCTTCTTTTTGATCATCCTCTGACTCCAAGCTGTAAAATAGTTGTACGTCCACCAGTATTTCTATTGGAATACCAAGTTCAAGGCATCTTCATCTGTCCATGTGCCTAAAATGTTTATGCCACCTCAACTTACAGTTGAAAACATGTCTTTTATAATGTTGAATCTGTCCAGGTTTGGTGTAGGCACAAAGGACAGACCAAGCTCAAGAACTCGGGTCTCCTCTGTACTGAGTGTGAAGATATATTAATGACTTGTGGGCCCGATACTATTTCTGTGGTGGTTGATTGCGGCTGCTTAGGGCGTAGACTGGTGCCTGATTGAATTGGCCTAAAAAACGTGAATCACGTCTGAGGAAAATTCCCCTCTGTCGACCCTGTCCGGTGGCCCCTCGATTATAATTTTTAATCTGTTTTGAACAGGTTTCCCTTTCGGAATCCGAAAGATCGGTCTTTGCTGAGGATTGGTCAGTATTACTCTGTTATCCCTTTTATTAAATAAAGACATATATATTTTATTTTTCCTAAAATCTTAGAAGTCTCTCACAAACTGACAGTGTTTCCTCTCTTTTAGATGATGTTGGAATTTTTCCAATGTATTCTTAAGTTTTTTCTCCTTGTTAGAGAAGTCAGGTTCCTGTGAGAAAGAGTCAGACTGTACTACTTCAATACTTTCGGTCAGTTTATTGTTTAAATTCTTAAAATATTGTTTAAAAAGTAGATTTCTCTTCCTCCAATAAAAGCCGCATCAAATGTAGAGAGCTATTGGTAGCCTCTTGGTCTCATTTGGCCATAAACCCTGAATTCCTATATCTGGCTGCTGGAAATAGGGAGATATGAAGGCCCCCTAGGTACTATATTGTTTTTTAAATAATTCTCCAGGCCCTGTACCTACCACCAGGAGGCAATTTGTTCTCTATATAACTGTTTTAAGTCCTTAAAAGCGGTATGAAAGGAGAGAGAATATTTATTTTAATGAAATTGGGCAGACTAGAAGGGCCGACTAGATTGGGCAGACTAGATGGGCCAAATGGTTCTTATCTGCCGACACATTCTATGTTTCTATGAAATTGTTTTTTTGAAAAAATATCAGTTTCTTCATTGAGCCAGCTGTCGGCACTAAAGCTCAGATAGAAAATCTGCCATGCCCTACAGGGAAATTAGATTCAAACAAAAGAGGAAGGGGAGGCACAATATTGTGTCACCTTAACCCCTTAAGGACTTAGGGCGTACCGGTACGCCCTGTTTCCCGAGTCCTTAAAGGGACACTGACAGGCAAAATCAGCATATTTAGTTATATATATGACATTGCAGGTCTTATACAGTCTATTAAAAGCATCTAAGTATCCCCCCTGTCCACCTTATAAATACCGAAAAAGAAAGTTTTATAACCTGCCTGTCTCCTCACCAATCTGCCCAAGGGGCGGCGTTTCATCTCAAAATGCGCCCAGCCAGCCACTCCCAACTGCCATTCTGAAGCCCCGCCCAGCTCATCAATATTCACTTTGCTGGGCGGCGGCTACAACTCTCCCCAGTCACGATCCTGCGCATGGGCAATTGAATCCTCCTGGCATCGTTCACGTCTAATCTTCTGCGCTTATTATATCCCCAAAAAATAAAATATCATTCCCAAAATGATCCAAACATGAAATAGACATATGGGGAATATAAAGTAATAACTATTTTTGGAGGTATTACTATGTATTATAGAAGTAGAGAAATTGAAACTTGGAAATTTGCTTTTTTTTTTTGTTTTTTTTAAATTTGGTATTTTTTTGATAAATAAAAATGAATTTTTTTACTTCCTTTTACCAGAGTCATGAAGTACAATATGTGACGAAAAAACAATTGACACTGGTCAGATTTGCAAAAAATGGCCAAGTCCTTAAGGTGAAATGGGGCTGAGTCCTTAAGGGGTTAATACACTCCCAGCCCAGTAAATCAAAGAATAACCTACACTACTTGTGGAGGGGGAATGTGTGTTTAAAACTTAGCTTTCGTACAGAAGCACCATCATCTACACCTACCACTTGGTTCCACAATAAAATTAAAGGCTGTCATAAATGCTGTAACTGCATTGCCTACAATCATATACAAACAGGAACATTATTCACAAGGAATATTACAGACAGACATTATACCATCCAGCACTATATTCATTGTAAATCGCAGGGTGGTTTATCACCTAACTTGTGAATGTGGGATGGAGTACATAAGGAACACTATTTGAGAGTTTCGGAGAAGAGCAGGGGAACATTTAAATGACATTTCCCACAAGGGGGACACAGCTGTATCCAAACATATTCAGCAGAGTCATAATGGGAGAGCAAAGATCTCATTTATGGGCATTGACATGGTCAGACTACCTACAAGGAGTGGGAATTGGGATAGGAAGCTCCTTCAGAGTGAGCCTCGTTGGATTTTTTATTTGAAAACCTCAGCCCCTCAAGGTTTAAACAAACGTCTGAATTTTAGCTTTTTCCTGTAGTTTTCAACATGGCAAAGGACAGCTCATAACCCAAGGACCACCCCCCCCCCCCCGCCTTAGGCTCACACTAAATGTGACTTAGCTATGCTCACATCAAATCTTACCAGTTACGACTCCACCAGATGTGGATATATACTATGCAGGATTGTAGATATAACCCTATTATTGAAGTATGGGTAGGGCTTATGATCAATCTGATGTAGTTATACCAACTCAGTTATGCCCACAAGAAATTTTACCCCATCATGATGCCATCAGATGTGGTGGGGATAATTCCATACCTGAGAGTGGGCATAACCTCACTTATGCTTCTAGACCCTCCTTACTCCTCCTTGTATTTATATTCTTTCCCTTCCTTTTTGGCTAATTTCTCTTTTGACTAATTTCATCTTATTTATAACATTTTAATTATTAATTCTAGAATTATGATGTGATCCTTAGAGCCTTTACAGTTCAGGTGATTAGTAACTTTGAATGGTCACTTATTTTTGTTTATTTCTTAATATTTTTTTCTTCACCCAAGAGCTCCTGACCTTGCTGTATTTGACACTACAAGCTAATGGTGTATTGACCTGGTTAGATCCTACCAAATAAGACATAGGAGAATGGAGACAGAGACGCGCATCATCAGTCGCGTATTGGTGGTGTCCGGGACGCCATTTGGTCTCCTGGATACACTAGCTTATGTGTTCTTTCTCCCGCTACCTTTTCATTTGTTGTTCCACCCCAAGTGACTGTGGAGCATGCACGTCACGTGCCCGTGTCATGGTTTCAGGGGGCGGTCTTCCAGGGAGGTGCGCAAACTGAGAATTTGAACACCATCACCCATGAGCAGAGTTGCTAGTAAGCAGATACCAATACTAAATGGAGATTTCTTTAAACACTCCTGATCCCACTGGCGGCAGTGTACTGCGCAGAAGTATGCTTGATGCCTACCCAATCCCACTGGCGGCTCTCTGCATTAATGGCATACCATTTTTTCTCATCTGAGGATTAATCCATTTGTTTTTCTTTGTTTTTGATTTTTGAACTTATGTACTTTCCTTTTCTCCTGGTCCAAACTATACCACCACTGCATGGACATCAGCACCCCATCAGAACCAAATGGTCCCCTATTGATTACCGGATCTAGTATACCGCATTCAACAGAATCCAGTAAGACCTTTCTATTCCACTTTTTGCATTATTGACATCTAACTTACTTGCCATATGGTGACATTTTTACCAGCAAGGGGGTGTATGTTACAGGATAACCCCGCAATTGTTTTCTCCTGATTTATGTTGGTGTTATATTTTTATTGGAAAAAGATTAAAACCTAATTTTTAAACACACATTCTCCGTCCACAATTAGTGTAGGTTTGTATCCTCTTCAATATAAACATTTTAACTTATAACATGTCACAAACTCACCTGTCTGGGCCCCAGTAGCAAGATATCCATCTTTGGCGAGACTGCACCGAGAAAGAGGCGCTGCAAAGCCATGCTCCTTGGTGACACGATAGCATCCTTAGCAACAGGATGCAATGCTCTGTTTCTCCCCACAGCGGATATGTGTTGGAGGAAAACGGCACTAGATTGATTGCTCAGCAATTTTATTCCTGTGTGTTGTGTTCTGACTAATGAAGCACCAAGTCATGTCCTATCAGGTTCTGATCCTGGGACTCTATTGTCTATCTAAACCCCTTCTTGGCCAGATACCAATGTTGTTTATACTGTAGGTTTTTACTCCCTAGCTGTGCTCCCAGTTCTGTTCTGTGTGCGTTTGGATTGCTTATTGGGATGACATCGGCCTGCCTTTGACCTCCTTCTGTCTTGCAATTTGGTACCGTGTTTCCTGTCTGGTTCTGACTTCGGCTTCACTCTTCTGACTACCCTCTGTTGTCTTACTTGGTACTGCATTGTCTGCCTGGTTCAGACCCATTACTGTATGACATCATCTTTGTGTAGTTTCTTCTGTCTCTATGTGTTAATCCTCCACCTATCAGAGTAAGGAACGTCGACCAGTTGCGGACTTGCCGCCTAGGGCTTGCACTGCAAGTAGGCAGAGAAAGTGGTCTGGGTTCCAGTTACGGCTCACTCTCTGTGTGTTCCTGCCTACTGTGCTGACATAATATCAGTTTGATCTTACACCATTTATTCAGGAAATTTCTAATATACCCAATGCAGTATTTTGGTTTATAATTCACTTCATATCCTTTGGTATTTTGTTTGTACATATTCCTAGTTTTCCCAGTTATATCATTAATTTTATGCTTTATCCTTTTTCTTCAGAACACATATAATAATAATCTATATTCACAATGTATTTGACATATATACTGGGTGTATGTGTCCTATAAAGTGTACTCCCTGCATGCACATCAAAATACATCCTATAAAAAAAAAAATCTTCATGGTGGTGGCTTGTAGTTAGGGTAGAAGCAGAAGTGGTTGTGTGATCCAACTGTCATAAAAACAGATAAACTTAAAGGGCCCATTTAACAAACAAAGGAAACACTTCCAACATTTAACACATCTTCTTTGAACTCATAACAAAAAAAGTTTCCTGGAGCTCCATATACATGATATAAAAACACATGAAACATTATAAATGTGTGATTTCTCTCCACACACTCAGTACCTCAATTTTAACCATTCACTTTTTCTTTGCTGATATGTTTTGTTATTCACTCTTAGTATACATACACACTTTACTTGCTATATCCCATTTCTTTGTTGCAACATCACTCTCACCTAATCAGCCCCCATTGTCTGCTTTCATACTAGTACCCAGTTTCCTGGGACTCAGCAGCCCATTCATACATTATTCTGGCAAATGATACCAACGTACAAACAGATGCAAATCAAATTATTTAAAACATTCATAAAAGTACACGCATAAAAATAAAATCAATACAATGCCATGTGGACTTAATCATTATATAAGGGATGTCCCATATCATATACAATCAGTAAGTACAATGGTAATACACATATATAAATACAGTTTTCCATTTTTTTCCCTCTCTCTCACATATATACAGTACCACACATCCTCCCTAAAAGATAGCAAAGCAGCTTTTGCCTGTAAAACAGAGGAAAATAAATTACTGATTAATCTTCACTCTGTTTCTTCTTAGGCATATTCTTTAATAAACCAAATAAAAACAATTAACAATGCAACATTTCAAGTCTGATCTTAATCAATCACACATTTAAATGGGTTGTCCGGGTTTAGAGCTGGACCTGGACATACCCTTATTTTCACCCAGGCAGCCCCCCTGAGGCTAGCATCGGAGCATCTCATGCTCTGATGCCCCCCTAATGCCCTGCACTAAATCGCGCAGGGCACAGGCTCTTTTGTTTTCAATAACATACTGCCGGGTGGCAACTTCCGCCCGCCAGTGTGTTCGGTGACGTCACCGGCTCTGAGGGGCGGGCTTTAGCTCTGCCCTAGCCGTTTTACTGGCTAGGGCAGAGCTAAATCCCGCCCATCAGTGCTGGTGACATCAGCGGGGTTCCTGGCAGCCCCATGGAGAGCCCCGGTACGTCACTGGAACTCCTAAAAATGCCTTTGCCCTGCACAATTTAGCGCAGGGCAAAGGAGAGCATCGGAGCATGAACTGCTCCGATGCTCAAGTCAGGGGGGCTGCCGGGGTGAAAATGGAGGGATGTCCGGGTTCAGCTCTGAACCCGGACAACCCCTTTAACTCATAACTACATTTTCTCTCATATCAGCATACTTTTATGTATGTGTAGTAAACCCCCACTCTCCTCCCTCCCCATATTTTGATCTCTCTGAAAAAATACATTTTATCTACCGCACAGACTCCTACCTATAAAAAGGGGTTTATTCATGCAAACTTAAGGTGGTAGCTTACCTATATGAACAGAAAACAGTCAAATCTATACACTTTCCCTCATCTATAGATGTTGTGGGTTCCAATCCTGAGTTACCAGGATCAAACCAAACCTACTCTCTGTATCATCTTGAAAAAAATAATCATATTTTCACCTAAATCCCACCGCTGCCACCAATTTGTATTACCATACATTCTGAGAATCAGGAAAAAATAGACTTAACATAACTAAGGGTGTGTAAAAGTTTACTAGACTATGATAATAAAAACACAACATACATATATATATATATATATATATGTTTTTTTTTATCAGGACGCTACTTGGCATATTTATTGTGCTGCGGCCGGATTCTTGGTATATTTGTTGTGCTGCGACTGGATCTCTAGCCGGTCCCCATTATAGTGAGTGGGGGCGGATGGACTTTGGCCAGCACACGTGTGCACACTGTAGTATGGATCTGGCAGGCTGTTCTCTTCCCCTGGTTATGTAGAAATATTGGGTATTCCTATAAGGATTTTGTTGAAATTTAAATCCAAATACAAGCAGAAGCCGTTACTGTACCATTAAATATACTTCTGATTTAAAAAAGACACAATATAATCAAGTAAAACACGACAAATGTAAATAATATGTCCAGAAAACTCTGGGTACACAGTAAAGAAAGTGAGGGGAACTTGGCTTTATTCTTCTTGAATAGATGGAACAGGGGATTATGTAGACATCGAGGGTTTCCCTTGAATCAATAGTAGCCAAAGGAATAAGGTTTTGAGCTGAGGGACAAAGGCCACACATTTTGCTTCTAATTTTGTTATCCTTGTTTTTAGTGATGGTTTGCCAAACATAAATACAAAAAAAACAACAAACAATATGCACAAAAGTAAGTAGCATTGTAGAATATACATATGAGAGACAAGATATTGACCATACCCTAAAAGAGTATATAAGCTCACATTTTACCCAGTTGACAGACTTTGAATGGAGTGCATTAATAGGCTGAGAGAAGAAAGGATTGTCATTCAACAAGCTGCTTACTGCCTGATGACATACCTGTCAGCAGGTGTTGGGAACACACACACACTGAACACGCTGCGGACGGCCAAGACAGACCACCATTAGAGAGGATCATTTGATCTACTGACAGACATAAGCAGCTGCCTGGGTTTTATTTTCTCTGCCCAGAATATTTCCAGGGACCTATCAGAGGTAAATTTGGTGTCATGGTACCCATTACATGTCCTACTATTGACAGCTAACCGCTGTCATCTTTGTTTTCAGTGGTCTTCTGAACGAGATACCTGGATTGAAACTGTATCATCTTTAGGGATGAATTAGTGATGGGCGAATCTGTTCCATCCTGCTTTGGACGAACACGATTCTTTAATCTCTATGACTGAATTTCATTAAAATCCCAATCTCTGTACATGCAGTAAAATGTATGTGCTCTGATGTATCTAGATGGCCATAATTATTGAGACATTGTGCATGTGCTGTTAATTTGAGTACTGTGCATAAATGTATATCATAACAAATCTAATTGTTAAGGATTGTGGTGCGTGACACGAATCATTCTAAAATACATTCATGCATGTGCCACTTCTCACAGTAAAGGCACTTCAATCCTGCCTTTGTTGTGTAGCAACAGAATGCCCCAACTTCTGGTGTGATGATCTGGGATCCATAGCATACAGCAGTCAATCCCCTCAAGTAGTGGTATGAGGGCCACTAAGAGCTCAGAGATATGTGCAAGACAACCTGTGTCCACATGTGTTCCTCTCATGGCAGGGCTTCCAATTCTCATTTTTCAGCTGTAGGAATCTCTTCGCCAGATTACAGCACTTCATTGTCATACTTGGTCACCAGATTTATTTTCAATTGAGGGGGAATAAGATTTGGAAACTTAAGAGTGTGAAGGATGTACAGGCCCAGCTGCAACACCTGTGGGCAAATGTGCCTTCATCCAAACAGGGTACTAGAGTCTCCTTTCAATTGTACAGTTTCCCCCCAAAAAGTCTCCTTTTGCTCCAATATTGTAATCACTAACAGACATCATCATTACATTCACAGATAAACATTCAATCCACTTCAACAACTCCTGGTTGGTGTGTTATTTTTTTTGCCATTGAGTGTGTGTGGGTAGTAGTGGCTCTGCCTGTTACAGTCAATTCTATGGCGGATACTTTTAGAGAGTTAGAAACATTATTACAAAAACAACTTAGACAAAAGTGGGAAATTAAATCACTTAATCAATATTTAAATAGTCAAAAAAGAATGTGAGGACGAGCACTCTCACAATTGGGTGGATATCAGGCCAAACAGGTTTTTCTATCATTATTATTTTCCACAGGACGGATAGAGACTGTCAAATTGTTTGATATCATTGAGCATCCCACTGTGGTCAATTGAATGGATGTATATTATTTTATTGTATTATTGTTTTATTTATTTTAGCTAATCAATTATATTAGGTTTTCAATAAATGTATGCCAATTGTGAGAGTGCTCGTCCTCACATTCTTTTTTGAAAATTCTATCCACTTTTGAGAGGTAGGGTGTCCTCTCTTTGGATTTGCAGCACCACATCATATAGCTACATAGAGAGCAGCCACCACCAATTTGATTCCTTCAAATATTTAAATAGTGGTTCAGTTCCAAAAGGTCTATTATTGTCTAAAAATCCAGTACAAAACAAGATTTGCACAATTAAGAATTTAACAAGGAATGGGACACCTTCCTTATGACACAATCTTTATTATTAATATGCATGATTATTAAAAGAAGAACACAAATCTTAGATGAAATTACAACACAGATTGAAAAAATGAAGGATAGTATAGATAAATTTCCCCAGGATGAAGAATTCAACAGATGGCAAGAGAGGATATGCAAAGGGTTGGATAAGTTAGAACAATAAAAGGTGAAACTCGAAAAATTAGAATATCATGCAAAAGTTCATTTATTTCAGTAATGCGACTTAAAATTAGAAAATTGTGAAACGGTTCAATATTCTAGACTTGAAGTGTCACACTCTCGTCAGCTAATTAATCCATACCCCCTGAGCAAAGAATACCTGTGACTTTGGAGTTTTCATAAGTTGTAAGCCATAATCATCCAAATTATAACAAATAAAGGCTTGAAATATCTCGCTTTGCATGTAATGAGTCTCATATATTAGTTTCACCTTTTAAGTTGCATTACTAAAATAAATTAACTTTGCACGATATTCTAATTTTTCAAGTTTCTTCTGTGAATCATAAATAAGAAAACAAAGAAATATAGATACAAAGAGAATCAGAATAAAATATAAGGTCATACCCAGCAATACATGATACAAATACAACAAACACAGACACAAAATAATGAGAGGAATAAAAACATACAATACAATATCCCAACCACTAACATATATGAAGCACTATCAAGTCCACATTTTTTAGACAAAGCTCCACCACATCACAGAGCACGTACACGACAAACACGACAACACTCTCCGGAACAAAGAAACCAACAATCACCAATTCAGAGACACAAATACATGACATACAGATACACGGATCATGAACACAACTATGGGAAAAACAAATCACCGGGATACCAACAGAGACAAATGTATACACAGAATATATCACCAACAATTACAGACACAATCACAGAATTACCGTTAATATCCCAAACAACCAATGTACAACAAAGAAAAAAGATGCACAGACGTAAGGGAAGAAGGCAACACGTACAGGAAACATAAAACACGAATGTAGAAGACACAATTAGTTTAAGTAAGATAAAGTAACCACTGCACAAGAAAGACTATTAAATAAAGGTTTAAAGTTTTCACCAACAAACATCTTAAATAAATTTGCTATGTACATTGGAGTAGAGAAATTTATAAGAAAATTGTGTCTGAAAAAATATTATATTAGGAATCCTATAACGAGGAGGGAGACCATATATCAACATACTGAATTAAAACAGAGATCCAAAAATTACCCTAGACAGGAAATAGGACAAGAGATAGCCACAATCAAGAAATGTGTTCAAATGGACATAAGGAAAATGAAAAATAAAACACATAACTATAATCTTACTAGGGAGGAAGTAACAGCAATTAAACAAGAAATTGAAAATATAATAATACGCCCAGCCGATAAAGGGGGTGCTATTGTAATTCAAGACAGTGAGAATTATCATAGGGAATGTAGAAGACAATTATTGGATCAAACCACGTATGAATGGTTAACAAATGATCCAACAAAAAAATATCATATACTACTTGAGTATTAAAATAAAGGATTGCATAAGGGTATCCTATTACAATGGGAGCATAAATATTGGATATCAACTAACAGGTAGGCGCTGAACTTTACAGATTTATAGTAAAAGGCGCTACCTAAATGTGAATAAGTGTGATCACAAGAGTGCTTTGCCAGTGTGAGCGCTACATATGAGACATAAGTGTTATTTACACAACGTCTATCAGCATTGCCAGACATTGATTCAACACTGAAACTAGCATTGCTGGAGCGCTCTGCCAGTGTGAGCGCTATATAAGAGACACAAGCGATCCTTTATAAAATCAGCACCGCCAACCAGCATTGAAACAAATCATACCCTCACTTGGCTTACTTTCACACTAGCGTTTTTCTTTTCCGGCGCTGAGTACCGTCCTAGGGGCTCAAATCCATAAAGAACTGATCTGTTTTTTCCAAATGCATTCTGAATTGAGAGTAATCCGTTCAGGATGCATCAGGATATCTTCAGTTCAGTCTTTTTGACTGATCAGGCTTTTCAGAAAACCGTAGCATGTTGTATCCAAAAATCCTGAACACTTTGACTAAACGATCCGGTCTTTTTCCCATTGACTTGCATTAACGCCGGATCCGGCGCTGTGTGTTCAGTCAAACCGGATCCGGCTTTTGCATGTTAAACCCGAAAAATGTGAAAAAAAAGTTAAAGTCCATAAATGGCGGATCCGTTTTTTCCAATGCATTTTTTAATTGTGATCAAAATCCTGATCAGGATTCAAATGTAATCCGTTTTCACACTTTTTTCCGGATCCGGGGGGAAGTTCCGGTATTCGGAATTGAACGCCGGATTTAAACAACGCTACTGTGAAATATCCATCAGAGAAAAAATAAATAAATTATTGATGACAGTTTTTTGAATGTTTTTTTATAAAATATCAACATTTTCTTGTATAAATTGGATATAACCATTTTTCTAAAGGAATTTGATATAACTATCTCAAGTGTGTTTTATGCTAATTATTGACCTCCCCTTTCTTAGAATTTTTTTCACCATAATCATGTGGACAAATTGAGATGAATTCATGTTTGAATGTGTTTTTGCATATTTATTTGCACTTGATATAATGGCGGTATTGAATGTTGACTACTGGTCTTTTATACTACTGAATCATATTTGATGAATGGTCAGTGAATACAGAGATCCTATTTTTATGTAACTTTTATGTAAATAAATTTTCGATTAAATAAGGTGTGCCGATATACAATACCTAGAAGGTGGTGTGCCTATTAAACATTTTTTTCACTATTGGATTTTCAAAGGCTGGGTTTTTGGTTTCCCAACCAAATAGAGCACCCATCGATCACCAGGGTGAACAGTGTGAGCCCCACTATTTTTGCTATACAAAATAAAAATTGCCAGTCTTATATTGCACCTCTGTTTACAAAGTAACTCTTTCCTTGAATTTTAGTAAACAGAGGTGGCGAAAAATATGGTAGATAGATTATTACAACCTATAGTAAAAGAAACTTTTTTATACAAAAAAGATAATACACAGATTAAAGAAAATATTGAGAAGTTAGAATACCAACCACATTGAATATTGGGTACCTTGGATGTAAATTCATTATACACAGTGATAGATCATATACAGGGAATATAAGCTTTGAGGAAAAGGTTGAAAATGGATGGAAAGTTACCCAAGGAACAAATAGAGTTCGTGGTAGAAGGAGTAGAATATACAGTGGGATGCGAAAGTTTGGGCAACCTTGTTAATCGTCACGATTTTCCTGTATAAATCGTTGGTTGTTACGATCAAAAATGTCAGTTAAATATATCATATAGGAGACACACACAGTGATATTTGAGAAGTGAAATGAAGTTTATCGGATTTACAGAAAGTGTGCTATAATTGTTTAAACAAAATAAGGCAGGTGCATAAATTTGGGCACCACAAAAAAGAAATGAAATCAATATTTAGTAGATCCTCCTTTTGCAGAAATTACAGCCTCTAAACGCTTCCTGTAGGTTCCAATGAGAGTCTGGATTCTGGTTGAAGGTATTTTGGACCATTCCTCTTTACAAAACATCTTTAGTTCATTCAGGTTTGATAGCTTCCGAGCATGGACAGCTCTCTTTAAGTCACACCACAGATTTTCAATTGTATTCAGGTCTGGGGACTGAGATGGCCATTCCAGAACGTTGTACTTGTTCCTCTGCATAAATGCCTTAGTGGATTTTGAGCAGTGTTTAGGGTCATTGTCTTGTTGAAAGATCCAGCCCGGCGCAGCTTCAGCTTTGTCACTGATTCCTGGACATTGGTCTCCAGAATCTGCTGATACTGAGTGGAATCCATGTGTTCCTCAACTTTGACAAGATTCCCAGTCCCTGCACTGGCCACACAGCCCCACAGCATGATGGAACCACCACCATATTTTACTGTAGGTAGCAGGTGTTTTTCTTGGAATGCTGTGTTCTTTTTCCTCTATGCATAACGCCCCTTGTTATGGCCAAATAACTCAATTTTAGTTCCATCAGTCCACAGCACCTTATTCCAAAATGAAGCTGGCTTGTACAAATGTGCTTTAGCCAACCTCAAGCGGCACTTTTTGTGCTGTGGGCGGAGAAAAGGCTTCCTCTGCATCACTCTCGCATACAGCATCTCCTTGTGTAAAGTGCGCCGAATGGTTGAACGAGGCACAGTGACTCCATCTGCAGCAAGATGATGTTGTCGGTCTTTGGTGCTGGTCTGTGGGTTGACTCTGACTGTTCTCACCATTCATCGCTTCTGTCTATCCGAGATTTTTCTTGGTCTGCCACTTCGAGCCTTAACTTGAACTGAGCCTGTGGTCTTCCATTTCCTCAATATGTTCCTAACTGTGGAAACAGACAGCTGAAATCTCTGAGACAGCTTTCTGTATCCTTCCCCTAAACCATGATGGTGAACAAGCTTTGTCTTCAGGTCATTTGAGAGTTGTTTTGAGACCCCCGTGTTGCTACTCTTCAGAGAAAATTAAAAGAGGAGGGAAACTTACAATTGACCCCCTTAAATACTCTTTCTCATAATTGGATTCACCTGTGTATGTAGGTCAGGGGTCACTGAGCTTACCAAGCCAATTTGAGTTCCAATAATTAGTTCTAAAGGTTTTGGAATCAATAAAATGACAACAACAGAGACCAAATGTATGCACCTGCCGAATTTTG
This sequence comes from Bufo gargarizans, assembly GCF_014858855.1. Lineage (NCBI taxonomy): Eukaryota > Metazoa > Chordata > Amphibia > Anura > Bufonidae > Bufo > Bufo gargarizans. Next base: position 9,185,280 of record NC_058088.1, read on the forward strand.
TTTAAACAATTATAGCACACGTTCTGTAAATCCAATAAACTTCATTTCACTTCTCAGATATCACTGTGTGTGTCTCCTATATGATATATTTAACTGACTTTTTTATCGTAACAACCAACGATTTATACAGGAAAATCATGACGATTAACAAGGTTGCCCAAACTTTCGCATCCCACTGTATATTAAGACAAAATTATTTTTATTATGAATCTGAATACTATCTACAAAAGAGAGTTACCGCCATTGGTACAAGATTTGCCCCCAGTTATGCCAACCTCTTTATGGCGTGGTAGCCGGTAGGACAACATCATCTTACCCAAACTGGGGAAAAATCTTGTATTCTGGCAACATTATACAAATGATATATTTATTTGGCAAGCTTCTAAAGAGGACTTAGATGGCTTTTTGAAAGAAATTTACAACAATGAAAATAATCTTAGATTTTCAGCGAATATAAATAAGAATCAATAGAATTTTTGGATCTATTGATTTCAGTACAAAATTCACAGGTGATCTGTAGTACCTATCAAAAACTAGCAACCAGAAATAGTTATATATTATATTCAAGTTGCCATCTACCTAGATGGCTATTAAATATCCCCACAAGTCAACTGTACAAATAATGATACATTTGAAGAGGAAGCCGAACTAATGAAAAGCCAATTTATACCAAAAGAATCGCCAATGGAAGCTATTAATGCTTCCTTAAGTAAAGTTAGATCAATAGAAAGAACGTCCTTCTTCACACCCATCATCCATAATGAGGTGGAGAAGAAAGAATCCATACAAATAATTTTACCTTTTCAAGCTCAGTACAAACAAGTTAAAAAAGTCATAAAAAAACATTGGCACAATATATTGAAAGACAAAATATTTGGTGAATTCAATTCAACCACACGATGTATATTGTATACTAAAGCTCCTAGTTTAAATTTTAAAGTTGCCCCAACAATCAGATCTAGTAAAATAACAAAAAAATCTACAGCAGAATGGTTTGACCTGAAAGGTTTCTTTCGATGCGGAAAATGTAACAACTGTAAAATCACTGCATTTCCAAAGAAGACCACTAAATACAGTCTACTCAGAATTATTTTTATTTGGATAATAAAGTGTTTATCTTGCAATTTTATATATAATAATATATATATATATATATCCAACCACTTTAGACATTATCACAATAAAGACCCATCTATACTTACCTTTGCCGCTATAGAAAAAGTAAAGAAAGATTGGAGAGGGGGAAATCATATAGAGCATATGTCCACAACTGAATCAAGAAGAATATATGAGTTTGATACACTGATACCCGGATACTCGGAGGACTCAATGCAGAACTTGAAATATTTGGGTTCCTGTAAAATAATGGATGGGTGCCTTTTATTTGAATGTACTGGCACACAGAATTACCACCATAGTCCCTTAATATATGGGACCGATCGATATTTGTAGCATGTAAAATATCTGGAGGTGAAATCAAGTCTAAAAAATCATATACCTGAACAAAGACCGGAATTAACCTGAAGAGAGGTGGGGCTGAGGAGGGAGTAAAAATTCCAAAGCACCAGTGATCACGATGGCCTTCACGATGGGACGCCACAGCACCGGGCCGCAAGAGTAGAAGTGATGTACTGCTGAGTAACCTACATAGAAGGCAGATAAGTAAAACTGAATTATATTCATATAATCATGTATAGTTATAGAACATCAAGGATATATATATAAAAAGGAAAAGATTGGCAGCACCGAAAAATAAAAAATGTAAATAAACGGGTGCCATGTCATAGGGTATAGGCTATTAGCCCAGAATACAAATGGAAAAATGGACAGCACTCCAAAGCTATAAAATATAGAAACGTTTATTCACTAATGTGGAACAAATTGGCAGCAGCGACGTTTCAGCTCATCCATTGATCTTGAGAAATGCTCTATGGATGAGCCGAAACGTCGCTGCTGCCAATTTGTTCCACATGGGTGAATACATTTTTCTATATTTTATAGCTTTGGAGTGCTGTCCATTTTATATATATATATATATATATATATATATATAGAGAGAGAGAGAGAGAGAGAGAGAGAGAGAGAGTTTTGTATAGAGGTGGCTCACTCCCTGAACAATGAATAGGGTGGGTGCACCTACAGAAAAGATTTCACCCAATCTTCAAAAATGGTAACAATATAGAAAAATTAGTAGGGCACACCTACAGTTGGGTACACATAGGAGATTTATTAAACATTTATTCATACAACGGTATATAATAATATCACATAAAAATAAATTAAACAAATATTAGCATGCGGTTACTGCGTAGATAAAAAATAAAATCGCTTATAATGTACAAAATGTCACTGAACAGAGTAATCCTAAATAGAGGGGTCTTTTCACTAAGTATTTCTCCAAGTTGTAATATTAATATCGCAAGTCTAATTCCTCAGTCCGCATAAAGTAAAGTTCCCAGAGCAGTTTCAATGTAATAGAAGAGTAATTTTGTTACTTATATTTCTTTTACTTGAGTCACTTTCTGTGTGTATATCGATTCAACATTTATTTGTCTACTCACACTTATGCTGGCTGTGTTGCGGTTTACCGTGGCGTCCCACGTATGGTCCGCTTGCAGTCAGCGGTATCGCTTCCTGAGTGTGGATCCAGGGATCTTCGGTAGTGAATTGCAGGGGTGCAGTAGATAAAGATTTGTATGTGAAATCACTGCCAGGTGCTTGAATCAAGCTGCAGGTTTGTTCTTACTCCGGCAATCAGAGTTTGCTTTCTCCTGCCAATTCTTTTTAATACCAATCCCTCTCCTTGTGGTTAGTTTGAAGCGCTTCAATGTTCCAGCTGCATATCCAGTCTTATGGGATCCTCTCTCACCAAACGCGTTTCGGAGTTGGCTACGACTCCTTCATCAGTGGCACATGATGAAGGAGTCGTAGCCAACTCCGAAACGCGTTTGGTGAGAGAGGATCCCATAAGACTGGATATGCAGCTGGAACATTGAAGCGCTTCAAACTAACCACAAGGAGAGGGATTGGTATTAAAAAGAATTGGCAGGAGAAAGCTAACTCTGATTGCCGGAGTAAGAACAAACCTGCAGCTTGATTCAAGCACCTGGCAGTGATTTCACATACAAATCTTTATCTACTGCACCCCTGCAATTCACTACCGAAGATCCCTGGATCCACACTCAGGAAGCGATACCGCTGACTGCAAGCGGACCATACGTGGGACGCCACGGTAAACCGCAACACAGCCAGCATAAGTGTGAGTAGACAAATAAATGTTGAATCGATATACACACAGAAAGTGACTCAAGTAAAAGAAATATAAGTAACAAAATTACTCTTCTATTACATTGAAACTGCTCTGGGAACTTTACTTTATGCGGACTGAGGAATTAGACTTGCGATATTAATATTACAACTTGGAGAAATACTTAGTGAAAAGACCCCTCTATTTAGGATTACTCTGTTCAGTGACATTTTGTACATTTTAAGCGATTTTATTTTTTATTTTTATCTACGCAGTAACCGCATGCTAATATTTGTTTAATTTATTTTTATGTGATATTATTATATACCGTTGTATGAATAAATGTTTAATAAATCTCCTATGTGTACCCAACTGTAGGTGTGCCCTACTAATTTTTCTATATTTTTCTATATATATATATATATTTAAATACTGTATATGTATATATTATCTGGTGGTCAAATTAATTTGATGCGTTGGTGATATAGTGTTCAGAAATCAAATAATTATTAGTACTTCTTTTTTATATAAAATATTGTTTAATTTAATGCCACCTTTGATCATTGTTGGTATCAGTGGGAATAAAGAGCTGGCCAATTAGGAAAATACTTACCACATAGGAAGATCTAGCGACATCATAGTACTCTCCAGGGGCGTACATAGAAATCATTGGGCCCCATAGCAAGAATCTGAATTGGGCCCCCTAATTCCACCCACTACCCATCCCTGGCCCATCCCACCACCTGCCCTTTTTTGTTGTTGTTTTTTTCCGTTAAGGCGCTCACCGTACAGGTTCTTTTTTTTAATAGTGCAGACATTTTCGGCCGCGGCAATACATAATATGATTTTTTTTTATTGTTTATATATTTTTATATGTAAAATTGGGGTGATTTAAATGTTTAATATATCAGTGTTTGTTTTGTTTGTTTTTTCACTTTTTTTTTTAAACTATGAATCTATACATTTTTTTACTATTAATTGATCGTGGGACCTGAGGAGTTAAATTACTAGGGGGTGGTGCACTGTCCTGAGTCCTCTGAATAATAATGAGCCTTATAGAATAGTGTTCCCCAACCCTGCAGAAACTCAGCTTTCTGCTGCCCTCTTCCCCCCACTAACCATCCCCCCATGACACAGTACTCCAAATTAGCAATTAAACTGCAGAGTTCATTGGGGGGGGGGGGGGGGGGCTGGGGCACACTGTCCTCCTAAATCCTCTATATAATAACCCTTTTAGAACAGTGCCCCCCCAAACCTGCAGGAACTTTTCTTGCTGCTGCTGCTGCCCTTTTCCCACAATACCCATCCCTCACCACACCCTGTGAACTTTTTTAAACATAGAGTCTGTCACTCACTGCTGTGAGTGTACAACTTACTTTGTCCTTGGTGGCAGATTTGCAGTGGCACGCAACAGGCAAGGGGCATGCCAGCGATGCTGGGGGCTGGTTGTAGTTGGGATGGGACTTGGGTCTCAGTGGAACTGGTGGCACGTGGCAGTATGAGGCAGGTGGTGGCAGTGGCAGCTGCAGCGCGTGACGTGAGCGCGGTAAGCACAAGCCTGCCGTCCTGCCCATCCAGCCGCCTGCACAGTTCTGCTCTGATCTGCTGCTGTCTTCTGAGCCTGCGACTCACACACTGGCCAATCAGCAGCAGGAGCTTTGCACCGCTAAATGCTGATTGGCCAGTGCAGAGCGAGTGCCCAGAGGAGAATGAGCGGCATTGCGGTATGTCACTGGCTGGGTCGAGGGAGGGGGGGGGGCTGAGCAGAGGGGAAGCAGGGCCCGCCCAAGCTTTAGATAGGGATCGGGACGGAAGACTGGCAATGATTAATACAAAACTACAGACATAGGGGCGGAGCCTTTCATGCACTCCGGGCCCCCCCTTGCCACGGGCCCCATAGCAGCTGCGTGCGCTGCCTATATTGGCGGTACGCCACTGGTACTCTCCTCGCTCTTATTCTCTGGGATGCCGGCTGTCTTCTCTTCCGAGAGCACTGTGACGTATTTGCCACTGGCGCAGTGAGAAATGTATACTGTCAGCCTGTTTAATAGGGATAATTGTGGGGACAGAAACCCTTTAACTTATGCATCACCCCTTTCTTCTCATAGATTGTAAGCTCTTGCGAGCAGGGCCTTCATTCCTCTTATTTTAATTATTAACTTGTTTGTTGCTGTGTAATGTATGATTTAGTTTGTGCATGAACCCTGCTGCACAGCTGGATGCATTTTCACTATAAGCTGGGAGTGCCACCCTTCTGCCAGCACTGTACTGCTGTGACGTCCTTTCCGTTACTTCCCACTACGTCTGTTTTCAGCTCCGGCGCTCACAGAACAGATAAGAAGGGATAACTCACACTTACATACATATAGGAGGCTCCTGTGATGTTCAGAAGCTGTGTAGAGGCAGTTCTTTCATCAGGCTCAGGATCTCGGCTAGCTCTGACACCCCGCCTTCCTCTCAGACGTCTTCTGAGTCTCTATTACCAAGGACGGATCTTTCCAGACAACAGGCAGTGGACTACAAGTTAGGTGGGAATGAGACCCCTAACAGTCATGACTTAATAGCATTTTTCAGGTGGATGTATAGATCATTTTTAAATAAAGTGATTTAGAAATTTGTTAGTTACACCATTCTCTATTAAATTAAATTTGTGTGAAAGTACAGTCATTCTTTAAGTCAACCAGTACCCTTGGCTGAAATTCATGCAGTAGCCCAATCCTTATTTACACTTGGAACCCCTAGTTTACTTGCTGAATGTCTCTTCGACACACCTAGGCAGGCGACCACCCAGACGGTGAACAGCTGTTAAAATACTTATAGCTAAATATTAAAAACAAACTGACCCTCTTCCCCAATTAGCCCTCGTGTAAAGATTCCAGGAACTTTGTTTCATAGAGTATTTAAAGGGAAAATTTTATCAGAAAGTGACCTATTGCTTAAATCACATTTAAAATATGTTAAACATATTATCTAGAATTTTTGGTGTTTTTTTTTTAGCTTTTTCTGTGTGACTATCTATATTTATATCATCATGCAATTTTCACACTGATCATGTCATAATTTCTTGTCCTGTACAGGTAACCTCTCAGTAGTGATCTCGTTATCACCACAGGCAGAATTAGGGCTCTGTCACATGAGCGGATGCCGTGCGGGTAATCCGCTGCATGAAAGAGAGCCAAGCCCTGATCGGGACAGCAGAGATACGGAGCAGTAACATGATTGATTATTATCTGTGCCTGTATTTTACTAGTGATGAGCGGCAGGGGTCATATTCGAATTCGCGATATTTTGCGAATATTTTGTAGAATATTCGTTGAATATTAGCAAATTCAAAAATTCGCTGATTTTTTTACTTGGAAAATCGGCAAGGTAATGATTGTGTAATATGCAAAATTTTGTAATTCGAATTTTTGGGGATTCAAATTTTTTATTGCGAATTTTTTAACACAACTATTAGACAAAGAAGATTATAGCACTATATTAGCTACCGTAAATTGCTCTATACTCAATTTTTTTTTTTATATTCGATAAATTGCTATATATTCTTGTTTTAGAATATTACGAGTATTCGAAAAAAATAATATATAGCAATATAGCGAATATTCGAAAAAAAAGAATATAGTGCAATTTAGCTAATATAGTGCTATAATCTTCTTTGTCTAATAGTTATAATTTTTTTCTCATCTGAAGTTCAGATTGGAAAAAAATTACAACTATAAAAAACTGATTATAGCACTATATTAGCTAAATTGCTCTATATTCGGTTTTTTTCGAATATTCGCTATATTGCTATAACTTTGTTTTTTCGAATATTTGTAATATTCTAAAACAAGAATATATAGCAATATAGCGAATATTCGAAAAAAAAACTAAAATAGAGCAAAATTCGCAAACACTACTACTCCTAAAGCAAGCTATAAGCAGGGAGGGATCATGTGTACTGATAAAAAAAAAAATCGAATAAAAAAAAAAAAGGGAAAAAAATATTCGAAATTACGAATATATATATCTATATTCAAAATATTCGCGAATTTTCGAAGTACCTATATTCGTGATAAAAATTAGAAATTTGAATATTCGTGATCAACACTACTTTTCACTACAAAATCACAGTGAGTTAACGTTGTCACTGTGATTTTGAAGTAAAAAGATCACAGAGAGGCAAAGAGCGTTATCAATCATGTTAATGCTCCGTGTCTTTGCTGTCCGTAACGGGCTTGGCTCTCTTTCACGGAGCGGATTACCCACACCCGCATCTGCTCATGTGAAAGAGCCCTTACAATGACAATTAACACCTCAATATAGATGACACCAAATTCACCCTTCACAATAATTGATTTAGCAACTTATCATCTTATCAGCTGCCTCCTACCTCTGCGCAGGTCTCATAAAAGTTTATGGGGTCAGCTCACATCCATTGTATCTATGGTCCTGTAATTGCTCTCAAAAGACAAGTGTAAACATATATCAGGCTTAGTGTCCAGTGTGAAAGTTGAAGGATTATATAGCATTTTTTTAAATATAGATAATGACATGGAAAAAAAATATTTAACATAAAAATGTGATTTAAGCAATTGGACATTTTCTGATGACACATTCCCTTTAACAGCTTTACTTAAATGGGTAGTGCAGTATTACAACATTGATGACCAATCCTCTGGATACATCATCAATTTTACATCGGTGGGCTTCCTCTCCAAAGTTGTTAATATAGTGGGACCGCGCTGCTCCTCATTCACACAGAGCGTTTTTCTACGAATGCAGGTATTCACTTTATCTGGCCCAAGACAGACTCCCTTCAATTGGATCGCGGTGTGCTTCTACGCAGATTAAACTCAGCAAATCTATGCTGGATCGTCGGAAGCTCCTCTGCAAGATGTCATAAACCGCACAATAGTGAGAGTACCTCCGGAACAGTTAAAATGTTCTCCTTTCTTATACTCACAGAAGTAAAATTATTTTTCAGCATATCAATACAGCAATTAGTCTTTCGCACAGCCCGACCCGGGTTTCACATATATCTTTGTCAGGGGCGAGAATCTACCACACCTAGCGTAGGAGGATATTTAACCCCCTTCCCCCCATGTTGCACAGCTGATGATTACATTATCCATCCAATTGCAAACAAAAAAATGGTTCTCCAGAAACAAACACGGCTACGTCGACCAATGACTGACTTCCAAGCACTTCATTCATAAAATCACACATCCATGTTAATCCCCTCCCCATGCTGGACAATCAGTTACTCCACACTTTCACTGCTCCGGCGCACTACAATGCCAATATTTAAAATAAATTCAAACTAAACAGGGCTTGAGATCGAATTCAATGTTCATCCCTTTAGGTTGAAGGGTGCTTAGTTTATATATCCATTCGATCTCTCTTCTATTTATTTGCATAGCTTGGATCCCCACCTCGCCAATGAGGTTTAACTAATTCCACTCCCATGAATTTCAAACCCTTCGGATTCTTTTCATGGTGCTCCTTGAAGTGCATAGAAACACTATGTGTAGTTAAACCTTTTTTAATATTCCGAATATGCTCCTGTATTCTAACTTCCAGTTTCCTGAGGGTTCTTCCCACGTACTAGAGGCCACAGGGGCACTCCAGTACGTATATCACCCCCTCATTCCTACAGGACAGACCCCCCTTCACTTTAAACTCTTGTCCACTTACTGTGGATTTCACTACTCCCACATGCTGCGTTCTCTCTTTCAAAATTCTATTTTTGCAGCCTATACAAAAGCCGCACCATGTGAATTTCTGCATGTCACTCGTTTTGGGGACAGTCGAAATTGCACTATGCACTAGACGTGTGTTTAGATTAGGAACCTTCTTATATATGATCTCTGGCCTCCTGGGTATCTCTTTCCCCAGGATGGGGTCATTCTTCAGCGTTGCCCAATTTCTTCTGATCGCATTTTTCAAAAACCCTACATTGGCATTATATTGTGTCATGAACATGAAGCGGAAATCCCTATCTTTCTTGTTCCTTTTTCCACATCAACCCTCTATTTTGCAGACTTCCAAATTATTTCGGCACTCCTCCAACTCCTCCTCCTCATACCCTTTTTCCACAAACCGTTCTTTAATCACTTTGCTCTGCTTTCTAGAATCTTCTACTTTTGTACAGTTGCGTGCTATTCTTTTGCACTGCCCTTTTGGGATGTTATTTAGCCATACATCATGATGGCAACTGGTCCTGTCAATATATGCATTCACGTCTGTTTCCTTAAAGTAAGTTCTTGTTTTTTCACAAATCTATGTATATCATTATATGTATATTGTCCCCTGATTTTTTGGGGGTCTGGACTTATTTTTTCTCTTTCTATTTCCTCTCCTACCTCTATGTGGTTTCTTTTTTGTGGGGTCGTCGTTATGTTCCTTTCGGGCTCTTGTTTCCCCATCATATTCCTTTGTACTCCTTATTGCCTGATGTGGAAAATTTTGATTATTGGGTATGTTTTTTCTTTCCTGTGCCTCCATTTGCGGGGATTCATCCTTAACTCCATAATTCTGTGGTTTATAGCTCTCTTCCGTATAATATCTACTACGTCCGGAATACTGGTCAGAATGGTAGTTGTAGTGCCTAACATATCCTCCCTCTCCCCTATAGTTTCCATTTCCTCTGTAATTGGGGGTCGTCTCCCTTCCTGTCTGTTCCTATTCCACCAGTTATTCAAATTTCCCTGTCTCCTGACATTTTCATTTTGATAATGATAGTCATTGGTGTACCCTCCGTATCCGTTTGCTCTATAATTTCCTCCTTGCTGATAAGTTCCTTTATAATTATTTTTATTCCTCCCATAGGGTTCAAATGTGCCATTTTTCCTGTCTGTGCGATTGCCCTGATTTGGCAATCCTGAGTCAGCAGTTCCTGCCTGCATTTAACTAGAAACTATGTTCTCTCGGTTTTTATTTTTCCATTTATACACTCTGTTGCTTTCATGTTCCTCACACACTTTAGCAAACTTCTTCTGTTTTTTCATTCGAATGTCACTCTCATTTTTTACAACCATCTGCTTACATTTAATACTCAAATCCTCATATTCCTTTTTATTCCCAATTTTAAACGGCTGGATTTTGTGTTGAAGTGTTTCTATGGTCTTATTGATCTGTTTTAGTTTGTTTCTGCGTATATTTATACTAAATCTCAAGACCTTCACGTCACACTCCTTCATTAATTGTTCCCATTCCAATAAATCCCCTTCATCTTCAGAGTTCAGGGGTAACTGCCATCTTAGACCATCTGGGATTTTGCATTCAGCCAGATAGCGTTCTAATGATGCAACATCCCATATGGTTCTGACTTCCCTAATCAGCTCTTTTTCCAGCTCTGCAAATAGATTAATTAAACCCTTATCTTCGTCTTCAACACATATCACTGATAAAAAGTCAACATCACACTTAAAGTTTGCTTGGAAATCAAAAATGTCCATCTTCACCGTTGGGACTCAAAACCCACAAATATAAATGCAATAAATAAGATAAAATGAGTCACTAGGTTTCAATGGTACTTGCGCTGCTGCTGCCAAAATTCGCCCCCAGTTTTGCAAATATTTTTATGGGGGCATGGGAGGAGGAAAACATCAACCCGATACTAGAAAATAAAATTGATGGAGGTGAATTGCGGTTATGGAGGAGATTCATCGACGACTGCCTCATAATCTGGGTGGGAGGGAAAAGGGGGCTGGAAGCACTCATCCAAAATTTGAATGAGAATTTGCACTTTACCAGTAGTATAAGCAATGTGGAGGTTAATTTCCTAGACCTATGTATTTCCTTGGAAAATGGAACGCTGACCACGAGAACTTACTTTAAAAGGAACCTGTCACCTGGATTTTGGGTATAGAGCTGAGGACATAGGTTGATAGATCGCCGCTAGCACATCCGCAATACCCAGTCCCCATAGCTCTGTGTGCTTTTATTGTGTAAAAAAAAACGATTTGATACATATGCAAATTAACATAAGAGTTATATCTTACTTGTGTGACCAGAGAAGTGTCATATTTTCAAGCTCTGACTCATCTCGGGTTAATTTGCATATGTTTCAAATCGGTTTTTATACACTGTAAAAGCACACAGAGCTATGGGGACTGGTTACTGCGGATGTGCTAGCGGCTATCTAGCAACCCATGTCCTCAGCAGAACATTTTAACTGTGTCGGAGGTACTCTCACTATTGTGCGGTTTATGACATCTTGCAGAGGAGTTTACGATGATCCAGCATAGATTTGCTGAGTTTCAATCTGTGTAGAAGCACACCGCGATCCAACTGAAGGGTGTCTGTCTTGGGCCAGATAAAGTGAATACCTGCATTCGTAGCAAAACGCTCTGTGTGAATGAGGAGCAGTGCGGTCCCACTATATTAACATTTTTAAATTGTGAAGAACCCACTTCATCCCAGGAGACCAGCAGCACAAGTACCATTGAAACCTAGTGACTCATCTTATCTTATTTATTCCTCTCCAAAGTTACCATCTCCTTTGATGGGGCGGCACAGTATAATTACAACAGTTCGTCCCATTCAATACTTACATTGTGCTGCCCCTGTAGAGGAGACGGGGCATATTTAATGTTGATCAGGGGGTGCCTGCTGATGTGATATTGATGACCTACCTTGAGTTTATAGGTCATCAAAACACTAGCACTGCCCTGCACAACCCCTTTTAATAACACTATGGACATGCTTTATTCAGTTTGGGATCCTTGGGATACCTTCAGTGCCCTTAACAGCTCTTGATATAGTGGAATTTCCTTGTATTGTTCTTTACTATATTCGTTATAACTAACCCCCTCCATGCCACTCGTCTTACGTGCCTATTGATGTCAGTTAATTGTTGTTTTTTCCATAGATGACTATAAGTTATACTTTCTTTTACTTTTACTTTCGTAGAATTGGCACCAGTTGTTTCTAGAGTCACTGTTCTAGCAGTACGTTTTTTGTACCTTTCGACTGTTCATCTGTTAATGTGTTATATTTCCTACTGATAAGATATACTGCTATCCTTCTTCCTATGCTTCCTATGTACTCCAATGCAAGATCCCTTTTATTTGATGTTTTGTTGACTTGACAGAATATACTCAATAAAAATGTACATTAATTTTTTTTTTTTTACTTCTAAATGTGTCAAGTTATAGTTTTAATAGTTTTAATATTTCCACTATGGCCTTGATTATTAATTGATACTACTGCCAAGTTCATTCTTCTCCTTATAGCAGCTTTCACATCTTTATTCTTTAAACTATAGATCAGGGGGTTTAGCATAGGGACGGCAGCTACATTAAACAATGAGAAATATTTACTGGAACCTAGATTGATAGATGAAATCGGCCTCATATACTGGAAGGCAATAGAAGAATAGAGACAGATGACGACTGTAAGGTGGGAGGAACACGTGTAGAAGGCTTTACGTCTGCCACTGCTAGAACGTATGGACAAGATGGTGGCAATTATGAAGATATAGGAGATGAATGTAAGGGCAAAGGGGGTAAAACCACAAACAATGACCGCTAAAGTGAGGATATAGAGCTGGAGAAGAGACGTGTCATTGCATGACAGCTTCAGAAGAGGCACAATGTCACAGAAGAAATGGTCTACCTCGTTGGACTCATAACATGTTACTTTAACGAGCATTATAAAACCGGGTGTGCCTTCAAGGAAACCACAGACCCAACATAAAGAGGCCAAAGATACACAAAGTTTAGAATTCATGACACGATGATAATGTAAAGGATTACAGATAGCAACATAACGATCATAACTCATAGCTGCCAAAACCAACAGTTCATCACAAGTCAATGACACAAAGGTAAAAATTTGCACAAGACATTCAACAACTGAGACAGTGTTATCTCCCGATATGAAAGAAGTAAGAATTTTATGAAGAGTGATTGTAGAACAACTAATGTCCAAGATAGACAAGTTGGCCAAGAAAAAGTACATGGGTGTATGGAGATGATCATCTAGACAAACAAGGAGGAAGATGATCGTATTACCTGCGAGAATGATGAGATAAATGAGCAAAACCAGGAGAAAAAAGAAAAGCTGTAACAAAGGCTGGCCTGAGATCCCGGTAATGATTAAATAGGTAATCGTGCTCACATTTCTACCATCCATTTAATCTGTAAATTTATTAAAGTAAATTTAGTAAAGTAGATTATTTCTTAAAACAAAATTTCAAAAGTAATATATATACTGTATATATCTTAATTTCTTTCAGTAATATTTTCCACGTAGAAATAACAGGTATTCCCTTAAGAATTTTGTTAAAATTTCAAGCCAGGAGTGAAAATGATTTTCAGCATTTTGTGTTACCGTATACAAGTACAAGCAGAAGCCGGTACTGCGCAGTTAAATATACTCTGCATTTAATTTAAAAAAAGAAACAATTGAATCAAGTGAAACATGACACATGTAAATGACATAGACAGAAAACTCTAGGAAAACAGTGGAGAAAACGAGGAGGACTTGTCGGCTTTTTTCTTGAATGGATGGAACAACTAACGAAAAAATGAAGCTCACAAAGTAGCCAAATAAAATGTATTATTTGTGGGAGCTTGTACCAGGTTACTTATTTAAGTTGGCCCCTTACTTACCCTACAATATAGGTTGGTACACCTAGTTTTGGCAACAGGGTCACTTTTGGTTGCTTTCTTGTATTTATTTATTGAATGGATGGAGGAGAGTAGTGAATGAGTAGGGATTATATAGACAAATTGTAATATGATGATGGTTTCCCTTGAGTCAATAATAGCCAAAGGAATAAGATTTTGAGCTGAGGGACAAAGGAACATGCATTTTGCTTCTAGTTATGAAATTGAAATGATACATTTTATGTAATAGTGTATTTCATGACATTTTGAAATTTTTATCATGTAAGTTTGTACATTGATAAGTAAAGTGCATTTGGACAGGTCAAAGCAAAAGCAGTTGAAAAATATGGGAATTCACAACTTTTTTTTTATACCGTATTCTTTGCCCCATAAGACGCACTCCCCCCCCTAAAGTTTCTGAATGTATGAATACTAATGAGCGCTTCCTCAGGGTCTCTCTGTTTCACACTCACACTCACACGTGAAATTAAACACAACCACAAATGCTGAGAACATAAAATAAGTTTACATACACCCAGCCCAAAGGCTGAGACCCCTGTGTTGCACAGCACGGTGCCCCCTTATGGATGCCAGTGGAAATTTTGCAGTAATTTACCTACTGGTGGGCACAACTAAAACTGCCTCGCCATACCTATTATTACCCTAAAAAAAAACACAAACAATTGGTTGGGAGCTTAGTACGGGCTGGCCTGCCGTGCAACACAACAGTTCACAATATTACCATGCTCTATATTATTCCCCCTCCCATAACTAGTCCGGTAGCACGTGCCTGATTATTTCTTCTGACCAAAACGCTGAACTGGATAGAGTTTGTGGGAGTGTTTATCAGCTCTCAAATGTGCAATGTCCCTTTTAGTAATGGAGTCCTTGTAGTACAGTAGCAACACTTTAAGCCTGACACAAAGCAGCGACCCTAACTATCTAGCTACAGGCCTGGTCTAAGTCTCCAACACTGCAGTGTGATGCATGTACGATCTTACCGACCTGGGTCTGCTCTTTATCCACTGATGTCTCTGAACCGAACAACCAGTCTTTCCGGCAAGCATGAGGTCCCACAGGGTATGTAGCTTGTTCCGTAGCTATTGTCAGCCTTCCTGAAAACACTCCTCCTTTCCCTGAACAGGATCTGGGTCTTGGACAACGATCAGCTTCACTTGGTTGCAGCTCTGGTCATAGAAGGGTGCTCCCACACCTGGATGTCAGGGGATTCTCTCCTCACACAGGTCCTCAGGGTCTCTCTCTGCTTCACACTCAGATGGAGGAATCTCCACTTGCTTTTCAGGCTCTGTCTGTAACTCCACCTCTCTCATGAATATGGATATATATATGCAGTCTGTAGCTGTGTTAGGAAACAGTGGCATCTTGTGGCCAAACAGCAGAATGTCAGTCCAGAACATTTAATTTAATCCACGCAGTGTTCAAACAATGAGAGTTGTTTCCCCATCTCACAGGGGTGCCAGGTGTTGGACCCCCACTGATCTGATATTGATGAGCTATCCCGAGAATAGGTCATCAATAGTTCAAAACAGATAACCCCTTTAAATAAATTTGAATGTAGTGTGGTTTATTAGGCTCCCTGTTTTGCTCGACTATGAATTACATATGAAATAATATGACTAAAATGATTCACTATCATGTAACCCCAGTAAAGGTAAACGACAGTGTCTGTAATAGTAAATGCATCCACTTCAGGGCTGAGTTCTTGTTCCAAGACAAAAACTGCGGTCTCTATATAGAAATATCCATGCTTACCAAAAGTGGAATTAGGAATAATAGTTGTAATGCAAAAGCATCAGCTATTTTGAATACACAAAATACTTAAATACTCAGGACAAACCAACATGGGTGTCCTTTTGCATGTTGCCCCACTGCCTACTTTTGTAGAATCTACCTCACCCCATGCTTGGGCAGCAGGAACTGTGGCCACTAAATATGGACCACCTTGTGCTTGCTAGTGCCCACATCACAAAGTATACTCCTGTACAGAGCTGCGATGTAGGTGCTGAATGCAACAGGAGCCACTGTGTACAGAAGCCGGTGAGAACTACATGGCTTGGTACCATCCACATCACACTGTACATCCCTGTGCAGTCAGGCGTGCACCTAGCCTTTCTGCTGCCTGAGGCGAAAACTGAAATGGCACCTCCCTTCCCAATGCCAATTTCTTAACCTAACACCTTCCTTTCAGCCCATGGCCCTTCGGCTGCCCCCCTCTTGCCCCTACATGGTGCTGCCTGAGGCTATCGTCTCACCTGGCCTCATTGGTGGTACACCCCTGTGTGCAGCACTTCCGTGTGGGCGCTGAATGCAGCAGGAGCCTCTGGCCACAGGTTTGTGAAGCAGGAGCAGCTGAGCCCCCTATTGCAAACACACCAGAGTATCCATCTAGAATATCCACCTAGAATTAGATTGTCTATGGTTTAAGTCAAAATAAATTGGTATAAGTTAGAGGAAAGCACCAGTAGGCATAATCAGTAGAGAGAGTGCATTGATCTCCCACCAAGGTTCTGTGTAGTCTTCTAGGATGTTGCAAACTAAAGAATTACTAAGATATATGGCAACTCCTTGGGTTTTCAATGTGTAAGGGGCAGCTAACCAACAGCTAATCCAAGGTGCATTGAGAGCACATGGATTACCAATTTGCCAATGTGTTTCCTTGTAAAAAGTAATGTTAGGATGGACTTGTTAGATACAGTATTTCAGGATGCATTTCCATTTTATTAAAGAGTTCAGTCCTGCAACATTCCACGACTGAAAGGAGAGTGTGTTAGTGGTAGAGCGTGTAAGCAAGATGCTGTATTGGAGGGTACTCATCCAAAGCCAGTCAAGGTGGTCACAATGGTAGTGAGAGAGTTAGAAATCCTGTCTTGGGGAGCATAGAAAGAAGGAAACAGGTTGATCTGGTAAATGTTGTCGGTGTGGTAGTCTGCATGTCCATATGGAAAGGAACCATTAGAACAGTAGAGATCACGCCAAACTAAACATAGAACAGAGTGAAAAACAATAACATTGTACTGGTGATACCCACTATGACGGGCCAAAAGTAGCTGGATTAGCATTCATTTTGAGGGTTGTTTCTTCTTGGAAGGTCTGGTGGCAGAAAGTGGGCTTGTACAGATGCAGGGTAAACAATGAAACATGGCTGTCTTCTGTCATCTTAGGTCTGACATCTGGGTTCAAAGCAAATGTATAGATATTTGCATGCAAGAAATAATAGTTTTCATTTCTCAAAAACCACTGCAGAGAAATTCTCCATGAATACCAACTATATGTTGTTAGTAGTATGCTCTGAAGGATCTTTTCTTTGGTTTGGTACTGTAATGTAGATATTTGGTTATGCCAAGCCAAGCTTGGTCTAAGAGCTGCCAGTGCACTATTTCAATGAATGGTACTATAAGTCTGTTCTAAAAGAACATCCCCAGAGCCAATGATAAGTCTTGGACCAAAAAGTAGAGAGGTCTATCTTTTTAATAGATTTGATGATTCTGATAAACCAGAAATTGCTCTTGTGTCTCCTGTTCTCCAAGTCATCAATTTCTGCTGAGGAGCTGACAGATGGTGATATCAACATGGTAGGTCATTTGGTTGGTTGTGGTAATATTTATTATGACTGAGGCTCTTTGTGCTTCCAGTTCTCCCAAATGTTGTGAAAGTTGGCGATCTGAAGCAGTGCTACAGTTTGTAGACTTGTAGAGAAGATCAAGTCTTTTATCGGGATGAGGAGTCTGAAGACCTGTTTGGCCACCATAGTGGCATGCAGTTTGATTGTACACACTGAGTCAATCAGACTGAGAGGGGAAGACAAAGACATCGACTGTAAGGTATTGTCAGCTAATTAAGCTGAGGTGAGGCTATAGTCAGATTATTGTATTATTGATATGGCTGAAGTAGGGTCTGTTTTAGATTTAGATGTGTCTTTAGTTTTTATTGTTGTAGGTTGTATTACTGTGAGATCTGGAATTCAGGAAAAAAAATAGACTTACTGTAACATGACTTAGGTGGGTAAATTTATGATAACATAGAGAACGTTCACCAAAGCTGGGGAAAAAAGCAAGCTCCCAATTGGCCAGTTCCTGGAATTTAAGAATGCGGCTATGTACTACCAGGTACCACTAACAACTACATTACAAGGAATTAAACGGGGAAAAAAAACACTACAATATCTTGCTGTACATTTCACCCTTCCACTTTAATTCAAGCCTTCTCAAAATAACAACAAATCAATTACTGTATCTATGTATTTAGATAGATAGATAGATAGACACGAATATTTAATGCAACGGTTTTTAAAACATGGTACGCCATGGTACAGACAAAATAACCTATTCTACATAATCTTTGAACCCTATTCATTAAAGAATATTGGCCCTTATTGTTTAACAGGAAACCACCCTGGTACCACTGGGCTTTAAAAAACAAAAGCAACAAACAAAAAACTATGTATGTTGGACTAACAAGAGTTTCTTTAGAAAAGATTTTCTTTACTTCTGATCTTCTTAAATGCTTAGACTCTGGTGCAGTTTCTTGATCTTGATTTTAAAATCCTCTCATTAACCTTGTCTTTTCAATAACGGTAATGACAACAGCTCCTCTCATTAAAGGGTTTCCCCCAACACTCGCAAGTATCAAAGTCAATTTTCCATTTTCTCTGGTGTTCTGTACACCAGACTTCATGGTGTTTCATACCAGAAGATAAATGTGAACTTTCCTAATTTTTAGCTTATCTTATTTGTAACTTTGTCTCTTACTTCTGCTTACACAGTCTCTTACCTCTGCTTCCTCCTTGTTGATGTAGGAGGAAATTGCAGGTGTGTCCACAATCCTAAGTGTAGGTTTCAGAGCCTATTTTCAGTGGTTGTAGGAGAGCCCATAACCTTGTCTGTGGGAGGAGCTTTGACACTAGGAGCACCTCTCCTTACTGGTCCGCAGGTCATTGTACAAGGTCATTAGCTGGTTCGTTGGTGTTCTGCAGGAAGTCTTGGGCAGACAATTACCTTTGTGGTTCACCTCCAGACAACACTAGTGCAAGCATTAAGGCATTGTTCAGCATGGCAGTCCAGTGGGTAAAGTCTTTTCTTGTTGGGTGGCAGGCAGGCCACCAAAAGCTGTGTTTTACCACACCTTGTGTAGTTAACTTGGGCAGCACATAGGCACTGCTGAGGTTCTCAGTCCTGGCTCTGCTAAACTTGGGGAAGATGTAATTGAAGACAATCTTGAACAGTTCCACATATTCTGGCAGGAATAACTCAGTTTCAAAATAAATTCAGTTTAGGATTAATTCAGTCCATGGGCTTCGACTCAGTCCAAAATAACTCAGTCTATGGCAATTTGAACCATTGATGGGGTGGAGTACGTTTTAAAACTTCCTTATGTGTCATTCACTTGCCACCACCCCTTCATCGGATGGATTGAACCCAAAGCAAACAAATGTACCATTATGACCTTTGTCGGTCCAACACTGATTTTAAATTACATTGCCCAATGAAACCATAGAGGTCCTCTGCCAATGCAAAAACTTTGCTAAACCTTAAACCTAGTCTCATTGTATGTACACTTACAGTACATATACATGAAGTATTCT
Organism: Bufo gargarizans; assembly: GCF_014858855.1. Taxonomy (NCBI): domain Eukaryota; kingdom Metazoa; phylum Chordata; class Amphibia; order Anura; family Bufonidae; genus Bufo; species Bufo gargarizans. The sequence goes on from NC_058088.1 coordinate 9,204,724, forward strand.
CAATTCGTTTTTCAATATTTGACTCAATATGTACAGTAATTATATTTCCAAAAAAACTTATACTCAAAGTAAGTTACACTTCATAGCGGCCCTCATCTTTGTTCTTCACACACAGTAAACAATAGCAATCAATATTTTTAATTGGTCTTGGATGGGCTTTACCAAGTGATAACACTGTAACATGTATCACTTCCTTTTAGATACTCATAACACGCTGAGGTGTAAAATAAAAACCCAATTGTTTTTATATCTTTTCATTCGTTCATATCTTCTTTAATATAAAGTTTTAAACTAAAGATATCGGTTTGATTATATGCCTTTGATTATTGATAATAATTTTAACACCATTAATATTACACATTTATTCTGGAATCTTCTAATATACCCAATGTTGTATATTGGTTCATACTTTATATCTATTGATATTTTGTTTGCTGATGTAACCAGTTTTCTCTATGTTAAAGTATTACTTAAAAGCTTTGTCCTTTTCCATAAGAACACATATAATAATATGCAGTATATTCACAATGCACTTGACATATACTGAGCGAATTTGTGCCATATTAGGTGTATACTCTGCATGTACAAGAAGACACATCCTATGAAACAAAAACTTCCCTTCTTTCTTCATGGGGGTGGCTTGTAGTTAAGGAAGAGCAGAGGGGTTGTCTTCGTGTCCTATATTGTCCGCGTTTTCTCCTCCCTCCCATAAATGTCATCTAAGTTCACCCCTCGTGATTGTGCTGTGTGATCCTCCCTCTACCAGTCATTCTCTTGTTAGAACTGTATGAAGTCAGATCCCTGTCCACATATAATAAGTAACAAACATAACATTCAAAGTGGTTCCTCTCCACACACTCAATAACTCAATTTTATACATTCACTTTTTCCTTGCTGCTAATATGCCTTGTTATTATTGTTAGTTTATTGCATAAACACTTTGCTAGCTACAGCGTTTAGTTTTTTCCAACTGTATACAGTACATTTTTAAGAATGTATGGGTATAGGCAAGGATTGGATTTGTGGCCCTCTTCCCTATCTGTCTCTAGTCTCTTTCTACAGGCTTGACGGCGGGCAATTGTAATCTTTCTATGGTGGTTGTCATGTCCTCTGATAAAAAAAGGGTTTTAAAGATTTGACTGACCAGGTTGTGTCCAGGTGTGAAGGGAGTCTCCTTCACTGTAGTAAAGTTAAGTTTTAACAGCTTTTGGTAGCATCTTACCTTACTGACTTCCATGCTCGGCCATGAATTGTTCTAGTTTCTCTTTCCTTTGTCTTACTCCTACTCTCCTTCTATAGATCATGCAGAGATCGGTGAGTCTCTGAAGCTTTTTGGGCCTAAGAAGATGGACCACAAGTCACAGCTTCCTCTCTCTTTTAAACTCTCCTGATCACTGATTATAGCTAGGGGTTTAACCAATCCACACCTAACCTCCTACAAGCGCTAAAGCAGGATTGTTAACCCCAATTGTTACTGTTACCATGGTACATTTGGTGCAGTTCACAGCATTTCATAACATTACATATAATAATGAATAATGAAATTAACAATTTGCAGATACCCTCTTGCTCTGGGGTATTTCACATCCCTGTCTTTAGATTGGTGCTTGTCTCACCATTGGTAGCAGGATGCATGAGCCCAAAGACACAGATACCAGCTGGCTCCCTTCCCTTGTTCTTCAGCTGCAAGGCAGAGAGTTAGGGCTCATGCCGGTCAAAAACACAAAACCTCGACATTGACTACCAAGGTGGCAAATAACAGTCCATAGGATGGGGTGCCTAGCTAACTAGCTACAGGGGCTCAACCATGTATGAGTCCATCTCCTGGAAGAAAGGCAACTGTAAAATATTTATTGGTGGTGCAGCTCAATTACATGAGAGTCCATGGCAATGAGTACTCTGCTTAAATGTGGCAAGTAACAAATCACAGACAACTCAGATACCTTTGAGTCTTTTCCCTGAGTAAGGTGTGTAAACATTGCAAAACAAAGACACACAAAGCTCCATGTGTTGTGTTTAAATTGTGAAGGGAAAACTGGAATATATACTGTAGTGGAGTCCATTTAAGAGACAGAAGCAGTAAAGTGGCTGCTTAGGGCTCCAAACTAACAAACAATGGCCAGTCTTTTGTCTCTTACCTTCCTACCCCATACTCTCAAAAGCACTACAGGTATCAGCTGGAGGCCGGCTCATGCAGAATATGTACGCCCCTATTTTTGTAAAGCTAGCCTGGCCATTGTATAAAACAAGCACTTTTTTACCTTATCTGTCACCTCTATCTCATCTTTGGTTGCAAGCTGTTTCAACCAGGACCCTCATCCATTTTGTTTTAATTGTTGACTTGATTGTTGCTGTGTAATGTATGATTTTGTTTGTACATGAACACCCTGATTGTAAAGTGCTGCAGAATATGTTGGTTCTATATAAAGATTATTATTATTATTATTATTATTATTATGATTATTCACTGGCATCATGCCTCAGCATTGCTTCATGCTCTTCATCCATGTACACTGTCCATCTGCTAGTGCTCCCTCTTAAAACCCCATTGTGGGCTGAAGTTAATGCAGTAGCCCAAACCTTATTTACAGTTACAACCCCATTGGAACTTCTGGTTTGCTTGCTGAATGTCTCTTTAAAACACCTAGGTAGGCGATCACAAAGACTGGTCATAATCCCAGAAATCATACCTATCCTGTGGAATGGGCTTTAATGTTGTCCAGGTAATATAGCCAGACAACCCTGACCTCTTTCAGTGGAGCCTGACTCATCTGTGCATACATTGTCTGTCTACAGTTTGTATCACAGAGATTCCCTTTGAAGCAATCAAACCCCCATTGCCCAATCTTGAGAGGACCATGGCTGAGTTTGTGTATGTATAAAAGCCATTAGTCTGCTCTTGATCGTCATTCCATACTCTTCAGCTGTTCTCAAAAGTAAAACCAATCATTCACTTTGCTTTATTATATCTCTCAGCATTTTTGTATTACATGTTTAGCTACTTTTTTGAAAAATCAATCATTTTAGTCTCAAATTTTAATATTTATTTCAGATTTTACCAATAGGTAACAAATCACAACAAAGAATTGATACTGAAAAATGACACCATTGTGGAATACTTCCTCGTTAAGGGAATGCTCCAGAGCTGCAGACTAAAATCTTCATTTTAGTTCTTCTCACATATTTCCTAACGCTTGGCGGTAACATGATCATACTTCTTCTGGTCTGTCTGGATCATAAGCTTCACACTACTATGTACTTCTTCTTGGTCAACTTGTCTGTTTTGGATATGTTCACTACCACTGTCACTCTTCACAATAGCCTTGTCACCTTTATAACAGGGGACAACACCATATCGTATGCTGGCTGTAATTGTGAGATGTATTTGTTTGCATTTCTGATATGTGATGAGCTCCTGTTTCTGACTTTTTGAGCTACGATCGCTATGTTGCCATCTGCAATCTTTTAAAAATATTTCATGGTCATGAACTACAGACTCTGCATTGTACTTGCAATTTATTGTTGGCATTTGGGCATGCTAGAAGTGATACTCTACATTATTTTGCTTTTGGGCTTTATTTGTTACAAATCAAATGTAATAATTCACTTTTTCTGTTTTCTTGTGCCTTTCATGATACTGTCCTGTAGTGACACATCAACCTTGGAGATCTTAAGCTTGACAGAAAGTCTTCTTCTCATAACATTCACCCCCTTTCTTCTAAAGTTCATATCTTACATCTTCATCATTTCCACCATACTGAAGATCCATCCCAGCACTGGAAGACGTAAAGCCTTCTACACATGCTCCTCACACCTCACAGTGGTCATACTTCTTTACTCAAACCTCTTCCTCCAGTACTTGAGGCCTACATCATTAGATACTACAAAGTCGAACAAGTTCTTCTCTCTCTTTAACACAGCCACCACCCCTGTCTTAAATCCCCTTATCTACAGCTTAAAAAATAAAGATGTTATGTCTGCAATGATACGACAATTAAGATTACTTAAATGTTCTAGGACATTGACATAAGAACTGTGTTAAATATCCTCAATTCTCAAACCGAATATGGTCAGTAAAACATAATCTCTTAGTGGCTTTTACACTCACTGAAATAAAATAGTCCACCATGAAGAGTTGGAATGAAATTAGGCTTTCTTTGTGTGAATGTTATTATAATATACTGTATGTAATTGATAACAATATTAGAGCAAAAGAATAAGGTTATTGCGGAAAACTGTGTAAGGCGTCTCTAGGACCCTGTTGGGCTACCTCTAGCCTGGATACAAGATGAGATATGGTTAGGCATGGAGTCATACATGTTCTTTATGGTATCCTGCAGCAAATTTGCCCACAGATGTTGCACGTGGGTCTGTTGATCTTGCACGCTGGTAGGTTGCCAAAGCTGGTGTCCCACCTGGTCCCATGAATGCTGGATTTGAGATAAATCTGGTGACTAAGCAGGTTGCAATTTGGCAGAGGCATTCCTTGAAAAACCCTTGCGAACATTTTTCTGCTTAAAGCAGTTGAAAGCCCCGCCATTGTTGAAAGCAGTTGAAAACCCCACCATGATAGAAACACATGTGGCCGCAGGATGCCTGGCACAGATCGGTGAGCTGTTAGTGTCAGTCCTATCAGTACTAGGGGTGACCGACTGTTGTATGCCATGGCTTTCTTGATCATTACACCAGCAGTTGGAGCAGTGTGGCACTCCAAAGCAAAGGCAGGTTAAAGTCCTAACCATAAGGCCTCCATACTTAAACCCAACCATCAATGGATCCAAAACAGAACTTGGATTTGATCATACAGTTGCAGTCCAGGTTTCTCGTTCATGATAGTACTGCAGATGAAGCCAATAGTGGCTGGCTGTCAATGACACAATATTTAAAGGGTGCTGTGACACCAAATTTCTTTCTGGTCCAAGTAGAGACAGAGGTGTACAATGAAGCTGCCACCTGTGTCTGGAGAGTGGACAACCAAACTATGGGAGCTGCTTGTGCTTTTGGTGGATCAATTGATCCTCTCTACTGGTAGTTTCTCTGGGCCATCTGAAGCTTGTTTGCTGTGTGTGCATGCCCTCATGTAACCACTGCTCCAAACACCTCCTAACAGCTAGAACAGATTAGCCTGGGTGGCAGACAATTCATAAAAACTACCATCCTGCTTCTATAAGTCCAATGACGCACCCCCTCTCAAAGTCTTTCAACTCGGCAAAATGTCTTTGACCATCATAGAGGAATTGCATCACACAGATTGTGGCGCAAAGGTCCTTAGCACCGAAATATGCATATCTTTCCCGCTCATGCCAGGTTGAAAAACGGATGGCATGGGCAGGGAAATGGATATAGTTATGGCCATCCAGTTACTGGATACCACCGCCATACATTGACCAGATAACACCTCTGTGCAGTGACCGGATAACACCACCATACTGTGACCGGATAAAAGGGTATAAGAGGGCACAGTACAGGTAATGACTTGGGGCACTGCACAGGGTGTGGTAAGAGGGCACAATGCAGGGTATAAGTGGGCACAATATGTGGTGAGGGGCACAGTACGGGGTGGGGGGCACAGTCATATGACCCTGTGACATTAGAAGGTCTTTATGGTGAATGTGGTTTATACGCCACCATAATGAGAGGCAGAGGAGTGAGACAGGGGTGTGATTATGTGGCTAGAGATAAAAAATGTAACTGTCGACCAGTACAGGCCCCAAAAATTAGCCGCCAATAGGCATCTACCTGACTTCAAAGAACTTTGGATTCTGTGGCTGGAGGTACATTAGGCGGTCACAGGATAAAAATATAACTGTCGGCGTGGATTCTGTGACTGGAGGTACATTATGCGGTCACAGGATAAAAATGTAACTGTCGTCAGGGGTGTGATTATGAGGCTACAGATAAAAAATTTAACTGTCGGCCAGTATAGTCCACAAAAATTAGGCAATAGGCATTCACCTAACAGCAAAGCACTTTGGATTCTGTGGCTGGAGGTACATTAGGCGGTCACAGGATAAAAATGTAACTGTCGGCCAGTATAGGCCCCAAAAATTAGGCAATAGGCATTCACCTGACAGCAAAGAACTTTGGATTCTGTGGCTACAGGTACATTAGGTGGTCACAGGATAAAAATTTAACTGTCGGCCAGTATAGGCCCCAAAAATTAGGCAATAGGCATTTACCTGACAGCAAAGAACTTTGGATTCTGTGGCTGCAGGTACATTAGGTGGTCACAGGATAAAAATGTAACTGTCGGCAAGTATAGGCCCCAAAAATTAGGTAACAGGCATTCACCTGACAGCAAAGAACTTTGAATTCTGCGGCTGGAGGTACATTAGGCGGTCACAGGATAAAAATGTAACTGTCGGCCAGTATAAGCCCTAAAAATTTGACAATAGGCATTCACCTGACAGCAAAGAACTTTGGATTCTGTGGCTGGAATTACATTAGGTGGCCAGAGGATAAAAATGTAACTGTCGGCCAGTACAGGCCCCAAAAATTAGGAAATAGGCATTTACCTGACTTAAAAGGCCTTTTATGCCGCTGTACATACATAAGGCAAGGACCATTCTTTGTTCTGGTTGGTGGCGGATATGTGTGGGCTAGCATGAGGAAATTAAATTACACTTGGTCATCACAGGTGTTGAATTCCTTCGAGATCCATGCCTCATTCATTTTAAAAAATGTGAGGTAGTCCACACTGTCGTGTGCTAGGCGAGTGCGCTTATCGGTCACGATCCCCCCCCCCCGCTGCGCTGAACGTCCTTTCGGGCAGGACACTGGACGAGGGGCAAGCCAAGAGTTCCATGGCAAATTTTGCCAGCTCTGGCCACAGGTTAAGCCTGCACACCCAATAGTCAAGGGGTTCATCGCTTATCAGAGCGTCCACATCGGCAGTGAACCCGATGTAGTTGGACACCTGTCGGTCTAGACGTTCACTGAGGCTGGATCCAGAGGTCGGCTGTCGATGGGTTGGCTACAAGAATGATCTGATATCCGAAGTGACCAACGCATCTTCAAACTGCCCTCTTCTTGCAGGCCCGGTAGGATTGGTACCCGCATCTGTTTCGCTGTGGGTGGAAATTCCTCTGCCAGTGCCCGCAACAGCAGAATACAGCATCTCTCGCAGCAAGACCTGGAAATGCTGCATTCTGACAGTCCTCTGTGATGCTGGTAAAATGTCGGCCATTTTGTGTTTGTCCCGGGAGTCTAAGTACTTTGCCACCCAATACAGATCCTTGACCTTTATGCTTTTTATACTGGGTCCCTCTTCAAACACTGGAGCATGAAGGCCATCATTTGCACTAAATTGGAAGCGGTGCAGTGCCCTGGCTCCTGCTCATCGCCCAGGAGAATGTCATCCTCAGTCTCCTCCCCCCAGCCACGGACAACACCAGGGATCCCTGAAAAGTTTAAAGCCTGCTCTCCTTGCTCCTCCTCCTCCCCCCAGCCACCATCCTCCTCTGACTCCTCTTCAGACTCCTGCTGACTTGTCTCAGATGGAGTAGCCCCCAATGGGAATTAATTCAGCATTGCGACTTCCTCATCTTCCAGCTCCTTCTCCTCGACGGCTTGATTAATAATATGACGCAATGCACAACGGCTTGATTAATGATATGACGCACGCTCCAGAAAGAAGGCATAAGGTACGATGTCACTGATGGTGCCCTGGCTGCGACTGACCAGTTTGGTGATCTCATCAAATGCCATTCACCTGGCATAAGGTACAAAGTCCTCATGTGTCGCGTATGAGCAGCCACTGGCGCAGTGAAAAAAAAAACAAGCTCTTCAGAACCTGCCCTGCCTCAGAGTTAGTACAGGTTGTCGTTAACAGCACATTCTGCGCCCTATTTCAGCGTGCTCAGCAGATTGGCACCGTTGTCACACACCACTTTACCAACTATCAAATTCAGCGGGGTTTGCCACTGATCGGCCTGTGACCGCAGAGCTGAAAGGAGTGCAGGACCTGTGTGGCTCTTGGCTTCCAGGCACATCAGCCGCAGCACAGCATGGCAACATCTCACCTGGCACGTTAAATAGGCTCTGGGGAGCTTGGGGGTGTATCTTGGCACCTATACTGTGTGCCAGAGATATATTCACTTGCTGCTGAACGTGGCCATATAGTTTAGGGATGCCCTTCTGGGAGAAATATTTCCTTCCGGGGACCTTCCATTGCAGTGTGCCAATGGCCACACATTTTCTAAAGGCCGCTGAGTCCACCAATTTATATGGTAGTAGTTGGCGGGCTAGCAGTCCCGAGAAGCCAGCGGTCAGCCGTTGGGCAAGTGGATTATCCGTCATCATTTTTTTACGCTCGAACATTTGGGCCACGGAAGCCTGCCTTGTGCCAGATGAACGCAACGACAGCACGGTGGAAGGTAGAGTGGAGTACAAATGGGAAGAGAGAGGAAAAGGAAAAGAGGCAGGACATTGAGCGCCGGGAGTGTGGCTTTGTGGGTTCTGACAGCGTTGCTCCCACTGAGCTCGGTGATGGGAGGCCAGGTGCCTTCTTAAGGTGGTCGTCCCTAGGTGAGTGTTGTGCTTACCGCGACTTATGCGTTGACAGCACAGGCTGCATATGGCAACACTATTATCAGCAGTTGACACTTTAAAAAAAGCCCTTACTGCGGAGCCTGTGAGCACAAGATGTGACCATGCATGGTGGATGGCTTGCTCCAGATACATTTGCAGTCTGCTTTTTGACTCCTGTGGACTACGAGTTCTGCCTGCTTCTCCTCCTTCTCTTCCCTATCTGCTGCCCCGTCTCTCCTTCTGAACTCCTCTCCTCCTTCTCTATTGTGGGAACCCACGTGACATCCATCGACATGTCATCATCGTCACCTTCACCACCACTGACATTAAAGATCTCGGAGTAGGCAGCAACAGCGGGGAACACCCTCCTTAGGCTGACCTGGGTACTGTTGTCAGACCGCTGAGTGGCGGCCGTTGCTACCTCCTCTTCATCATCCGATGCTAAGAAATGCTGCGCATCGGTAAGGTCTGGGAATGGATGCAAAAATAATTCCTCTGACTCGAGTGGAGGGGCTATGGTGGTTGTGGTGGTGGTGTCTTTGGGGGTGTACACAGCAAAGAGTGAGGAGGGTGTAGATAAAGAGGATGAGGAGGGTGCAGAAGCAGAAGGCTGAGTGAGCCACTCAACCAACTCTGGTGTGCCCTTTGAAGTTATCGCATACGCCTTCTCCAACTTCCCACTTAGGCTCCGGCAGGTATATGGCACCCCTCAATCAGTATTTGGTGGAAGAAGGTCTATAGCAATAGCACCCCTCAATCGGTATTTTGCGAAAGCAGGTGTATTGCATCCCTCAATCAGTATTTGGTAGAGGAAGGTATATAGCACCCCTCAATCAGTATTTGGCAAAAACAGGTATATGGCACCCCTCAATCAGTATTTTGTGGAAGCAGGTGTATCGCAGCCCTCAATCAGTATTTGGTGGAAGAAGGTATATAGCACCCCTCAATCAGTATTTTGTGAAAGAAGGTATATGGCACCCCTCAATCAGTATTTTGTGGAAGCAGGTGTATCACAGCCCTCAATCAGTATTTGGTGGAAGAAGGTATATGGCACCCCTCAATCAGTATTTGGAAAAAGGTATATGCACCCCTCAATCAGTATTTGGGAAACAGGTATCACACCCTCAATCAGTATTTGGTGGAAGAAGGTATATATGCACCCCTCAATCAGTATTTGGCGAAAGGTATATAGCACCCCTCAATCAGTATGGGGAAAACAGGTATAGCACCCCTCAATCAGTATTTGGAAAAGGTATATGCACCCCTCAATCAGTATTTGGCGAAAACGGTTAGAGCCCTCAATCAGTATTTGGCGGAACAGGTATATGCACCCCTCAATCAGTATTTGTGGAAGCAGGTATATCGCAGCCCTGAATCAGTATTTGGTGGAGAGGTATATACACCCCTCAATCAGTATTTGCCGGAAACAGGTATATGGCACCCCTCAATCAGTATTTTGTGGAGGCAGGTGTATCGCACCCCTCAATCAGTATTTGCCGGAAACAGGTATATGGCACCCCTCAATCAGTATTTTGTCGAAACAGGTATATAGCACCTCTCAATCATGATTTTGTGGAAGAAGGTATATCGCAGCCCTCAAGCTGTTTTTTTGGGGGCAACAGGTATATAACACCCATTGCAATTAGTTACTCCAATAGCGTTTGTCCCTCTATCTAGCTGCGGTATCGCAGCAGAACCGCACACAACTGCTGCACCATACAAATACACTATAATATAATTTCTATGTTAGAAAGTATATTATTAGTATATCACACCCATCTATATCACACCAATCAATAGCACACCTATACCAGTCCATAAAAGGACTTTTGTGGCCCTATTAGCTAGCGTTTGGTGCCCCTAACTGTCCCTGCTCCAAAATGCAACCTTTATCTACACTGGCAAAACACATAATGTAAAATGGCTGCCAGATCGGGTTCTGTTATAAGGTTGGGGGTGTGCCCATGTGCTGAAACGTCTCAATTGGCTGTCCTGTCCCACGTGATGACTGTCAAAGTTCAGCGCTATGCAAAAAAATATGGCGCGTGCGAATATTGCCATATGTTCGCATGTTCGGCGAATCGCGAATGCGTCAAATTCACTGCGAAACAACCGCCGGGCGAATCGCAAGGCCTCTAATAATGACTGTTTATGAGGTCAGGGGATCAGAGATAAGAGGTACCAATGAATGTCCATTCCTTTGCTTGTTAGCAATACAGTTCCTCCAGAGATGAGAGCCCTGCACAGGTTCTTTCCTCCCAATGCCAAAAGAAAAAGTGACCAACCAGGGCTTTAATTTCTTTTTCTCTGAGGGCTGCATAGAATTGACTATTTCAGAATGTTACAATGCATTTGCACTTACTGATCAAAAAATGTATTGTTCTTTGATAGATGCTCTCAATCACGTTCTTCGCAGGTCGCATGCTCCAAACATACTCCCACAAGACTTTAAGGCCAGTGAATTCATTTTTACTGCCTGGCCTGTCAGTCTTAATGGGAGCCTTTCGGTGCAACAGCACCACCATCATTGCACCTAATGGCTCATTTACTTATTATAAAACATTTTCTATAGATTGAGGCCAACAAAAAAAAAAATGAGACCAAAAGTATTAAATTCAATGTCTCATGTCAGCTGGATTACTGCTGATAAATCTGGTGACATATGCCCTTTAAGCTTGAGGTCAGTGCTGTCTTTCTGTTCTGGTTACTCATTTGAATTTATTCAGTGATTACAAGGTTTTAGGAAAGTTATTGTGTGGCTCCAAACTCCTAAACCCAACATCACATTTGCCATTTGGTATGTATGCCAGAGATCCTATATATTTTAGATTTCGAGATTACAGATGTCAATAAGAGGAAAATATTTTGCAGATATTTTTGCATTAATGAATTATCAATTAAAGAAGTGATATCTTTTCTAGAAAGACTCCGGAGATCAACTCTTTTTGTGTGTCCTTGGAGAAATGTCCCAGGACAATTGATAACACTATGTATTGCCCTGTTCTTACCTCAGACAATAACACAGATGATGATTCCCATCCATTACCAACAGGTTGGTGAAACAGCCATTCATACAACACCCAAAAATATACCCGTAATGGCCGAAGTCCTCACATCTATGGGATGGGTCTTATTCACTTCTATGCTTGGGCTCCTCATTTCTAATTTGATCTGATTTTTTTGTCTATAGTGTTTTCTTGGAACTGTTCCTCTAGATTGTTTTTCAGATTTAGGAATAGACAGGATCACCTTAACTCTTTTAGGACAAAGCCATTTTCAGTTTTTTCATTTCCACATTTTACCCCCTGCCTTCCCAGAGCCATATCTTTTTTTGTTTTTACATATGAGATCTTGTTTTGTTTGAGGATAAGTTGTACTATCGAATGGCACGGTTTAATATCACATATGATCTAGCGGGAAGCTGGGAAAAATTACAAATAAGGTGGAGTTGGAAAAGAAAAACTCAATTCTGCCACAGTTTTATGGGTTTTGTTTTTACAGTGTTCCCTATGCAGTAAAACTGAATCATGCCCTTCACTCTCTGGGTCAGTACAATTATTAAAATGCCACTTTTATATACCATATTTTTTGCCCCATAAGACGCCTTTTTTCCTCCCAAAAGTTGGGAAAAATGCCCCTGAATCCTACTGTGCGCTTCCATTATGGATATCCTCATTAGTACCGGAGTACTCACAGAGTACCCAGCTCTTCTTGGTCCTCTGCTGTTTGCTTTGCTGTGGCTGCGCACAGCGTGAGGGTGCTCTGTGCATGAGAGGCATATGGGGGCTGATATAAGGCTGCTGGGGGCTGATGAGAGTCATGGGAGCTGAAGAGAGGCAATGGGGGCTGATGAGAGGCATGGGTGCTGAGGAGAGTTATATGGGTGCTGAGGAGAGGCAATGAGAGCTGATGAGAGGCATCTGGGGGCTGATAAGAGGCATATGGGGCTGATATGAGGAAATGGGGCTGATGAGAAGCATGGGGGCTGATATGAGGCATTGGTTCTGAGGAGAGGCATATGGGGACTGAGGAGAGGCATGGGGCCCTTATCTAAGGTCTGATTGGGGGTCATTCACATGAGGTCTGATTTGGGGTCTGGTCTGTGGTGTTATTGGGGTTTTATAAACATTGGGGGGTCTGAGTCTGACCTGAGGTCTAATGAAAAACATTTTTTTCTTAATGTCCTCCTCCAAAACCTAGCTGCGTCTTAAGGGTCAGTGTGTCTTTTATGGCAAAAAATATGGTAGTTTTTCTCGTGATTTAATAATGCAAAAAAAACTTTTGACAAAATAAAATCTTTTCATCTCCATATTCTGACATCCATAACTTTTTTTATCTTTGCATCTATAGAACTGTGTGAGGGCTAATTTTTTATGGGATGCTCTGTAATTTCTATATATCACACTATTTGCAGTGTGAATCACTTTTTGATAAGTCTTTTATAAAAATGTTTTGGAGGAGGTGAAAAAAAAACTGTCCATTTTTATTTATTTCCATGCCATTCATCGTATGGGATAAATATTTTTATATTTTAATAGTAAGTATTTTTTCAGATGTGACAATGCCTATGATCTTACATTTTTTTGTTATTTTGGGGAAAGATTTGATTAGAATTTTTATATTTTTATTTCTTTTATATTTTATTAGATTTATTTTCATCTTCTTTTTTTTTTTCAGTGCCTAACAACTCACAATCATTAGATGGTGAGCGCGGTGACGTCATCGCAGGTCCTTTTGCAGGTCCTGCAGAAAGAAGAAAAAAGAGGATACCAGAAACCAAAAGTGGATGAGGTGAGTTTTTTATTATTTTTAACCCCTCAATGGCCATTTTATTTAGCATTCTGTCTTAAGAATGCTGTTATTTTATAAAGTGAAGTTCAGGTTCCCATAGACTTTAATGGGGTCCGGGATCAGGGTCAAGTTCAGGTCCCGAACCCGAACTTTGACCTGAAGTTCGGACGAACTCAGCGAACCCAAACTTCCACGGGTTCCCTCATCCCTATTTGCCATCATAAAACAAGCTGTTGTCGAAGGGGTTCTCATCCACTCCAGTAACAGTAACTCCAGAGCTTGACTATCTTCGACAGTCTCATAGAAGTATATGGAGCAGTAGCCGATTATTTTCACAAAAGTGACTTGGGACCTCAGTTCTTGTAATCTGTGAATCCCCTGTGGTCAGAAACCCAGCAACAATAACATATCCTGTGGAATGGGCTTTAATGTTGTCCAGGTTATTATATATTGCAGACAACCCTGACCTCTTTCAATGGAGCATGAGTCATCTGCGCATACATTGTGTGTCTACAGTTTGTATCACAGAGAATCCCTGTAAAGCAATCAAAGTCCCCTCACCCAATTTTGAGTGTTGGAGTGGACTGTGGTTGAGTTTTTGTATGTATAACAGCCATTATTCTGCTCTTGATTGTCATGATGCAGCTATTACCATACTCTTCAAAAGGTGAAGCAATCATTCACTTTTTCATTTTTAAGGATGATTTTGCTATATCATATCTCTCAGCATTTTGTATTACATGTTTAGGTACTTTTTTGACAAATCGGTCATTTTAGTCTCAAATTTGAATATATATTTCAGATTTTACCAACAGATAAGGACAAAGAAATGATAATCAAAAATCACACCATTGTGGAATACTTCATCATTAAGGGAATTTCAGATGTTCCAGAGCTGCAGACTACAATCTTCATTTTAGTTCTTCTTATATATCTCCTAACACTTGGCGGTAACATGATCATACTTCTTCTGGTCTGCCTGGATCATAAGCTTCACACTCCTATGTACTTCTTTTTGGCAAACTTGTCTGTTTTGGATACGTTCTCCACCACTGTTACTCTTCACAATATCCTTGGCACTTTTATAACAGGGAACAACACCATATCATATGCTGGTTGTATTTGTGAGATGTACTTTTTTGGATTTCTGATATGTGATGAGCTCCTGTTTCTGACTGCAATGAGCTACGATCGCTATGTTGCCATCTGCAATCCTTTGACATATCACATGGTCATGAACTACAGACTCTGCATTGTACTTGCAATTACTTGTTGGCTCTTGGGCATGCTAGAAGTGATACCCTATATTATTTTGCTTTTGGGCTTTACTTGTTACAAATCTAATGTAATAAACCACTTTTTCTGTGATCTTGTGCCTCTCATGATACTGTCCTGCAGTGACACATCAACCTTGGAGATCTTAAGCTTGACAGAAGGTCTTCTTCTCATAACATTCACCCCCTTTCTTCTAAAGTTCATATCTTACATCTTCATCATTTCCACCATACTGAAGATCCATTCCAGCACTGGAAGACGTAAAGCCTTCTACACCTGCTCCTCACACCTCACAGTGGTCATACTTCTTTACTCAACACTCTTCTTCCAGTACTTGAGGCCTACATCATTAGATACTTCAAAGTCGAACAAGTTCTTCTCCCTCTTTAACACAGCCGCCATCCCTGTCTTAAATCCCCTTATCTACAGCTTAAAAAATAAAGACGTTAAGTCCGCAATGATACGAAAATTAAAAATACTTAAATGTTCTAGGACATTGACATAAGAACTGTATAAGATATTCTCAATTTTCACACCGAATATGGTTAGTAAAACATTATCTCTTAATAGCTTGTACCATCACTGAAATAAAGTAGTGCACCAAGAAGGACTTGGAATGAAATAAGGCTTTCTTTGTGTGAATGTAATGATGATATATGAAAGTGATTATAATATTAAAGTGAAAGGATAAGGAAAACTGTGTAATGAGGCTCTAGGACCCTGTTGGGCTACCTCTAGCCTGGATACAAGATGATATATGGTCAGGCATGGAGGCATACAGGTTCTGTATGGTATCCTGCGGTAAGTTTGCCCACAGATATTGCACCTGTTGATCCTGTACAGTGATGAGCGTCAGGGGCAATATTTGAATTTGCGATATTTTGTGAATATTTGGGCGAATATTCATCATATGTTTGAGAATTCATGATCTCCAGTCATTATTTTCTTGATTGCGAAAATCGGCAATCAGAAAATTCGTGATAAAATTTGTGATCAACACTACTACTATAGGGAACTTTCCTATTGGTTGCTAGGGATATTGCTAAGTGCCGATATTCGCGATAAATTCTCAATAAATTTGCGATAAATTCAAAAATAGAATATTAATGAATGTGAATATATAGCACTATATTCTAAATATTTGCAAATTCTCAAAGTGGCGATATTCGCGATTAAAATTCGTGATTCAAATATTCGCGCTTAACACTAATCCTGTACACTGGTAGGTTGCCAAAGCTGGTTTCCCACCTGGTCCCATAAATGCTGGATTGGTGATAAACCTGGCGACCAAGTAGGTCAGAGAAGAGTTGCAATCTGGCAGAGACATTCCTTGGAAACCCTTGCTGTGTGTAGGCAACCATTATCCAGCTGAAAGCAGTTGAAAGCCCTGCCATGAGAGGAACACATGTGGCTGCAGGATGTCCTGCACATATCGCTGATCTGTTAGTGTCAGTCCTATCACTACTAGGGGTGACCGACTGTCATATGCAATGGCTCCCCAGATCATTACACCGGCAGTTGGGCAGAGTGCCACTCCAAAGCAAAGTCATGATTAAAGTTCTAACCATAAAAACTCCATACTTAAACTCAACCATCATTGGATCCCCCCAAAAAACAGTATTTGATGATACAGTTCCAGTCTGTTGCAGACCATGTTTCTCGTTTATGACACCACTGCAAATGAAGCTGATAGTGGCTGGCTGTCAATGACACCACACTTAAAGTGTGCCATGACACCAAATTTCCTTCTGCTAAGCACCTCCAAATGGTCCAGACAGAGATAAGGGTGTGCAATGAAGGTGCCACCTGTGTCTGGAGGGTGGAAAACCAAACTATGGGAGCTGCTTGTGCTTTTTGGTGGATCAAATTATTCTCGCTACTTGAGGTCTCTCTGGGCAATCTGTAGCCTGTTCTCCGTGTGCGCATGCCCTAACATAATCACTGTTTCCAACACCTCCTGACAGCTAGGTCAGAACAGCCTAGATGGCAGACGAACATCAGTCCAATGATGCACCCCCTCTCAAAGCCTGTCAACTGGGCAAAAAGTCTTTGACTGCATCGTAATCAACAATCACCAAGAGGAATATTACCCAAAAGAAGCCTCTGAGAGGATTTTCATAGGGTAGCAGGGGAAGCACTTTTATGACCTCTTTTGGTAAGACACAGTGTCTAATCATATCACACCTGTAATCTTTTACATATCTGACTGAGACACAACTGCATGCTGACTTTTGCAGCAATCCAATATTTCTATCTGGATGTGTTGTTATTTTTTATGCCATTGACCGTATTATCACTATGTTGTCTGTGTTCTCAATTATGTCAATTTAATTCCAATAAGGTAATCAGTTCAGGAGCATTATTGGGTCAGCACCTGGGCCCACAATCTACTAGTACTCTTATGAGTTAGTATGAACCTGCTACTTAAGCTACATTGATAACCCGGGGATGTACAGTATATTCATTTTAGTACAGGGAGCATCATTTGTAAACTTCCACTACAATTTCTCTTGATTTCACTATCTTATCCTGAATCCTGATGAAGAATAAACATGTATTGAATTAACTTTATAGACTGTCTCCAAGTGTCAATTTGTCAATTTTTTTTAGAGGTGTCTATTCTTACCTTAGCTCGAATTTGGTTACTAACTAAATTTTATCTCAAAATATATTCAGTACAATATTGCAGCATGCTAGCAAAACCTTTGACAGACTGCAACTTAATATCACAACTACTACTCTTCACACAGAGGCATATAGCATAGGCAATCTCATATCACACATTTTAGGATTTGCTGAGTCAAGAGGAGAGGTAAAAATGGACACTTCTGTGTCAATGAAAGTATCTGGTATCTAAAGTACCTTTAAAATGCTCTTGTGATGTTATGTTGCATATTACAGCAGAACAAACTATGTGCATACTTAGGGTACGATCACATGGTGCAGTCATGTCCCAGTTGTTAAGCGTTCGTGCTGTGGTTGAGTACTGCTGCGACTGTATGGTCCACAAGGGACTTAAATGAAACCAATAAGACTGAGCTGTTCAGTGGGTAAAAATTGTTAATGGCCACATGGCCTTCAATACAATGCAGCCATTAAAAATGCATTCAACAGTGCGGTCTTATTAGTTTTAATTACAGCCTATTGCGGCCCGTACGGGTGCAGCGGTACTCAATCGCTGCATGGCCAAGTCACAACCGTGACACTACCAAGTTATCCAGTTGTATCCTTATAACATAATATTTTAGATTCCTCTGAGCCATATGACTGAAAACTAAGCGTATGCTTCCTTTTTGTGGGTGCATACAGAGAGGATTAGAAGTATTTGAACACCCTGCGATTTTGCAAGTTCTCCCACTTAGAAATCATGGAGGGGTCTGAAATTCATATTGTAGGTGCATTCCGACTGAGAGACAGAATAAAAAAATAATAATTTGGAAATCACATTGTATGATTTTTAAAGAATTTATTTGTCTTGCACAGCTGAACATAAGTATTTGAACATCTAAGAAAATCTGTGTTAATATTTGGTACAGAAGCCTTTGTTTGCAATTACAGAGGTCAAACGTTTCCTGTAGTTCTTGACCAGGTTTTCACACACTGCAACAGGGATTTTGGCCCACTCATCTACACAGGTCTCCTCTAGATCTGTCAGGTTTCGGGGATGGCACTGAGCAACATGGAGTTTTAGCTCCCTCTAAAGATTTTCTATTGGATCTGGAAACTGGCTAGGCCACTCCAGAACCTTGATATGCTTCTTACGGAGCCACTCCTTGGTTATCCTGGCTGTGTGCTTTGGGTCGTTCTCATGTTGGAAGACCCAGCCACGACCCATCTTCAATGCTCTGACTGAGGGAAGGAGGTTTTTGCTCAAAATCTCACAATAAATGGTCCCATTCATCCTCTCCTTATCACAGTGCAGTCGTCCTGTCCCCTACACAGAAAAGCACCCCCAAAGCATGATGTTACCATCCCTTCACAGTAGGGATGGTGTTCTTGGGATGCAACTCATGCTTCTTTTTCCTCCAAACACGACAAGTGAAGTTTAGACCAAAAAGTTTTACTTTGGTCTCATCTGACCACATGACTTTCTCCCATGCCTCCTCTGGATCATCCAGATGGTCATTTGCAAACTTTAGACGGGCCTGGACATGTGATGACTTGAGCAGGGGAACCTTCCGTGCAATGCATAATTTTAAACCATGACGGCGTAGTGTTCTACCGACATTGACCTTTGAAACTGTGGTCCCAGCTCTCTTCATGTCATTGACCAACTTGTCTCTTGTAGTTCTGGGCTGATTCCTCAGCTTTCTTATCATCAGTGATACCCCACAAGGTGAGATCTTGCATGAAGCCCCGAGGGAGACTTACAGTCATCTTTAGCCTCTTCCATTTTCTAAAAATTGCTCCAACAGTTGATCTATTTTCACCAAGCTGCTTGGCAATTGCCCTGTAGCCCTTTCCAGCCTTGTGGAGGTCCACAATTTTGTCTGTGGTGTCTTTTGACAGTTCTTTGGTCTTGCCCATGGTAGTAGTTGGCGTCTGACTGTGGGGTGGACAGGTGTCTTTAAAGAGCTCAGACAGGTGCTACTAAGTTAGATTAATGAGTGGAGTAGAGGTGGACTTTTTAAAGGCACAATAACAGGTCTTTGAGGGCCAGAATTCTTGCTGTTTCTCAGGTGTTCAAATACTTCAGCAGTGCAAGAAAAATTAATTATTTAAAAATCATACAATGTGATTTCCTGAAATTTTATTTTATTCTGTATGCACCTACAATGTAAATTTCAGACCCTTCCATGATTTCTAATTGGGAGAACTTGCAAAAGCGCAGGGTGTTCAAATACTTCTGTTCCTCACTGTAGCTATTTAAAAAAAAAAAAAACTTTAAAGGTTGCTATATAAAAAGATACAAAGACCTTTGTATTTCTGCAAATGTGTGACACAAGTGATAAGGCCATACCCTCCTAGCACTTTCATAAGGTTTCATGTTCGGGACTTGACTTCCTTAAGCCCACCTGAGGACCTGATTTTGAGGGAATACTCTCCATATATAAAGAACATGTGCTCACACTAATTGTATCATAATCATTGTTATCATTGTTTATAAGTAGGACATATCATCAATAAGATCCATTAGATTAACAAATAGACTATAGTGACAGGTGATCAAATGGGGATGTTTTCTGCTGTACCTTTGAGGAACATTATTGTGTCCAAGGCCTTGACCTAGTTGAGTAACTTCTGGCACACTGGTCGACTAGTGCAGAGACCAGAAGAGGCTGGGTGAAACCACGAAAATATGGGCAAGGTTTTTTATGTTCAGAAGGACAGCGGAGGACCCCAGTGGTTGTCGGCTACATGCTCAGACCACCCATTTAACCCCTCAGATGCTGCAGTAAATATTGACAACAGTATATAAGGTGTTAAAAATAGGTAGGGGTTACCTTTGTCCCCCAAATGGGACCCCTGTGACATGAACACAGAATGCCAAAGAAGGGCCACAGGTCTGTCAACTATGTATGCCTAGTTGGCCCAGCCACAAGCAGGACTTAAGGGGATGCCTTTCAGTTTTTGTCACGGCCATGGTCATGGTCGTGACTCTTGAACCGCATGCTGTTGCCTGCGGTTTGTATGTAGGTGTTCAACCACCTACATACAGCTTGGCAGCTTGCTGTAAGTGCATGCGGTTGTACTTAAACTTCACAGATAAACCTATGACCACAAGGGTGGCCCCCACTGGCAGATGATATACACAGGAGGCTGCTCCAGCTAAGCATGGCTGAAGCAACCCACTGACACATGCCAAACACTGAGGCTTTATAGGCCTAAGAGGCCACACCCACACAGACACACCCAGTGTCTCACACACACAGAAAGGGAGTTAACCCTTCCAACACCAGGGAAGGGAAAACACCACTTAAAGGGGAAGTGTCCAAACCAAAATCACACTGTGGATGTTGCCGCAGGCAACGACATGGGTGACAACCATGTCCTGGGAGTCAGCCCGAAGGCCGGGACACCTGATGAGTAGCAGAGTCACCCTCCAAGGAAAGATCGAGGAAGGTAATGGTGGTAGTGTCATGTGAAATGGTAAATCTTAGGTGACAAGAATTATAATTGAGAAAGGTCCCAAAAGAGGGTACGGCCACAGAATCGCCCGACCATACAAACAGCAGGTCGTCGATATAACGGCCGTACCATCTCAGGGAGCCACTAAAAGGATTATGCACTGAAAATAAAGAGTGGCACTCCCACCATGCCATGTAAATGTATCACCAGGGTGATACCGCAGGTTTCCAGGTTCAGGCCTTAGAAAGAGTTAATCCTCCTGCAAGAGGTGGGGACTACAAGCGAAAACTCCTAAACAGGGAGTCCTATTGGATTTTTCGCATGGGTTCTCGAGTTCCAACAGGATTAAATCGTAAACATGATTTAATCCTGCATTACTGATCTTTGCTCATATCATATATTTTTTTGAGTTTATGTTTTTTGATACATCCAACTTTTTATCTCTTTATCCTTGCTCTCATCTTTACCTGGCACTTTGATAGTAGGTGGAACCTAATGTGTTTGTTCCTGCTGATTGCAATCACCTGTGAGCGCCAGGAAGTTCAGCTATTTAAGAATGTAGCCATTTAGCAACAAACTTGTCATGAATAAGGATCTGTATTAGAGTATCCGAAACGCGCAGACTTGCTTGCCATGTTGGATTTTTTATTCTGTGTGTCATTGGAATAAAGAACTAGAGTCTTTTTTGGAAGCTGGACACCCTGTTTCTTTCTTATACAGTTCTCAACTTGGTGCCGTTTCCAAGCACAGTCCGTGCCTCCATCTCAAGACAGATCAGGTCAGCGCAGCCAATGAAACTTTTTACTTTTGTGTTTTAACCTGTTTTTGTCACGGCTGTTTAAGGGTAACCAGAGCATACACAGTAAGAAGAGCTACTGACCGGACCCAAACTAGGGAAGAGAAAGGGTGACCCCTGTCAGACCCTCAACAC
This sequence comes from Bufo gargarizans, assembly GCF_014858855.1. NCBI lineage: Eukaryota > Metazoa > Chordata > Amphibia > Anura > Bufonidae > Bufo > Bufo gargarizans. The sequence continues at coordinate 9,226,319 of NC_058088.1, forward strand.
TCTCCCTATGCTGCTAAAGCACATGCCCGGATCCAAATGGTGGAACGAGGCATGCCCGCGTACCTTAGACTGATGAGCCCTGTAACCCCTACAATAGTGGAAGGGGCACGGCCACCGATGCCCTGCTCAGAATATGGAGGGAACCGTGGCCACCTCAGATCCAGTCAGGAAATCACCAGGTACACAACAAAGTCTGCACACTTAGCTGATGGAGCTGCAGCCGCAGAGAAGACGGATCCAAGGGCCGCTGGCAATATCCGGAGTGCTTGCAGCAGCAGAACACAGGTCCAGAGAACTAGTAGCTTAAGAAGTGAAGATACTCAAGGCAGAGCTACAACTGAAAAGAGAAATATAATCCACGCCCTGCAATAGGAGGAGGGGTGATTTAAAGGCAGGGAAATCAAACGCAGGAGAGACAGCTGGGAGTAAAGACCTCATCACAGGGGCGGAGAAACAGAACAGTGAGAACACCTCCAAACTCTAAGTGACATCATCACAGGGGTGGAGACACAGAGCTGTGAGAACGTCTCAAAGCTCTGGTAGTGACAGTACCCCCCCCCCCCTCTACGGGTGGACTCCGGACACCCAGGACCCACCTTCCCAGGATGAGCCCTATGAAATGCCCTGATAAGGCGAGTGGCTTTAATGTCCGACATCGGAACCCACATCCTCTCCTCAGGACCATAACCCTTCCAATGAACGAGGTACTGAAGAGAACCGCGGACAATGCGAGAGTCCACAATTCTGGAAACCTCAAACTCCAGATTGCCATCAACCAAAATCGGAGGAGGAGGCAAAGAGGAGGGTACCGTGGGCTGGACATATGGTTTTAAGAGAGATCTGTGAAATACATTATGTATCTTCCAAACCCGTGGAAGATCAAGACGGAAGGCAACAGGATTGATGACTGACAAAATTTTATAAGGCCCAATAAACTTGGGACCCAATTTCCAGGAGGGAACCTTCAGTTTAATATTTCTTGTAGACAACCACACCAGATCACCCACATTCAGGTCCGGACCAGGCACACGTCTCTTATCAGCCACACGCTTATACTTCTCACTCATCTTTCTGAGATTACTCTGAATCTTTTGCCAAATGGTAGACAAAGACGAGGAAAATCTCTCCTCCTCAGGTAAACCAGAAAGAGCCCCTCCCGAGAATGTCCCAAACTGCGGATGGAACCCATATGCACCAAAAAATGGTGACTTATCAGAAGATTCCTGACGACGGTTGTTCAAAGCAAACTCAGCAAGAGGGAGAAATGAACACCAATCCTCCTGGTTCTCCGCCACAAAACAGCGCAAATATGTCTCCAGATTCTGATTGAGGCGCTCAGTCTGACCATTCGACTGCGGGTGAAAAGCAGAAGAGAAGGACAGCCGAACCCCCAGGCGAGAACAGAAAGCCTTCCAGAACCTGGACACAAACTGCGTGCCTCTATCGGAAACAATATCAGAGGGAATGCCGTGCAATTTAACAATATGGTCGACAAAAGCTTGCGCCAACGTTTTAGCATTGGGTAAACCAGGGAAAGGAACGAAATGAGCCATCTTGCTAAAACGGTCCACGACCACCAGGATCACCGACTTCCCCGAGGAACGAGGAAGATCCGTGATAAAGTCCATGGACAGGTGTGTCCAAGGACGGGAAGGTATGGGTAACGGGAGAAGGGAACCTGAAGGTCGTGAACGAGGGACCTTAGCGCGAGCGCACGTCTCACAAGCAGCCACAAAACCCTCCACAGACTTACGAAGAGCCGGCCACCAAAATCTCTGAGCAATGAGATCTACCGTGGCTCTACTCCCGGGGTGACCAGCAAGAACCGTATCATGATGTTCCTTAAAGAGTTTGTGACGTAGCTCAGGAGGCACGAACAACTTCCCGGAGGGACAACGGGCAGGTGCCTCAGTCTGGGCAGCCTGGACCTCGGCCTCCAAATCGGAATATAGAGCAGAAACAACTACCCCCTCCGCCAAAATGGGACCCGGGTCCTCAGAGTTTCCTCCTCCCGGAAAACAGCGAGAGAGAGCATCAGCCTTCACATTCTTGATCCCAGGGCGGAAAGTAACAACAAAATTGAATCTGGAGAAGAACAGAGACCATCTGGCCTCTCTCGGATTCATACGCCTGGCCGACTCCAAGTACGCCAGATTCTTATGGTCGGTAAAAACGGTGATAGGGTGCCTGGCCCCCTCCAACCAATGGCGCCATTCCTCGAAAGCCAACTTGATGGCCAACAACTCCCTATCTCCCACATCATAGTTTCTCTCTGCCGGGGAGAGTTTTCTAGAGAAAAAGGCACAAGGTCGCCATTTGGCAGGAGAGGGGCCCTGGGACAAAACTGCACCCACACCCACCTCGGAAGCATCCACCTCAACAATAAAAGGTAAGGAAACATCGGGATGCACCAAGATGGGAGCAGACGCAAAACTCTCTTTAATCTTAGAAAAGGCTGCAAGCGCCTCCTCCGACCAAGAGGAAAAATCCGTCCCCTTTTTTGTCATGTCAGTAAGGGGTTTGACAACAGAGGAATAATTCAAAATGAACTTTCTGTAGTAGTTAGCAAAACCCAGAAAGCGCATCAATGCCTTCTGATTTTCAGGAAGCTCCCACTCCAGCACAGCACGGACCTTCTCCGGATCCATGCGAAAACCAGAAGCAGAGAGGAGAAAACCCAGAAATTGAATCTCCGATACCATAAAAAGACATTTCTCCAGCTTGGCATACAGTTTATTCTCCCGCAGTATCTGCAGGACCTGAAAAAGATGATCCTGATGGGTCTGAACATCAGGGGAAAAAAATCTAAATATCATCAAGATACACCAATACAAATTTCCCCATTAAATGATAGAAAATACTATTAACAAAATGCTGAAAGACGGCCGGAGCATTCATCAGGCCGAAAGGCATAACGAGATTCTCGAAATGCCCGTTAGGGGTATTAAAGGCCGTTTTCCATTCATCCCCCTCTCTGACCCTGACCAGGTTGTACGCGCCTCTCAGATCCAATTTGGAAAACACCTTGGCCCCAACAATTTGGTTGAAGAGGTCCGGGATCAGAGGAAGGGGATAGGGATCGCGAATCGTGATACGGTTCAGCTCCCTAAAATCTAAACAAGGTCTCAGAGAGCCATATTTTTTTTTACCAAAAAAAAAACCAGCGGCAACAGGTGACTTTGAGGGACGAATATGCCCCTTCGAGACTCTCGGAGATATAGGTTCGCATTGCGAGTCTTTCCGGTTGTGAGAGATTGTAGAGGCGTGCTTTTGGCAGCTTGGCGCCGGGAATGAGGTTAATGGGACAGTCAAACTCCCGGTGAGGAGGTAGCTCCTGAACACCGCTCTCGGAAAACACATCCGAGAAATCAGAGAGAAATGATGGCACAGTTTTAGTAGACACCTCTGCAAAAGTCGCTGTGAGACAATTCTCTCTACAAAAGTCACTCCACTCATTTATTTGCCTTCCTTGCCAATCAATAGTGGGGTTATGTCTAGTGAGCCAGGGTAGCCCCAAAACTAGAGGAGAAGGCAATCCGTTAAGGACAAAACAAGATATCTCCTCCACATGAGTGTCACCTACAGCTAGCCGGATATTGTGAACAATGCCTTTCAGAGATCTCTGCGAGAGTGGAGCAGAGTCGATAGCAAAAACAGGTATATCCTTTTCTAATGTACAAACCTGAAAACCATGCAAGGCTACAAATTGAGTGTCAATAAGATTGACGGCCGCTCCACTATCGACAAAAATCTCACAAGGAATGACTTTGCTCTCTAGCGCCACCCTGGCAGACAGGAGAAAACGGGAACTGCAGGTCAGAGGAATAGCATCAATTCCCACATCAACTTTGCCCAAAGTAGCAGATGAAGCAGAACTTGATGATCTACCTCTTGAGGTTTTTCTCTTATTATCGCTCTTAGTACAGTTCAGGAATCTCCTAGACGGACAAACATTTGCCAAATGACCTATGCCCCCACAACAAAAACACACCATATTCTGAGGACTAAATCCTCTTTTATCAGGGGCAAGTCGGCCTAGCTGCATGGGCTCCTCCTCAGAGGGGAGCGAGACAGGATGAGACCCCTGCATACTGAATGAGTCCGCACCATTGCCCCTAGACTGACAATGGCTGGACGGAGAGGTCTTGTTTCTTTCCCTTAGACGCCTGTCAAGGCGTACCGCCAATGACATGGCAGACTCTAAGGACGTTGGTCTCTCATGGAAAGCAAAGGCATCTTTCAAACCCTCTGAGAGACCATGACAGAACTGACTTCGGAGTGCAGCATCATTCCAGCCTGAATCAGCTGCCCATCTCCGAAATTCAGAACAATAAAGCTCCGCAGACAGTTTGTTCTGGCATAAAACATGTAAGTTCGATTCTGCCAGAGCAACACGATCCGGGTCATCATATATCTGCCCCAGGGCCACAAAAAATCTTTCCATGGATCGAAGGGAGGGATCCCCTGATGACAGCGAAAAAGCCCAAGTCTGAGCATTACCCCTGAGCAGGGAGATGACAATCCTCACCCTCTGTTCCTCATTACCAGAGGAGTGGGGACACAAACAAAAATGGAGTTTACATGCCTCTCTGAAGCGAACAAAATTATCACTGCCCCCGGAGAACGTTTCCGGAAGTGAGACCTTTGGCTCGCAACAGACTCCATGAGCCGGAGCAGAGCCCAATGTTTGTAGCTGAGTCACAGATTGAAGGAGATCCGCTACTTCCAAAGAAAGACCCTGCATGCGGTCAACCAAGCCAGAAAGCGGATCCATGTCAACAAGGATGGTTTTGGTGGATTATAATGTCACGGCTGTTTAAGGGTAACCAGAGCATACACAGTAAGAAGAGCTACTGACCGGACCCAAACTAGGGAAGAGAAAGGGTGACCCCTGTCAGACCCTCAACACTCTCCCTATGCTGCTAAAGCACATGCCCGGATCCAAATGGTGGAACGAGGCATGCCCGCGTACCTTAGACTGATGAGCCCTGTAACCCCTACAATAGTGGAAGGGGCACGGCCACCGATGCCCTGCTCAGAATATGGAGGGAACCGTGGCCACCTCAGATCCAGTCAGGAAATCACCAGGTACACAACAAAGTCTGCACACTTAGCTGATGGAGCTGCAGCCGCAGAGAAGACGGATCCAAGGGCCGCTGGCAATATCCGGAGTGCTTGCAGCAGCAGAACACAGGTCCAGAGAACTAGTAGCTTAAGAAGTGAAGATACTCAAGGCAGAGCTACAACTGAAAAGAGAAATATAATCCACGCCCTGCAATAGGAGGAGGGGTGATTTAAAGGCAGGGAAATCAAACGCAGGAGAGACAGCTGGGAGTAAAGACCTCATCACAGGGGCGGAGAAACAGAACAGTGAGAACACCTCCAAACTCTAAGTGACATCATCACAGGGGTGGAGACACAGAGCTGTGAGAACGTCTCAAAGCTCTGGTAGTGACAGTTTTATTTGTATGAGGAGGTGAGTAGAAGCCTAGATAGAAGGGGAGCTGTGGATGTGTGTTTCTGCATTTTGCAAAGGTATTTGATACTGTCCCATTTTATAGGTAAAATAAGGTCTATAGGCTTAGAAAGTATTGTTTGTAATTGGATTGAAAAGTGGCTGAAGGACCGTGTCCAGAGAGTTGTGGTCAATGATTCGTATTCAGAATGGCTCAGGGTTATAATTCGTGTTCCCCTTAGGTTCAGTGCTGGGTCCTGTTTTATTTAATTTATTTATGATATTGAGGATGGGATTAATAGTAGTGTTGGTCGAGCACCAAAGTGCTCGTGTGCTCTGGTGCTTGAGTAGAACACTTTCCGATGCTCGGGTACTCTACAGAGCACCCGAGCACAATGGAAGTCAATTGGAGAACCCGAGCATTAAACCAGGCACCTCTTTCTCTGAAGAGGCGAGGGTGTCGGGACTCTAGTTTGGCTTAGGAGTCCCTGCTCTGACTCCATATATAGCTATGTCCATATATGGAGTCAGTGCTTGGGGACACCCAGTGTATTTAAATCTAATTTAGCCTCTATTTCTGATAAGTTTCTGGCAGGATTCAAACTCACAACCTTCTACATTACAGCCAAGAAACTTAACCAATACACTATAGAGCTGCATGGCCAGTTAAAAAATAAAAATAAAAATAAACTATATGAGACTTCTGCTGTATAGGAATACTTAATAGTAGTAAGTATTCCTATACAGCAGAAGTCTCATATTTTAATTTTTTTTTTTGTAACTGGCCATGCAGCTATATAGTGTAGTGGTTAACGTTCTAGGCTGTAATGTAGAAGGTTGTGAGTTCAAATCCCGCAAGGAACTTTTGAGAAATAAAGGCTAAATTAGATTTAAATACACTGCATTGCGCTCGAGCACACACAATATTTAGCCGAGCATGCTCGCCCAACACTAATTAATAGCACTGTTTCTATTTTTGCAGATGACACTTGTAGTACTGTACAGTCTATGGAAGATGTCCATAAACTACAAGATGACTTGGACACTGAGTGTTTAGGCATCAACCTGGCAAAAGAGGTTCAATATGGATAAATGTGAAGTTATGCATCTGGGTAGTAGCAATCTAAGCACAGTGCTAAGTGAGTTACACTGGGAAGTCATTTGTAGAGAAGGATGTGTGTACTTGTAGATCATATATTAAATAACAGTACAATGTCAATCAGCTGCTTCTAAGGCTACCAGGATATTGTCATGTATTAAAAGAGGCATAGGCTCAAGGGACAGGGATGTAATATTATCATTTTGCAAAGCGTTGGTGCGGCCTCACCTGGAATATGCAGTTCAGTTGTGGGCACCAGTCCATAGAAAGGACGCATTGCAGCTGCAAAAAGTACAAAGTACAGCAACTAAACTGATAAGGGGCATGGGGTGATTTTTTTTTATCTGGAAAGATTAAAAGAATTAACTGTATTTAGTCTTGAGAAGAGACGTCTAAGGGGGAACATGATCAACGTATACAAATATATAAATGGGGCATACAAAAAAATATGGTAAAAAGATGTTCCATGTAAAATCCCCTCCAAAGACAAAGAGGCACTGCCTCTGTAATGCCCCAGAGTGGCATTACCGCTTCTGCACCTCACTACTATCTTTTATGGTTAACCTAATGTAATTCTGTGTATTTATTTTCAGGTCCTATATAATGTGCATTTCCTATTTGATAACTGTTGTGTTCACGTGTAATGTTCACCAGAGGTGGCAGCATAAATGGCAGAGCTATACTTAGATAGAATGGAGCTTTCCATTCCATTCTAACACCCCCCTCTGTGGTGTGGTGGGCGTGTTCCACTTGCTGCAGGGAGGGTGGAGTTCTAGTTAGAAGTCAGTCTAGTTTTACCCTCTGCCAAGGAAGGGTGTGCAGCAGGTGCACGTTCCTTCTGGATGTGCCTTGCCCAGGCCAGCTGGAGCACCTTCAGATCAGCTGGATGTGGAGGCAGAAGCTTTAAGCCTCAGAAGCCAGGAAATATAGTTCCCTGAACAAACCTAGAGTCAGACTACAAGAGAGAAGTTGCAACATCCTGCAGAAGCAGAGATTCTATTTCAGCTTGTCAGTACAGCAGGCCAGAGAGCACCAGATGTAGCATAGACGAGTTTGCCTGCCAGTTTACATGCTAAAGCCTGCTGGGAACCAAGATGAAGCCTGAAACAGTTTGGAGAAACATTTATGCAAAGTAAAGCAGTTATCAACGTCATCACAAGGACTGGACTCTATTTATTTCTCCATCCCTTTCATCAACAATCCCCTTTTCATTGCTTCGGAGCCAACACCTAGGGTTCAACATATCCAGGTAGGAGCACCGTAAAACATGCACAAGTACACTTAAACTGACATTTAGGCCACCCTACAACACTCTGGCATTCCTACACCTGGGTAACATCTACTACATCACTAAAAGGGGCCCTGTGCCCTTGTTGCTTAACTGCAATTGGCGTAACGAAAACAAGTATTCTTTTTCCTCTCAAAGGGCCCTGGGGAGAGGCGCCGGCTGCACCTCCGACTGGAGAAGAAAAAGTTCAGTTTCCAGAGACATCAAGGCTTCTTTACAGTAAGAGATGTAAATCTGTGGAATAGTCACCTCTGGACATGGTCACAGCAGGAAAAGTAGATGGTTTTAAAAAATACTAAGATGAATTCTCAAATTTAATAACATTAATGTGTATATATAAATGTGTAGAAGTCTGGGTCTCACCCCTAAAATTCACATCACCACCTATCCCAAGGATCAGCAACCTCCGGCACTTCAACTGTGGTAAAACTATAACTCCCAGCATGCTGTCACACAGTGGGGGGAGAGGAGGAACACCAGAATGACAACAGAAGGAAAATGACCAGAAACTAGGCCTCACGGCTAGGGAAAGGGAAAAGGTTACCACCTAGAAAACCCTAAACCTAGCTCTGACTCCTATCAGTATGAATAGACCCTGAAGGTGGGAATATTCATACACTGGAAACCTAGGCCCTAGAAACCCTAGAAATCTCTAGGAGTAGTGACAGATCTGAGACCACTGGTTCCTTTCCAGATGAACGAACCAGTGTCTCCCTGAGGCCTAGTAAACAATGAGCAAATGGGAACAACAAAATACAAAGGGAAGTACACTTATCTTCAATAGAAAATGGATGAGCAGGAACACAGATGAGCAACTCACACCAGCTCTTCCAACTGCAGGCATATAAATATCAACCGCATGGTATTAAGTGTGAGTCCAGACTAAATATAGGAGCAGTAATGACCACTAGTGTTGAGCGCGAATATTCAAATTACGAATATTTATTGCGAATATCACAACTTTGAGAATTAGCGAATATTTCGAATATAGTGCTATATATTTGTTATATCGAATATTCGTCATTTTTTTCCCTCTGAAGTCAGCCTTCCTCCCTGCTTAAGTTGCTTGTGGGCCAATGACTCATTGGCCCACAAGCAAGAAGCAGGGAGGAATCATTTTTTCAGATGGAAAAAAAGGACGAATATTCTAAAACAAATATATAGCACTATATTCACTATAGTGCTATATATTAGTTTTTTAGAATATTCGTCATTTTTTTTCATCTGAAGTCAGGATTACTCCCTGCTTAAGTTGCTTGTGGGCCAATGACTGTTCACTTCAGATGGAAAAAAATGACGAATATTCTAAAAAATTTATATATAGCACTAGATTCTATAGTGCTACATATTCGTTTTTGACCCACTTCGCATAACACGATTTTTACATTGCACATTTTTCGGAATCATGAAAATAGTCTTAAGCTATTTTTACATTTCAGATTTAATCTCGAATTTAAATATTTGCGAATATATGATGATTATTCTACCACATATTCACGAAATATCGCAAATTCGAATATTGCCCCTGACGCTCATCACTAATGACCACAAGCTACACCTGAGACAAGAGGTGTGGTCATTACCAACAACAACACAGCAACAAGTGAAAACAAATAGGCTGTCAGATAACCTAAGGTGCAGCCAGTCCCTCAGATCTTCTAACCTCTGTCACAGGAGGGACCGTGACACATGCTCACTTGCTTGGCTTTTGTCAGAACTCCCATAGAAATGAATGGAGCATGTTGAGAGTCATAGTTTCCCCACAGCTGGAGTGATGGAGGTTGCTGAACCCTGACCTATCCCTTGGTTGAACTTGATGGGCCTATTTTTTTTATTTCAAAAATATTAACAATGTAACAATGTAACCCATCTTCTAATTAGATGGCAGCTGGCTGAGATAAATTAAATTTAATTGGTGATCTCCCTCAGAGATCTCATGTACCTGCAACATCACTAGTTATATAAAGTAAGGACATCTATTATAATTAGATGAAAAATGAATGTGAGACTGATTTTTACAGATTACAGACAGCACATGTTATTTGACTGCTGAAGATCAAATCAAATCTAAAGGTAGGCCTAGAAGTGAAAATTTCCACCAGGCTGAAGAACAAATTCATGTAAATTCAATATGAGAATAAGAAAATTGCTCAGGTTTTACATCTTAGCTATAGGATGTGCATGTGTTCTGAGTAAAGAACTGGAAGCTCTGGTGGTGGATTGTCTTCCTTCAGAGCATACTGAAATCCAACAGTCCTTTATCTCCCTAACATCTGCCATCAGTGGGGATTCAGGAGGTGCCAAAACACATTAGAAAGTCTGGTAAATTGATGGGTTCACACGTTATAGGTCTAATGGGTATGGCCAGCTTTGATATATGAAAATAAACACAGTGAAACCTCTGTATGAAAACCACCCAAAAAGGCATTGAAGAGTAGTGTTCCATAGTGGTGGTCCTTTCAAGAAAATTGGTTGGTACTAGTATATATATAGATAGGATATTATAAAACTCTAAATCTATCACACACAAGAATAGGAAAAATGAGGCATTCTCAAATTGATGACCTGTTGGGGAAGTCTAAAAGGTGTTTTCTGAGACTACCAAATTGATTGCCTGTCTAGGCACGCTTACCAATCAGGTGATTGAAGGGGCTATGGTGCTTCCTGTTATCAAACCTTAATCAGGTTCCACTGATTTATTCACTTAAATGGGACTGAGATAAATTAAGCTGCAATACTGTCACAACTACTACCAAAACTGCAGAGTTGTGCCTGGTATTCAATAAGCTGTTGGGCAAGTGTGCTGAAAATCAGACCCCCGACAAAAAACACTTTAATGGTAATATAATTCTGTGCTAATGTGTTCTTCGTTTCTAAAAACATAGGGGATTTCAAAGAAGAAATACCATGCTTAAAAACATAAAATGGAGCAACAAAATTGGACAATGGTGACATATTTCTTCATTAAAGGAATCTCAGATGTTCCTGAGCTACAGCTTCCAATTTTTCTTCTCGTCCTTTTGATATATCTGATTACACTTGGTGGGAACATGACTATTCTAACAATAATCTATCTGGATCATCAACTCCACACTCCCATGTACTTTTTTCTGGGGAATCTGTCTATAGTGGATTTGTCTTCGACAACTGCTTCACTTTATAAGGAACTTCTAATATATATAACTGGGGATAGAGTCATTTCATATGTGAGCTGCTTATCACAGCTTTATTTCCTGGGCTGGTTCATCAGTGATGAGCTTCTGATACTTACAGCTATGAGCTATGATCGGTATGTGGCTGTCTGTAACCCCCTTAGATATACTACGATCATGAACTGGAGACTTTGTTCTTGGTTGGCCATTGCATGTTGGGTGGTGAGCTTTGTAGAAATCAGTCCTTACACTCTTCTGGTAACTAGTTTTTCCTGCTACAAATCTAATGTGATTAATCACTTTTTTTGTGATCTTGTGCCCCTCAAGAAACTTTCCTGCAAGGTGAACCCTACTTTGGAAATGTTTACAATAGTCGAAGGAGTCTTTGTCTTGAGCATTATTCCTCTGCTTCTAACCACTGTGTCTTATGTATTTATTATCAACTCAATATTAAAGATACAGACCAGCAGTGGGAGACGTAAGGCCTTCTACACATGCTCTTCACACATTACAGTTATCATTCTTCTCTACACAACTCTTGTCAGTCAATACCTGAGTCCAAGTTCAAATGATTTGGAGTACAAAAAACTCCTCTCTCTCTTCAACATGGTGGCAGTGCCAATGTTAAATCCATTAATTTATAGCCTGAAGAACAGAGATGTGAAGTTGGCCTTAAGGAGACAGTTACATTTTTTTGAAAGAAATGTAATGTAAGGGCTGCAAAGTGACTTGGTGGTTAGCATTGCTCTCCTGCAGCACTCAGAGTTTAAATCCAACTAAGGGCAAAATCTGCATGGAGTTTGTAAGTTCTGCATTTGTTTGTGTGGCCAACCTACAGTTTCCTCCTGTTTAAAAAAATACTGTATGCTACAAGGTTAATTTATTACTGTCTCTAAAATAATGTCCTATTTCTGTATGGAAGTGAACCTTTCAAAAACTAGGCTTCCTGTTTTTCCACTATTACTAACCTGCGGTAACTAAGGCTACTTTCACAATTGCCCTATTGTTTTCCAGTATTGACATCTGGCAGAGGATCTCAATACCGGAAAAAAAAAATTCAGTTTAGTCTTTATGCATTCTGAATTGAAAGAGATCTGTTCAGGATGCATCAGGATGTCTTCTGTTCCGGCAGCATTCTGTTTTGTGACCGAACAAAAAACCGCTGCAAGCTGCAGTTTTGTGTCCAGTCATAAAAAATAAAAAAAAAACGGATACAGCACTGAAAACAATGCAAGTCAATGGTGATGGATCCGTTTTTTCAGGAGCCTAAAAAGCTGGATCCGTCACCCATTTATTTTCAATGTATTTAGTAACAGATTCATTTTGATTTCACACAACTGCATCCTAATGGAACTGATGCATCCTGATGTGAAAAATCCAAATGGATCCGTTTAATTCCAGTATTAAGATCCTCTGCCTACATGTGCAAGCTCCTCTGAGCAAGGCCCAAGTTCATAGAACCCTCATCTCTGAGACTTGTACAGCCAAGGAAGTAACTTTGCTACCAGAGCACTCCAGGAAGATGGAGATTAGAAGGTCAACAACCCACAAGGCCGGGCATCGGAGTCAGACAGCAATATGTTGTGTAAGTGAATATTGCCGAAGCATCGCCCACACTTTGAGATCGATTAGTCACCACTATCTATAGTTTCTGCTTCCCTCAATCATGAACCTCATTGCATGCCTCTGATTCTGCTGAGAGACTTTAGAGAGACAGAAAGAAGGTGTACTACAACTTCCATCATTGTCACTGTCTATATGCTGTTATTGAGAGAATTTTGCACTGTGATCCTTAGTGATCCTCAGGATAGTCGATCAGCAGATGATTGGAAGGGTTCCGACAACCCGCATCCCCCGACAGCTGTTTTGTGCTACGTAGCACCATGAACACTGTAGTGGAGGGAGGGAGCTAATACACTGACTGCTGCCAATGGAGCAACACTGAACAGCTGATAGTGGGTTTGCAGGGTGTCACTTATTCAAAAGCTGGACTATCACTTTAAAGGGGTTCTCTGGGAATTAAGAAAATGAAAATAATTAAATATTACTTTATTATAAATATATTCTCAAATACCTTTCATTATTTATAATTGCTCCTTTTGTCTGGGAAGTAATCATCAGGGGAAACAAAATGGCCGCTGTCCTATTAGTTCACACAAAACCTGTCCTAATCACACAGCAGGACAAGATACTTTACAACACTGAGGTAAAGAGCTGCCTCATCCTCCTCTCTGCTTGTCAAGGATTATGATCCTGAATACAGATGATAAGAACTTTAGCTGAATTTTTGGGGAATTTAGTTCATGAGGAGACAAGAAGTACAGAAAGGACGGACAGGACAGGCTGTGGTAATGGAGGCTGCATACAAGAGCTGCTGCTCATCAGCCACACCTCACCCTCCTCTCATGTCTCCTCATCTTCTCCATTCCCACAGAGATTCACCAGTATTCAGGATCATGATTCCTGTCAAGCAGAGCGGAGGATGAGGCAGCACTATGGCTCTTTGTGGTGAAGTAACTTGTCCTCCTGTGTGATTAGGACAGGTTTTGTGTGTACTGATAGGATGGGGGCCATTTTATTTCTCCTAATGATTGCTCCCTAGACAAAACGAGCAGGGGCGTACATAGAAATCATTGGGCCCCATAGCAGGAATCTGAATTGGGCCCTCTAACTCCGCCCACTACCAACTTCTAGCCCATCCCATTACTTGCCCTGGCTTCTCCCCTGCCACACCAGCGTTTGTCAATGAATAAAGAAATGCAATGTATAAATAGCCTGTTGAAACCATTAGGGATAAATAATTTTTGTTGCAGTAACTAAAAAAAATATAAATATCTTCCAATAATCATTGAAAAGTACAGATCACCCCACAAAAAATGAGCCCAATACATCTAACAAGTTAGAGGGGTCAGAATTTTGCTCTAAAATTAAATAAATAAGTTTTTAATTTAATAAATAAAGTTTTTTTTCAGTATTAAAATGCAAGAATAACTATACATATGTGGCATCGCCATAATCGTACTGACCTGGAAAATAAACGTAACAAGTCAGTTTTTCCGCATAGGAAATGGTGTAAAAAAAAAACAAAAAACTGTGGCTGAATAGTTTTTTTTCTTCTAATTCCACCTGATTTGGATTTTTTTCCCCAACTGTATATGGTATCATTAGAAAGTGCATCTTGTCCTGGAAAAAAACAAGCCCTCATACGGCTATGTGAATGAAAAAAAGAAAAGTTATGGCTTTGGGAGTAAAAAACTAAAAGGAAAAAAAATGGAAAATTTTCTGGTCATTAAAAGGGTTAGATTGTACCTAAACTTTTACATAAAGTTAACTAACTCCCTATTGTAAGTACTTTAAAGTGACATTTTCTAAGACTTTTTTCCCTATGAGAAATGGATGCTGAACTCAGGTGCCTATAGCGCTTTATAATCCGTACTCTCATACACCGCTGATTTTACAGTGCTGTATGGGAGTAAGGATTTCACTGGGGCTGCAGTGAGCCATGTACTGCACACATGACTGCTCCTTTCTGTCTGCTTTGGTAGAGACAGGCATAGATGGGCTATGTCAGGTTTTAGCAGAGTGGGCACAGGGCACCATATATATGCGAGCACACCTGAGCGAGTGCTGGGCAGGAACTGGCATGTGCACCTCTCCTCCTGCCCGTGCCCACTCTGCTAAAGCCTGACATAGCCCATCTCCCCACATCTGAACTCTTTTTGCTGCTGATGCTTTGTGTGCCCCAGCCCCCCAACACCACAGTTCATGTGCACACTATCCTCTGTATGAGCATCAACAGCAAGTTGATAAGCCTTATAATTTACATATGCAATGGGCAGGATACGGGTGGATAATATTCTGTACTATCCCAGGGCCCTTCCAAGGTGGTATAACGCACGTCCCAGATTAGGAATGCCAGAGCTGACCAATGGCCTATAATGTCTCTGCAGGGTGGTCATAATTGTGTCAATGGTGTCTCCTACCTGGGTACGGCCGGACTCCTGGCTCACTTGCAATAAATTTGAGTGTAGTGATAGTAGGAGTAATAGAGGAAATTTTTGATGAAGTTCAAACGTTGCTTTACTTGAAATAACTTTCATCCAAGCGGTACACAGCTTTGGTCTCTGGTCCCAGCTGGTTTTGACAATGATTGGCAGGAATAAATACTTCTGCTTTAAATTTGGAGCTTGCAGGATAAACCACTGCTTGGTAGCTCTGATATTGTGACAGGAATTAATCTTCTGCACTTTTCTGTAACTTCTGCTGTATGGGGACAGACTAGCTGAGGAGGAATGGCTTCTCCTAGGTCTCTGGACTTAGCTCACAGATAGATTTTCAGGGGGTTCTTTCTTCCTGGAATTCTGGAGATTTTGTGTGGCTTCTGCTTCTCTTCATACAGCAGAGCTTAAGGTGCTCAGACTGGGTATATGACCAAGTCTCAGCCGAGACTTGGTCCTTGCGGTCTTCCCTATACAGGGGAACTCCTCACACACAGCCTTCCCCTAGCAGGGGGGAGGCTACACTATAACTTCCTTCTCCACCCATGCTACAGGAAGTGGGAACAGCCCACTCTCTCCACAGAGGGGGATCTAAGCTGGAATAATCCATTCCGGCTCAGATTCACGATAATGGGACTTATACTTGCCAATGTGTTGCTGCCACCTACTGATTACAGGAACAATTACATTTAACAGTTTTATATGCACATTTGTGGAAGACATGAGAGAAATCATATCAGATGACAGTATAAAGCTCTTAGGAGATAATAGTGGGGTAGAGGCATGTAGTAACACAACTCTGGAGTGTTACACATACAGAACAGAGTGTGCTCCCCCCACCCCCAGGAACTCTGCTTGCTGCTGCAGCAGGACCCCCTCTTCCCCTCACTAACTATCCCCCACCATAAACTTTTTTTCATGCATAGAGGCACGGTACTCAACTTACATTGTGTTGGCAGTGGCAGTGGCACACAGGGGCAGGCAATGCTGGTGTCTGCTGGAGGTGGCAGGCTGAAAACTGAAGCAGGCAGCACATGAGTGAGTCACTGCCACGTCCCGCCCTCTCCGTTCTGTCTTCTGGCGCTAGCGATACACTAGCCAATCAGCAGCAGGAGCTTAGCCTGCTAAATGCTGATTGGCCAGTGCAGCGCCCAGCACAAAAAAGAGAGGGCCTGAGAAGGAGGGAATTAGGGTCCGCCATGTCCCTAGAAAGGGACTCAGAACGGTAGACATAATACATAACTAACTGCAAACATTGTAGGGGCACTCTGTGGGCCCTCCCTGACACGGGCCCCATAGCAGTTGCGTGGTCTGCCGCTATTGGAGTACGCCACTAAAATCGAGCCATTATAACTAATGAAAGGTATTTGTAAATATGTTTATTATAAAATAATATTTACCTATATAAATTTTTTTAATTCCTGGAGAACCCCTTTAATGTGCTAGTTACATAAACTGCTTTGTCTGACTAAAGTGACATTCCTGGTAGGTAAAACACAATTTTGGAATGATTATTGATTATTAATAAATAATGTAAATTATTATTATTATTAGTAGTAGTAGTAATAAACTTACCTGTCCGGGCTCCAGCAGTGCGATCCCCAGCCCCGACACCCACGCATCAGGAAAGATGTGCTGCTGAGCCACGTCTCCCCCAGTGACGCGTCCCCTGTTACAGAGCGCAATGCCGTTCTTTTGTCCCTGCAGTGCGTGTGTACTGGGGGAGATGAGCAGTGGGCTGAATGACAGCCCATCTGCTCAATTACCTTTCTGCTTTCTGGTTTGATCTATGGGAGAGTCAGGTCACCAGATGAATCAGGTTCTGTCTGGGGACCTGGCTCTTTATTTAAACCCCCTAATGCATGTCACCATTACATAGTAACATAGTTTATAAGGCTGAAAAAAGACAGCTGTCCATCCAGTTCAGCCTGTTATCCTGCAAGTTGATTCAGAGGAAGGCAAAAAAAAAACTGTGATGTAGAACCTAGCTAGCGATAGTCTTTGTTGGGCTCATTAGCTAGTTTTCTTGTTCTCTGTTCCTGCATTTGCTGATTGATTACTCTTTGTTTCTGATCCCGGCTTGTCTTCTGACCTTTCTCTATATCACATTTTTGGTACTGCGTAGCCTGTCTGGTTCTGACTGATTTCATAGAACTCTGTTACATAGGATTTTGTGTTGTCCGTTTGAGTGTCTTGTTTGTCCTGCACTTATTCTAGTGTAGTTGCAGTTCTGCCATTTAGTGCTTGTAGTGCAAGTAGGTAGGGGAAGTGGGCTGAGTTCTAGTTCAGGGACTCACTGTCCTCATCTGTCCCTACTTACAGTCATTACATTATCACTGGCGCAAAAAAAGCTAGTTCCACCTACACTATCATGGATACCATGGCAGCTTTAGACACACAGATGGAGGATATTGCCTAGTTGGTGCAGTATTTCTGTCACAACCAGACAGCTGAGAAGCTCTGACAGAGGCCTTTCAGAACCTCCTCCTTGAGTTTTCTTTGTTGTGGTATTCAGTTCCTCATCTCGTTAGCCTCTCTCAGCTGTCATGTAGTTGGACTGATTGCTTCCCTTTAAATTCCTCCCCATAATGCTTTACTGGGTGGCTTATACTTCTTCCTGGAGTGTGTGTGTGCATGCTGATCCTGCTTCCCAGTCTGCTACAAAGTTAAGTGCTGTACATTTATCTGTTATTTTCTGTTTGCTGGATCCCAGGTGACCCTGACTCCCTCCGTGTCTGGTGTAGGGAGCCGGTGATCGTGTCCCCTCACTATTGTAGGGTGTTCAGGGGTAATAAAGTCGAGGTACGTGGATATGCAACCATCCACCTCTGGGATCTTTGCATAGGCTGAGCAGCCAGGGAAAGTGCTAGGTCTTGTGCAGGGGTCTCCCTTTTGGTTCCTTAGCTGTGGATCCAGTGAGTCATTTATGCATGTTGCTTTGTCTTGTTTCCTGTACACCGTCCGTGACATTATAAGCCGCCAAAACCGTCTCAAGCATGGATCCGGTTTCTCTTTTTGCTGAACGCCTTCAGGGTCTTTCATTGGAGGTAGCTGATCTCCGCAGGACTTTTTCTCAGCTTCAAGTGACTGGTTCAGCTGGCGTTCATGGAGTTTGTTCTGAGCCTAAGATCTCGCTCCCAAGTACGTTTTCCGGGGGTAGTGAGAATTTTGTGCGTTTTAGAGAGGCTTGCAAACTCAATTTTCGCCTTCTTCCCCATTCCTCTGGTGATGAGGAACGGAGGGTGGGGATCATTATATCGCTGCTCAGGGGTAGCGCTCAGTCCTGGGGCTTTTCGCTGCCGGAGGGGGCACGGCCCCTCCGTTCAGTGGATGAATTATTTTTAGCCCTGGGTCAGATATATGATGATCCGGATCGTATTGCTCTGGCTGAGTCTAGACTACGTCTATTATGCCAGGGTAAACAATCCGCAGAAATATACTGCTCAGAATTTCGGAGATGTGCAGTTGATACTGGTTGGAATGATGCTGCACTCCGAAGTCAATTTTGCCATGGTCTTTCAGAGGGATTGAAAGATGCATTTGCCTTTCATGAGAGGCCTATTTCTTTGGACTCTGCTATGTCTCAGGCCGTTCGTATTGACAGGCGTCTTAGAGAGAGAGGAGAGATCTCTCCTTCCTGTCATACTCAGTCCCAGGACAGTGCAGCAGTCCCATTCTGTGCGCAGGGGTCTCAGTCGCTGTCAGCCCCTTCTGAGCAGGAGCCCATGCAGCTGGGGTTGATTGCTTCTGACAATAGAAGATTCAGCCCGCATGGGAGGGTTTGTTTTTGTTGTAGAGGTATAAATCATTTGGCAAATGTTTGTCCCTCTAGGAGATTCAGGCAGTTCTCTGGGAGTAATAAAGAAACAAAGAGGAAAAAATCTTTTAAAAATGTTCCGTCTGTTACTATTGGCAGGGTTGAGGCGGAAATTGAAGGTTTTCCGTTTGCTTGTAGTTCCCGTTTTGTCCTGCCTGGTGGCGCTAGAGAGCAAGAGCATTTTTTGTAAAATTTTTGTTGATAGTGGAGCAGCGGTCAATTTCATTGATAGTCAATTTGCAATAACTCATGGTTTCCAGGTGTGCACTTTGGGAAAGGATATTCCTGTTTTTGCTATTGATTCCGCTCCACTTTCTCAGAAATCATTAAAGGGCATAGTTCACAATATCCGTTTAATTGTGAGTGATGCTCATGTTGAGGATGTGTCATGTTTCGTCCTTAGCGGTTTGCCTACTCCTCTAGTGTTGGGGCTACCCTGGCTCACTAAACATAATCCCACCATTGATTGGCAAGCAAGGTTTCTGAGGTTGCTACTAAGACTGTACCATCTTTTCTCTCTGAATCTTCGGATGTCTTCTCTGAGAGTGGAGTTCAGGATTTGCCCCCGCACAGGGAGTACGATTGCCCTATTAATCTCATCCCAGGCGCCAAGCTGCCTAAATCTCATTTATACAATCTTTCCCAACCTGAAAGGATCGCTATGCGTGCTTATATCTCTGAGAGTCTGAGAAAAGGACACATACGACCCTCGAAGTCACCTGTTGCTGCTGGTTTTTTCTTTGTTAAGAAAAAATATGGTTCTTTAAGACCTTGTCTGGATTTCAGGGAGCTGAACAGTATCACTATTCGTGACCCTTATCCGCTTACTCTAATCCCGGACCTGTTTGACCGCCTCCGGACCGCCTAACACAGATCTGCGGTCCGGAGGCGGCAGCTCTGCGCAGAGTGACGCATATACACGTCATCTCGCGAGAGCCGTGATTTCCTGTGAACGCACACACACAGGCGTGCGCGTTCACAGGATCGGAAGGTAAGAGACAGAATCTCCAGCCTGCCAGCGGCGATCGTTCGCTGGCAGGCTGGAGATGCGATTTTTTTAACCCCTAACAGGTATATTAGACGCTGTTTTGATAACAGCGTCTAATATACCTGCTACCTGGTCCTCTGGTGGTCTCTTTTGTTTGGATGGACCACCAGAGGACACAGGTAGCTGTGTAAAGTAGCACCAAACACCACCTACACTACACTACACCCCCCTGTCACTTATTAACCCCTTATGAACCCCTGATCACCCCATATAGACTCCCTGATCACCCCCCTGTCATTGATCACCCCCCTGTCATTGATCACCCCCCTGTAAGGCTCCATTCAGACGTCCGTATGATTTTTACGGATCCACGGATACATGGATCGGATCCGCAAAACACATACGGACGTCTGAATGGAGCCTTACAGGGGGGTAATCATCAATGACAGGGGGGTGATCACCTCATATTACACTCCCTGATCACCCCCTGCCATTGATCACCCCCCTGTCATTGATCACCCCCCTGTCATAGATCACCCCCCTGTCAGGCTCCGTTCAGACGTCCGTATGATTTTTACGGATCCACGAATACATGGATCGGATCCGCAAAACACATACGGACGTCTGAATGGAGCCTTACAGGGGGGTGATCAATGACAGGTGGGTGATCACCCATATAGATTCCCTAATCACCCCCTGTCATTGATCACCCCCCTGTCATTGATCACCCCCCTGTCATTGATCACCCCCCTGTCAGGCTCCGTTCAGTCGTCCGTATGATTTTTACGGATACATGGATCGGATCCGCAAAACACATACGGACTGTCTGAATGGAGCCTTACAGGGGGGTGATCAATAACAAGGGGGTGATCACCCATATAGATTCCCTGATCACCCCCCTGTCATTGATCACCCCCCTGTCATTGATCACCCCCCTGTCAGGCTCCGTTCAGACGTCCGTATGATTTTTACGGATCCACGGATACATGGATCGGATCCGCAAAACACATACGGACGTCTGAATGGAGCCTGACAGGGGGGTGATCAATGACAGGGGGGTGATCACCCCATACAGACTCCCTGATCACCCCCCTGTCATTGATCACCCCCTGTCATTGATCACCCCCTGTAAGGCTCCATTTAGACAGTTTTTGGGCACAAGTTAGCGGAAATAGATATTTTATTTTTATTTTATTTTTCTTACAAAGTCTCATATTCCACTAACTTGTGTCAAAAAATCTAATCTCACATGAACTCACCATACCCCTCACGGAATCCAAATGCATACATTTTTTTAGACATTTATATTCCAGACTTCTTCTCACGCTTTTGGGCCCCTAAAATGCCAGGGCAGTATAACTACCCCACAAGTGACCCCATTTTGGAAAGAAGACACCCCAAGATATTCCGTGAGGGGCATGGCGAGTTCCTAGAATTTTTTATTTTTTGTCACAAGTTAGCGGAAAATGATGATTTTTTTTTGATTTTTTTTTCTTACAAAGTCTCATATTCCACTAACTTGTGACAAAAAATAAAAAAATTCTAGGAACTCGCCATGCCCCTCACGGAATACCCTGAGGTGTCTTCTTTCCAAAATGGGGTCTGGAAAGAAGACAATCTGTAAAAAATGGCCCGTGAAATCCTAAAGGTGCTCTTTGGAATGTGTGCCCCTTTGCCCACCTAGGCTGCAAAAAAGTGTCACACATCTGGTATTGCCGTACTCAGGAGAAGTTGGGGAATGTGCTTTTGGGGTGTTATTTTACATATACCTATGCTGGGTGAGAGAAATATCTTGGCAAAAGACAACATTTCCCATTTTTTTATACAAAGTCGGCATTTGACCAAGATATTTATCTCACCCAGCATGGGTATATGTAAAATGACACCCCAAAACACATTCCCCAACTTCTCCTGAGTACGGCGATACCAGATGTGTGACACTTTTTTGCCGTCTAGGTGGACAAAGGGGCACACATTCCAAAGAGCACCTTTAGGATTTCACAGGTCATTTTTTTACACATTTTGATTTCAAACTACTTCTCACACATTAGGGCCCCTAGAATGCCAGGGCAGTATAACTACCCCACAAGTGACCCACGACTATATAACTATATAACTATATCTGGGATCTTTGCATAGGCTGAGCAGCCACGGAAAGTGCTAGGTCTTGTGCAGGGGTCTCCCTTTTGGTTCCTTAGCTTTGGATCCAGTGAGTCATATATGCATGTTGCTTTGTCTTGTTTCCTGTACACCGTCCGTGACATTTTCACTGAGAGAGTCCAGCAGCAAGAATCCCGTCAGACTAGTTTCCCTGCAACTCTCCCAGAAAGTTGCAAAACCCTTGTGGTCACCAGAGAAGCAGTCAGAGAGCTGGCTCCACCAGTGACGGCTCTCTGACTGCTTCTCTGGTGACCACAAGGGTTTTGCAACTTTCTGGGAGAGTTGCAAATTTTATTTTCAAAAGGACAGGCAGGTATCTTGTGCCCCTTAATTTGTCTTCACAAGGAAGGTCTATTTATGGTTTAGCGTTTATGGATTCTGGGGCCCGCAGCTAGTTTTGTTAACTCCTTAAGGACACAGCCTTATTTCGCCGTAAGGACCAGGCCATTTTTTGAAAATCTGACCAGTGTCACTTTAAGTGGTGATAAATTTAAAACGCTTTGACTTATCCAGGCCATTCTGAGATTGTTTTTTCGTCACATATTGTACTTCATGACACTGGTAAAATTGAGTAAAAAATATAATTTTTATTTATAAAAAAATAAAAATTTGAAAAAATTAGCAAATTTACAAGTTTCAATTTCTACACTTCTATAATACATAGTAATACCTACACAAATAGTTATTACTTTACATTCTCCATATGTCTACTTCATGTTAGGATCATTTTGGGAATGACATTTTATTTTTGGGGGACATTAAAAGGCTTAGAAGTTTAGAAGTAAATCTTGAAATTTCTCTGAAATTTTCCAAAAAAATACTTTTTAAGGACCAATTCAGGTCTGAAGTCACTTTGTGAGGCTTACATAATAGAAACCACCAAAAAATGACCCCATTCTAGAAACTACACCCCTCAAGGTATTCAAAACTGATTTTGCAAACGTTGTTAACCATTCAGCTGTTCCACAAGAATTAATGAAAATTTAGAGATATAATTTTTAAATTTCACTTTTTGGGCAGATTTTCCATTTTAATATTTTTTTTCCAGTTACAAAGCAAGGGTTTACAGCCAAACAAAACTCAATATTTATGGCCCTGATTCTGTAGTTTACAGAAACACCCTATATGTGGTCGTAAACTGCTAGGGCACACGGCAGGGCGCAGAAGAAAAGGAATGCTATACGGTTTTTGAAAGGCAGATTTTGATGGACTGTTTTTTTTTTACACCATGTCACATTTGAAGCCCCCCTGATGCACCTCTAGAGTAGAAACTCCATAAAAGTGACCCCATATAAGACACTACACCCCTCAAGGTATTCAAAACTGATTTTACAAACGTCGTTAATCCTTTAGGTGTTCCACAAGAATTTATGGAAAATAGAGATACAATTTCAAAATTTCTCTTTATGGCAGATTTTCCATTTTAATTTTTTTTTTCCAGTTACAAAGCAAGGGTTAACAGCCAAACAAACTCAATATTTATGGCCCTGATTCTGTAGTTTACAGAAACTCCCCATATGTGGTCATAAACTACTGTATGGGCACACAGCAGGGCGCAGAAGGAAAGGAATTTTTGAGGGAGGAGATGACGGTTTGATTGGCACTATTTTGGGGTGCATATGACTTTTTGATCACTTGCTATTACACTTTTTGTGATGTAAGGGGACAAAAAATGGTTTATTTAGCACAGTTTTTATTTTTATTTTTTACGGTGTTCATCTGAGGGGTTAGGTCATGTGATATGTTTATAGAGCCGGTCGATATTTTTTTTTCCCCCTATTTTTTACCAAGTTTTTTTTACTTTATTTGTGGAAAATGACAGTTTTTGTTTATTTTTACTTGGAACTTTTAATTTTTTTGGGGGGGAAACTTTATTTTTTCAACTTTTTTTTTTTCACTTTATTTTTTTGTCCCACTTTGGGACTTCAACTTTTGGGGGTCTAATCCTTTACAATGCATTCCAATACTTCTGTATTGGAATGCATTGGCTGTATGAGCAATACAGTCTGTATTACTCATACAGCTTCCGGCCTGTGAGATCCAGGGGGCTGGATCTCACAGGAACGTCACAGGAAGGCAGCGGCGATGCCTCAGGAAGGCATCGCGCTGCCTTCCATGCCATCGCATCCCCCCTAAAGCCTCATGGGGACCTGATGGCACTGCCGCCGCCGCCAGCCGCGGGACCCCCCTGCGCATTTAGCCGAGGTGCCTGCTCAATGATTTGAGCAGGCACCGGCTTCCGATCACTGCCCGCCGCGCGGCGGTGATCGGAAATGCACAGGACGTACAGGTACGCCCTGTGTCCTTAAGTACCAGGACATCAAGGCGTACATGTATGCCCTGTGTCCTGAAGAGGTTAATTATGATTTTGTGTCTAGTTTGGGAACATAATTTTTTAGGCTTCCTGAACCTATCCCAGTCTATGAGGTGGATAGTACTCCTTTGGCCAGAGGGTTCATTGAGTAAAATGGGGGCCTCAATGTTCTAATCATTATCTGTCCAGATGAGCCTATACCCAAATACAATTAAGGATTTTTCGAATGTTTTCTCCAAAAAGGCCTCTAAGACTTTACCCCCACAGCAAGAATACGATTGTGCCATTGAACTTTTTCCTGGTGCCAAGTATCCTAAAGGCAGAATTTATAATCTTACAGGATGTGAAAGATAGGCCATGAAAGATAATATTTAAGATAGTCTCAAGGTGGGACATATTCGGCAGCCTGTATCTCCTATGGGAGAGGGTTTCTTCTTTGTTGAAAAAAGACGGTGGATTACGCACTTCCATTAACTATAAAGAGCTAAACAAAATCACCATCAGAAACCAGTATCCTCTTCCTCTCAATCCCGACAACTTTAATCAACTGCTCTGGCCAGTTTTCAAAACGAATAAATGACATTTGTCTTGATTTCCTGGGTGTATTTGTAGTCATCTACCTTGATGATATTCTGATATTTTCTCCTGACTGGGCCTCTCATGTTGTTCACATATGAAAGGTTCTTCAAATGTTAAGAGAATATTAGTTGTTTGCTAAATTAAGTAAATGTGTTTTTGGAGTAAGAGAACTCTCTTTTCTGGGTTATATAATTTCACCTCAAAAATTCCACCTGGACTCTGCCAAGGCTCTAGCAATAACTCATTGGGCAAGACCCACTTCCCCTAAGGTTCATCAGAGATTACTTGGTTTTCCAAATTAATATAGAACATTTATTAGAAACTTCTCAGTCCCTGCTAAACCACTTACTGACTTGACCAAGAAAGGATTGGATCTTCTTCATTGGCCTCTTGATCTTTTGTCTGCTTTTGAAGCTCTAAAAAGAGTTTCATCAATGCACCAATACTCATTCAACCTGACGCCACTATACAGTCCATCATTGAGGTGGATGCTTCTGAGGTAGGAGTGGGTGCGGTACTGTCCCAGGGGTCATCCTCTTTAACCAACCTTCATCCATCTGCATTCTTTTCAAAAGATTTTTCCTCTGCAGAAAGAAATGATGATATAAGTAACCGGGAATTACTTGGCTATTAAATGGGCTTTAGAAAAGTGGCGGCATTTCCTGGAAGGGGCTCTTCACCAATTTATTGAACTTAAAGGGCTTCTGTCACCCCACTAAAGTCATTTTTTTTTTTTGGGCTAGTTACATTCCTTATAGTGCGATATATGCAAATAGAATGGTGTTACTTACTTTCATTCAGCCGTTTCTTATAAAAACGAAGTTTTATAATATGTAAATCAGGTCTCTACCAGCAAGTAGGGCGTCTACTTGCTGGTAGCCGCCGCAAAAAACCGCCCCCTCGTCGTGTTGATTGACAGGGCCAGCCGTGCTCTCCTCCTCCGGCCGGCCCTGTCAGCATTTTAAAAATCGCGCGCCTCTGTTCATTCGGCACAGGCACTCTGAGATGAGGAGGCTCGTCTCCTCATAACTCCCTCAGTGCGCCTGCGCCGATGACGTCTTCTCTTTCGGTGATGTCATCGGCCCAGGCGCACTGAGGGAGTTCTGAGGAGACGAGCCTCCTCACCTTAAAGCGCCTGCGCCGAATGAACAGAGGCGCGCGATTTTTAAAATGCTGACAGGGCCGGCCGGAGGAGGAGAGCGCGGCTGGCCCTGTCAATCAACACGACGAGGGGGCGGTTTTCTGCGGCGGCTACCAGCAAGTAGACGCCCTATTTGCTGGTAGAGACCTGATTTACATATTATAAAACTTTGTTTTTATAAGAAACGGCTGAATGAAAGTAAGTAACACCATTATATTTTCATATATCGCACTATAAGGAATGTAACTAGCCCAAAAAAAAATATGACTTTAGTGGGGTGACAGAAGCCCTTTAAGGATTATAAAAACCTGATGTACCTAGAGAGTGCTAAGCGCTTGAATCCTAGACAAGTGTGCTGGGCCTTGTTCTTCGCTCACTTTAATTTTGTCATCACATACTGTATGACCCTGGGTCTTGTAGTGTGAAAGCGGATGTTTTATCACGTAGTTTTAGTGCCAGTAATTCAGGGGAAATTAAACCTGTTAACATCCTTCCTCACAGCATCATCATTGCGGCTGTTAATCCTGATTTTGACTGTCAGGATATGGCTTCCCATAATCTCCTTCTGGAAAATAATTGTTTGTTCCTCCAGGTCTTCGTCTTAAGGTTTTGGATTGGACTCTGTGCTCTGTGCTTGCAGGTCATCCTGGGATTGCTGGTACCAAACATCTGATTTGCAGATCCTACTGGTGGCCCACTTGGTTAACAGTGACTGCCTTTGACTCTGCCAGTGAGGTCTGCGAGAGGGCCAAGTTACTAAGGAGACGTCCTGTGGGTTTATTTTGTCTGTTGCCTATTTCACAGAGACCTTGGACTCACAGCTCTATGGATGTAGTGAGAAGCGTTAACGTGTATATCTTGATAAGCAAATGCTAGACCTTAACAAATGACATATTCTAGAAGTCTATTCAGTATTGTGAACAGTGGCATCAATTATTGTGTGTGCCCCGCGGTTTGTATTTTTTTACTTGGAATCGGAATTGTGTATTAGCTGTTAGGCATAAATTGTTTGTCACATAATTTGGCTTTGTGTCATCAACAATAAATTAAACACTTAATATCAGCCAGTGATCATCCAAATAACTGTATACTAGAGAGCCATAGCAATTGTATTTGATTAAATTGGATTTGGTTTAACAAATTTTATAAGGATGAAGTGATGACAGGAAGACGCTTTATCCTCTCAGCATGTCAGCCCAGACTTCTCATCCAGAAAAAGCTTGATAAAGGTTCTGATGGACCGAAATGTTACATGCTAATTGTGCTTTCTAGATTATACCTGTATTCATATTTCTAAACTAGATGAAGCATATGACATATATAATGTCTTGTTATCAAGTAACACGTGTGAGATTTCTTTCCATGGAATTGGAGCGTTGCGGTTTTCCTTTCAGATTATTGTGGATTCCTACTGCAGAAGCACCCGCCCTCTAGGAGTCTGGTTCCACTACTGGACTGTAAACTTCTCAGATACACAACCATCATGAACCTCAGTAATCTTGGCCTCTGTATGCTAGGTTCATGGGTTTTTAAAAATAATACCATACCCTTATCTTAATGATTGTATGTATGCAAGAAGTAGGGTACATGGTGAAGGGAGTATGAATGCGGTATCTGACTACAGAGAGGTTATTTGTAGTCTGTAACCATAGAGACGCCTAGATCTACCAAAAGTGATCAGTAGATCTAGTCTACATTTTTAATAAAGACTATTTTTTTTATTTGCCTTAATAGACTTGGTACAAACAGATGTCTTCATTTAAATGAGTAATCAATGTAAACAACACTTGTCTTGGCTAATGTAGAAGTGTTACTTATCATTAGGATGAGACAGCATTCATTAATTATGATAAACAGCTGTCAGAAAAACTGATCCCATGAGAGTGCCTCATACACGACTCACTGTAGTATAAAAGCTTTGTGCAGAGACTGTAAAAATGCAGGAATGGATAAAACTGGTAGGTAAAATCATAAAATGGTTCACGTCAATGAATATGGTTTAGGTAAATTAAACTACTTTATAAGCACATCTTTGTTGTTGTAGTGTAGACAGAAATGTTGCATGTAACCTGTAGTAGTGCAGCCACCTCCCCCTCCTTCATCTTCTTTTGTCTTCTAGTTGGAGTTTTACACCAGAAGGATTTTATGGTGGCTGAGGAGGTTTCTGAATATATACATAAAAAGTTTCTACTGTTGTATTAATCATTTATGCTAGAAAGCGTATTTGATAAGGTGAGCTTTTCTTCAGCCCTTCTACTCCCCTGATTTTGGACCATTATCTACACTAATACATGAGTAGTACTGAATATATGAAGTCCAGATGACAATTTTTTATTTTCCTATTGCCCTCTGTTCCCACGCTGTCAGAGCTCAGAGCTGAATTGAAATACATTGTCAGGACTGGTGTGCATTATGTTAGAACGGCACAGTAATCCAGGATGTAGATTTCAGCACAGCTTTGAGAGCTGACAGCGGGGGAACAGGGGCAGTAATGAGAATACAAAATACGTGGAGTACTACTTGTGTAATACTGTAGATAACGGTCCAAAATCGGGTGGCTGATTATTTTTGCCTATTGTACTGTATATACCCTTAGTCACAGCTCACATAAACGGGAATGCCCATATAGTAAAATGGCATCGGTTTATCCTCCATGTCATTTTTTATTTAGCATTTGATGCACTGCTGTCATGTACAATTGTTTTTTAATAAAAATGAATGAAAAACAGATCATCCACTCTAGGCATTATTAGTCCCTTGTGAAAGAAACATGCAGTTTATGGTTTGCAGAGGACAGACATTATATTTTGCCTTGAAGACTATGGATACCTTTGCATTAATATTTTTTTATTGAATTTAATCTATTATGTTATACGTTTATTTTACTTGGTTGTCAGTGTTAGGTTACTTTCACATATCTGTTTAACTGATCCTCTGCCGTAACAGCCTGCCGGAGTTCACTGTATTCGGCATAGCCAGATACTGCCGTTGACCCCTTTGACAGTAATAGGATCAAGCTGGGATCTGGACGGTTTTTGGCCTGAGTGCCAGGTTTTGACCAGACAAAAAAACGATGCTCCATACTACTATGGAGCTGAACAGGAAAACACATGCACATAGTCTGCAGTCTGTGAGCACAGGAAGAATGGGGGCATCAGCTGAGTAAGGGACTGATAAGTATTTACCTAATGATCTTCCTTCCACATGGCAGAAGAAATAAAAATAAAAAATTACTCAGAGAGAACCCTTTTTTTAATTATACATTTACACACATTGAGTTGCATAATGAGCTTTTGACATTATATTTTGTTTTCTAACGCACTATGGGGAGATTTATCAGAATGGTGTAAAGTATTGCCCATAGCAACTCATCATCTTCAACCTTTCATTTTCCAAAGGATCTGTGAAAAATGAAAGGTGGAATCTG
Source organism: Bufo gargarizans (assembly GCF_014858855.1). Lineage (NCBI taxonomy): Eukaryota > Metazoa > Chordata > Amphibia > Anura > Bufonidae > Bufo > Bufo gargarizans. The sequence goes on from NC_058088.1 coordinate 9,255,737, forward strand.
CTTGTGTTGCTATGGGCAACTAAGCCAGTTCTACTTTACACCAGTTTGATAAATCTCCCCCTATATTTTTATTATTTTTATATGCACACGCTTATGGCATAAGAATTTTCTTTCTGCTTTCTTTTATCCCACAGAACACTCAACAAATCTGAACAGATGGAGCAACTAAATCAGACGATGGTGACATTTTTCTTTATCAAAGGGATCTCAGATGTTCCTGAGCTTCAAGTTCCCATCCTTCTTCTGGTCGCCCTCATTTATCTCTTGACTCTTGGGGGAAACATGACCATTCTTCTTTTGGTCTGCCTGGACCATCATCTCCATACTCCTATGTACTTCTTCTTGGTTAATTTGTCCATTGTCGACATGTGTTCTTCCACGGTTACTTTACATACCATGCTTCTCATAGGAATAACTGGCAACAGAACCATCTCCTATCTAAGATGCATAGCCCAGATCCATTTCATGGGATGGTTTATCAATGAGGAACTGTTGTTCTTGACGGTCATGAGCTATGATCGATATGTGGCTATCTGTAACCCTTTGAGATACAGAATGATCATGAACCAAAGAATGTGTGCCTTGTTGGCATCTGTATGTTGGGTACTTGGTGTTTTAGAAATAACTCCTTATGTTGTTTTGGTCACAGGTTTTTCATGTTATAATTCCAATGTAGTCAACCATTTCTTCTGTGATCTTTTGCCTGTTATCAAACTCTCCTGCAGTGACACTTCAGTATTGCAGACCTTGTTCATTGTGGAGGGAGCAGTTATTTTGACTCTTGTCCCTTCCTTATTAAAAGTCATTTCATATGTTTTTATTATAACCACCATCTTAAGGATCCGTACTAGCAATGGGAGAAGGAAAGCTTTCTACACATGTTCCTCACACCTCACAGTGGTCATCTTGCTCTACACCACATTAATCTATCAATATCTGAGGCCTATATCACCTGATAGCCTGGAGAACAATAAGTTGTTTTCTCTGATCAACACGGGTGCTGTTCCTGTGCTAAACCCTCTTATATACAGCTTGAAGAATAAAGATGTCAAAGCAGCTTTCCGGAGAAAAGTTAATTCTTTCATAGATAAAGTTACATAGCTAAGTGTAACTCAACTCAAAACCTAAAAAGTTCAAGTGAGACTGCAACAAGCCACAATATCTCACAACAACATAAGGCATCCTTGTAGGAGATTTGGTAACTGAGATCTATGATGCTGTTGGGAAAGGTTTTCACAAGACAAACCAGTGACTCTACAAGGTCAAAAAGACATTGACAATTAACTCCATATATCTTTTAGGCCTTTGTAAGTCTGATATCTGGGTTAAGTGGGATGTTGGGTTTCATTGCAATAGTCAAAGCCAATTTCCAGGTTTTGAGTAGAATATTCGAATTCGCGATATTTCACGAATATATGGTAGAATGTTCGTCATATATTCGTGAATATTCGTATTCGAGATATTCGTTTTATTGCGAAACATCTGTAATAAAAAAATCGCATAATGCAAATTTTTATGCCAAAAACGAGTATGTAGCACTACAGAATATACTGCTATATATTTGTTTTTAGAATATTCTTAATTTTTTTCCATCTGAACAAATGATTCCTCCCTGCTTAAAATGCTTGTGGTCAATGAGTCATTGGCCCACAAGCAAGAAGCAAGGAGGAATCATGACTTTAGATGCTGAAAAAAGACGAATATTCTAAAAAACTAACATATAGCACTATAGCGAATATATTCGTTTTGAATTTTTTTTGAATATTCATCTTTTTTTTTTCTCTAAACAGTACAGTTGAACCCCTTTGGCATACTCCTCCCCACAAGCGTCCCCGTCACCATGGGAACACCTGGTGGTTAGAATATACTATTGGATCTGAGTTAGATTGTGAAAACTCAAATCCGATGGTATATTCTAACACAGAGGCGTTCCCATGGTGATGGGGGATACTTGAAGTTAAAGCATACCAACAGGCGCATACATACTGGCCCCCTGCTGCCTGGCGGCACATAACCTCTGACAGGGCACTGTGATCCACACAATTAACCCCTCACGTGCTGCACCTGGGGGGTTAATTGTGCAGATCACAGAACCCTGTCAGAGGTCGGCTGCCCTCAATCCCCCCTCCCCCCAATATTAATCATTGCTGGCATTGTGCCCTCAATCCCCCCTCCCTCCCCAGTATTAATCATTGCTGGCAGTGTACCCCCCTCATCATTGGTGGCAGCGGCAGCTCCGATCGGTTACCATGGCAACCAGGATGCTACTGAAGTCCTGGCTGCCATAGTCAGTTAGTCAGCATTGTACTTACCTGCGCTGGGGCCGCCGGGCACTCCTTCTTCTCAAACTCACAGGTCTGTGTGGCGCATTGCTACGCCGCACAGACCTGTGAGTTTGAGAAGAAGGAGCGCCCGGCGGCCCCAGCGCAGGTAAGTACAATGCTGACTAACTGACTATGGCAGCCAGGACTTCAGTAGAGTCCTGGTTACCATGGTAACCGATCAGAGCCCCAGCATTACACTGCTGGGACTCTGATCGGAACAGCCGCTGCCACCAATGATGGGGGGGCGGGCGCACTGACAGCAATGATTAATACTGGGGAGGGATGGGGGATTGAGGGCACACTGCCAGCAATGATTAATACTGGGGAGGGAGGGGGGGGATCCGCACTGGCCACCAATGATTGTAATACAGCACCTCTGACAGGTGCTGTGATCCGCACAATTAACCCCTCAGGCGCGGCACCTGAGGGGTTAATTGTGTGGATCACAGTGGCCTGTAAGAGGTCAGGTGCCGCCAGGCAGCAGGGGGCCAGTATGTATGCGCCTGTTGGTATACTCTAACTTCAAGTGCCCTTATCACCATGGGAAGGCCTCTGTGTTAGAATATACCATCGGATTTGAGTTTTCACGATCTAACTCAGATCCGATGGTATATTCTAACCACCAGGCGTTCCCATGGTAACGGGGACGCTTGTGGGAAGGAGTATGCCTGACTCATTGACCACAAGCATTTTAAGCAGGGAGAAATCATTTGTTCAGATGTAAAAAATTACGAATATTCGATATAACGAATATATAGCAGTATATTCGTAATATTCGCAAATTATCGAAGTTGCGATATTTGCGATTAATATTCGCTATTCGAATATTCGTGCTCAACACTAGTTTTGAGTAGAGGCAAGCTATAAGGTGGTACCCCCATGAGTATTCTTGATATGGCCTTCTAGAGCTAGTTTCACATAAGCGTTAAAACTATCCTCCAGGCTGTTCCTACAATGGGACCGATATGGATCCGGAATGTTTCTGGCATGAGTGAGCTGTTTTTTGTCTGGCCGAATTCTGTCTCTTATGCCGAAAACAGGCCAGATCCCAGCTGGGTCTCAATATGGTCAAGGTTGTATCAGGCTAGACTTGATATGATAAACTCCATCAGGCTGTTCCTCTGCCAGAATAGGTTGCTGGATGGTTTTAATGCAAGTATGAAACTAGCCTAAATAAGATATCTGTTGGTGTCTTCTAGTTGGTAACAGCAGCAGAGGTCCATCATGCTGTATAACTCTCCTGTACCCCATCAGATTATGTATGTTGATTTCCCACTCAGTTGATCACATTCACTGACGCTGCTTCCTATAGTAGAAAACCGATGTGACTTCAGCAAGCAATGTGGCAGCCAGAGGAAGGGTTCAAGTATTAAAAATATCAGGTTACATTTCTCACTGGCTAATAAGGTGAATAAATGGCATGAATATTGTAGATCTTATCAATTCAACATAAAGAAACAATAATTATATGAAATAATAGGCCCTCTCGCAACTATCACCTTGGGCCTTCACATTATTATCCCCATACACTCTCGAGGTGATATCAACATATGCCCTCACACTTCTACATACTGTATATAAAGTCTTACATCACTATGCCCGTAGGTTCTCACATTACTATTATCGTAGACCATCATATAATTATCATCATAAACCCTCACCCTCCTATCACCTTAGGTATTTACATTATTATCACCATAGGCCCTAACACTACTATCAGCATAGATCCTCCTATGACTTTTGATAAGGGGTCTCACACCTCTGTCACCATAAAACCTTACACTGTTGTCACTATCGGGTCTTATGCGGCTCTCACCATAGATCCTCACACTACTATCAATACAAGCCTTTGCACTTCCATCATCAAAACCTCTCACACTAATATCACCTTAGGAGCTCACACTATTACTACACACAGGCCTTTATACTAATATCATCATCATCTCTAGAACTAGTGTCATCATAAGACCTCATACTACTATCACTATAGACCCTCACCCTATTATCAAAATAGACGCTAACACTACAATCAATAAAAGGCCTCAAATTTCAATCACCATAAACACTTACATTACTATCACTATTGGATCTCATACTGCTACCACCATAGATCCTCACACTACTCTCATTACAGGCCCTTGCACTTTTATTGTCAAAAGCTCTCACACTGCCATCACCTTAGGCCCCTAAGCTATGATCACCATAGGCTTTCATTCTACCACCATCATAGGCCCTCACATTGCTATCACTGTAGGTCCTCACTCTTCTTTACTATCACCATAGGACCTCATATTACTAGATTCACACTAAATAGATGTATTCCAGCTAACTCTTCTGACTGCCTCGATTTGCCCCTTGTAATGATTAGCTAATCTCTAGTGAAACTAAAGGCCCCTTTACATGGATTGATTACTGGGAATAAACGTTCATAGGAATGATAATTGCCCTGTGTAAAGTTGTCGTCAACCACCCGATAGACAAGCGAATGCTCACCCAATGGGTGGAAGTATTGTTGATACTTATACCAATATTATCATTTCCGGGCAGGTGATCTTTCTGTGTAAATAGGGTTCTGCTGCCCAAAATGAATGAATCTGTGATCGCACTAGCAATCTCTTTTGTTCCTATTCAGCAGAGATGATTGCTGCATGAAAATGACGCCTTCACCTTCTCTGATGTGCCTGCAATTATTGGGAATGAATAGTTACGTAGTTACAGAAAGTTGCCTGTACAGTTGGCGGAGTAGATCATAGATTGAACTGGTTCCTCATACTACTTCATTGGAGAAGTCTGTTTCATTACTTCTTGGACACTACTATACAATTTTACTCCTATCATACTATGAGCAGATAAAAATGTATTGAATTATGTGAACTATTAGTTGGATGACATGCTATGTAGCCCAGCTGTTTTTTGGACAATTTACGGTATGAGAAAACTGCATGATCACCATGTGACTCTGAAGGATGGAAACTACTAGTCTACATATGGCACTATTGTTTGGACTTGACTATACTGAAAGTACTTTCCTGAGGATCTAATAAACCTTATTTCATGTCTGTAAGGACACTGCTTCCTAGCACCAATTTTTCAAAAAGTCCCTGGCAATCTTAACTGAGGCAGTATCTTTACACTTTTTGAGGGATTGTGTTCTGCACCGAACTGGCCAAAAACACTGATTAAAAATGCTTCCGTTAGTATTTTCCATATATTTTGTTGATCCATGTCTTCACCAGTTATGACCATCTTACTTTGCCATTATCAATTGTCATTCATTTGTTGATCACATAGGGCTCGTACATATGGTAATGTACCATAACATTGAGAGTTCGTATGAATTTATATTATGGAGCTTATGTACCTAAGCATTGAGAGGTGCCCTCAGTAGACACTACGTTTTTTTAAGACCAACCTTTTACCACACTGGTCTTAAGTGTTTCTGTACTTCTGGAGGAAGTGATAAAGTCATTTGGAGGCGATTCCTACAGCAGGCCGTGCAATAATCTTAAGTCCACACCAGCTCCCTTGCTGGCGAAGATTTAAGCCACTTTCTGTGCCAAAAACTAGCATAGAAAATGATGAATGAGAGGGGCTTGCCAGCCGACCCGCTTCACCGCCCACATCCTGTTTTCTCGACCTGTCGGAAAAGTGGCGTGAGCAGGGAAAAAGTCTCAGATTTTGACACAAAATGGTGTGCAACACAATTGTGTGACAAAAGTGGTGTATATGAGTTCATAAATGAGCTCCTGTATTCTTCGAAAGATACAATGCTTCGAGGGGAAAATAACATTATATATACAGCATTCTTTGAGGTATACAACAATTATTTTATTCCTTACAGATTCTAATGAAATCTATGAGAAGAAAACTTCCATGGTCCTCCTAGTAAAATCATAGGTATGTTGAGGTAGAATATGGGACCTCAGAATTCAACAGGCACTATATTACGTGCCACACAGACCTACAATACAACCATGAGTATGAGCCTGAAACATTACACTGAATTCAATGGGATGGTGGATAAAAAAAAAAATCTAAGGCAGAAATCATCATTCTTCTTTGGCATTCATTGGTTCCACCTATCATTCCTTTGATTAAATTAGTTTCCCTCCCTATCACAACTAAAAACTATTTTGAAGTCTATGAGGTCATCTGATTTGGAGATTTGGTGAAAGAGCATTGACATTTCCAGATGTTGGTCTATATCATCTCTGTCTATTTGACTCATTAGTAATAAATACTATTAGTAATATGTTGGATTTTACTGGCATCCCTGTATGAGTTAATCACATATACATTGCACCTAATTAGCAGATCATTACTTGTTGTATTCCTCCAGACAGTTCCTTAGCTTCCAATTAACCTGTTGTCTCTACAAACTAATGTATATTTCAGTTGTACGTGACAACAGACCAATTAACTCCTTAACTTCAGTCTTTAACTTTGGCTTGAGATGTAACTAATTCCTCGGGGTCTCGTTAAAATTAGCATGTTTGCAAGCTATGACTTTTAAGGGATATAGCCATATAAATTACCAGTGCTTAACCAATATGTTATGTATAGTGATAATCGAGCATGCTCAGCCGAACACCTGTTCGAATCGAGAATCTCGATGCTCAGCACATGGCGGTATTCGGCCGAATACCCCATGTGCTCAAGCGCAATGCTCGAGTCTCCGCCCCACACGTTTCTTGACTGCTACGTAGCCATGTTGGCTGATGGCATTACAGTAATTGGCTGGCTGGAACGCGTCATCGGGTGCTATACAGCACCCGATGGCGCATGTTTGGCTCATTCTTAATCAGAGAGAGCTGTGCTGAGGAAGGGACAGACAGTGTAGGGAGTGAAATAGGAATAATTTTTTTAGAAAAACAGCAATATATATATTTTAGCGCAACCTACGCTAAATTGCTAAAACTTAACAGACCCAAAAGTACTTTTAAGGACTATTGTGTGTGGCAGCAGCAATAACTTTTTTTAGCTTAAACTGCGCTAAATAGCTAAAACTTTACAGACCCAAAAGTCCTTCTAAGGACTAATGTGTGTGGCAGCAATATCTATTTTTAGAGCATGCTGATCTAAATAGCGTGCAATAGTTAGGCCGCATGCAAAAAATATCTGACATCCAGTGTACTTTTTCTGTAGATGGTGTCCACTGTGGACAGTGACATTAGCTGCACCACATCTCCAGTGTAAAGTGTGCGCATTCATAAAAAATATCTGTGACTCCAGTGTCCTTTTTCCGTAGACGGTGCCCGCTGTGGACAGTGACATTAGCAGTGCCACATCTCCAGTGTAAAGTGTGCGCATCCCAAAAATATCTGTGACAGCCAGTGTCCTTTATCCGTAGATGGTGTCCGCTGTGGACAGTGACATTAGCTGCGCCACATCTCCTGTGTAAAGTGCGCGCATCCAAAAAATATCTGTGACAGCCAGTGTCCTTTATCCGTAGATGGTGTCCGCTGTGGACAGTGACATTAGCTGCGCCACATCTCCTGTGTAAAGTGCGCGCATCCAAAAAATATCTGTGACATCCAGTGTCCTTTTTTCTGTAGACAATATCCGCTACGGACAGTGACATTAGCTGCGCCACATCTCCTGTGTAAAGTGTGAGCATCCAAAATATATCGGTGACATCCAGTGTTTTTTTTTCCGTAGACCGTGTCCGCTGCGGACAGTGACATTAGCAGTGCTACATCTCCAGTGCAAAGTGTGCGCATCCCAAAAATATCTGTGACATCCAGTGTCCTTTTTCCGTAGACAGTGTCCGCTGGGGACAGTGACGTTAGCTGTGCCACATCTCCAGTGTAAAGTGTGCGCATCCAAAAATATCTGTGACATCCAGTGTACTTTTTTAATAGACTGTGTCCGCTTCTGACAGTGACATAACTAGTGCCACATCTGCAGTGAAACGTGTGCGCTTAAAAAATGTATATGTGACATCTAGTGTCCTTTCTCCGTAGATGGTGTCCGCTGTGGACAGTGACATTAGCTGAACAACATCTCCAGTGTAAAGTGTGCGCATCCAAAAAATATCTGACATACAGTGTACTTTTTCCGTAGATGTTGTCTGCTGCGGACAGTGACATTAAGCTGCACCACATCTCCTGTGTAAAGTCTCAGCATCCAAAAAATATCTGACATACAGTGTACTTTTTCCGTAGATGTTGTCTGCTGCGGACAGTGACATTAAGCTGCACCACATCTCCTGTGTAAAGTCTCAGCATCCAAAAAATATCTGTGACATACAGTGTACTTTTTCAATAGATGATGTCCACTTCTGAAAAGGACATTACCAGCGCCACATCTGCAGTTTAACGTGTGTGCTGAAAAAATGTATCTGTGACATACAGTGTACTTTTTCCGTAGACGGTGTCTGCTGCGGACAGTGACATTACCAGCTCCACATCTGCAGTGTAACGTGTGCGCTTGAAAAATGTATCTGTGACATACAGTTTACTTTGTCAATAGACAATATCAGCTTCTGACATACAGTATACTTTTTGCGTAGACGCTGCGGACAGTGACATTACCGGTGGTACCTCTACTGTATAACATTTCCTCATCCCAAATACCTGTGACATTCCCTGTAATTTTTCATTAGCCTCTGGTAACAGCATTGACATTATCTGCGGGATATATCCTGTGTGACTTTTCCACATCCCAAATACTTTTTATTTTATTTGTTTGTGCATACACTTCCAAATCCTACGCTACTGTACGTGTGACAGACTTTCAATCATATACTGTATAACAATTAATATGAAGAAGGCGAGCAGTAAGGACGGGGAAGTGGCCGTGATGCTGATAGTGCATGGAGAGGCCGTAGCCCTGGGCGCAGTGAAACTGTGCCTGCTGCAAGAGCACAAAAAAACTATCATCCACGATACCTAGCTTCATGTCCCAGTTTGTAGGGCGGCGCAGGACACCAATCTTGAAGTCAGACCAGTGAGACCAGGTGGTCGATTGGATTGCAGCAGATAATGCTTCCAGTCGGTTAAGCACCACCCTGTCTTCCACCAAGTCTAGTCTCAGTAGCCAAGAGTCTGTTAAACCCAATTCTAACCCTGATCCTCCTTCCTCCCACCATGGAGAGTCTCGGCAAACAAGTGATCCCAGACTTGGATAGTCTGAGGAGTTCTTTTCAGCGCCATTCCTTGATTTGGCCCTCTCGTCGCTTGAAGAGGGACAGATATTGTGCCATGATTCCCAAACTCTTGAGCATCCACAATCACAAAAAAGTGACGGTGGGGAATGGCAATTACTGTTTAATGAGGTGGATGATGATGAGAAACAGTTGCAAATATTTCAACTGAGGTAGTGGTTAGGTTTACAAGTCAGGAGGATGAGCAGAGTGAGAAAGTGGAATAGGAGGTGGTGGACAATGAAGTCACTGATCTAACCTGGGAAGGTGGATAGCTGAGCGAGGACAGCAGTACAGAGGGGGGAGGATCTGCTGCACCCCAACAGGCTGGAAGAGGCAGTGGGGTGGCAAAAGGGAGAAGGCGGGCCACACCAAAAAGGCCCGCAACTGTTCCCCAGAGCACACCCTTGCGGAAACCTCCCTTGCCAATGGGTAGTAGGTGTTCTGCAGTCTAACGCTTTTTTAGGAAAGTGCGGACAACAAAAGAATTGTAATTTGCAACCAGTGCAATACAAAAATGAGCAGGGGTGTGAACACTAGCAACCTCACGACCACCAGCATGATCCGCCACATGGCATCAAAGCACACATGGCATAATAGATGGGCCAAACTTCTGGGTTTATAATCTGTGTCTGCGGGTCACACCACTGCCTCATCTTCCCCTGTGTTACGTGCTGGAAAATCCCCTGTAAAAGACGCAGGCCCGGATGCCTCCCGCCGTGCACCTGGACCTTTGCAAGCACCATCAGTGATCACAACCACTTCCATGTCCCAGTGCAGTGTCCAAATGTCCTTACCCCAGGCCTTTGAACGCAAGCGCAAATACCCAGCCACCCACCCACAAGCCATAGCACTAAATGCACATCTTTCCAAATTACTGTCCCTGGAAATCTTGCCATTTAGGCTTGTGGACACTGAGGCCTTCCAAGGCCTGATGTCGGTGGCCGTCTCGCATTACGCAGTCCCCAGCAGCCACTATTTTTCAAGGTGTGCCGTGCCTGCCTTACACCAACATGTGTCCCGTAACATCACCCGTGTCCTGACTAACACAGTTACTGCGAAGGTCCACTTAGCCACAGTCACATGAACAAGTTCATTCGGCCAGGGATGCTACATTTCCCTGACAGATTTATTTTTCACAGACCCTTTGGACCCAGGATATCAAATTATATAGTTCAGATAGCCGAAGGCTACAAAACTCCTGTTTCTGGTCAAGTAAAGCGTAACGTTTATTTATTTAATTAAAACTAATACAGAACAGGAGACAAAAGAAAAAGAAAAAGTGCTTATTTTAAAAATTTAAAGGTGCTATGTGGGTTCTAGCAGCAGTGGATTAGGACTTAATCCCCTTATGAGTACCTCCTTATTTCCTTTTTAGCAATCCTGCTAAACGTCTCTCCGTATATAACAGGATGGAGGGTAGGCTCATATGTCGCTTGGGGATATTTCCCTGTTAGCGACACTTTATATGCTACCACTGCCGCTCAAGTGTCCAAAGCTAGCCTGATATATAACTATGGGATAATCCCCTATTAGCGCCACTTTGGATGCGATTCTTTTCGCTGGCGTGTTCAGGTTGTGGTGAGTCTGCAGTTCTCACCAACTAAACACACATAACCACAGAGCACCTAATTTAAAAATTAAACTAGAGCTCCCCCAACATGTTTCGCCACTAGATGTGGCTTCATCAGGGGATGGAGCTACTGTCAACACGATTGCTTCATAGGGAGAGGTTTATAACTGCTAGGGGTGGGCCGTTCGTCATCCTCTGCCCAATCCCTGCTTCAATTTCGTGTGGCAGCATAATCACCCAATCCAGTGCCTTGGAGACTTCTATTCCGTCATATCTTCGCGTCATCCCTTCAAATGCGCATGCGCGAATACTTAGTAAATTTGCCATGTTCGTCCGAATAGGTTCTGCGCATGCGAAAGTACTTTATATTATGCGCATGCGCGAATACTTTATATTATGCGCATGCGCGAATACTTAGTAAATTTGCCATGTTCGTCCGAAAAGCTTCTGCGCATGCGAAAGTACTTTATATTATGCGCATGCGCGAATACTTTATATTATACGCATATGCGAATACTTAGCAAATTCTCATATGTCTGTTTTCCTTTTCATCATTAGGGGTGACGTTTTTTTGGGATACCGGAGAGGATTGGCTTTCTCCTTCCCTTTTCTCCAGGTAAGTAAACCTTTTATTTTTATTTTTCATATTCATAATTTATGTATATTTTTTTCTTACTTATTATTATTATTCACTATAATGTTTCTGTATCCTGCAGGTAAATTAACCCTATATATCTCATTAATGAGTAACATTATATATATTTTGATTAAGGGATTAGCGTGAGGTCAAAACTTAATTCTTTTTGCATTTTAGAGTATTTACTACTTTGAGCCTATTTCTATTTTTAGTCATTAGATAAAAGCCGTAAAGGAGAAACCTTCATTTAATCCTTGTGGGCTCATTGTATCCAGCCTATGTATCCACCTAGCTTCACTTTGCAACAGTTTTCTGTCCAGATTGCCTCCTCTTGGTCCCAGAGATATTTTTTCTATGCCCCAAAAGCGCAATACTGTACTCTTGTTGTTATGAAAGTACCTAATGTGTCTGGCTATTGCTGTATCTTTGCCTGTTTCAATAGTACTCAGGTGACCTGAAATTCGACGTCGCAATTCCTGTATGGTTTTGCCCACGTAGAGTTTTGGGCATGGGCAAGAGGCTATATAGATCACTCCCTGTGTTTTACAGGTAATAAGTTGTCTTATCTCATACTCCTTCTTGTCTATAGGATTTGTATATTTCTTTATTCGTGGAACATACTTACAGAAGGAGCAATCCCCACATGGTGATGACCCACGATATTTCTCTACTGTTCTGCCAATCCTTGATCCCTCTTCCGTAAGGTGACTATGGACTAATTGGTCCTTAAGGTTAGGGCCTCGTCTGTATGTAATTGACGGATTTGTAGTGAGTACCATATTGAGGTCTCTATCTGATCTTATTATATGCCAATGTTTTTTTAAGATATTATACATTTCATTATTATATCCATCAAAGGTCCCTATGCATCTGATGGTGTCATTTCTTTTAGGTAATGTGTAATTTAGAAGATCTTCTCTCTTTATTTTATTGACTCTATTATATGCATTTTTTAGGGACCTTTTGGGATAGCCCTTTTTCCTGAACCTATGGAGGAGCTGTTCGCTCTCCCGGAGGAAAGAGGCTTCATCAGAACAATTGCGACGTGCTCTCAAGTATTGGCCTATGGGGATTCCTTTCTTCAAGGAAATTGGATGCCAGCAGCTCCAATGTAAGTAACTGTTCGTTGATGTCGGTTTCCTAAAAACCTCTGTCGTCAGGTGACCTCCCTCTGCCTTTCTTATTTTTAAATCCAGGAATACTATCTCTTGATCTTGAATTTCATACGTATATTTCATACCTATGTTATTTGAGTTTAGCGTCTGGACAAATTCCTGAAATAATGTGCGGCCACCATCCCATAGGATCAAGATGTCGTCAATATATCTGCCCCAAAACATGATGTGGCAGATATATGACGACATCTCCTCCGTGAAAACGTGACAATTCTCCCACCACCCCAAAAATAAATTTGCATAAGTAGGGGCACAAGACGTCCCCATCGCGGTGCCATTGATTTGTTTATAGAATTGTCCTTGAAAGACAAAGAAATTGTGCTCCAAAACATATTTTAGTGATAATAAAACAAAATTATTGTGCCTATTAAAGTTTTGACTGCGAGTGTTTAAATAATATTCTACTGCGTGTATCCCCAGTGAGTGTTGAATATTGCTATAGAGTGATTCGACGTCGAGACTTGCTAGGAGGGTGCCTTCTGTGATTGTGATATCATTTATTTTGAGAAGGAGGTCTTTGGTATCCCTGATGTAGGAGGGTAGTGTGGTAACAAAAGGTCGTAATATTTGATCTATGTATTCACTTACAGCCTGTGTTAGATTGTCATTGCCAGACACAATAGGTCTACCTGGTACTGGCTTTCTATTTTTGTGCACCTTTGGCAATGCATAGAAGGTGGAAATCATGGGATTTTTATTATAGAGGTATTGGTATTCTTCCTTAGTTATCACATTTGTCTGGAGAGCTTCCTGTAATAGGCTTTTCAGATCATTTAAATATTCCTTTGTAGGATCATTCGGCAGGAGTTGGTACGTATGCTTATCTCTTAAGAGTTTCAATACCATTTCTATATAATCATTTCGATCTTGAATAACGATGTTGCCACCTTTATCGCTAGGTTTGATTATAATTCTATCATTCTTCTTTAGGTTTTCTAGGGCTTCCTGTTCTTGAATATTTAGATTTGGTTCGATGTGTTCCTTCCTCATCCGTAAAGATTTAATATCTTGTGTGACCAGCTGTACAAACGTCTCTATTTCTTGAAATTGTGTGAATTGTGGTGTAATTTTCGATTTTGGTTTCAACGTAGAGAAGGGGGGGGTCAGGAATGATCTGATGACCTTCACTCTCCCTCTGTAATGCTTCCAACATTTCAACACATCTCCTTTCGTTCTCATATAATGTACGTGCATCCTGTTCTTCTTTTTTATGTACTTTATGTAGGGCCAATTTTCGTGCGAAGAGGTTCACATCTTTAATCCAGAGGAATTTATCGCATTGAGGGACTGGGGCAAAGGTAAGGCCCTTACTTAACAGTGATTTTTCTGAAGATGTTAGTATATAATTAGATAGATTTATGACCTGTTTTTCATCCGGTTCTTCAACTGGTATCCTTTCAGCTATTTGCTGTATCCCCATTTCTCCCGGTCCCTCGGTTGAGCCCCTATTTGTCCTAAAAAAAGGGGGGCAATATTTGTGGTCTTCTCTCCCACATTGATTGGTGGAGGATGTGCCTGGATAGATCCTTGTGATGTTTGTGTTTGAAACATAGTCTGGCCTTGAGCTAAATTCACAAAGGAAAAGGGTTGAGTAGATACAGATGGATAGGGTAAGGTTGATATACCACTGGGATTGATTACTCTGGTGCTTACATCCATTGTACTCTGTTTTACTGTTTCTCCCCTTGGGCATGATTGAGATTGATCACGTCTCTCAAGGGATAATTTTCTGGGAGGATATTGTCTTTTTTTAGTTTTGCGTTTAATGCCCGTGGGACGATTCCCTTGTCCGGTGGAGCTATAGCCTGAGCCCTCTGTCCCAGAGGTTTCTGTTTCTGAGTTTTCCCTATGTGTCCTGCGGGGATTCCGGTTGTTAATCCTATTCCTCCAGATATATACTCTGTTAGTTTCAAAATCAGTACGGTCTCTTAAGTACTTCACGTGTTTCCTTTCTTTTATTTCGTGTTGCAATGTTTCAATGTTTTTCTTTATTTTTTGTTCAAAGTCAGGAAATTCTGGATGTAACGCAAACTCCTGTATCTCTCTGATCTCCTTCTCAAGTTGTTGATCCACTTTATTGAAAAAGCTTTTCTCGTATTCAGCCAGATATTTTAGTAGTCTAAGGGAGCACTCTGTTAAGAGATCTTCCCAGCCCTTAGTGAACTGGGTGTCCTCAAGGTGTACGTTTGGTCTAAGAGGAATACGTAATCCTCTATATACCATGCCCTGTTGGATATATGTTTCCAAGCTTGCTACCTCCCACCATGACCGTATATGCTGACTATAGGTTTTGTTTAGGTTCCTAAAAGCGATATTAATATCCGTTTGCCCCAATGGGATATGTGCATTAGAGAAGACCTGACTCGCTTCTATGGTTAGATTTTCCAAACTCAGTTTTTGTTTGAGAAAACCTGCCATTATATCTCAGGGCCTATTTCCAGATCGCCATCTCTATCTGTTGCAGTGTAGGTTCAGATTTATGATTTATAGCCACTGTCCCCTATAATTAACAGGGGACTATACTATAGTGGATCAGGACGAAATGAGGTTTCAAATGACGGCACAATATGACCTCAGCTGCACCCTTATTGAACAGGGGCCAGGAATTTCAAACACAAACATCACAAGGATCTATCCAGGCACATCCTCCACCAATCAATGTGGGAGAGAAGACCACAAATATTGCCCCCCTTTTTTTAGGACAAATAGGGGCTCAACCGAGGGACCGGGAGAAATGGGGATACAGCAAATAGCTGAAAGGACACCAGTTGAAGAACCGGATGAAAAACAGGTCATAAATCTATCTAATTATATACTAACATCTTCAGAAAAATCACTGTTAAGTAAGGGCCTTACCTTTGCCCCAGTCCCTCAATGCGATAAATTCCTCTGGATTAAAGATGTGAACCTCTTCGCACGAAAATTGGCCCTACATAAAGTACATAAAAAAGAAGAACAGGATGCACGTACATTATATGAGAACGAAAGGAGATGTGTTGAAATGTTGGAAGCATTACAGAGGGAGAGTGAAGGTCATCAGATCATTCCTGACCCCCCCTTCTCTACGTTGAAACCAAAATCGAAAATTACACCACAATTCACACAATTTCAAGAAATAGAGACGTTTGTACAGCTGGTCACACAAGATATTAAATCTTTACGGATGAGGAAGGAACACATCGAACCAAATCTAAATATTCAAGAACAGGAAGCCCTAGAAAACCTAAAGAAGAATGATAGAATTATAATCAAACCTAGCGATAAAGGTGGCAACATCGTTATTCAAGATCGAAATGATTATATAGAAATGGTATTGAAACTCTTAAGAGATAAGCATACGTACCAACTCCTGCCGAATGATCCTACAAAGGAATATTTAAATGATCTGAAAAGCCTATTACAGGAAGCTCTCCAGACAAATGTGATAACTAAGGAAGAATACCAATACCTCTATAATAAAAATCCCATGATTTCCACCTTCTATGCATTGCCAAAGGTGCACAAAAATAGAAAGCCAGTACCAGGTAGACCTATTGTGTCTGGCAATGACAATCTAACACAGGCTGTAAGTGAATACATAGATCAAATATTACGACCTTTTGTTACCACACTACCCTCCTACATCAGGGATACCAAAGACCTCCTTCTCAAAATAAATGATATCACAATCACAGAAGGCACCCTCCTAGCAAGTCTCGACGTCGAATCACTCTATAGCAATATTCAACACTCACTGGGGATACACGCAGTAGAATATTATTTAAACACTCGCAGTCAAAACTTTAATAGGCACAATAATTTTGTTTTATTATCACTAAAATATGTTTTGGAGCACAATTTCTTTGTCTTTCAAGGACAATTCTATAAACAAATCAATGGCACCGCGATGGGGACGTCTTGTGCCCCTACTTATGCAAATTTATTTTTGGGGTGGTGGGAGAATTGTCACGTTTTCACGGAGGAGATGTCGTCATATATCTGCCACATCATGTTTTGGGGCAGATATATTGACGACATCTTGATCCTATGGGATGGTGGCCGCACATTATTTCAGGAATTTGTCCAGACGCTAAACTCAAATAACATAGGTATGAAATATACGTATGAAATTCAAGATCAAGAGATAGTATTCCTGGATTTAAAAATAAGAAAGGCAGAGGGAGGTCACCTGACGACAGAGGTTTTTAGGAAACCGACATCAACGAACAGTTACTTACATTGGAGCAGCTGGCATCCAATTTCCTTGAAGAAAGGAATCCCCATAGGCCAATACTTGAGAGCACGTCGCAATTGTTCTGATGAAGCCTCTTTCCTCCGGGAGAGCGAACAGCTCCTCCATAGGTTCAGGAAAAAGGGCTATCCCAAAAGGTCCCTAAAAAATGCATATAATAGAGTCAATAAAATAAAGAGAGAAGATCTTCTAAATTACACATTACCTAAAAGAAATGACACCATCAGATGCATAGGGACCTTTGATGGATATAATAATGAAATGTATAATATCTTAAAAAAACATTGGCATATAATAAGATCAGATAGAGACCTCAATATGGTACTCACTACAAATCCGTCAATTACATACAGACGAGGCCCTAACCTTAAGGACCAATTAGTCCATAGTCACCTTACGGAAGAGGGATCAAGGATTGGCAGAACAGTAGAGAAATATCGTGGGTCATCACCATGTGGGGATTGCTCCTTCTGTAAGTATGTTCCACGAATAAAGAAATATACAAATCCTATAGACAAGAAGGAGTATGAGATAAGACAACTTATTACCTGTAAAACACAGGGAGTGATCTATATAGCCTCTTGCCCATGCCCAAAACTCTACGTGGGCAAAACCATACAGGAATTGCGACGTCGAATTTCAGGTCACCTGAGTACTATTGAAACAGGCAAAGATACAGCAATAGCTAGACACATTAGGTACTTTCATAACAACAAGAGTACAGTATTGCGCTTTTGGGGCATAGAAAAAATATCTCTGGGACCAAGAGGAGGCAATCTGGACAGAAAACTGTTGCAAAGTGAAGCTAGGTGGATACATAGGCTGGATACAATGAGCCCACAAGGATTAAATGAAGGTTTCTCCTTTACGGCTTTTATCTAATGACTAAAAATAGAAATAGGCTCAAAGTAGTAAATACTCTAAAATGCAAAAAGAATTAAGTTTTGACCTCACGCTAATCCCTTAATCAAAATATATATAATGTTACTCATTAATGAGATATATAGGGTTAATTTACCTGCAGGATACAGAAACATTATAGTGAATAATAATAATAAGTAAGAAAAAAATATACATAAATTATGAATATGAAAAATAAAAATAAAAGGTTTACTTACCTGGAGAAAAGGGAAGGAGAAAGCCAATCCTCTCCGGTATCCCAAAAAAACGTCACCCCTAATGATGAAAAGGAAAACAGACATATGAGAATTTGCTAAGTATTCGCATATGCGTATAATATAAAGTATTCGCGCATGCGCATAATATAAAGTACTTTCGCATGCGCAGAAGCTTTTCGGACGAACATGGCAAATTTACTAAGTATTCGCGCATGCGCATAATATAAAGTATTCGCGCATGCGCATAATATAAAGTACTTTCGCATGCGCAGAACCTATTCGGACGAACATGGCAAATTTACTAAGTATTCGCGCATGCGCATTTGAAGGGATGACGCGAAGATATGACGGAATAGAAGTCTCCAAGGCACTGGATTGGGTGATTATGCTGCCACACGAAATTGAAGCAGGGATTGGGCAGAGGATGACGAACGGCCCACCCCTAGCAGTTATAAACCTCTCCCTATGAAGCAATCGTGTTGACAGTAGCTCCATCCCCTGATGAAGCCACATCTAGTGGCGAAACATGTTGCGGGAGCTCTAGTTTAATTTTTAAATTAGGTGCTCTGTGGTTATGTGTGTTTAGTTGGTGAGAACTGCAGACTCACCACAACCTGAACACGCCAGCGAAAAGAATCGCATCCAAAGTGGCGCTAATAGGGGATTATCCCATAGTTATATATCAGGCTAGCTTTGGACACTTGAGCGGCAGTGGTAGCATATAAAGTGTCGCTAACAGGGAAATATCCCCAAGCGACATATGAGCCTACCCTCCATCCTGTTATATACGGAGAGACGTTTAGCAGAATTGCTAAAAAGGAAATAAGGAGGTACTCATAAGGGGATTAAGTCCTAATCCACTGCTGCTAGAACCCACATAGCACCTTTAAATTTTTAAAATAAGCACTTTTTCTTTTTCTTTTGTCTCCTGTTCTGTATTAGTTTTAATTAAATAAATAAACGTTACGCTTTACTTGACCAGAAACAGGAGTTTTGTAGCCTTCGGCTATCTGAACTATATATATTTCCCTGACAGCACACTGGGTGAATGTTGTGGAGGCAGGGAGCGAGTCGTACCCTGGGATGGCACAGTTGCTACCGACGCCAAGGATTTGCGGGCCCTACATCAATCAAGGTTTCTGCCAGCACCTACATTAGTGGCTCCAACCCCCACTTCTCCTCCTCCACCTCCTCCTCCACTTCCACTACCGAATTTTCCGGTGCAGCACCAGTCAGTCATCAGTGGGTAGCTGGAAGCAGTTTAGCACTTCAGTGGGGAAGCGGCAACAGGCCGTGCTGAAGCTGATATGCTGAGGGGTCAAACAGCACACCACAGCAGAGCTGTGGCAGGGGATAAGAGACTAGACTGAGCTGTGGCTCTCGCCACTCAACCTAGAACCATGGCATGGTTGTGTCTGATAATGACCGTAAATTGGTGGTTGCTTTGGAGCTTGGCAAGCTCACACACATCCCATGGCTAGACCACATCTTAAATTTAGTGGTTCAGCAGTTTCTCAAAACCTACCCCAATTTGCCTGAGCTACTGGTGAAGGTGCGCCACGTGTGGGCACATTTCCGCAAGTCACCGACAGCTTAAGCCGGTCTGTCAATGCTGCAGCAGCACTTGAAATTGCCAGCTCACCGGCTGTTGTGCGGCGTGAGCACGCGCTGGAACTCGACATTCCACATGTTGGCCAGGCTTTGTGAGCAGCAGAGGGCAGTAGTGGAATACCAGCTGCAACATGGTCGTTGCCTTTCCAGTAAGCTTCCGCTATTCACAAGCAAGTAGTGGGCATGGATGTCTGACCTCTGTGAAGTTTTAAAAAACTTTGTGGAATCAACACAGATGGTGAGCGACGATGACGCTATTATCAGAGTAACCATCCCACTTCTGTGTCTACTTAAATGCTCGCTGCTCACAATTAAGGACGACGCTTTGCATGTGGAAGAGGTGGAAATAGTGGAAGACATTACACTGGGTGATAGCCAGACCACCCTCAGTTTGTCTTCTCAGTGCAAATTGGACGATGAAGAGGAGGAGGAGCAGGAGAAGGTTGCCTTTGCTACAGAGGATAGTACCCATAGAAGTTTAATTCTGTCTGTTCAGCATGGGTGGACACAAAAAGAGGGAGAGGATGAGGAGATTGAGAGTGGTCCTCCTGATGATGACAGTGAAGTCTTGCCTGTTGCTACTCTGGCACACATGGCTGACTTCATGTTAGGCTGCCTCTCCCACTACCTGCGCGTTATACACATTTTAGACAACAAGGATTATTGTTTTTTTACCCTTCTCCACCCCCGCTACAAATAGAACTTCTTATCTCTCATTCCACTGGTGGAGAGGAGGAGCAAAACGGTGCAATACCAGAAGATCCTTGTTGAAAAATTGCTCCAAAAATTTCCATCTAACAATGCTGGCGGCAGAGTCCGTAGGTCCTTGGCCAACCAAGGAGGGGAGACAAAGGGAACAAATAGCAATTCCAACAGAGGCAGGGCAATGTCCTCAATGATCCCTCTTTGCCTCACAACTACTGGGTGTCAAAGCTAGACACGTGACACGAACTGGCACTCTGCACTTTGGAGGTGCTGGCCTGCCCTGCCGCCAGCGTTTTGTCTGAGCGGGTATTTAGTGCTGCTGGTTGCATTATAACAGATAAGCGTATCCGACTGTCAACTGAAAATGCTGACAGGTTGACTCTTATAAAAATGAACAAGGCCTGGATTGACCATGACTTCTCGACTCCACCAGAGGAAAGCTAGTGAACATTTAAATGTGTTTTTTATAATGTACTGAATAAACTGTATTCCCATGCACCCCTTCCACCACAAACAAGGGTATATGGTTGAATCTTCTTTTTCTCATCCTCCTTCTCCTCTTCCATCATATCAACATGCTTATTTGTCGTATAAAATGCCCTCACATTTATGCCCTATGCATATAATGTTTTTACAGGGTCAGCTCACCAGCAGGCCCTCGCATATAATTTTTTACAGGGTCAGCTCACCAGCAGGCATTAATCTACAATCTTTTACAGGGTCAGCTCACCTGAAGGCCTTCACATATAATTTTTCAGAGGGTCAGCTCACCAGCAGGCCCTCACCTACAATGTTTTACAAGGTCATCTCACCAGTAGGCCCTCACATATAATTTTTTAGAGGGTTATCTCACCCGCAGGCCCGCACCTAAAATCTTTTACAGGGTCAGCTCACCTGCAGGCCCACACTTAAAATCTTTTACAGGGTCAGCTCACCAGAAGGCCTGCACCTCAAATCTTTTACAGGGTCAACTCACCTGAAGGCCCCCGCATATAATTTTTTAGAGGGTCAGCTCACCAGCAGGCCCTTACCTACAATGTTTTACAGGGTCAGCTCACCAGCAGGCCCTCGCAAATAATTTTTTAGAGGGTTAGCTCACCAGCAGGCCCGTACCTAAAATCATTTTTCAGGGTCAGCTCACCTGCAGGCTCACACCTAAAGTCTTTTACAGGATCAGCTCACCTGTAAGCCCGCATCTAAAATCTTTTACAGGGTCAGCTCACTTGCAGGCCCGCACCTAAAATCATTTACAGGGTCAGCTTACCTGCAGGCCCTCACCTAATTATACCTAATAGGTAATTTGCGTGCATGCTGCCTTGCACTTTGGTGCTCGAGCAACACTAGTTATGTAACATAATGAAAGACATAGAGTTATGATTGACATGAACCACATGTCATCATGCACTGATCCCCTCTATTGTCAAGATTATTATTTATTTTATACCTTAACTACCCTACAGGGTAACATACAGATAAAATACAGAGGTATAAATATATATTATAATAAAGGATAATAATAAGCAAATTCAATAAACTCAAGCTCATTTAGTGTAGGACCAGTATAGAGGAGAGGTGGCCCTGCCTACAAGGATTTACCATCTACGAGGGAAAGGGAAAAGAGAAAGTTGGTGAAGGCAGAAGTTGCTTATACAGTTGTGTAGTGGAGAGAGGGTTATTGTAAGGTGATACGATGTAGTTTTCAGGTCGTTTTGAAGTTTAAATATAGAGATAGTCTGATGTATTGAGGCAGTGATTTCCAGGGTAAGGTAGGATGCACAGTAAAAACATAGAGATCATGATGTAAAGTGGAGACAAGAGGAGAGCAAAGTAGAAGGTCTTTTGAAAAATGGAGGTAACATGTAGCAGGTGCAGCTGTCTGAGATGCCGCTTTCATCACTGATTGCAGCATCTGATAACAATAGTGAGAGCTTTCAAGGGTTAATTCGTTAAAAAAAATACTCACCTTATCAATTTGAGCGCAAAAAGGATGCTGCAGCCATCTTGATTGAAGATCCTGCGCAAACTTTTGCACGGTGCGTGATGATGTCAACGCGCTGGCTAGCGTGGAGACGCCATATATCACCGCATACAAGATTTAATTCAGGATCTTCAATCCAGATGGTCGCAGTGGCCTCTTCGCGCTCAAATGGGTGAGGTGAGTATGTTTTTTTTACCGCCATTTCAGAGAAAAATTATTAGCTACCACGAAGCACAATGAAATTCAGCTTGATGGCAAATCGAATTTTCCCTGAAATTCGGATTGAAGTCCACTTCAGATACTTCCATTCACCAAACCATAATAGTAAACTTCGATCATCGTGGCTGTCTATATGTATATAAGGTACAAGCTAAGTTAAATAAAGTAGGTAAGAACGGAGCCCAGAAGTTCATAAAGAACCCAGTTCAGTTATTGCTGTGCCCCTGTTCATAATTTTTTCAGATTCCATTCCAAGTGACTGGTGCAAGGCTATTTAAACATGGCTGTAGGTCTTTCCCAGATAATTATAGGCCAGTAAGCTGAACAGGGTTGTGCAGTGAGGTTAGGTCATCAATAGCTGACTCCCCCACAAATCACCTGTTTGACAAGGAGGTCCTGGTCTTTACACTACAAGCCGTCTCCTGTGGAGTGACTGCATAGTATACTTATACTGACTACGTGCAGTGTAATGAACAGGAAATGGTGCTCGCATGGAGTGCCACCTACTCTTCAAACAGCTGATTGCAGGGGTGCCAGACCCCCATCAATCAGATATTGATGACCTAACCTGAGGATAGGTCATCAATATAAATTGCTGCACCACCCCTTCAATTTTCATTGTGAGAATTTTTTTGAAGGACTCCTAAGGGACTACTGGTATAAACAGGAGTACATGACCATTAATAATATAAGTGATAGCCAGTAAGGGTTTACCAACGACATAAATTGTCAGACTACATTAACTTGATTATTTTTAGTGAAGTGGTAGTAGAAGCCTTAACACAGGAGCAGCTGTGGAAGTAGTGTTTTTGGAAGTTCCAAAGTAATTTGATACTGTCCCTCATAGGCGTTCAATAGGTAAAGTAAAGTCTATATGTTAAGGTAATTTTGATTCCAGCTCACCCGCCTTTTCTTTACAAGGTGCACGGATAAAAAAGATGAAGCCTTGTTGTAGTAAGTTAAAAAAAAGGGAAATCCGGCACTCAGAATTGCTGAAGTCGTTGGTTCCTTTATTTGGTCATGCAATATATCAGGTACAGAGGTACATAACAATTCATAGCCAGTGATGCCCATGTCAGTCTATGCGTTTCAAACAACGTTCTTATTCTTGAAGGACTAGACTTGAGGGACAGTAATGTAATATTGCCACTCTCTGGAATAGGGAGTTTAGTTTTGGGCACAAGTTCATAGAAAGGATGCCCTGGGGCTGGAAGAGTACAAAGAAGAGCAACTAAACTGATAAGGGGCATGGAGGGTCTTAGTTATGAGGAAAGATGAAAAGAATTACATTTATTGAGATGAGAAGTATAATGGGGACATGATTAGCCTTAATTCCCATCATCACTCAATCATACGGTAGGTTGAACTTGATGGACATAAGTCTTTTTTCAACCATACTATGTAACTATGTAAAGCCTTAGAAGCTGCGGCCACTTCATAGCATACTTATGAGTTTACTTGGCAGCTGGGAGCCTAATAATGGCCCCCAGATTTGCCATCCTTGTACTCGTACAAAGAGGCAGTGCCTAATAGAATGCATATGATTTTTAAACTGCATGCATAATATACTGCAGTGTAGAAGTACTTCAATGTATTATAAAAAAAAAAACAATCACATGATTGCATGGTCCAGATCTATACTCGGACTAAAAAAAGTTAAAAGCAGTACCATAAAGTTGTAAGAAAAATAAAAATGTTTTTCCTCATAAATTGCAGAAAAAAGTTACATACGGTATATTGGTAATTAGTATAAGCGCATCTGTAATGACTTAGACAAAAAAAGTAATCACATTATTTATCCAATATCATTCGCCAAACAGTAAAAATGCCAGAATTTTGTTCATTCTACCTACCAAGAAGTGGGAAAAAAAGTGATGAAAAGTCATGTGTGTAACAAATTTAATATTCTAATTTGTTCTCACAAAAACCTCTCATACAAAGGCATCTATGATTCTTAGAATGTGGCAAGAGAAAACTTTTTTTTTTTAAAGAAGTGCTTTTATTGTACAAAAGTAGCAATACACTATAATATTTTCAAAGTATAGAAATTTAGTATTGCCATAAAAGAAACCCAGTGGCATTGGGTTCAGAGGGCCTTAAAAATAGAATGGATACAAACCCTCTCCAAATCTAAACTGCTGCCCCAATGTCAATCCAGCTGTCCACTTCCCATCTTGTCGTGAAATGCTGGAAAAGCAAAGAAATGTCTGTCCTGCACAGGCGTTTCCTGGCATATCCAGCACGTTGAGCCAAGACAGGAAGTGGAGAGCAGCAGAAACCAGAGCAGTGGCAAAAGATCAGCTAGTGTGGGAGTGGTAGTGGCCCTGATGAGATGTTGTGTCACGGTGTACTCCTTCAAGCCATCGCTCCCTGGGGATTGGTGAAGTGGAAAGGTGGTTTGAAGAATGAGGCAAGAAGTAAACATATAGTCTCTCTTTACTTGTGCAATATAACTGCAAAATTAACTTATGGCACATCCAGCAGCATTAAGTACAAAGTACAGTTTCTGCCATCAGATAAGGATACGTGGTGGCTGGTTGGATGGTAATGTATGGCACTTGTGGATATACACTGTGGTGTGGGCTTGAAGTTGGTTTGGGTTGAGTGTCTGTAGTCCCTCACCTTGCAGCAGTGTCTGTAAAGCTATAATTTTGCAGATCTCTCTGTTGTCTTGTGACACTGGTACTTTCTGGAAGCAGTGTTCTGATTTCTGAAGATCTCCCTGGAGTCCACTCATAATACTTAACCATACTGTACTCACTCACGTTCATCTAAGCATTCGCTTGACTATGGGTTACATCATTCTGTTGACCATGGGTTACATTTTTTTAATACTGTATTTGTTTCTCTTGAATTTTGTCACATAATCTATGTGGTGTCTGAGTTGTAGCCCCTCACCTTGCAGCAGTTTCTGTAAAGCTGTAATTTTCTGATCACTCTGCTGTCTTCTCACACTGAAGCTTTCTGGAAGTATTGTTCTGGTTTCTGAAGATCTCTCTGGAGTATTTGTCTCACAGAAGAAACTTGATACAGTTCCAGAAGTAGTAGGTCTGACTTGTGCTTCCTCTCCCTTCTCTGTCTGTACTGGAGCTTTCCCTCATGGCAGGAAGTAGAACCACCCCAAAAGGATGGAACAGGGTTGTTAGCCCTGTTCCTGTCAACCATTGCCTCTTCTGCCGCAATAAATGGCTAAAACAGGAAAATACATAACATTATATATAAAACACAACAATTGCAGATAGCCTCAGTCTGGACCTCCCCTATAACAGCAGTCTAATTGTGTAGTCTGGACCTCCCCTATAACAGCAGTCTAATTGTGTAGTCTGGACCTCCTCTATAACAGCAGTTTTATTGTGTAGTCTGTAACTCTCCTATAACAGCAGTCTGGTTGTTTAGTCTAGACCTCACCCAATAGCAACAGTCTGGTTGTGTAGTTTGGACTTCACCTTATAGTAGCAGTCTGGTTGTGCAGAGTAGATCATCCTCTATATCAGCAGTCTGTTGTGTAGTCTGGATCTCTCGACATAACAGCAGTCTGGCTGTGTAGAGGCTGTGTAGACAGGAGCAACCCCTATAACGGCAGTCTGGCTTTGTAGACAAGAGAAACCCCTATAACAGCAGTCTGACTATGTAATCTAGACCTCACCCTATAGCAGCAGTTTGGTTGTATAGTCTGGACCCCCCATTTCATAACAGCATTCGGCTATGTAGTCTGGACCTCCCCCTATAACGAAAGTCTGGTTGTGGATCATCCTCTATATCAGCTGTGTGTTGTGTATTCTGTATTCTGGAGCTCTCGACATAACAGCAGTCTGGCTGTGTAGACAGGAGCAACTCCTGTAACAGCAGTCTGGATGCTATCTCCATAACAGCAGTCTGGCTCTGTAGTCTGGATAGTCTGGATCTCTTCCTATAACAGACATCTGGTTATGTATACCGGATCACTCCCTATAAAAGCAGTCTGACTGTGTAGTCTGTACCTCCCCTTAGGGCAGTGGTCTGGTTGTGTAGTCTGGATCACCCATAACAACAGTCTGGTTGAGTAGTCAGGACCTCCCCCTATAACAGCAGTCTGGCTGTGTAGACTGAATCACCCCCATAACAGCAGTCTGGTTGTATAGACTGGATAACCCCCTATAACAGCAGTCTGGCTGTGTAGTCTAGATCTTCTCTTACAGCAGCAGTCTGTTTGTGTAGTCTAGATCACCCATAAAAGCAGTCTGGTTATGTAGTCTGGACCTTACCCTATAAGAGTAGTCTGGTTGTGTAGTCTAGAGCTCCTAATATAACCCCAGCCTGGATGTGTAGACTACACCTCCTCTTAAAGTAGCAGTCTGGTTATGTAGATTTGACCCCATCCCCATAGCAGCCATCTGGCTGAGTAGTCGATACATCCTGCTATAACAGACACCTGGTTGTGAATCACCCCCTTTAACAGCGGTCTGGTGTGCAGTCTGGAACTCCCCCTATAACAGCAGTTTGGTTGTTTAGTTTGTACCTCCCCCTATACCAGCAGTTTAGTTGTGTATTCTGGACCTCACCTTATAGCAGCAGTCTGGTTGTGTAGTCTGGATCCTCCATAACAGCACTGATTGTGTACTCTGGACCTCCCCCTATAACAGCAGTTTGGTTGTGTAGTCTAGACCTCTTCTTATAGCATCAGTCTGATTGTGTAGTTGGGTTCCCCCATAACAGCAGTTTGGTTGTGTAGTCTGGATCTCCTCTTATAACAGCAGTGTGGTTTTGTAGTCTGGACCTCCCTCTATAACAGCAGTTTGGTTGTGTAGTCTGGATCTCCCCTATAACAGGAGTCTGGTTGTGTAGTCTGGATCTCCCTTATAACAGGAGTCTGGTTGTATAGTCTGGACTTCCCCCTATAGCAGCAGTCTGGT
Source organism: Bufo gargarizans (assembly GCF_014858855.1). Taxonomy (NCBI): domain Eukaryota; kingdom Metazoa; phylum Chordata; class Amphibia; order Anura; family Bufonidae; genus Bufo; species Bufo gargarizans. The sequence continues at coordinate 9,283,344 of NC_058088.1, forward strand.
TGTGTAGTCTGGTTCCCACATAACAGCAATCTGGTTGTGTAGTCTGGACCTCCCCTTATAACAGCAGTTTCTCTGTGTAGTCTGGACCTCCCCTTATAGCAGCAGTCTGGTTGTATAGTCAATTTATAGTAATGTATAGTGCCCCCCTTAACAGAAGTCAGGCTCTGCTTCCTGGAATGATCACAGCAGTTTGTCTGAGAATTCTGGTGCACCGACAACGGCAGTATAGCTATATATATTGCACCCCCTATGATAGCAGTTTAGTTGTGCAGTCTGGTGTGCCTCTATAATATTTGTGAGGTTTACATTTGGACATGCTATAATTTTTTGATTTTTGGTATATCTCTTAGATATTTTATCCATCTTTGTATGATCATCTGACATTCTTCCATTTTATTTTCCACCTTTTAATATTTTTAAATTATTTTTCTTTGTATTTTATTTATTAAAAAAAAAAATTTGATTTATTTTTCCATTTACTTTTGTATTTATCTGCATCCATCTGTGGGTGTATATACTGTATATGTAATTGCATGGTTTTAGTCACATCGTTTTATATGTTGATGTTTATTTATTTAGGGACATATGTTGATCCGTGTATTTATATATCCGATCATTGACATATTGTATACACCTTATCCATGTCAGTGAATCAGCCCACATGTATATAAACATAACAGCATGTATATGTCAGGGAGCGAGCTCCTATACATATAAATATAGGGCAATGCACTCTAATAACCCTTTTCCCAAAAACGTATTCCTAAGATTGATTTTAGCCACGGAACAATGCGAACCAGCTCATCTGTTACTTCATTCGCAGCCCGAACACACAAGTGTCCGAACGTGCGTTCCAGCCTGGAGCACACCATACCGGAACCCCGCTTCCGATCATGCGCAATAGTCACTGATGCATTCCATCCTGGAACGCATCACACCAACCCTTCTGGTATTGCGTACACCACTGCCGCCTAGCACTTCCGGTTTCGGGCCGCTGTTAGCCTGCTCAATCAGAAAAACACTTTATTTTGGCAGTCTTTTTGTAATTATGCTAAACTTCTTTAGGGTATATATACCCCACACATGCACACTGATTGTAAGATGCTCCTGATGAAGGGACTTGTCGTCCAGAAACACGTAGAGCCGGATTTTTGACTGTAATAAAGAAAAGTTGAAAAGAAGCCCTGACTGACTAGCTGCCTTCATCTTTTAACACCCTAGAGGCGATCCAGGCTGGGGGGGGTTCTTGGTTTACTGGTGTATTATGCTTATCCGGTTAAACCACCCCCCTCGTGAAATGAGAACTTGCTCATAATATTTGCATACATTTTATACATTTTATCCTACAGCTCTATTTTTACTGTTCCTTATTGTCTTGCTGTTTTATATGGTACTCTAGGTCACATCCCACCGTTTGCTCCCCACACCTACGGGCACCCATCCCCTAGGCACGAGCAGCTTTACATTCTCTCACAAGGTGTTCTCACAGACTGGGGTATAACAACACGAACCCCACGATTAGAACCTTAATACCTATAGTGCACTGGCGCTCGCTTTGGGTTGTTGGAGTTGGTTGTATTGGGTGGAACCCCACTACTTTCCAACCCTCCTGTCTCCTTTATACAGTGCCTCTATAACAGCAGTCTAGATATAGTCTATTACAACCCCTATAACAACAGCCTAGCTGTACAGTCTGGCACACCCCCATAACAGCAATCTAGTTGTGCACTTTGGAGTGCCCCCTATTACAGCAGTCTAACTTTGTAGTCTGAACCTGTTTTGGCTGTTTATTAAAGAAGTTGCCCCATCTTGTTTGAATGAAGCTCAGTGTAACTACTCAAAGGGCATGTAGTATTGCTTAGTACTTCACTCTACAGCATCCATATGTCCAATTCAAAAAGAGGTTGTCCAGATGGCTAATTTTAAAGAATCAACCATACATTGTATATGACAGGACAATGCATTATTTTCTCAGCAATGTTATTGTTAACCAGTCTCCCCGCTGACTTCCTATCTATATCACAAATCCCATCTGCCTCTCTGCAAACAATATTCACTCAAACATTTAAAAAATTCCCTTCAGAGATGTGAAGCCAAAATAGGATCGTTGATGTTTTCCAAACAAGGGACTTGTTATGTGGTGTAATCATTACAACGAACTTCAAGTTTTAATTAGTAATGAGTAACCTTGGCTCAGCTGGGACTTCTCTGGCTGCATCTTCATATTTAATTACATAGATTGTTGCCATTGGGGGTTCATTTCTTCAGGCTTAATTGGCACATGTGAAGAGCTGCTAATAACTCCTACTAAAATAAGTGTTCAGTATAGGCAACTATTACAAGAAGGTTACACATCATGGAACTACTGTAAATATAGCACTACCTGATGAGATGCCATATAATGCAATACACCAAAGTATATCTCCATGTATAACACTAATGACCAAGGTTCCTTGGGACCATTAGGACAGGATTTTAACAGTCAATATACATTTTAGATTATCAGTAAGGCCTAATAGGTTATTTGTGGATCAACACATAAGGAATGAACCTGAGTGATAAGTGATTGTCTCCAAATTCAGCACCTCATGGGTTGTCTCTGCTGGACCTTTGTGGTCCATTAATGAGTCAGAGCCTGAGCCCCACTGGTAACACTGTTAAATTATATGGCAGGCTTGTCAACTTAATCTTAATATCTAGAACACAAGATCAGATGTTCCACTTTCTAAGATTGAAGCTGCCCCATCAGTCAGCTGCTCACCAAAAGAACCATCTACAATTCCCATTCCAATGCACAGGCAAACATTAAATAAATACAGTCATCAGGGATGGGAGTTACTCTCCGTTTGATGGAAGGGTAAAGCTGTAGACCCCATGTATGACTTCCATGTGCTCCTACTGCATACAGTATATGTCTGTGAAGACATGCTGCTCGGTTCTGGTTCCTTTAGTTTACTGGTCTCCAGTTCCCTGCTTGTCAACTTCCAAAGTGGACGAGGTCAAGTGTGCCACTAAGGCAATGACTGGCCAAAGCAGTTACTTGCCCCCCAAGCTGCACATCACTGGGTCACATAGGTCATGGTAAATTCTAATTTCAGAAGATGAAATCCAGAAAAACAACTGTGGGACACTGTATCCATTGTGGGGATTTGCTCTGGTAGACAGGCTTGCGGATGCAGTACAGAGACAATTACAACATCTTTAACTTAAACAGTGTAGTGTTTTATTCACTCATACGTAAAGGGAAAAACAGTCACCTTGAGTCTGGTGTTTGTTCACACCAGGCTGCAGTACATAAGTCCTTGGATGAAGCAGTATTCCACGTGCTTTGTCCCCAAACAATATAACAGGCATAGTCCCGGCCCAAACGCTCAGGCTCCAACACTAAGACTGACAGAGATCCACTAACAGATGGAGGATAATCCACCCAGCTGAGGCTACTTTCACACTAGCGTTCGATCGGATCCGTTCTGAACGGATCCGATCATAATAATGCAGACGGAGGCTCCGTTCAGAACGGATCCGTCTGCATTATTTTAGCATATAACAGCTAAGTGTGAAAATAGCCTCGTACGGATCCGTCCAGACTTTCAATGTAAAGTCAATGGGGGACGGATCCGCCTGAAGATTGAGCCATATTGTGGCATCTTCAAACGGATCCGTCCCCATTGACTTACATTGTAAGTCTGGACGGATCCGCACGCCTCCGCACGGCCAGGCGGACACCCGAACGCTGCAAGCAGCGTTCAGCTGTCCGCCTGTCCGTGCGGAGGCGAGCGGAGCGAAGGCTGAACGCCGCCAGACTGATGCAGTCTGAGCGGATCCGCTCCATTCAGACTGCATCAGGGCTGGACGGCTGCGTTCGGGTCCGCTCGTGAGCCCCTTCAAACGGAGCTCACGAGCGGACCGACGAACGCTAGTGTGAAAGTAGCCTGAGACTGCTGGCTGGGTTTTTATCCCAAACCAAAACCCGGCCTGGAACCATGGGGAACAGTCACCCACCCTGCTCTTTGGCTGCTCCCAATAAGAACCAGCCCGGATCGGCTTTACAGCAATACTAAAAGCTGAAGTGTCAGCCTGCAACTGCAAAACTGACACTTCAGGGAAAAATCTGGTTCTTACCTCACCAAGGCCAGGAACCTTGGTGACACGTATCTTCCGTCAACGACAACTCCTTGTTCCTTCTTACATACCTCTCCCCTTTGTTCAACCCTGAGGGAGTGAACACTTGCCAGACAGTGGACCCGGGACAGGGCATCTGCATTTCCCTGTAACCTGCCTGCCCTGTGTTCAACCGAAAACTTAAAGTTTTGCAAAGATAAGAACCATCTGGTGACCCGAGCATTCCTCTCTTTGGCCTGGCTCATCCATTTGAGAGGGGAGTGGTCAGTCACCAGACGGAACCTTCTCCCCAAAAGATAATAGCGGAGAGACTCGAGTGCCCACTTGATGGCCAGGCACTCTCTTTCCACTATACTTTACCTAGTCTCGGCTGGGGTGAGCTTCCGGCTGAGAAAGACAACGGGATGCTCCTCCCTGTCAACATCTTGAGACAGTACAGCACTGAGACCTACCTCGGAGGCATTGGTTCTGCACTATAAACTCCCTTTTGAAGTCGGGCGTCACCAAAACTGGGGACCCACACAGGGCCGACTTCAAAGCGAAGAAAGCCTTTGCCGCCTGCTCATTCCAGTGGATCGTCACTGACTTGCGTCCCCTCAAAAGGCCTGTCAATGGTGCGGTGACTGTAGCAAAATAGGGGACAAACCTCATATAGTACCCCACCATACCCAGGAACAACTTTACTTGCCGAGTAGTGACAGGTCGGGGCCAATTCCTAAATGCCTCAACTTTGCTCACCTGAGGTTTGATCATTCCGCACCCAATTACATACCCCAGGTACTTGGTCTCTTCTAACCCTATTGTGCACTTTTTTTGGGTTAGCGGTTAAGCCAGCCTTCCTAAGGGAGTCCACTACAGCCGGTACTTTAGGTAGGTGACTTTCCCAGTCGGTGCTATGGACAATGATATCATCCAGGTACGCCGAAACGTATCGATGATGTGGACGGAGTATAATATCCATTAGCTTTTGAAACGTGGCGGGAGCGCCATGTAGACCAAAGGGTAATACCTTGTACTGATACAGCCCTTCTGGCGTGACGAAAGCCGTTTTTTCTTTGGCAGCCTCTGTCAAGGGTACCTGCCAGTACCCTTTGGTGAGGTCCAACACAGAAAAATACCGGGCTTTTCAATAAGCTCATCCACTTGGGGCATGGGATACGCGTCAAACTTGGACACCTCATTAAGTTTGTGGAAGTCATTACAGAGCCGCAATGTCCCGTCTGGCTTGGGTATTAATACTATCGGACTGGCCCACTCACTTTTTGACTCCTCAATGACACCCAACTGGAGCATTAGCTGCATTTCCTCCGTGATGGCTTGTCGCCGAGCCTCGGGTACCCAGTACGGTTTTAACCGCACTTTCACCTGAGGCTCAGTGATAATGTCATGCCGGATTACGGACGTGTGTCCAGGGAGATCTGAGAACACATCCGTGTTCCGACTAATGAACTCCCTGGCTTCCTGAGCCTGTTTAGAGGAGAGGCTGTCAGCTACTTTCACTGTGACAGCCGCTTCCCCTGCTTCAGACTGAGGGTCCGAAACCGCTTCCCCTAGGAACCCTGGTCGTGGGCTGTCTTCCGTACAGGTTTCCCTTTCCTTCCATGGCTTGAGCAGATTCACATGGTACACCTGCTACGGCTTTCGCCTCCCTGGCTGGTGTACTTTGTAATCTACCTCTTACTTTTTTCAAGTACCTCGTAGGGCCCCTGCCACCTAGCTAGGAACTTACTGTCTACAGTCGGTACCAGAACCAACACCCGATCACCCGGGTTAAAGTTTCGGACCCGAGCCTGCTGATTATAGACCCTACTCTGGGCTCGCTGCACTGCCTCCATATGCTCCCTAACCACAGGTAACACTGTTTCCATCCGTCCCTGCATCTGGGTGACATACTCAACAACACTTTTGTGCGGTGTGGTTTGTTGTTCCCATGCCTCTTTGGCGACGTCCAATAAACCGCAAGGGTGTCTGCCGTATAACAGTTCAGGGACACGAGAGAGAAAAAAGAGGGGGTTAGTCACCTGGCTCTCACAATGAAGGTCAGGAAACCTAACTTGCAGGGCGCCAAATTGTGGATCCGACAATGAGAAAAATTTTCTTTAAAATATATGTATAGTTATAATTGTTATGAATAATTGATAGAAGCAAGTGGAATAAATAAATAAATTAAGAAGGCTGCCAGTGAGATAAACTTGGGATAGGAAATATACCTAGGCAAGAGTAAGCAATTGGAGAGAAATGATTATAATATTTGAATGATTATAATATTTATAATATTTAAAATATCTTAGAAGTATATTTTACCAGAGTCACTATGTCTGACAAGCTGGAAATAGATTGTACAGTGGATTTTAAGCCAATGTCATATAAAACCACATCTGTAAAGTGAAACAAGATTTGTACTCACTTCACCAAGGAGGAGAGATGGGGGATAAACTCAAGGCACCCCCAAACCCTTCCTCCTGCGCTTGGTTCGCTTCTAGAATATCAGGAAATAACGGCAGTTCTGCAGCTGGAACTTCTTGTCAATTCCTTTATTTAAGAAATCAGGGTGGGGTGAGGAGGGGGTCCAACGCGTTTCGGGGATATGTATAAATCCCCTTCATCAGGAGCATGTCAATTTGGGGAATTACTGGCTTATTTAAACTGAATTTGGCGCCAATAACAGACTGTGGGACGTCACTTCCGGTCCGCGTGTGCCCATGCGTTCCAGCATGGAACGCAAACCGGAAGTGAAGGCCAAAAGACCAGCGAAATACAAAACAGAGTAAATAATACAATCATTGGCCCATATTAGGCTGTAATGAGGTGCTTGGCAGTATACTGATATATGTCAGAAAGATTCAAAAAAGTCCCATCATTTTTTCTCTTTCTTTCTTTCTTCTTTTCGCCGGCTAAGGGCGCGTGACCGGAAGTGATGTCACTTCCGGTTAGTGGTGTTCACGAGCTCAACACCAAAGAGCCAATCTGAAAGAAAATCTGGCCCTAGAAGAGGGAAAGAAATGCACTATAGATAGATGTACCTAATCTTCGTGATGGAAGGTAGTCCGTGCATATCGTCGGAGGGATGTGTCGTAACCAAGTCCCCGCCCACTTCCGGTCAATGGAACGCAAGCGGCAGGGCTATGGATACTTCCTCTATGTGTAGATTGATATGCGCATGGGCAAGGGAGCAGGAGGGGGATCTAAAAAACTATTATATTGGGTCATAATGAGAAAAGGGGGACATTTAATATATTGGAATATTATAATAATGAAGAAAGATATCTAATATATCAATATATTAAAAGGGTCTAAATAGTGTGAAACAATGTGAACATGTGACATTATACAGAACAATATATATTTTCCCCTCTTATCCTAATGTATGTGTACAGAAAAGAATAGAGGATATACATATCTGTACATAGGAATAATACAACATATATATCTATATAAAATCACATATAAAAACTTATATAAAATTCTATCAAAAAAATTATTAATAATTATTTTAGCAAATGATGAATAAATAATTGTATATATTGACCAAAAAGTCCTGTTTAGGTGTGAGGCAATCAGCTTGACCTAACCCTCGTTTTACAGGGTAGACATATACGAGGGTATCTTCCTCTTGTCGCCGTTGGAGGGACCCTCATTAATAGTAATTTATACGATTCCGTCCTTTTTATATAATTTATTCTTATGGGATTAGAGGGTATATATTTATTGGGAAAAATGCATCAATCTATAAAGGTACTGGATAGAAGTGTATCTCCCAATGTTCTTCACTAGATATATGGTTTTAATTTTCTGTTAGTAGTTGGTATATTCTAGTGTTTCATTTAACCCATGGGGAACTAATGTGTTTAGGCGAAACATCCAGTGCATTTCTTTTCTGCACAGTGATTGATAAGAGTGCGTGATGTGTTCTAACAGGGTTACTTTCAGTAGGGCAGGGTTGCTATTATGTTTCTCCAGGAAATGTCTAGATACACTATCGTAGTGACTCCTCGCTTTATGTTTGACCGATGTTCCGTCATCCTATCCCTCACTGCTTGGGTAGTTCTCCCTACGTATCTTATATTGCATGGACAAGTTAACAGATAGACCACATTTCTGGTGTTACAACTTATCTCTTGTTTAAATCTCCATACATCATTTGACGTGATTGTTAGTTCAGTGATCCCATGGTTCATCATATTGCAACATTTACATCTAGTAATCCCACATCTATATATCCCTTGTCTGGTTTCTTTGTCCCTCAAACTTAAGGTATTTTTATTGGTGGTTGTTAATTTGGGGCATGAAGGAGCTAGCATGTTTTTTAGAGTTTGTGCCCTCCTAAAAGTGATGGACGTGTTTGTTGGTAGCATGTCTTTGAGGATAGGGTCTTTTTAAAAGGATCCCACAGTGTTTGTTCATAATTTTTCTGATTTCACCATGTGGAGTGTTGTATCTTGTGATCAAATTATATTGGTAAGGGTTTTTTTTCGCTATTTTTTGTTTTCGAGGTTGGCTTAAGGGCTGCTTCTTGATCCAAACTGAGTGTTCTTTTAGCAGATGATTTGATTATGTGTTTTGGATAACCTTTTTTCAGTAAACCGGTTTTTAAGGTCCTTTAGTTGTTTCTCTAGAACCTCATTGTCTGAACAGTTTCTTCTTACCCTTTTCATTTGGCTAAATGGAATATTACGTTTCCATTTAGAAAGATGACAGCTGGAGAAATCCAAGTAACTATTTGCATCTACCTGTTTGAAGTGGGTACTTGTGTGTATAGTGTTTGCAACAATTTCCAATTTCAAGTCCAGAAAAACGGCTTTTTTCTGGTCGTATTCTAGACTAAATTCTAGCCCCCAATCATTTTGATTAAAATTTTTGTTAAATTCTAAAAGTTCATCTTTTTTCCCATCCCAGATCAAGATAATATCATGTATATACCTACGGTAAAAAATGATTCTGGGATGGGATAGAAGACCCTGGTGAGTTTCAAATAGTCCTACAAATAAATTCGCGTACGCAGGGGCAAATTTTGTGCCCATTGCTGTACCTTTTGTCTGTATATAAAATTTGTCGTTAAAAAGAAAAAAATTATGATTAAGGATAAAATCAATAGACTTCATTAAAAATTATTTTTGTGTGGCAGGGAGTAGTGGGTCTTTGGTAAGGAAAAATTGTACCGAATTCAAATCTAAATCATGACGGATATTGCTATATAGGGATGTAACGTCTAGGGTGACCCAATAATATTAATCTTTCCAACTAACTGTGTTAAAAGATTTGATCAAGTCCGAAGAATCGCGGAGATAAGAAGGAAGCTGTTTCACATAACCCTGAAGAAATCTATCAACATACGCGGAGAGGTTAGATGTAAGTGAGTCTATAACAGTTCGAAGGGCGAGAACCCGGTGGAGGCCTGGGGCACTTCTCGCACTGCAAACATGAGATAGGGCAGAAGAAGGTCCCAGTCCCTTCCATCCTTAGACACCACTATTTTCAACATATTTTTTAACGTCTTGTTAAACCTTTCTACCAGGCTATCCGTTTGCGGATGATACACGGATGTCCGTAACTGTTTTATGTGGAGCAACTTACCGAGTTCCCTCATGATCTTGGACATAAACGGGGTCCCTTGGTCAGTTAGAACCTCCATAGGCAGACACACTGTAGAAAAAAATCTCCATTAACTCCTTAGCTATGAGTTTGGCTGACGTATGATGCAGTGGCACCGCCTCCAGGTACCGCGTGGCGTAGTCGAGGATGACCGGGATGCGCTGGTGCCCTCTAGCTGACTTCAGTACTGGGCCTATGAGATCCATAGCGATCCGCTCGAATGGAACCTCAATAATCGGGAGAGGGACCATAGGACTACGGAAATGTGGCTGGGGGCTGGTTATCTGGCAGGTTGGGCAAGACTTGCAATACTCTTCTACCTCTCTGAACACACTGGGCCAGTAGAACCACTGTAAAATCCGGTCCTGCGTTTTCTGCTGGCCCAGGTGTCCCCCAAGAACATGTTGGTGGGCTAACTCCAACACGAGCTTGTGATATGCCTTGGGCGCCACCAGCTGTTCAATATGCTCCCCCCGTAGTTTATTTACCTGGTACAGCATCTCCTGTTGAACCACAAAACAGGGGAACATAGACTCTGCCCCCGGTCGTTGCGGCTCACCCTCAACTACTACCACATTCTCCCAGGCTCGGGATAGAGTTGGGTCCTGGTGTTGTGCTGTACCAAAATTATCGCCAAAAACATTGAGGTCTGCCAGATCAGGACCCGGAGGCAAATCTTCCACATCTCCCACCATCACACTTAGCGGGGTTGTCTCCCCCTCTTCCACCGAAGTGGCGGTCACCCCTACTGCTGGCCCTTCTGACTCAGGTTTCCAAGGTTCTGGCCTCCCCCCTGAGCCAGGCCACTCTGCTAGGGTTACATCTGTCTCCCGGCTATCGGTAACTTTCGTATCCGTCCAGAGTGCCGGAAGTCTCTCCCAATTATCAATTTATACGGTAACTTTGTGACGACGGCCACCTCATGCATCCACCTGCCGGCCACCATTGACAGAGAGACCATGGGGTGGGATACTCCTTTAAGTCCCCATGAAGGCAGACAACGCCGACTTTTCGGCCAGTATACTCGGCCGGCCGCACCAGGGCAGCTCTTACTAGGGACACCAGGCTCCGTGAATCCAACAGTGCCACCGCTAGAGTGTCCCCCACTTCCACCTGGCACAGGTGACTATTGTCTACAGTCTCTGAGGTACCTGTGGCACATAGCTTCCTGGAATACAATTAGTGACGGTAGCCATAGTTGGTATCCATGGGTTCACCCCGATGGGGACAGTCAGCTCTTATATGTCCAGGTTCGTGACACCGCCAGCAGACCACCAAGACTGGGCATGCAGGGGGTATGCCCCGGGCGGGTTTGGCTGGCACCAGCCGCCGGGTTTGGAGTGGAAATTTCCGGGGTTTAACTGGCCCCCTCCCAAAAGAACCCCCCTGCAGATTTTTGGTGGCCTCATAGCTCTCCACCAGTTCAACCATCTCCAGGGCATTATTCGGAGACACTTGGCCGATCCAGTGCTGGAGAAGGTACGGCAAAGCCGTCCAAAACACATCCGCCAACAGATGCAACATAGCAGTGGGAGTCAACATGTCAGGCTGCAGTCAGTTTTGCAAACAGTGCAGCAGATCATAATATTGTGGTCTGGCGGGTTCAGCCGGGTTAAATGCCCACTGATGCACCCTCTGGGCCTGGGCCAATACATTCACCCTGAGTCTCGCCAGGATCTCACCTTTAATTGTTGGGTAGTCGGCTGCCTGATCATCGGGGAGATCAAACAATACTTGCTGGGGACCAGATGCCAGGAACGGAGCAACAATCTCAGCCCACTGGTCTCGGGGTAACTTTTCCCTCATGCCCACTTTTTCGAAGACCGCCAGATAGGTCTCGACATCATCCGAGGGGGTCATCTTCGGAATCGCCGCGCGGACAGCTTTACGGGCATCGTGGACATTCTGGGACGCTCCTGCCGTCTGCAACGCCATTACATGTTGCAATAGCAGCTGGTTAGTTTCTTGTTGCTGCTTGTTAGCCTCCCGCTGCTGCAAGTTAGCCTCCACGATGGCCTTCACGACCGCCTCCATTTTGTCAGGGGACACGGGTCAAAACCTTGCCGGCTTAATGTAGGACATGCACTTGTGCCGGGGAAAAACAAAAACTTTTAGGCCTTCAGGCCTGCCTCACTGGGTTTGCCCACATCCGACACCAATTGTGAGGAGTTTCTCTGGTAGACAGGCTTGCGGACGCAGTACAGAGGCAATGACAACGTCTTTAACTTGAACAGTGCAGTGTCTTATCCACACATACGTAAAGTGACAAATAAACTGTTTCAAAGAAAAACAGTCACCTTGAGTCTGGTGTTTGTTCACACCAGGCTGCAGCACATAGGTCCTTGGATTAAGCAGTAGTCCACGTGCTTTGTCCCCAAACAATATAGCAGGCCTAGTCCCAGCCCAAACGCTCAGGCTCCAACACCGAGACTGACAGAGCTCTACTAACAGATGGAGGATAATCCACCCAGCTGAGACTGCTGGCTGGGTTTTTATCCCAAACCAAAACCCGGCCTGGAACCGTGGGGAACAGCCACCCACCTTGCTCTTTGGCTGCTCCCAATAAGAACCGGCCCGGATCGGCTTTACAGCCATACTAACAGCTGAAGTGTCAGCCTGCAACTGCAAAACTGACACTTCAGGGAAAAATCTGGTTCTTACCTCACCGAGGCCAGGAACCTCGGTGACATGTATCTTACGTCAGCGACGGCTCCTTGTTCCTTCTTACACCACATTTAAGTCAGATATACCGTAGTATGTTCTGTGTTCCTACATAGAAAATGATAGTGCACTTCATCCACTACGCTCACATCAGAAAAAAACATAAACGTTATGTGGTATGCCAGACCTTGCAGGGGAATTATGCATGAGGTCACGGTGTGATCAATAGGTGGGCCGAGGTAAATACAGTTCTGGTTACTCACGGTTACGTCGTCCCTGGGGAGGGTCGCATAAGTAAAAAGGAGAACGGCATAAGGATTCTCTGGGGCACACTCTGGTGTGAGGAACAAGGGCCAGATGGTGGTTCGAGGTGCCCTTGGTGGTCTGTATTAATGTGCTAGTGGCAAGGTCCCTTGTAGTAATGAAGCCAGTACCTTTTGTATGGAGGCACAACCATTTACCGTGGTGTTAATTGAGGAACTTGAGACTGAGGCAAGCAGGATGAAATTCAAAGTGGAACTTTACTGAAGATAACTTCTGCTAACAGTACATCCAAAGCATTAAAACAGTCTCTTGATACAGTCCGGCATTAAGCACAATCTCCCATACATATGGGGAAAGGGAAATAGAAGTCCTCAGTGAAATACAGGCTCTTGTAATACAGAAGAAAGCTACTGCTCAGACTAGGCTTGTAATAATGAAAGTCTTACACTGGTCAAAACACCAGCCTGATTCTAATCCTTGATTAAAGGTGCGTTTCTGAATCCTGGAACTTCTATTCCAATGTTGTTCTGAAAGTTGTCCTGACTGTCCTCAGGATTTGAACTGGAGATGTAGATGCTTCAAGCTATCTCCTACACCTACTACAAAGGTGCCTAATAAGTCCTCAGGTAATGACTATCTTGCTAATCCTTTGTCTTGCATAAACGTGATAATTCCTTAAATACTTGGCTGCATACAGTTTAGACATTGGTCACCCTGGAAGAACGATCTATAAGTGTAGTGCACCCCGACTAGGCCTGTGTAAAGGATCTTTGCATATAGGATCACATTGTGACATGGGAGAATATGACAGGAGATAAAATACAAAATGCAGACATATTACATGACATTAATCCAAAATTAAGATACGTTTGCGGTGCCCACGGTCACATAAGTGGGCCACTGCAGTTACGGTCTCAGAAAGACCATTTTTGAGTCATAACTGGTGAGTTGGCTGCAGCGGGGAATGGCAAAAGGTGCTACTTCATCCTCTATCCTATATAAGGTCTATGTTTAACTGGCTAACGTCTATGTGTCACTGAGGTTGCTTAGGTGATGTAGATTCTGTAAAAGATATGCCCCAGTAACAATGGGTTACTTTGTCAGTGTTTTCGTTAACTGGAATTGGGTCCAGGATTTAGGAGAAGGTTTCTCCCATCAAGGTTCTTCTCCTGCATTGGTTAAGAAGGCAGAGCATTGGGTGCTGGTGGTGTGGGTGAGAAACAGAGACTAAAGAGAAGACGTTCTGTGTTTCCCAGGCTGGACTAGCTCTCTAGCTGAGTCCATCTGCTGTACTCCAGCCATATAGACTGGGGAGAACTTGGCTTATTTGGAATGCTCTGCCTGACTTTTGTGTTACCATTTACTGCTTTTGTCACACTGCTGAAGAAAGCTGCTTAAAGGGAACCTGTCATCAACTTGATGCTGCCCATACTAAAGACAGTATAAAGTAAAGACAGGTGAGTTGATTTCAGTGGTCACTGTCACTGTCATTTAAAAGTTAAGAGTAAGTAGTTGCCGAGAACCAACATCACAATCATTGCAGAATAGGCCTGGAAAAGAGTCCCGGCCACCTGAGAAGAGTCATGGTTATTCATAAGTACCTGCTCTCCTGCCCACCTGCTGGTGACTGACAGTCTTCTACCTAGTTTTCTCTCTTTCTCTCTAGGAGAGAACTGCCAATCATCAGCAGATGGCGGAGAGCAGGAGATTAGGAATAACCAGGACTCTTCTCAGGTAGATTTGACTCTTTTCAAGGCCTGGGCTGCAATGGTTATGATGCCGGTTTTCAGCAACCACTTACTTTTAGCTCAGGAGTGACACACCGCTGGAATCAGTATGTCTGTCACTACTTTATGCTGCTCTCAGTGAGGTCAACATAAAGCTTATGACAGGTTCCCTTTAAAGTTGGACTTTCTCGCTTGTTAATTTAATAAACTAAGCCTTTGCCCTGAAGAGTTACCCTCTGCCTGTGTCCCTGGCTGCTAACTTCCATATGGCAACTGAGCTAAACCCTCACAGTAGAGATGAGCAAATTGATTCTAAAATTCAAAGATGGAAACACTTTTCCAGACAATCTGAGCATCTTCGGTTTGGTTCGAATGAATTCCAACCCTAATCGAAACGCCTGGCCAATTCGGCCAAATTTTAAGAAATTTGTTAATCTTTATATATAAGGATGCCCAGTAGTCCTTTCCAGGTTCCAGTTTTAGTTTTTTTTTTTCTTTCTACGAGTCATTGCAAAACCGCTCTGAGGATAATGTCACATCCTTGCGTAACATGGACAGTTTATTCATTTCAATGGACACCTACAAATGCTTCACTTCCCTCCAGGGAATTGAATGTTTAGATCAGAGTGATAATTGCTTTCTGTTAACAGGACTTTACAACCCAATCACAACTCCCAGTGGATGAATGCCTACATAAATAGCTTCTCCTGATTTAATACATTTTGCAACGACCAGTTCTAATGAGAAACGGTAACCATGGCACGATAAGTGCCAATTATGAAGCCTCCTTCCTCTTCATATTCTTTGATAATCCACCTGGAGCATTTCTCCTGTGTTTCCCGACTCTATAAATACTAATCTCAGTGGCAGCCGGCAGCACATTGTTAGTATGTGACACATCCAGAGCAGATTTCAGAATGTAACTCAGCCTTATGGAGAATTAGTAACGGATCAGGTTAGTGTAGGATATAGTTGGATTTACTGGTGATTTTTATGCCTCTGTTTGAAGCAAACCTTTGGCGGTTTCTTAAACGACACAGTAGGGAAGAATTCCTCCTGAGAAATTCACTATACATATATAGTAGAGATGAGCGAATCGAAGCCAACGAAGTGGAATTCAATCCGAATTTCAGGAAAAATTTAGATTTGCACCAATTCCGAAATTCTTCACGCTTCGTTGTAGCGAATCACATTTTTTCCTAAAATGGCAGCTGCACGTGTGAGGACATGGAGCAAGAAACTCTGGGAAGGAAAGATCACCCATAATGCCATGCATGCAGCCAATCAGCAGCCAGCCAGCCCTGTGATGTCACAGCCCTATAAATAGCCTCAGCCATCTTGGATTCAGCCATTTTCCAGTGTACTTAGTGCAGGGAGAGACGTCAGCAGGCACTAGGGACAGTGCTAGGAAAGACTTCACTGTGCTGAAAAAGCGATTTCCAAGTTCAGGGAAAGATTATTTAAGGTGTAGGGAAAGGATAGAGCGGAATCATTCCACAGCATTTATGTAGAACACGGTTCAGTCGGGGAGGTTACAGCCTGAGTAATAGGAACAATCCTCTTACACCTTGCTGCACTGAGGGATCCAAATTGCCATTATACAGCTCTGTAATTGCAGCAAACCGGTCTTGTTATTGGATGTTACAGCCATTAACAGGGTCTATTACAAGGAAATATTTCTTATTTGCCCTTGTGCGGTGCAGTTACCGTATATTTCGCCCTATAGGACGCACCGGCCCATAAGACGCACCTAGGTTTTTGGGGAGGAAAATAAGAAAAAAATTATTTTTAACCAAAAGGTGTGCTTTTGGTGGGTTTGGAACTAATGGTGGTCTGTGGGTGGCACTATTACTGGGGATCTGTGAAGGACACTGTTATGGGGGGATCTGTGGATGACGGACACTGTTATGGGGGGGATCTGTGGATAACGGACACTGTTATGGGGGGAATCTGTGGATGACGGACACTGTTATGGGGGGATATGTGGATGACGGACACTGTTATGGGGGGATCTGTGGATGACTGACACACTGTTACAGGGGGGGATCTGTGGATGGCACTGTTACAGGGGTGGGGATCTGTGGATGGCACTGTTACGGGGGGATCTGTGGATGGCACTGTTACAGGGGGGGATCTGTGGGTGGCACTGTTACAGGGGGGATCTGTGGGTGGCACTGTTACAGGGGGGATCTGTGGGTGGCACTGTTATATATGTGCCATCCACAGACCCCCCCACCCCATAACAGTGCCATCCACAGCCCCCCAGCCTATAACAGTGGCATCCACAGACCCCCCCTTAACTGTGCCATCCACGATCAGCTCAATCATAACCCCCTAGCCCCCCACCCCCCTCGCCGCCGCCGCCCCGAGTATACTAATAGTAAATGTCTTATTCAATTAAATTGTATTATATATGCCCCCTCACTCCTATATTGCTAATTGTACCTTAAATCCTATTCCTAGGTGCTGTAATGCAGGCCGGCGCGTCACTCGCTGACGTCACTAGCCTGCGCCGCCTGCTTCATTCATAAAGTAGGCGGTGCAGGCAGGTGACATCATGGAGTTACGCTGCCGCCCGCCCGGCCTGCATTACAGCCCATAGGAACAGGATTTAAGGTACGATTAGCAATATAGGAGTGAGGGGGCATATATAATACAATTTAATTGAGTAAGACATTTAATTTTAGTATACCGGAGCGGCGGGGCGGGGCTATAGTACAGTGACTGCACCGCCCCGCCGCTATTCCCGGCCCCCAGCTCCTCCTCCCAGTCCCTCCCCCGGCCCCAGCTCACTCTACATCGCATCCAGCGATGTTAAATTGTCAGCATTCGCCCCATAAGACGCAGGGGCATTTCCCCCCGATTTTTTTGGGGGGAAAAGTGCGTCTTATGGGGCGAAAAATACGGTATATGTTCTAAATATTGGCTTGTATTAGTGGGAAAAAAGGGCTTATTAGCCATTGTGTGGTGAAGTGCGAAAATACAGTACTTTTTGTCGTGTATAAAAATATATTTGCCGATCAGCGGTGCAGTTACATCTTCTAAAGCCCTTTTTGCCGTGTATTAGTGGCAAAAGTAATATATATTTGCCGTTCAGTGTTGCAGTTACATGTTCTAAAGCTTTCTGTGGAAAAAATAAGGGCCTATTTACTGTTCAGCGGTGCAGTTATACTGTATGTTCTAAAGCCCTTTTTTGTGTGTATTAGTGGGAAAAAGGGCTTATTAGCGATTGTGTGGTGAAGTGAGAAAATTACATACTTTTTGGGGGTGTTTTAATTTTCTCAGTTATTTATTTATTTGATCTAACAGTATGTCAGACAGGGAAGTGCCAGGCCCTGCACAGGGGGGTGGCAGAGGCCTAAATGTTTCTGGCACAGGCAGGGGTCACAGCAAAGTAAGGGGCCGAGGCAGCAGGGGTCACTTTGAGCTCCCAGTGTCAGCTAGAGGTCGTGTCTTGACCAGCAACCCAGCGGTTCTTGAATGGTTGACTCGGTCATCTCTGTTTTGGATCCACTCCTGTTTTTTTTGCCATTAGCAATACTGATGGAGTACTGACGAAATGCTGCCCGAGTGGATGCTCCACAGACAGGATCTGTTTTTTGGGGGTTATTGTTCTGATGGATGAGAGGAAGGGCAAAATAATCAGTGACGTCAACACAAACTTACTGCTGACACCCTCTCCACTCTGTCAGGGGGCTCTGCTTGTATAAGCATTTTATAGAACAGGTTCTGTAGACATCTATGTGGAATCAGCTGACGACGGTGTAAAAGGAATGCGCTTCTGCTTGACGCTTACATCGACCTGTAAGGCTGAGTTCATACTTGAGTTATTTGGTCAGTTTTGGCCCCGTGGCTGCCCAAATAAGTGAAGTGTGCTGTGATTCTAAGTGCAACGCCTGTCATCTGCATGTCATACGGACTCACAGTATTATTTCACTACCACAGCAGACTCCCTATGTGTGTTACTGCAAGGCACAGTGTTTTACGGTACACCACTATACAGGCTCTCTGCAGCCAGGAAATAGCTCATCTCTAATATATAGTTTGACAGGTAATGCAGTAAGACAGCTTAATGATTTGTCTGTATCATTTTGGTCTCCCTGGAATTTTTCTTACAAGGTAAGTGCAGTTGGAAGGTAGGCTTTATACTGTAGGTATATGAAGCAGGACTTTTAAAGGATTTTTCTATATGTGATGCGGCTCCATAAGACTGAGTTAGCCAACTTTTTATGTGTCCCAGGCCACCATCAGGACAAAGTACTGTGTGTGCTGACACCCATCTCCCGGCTACCAAAACTTTCTGCACGCAAGCTACCAAGTTTCACTTGCCACTATTTAAAGGAGTTTTCCAGGAGTAAAATATTGATGACCTATTGATCGCTGAAGCTCTGACTCCTATCACTCTAGTGAATCAGCTGTTTGAAAGTGATGCAACTCTCAGATGAGCACTGTGGCATCCTCACAGTTTACCAAGCAACGTGCCAGTTATTATATAGTATTGAAGCCCAGTCCCATTCACCTGAATGCAATTAAGTTGTGCCTAGACCATGTGACTGCTGAATGTGACGTCACTGGCCTAGAAAAAGCCTGCAGTGCTCACTGGAACACGTGGTCTCTTCAAACAACTGGTCATCAATATATGTTACCTCCGGAAAACCACTTTAATAGAAAATGAGGGGCAAATCTGGTTCCAATACAGTGTCCTTAACTTTAGTGCAAATGCACTACAAAATACATGGTATAGCATATATTCCAAATTGTGGGCAAATTTGGCAAATTTCCAGAAATCTTTCAGACCTAACCAGTTCCATATTTCACATACCATGCCTCTTTTTACATGTCACACTGCCCCACGGTATGTGTTTGCTGGGTCTGATAATATTGAAAGTCAGTGTATTGAGAGCCTCTTTCTTGAAGGTCCCGGGAGTCTTCTGCCACACCTAGGTTTGTCAACTTGTCTGGGAGTTGTCCCCCTTTTTCTATGTGCTTCTCAGATCTGCTGGGAGAGTTGGCACGTAGTTGGTATGGGCATGTTGTTCAACAGTGGTAATATTCCTGGAGGTGGCCCTGAAGATCTAGGGTAAATAAGTGGTTTAGGGGTTAATACCTGTTATATCTGGTGAACTAGGGTGGTGAAGATGTTAAAAAGTAACATCCCTAATGTTCTAAAGTGGCTATGAGATGGTTCTAATATTCCTGGAAGTCAAGGGTGGATTAAAGTAAACCCAGAATCCAAACACAAAAAACAACAACCAATAAAACCTAGCTTATGTGTTGTCGTTATTTGCAGACCATGAAAAATAGAATATAAAAGAGGTGCATAGCTCTCCACCCTATGATACATGAAAGCCATGATGTTTAGGAGGAGAGGAATGGGTTTATTTTGGATAATTTTTGTCCACACAATGAGCGTGTCTGTTTTGTTGAAAGGCATCTCTTAGATAGTAAGAGTACAAAGTAGATTTGGTAATGGTCGCAGCCATATTGCCCATAATAGCCCATAAAAGCCCTAGCCTTAATGAATAACAGGCCGTCAGCTGCTGTAATCACCCTGCTAAGACCTGTGAGCTGTGTATATCTATATTGTGCAGAGCACCACTTATTTTCTGATGTTTCCATCTCAAGAGTGTGAGCTTCAGCTGCCTGCAGTGCTGACTCCTCTCTGACCCTGTGAGCTGTGTGCCTGAGATCAGTCTTTCTCCAGGAATGCTGACCAGTTTGTTTGTGATTCTACCCTGACTTGCGTGGTCAGCCTGATATTTCATCAATGCCTCCATGTCTTAGTCTTTCTGGGAGTTTCTACAATGTTATTTTGTACTGTATGTCTGTCTGTGATGGCCATGCACCCAGTTCCACGTGTGGTCCAGGCATGTTAGGCTACTTTTACACTTGCGTTCACACTTCCTGGTATTGAGATCCGTCACAGGATCTCAATACCAGAAAAAAAAGCTTCAGTTTTGTCCCCTTTCATTGTCAATGGGGACAAAACGTAACTGAACAGAACAGAGTGCTCCAAAATGCATTCCGTTCCGTTTGGTTGAGTTCCCATACCGGAGAGTAAACCGCAGCAAGCTGCGGTTTTCTTTCCGTCGTGGGGTTCGGAGCAAAACGGATCTGGCATGAACCACAATCCAAGTCAACGGGGACGGGTCAGTTTTCTCAGACACAATAAAAAATTGATACATCCCCCATTGACATTCAATGGAGTTCATGATGTCATTCCTATGTTAAAGATAACACAACTGTATCTGTTCATAACAGATGCAGTTGGTTGTATTATCAGTAATGGAAGCATTTTTGTTGATTCCTGCCGGAGTAACCTTACCATGTTGCCATCAGTGATCGCCATGCACCCAGTTCTGCATGGGGTCCAGGCATGTTACCGTGTTGCATCAGTGATTGCCATGCACCCAGTTCTGCATGGGGTCCAGGCATGTTACTATGTCTTCATGTTTTGTATGTTCTTCTGTGACCTCTATGCACCTAGTTCCACATGGGGATCAGGCATGTTTCTATGTTGTCTGCACATACTAGTCTGCTTGTGAACACCATGCTCCCTGTATCTACAGTACAGACCAAAAGTTTGGACACACCTTCTCATTCAAAGAGTTTTCTTTATTTTCATGACTATGAAAATTGTAGATTCACACTGAAGGCATCAAAACTATGAATTAACACATGTGGAGTTATATACATAACAAAAAAGTGTGAAACAACTGAAAATATGTAATATTCTAGGTTCTTCAAAGTAGCCACCTTTTGCTTTGATTACTGCTTTGCACACTCTTGGCATTCTCTTGATGAGCTTCAAGAGGTAGTCACCTGAAATGGTTTTCACTTCACAGGTGTGCCCTGTCAGGTTTAATAAGTGGGATTATTCCCTGGACCCTGTCATTCAGGGTCCAGGGAAAGCTGGGTAACACATTATGTGGAGCTGTAATAGGGACTGCTAAATAATATAAGTATAAGTAAAAATAATAAGTCTATCAAAATAAATCTTTCTCCTCACACCCAAATAGTGCCAACGGTAGGCAGATTTACCTTTCAAGATCCTGGGAATGCTGGGTTAAAACCATGTGGAACTACAATAGACTGCAGAATACTAAATCTACCAAGATGACCCCCCCATTCCTAAATAGATCCATAGCTAGGCAGATTTGCCTTGCAGGGTCTTAGGAAAACCTGGTTAAAAAACATATAATGGATGGCTTTGAAACTTATTTTGTGCAATTCATTTTTTTGCAATTACAAAAAATGGCTTTTATTCCTTTAAAAAGACCAATACAATGTACTGGTATGTATAGAAAGAGATGTATCTGTAGATACCAGTACATTGTGCAAGGGAATACCGTATACATGGGAAAAATATGAATTTTTAGTCAGAGAAAATCCTCCTATTTAGGGATGAGCGAATCGACGTTGGATGAAACTTGGAACCGAGTTTGAGAAATGTTTTTTTACAGTATAAATAAATTTATTAAGTTATTGCGCAATAACTTTGGCTCATCGGAGCCAATACATTCTAATACTGTACGGAGCTCCTGCTTCATACGGTAGTAGAACAAAGTTTTATGCAAACCGAATTCGGATGTTTCATCCAAAGTCAATTTGCTAATCCCTACTCCTATTAATAACAGTGGGCTCTGGTAAGCGCTTCTGCCTCCAATACAGAAGGTCTTGGGCTCAAGACCTGGCAGTAACTGTCACAACCAGACATCTGAGAAGCTCTGACAGATGCCTTTCAGAACCTCCTCCTTGAGCTATTCTTTGTTTTGGTTTTCAGTTCTTCATCTCGTTAGCCTCTCTCAGCTGTCATGTAGTTGGACTGATTGCATCCCTTTAAATTCCTCCCCATAATGCATTAGTGTGCATCTTATACAACTTCCTGGAGTGTGTGTGCATGCTGATCCTATTTCCCAGTCTGCTACAAGATAAGTGTTACATTCTTTTGTGATTTCCTGTTTGCTGGATCCCAGGTGACCCTGACTCCCTCCGTGTCTAGTGTAGGGAGCCGGTGGTCATGTCCCCTCACTATTGTAGGGTGTTCAGGTGTTATACAGTCGATGTACGAGGATATGCGATCATCTACCATTGGGATTTTCACACATACTGAGCAGTCAGGGAGAGTGCCAGGTCTTATGCAGGGGTCTCCCTTTTGTTCCTTAGTCTTGGATCCAGTGAGTCATACATTCATTTTGCATTGTCTTGTTACCTGTACACCTTCCGTGACATTATAAGCCGCCTAAACCGTCTCAAGCATGGATCCGGTTTCACTTTTGACTGAACGCTTTCAGGGTCTTTCATTGGAGGTAGCTGATCTCCGTAAGACTCTTTCTCAGTTTTTAAAGTGACTGGTTCAGCTTGCGTTCATGGAGTTTGTTCTGAGCCTAAGATCTCGCTCCCGGATACGTTCTCCGGGGGTAGTGAGAATTTTGTGCGTTTCAGAGAGGCTTGCAAACTCAATTTTCGCCTTCTTCCCCATTCCTCTGGTGATGAGGAACGGAGGGTGGGGATCATTATATCGCTGCTCAGGGGTAACGCTCAGTCGTGGGCCTTTTCGCTGCCGGTGGGGGCACGGCCCCTCCGTTCAGTGGATGAATTCTTTTTAGCCCTGGGTCAGATATATGATGATCCGGATCGTGTTGCTTTGGCTAAATCTAGACTACGTCTGTTATGCCAGGGTAAACAATCCGCAGAGATATATTGCTCAGAATTTCGGAGATGGGCAGCTGATACTGGTTGGAATGATGCTGCACTCCGAAGTCAATTTTGCCATGGTCTTTCTGAGGGATTGAAAGATGCATTTGCTTTTCATGAGAGGCCTATCTCCTTGGACTCTGCTATGTCTCAGGCCGTTCGTATTGACAGGCGTCTTAGAGAGAGAGGAGAGATCTCTCCTTCCTGTCATACTCAGTCCCAGGACAGTGCAGCGGTCTCATTCTGTGCGCAGGGTTCTCAGTCGCTGTCAGCCCCTTCTGAGCAGGAGCCCATGCAGCTCGGGTTGATTGCCTCTGACAATAGAAGATTCAGCCCGCATGGGAAGGTTTGTTTTTGTTGTGGAGGTATAAATCATTTGGCAAATGTTTGTCCCTCTAGGAGATTCAGGCAGTTTTCTGGGAGTAATAAAGAAACAAAAAGGGAAAAATCTTTTAAAAATGTTCCATCTGTTACTATTGACAGGGTTGAGGCGGAAATTGAAGGTTTTCCGTTTGCTTGTAGTTCCCGTTTTGTCCTGCCTGCAAGGGTGGCGCTAAAGAGCAAGAAAATTTTTTGTGAGATTTTTGTAGATAGTGGAGCAGCTGTCAATCTCATTGATAATCATTTTGCGATAACTCATGGTTTCCAGGTATGCACTTTGGGAAAGGATATTCCTGTTTTTGCTATTGATTCCGCTCCACTTTCTCAGAAATCATTAAAGGGCATAGTTCACAATATTCGTTTAATTGTGAGTGATGCTCATGTTGAGGATGTGTCATGTTTCGTCCTTAGCGGATTACCTACTCCTCTTGTGTTGGGGTTATCCTGGCTCACTAAACATAACCCCACCATTGATTGGCAAGCGAGGCAAATAAATGGTTGGAGTGACTTTTGCAAAGAGAATTGCCTCACGACATCTGTTTCTGAGGTTTCTACTAAGACTGTACCACCTTTTCTCTCTGAATTTTCGGATGTCTTCTCTGAGAGTGGAGTTCAGGATTTGCCCCCGCACAGGGAGTACGATTTCCCTATTAATCTCATCCCAGGCGCCAAGCTGCCTAAATCTCGTTTATACAATCTCTCCCAACCTGAAAGGGTCGCTATGCGTGCTTATATCTCTGAGAGTCTGAGAAAAGGACACATACGACCCTCGAAGTCACCTGTTGCCGCTGTTTTTTTCTTTGTTAAGAAAAAAGATGGTTCTTTAAGACCTTGTCTGGATTTCAGGGAGCTGAACAGTATCACTATTCGTGACCCTTATCCGCTTCCTCTGATCCCGGACCTGTTTAACCAGATTGTTGGGGCTAAAGTCTTTTCCAAATTAGATCTAAGAGGGGCATACAACCTGATCAGGGTCAGAGAAGGAGACGAATGGAAGACGGCCTTCAATACCCCTGAGGGCCATTTTGAGAATTTGGTTATGCCTTTTGGTTTGATGAATGCCCCAGCCGTTTTTCAGCATTTCGTGAACAGAATTTTTTATCATTTAATGGGAAAATTTGTATTAGTGTATTTGGATGACATTTTGATTTTTTCTCCTGATTTCAAAACTCAGAAGGAACATTTACGTCAGGTCTTGCTCATCCTGCGGGAGAATAAATTATACGCGAAACTGGAAAAATGTGTGTTTGCGGTTCCAGAAATTCAATTTCTGGGGTTTCTTCTCTCCGCTTCTGGTTTTCGCATGGACCCAGAGAAGGTCCGCGCTGTGCTTGAGTGGGAGCTTCCTGAGAATCAGAAGGCGCTGATGCGTTTTTTGGGCTTTGCCAATTATTACAGGAAGTTTATTTTGAATTATTCCTCTGTTGTTAAACCACTCACTGATATGACCAGAAAGGGGGTAGATTTTTCTTCCTGGTCGGTAGAGGCGCGTAAGGCCTTTTCTAATATCAAGGAGAGTTTTGCTTCCGCTCCCATCTTGGTACAACCTGATATTTCTCTACCCTTCATAGTTGAGGTTGATGCTTCTGAGGTGGGGGTGGGTGCAGTCTTGTCTCAGGGTTCCTCTCCTGCCAAATGGCGACCGTGTGCCTTTTTCTCGAAGAAACTCTCCTCCGCAGAGAGAAATTACGATGTGGGAGATAGGGAGTTGTTGGCCATCAAGTTGGCTTTTGAGGAATGGCGCCATTGGCTAGAGGGAGCCAGACACCCTATTACCGTGTTTTTTTTTGTTTTTTTTTGTTTTTTGTGTATAAATCTTTTTTATTTCGATTTCGTACAATAAATACATCCATAACAAAACATTATCCCAACAGTACATAAGAAAAATTATTAACAGATAGTGATTACTATTCATCTTTCATTTCTATTTATTTTTATTTTTCTTTCTTTCACCCCATTCCCGACCACCTCCCAACGCCCACCCTCCCGTTTCCCCCCACGTGGAGAGAGAGAAAAAAAAAAACTAAAGTACCCAATTTTTCCAGACCTGGTCGAGATTTGGGGATTTTTTAGTATAATTCTTCGTCCCACGTTCTTCTTTAATTAACTTGTCTATTGTTTTCCTCCACTGTTCCACCGTCGGTGGGTCTACCTTTATCCATTTCCTAAGTATCAGGATTCTGGCCTGAAATAATACTTTATTCAAAACCAATCGTATATTTTTATTTAATTTCAAATGTTCGGTTGCCCCTAAAATACAAATTACTGGGTCATTTGGTACTCGGACCTTCAGTAACAAAAACACAGTTTCCATAATTTCTGTCCAGTATCTATGAAGCTTGGGACACCTCCAGAAACAGTGTATCAAATCAGCTCTCTCCTCCCAACATTTTAAACATTTATCTGTTGGTCTCACTCCCATTCTTTTTAACATCCATGGAGAACGATGTAGTCTATGTATTATAAAAAATTGTGAGATCTTGTGCGAACCCCTATCCGAAATTGTCGCGTAATTTCTAAGGGCATCACTCCATTTTTCCTCTGTGAAGGAATCTAAGTCTTTCTGCCATTTCTTCACGGCAAGCATTGTAATTATTTTTCTTTTTTCCTCCATCAAGATCTTATATCTCTTTGCAGTTATTCCACCTCCTTCCCCTGCTGCAATAAACTTGTCCAACATATCTGATGTTTCCCTTCGGTACCTATCCCCCTGTACCACTATCCGCAATGCATTCCTAAGCTGGAAGTATTAAAACAAGTCCCTATGGGGGATCCCAAATTCCGACACCATTATATTGAAGTCCTTCAGCTTATCTCCCTCGAAAATCTGTTCTAGGTATTTCACTTCTTTTTTTTTCCCAATCTATATAATCTCTTATTGTTTCCAATTCCTTTAAATTAAGATTTTTCCATATCGGTGTATATTTCAAAAACCCTTTAATCTCCAATAGTTTCTTAATTTCCCCCCATACGTATTCTAACAAATTGAATATCCTATTACTAGTATTTTTTTGCCCAAAAAAACCTGACTCCAACACCTCTAAGTGATTAATTTTTCCTTTCCATCCCCATCTATTTAATTCTTGTCTACCCACCTGACTATCTAAACTATCCTTTGTATTCCCATATTGTGTTATTAAATAGTAGAAAAATAGATTAGGAAGCGCTAATCCTCCTTCTTTCACTGGGAGCTGAAGGACTTCCTTCTTTATCCGAGGAATCGCACCCTTCCACATAAAATCCCCCATTAGTCTATCAAATAGTTTAAAAGTATTTTTTGGTATTCTTACTGGGGCATTTTGCAATACGTAAAGTATCTTTGGGAGGAAGACCATTTTTATTAAATTTACCCTGCCCTGCATTGACAGTGGTAATCTTTTCCATATGTGTATTTTAGTTCTTAGTTCTTTTATTAGAGGGAGAATATTTAATTTTTCATATTCTTCTATGTTCCCGGAGATTTGTATACCGAGATATTTAAAGTTTTCATGCCTTTTTAAAACGTGCACCCGTGTATCTCTCTGTAGTTGCCCCTCTCCTAATAATAACATGTGTGATTTACCCCAATTAATGTTTAAACCGGAAAAAAAAAAACGTATCTATTATCTCTGCTATTTTATTAAACTGTTCCCCAGTGTTTTGCAAAAAAAGTTAAATATCATCTGCGTACATCAGCAGTTTTTCTTCTCCACCCACATATGTAAAACTTTTAATCTCCCTATCATTTCTTATTATATTTGCCAGGGGTTCAATTGCTATTGCAAATAGCAATGGGGAGAGAGGACATCCCTGCCTTGTGCCGCGTGATAGGGCAAACGAGGGGGATAGGCTCCCATCCACAACCACTCTAGCCCTGGGGTTACAATAGATTAGCTGAATCCACCCTATAAATCCTTCCCCTATGCCAAATCTCCTTAATACTGCCCATAGATACTCCCATTCAATGCAATCAAACGCCTTTTGAGCATCCAATGAGAGTATCGCTTTTTCCCCTGCATCTGATCTATTAGCTTCAATATTAAGAAATAGCCTTCTTATGTTGGAATATATTGTTCTACCCGGTATAAAACCTGTTTGATCTTTATTTATTATTTCTTTAATAACCCTAGAGAGCCTGTCTGCTAGAACTTTTGCCAGAATTTTTGCATCCGTGTTCAAGAGGGATATAGGCCTATATGAGCCGGGGTCTGTTTGTTCCTTCCCCTCTTTTAAGATTAATGTAATAATTGCTTCCTTCATAGAGCTCGGTAGATCACCTAATTTTCGAGCCTCATCCAATGTTATTTTTAATTCTGGAACTAATACCTGTGCAAAGGTTTTGTATATTTCAAAGGGGAGCCCATCTCCACCTGGTGCTTTCTCGGATTTAACCTTGCCCAGAGCTGAATTTACATCTGCCACCGTTATTTCTTTTTCCAGAAATTCTTTTTGGACCTCAGATATCCTATTAAAAGCAATCTTATCTAGATAGGAATCTAACTCTTGTTTTGAGTATTGTACCCTGGACTTATATAGCTCTTGGAAATAGTCCCAAAACACTTTTTTTTATATCTTCAGGTGCGGTGAGTAATTTTCCCGTTTTATCTTTAATCACGCCAATCCATGATTTCCCTTTTTGATTTCTCACTATATTTGCTAATATTTTACCGACCTTTTCACCCTCCGAGGCCAACTTAATCCCCTGAAGGAGCAATTCTTTCCTGCTTTTTTCTAATTGATATAACCTCAACTTTTCTTGTTCTTCCTCCCAAACTCTCTTATTAAGTACAGTAGGATGTCTCATACATACCATTCCAACCTCTTGTAATTTTTTTTCCAATGCCTTCCCATTCTCTCTAGTATTTTTTTTCCAATAGTTTACTTTTTTGAACAGTAATCCCCTCAAAAATGCCTTAGAGGTGTCCCAGACCACAAGTCTACCGGCAGAGCCATTATTTTCCATGAGAAAAAGTTTCAACTCTTCTATTATACTCTCTTTATCTGAGATTAATAATAGCCAATGGGGGTTAAACTTAAACAACGGCAAAGTATTATTTTTATTCAGGTCCAACTCCATTACCATTGCACTATGGTCCGATAAAGCCATGGGTATATACTTTATCCTAATCTTATTTTGAGATATTAAATTTTTGTTTCCCAGAATCATATCTATTCTCGACCAGGTTTGATGTGTTTTTGAGTAACAAGAATAATTAATTTCGTCCGGGTTCTGCACCCGCCAGACATCTACCCAATTGAATTCATACACTAATTTGCATAACTCAACATTTTGTGCTCCTCCCCTTCCACTAGACATCCTATCCCTGAGTGGATCCATAACCGCGTTATAGTCTCCGACCGCGATCAACATACATTCCTGTTTATTCAACATAAATCTATACAATTGGTACAAAACATCTGATTTATATGGTGGTGGAATATATATATTTGCAAGTACGGTTTTTTTCCCCTCTACGTAGCAGTGTAGAAAGAGGTACCTGCCACAATCGTCGGCCTCACATGCCAGAGCCTCAAATTTAATCTTATTATGTATCAAAATCGAGACCCCTCTAGAGTAGGTAGTATATACCGAATGATATCCCGCCCAGGGGCGTATCTATCGCGAGGCAAACAAGGCATTTGCCTAGGGCGGCACTTGCCAATGGGGCGGCAAAATGCCTTGTTTGCCCCTTGTCCCATCAGACGCCTCCGGTATATTCAGAAGATCCGATGGTATATTCTAACCCCCAGGCGTTCCCATGGTGACGGGGACGCTTGCCTGGGGGTTATAATATACCATCGGATCTGAGTTTTCACGCTCTCAGTGAGAGCGTGAAAACACAAATCCGATGGTATATTCTAACCCCCAGGCGTTCCCATGGTGACAGGGACGCTTGCCTGGGGGTTAGAATATACAGGGCCCAGCCGCTCACAGGAAAACATTTAAAAACGAATCAGTAACCTAAACTTTATTCATTAGTGATGTCTTTACTGTATACCTTACTCTGTCTTTCAGCTCCGATAACAGCAGGCAGTGCGGGCGGGCGGCGCTCACTCACTGACGTCACGCGCCTGCGCCGCCTAGTGGGAGGAGCAGGCGCGTGACGTCAGTGAGTGAGCGCCGCCCGCCCGCACTGCCTGCTGTTACCGAAGCTGAAAGACAGAGTAAGGTATACAGTAAAGACATCACTAATGAATAAAGTTTAGGTTACTGATTTGTTTTTAAATGTTTTCCTGTGAGCGTCGGGGGGAGGAAGCTGTGGATGGCACCGTTTAAGGGAGGGGGGAATCTGTGGATGGCACCGTTTAGGGGAGGGGGGGGAATCTGTGGATGGCACCGTTTAGGGGAGGGGGGGGGGAATCTGTGGATGGCACCGTTTAGGGGAGGGGGGGGGAATCTGTGGATGGCACCGTTTAGGGGAGGGGGGGGGGAATCTGTGGATGGCACCGTTTAGGGGAGGGGGGGGGAATCTGTGGATGGCACCGTTTAGGGGAGGGGGGGGAATCTGTGGATGGCACCGTTTAGGGGAGGGGGGGGGAATCTGTGGATGGCACCGTTTAGGGGAGGGGGGGGGGAATCTGTGGATGGCACCGTTTAGGGGAGGGGGGGGGTCTGTGGATGGCACCGTTTAGGGGAGGGGGGGGTCTGTGGATGGCACCGTTTAGGGGAGGGGGGGGTCTGTGGATGGCACCGTTTAGGGGAGGGGGGGTCTGTGGATGGCACCGTTTAGGGGAGGGGGGGGTCTGTGGATGGCACCGTTTAGGGGAGGGGGGGATCTGTGGATGGCACTGTTTAGGGGAGGGGGATCTGTGGATGGCACTGTTTAGGGGAGGGGGATCCGTGGATGGCACTGTTTAGGGGAGGGGGATCCGTGGATGGCACTGTTTAGGGGAGGGGGATCCGTGGATGGCACTGTTTAGGGAGGGGGATCCGTGGATGGCACTGTTAGGGGAGGGGGATCCGTGGATGGCACTGTTTAGGGGAGGGGGATCCGTGGATGGCACTGTTTAGGGGAGGGGGATCCGTGGATGGCACTGTTTAGGGGAGGGGGATCCGTGGATGGCACTGTTTAGGGGAGGGGGATCCGTGGATGGCACTGTTTAGGGGAGGGGGATCCGTGGATGGCACTGTTTAGGGGAGGGGGATCCGTGGATGGCACTGTTTAGGGGAGGGGGATCCGTGGATGGCACTGTTTAGGGGAGGGGGATCCGTGGATGGCACATAGGAAGGGGTGGGGTTTAGAGAGAAAGGGGTTTGGCCTTGACAGGAAGGGGTGGGTCAAATTTATATTAGGGGGGTGCCCGAATTTAGTCTCGCCTAGGGCAGCACAAAACCAAGATACACCACTGATCCCGCCACCATCCATCTCCTCTCCAACCACCTTACTGATTCTTTATCTAAATGTGTCTCCTGGAGGCAGACGACGGCTGGCAGGAACCTCTTGATCCACTCAAGGATAGCAAACCTTTTAACCCTCTCACGGAGCCCTCTCACATTCAATGAAAGAACCCTAACCATCTATCCAGGAAGGGGAGAAAGAAAAAAAAAAAATAATAATAATTTCTCTCCACGCCCCACCCCCCCAAACCCTCCATACCCTCCCATCCAAATAGTCCCCCCTTCTGCTGGTCGGCAGTCCGGGCGACTCCATATCTTAGCATCTTAGCACCTATCACCACCTCCCCCCCCAACCTCAGAGACCCTCCCCGTCCGCCCATTCGCTAACTTCCTCCGGAGTCTGAAAGAGAACGAACTTGCCATTGTGTTCCACCCAGGGGCGTAACTAGAAGTGACTGGGCCCCACAGCAAATATTTGTAAGGGCCCCCCTCAGCGCGCTTCGCACCTCCCTCCTCCTGTGTAAACCCCACTCCTTTGGCACAGTGTAGCGGTATACTGTATATTGTGTGGCACAGTATAGAGGTATACTGTATATTGTGTGGCACAGTGTAGCGGTATACTGTATATTGTGTGGCACAGTGTAGAGGTATACTGTATATTGTGGGGCACAGTGTAGCGGTATACTGTATATTGTGTGGCACAGTATAGAGGTATACTGTATATTGTGTGGCACAGTGTAGAGGTATACTGTATATTGTGTGGCACAGTGTAGAGGTATATTGTGAGGCACAGTGTAGTGGTATACTGTATATTGTGTGGCACAGTGTAGAGGTATATTGTGAGGCACAGTGTAGCGGTATACTGTATATTGTGTGGCACAGTGTTGAGGTATATTGTTAGGCACAGTGTAGCGGTATACTGTATATTGTGTGGCACAGTGTAGCGGTATATTGTGAGGCACAGTGTAGAGGTATACTGTATATTGTGTCGCACAGTGTAGCGGTATACTGTATATTGTGTGGCACAGTGTAGAGGTATACTGTATATTGTGTGGCACAGTAGCAGTATACTGTATATTGTGAGGCACAGTGTAGAGGTATACTGTATATTGTGGGGCACAGTGTAGCGGTATACTGTACATTGT
Source organism: Bufo gargarizans (assembly GCF_014858855.1). Lineage (NCBI taxonomy): Eukaryota > Metazoa > Chordata > Amphibia > Anura > Bufonidae > Bufo > Bufo gargarizans. Next base: position 9,315,251 of record NC_058088.1, read on the forward strand.
GGGGCACAGTGTAGGCTATATGTGCATAACATAAACATACTCCACATGAACACTTACAGTTACTTGGCTCGGCCCTTGGGGATCTCGGACGCCACTTCCACACTTGGCCGGGGGCTCGGCGGAGCTGATGTGTTTTATCCTAATGAGAAAGATTTTATAATAAGGATTTGGAGAAGGGGCAGAGGGAAAGCGGAGCAGGGAGAGGCCGGTGCTGCTACTAGGGGGTCATACCATGGGGCAGTAATAAAACCCACCATAATGCCCCCCCCCCCAGTAGTAATAATTCTCCTTATAATGTGACAGTGCAAAAAATACACCCTTGTAATGCCCCCAGTTGAGCTAATGTCCCCATAGTGCCCCCATAATGTGCCAGTATAAAATACCCCTATATAGTGCCCCCAGTAAATTCCCCCATAGTGCTCCTCTCCCCCCTTCCTGCTAGTGCCCCCCAAAATGTACCAGTATAAAATGCCCCATATATAGTGCCCCAGTAGATGCCCCTCAGTGCCCGGCCTCTGATAGGCTGCCAGCCTAGTGTCCCCCATAATGCCCCCCAATAATGTGCCAGTATCAAGTGCCTTTCCCCCCCCCCCACATGTCCCAGTATCATAGTGCCATCTCCCCCCATGTGCCAGTATCAAGTGCCTCTCTCCTTCCCACCCCCCATGTGCCAGTATCAAGTGCCTCTCTCTTCCCCCCATGTGCCAGTATCATAGTGCCATCTCCCCCGCAAAAAAGTGCCAGTATTAAGTGCCTCTCCCCCCATGTGCCAGTATCATAGTGCCAACCCCCCCCCCCCACATGCCAGTATCAAGTGCCGCTCTCCTCCCCCCCATGTCCCAGTATCATAGTGCCATCTCCCCCCCCCCACTAAAAAGTGCCAATATCAAGTGCCTCTCTCCCTCCCCCCTCCCCATGTGCCAGTATCAGGTGCCTCCCCCCCATGTGCCAGTATCAAGTGCCAACCCCCCCTCTCCCCTCCAGGTGCCAGTATCAGGTGCCTCCCCCCCCCCCCCCCCATGTCCCAGTATCATAGTGCCATCTTCCCCCCCACCACCACCACAAAAAAAGTGCCAGTATCAAGTGCCTCTCACCCTCCCCCCCCCCTTGCCAGTATCAGGTGCCTCTCCCCCCCCCCCCATGCCAGTATCAGGTGCCAACCCCACTCCCCCCCATGTGCCAGTATCAGGTGCCTTCCGCTCCCCCCATGGCAGTAACAGTGGGTATTAAAAAAAAAATTATAAACACTTCTACTTACCTCCATGTCAGCGATGCGATGCAGCCTCTTCCTGTGTCCCGCCTTGTATTGTGTCCCGCCCTGTATGTCCTTATATGGACTCAGTGCTTGTATTTCAGAAAAGAGTCTGCTGGGATTCAAACCCACGACCTTCTGCTTCAGAGGCAGAGCAGCTAACCACTAGACCATAGGAGCTGCCTTGATGCTGGCTGAAAAAATATGAGACTTCTACTGTTATAGCTGGCTAAGTGTACATCTATACACATGGCAGCTGCTCATATATAGAGATGTAGCAGAGCTGAATGTGCTGAGACAGCTGTCATATACAGATATAGCAGTATCTCAGATATATCTCTATATGACAGCTGTTCCAGCACACTCAGCTCTGCTATATCTCTATATATGATAGCTGTCATGTGTATAGATGTAGCAGAGCTGGGTGTGTTTAGGCATCTGTCATGTGTATAGATGTAGTAGAGCTGGGTTTGCTGGGGCAACTGTCATATATAGAGATATAGCAGAGCTGAGCGTGCTGGGACAGCTGTCATATAGATATATAGCAGTGCTGGTGTGTTGGGGCAGCTGTCATGTGTATAGATGTAGCAGAGCTGGCTGTGTTTCGGCAGCTGTCATGTGTATAGATGTAGTAGAGCTGGGTGTGTTTGGGCATCTGTCATGTATAGATGTAGTAGAGCTGGGTTTGCTGGGGCAGCTGTCATATATAGAGATATAGCAGAGCTGAGTGTGCTGGTGCAGCTGTCATGTGTATAGATGTAGCAGAGCTGGGTGTGTTTAGGCATCTGTCATGTGTATAGATGTAGTAGAGCTGGGTTTGCTGGGGCAGCTGTCATATATAGATATATAGCAGAGCTGAGTGTGCTGGGACAGCTGTCATATAGATATATAGCAGTGCTGGTGTGTTGGGGGCAGCTGTCATGTGTATAGATGTAGCAGAGCTGGCTGTGTTTTGGCAGCCTTCATGTGCATAGATGTAGTAGAGCTGGGTTTGCTGGGGCAGCTGTCATATATAGAGATATAGCAGAGCTGAGTGTGCTGGGACAGCTGTCATATAGAGATATAGCAGTGCCTGGTGTGTTGGGGGCAGCTGTCATGTGTATAGATGTAGCAGAGCTGGCTGTGTTTTGGCAGCTGTCATGTGTATAGATGTAGTAGAGCTGGGTTTGCTGGGGCAGCTGTCATATATAGAGATATAGCAGAGCTGAGTGTGCAGGGACAGCTGTCATATACAGATATAGCAGTGCTAGGTGTGTTTGGGCAGCTGTCATGTGTATAGATGTATTTTTTTTTTTTTACAGTCAGTTGTAATGCAGCCTTTATGGCTGTGAGGCAGGGGCGTAACTAGAAGTGACTGGGCCCCACAGCAAATATTTGTAAGGGCCCCCCTCAGCGCGCTTCGCACCTCCCTCCTCCTGTGTAAACCCCACTCCTTTGGCACAGTGTAGCGGTATACTGTATATTGTGTGGCACAGTATAGAGGTATACTGTATATTGTGTGGCACAGTGTAGCGGTATACTGTATATTGTGTGGCACAGTGTAGAGGTATACTGTATATTGTGGGGCACAGTGTAGCGGTATACTGTATATTGTGTGGCACAGTATAGAGGTATACTGTATATTGTGTGGCACAGTGTAGAGGTATACTGTATATTGTGTGGCACAGTGTAGAGGTATATTGTGAGGCACAGTGTAGTGGTATACTGTATATTGTGTGGCACAGTGTAGAGGTATATTGTGAGGCACAGTGTAGCGGTATACTGTATATTGTGTGGCACAGTGTTGAGGTATATTGTTAGGCACAGTGTAGCGGTATACTGTATATTGTGTGGCACAGTGTAGCGGTATATTGTGAGGCACAGTGTAGAGGTATACTGTATATTGTGTCGCACAGTGTAGCGGTATACTGTATATTGTGTGGCACAGTGTAGAGGTATACTGTATATTGTGTGGCACAGTAGCAGTATACTGTATATTGTGAGGCACAGTGTAGAGGTATACTGTATATTGTGGGGCACAGTGTAGCGGTATACTGTACATTGTGGGGCACAGTGTAGGCTATATGTGCATAACATAAACATACTCCACATGAACACTTACAGTTACTTGGCTCGGCCCTTGGGGATCTCGGACGCCACTTCCACACTTGGCCGGGGGCTCGGCGGAGCTGATGTGTTTTATCCTAATGAGAAAGATTTTATAATAAGGATTTGGAGAAGGGGCAGAGGGATAGCGGAGCAGGGAGAGGCCGGTGCTGCTACTAGGGGGTCATACCATGGGGCAGTAATAAAACCCACCATAATGCCCCCCCCCCCAGTAGTAATAATTCTCCTTATAATGTGACAGTGCAAAAAATACACCCTTGTAATGCCCCCAGTTGAGCTAATGTCCCCATAGTGCCCCCATAATGTGCCAGTATAAAATACCCCTATATAGTGCCCCCAGTAAATTCCCCCATAGTGCTCCTCTCCCCCCTTCCTGCTAGTGCCCCCCAAAATGTACCAGTATAAAATGCCCCATATATAGTGCCCCAGTAGATGCCCCTCAGTGCCCGGCCTCTGATAGGCTGCCAGCCTAGTGTCCCCCATAATGCCCCCCAATAATGTGCCAGTGTCAAGTGCCTCTCCCCCCCCCACATGTCCCAGTATCATAGTGCCATCTCCCCCCATGTGCCAGTATCAAGTGCCTCTCTCCTTCCCACCCCCCATGTGCCAGTATCAAGTGCCTCTCTCTTCCCCCCATGTGCCAGTATCATAGTGCCATCTCCCCCGCAAAAAAGTGCCAGTATTAAGTGCCTCTCCCCCCATGTGCCAGTATCATAGTGCCAACCCCCCCCCCCCCACATGCCAGTATCAAGTGCCTCTCTCCTCCCCCCCATGTCCCAGTATCATAGTGCCATCTCCCCCCCCCCACTAAAAAGTGCCAATATCAAGTGCCTCTCTCCCTCCCCCCTCCCCATGTGCCAGTATCAGGTGCCTCCCCCCCATGTGCCAGTATCAAGTGCCAACCCCCCCTCTCCCCTCCAGGTGCCAGTATCAGGTGCCTCCCCCCCCCCCCCATGTCCCAGTATCATAGTGCCATCTTCCCCCCCACCACCACCACAAAAAAAGTGCCAGTATCAAGTGCCTCTCACCCTCCCCCCCCCCCTTGCCAGTATCAGGTGCCTCTCTCCCCCCCCCCCATGCCAGTATCAGGTGCCAACCCCACTCCCCCCCATGTGCCAGTATCAGGTGCCTTCCGCTCCCCCCATGGCAGTAACAGTGGGTATTAAAAAAAAATTTATAAACACTTCTACTTACCTCCATGTCAGCGATGCGATGCAGCCTCTTCCTGTGTCCCGCCTTGTATTGTGTCCCGCCCTGTATGTCCTTATATGGACTCAGTGCTTGTATTTCAGAAAAGAGTCTGCTGGGATTCGAACCCACGACCTTCTGCTTCAGAGGCAGAGCAGCTAACCACTAGACCATAGGAGCTGCCTTGATGCTGGCTGAAAAAATATGAGACTTCTACTGTTATAGCTGGCTAAGTGTACATCTATACACATGGCAGCTGCTCATATATAGAGATGTAGCAGAGCTGAATGTGCTGAGACAGCTGTCATATACAGATATAGCAGTATCTCAGATATATCTCTATATGACAGCTGTTCCAGCACACTCAGCTCTGCTATATCTCTATATATGATAGCTGTCATGTGTATAGATGTAGCAGAGCTGGGTGTGTTTAGGCATCTGTCATGTGTATAGATGTAGTAGAGCTGGGTTTGCTGGGGCAACTGTCATATATAGAGATATAGCAGAGCTGAGCGTGCTGGGACAGCTGTCATATAGATATATAGCAGTGCTGGTGTGTTGGGGCAGCTGTCATGTGTATAGATGTAGCAGAGCTGGCTGTGTTTCGGCAGCTGTCATGTGTATAGATGTAGTAGAGCTGGGTTTGCTGGGGCAGCTGTCATATATAGAGATATAGCAGAGCTGAGTGTGCAGGGACAGCTGTCATATACAGATATAGCAGTGCTAGGTGTGTTTGGGCAGCTGTCATGTGTATAGATGTATTTTTTTTTTTTTACAGTCAGTTGTAATGCAGCCTTTATGGCTGTGAGGCAGGGGCGTAACTAGAAGTGACTGGGCCCCACAGCAAATATTTGTAAGGGCCCCCCTCAGCGCGCTTCGCACCTCCCTCCTCCTGTGTAAACCCCACTCCTTTGGCACAGTGTAGCGGTATACTGTATATTGTGTGGCACAGTATAGAGGTATACTGTATATTGTGTGGCACAGTGTAGCGGTATACTGTATATTGTGTGGCACAGTGTAGAGGTATACTGTATATTGTGTGGCACAGTAGCAGTATACTGTATATTGTGAGGCACAGTGTAGAGGTATACTGTATATTGTGGGGCACAGTGTAGCGGTATACTGTACATTGTGGGGCAAAGTGTAGGCTATATGTGCATAACATAAACATACTCCACATGAACACTTACAGTTACTTGGCTCGGCCCTTGGGGATCTCGGACGCCACTTCCACACTTGGCCGGGGGCTCGGCGGAGCTGATGTGTTTTATCCTAATGAGAAAGATTTTATAATAAGGATTTGGAGAAGGGGCAGAGGGATAGCGGAGCAGGGAGAGGCCGGTGCTGCTACTAGGGGGTCATACCATGGGGCAGTAATAAAACCCACCATAATGCCCCCCCCCCAGTAGTAATAATTCTCCTTATAATGTGACAGTGCAAAAAATACACCCTTGTAATGCCCCCAGTTGAGCTAATGTCCCCATAGTGCCCCCATAATGTGCCAGTATAAAATACCCCTATATAGTGCCCCCAGTAAATTCCCCCATAGTGCTCCTCTCCCCCCTTCCTGCTAGTGCCCCCCAAAATGTACCAGTATAAAATGCCCCATATATAGTGCCCCAGTAGATGCCCCTCAGTGCCCGGCCTCTGATAGGCTGCCAGCCTAGTGTCCCCCATAATGCCCCCCAATAATGTGCCAGTGTCAAGTGCCTCTCCCCCCCCCCCACATGTCCCAGTATCATAGTGCCATCTCCCCCCATGTGCCAGTATCAAGTGCCTCTCTCCTTCCCACCCCCCATGTGCCAGTATCAAGTGCCTCTCTCTTCCCCCCATGTGCCAGTATCATAGTGCCATCTCCCCCGCAAAAAAGTGCCAGTATTAAGTGCCTCTCCCCCCATGTGCCAGTATCATAGTGCCAACCCCCCCCCCCCACATGCCAGTATCAAGTGCCTCTCTCCTCCCCCCCATGTCCCAGTATCATAGTGCCATCTCCCCCCCCCCACTAAAAAGTGCCAATATCAAGTGCCTCTCTCCCTCCCCCCTCCCCATGTGCCAGTATCAGGTGCCTCCCCCCCATGTGCCAGTATCAAGTGCCAACCCCCCCTCTCCCCTCCAGGTGCCAGTATCAGGTGCCTCCCCCCCCCCCATGTCCCAGTATCATAGTGCCATCTTCCCCCCCACCACCACCACAAAAAAAGTGCCAGTATCAAGTGCCTCTCACCCTCCCCCCCCCCCCTTGCCAGTATCAGGTGCCTCTCTCCCCCCCCCCCCCCATGCCAGTATCAGGTGCCAACCCCACTCCCCCCCATGTGCCAGTATCAGGTGCCTTCCGCTCCCCCCATGGCAGTAACAGTGGGTATTAAAAAAAATATTATAAACACTTCTACTTACCTCCATGTCAGCGATGCGATGCAGCCTCTTCCTGTGTCCCGCCTTGTATTGTGTCCCGCCCTGTATGTCCTTATATGGACTCAGTGCTTGTATTTCAGAAAAGAGTCTGCTGGGATTCGAACCCACGACCTTCTGCTCCAGAGGCAGAGCAGCTAACCACTAGACCATAGGAGCTGCCTTGATGCTGGCTGAAAAAATATGAGACTTCTACTGTTATAGCTGGCTAAGTGTACATCTATACACATGGCAGCTGCTCATATATAGAGATGTAGCAGAGCTGAATGTGCTGAGACAGCTGTCATATACAGATATAGCAGTATCTCAGATATATCTCTATATGACAGCTGTTCCAGCACACTCAGCTCTGCTATATCTCTATATATGATAGCTGTCATGTGTATAGATGTAGCAGAGCTGGGTGTGTTTAGGCATCTGTCATGTGTATAGATGTAGTAGAGCTGGGTTTGCTGGGGCAACTGTCATATATAGAGATATAGCAGAGCTGAGCGTGCTGGGACAGCTGTCATATAGATATATAGCAGTGCTGGTGTGTTGGGGCAGCTGTCATGTGTATAGATGTAGCAGAGCTGGCTGTGTTTCGGCAGCTGTCATGTGTATAGATGTAGTAGAGCTGAGTGTGTTTGGGCATCTGTCATGTATAGATGTAGTAGAGCTGGGTTTGCTGGGGCAGCTGTCATATATAGAGATATAGCAGAGCTGAGTGTGCTGGTGCAGCTGTCATGTGTATAGATGTAGCAGAGCTGGGTGTGTTTAGGCATCTGTCATGTGTATAGATGTAGTAGAGCTGGGTTTGCTGGGGCAGCTGTCATATATAGAGATATAGCAGAGCTGAGTGTGCTGGGACAGCTGTCATATAGATATATAGCAGTGCTGGTGTGTTGGGGGCAGCTGTCATGTGTATAGATGTAGCAGAGCTGGCTGTGTTTTGGCAGCTGTCATGTGTATAGATGTAGTAGAGCTGGGTTTGCTGGGGCAGCTGTCATATAGAGATATAGCAGAGCTGAGTGTGCTGGGACAGCTGTCATATAGAGATATAGCAGTGCCTGGTGTGTTGGGGGCAGCTGTCATGTGTATAGATGTAGCAGAGCTGGCTGTGTTTTGGCAGCTGTCATGTGTATAGATGTAGTAGAGCTGGGTTTGCTGGGGCAGCTGTCATATATAGAGATATAGCAGAGCTGAGTGTGCAGGGACAGCTGTCATATACAGATATAGCAGTGCTAGGTGTGTTTGGGCAGCTGTCATGTGTATAGATGTATTTTTTTTTTTTTTTTACAGTCAGTTGTAATGCAGCCTTTATGGCTGTGAGGGTAAATGCTTTGCCACTGATTCACTAATAGATTCGAGGTTGTGGGTTCGAATCCCAGACCAGGAGACTTTAGCAGACAGTAAAATTAGATCACACTAGCGGCTGCTGTGAAGGGGCCCTGAACACGATATTTAACTAACTTAAAAATAAACTGTCACACACGCTGCCGGGGCGCCGGGCCCCCTTGGCAGCCCGGGCCCCGAAGCAGCTGCTTCCCCTGCTTCCCCGGTAGTTACGCCACTGGTTCCACCCTTAATTTTGCTGGAAAAAATAGGCTATACTTTATACCTGCTTCCCTTAGTCTTTTTTTTACCGATATAAACTCTCTTCTTTGTGCATTAGTACTAAATGAATAATCTGGAAAAAGTTTAATCTTTACCCCCTGTATATAGTATCTTTCCGAGGTTCTAGCGTCGGCTAATATTCCATCTCGGTCCTTGGATAGTAGGCATTTCACCAGTTTCCTTCGGGCCCTTAAACCGTCCTGGTATTGAGAGAGGGAGGGAGAAGGAAGAAGGAGGGAAAAGAAAAGAAGGGAAAGAGAGGGAAAGAAAAAGAAGGAAGAGAGAAAGGAGAATGGAGGGAAAAGGGAAAGGAAGGGAAAGAGGGGAAAAAAGGGAGGAAAAAAGAAAAACTGTGGAGAACTGAAATGCCGTCCAAGAAAAGGGAGGAACCGCGTGGCCCTGCGGGAAGTACCGCTAGGAGATCAGCTGTAGGTTTGGAAAGTGGGTCTAAACAATCAGGCCTAAATAAATACCTGGTCCCGAATTCACCAGGGCTAAGATCTCCACAAAAAGAAAAAACTGTGGATTCTAGACCGCAGGGTCTAACGCATGAAACGTCAGTTGAAGGGGGAGAGGCAGAGAGGGGACCCCCAGTGACATATACAGAAACAGATGTAAAAATGGTGCAGGATATACTCTGTACTGTCTCACGGATGGAAAATTTAATGGGGAATCTGGTAACCCAGCTTGGGGCAGTACAGACAGATGTCATGGTTATACGAGCGGAGATGGAAAAAGTAAGACAGCGGTTGCAAGAGATGGAAAAAAAGATCCCCCCCCCTAGAGAAATCCGTTCAGAAATTAGAGAAGGAAGTGATATCTTTAAAACAGATAAACGTTAAGATGGAACAAATACTGGTAGACCAGGAAGATAGATCAAGAAGGTCAAATATAAGATGTGTGGGGATTCCAGAGCGAGCGGAGGGAGATAACTGCACCAATTTTGTGGAGAGATGGTTAAGGGAAAACAGTAGAGAAGGTATTCTTTCTCCCCTGTTTTCCATCGAAAGAGCACATAGGGTCCCCACAAAAAATAGGGTACCAGGAGACTATCCCAGACCGATACTGGTGAAATGCCTACTATTACCGAGTTTACTGACCATAAAAATCTGGCCTACTTGGAGTCAGCCAAGCGTCTGAACCCGAGACAGGCCAGATGGTCTTTGTTCTTTTCAAGGTTTAATTTTGTTGTCACGTTCCGCCCTGGGGTTAAGAATGTGAAGGCAGATGCCCTGTCACGTTGTTTTCCGGGAGGTAGGAATTTTGAAGACCCGGGTCCCATTTTGGCTCAAGGTGTGGTGGTCTCTGCTCTTTTTCCTGAATTGGAGGCAGAGGTGCAGGCAGCCCAGTCAGAGGCTCCTGATCTTTGTCCTCCTGGGAGGTTGTTTGTGCCTCTCGCTTTAAGACACAAGATTTTTAAGGAACACCACGATACGGTCCTTGCTGGGCACCCGGGGGCAAGAGCCACAGTGGATCTCATCGCTCGGAGATTCTGGTGGCCTGCGCTTCGTAAGTCGGTTGAGGGTTTTGTGGCAGCCTGCGAGACTTGCGTTCGTGCCAAAGTCCCTCATTCACGGCCATCAGGTCCTCTCCTTCCCTTACCCATTCCTTCCCGTCCTTGGACACATCTGTCCATGGACTTCATAACGGACCTGCCTCGTTCCTTGGGGAAGACTGTGATTCTGGTGGTGGTGGACCGTTTTAGCAAAATGGTGCATGTCATCCCTTTTCCTGGTTTGCCCAATGCTAAGACGCTGGCGCAGGCATTTATTGATCACATTGTCAAATTGCATGGTATTCCTTCAGACATAGTCTCTGATAGGGGCACGCAGTTTGTTTTTCAGATTCTGGAAGGCTTTCTGTTCTCGCTTGTGGGTTCGGTTGTCTTTCTCTTCTGCTTTCCACCTGCAGTCGAATGGCCAGACAGAGCGCGTCAATCAGAATCTGGAGACATATCTGCGCTGTTTTGTGGCAGAGAATCAGGAGGATTGGTGTTCTTTTTTGTCTCTTGCTGAGTTTGCTTTAAATAACCGTCGTCAGGAGTCCTCTGATAAGTCACCATTTTTTGGTGCATATGGGTTTCATCCGCAGTTTGGGACTTTCTCGGGAGAGGGGTCTTCTGGTTTACCTGATGAGGACAGATTCTCCTCATCCTTGTCATCTATTTGGCAAAAGATTCAGGATAATCTAAAGAGCATGAGTGAGAGATATAAGCGTGTGGCAGATAAGAGACGTGTGCCTGGTCCGGACCTGAATGTTGGTGATCTGGTGTGGTTGTCTACCAAGAATATCAAATTGAAGGTTCCTTCCTGGAAGTTGGGTCCTAAGTTTATTGGGCCTTACAAAATCCTGTCTGTCATCAATCCTGTTGCCTACCGTCTTGATCTTCCTCAGACTTGGAAGATCCATAATGTTTTTCATAAGTCCTTATTAAAACCTTATGTTCAACCCATTGTACCCTCGCCTTTGCCTCCTCTGATTATGGTTGATGGGAATCTTGAATTTCAGGTCTCCAGGATTGTGGATTCTCGTGTTGTCCGCGGTTCTCTCCAGTACCTCGTTCATTGGGAGTGTTATGGTCCTGAGGAGAGGATGTGGGTCCCAGTGACGGACATTAAGGCCACTCGTCTCATCAGGGCTTTCCATAGGTCCCATCCTGAGAAGGTGGGCTCTGAGTGTCCGGAGTCCACTCGTAGAGGGAGGGGTACTGTCACAACCAGACATCTCTGAGAAGCTCTGACAGATGCCTTTCAGAACCTCCTCCTTGAGCTATTCTTTGTTTTGGTTTTCAGTTCTTCATCTCGTTAGCCTCTCTCAGCTGTCATGTAGTTGGACTGATTGCATCCCTTTAAATTCCTCCCCATAATGCATTAGTGTGCGGCTTATACAACTTCCTGGAGTGTGTGTGCATGCTGATCCTATTTCCCAGTCTGCTACAAGATAAGTGTTACATTCTTTTGTGATTTCCTGTTTGCTGGATCCCAGGTGACCCTGACTCCCTCCGTGTCTAGTGTAGGGAGCCGGTGGTCGTGTCCCCTCACTATTGTAGGGTGTTCAGGTAATATACAGTCGAGGTACGAGGATATGCGATCATCTACCATTGGGATTTTCGCATAGGCTGAGCAGTCAGGGAGAGTGCCAGGTCTTATGCAGGGGTCTCTCTTTTGTTCCTTAGTTTTGGATCCAGTGAGTCATACATTCATTTTGCATTGTCTTGTTACCTGTATACCTTCCGTGACAGTAACAATTTAACAAATAGAGAAAGAATAAAATTTAAATATACAAGGGTACCTCCAAGTAAACCTCATAGTTTACTTCATCACAGTAGTGAGACCCCCAACAATCAGACATGGGAGGTTTATCGTAGTGATATGCCACCAATGTCTATGATGAAACAAGACCCTTTAAGGTGTTTTCAGTGAGTTAAAAAATGATGGCCTATCCTCAGGATAGATTTTTGTTTAGAGATGGCTCACTCCTTGAACAATGGATAGATTACACCCAATCTTCAAAAAATATAATAATATAGAAAAGATAGTAGGGCACACCTACAATTGGATACACATAGGAGATTTAATATACATTTATTCATACATTTGTGTATAATATCACATAAAAATCAATTAAACAAATATTAGCATGCTATAACTTCACAGATAAAATAAATAAATAAGATCGCTAAAATGCACAAAAAACACACACTGAACAGAGTAGTCCTAAATGGAGGGATCCTTCAACTGTGTATTTGTCCGTAATATAGTGCTATTATAGAAAGTCTGATTTCTCAGAACGTGCAGAGCAAAGTTCCCAGAAAACTTTCAATGTAGTCAAATGAAGGTAAGTAGTTTAGTCACTTGTATTTCTTTTGTTTGATTCACTTTCTATGCATGCATTGGTTCAGCATTAGTTTGTCTACTCACGATTATGCCGGCTGTGTTGCGGTTTAGCGTGGCGTCTCACGTGTGTTCCGCTTGCAGTCAGCGGTAAAGCTTCCTGAGTGTGGATCCAGGGATCTTCGGTAGCCACTGAGGAAGGAGTCGTAGCCAACTCCGAAACGCGTTTGGTGAAAGAGGATCCCATTAGACTGGATATACAGCCGGAATATTGAAGCGCTTCAAACCAAATACAAGGAGAGGGATCGGTACCAAAAAGAATTGGCAGGAGAAGTTAAAAACTGATTGCCGGAATAAAAACAAACCTGCCGCTTGACTCGAGCACCTGGCAGTGATTTCCATTTACAAACTTTTAACTACGGCACCCCTGCAATTGACTACCGAAGATCCCTGGATCCACACTCAGGAAGCTATACCGCTGACTGCAAGCGGAACACACGTGAGATGCCACGCTAAACCGCAACACAACCAGCATAATCGTGAGTAGACAAACTAATGCTGAACCAATGCATGCATAGAAAGTGAATCAAACAAAAGAAATACAAGTGACAAAACTACTTACCTTCATTTGACTACATTGAAAGTGTTCTGGGAACTTTGCTCTGCACGTTCTGAGAAATCAGACTTGCTATAATAGCACTATATTACGGACAAATACACAGTTGAAGGATCCCTCCATTTAGGACTACTCTGTTCAGTGTGTGTTTTTTGTGCATTTTAGCGATCTTATCTATTTATTTATTTTATCTGTGAAGTTATAGCATGCTAATATTTGTTTAATTGATTTTTATGTGATATTATACACAAATGTATGAATAAATGTTTATTAAATCTCCTATGTGTATCCAATTGTAGGTGTGCCCTACTATCTTTTCTATATCCTAAGGATAGGTCATCAGTATTTGATCGGTGGAGGTCCAATTCCCAACACCCCTTCTGATCAGCTGTTTAAAGAAGCTGCGGTCATCTCATGTTCATGGGTCACATGACCTATCAGCAGCTTGATCCCATTCAATTGAAAGGACCTGGGCTGTCACACCAATCACAGCTACTATACACTGTACGTCTTTGTACTTGGTATGCTGTGAGGAGGCTACAGTGCTCACTGGAATGCAGTGGCCTCTTCAAACAGCTGATTGGTTGGCTTGCTGTCACGGAAGGTGTACAGAAAACTAGAATACACAAAATGAAGATCCGACTGACTGGATCCAAAAACTAAGGAACCAAAGGGTAAGCCCTGCAACAGCCCTGGCTCTCTCCCTTACTGCTCAGTCTATGCAAAAATCTCTATGGTAGATGATTGCATACCCTCGTTCCTCAACTGTTTGACACCTGAACACCCTACAATAGTGAGGGGACACGACCACCGGCTCCCTACACTAAATACGGAGGGAGTCAGGGTCTCCTAGGATCCAGCTAACAGGAAAACACAAATGAATGAACAAACTTATCTGTAGAAGAATCAGTAGTAGCATCCAGCATGCACACACTCCAGGAAGTTGTATAAACCGCAAAGTGATGCAGTATGGGAAGGGATTTAAAGGGATGCAATCAGTGCAACTACATGACAGCTGAGAGAGGCTAACGAGATGAGAAAACGAAAGCAAAACAAATGGAACCTCAAGCAGGAGGTTCTGAAGAACATCTGTCAGAGCTTCTCAGATGTCTGGTGGTGACACTTGCTAGGTATAGACCATCATATATCGAACTCCCAGAAAACCCCTTTGAAATATACATTCCATTCTTTATTGTTAGTAAAACAGTTTGGGACCCATTCCATTTAACTTTTTGATCTGAATTGTGAACTTTTTGATGGAATGCATGCAAGATGCCTTAAAATTGCCAGCACTGTTTTAGCACTAGATTGACCTTGACCTAAAGAAAAACATAGTATAGGCGATGAAGCAGCCTTTTTTAAAGGAACCTATCATTTACACAGCACGCCAGTGTAATTTTCCTTTCATAATCAACCCAGCACCACATTATGGCGATATATTTGCGCATAAATGTCTAGCCGATGTTTTTGTCTTTCTGGCCCTTATTCACGGCCTTGTACAGTAGCTAGATTGGAACAACAATGGAGTGCCGTGTTCTTTCTCCCAATATTTATACAAACATCTGACATATTATACAACTCATCTGTCCCAAATCCAGCACAAGCTCATAACCATATTTTCTGGTCGCCTGTGTTTCCTTTCCAGTGTGGTAGCATTTCTTCCTGCCTGTTTTTGCTACTATTCAGCTCATCAACTGTACTATATTGCTACATCAACTCTTCAACATTGCTGCATCAACTTTGCTACACTGCAGTATCAACTCTGCCTCATTGCTGCATCAGCTCATCTACACTGCCACTCCACTACTCCTATTCAACTCTACTGCATCAGGCCTACATTCTTCCACACTGGTTCTCCAGCTCTGCTACACCAATCTACATCCTGCTGCACCAGCTCTGCCTTTCCATGAGGCTTAAGACCTGATAATCCAAACAATATCTTCATCTGCAAACGTAGGATTTAATTATAATGGTTAATAGTACCAGAGTAGGTACATTTGTCCTTGCGGGATTTTCAAGCTGCTTTCATTGCCAGAAGACCATCTTCTCTTTATTTTTTCTAGTCTATGTCTTCACTGTCATGGAAAATCTGGCAATTCTTGCTCTGATTTTACGAGACCGCAAACTCTGGACACCAATGTACATATTCCTGGGGAACCTTTCCTTCTTGGAGGTTTGGTATGTCAGTGTTACTCTCCCCAATGTGTTGGCCAACATCATGACAGGAAATCGGGAGATATCCTTCTCTGGCTGCATCACTCAGCTTTTTATTTTCACCTTTTTGGGGGCTTCTGAATGTTATCTTCTGGCCTCCATGGCCTATGACCGCTACATAGCCATCTGTAATCCTCTAAGATACACTATCACAATGCAAGATAAATATGTTTTGCGCCTCCTTATTGCCTCCTGGCTAACTGGACTCTTCACACCAATTCTTCCGATCTGGTTCTTGACACAACTTAACTTCTGTGGACCCAATGAAGTTGACCATTACTTTTGTGATGCTTCGCCACTAATGAAATTAGCTTGTGGGAACATTAAGACAAAAGAAATTGTAGACTTCATAGTATCTCTGTTTGTTCTTATAAGTTCAATGCTAGTCATCTTTATCTCATACTTTTGTATAACTTTGACAGTTCTGAAAATTCCTTCTTCTAAAGGCCGTTATAAAGCATTCTCCACATGTACATCTCACTTGGCCGTAGTTTGTGTCTACTATGGAAGCATGAGTTTTACCTACATCAGGGTCAGATCAGCTTCTACTGTTTCCACAAACAAGCTTGTATCTGTTTTATATTCTGTCATAACACCAATGGTTAACCCCATAATTTATTCCCTAAGAAATAAGGATGTAAGACTGGCATTACAAAAAGCCTTGAGGAGGCCAAAAGTGTCTAAGCTAGGGCTCTAAAGTCAGCTATAGACATAATTTGGATTAGGATTATTCAAGATAAAAGTACACATGGGGCACTGAAAATATACATTATCTTCTATAATGTTCAGGGAAAATTGTGTTTGTTCATTTTCCTGACAAGCACTAGTATTGTGGACAAATATTTACATTTCAGACCCAGTTTGGACAATTCTACAGCTCCTGTATCACCCAGGTTCTAATTTTGTCCTTTTTGGGGGCTTCTGAATGTTATCTTCTGGCCCCCATGGCTTCTGACCATTATGTAGCCATCTGTAATACTGTAAGATACTTTCACAATACAAGATTCATATGTTTTGTGCCTCCTTATTGTCTCCAGGCTAACTGGACTCTTCACTCCAATTCATCTGCTCTTCATTGATTTACAGCTGTAAACTGAACTTCTGCTGGACCCAATAAGTCCTTGCATTATCTGGAATATTATTTATTTCAATGGTTGGCAACTTAAAAAACAAGAAAACAACACAGAAAATAAATACTGTGGTCACTATTCACCAGCACTACAACTGAATTAATCAATGGGGTGAATGCTATAATAAAATATAGCTTTTAATAATAAGTAATTAAAATAAATCCAAAAATGTTCTATACAGAAATAGTACTAAGATCTGAAAATTTTATAGTTAGACCCAGCGTTGTCTCAAATTCCTGTGATATCCAGGAGTAATGCATATTTGCCAATGTACTCGATGGCACCCAATCAGCGGAAATATGAAAAGAACCAAAAGTTCCTACCACTTCCAGTATATGCTTGGGGTATGCTTGGGGTATCCTGACATAAGCCAGTGCTGTAAGGTGTCAATGCAAGGGTTACTTACTGACCTTGGTGCACCCAATGGGTGAGTGTCTCACTGGCCCTGATAAGCCTAACCATGGGGCACTCATCCTGAAAAGGGCAATGCCATTTATAACCTGACCCTGGCAATAAACAAGCTAAAAAATAGCCCTAGCCCATCATCCCCACATGCCATGTTTTGCAACACACTCCTCGGGGGACCTGATGCATCAGATTGCAGAATAAGGGCTATAACTTACACTGTGTATGGCAGCAAAAACACTGTTGGTTGACAACTTGCCATGTAATATTAAATCTGCAGCAGGAAAATGAAAGAACAGACATGGTTTCAGATGTAATTGCTGGGGCTTACAAAATCCAACCTACTGGTGCTCATTCAACTATGTATTAAAAAGAGGTTGTCTTTGCAAGACATTCTACTCACATAAAGAGGAGATGGTATACTGTATATAGTTTTTGTTTTTTATTTCTTCCAAAAATAATAAAAGCAAGTAAAAACAAACATTAAAAATGTGTTATATTTTATTATGTAATTTATTGAAGTCACTTAATAGTCACACTAACGTTGTTACTAGAGATAAGAGAAGTTTTGAGAAATATAATTCAGCAACTTCGCTGAAGTTCGCCAACAAATTTGATTCCTTCCGAATATACCCAGGCCACTCTGCCTCAGGGTATGGCCACATTGGGTGCACCACGTATGCATGTCCGCCCTCCATTCATTTCTTTGGGGCGGATGGAAAGAGGGGCCCCATAGAAATGAATAGAGCGCCTTTAATGCATCTTTAAACAGGGGCTATTGCTGGTATGGGGCTTGGCTTGTTAGGTGGGGGGGGGGACAATATGCATATTTTTGCTCTTCTTGCCTGCAGCCTCCTGCAGGTTATTTGACAGTAAACACAGAATATGAATCAGCTCTGGAATACCCACTTCTTTAATCCCAGCGCTCTCCTGCCCTACAGGTGGAGCCCTTCCTCTGCAATCTGCTTCTCCTCCTTTTTCCACATCATCTAGTATCAATGATAATATGTAATCAGGAACGTCCAGCCCCTCCTCTCCCTGCATCTTGCTGACTTTTCTAGGACATGGAGACATAAAAGGATGATTTGGAAGAAGTAAAACCAACAAAAGATACGGATGGTCATCATTAAAACCTGGCCCGACTAAGGAGTGCAAACTGGATGGTATTGGTTGGCATGCTGGCACCAGAATAATAAAGGCTTCCATCTTATTGGTATTGAATTGCATATCTTAGTTTACAGCTGATGTATGAATAAGTAAATGTGGGAATAAATAAATAAAACTGAAGCAGAATAAGTCTCCCTGCAGTCTCCCTACACTCTTCCTGCACTCTCCCTGCACTCTCCCTGTAGTCTCCCCGCAGTCTCCCTGCAGTCTCTCTGCTCTCTCCTTCTCCAATATTCTTCTATTCACATTCTCAGCAATACTGTCCCTAGTGCATGAGCGCTTGCCATGTCTCTCCATATGCTCAGCTCACAGGACAATGGTGGAGCATACGCTGTGACATCACAGGGGATGGCTATCTGCGGATTAGCTGGCTGGATTAGCTATCAGTGATCTTGTGTTGCCAGGCTTGTCTCCTCTACACTTAGTTACGCTTTTAACACATGCAGACGCCATTTTAGGAAAACCTGATTTGTTACCACTAGTGTTGAGCAAAGCTTCATTTGAATGCTGTATGGAGGCCCGTCTGCACTGCACTGCGTCCGCTCTGGTAGGCAGGGTGAGCGAATGCAGTACAGAGGCACAAAACTGTTCTTAACCAGTATTCAGTGTGTATTCACACTTGGCACATTAAGAGAACATAAACAAAATCACCTTTGTTTTAAGTCCTGGAGTTCGGTTCAAATCTTTCCGCGGGTACTGCGTATAGAGCTCAAGTCCTGGTGTGTGTGCACACCTTGCAGCGTTACTGCATATAGAGTTCAAGCCCTGGATATCGTCGACCTGTTCTTCCAGACAGGTCGCAAACAGAGGTCTCAACTATCCGTAGTCAGGTGCACCTTGCCACAGATGGCGTTGCGCAGTGCACACCTGATTTTGTCCCCTACTTGGTTGTGAAGGGAAGGGATGGCTCGCCTTGAAAAGTAGTGGCGGCTGGGCATGACGTACTGTGGGACAGCCACCGCCATAAGGCCTTTAAAACTATCCATCTCCACCAGACGGAATGACAGCATTTCAAAGGCAAGTAATTTAGAAATGCTGGCATTCAGTTCTAGGGATCGCGGGTAGGTAGGGGGGTACTTCCTCTTCCTCTCCACCGTTTGGGATATGGAGAGCTGAACGCTTCCGTGGGACATTGTGGAGATGCTTGGTGACCCAAGTGTTGGTGTTGCTGGCAGATACTCTGTTTGTGGGGTGGCAGGTGGCACTGTCATTCCAGAGGTGGATGAAGAGGCCGCGACTGCAGCAGAAGAGGAAGTAGGAGGAGCCAGAGACCTTTCTTGTTTTTTTGAGGTGTCTACTCCACTGCAGCTCGTGCTTTGCACTTAAATGCCTGGTCATGCAGGTTGTGCTCAGGTTGAGAACGTTTATGCCTTACTTCAGGCTCTGATTGCACTGCGTGCAAACCACTCGTGTCTTGTCGTCAGCACATTGTCTGAAGAACTGCCACGCCAGGGAACTCCTTGGAGCTGGCTTTGGTGTGCTCGGTCCCTTGCTGTGGTGGGCAGTAGGAGGCGTACTGTCCAGAGGACGGCCGCTCCGCTTTTGCACCCTGCTCCCTCTTCTGCTGTGCTGGTGGCTCTGTTCGACCACCGCCTCTTCCTCCGAACTACATCGGTCACTCGCATGACCTTGATTCCATGTAGGGTTGAGAACCTCATCGTCCTCCACATCATCTTCCACCCAGTCTTCACCCCTGACTTCCTTGTCGGTCTGCACGCTTTCGAAAGCCCCAGCAGTTGGCACCTGTGTTTCGTCATCATCCGAGACATGCTGCGATGGTCCTCCCATGTACTCATCTTGAAAAATAAGTGGTTGGGCATCGGTGCAATCAATCTCTTCCAATTCTGGGGCAGGGCTAGGTGGATGGCCCTGGGAAACCCTGCTAACAGAGTCATCAAAAAGCAGAAGAGACTGCTGCATGACTTGGGGCTCAGACTGCTTGGCTGATTTGCAAGGGGGTGAGGTGAAAGACTGATGGACATCGGCTGCAGGAGCCAACTATGGTCTTTCAGCAGGAGACTGGGTGGGAGACAATGTGAAGGAACTGGATCCACTGTCAGCAACCCGATCTACTATCGCCTGTACTTGTTCAGGCCTCACCATTCGTAGAGCAGCATTAGGCCCGACCAAATACCGCTGCAGGTTTTGTCGCCTACTCGCACCTGAGGAAGGGGTTTCACTTGTGCGTGTAGCTGGCACAGATCGACCACGTTCTCTCCCTGCAACAGGAGCTCCACCAGCAGCACCACTACCTGGACCACGTCCCTTATTTGACGCTCTTCTCATATTTTTTAAATTTAGGATCTTGCCCTAAATGGGTGTTTAATTAAAAGTAAAAAAGAACGACAGTATGTAAAGGGTGTATCTCACTTTTTTTTGCTAACAGAATATGAATGCTGTATATATTTAACTTGAATTTAACACTTGCAAGTCAGGCAAATACTGTTTTTTGAAAGAAAAAAAATGTGTTTTTCAAACCCCAGAAAATGATGGGTGTATTTCTACCTTAAATTGCACACTGACTAATCCAGATGTTGTAGTTTGCCCCAATAAAATGGTCACTTGCAATGTCTCAAAAGCTCAGATGCAGTGCTGGTGCACTGAGCAGAGCATGCATAAAATGGCCGCCGCCGCCGCCCACCTAACTAACAGAATTTTAAAAGTTAGTTCTTTTGGTCAATGAGCTCAGGGCATGGTAAAACGATTGTGTCCTGCACCCACACCACTATTTCTCTGTAGATCGCTGAGTTAGATTCTCTTCTATTCTCTCCCTGAAATCACAAGTCCAGCGGCATCCTCTCCCTACACTTGTAACAGCAGAGTGACGTGCAGCGCTACGTGACCCAAGCTTATAAAGAGCCTGGGTCACATGCTGCTCTGGCCAATCACAGCCATGCCATTAGTAGGCATGGCTGTGATGGCCTCTTGGGGCAAGTAGTATGACGCTTGTTGATTGGCTGCTGTGCAGCCTTTCAAAAAGCGCCAAGAAAGCATCGAACACCGAACCCGAACTTTTACGAAAATGTTCGGGTTCGGGTCCGGGGTCCAAAAATCCTAAAGTTCGGGTTCGCTCAACCCTACTGGTAACCCAAGAAGAAATAGATCAGAGAACCATTAAAGGAACACTGATCCTAGGTTTTATCATTTGATATAATTTATCAAATGATAAAATTTAACAGGAGACAATCTTGCCTATGCAGTTTACATTGTCCCTTTATAATTTATGAATTACAATTTTTAAATAAATGGTTAAAACTGATCATGAGTGCCAACCCAATTTCGAAAATGATCAAATATAGCTAAAAAAAACTTTAATTGACATTCTAAATAGGTAAAAATAATAAGCATGTATTTTATTAATGCAACTACATTCAAAGTTTTATTACAATTCTGCCTGAAAGGTTACCAAACTGTTTTTCACTGACGGTATTTGAGTCCGCACAGACCAAATCCCCAGAGTTTAACAAGCCTATAAAGATCAAAATGCTAAGCCAAAAAACTGCTGTTTGTCAGTCCATAATCGTTATTTGTAAAGTGCCATCTTTGTAGCTCTTTGAATCCACCTGGTTTGTGCATGTGTAAAGTGTTTTAGTGCCATTTGCTTCTTACAGAATATATATTTATTTTTTTTTCACTTTCTTTTTGGTCGTCATAGACTATGGATTTTATCTTTCTAGAACAAAATGGAATGCTCAGGAAGAAATTTGTACTACAGAACCTCCTCAAAGTATTTTCATATAATGTTTAAATCTATTTTATTTTTCCTATTTATTTTGACTTTGTGTATTTCAATTTTTACAATTTACAACTTGAGAGTTTAAAAAGAAGTTCTGCTTTGTATAATAACACTGAAAATATTCACGTTGAATAAAAGGTAAATAAACAAGACAATGGTGGAAAGAGATTATTTTAAACTACGGTAAAGTCCAGTATGTCACATACAGTAGGATTATATGATAAATATAATTTGACACTTCTTTTAAAGAGGGATTGGTACTATGAAAGACAATTGTACATAACAATTAGACATGATAATAGAATGTAATGAACTGTATAACCTATAAAATGTACTACAGTAACAACAGCTCATCATTTTTCTTTTTCTTTATTTTATTTAGCATTATTTGATCATTTGCAAACCTAAATTCAATATATTTTTGAAGTTCTTGCTTTTATTGTTTCATATGAAAAGCGTTAGTATCCTAGAAACATTAAAAAAGGAGTTCACCTTTGCACATTTTTCTACAGACCTCCCCTAGTGTGGCCAGACCCATGTTGATGATTTTACTTATCCCTGTCACTGGGATCTGGCTCCATTGCTGCCCAGCAAGCTCTGCAAGTCACGGGTCTCTCTATATCAACATTCGGTTTGGATTCGGGTGATGTGACCTCTGCAGCCAATAACTGGCTGCAGAAGTGCTTATCACACATGAGGCATGTCACTGCTCATGGGGGAGACCCAGGACCTGCAAAGCCATCGGGGCAGCGATGGAGCCAGAAACCAGCAGCGGGGATCAGGTATGATTACCACTGCGGGTCTCCCCATGTTTTGGGGTCTACAGAAAAGCTGTGCAACTGTAAACAACACCTTTAAGCCATAAAAGTGTACATCTGCTGACACTGTGAAAATAAAATAAAGTGAAAAATAAATGTAAAAAAAAAATATGGAAATTAAAAATAAAATAAATTTCCTTTTCCTATATCCACTCATTTATAAGAGATTAAAAATGCTAAAAATAAAACAACTATACATAATTGGTATTGCATGTCCGTAATGACCTGATCTATAAAATGATCATGGTAATAATCTCTCATGGTAAATGATGTACCATATAAAAATAAAAAAACTTGTGAAATTGCTGTCTTTTTGCCTCACCTTCCAAAAAAATGTAATAAAAAGCGATCAAAAAGTCATATGCAACCCAAAAACGATACTAATAAAAACTACAGCTCATCTCGCAAAAAATAAGCCCTCATACAACTATTTTGATGGAAAAATAAAAAAGCTATGGGACTTAGATTTTGGTGATGCAAACAAAAAATATGTTTAACAAAAAGTGATTTTATGATATAAAAGTGGTAGAACGGGAAAAAAAACTATGAAAATTTGGTGTTGCCATAACCGTATCAACCCACAGAATAAAATTATCATATCAAATATACCACATGAAGAACACCATAAAAAATAAAATAAAAAACACTGACAGAAATGCAATTTTTGCCCACGTCACCTCCGAAAAAATGGAATAAAAACCGCTCAAAAAGTCATATAGACCCCAAAATTGGCCAGTAAAAATTACAGCCTGTCATGCAAAAAAAAAAAAAAAACTCTCACACAGCTACATTGATAGAAAAATCTAAAAGTTAGGGGTCTTTGATTTGGCGATGCAAAAAAAAAAAAGTTTAATAAAAAGTGATTTTATGATATAAAAGTGGTGTACCATATATAAAACTATATAAATTTGGTATCACCATAACCATATAAACCCACAGAATAAAAGTATCTTATGAAATATACCACGTGGAGAGGAAAACCCCATAAAAAACACTGGCAAAATTGCAATATTAGCCTACTTCACCTCATAAAAAATTTAACAAAAAGCGATCAAAAATCTATATGCACCTAAAAATCGTACTATTAGAAACTACAGCCCATCCCGCAAAATATGAGCCCCAACACAGCTTAGTCAACAAAAAAATAAAAAAGCTATGGCCCTTAAAATCTATTTCAGCAAATTCCATGTTAGAAAATGCAGATGCTGCTCCTTTCCTTTTGAATTCTGCCATCTACTCATACAGCAGTTTACAACCACATATGGGGTGTTGCCATATTCATAAAAAATGGGTTACACATTTTGGGGTGCATTTGCTCCTGTTATTCCTTGTTAAAGTAAAAAAATTGGCATCAAGGGACTTTTTCTTGTAAAAATTTTTTTTTTCATTTTCACAGCCAAGTGTTTCTAAATATTATGAAACGCCTGTGAGTTCCAAGTGATTAGTAAAGTGTAGTCTCCAAAATAGAGTCACTTTTTGGGGGTTTCTACTGTAGGGGTGCCCTAGTGTGCCTTCAAATATGAACACGGAACCTAAAAGCCATTCCAGCTAAATCTGCCCTCCAAAAACCATATGGCACTCCTTTCCTTCTGAACCCTGCTGTGTGCCCATACAGCTGTTTAAGAACATAAATAGGGTGTTTTTGTAAGCTGCAGAATCAGGGTAATAAATATTGAGGTTCGTTTTGCTGTTAACCCTTGCTGTGTTATAGGGAAAATTGGATTAAAATAAAAAAATTCACAAAAACTAAAAATTATAAATTTCACCTCAATTTTACTTTAATTCTTGTGGAACACCTAAAGGGTTAACATATTTTGTAAAACCAGTTTTGAATAATTTGAGGGGTGTAGTTTTTCAAATAGGGTCACTTATGAGTGGTTTATATTATATAAGGACCTCAAAGTGACTTCAGAACTGAAAATTGCTTCTTAAATTCTAAGCATTCTAATGTCCTAAAAAAATAAAAAATTTCAAAATCATGCCAACACAATGTAGACATATAGGGAATATTAATTAAAAACGATCTAATGAGGTATCACTATCTGCCTTTAAGGTGTAGAAATTAAATTTTAGAATTTTTTTTTTTTCAAATTTTCTGTAATTTTATATTTTTTTATAATCGAAAGGTAAAACATATCGACCCAAATTTGCCCCTAACATCAAGTACGAGATGTCATGAGAAAACAATCTCAGAATAGTTTGGATAAATAAAAGCATTCCAAAGTTAATAGCACATAAAGTGACACGCCAGATTTGCAAAATTGGTCTTGGCTTGGTCTTGAAAGGGTTAAACACTCTCATCAACAATAGCTTTATGGATATTTTATACACAGCCATTAAAGCCTTCTGTACTTTATGTTTAAATAATTCACAATTTTTAAGTGGAATGTGTCACCTAATTTTTTTTTTTCCTGCCAGAACTTTATTTACTGCACATTATTATGTGGGCGGACATCTTGCCTAAGCTGTTGTTAATAGCATTTAGAAGTATGCTTTATAGCAGCCATCATGGACCACAGACACAATAGACTGAAGGGATCTCATTGACTTGTACGGAAGCATTTTCTAGGCATGTTCTGTGGCAGAGGTCATTGTACCTATTGTGGGATCACCTCTTGTGAATGGTGGTTCTTATGTTATTTATTTATAAGTGATATCTGTCTTTGTAATCCTATTTGTGATGATAATGAGATGACTGCTAAAAATTGATCTGTACAGACCAAGAAGTGGTGATTATTATGAGGCCTAGTGGCCAGTGTAAAAAATCCTGGAACTTAAGAATTTTTTTTTAATATAGATGGTGGAATAGAAAATTAAAAAACATCACCAAGAATTATTTCAAAAATATGTTTAACATAAACACTTGATTTTAAACAATAGGTCAATTTCTGATGGCCATTGCCTTTAAGATCTTGTTTACATTGATAGGATTGCTATTTAAAAATGCAAGCAGTGCTTAGATTGGTTGCTATGGACACCGACACATATGTGTACTAAAATGTTGCATACCTATTCTGCTTTATTTCCATAAAGGGTCAATGTGGCTGTTTATACAGTTTTTCCATCAGTGCTTACATGCCCCTACAACTAATGTATCAACCAAAAGTGAAATTCTGCTGTAAGGCAGTACAGTAACTACTTCATTATATGACGGTTTGCCTTCCTTCGTTACTCTGTCTATTTTGTCTGATTTTTTATATTTATTTGCTTTAGTGTCACCACATTTAGAGAGCTAGGGAAGCAGCTGATATGGGGCCCAAACTCAGAATAGGCCCAGGAAGAGGACTAAAAGATTTTATTGTCAGGGCCTCCTCAACAGTATCATATAATGACATTATATACAGTGGCAGTATATATATTGACATGATATACAGTATAAACGCATAGGAAACAGACGGAGCAACTGCCTAGCCTGGTTTGTAAGAGCGATCTTGACTTGCCACAGGAGTGAGGGTTTGCGAAGATGTTGCTTAGGGGGCCCCATTCAAAAATTTACATTGACACAAATATTATGACCCCTTTCAGATGAAAACTTACCCTGTCAAACACAGGTCCAGCTTGATCAACATTTTTGGAAGGCAAAAAAATCCATTCTTCAACTTGTTTGTCATAGTGTACTTATCCTTGTTGTTTCATAAGGACAACCCATTTTCAAAAAGAGGCCTACGTGGCTATTATCTGGTTACCATGGGTCAGGCTTCTCTCCTCTCATTGAGCATCTGTTATTACCAGAGGAAGCTGGAAACAATATGTCCCCTAACGGAGCATTTGAATAGAAGTTCTCCTTATGGGACAACCGATTTACTAAACACCTTCAAAATCTTTACTACAGAAAAAAATAAGATATTTTTCTATTTTCGTTTCAGAGTAATTCAATATCCTAAGATGGACATGAAAAATCAGACAGTATCCAATTTTATAATAAAAGGAATTTCAGAAATTCCTGAACTACAATTTCCTGTCTTCCTTCTAGTTTTACTCCTTTTCCTGTCCACTCTTCTTGGCAACATGACCATCTTGGTCCTGGTCTGTCGGGAGCGTCAATTACATACGCCAATGTATTTCTTTCTGGGTAACTTGTCCATCTTGGACATCTCATCTACAACTGTGACTCTTCATAAGACTGTTACTACCTTTGTCACCGGAGTTAAAATTGTTACTTTTGCCGAATGCATGGCCCATGCCTACTTCTTCATGGCCTTGGAATGCACAGAACTCTTGATATTAGGTGTCATGAGTTATGATCGGTATGTGGCTGTCTGCAGTCCCTTGCATTATCACATGGTCATGAACTATCGAATCTGTGTGCTGCTGGCCACCATGTGCTGGATGTCAGGATTTATTGAAGTTATTCCCCATACTTATATTCTATCTAATTTCACTTGTTATATCTCCAATGTTATCAACCACTTCTTCTGTGATGTCCTACCACTAATGAAAATTTCCTGTAGTGATGTGTCATTGCTGAAGCTCTGGATTGTCACAGAAGGTGTATTTGTTTCAGGTTTAATACCTTTATTAATGACTATAATCCCCTATATCTTTATAATACTTGCCATACTAAAGATTAGGACCAATAATGGTCGGCAGAAGGCTGTCTACACATGTTCCTCACATCTCACCATTGTGGTTCTTCTCTATGTGACACTTTACTGCTTATATCTATCACCAGCCTCAGAAAATTCCTTAGATTCTCACAAACTGTTTTCTCTTTTTAACACAGCTGCTGTGCCATTATTGAATCCTCTCATTTATAGCCTCAAAAACAAGGAGGTAAAGTTAGCGACTAAAAAGTTATTTCAACTTCTTTGTGCCAAACTCAAATAATGTGTGTCCTTCAATGTGCAAAGAACCCATAAACACTCGTAATACAAACACACTAAACAATAATTATTGATGGCATAGTAAAAATGGACGTATGTTGAGAATTATTTTAAAAAATGCTGTTTTACAAAATGTATTACAAAAAATTCTAATGTTATAAAAAAAAAATTTGGGGGTGAAGCTGATTAAAAATAATAAAATAAAAGCATACCGTTAATTTCTGCCCTTGGTCATTCCTTCAGTTGAAACCATTGCCTAAGGCCTCATGCACACAAACGTATTTTGTTTCCGTGTCCTTTCCATTTTTTTGGCAGATAGGATGCAGACCCATTCATTTCAATGGGTCTGCAAAAAATGCGGACAGCACACCATGTGCTATCCGCATCCGTATGTCCGTTCAGTAGCCCCGCAATATAAATGCCTGGTTTTGGAACAAGACCAACACAAACATGGAAGTGTCAATAGGACCTGGCCTTCTTGCTGCCGTGCTGCATCATGGCCGCCAACACAAACATTAAGCCAGTGGGCTGTGAAAGATATGTACTGACCCTGCCTGTATCAACTGCTCCGGGTGTCCACCATGCTGTGCATCTTGCCACACAACGAGAATCGCAAGAAGGAGCCCATAATCTTCACAATGTGACAGTACGAGGCAAGGATTGCTTTTTTGGAGAAATAATGCTGAATAGGTACCTTTCAGTTAGGCTGTGCCCACGCCATCAATTACCTAAAGGCAGCAGTATTGAAGAAGTGGCAGGGCAGTGACTGCACTGTCAGGAACTTGGCCAGGTGGGAGTTAAGCTTGCGCACCAGCGGATTGCTGGCTGCACAAAGTTGTTTCCTGGCCACGCATTTCATTATCAATGGCTGAAGACTGAGAGGTTTAGGAGGAGGAGGAAGAAAAGGAGTCTGAGTGGGATAGCAATAACGGTTGATCACAACAACAAGAACACTGTACTGCATGTGGATGCCTCAAATGAGATGGGGATAAGGAGGAAACTCTTGTTGCACTAGCTGGTGGCCCTTTCAATTTTCCTATAAAAACTGGTGATGCCACTTGATGTGCTGCATCAGAGCCGTGGTGTCTATGATTGTGTCTGAAAACCCATGGCTTATTTTAATCCTGCAGATCAGGCTCACTGCAATGCTTTTGTCTTCAGTCACTTGGAGAAAAACTCTTAGATGGAAGATGCTCGCACAAAGCTAGCAGCAGCCGAACTTGGCTTAGGTCTAGTATGTTTTGAGCCTGTGCTGACAGTATTAGTAGCATCTCCACTTATTTCGTCAGTTACGGGTCAAAAACACAGAACAGGTGAAGATCTTTTCATGATACCTTATCGCATGAGTTTTGTCCATTTGCCTCCGAAATCAGCTTTTTTCAGATGAAAAAAAAAAAAGTCCTTGCAGGATGTTAATAGCCTATATTAGGGTAATTTCACACTGGCATTTTGGTTTTCTGTTTCTGAGATCCATCATGGGCTCTCAAAAGCGGTCCAAAACAGATCAGTTTTGCCCTAATGCATTCTGAATGGAAAAGGATCTGCCTCAGTTTGCCTCCGTTCAGTCACCATTCTGCTCTGGAGGCGGCCACCAAAACGCTGCCTGCAGAGTTTTGCTGTCCGCCTGACAAAGCGGATCGAAATGGTGACAAATCCATTTGTAATGGCTCAGTTTGAGGCGGATCCATTTCTAAATGTTTTGCTCACTGAGCATGCTCAAGAATTGTCCCCTTCCCCAGAAGCCATTCTGATCGGCCATCTTGGAAGACAAACAAACTGGTAAGTATAGAAAGTTTTAATGTCTATCTATCTATCTTTCTTTATCTCTTTCATTCTATCTATTATCTATCTTTCCATCTATCACTGGGGGGAGCTGATGGAACTTAGGGGGGGAGCTGATGGCATGGGGGAGCTGATAGCACTGTGGGGGAGCTGATGGCATGGGGGAGCTGATGGCATGGGGGAGCTGATGGCACTGTGGGGGAGCTGATGGCATGGGGAGCTGATGGCACTGGGGTAGCTGATGGAACTGAGGACTGATGGAACGAGGGTCTGATGACATTTTATAAAGGAAAATTTTCTTTTTTATACGTTTTTTTCTTATTAGAGTACTCGATTAATTGTTGGATTAATCTATAGATTTCTTGATTATTAAAATAATCGATAGCTGAAGCCCTAATATATATACAAATATAGATAGCTATACAGCCTATTTTTTGCCCAAGAGGCCCTGCCCCAGAATCAGACCTCTGCTAGACCCCAACAAGACCTCAGATCAGACCCACAATCAGACCTCTGCTCAGACCCTCATGTGAATGACCCCCATTAAGACCTCATTTTAGAGCACCATGCCTCATATCTGCCACAATTTTTCTCGTCAGACCCCATGCTTCTCATCAGCCGCCATATGCCTCTCCTCAGCCGCCATATGCCTCTCCTCATCCGCCGTGCCTTACTTTTTCCCCCATGCCTCACATCTGCCACCGTGCCTCACATCAACACTCCTTTTTTTTTGCACTTCACAAACATGATCATAGAACTATATATACTGTATATATATATATATATATATATATAGCATCTTAAAAAGTCATAAAAAAAAAAGATATGACAGATTTTCTGTGGTGGGCAAGCACGAGCTTCTCTACTCCAAAGTAAGTTCTTGAAACAAACGTGAATCTCTGTCAATGGTGCTCTAAACATGTTCATATACTATTTTTAATCTGCATTTGGTCTTGTATTATGTCTCGTACAGATGTCTTCACCACCTGGATCCGAGGATCTAAGCCCACCCAGGAGAAGGTGAATTGTGCAGCCAGTAATTAACACACAATGGAGTTTGAAATACAGTTGTATTCTTTGCATTAATCGATATGTACTTTATTGTAGTCTTCTTCATCATCTGCAGAGGAGGAGCATTGCTCCTCCGAAGGGGCCTCATCCGCATCAAGGGGAGGTGAACCAAGCAGGTACAAGGGCCAGCAAGAAGTAAGTATATTTATATACATTCTCTTTAAAAAATATAATTATGGTTTAAAAAATTTTTTTGTTAGGAACCTGCACCTAGAGCCGCCAGGCAGGATCCCCCAGTCTTCTCCAGAGTTTGTGGGAGAGCTCGTGGCGGTCAGGTACGTGTAAGTATTGAATATCTAGTTCTAATTCGCATTTAGTTTTTGGACTTTCACAAAATTTAGTTTTCCTTTTTCTTCCAGGGTTCCAGAGTCTCCACCAGGGAAGATGAGGAGTTCGTTGTTCCTCACATTATAATGAACTCCTCATACAACTGGTAGAGGTGCATCCCGCTTTATGGGACCACACCGACCTTCACCATGCTGACCATCAGCGGACCCAGCGGCTCTGGAGGGAGATCGGTTAGGCCTTATTCACCTGGGGGGGTCTTACCACGGCGGCTCAGAGGCAATGTAGTAACTACAGCAATATGTATTTTTACCACATTCATATTGTTGTTAACCTAACAGCATGCTAATTTATAAAAATAAATTCACAGTTCAAAAGGTTCTCATTCGGTGGCGGTCAATGCAGGACCGCTTCAAGAGGGATTGCAACCGGGAGGTTCAGGCCCCGAGTGGATCTGCAGCAACCTCAAGGCCCCCAAATATGTATAATGCGGCCTTAGGGTTCCTGAGACGGACGCTGGGGACTGGAAAAAGCGTTTTTTTTCCTCTCCCTCTGAGTGCAAGGGGCTGTCTGAGACAAAGGAGTGTTTGGCCCCTCTGTTTCGGGCAGCACCCTAGGGTCGGAGGGACAACTGTTCTCTCCCTCTGAGTGCAAGGGACTGTCTGAGACAGAGAAGTGTTTGGCCCCTCTGTTTTGGGCAGCCCCCTATGGTCGGAGGTAACCATAGCATAGAATCTGGATGCAGTATTTGAAGGCCAATTATTTGCTCTTTTTTTTCCTACACAACTGCCAGCAGCACTCGGGCGCCTGACCCACCTCTTGAGGCAGATTTGGAACTGACCGCCACCCCCAGCCCTCCTGTCGGTCATAGACCTGGTCAGGACAATCCCAGTCCCCTAACGGGTCCCTATGTTGAACAGAGGCTCTTAAATTTCCACGAGAATTGAACTGAATTGAACAGCCAAAGATCCGGTAGGAGCCATCACAGTGATTTTGTGAACCTTGTAGAGATCGTGTCTGAATCTCTAGAAGGTTTTGCAGAAAAAATAAAGTTAAAGAGGGATGACTTGATACACTTCTGGAAGGGGCACATCAACTCAGCCCCCACCACCTTTATGTGCTAACCTTAATCCCTGTGATGGACCTAATGTTGCCCGACACCTACCCCCCATCCCACACCTACCCCTCATGACACACCTACCCCTCATGCCACACCTACCCCCATCCCCTTTCCGACAACCTTCCCATTCACGGCAGCCTTCCTATTTGATTGGTGTTGGTAAGGCAAAAAACAGAGATGACACGTGATGGGAATAATTTCATGTCTTCTATGTTTTGGACCCACTCCTGCTTTTGGCATTCAAATCATGATCAAATCACGATGCAAAATACTGACAATGTGATAGAGGTCTTATGAATGCATTTTTCATTTCTTCCGACAGATCAGAAGAGGGGTAAAATAAATGGTTATGTCAACAAGGCAAAACAGCGACACTAATGGCCCCATCACAGAGTGGTGAGGGTGGCAACAGCATGAGGAGTCAACATAGTGGCCCAGTCACAGAGTGAGGAGGGTGGCACCAGCATGCGTCAACATAGTGGTCCAGTCACAGAGTGGGGAGGGTGGCAACCGTATGAGGAGTCAACATAGTGGCCCGGTCATAGAGTGGTGATGGTGGCAACAGCAGGAGGAGTCATCAATCAAGCAACTCAGCATGCATCTGGCCATTTATGCAAGGGACTCAGAAGGACTCCCTGCCTCCATAGCCTACACTGATTTTTTGTTTTATTTTTTATTGTTTAAATTAGGGTACACCCCAAAACATTGGGAAATATAACCTGTTATAACCCCCTCCAGCCATGCTAAAAAACACGTTCAGACAATACACTGGCTGCAGGGCAGGCCAGCACCTCCAAGGCATAAAGGGCAAGCTTTAGTTAGTATGTGTAGGCGTGTGCACACATACTGCTCCACTATGTCGCACGTCCCCGTGATATCCACGATCCAATTAGATATCTGCTCTATCAACTTTCAATGTTCTTTTCTGCGCCTACCATGTTGATCACGGTTAGTGGCAAATCAGGGTTCCACGCCGGAAAGGGAGTGTGAGAAAGAGAGACCACATCCAAGGGAGGTCAATGGCTGCAATGTGATCAAGCTGAAATGTGGGACAAGTTATTGAAGCAGAAGGATCGAATGAAAGGGCCAATTAAAGACGAATTTTAGAAATTTAAGTCCCTGTCACCTATGCAGAGCAGGGGTTTTTCATCGCCAGAAATGGGTTAATGTCACCCACCAATGGAACAGATGATTTTTAAAAATTTCGGTCCCTGTCACCTATGCAGAGCAGGGGTTTATTCACGGCAAAAATGGTAAAATGTCACCCAAGAATATAACAGAAAAATGTGTGAAATTTATGAACCTGTCTACTAGGTAGAGCAGGGGTATATCACAGCCACAAATTGGTGAATGTCAACCGACAATGTAACAGACAAATTAGTGAAATGACATAAAATAAAATACGTACAAATAAAAAAATTTTTATCTTGGTGTATGAGGTGGAGGTCTATATGGAGTAGGAGGTTGAGGAGGCAGTGGACGTAGCGGTGTAGGTGTAAGCGGCGGTGGGGGAGGACGAGGTAGCCAACACTGGTTTTTGGTTTTAATTTAAAAAAAAATTATTTTATTTTTTTAAATTAGGGTACACCCCAAAAGAGTGGGAAATATCAAAAATACAACAATGAGCAATTGCGCTGCAGTATAACAATGGCTGGGTAAGGCCGGTATACATGTCTATTCTGTACAAGGTAAGGACAAGTCCTGTGGGATCCATGCCTGGTTCATTTTAATGAACGTGAGCTTGTCCACATTGGCTGTGGATAGGCGGCTGCTCTTGTCTGTGATAACGCCCCCTGCCGTGCTAAACACACGTTCAGATAATACACTGTCTGCAAGGCAGGCCAGCACCTCCAAGGCGTAAAAGGCGAGCTCAGGCCATGTGCCCAATTTGGAGACCCAGAAGTTGAAGAGGGCAGACCCATCAGTCAGTACGTGTAGGCGTGTGCACACATACTGCTCCACCATGCTGCTGAAATGCTGCCTCCTGCTAAGACTTTCCATATCAACTGGTGGTGCTGGTTGTTGTGGCGTACTAACAAAGCTTTTCCACATTTCGGCCATGCTAACCCTGCCTTCTGAGGTGCTGGTGGTGCCCCAGCTGCATTGGCGACCTCTTCCTCCTCCTCTGTCTTGTGCTTCCACTGTGGCCCCGCTCTCAGGTGGGAATGCCACCAGCAGCGCGTCTGCCAGCGTGCGCTGGTACTCGTGCATCTTAGGATCACGCTCCAGTGACGGAATTAAGGAAGGTACATTGTCCTTGTAACGGGGATCCAGCAGCGTGGCCACTCAGTAATCAGCACAAGTTAGAATGTCGGCAACTCGGCGGTCATTGCGGAGACACTGCAGCATGTAATCGCTCATGTGTGCCAGGCTGCCCAGAGGCAACGACAAGCTGTCCTCTGTGGGAGGTGTATCGTCTGTGTCCTCTGTATCCCCCTAGCCACGCACCAGTGATGGCCATGAGCTGGTTTGGGTGCCACCCTGATGTGAACACGGTTCCTCCTCCTCCATCTCCTCCTCCTCATCCTCCACCACATCATCCTCCAGAACTGTACCCTGGCTGGACAATTGTGTACCTTGCGTTTGTGGGTGCAGGAAACTATCCTCGGAGCCACTTGTGAATGATTGGCCGGAAACCCTATGAAATTATCCCTCTTCCTCCTCCTCCTCCTCGCGTGCCGCATCATCTTCCATCATCGCCAGAAGCGTTTTTTCAAGGAGGCATAGAAGTGGGATAGTAGCGCTGAGAACAGCGTTATCGGCACTGGCCATGTTGGTGGAGTACTCGAAACAGCGCAACAAGGAGTACAGGTCTCGCATGGAGGCCTAGTCATTAGTGGTGAAGTGGTGCTGTTCAAGCAGAGCGACTAACCCATGCGTGCTGCAATTGAAACTCCACTATCGCCTGCTGCTGCTCGCACAGTCTGGTTAGCATGTGCAAGGTGGAGTTCCACCTTGTGGGCACGTCACATATGAGGCGGTAAGCGGAAAGGCCGAAGTTACGCTGCAGCGATGACAGGCGAGCAGCAGCAGGGTGAGAACGCCGAAAGCGCCCACAGACGGCCCACACTTTCTGCAGCAGCTCTGACATATCGGGCTAATTTTTAAGGAACCTCTGCACCACCAAATTTAGCACATGCGCCAGGCAAGGGATGTGCATCAAACCGGCTAGTCCCAGAACTGCTACGAGATTTCGCCCATTATCGCACACCAGCAGGCCGGGCTTGAGGCTCACTGGCACCAACCACTCATCGGTCTCTTGTTATATGCCCGTCCACAGCTTCTGCGTGGTGTGAGGTTTGTCCCCCAAACAAATAAGTTTTAAAACTGTGCTGAAGTTGGTGGTAAGGGGTTACGCTGAACGGATGAGGAGCCGGTAGTGGATAAGGAAGCGGAGTAGGAGGAGGAAGCAACAGGAGGCAAACTGAAGTGCCCTGCAATACTCGGTGGTGGAAGGACATGCGCCAAACTGCTATCTGCCTCAGACACAGCCGCCAATGCATTTACCCAGTGTGCTGTTATGGAGATATAACGGCCCTGATCGTGCTTACTGGTCCACGTATCTGTAGTTAGGTGCACCTTGCCACAGATAGCGTTGCGCAGTGCACACCTGATTTTGTCCCCCACTTGGTTGTGCAGGGAAGGGATGGCTCGCCTGGAAAAGTAGTGGCATATTCGACGCTCTCCTCATTCTCCACAAATTTTGGATCTTGCCAAAATGTTTTTTTTTTTTTTATAACAGAATAGACCACCAGTATCTAACGCGTGTATTTCACACTGACAGATGCAGCCAAAGCTGCAAATTTAGTATTTTGCTCGAAATGTTTTTTTTTTTTAAATAGAATAGAACAACAGTATCTAACGTGTGTATTTCACACTGACAGATGCAGCAAAGGCTGCAAATTTAGTATTTTGCCCAAAATTGGTGTTTTTTTAAACTCAGAATATTATTGCAGTAAATCTAGCTTGCATGTCACACTAATAAATGCAGCATAGGCCCCAGATGTAGGGTATTGACCAAAATGGGTGTTTTTTTAAACCAAGAATATTATTGCAGTATTTCTTGCTTGTATGTCACACTAACAAATGCAGCATAGGCCCCAGATGTAGGATATTGCCAAAAATGGGTGTTTTTTTAAACCCTGAATATTATTGCTGTATTTTAAGCTTTTATCTCACACTGACAGATGCAGCCAAAGCTGCAAATTTAGTATTTTGCCCGAAATGGGTGTTTTTTTAATAATAGAATAGAACAACAGTATCTAACGCGTGTATTTCACACTGACAGATGCAGCAAAGGCTGCAAATTTAGTATTTTGCCCAAAATGGGTGTTTTTTTAAACCCAAAATATTATTGCAGTAAATCTAGCTTGCATGTCACACTAACAAATGCAGCATAGGCCCCAGATGTAGGGTATTGACCAAAATGGGTGTTTTTTTAATCCAAGAATATTATTGCAGTATTTCTTGCTTGTATGTCACACTAACAAATGCAGCATAGGCCCCAGATGTAGGATATTGCCAAAAATTGGTGTTTTTTTAAACCCAGAATATTATTGCAGTATTTTAAGCTTTTATCTCACATTGACAGATGCAGTCAAGGCTGCAAATTTAGTATTTTGCCCGAAATGGGTGTTTTTTTAATAACAGAATAGGACACCAGTATCTAACACGTGTATTTTACACTGACAGATGCAGCAAAGGCTGCAAATTTAGTATTTTGCCCAAAATGGTTGTTTTTTTTTAAACCGAGAATATTATAACAGTATTTCTAGCTTGTATGTCACACTAACAAATGCACAGTAGCAGCATCCTATCCCTACACTAATCAGAGCAGAGTGACGTGCAGCGCTACTTGACTCCAGTTTATATAGAGGCTGGGTCACATGCTGCACTTGCCAATCACAGCCATGCCAATCACCCCCCTGTCATTGATCACCCCCCTGTAAGGCTCCATTCAGACGTCCGCATGTGTTTTGTGGATCCGATCCATGTATCCATGGATCCGTAAAAAATCATGCGGATGTCTGAATGGAGCCTTACAGGGGGGGTGATCAGTGACAGGGGGGTGATCACCAAAAACCAAAAAAATCAATTTCCGCTAACTTATGCAAAAAATAAAAAATTTCTAGGAACTCGCCAGGCCCCTCATTGAATACCTTGGGGTGTCTTCTTTCCAAAGTGGGGTCACATGTGGGGTATTTATACTGCCCTGGCTTTTTAGGGGCCCGAAAGTGTGAGAAGAAGTCTGGGATCCAAATGTCTAAAAATGCCCTCCTAAAAGGAATTTGGGCCCCTTTGCGCATCTAGGCTGCAAAAAAGTGTCACACATCTGGTATCGCCGTACTCAGGAGAAGTTGGGGAATGTGTTTTGGGGTGTCATTTTACATATACCCATGCTGGGTGAGAAAAATATCTTGGTCAAATGCCAACTTTGTATAAAAAAATAGGAAAAGTTGTCTTTTGCCAAGATATTTCTCTCACCCAGCATGGTTATATGTAAAATGGCACCCCAAAACACATTCCCCAACTTCTCCTGAGTACGGCAATACCAGATGTGTGACACTTTTTTGCAGCCAAGGTGGGCAAAGGGGCGCATATTCCAAAGTGCACCTTTCGGATTTCACAGGCCATTTTTTACAGATTTTGATTGCAAGGTACTTCTTACACATTTGGGCCCCTAAATTGCCAGGGCAGTATAACTACGCCACAAGTGACCCCATTTTGGAAAGAAGACACCCCAAGGTATTCCGTGAGGGGCACGGCGAGTTCCTAGAATTTTTTATTTTTTGTCACAAGTTAGCGGAAAATGATGATTTTTCTTTTTTTTTCTTTTTTCCTTACAAAGTCTCATATTCCACTAACTTGCGACAAAAAATAAAAGTTTCTAGGAACTCGCCATGCCCCTCACGGAATACCTTAGGGTGTCTTCTTTCCAAAATGGGGTCACTTGTGGCGTAGTTATACTGCCCTGGCAATTTAGGGTCCCAAATGTGTGAGAAGAACTTTGCAATCAAAATGTGTAAAAAATTACCGGTGAAATCCAAAAGGTGCACTTTGGAATATGTGCCCCTTTGCCCACCTTGGCAGCAAAAAAGTGTCACACATCTGGTATCGCCGTACTCAGGAGAAGTTGGGGAATGTGTTTTGGGGTGTCATTTTACATATACCCATGCTGGATGAGAAAAATATCTTGGTCAAATGCCAACTTTGTATAAAAAAATGGGAAAAGTTGTCTTTTGTGATCGGCGGCCATTTTGTGTCTTGTGGTGCGCCAGCACAAGCTGCGACCAAGTGCATTTAACCCTCAATGGTGTGGTTGTTTTTTGGCTAAAGCCTACATCAGGGTGAAGCTGTCACACCAAGTGCATTTAACCAGCAATAGTCTGTTTATTTTTTGGCCATATACTACATCAGGGGCAAGCTGCGCCCGTCACCAAGTGCATTTAACCCTCAGTAGTGTGGTTGGTCAAGCTGTGACACCAAGTGCATTTAACCAGCAATAGTCTGTTCATTTTTTGGCCATATACTACATCAGGGGCAAGCTGCGCCTGTCACCAAGTGCATTTAACCCTCAGTAGTGTGGTTGGTCAAGCTGTCACACCAAGTGCATTTAACCAGCAATAGTCTGTTCATTTTTTGGCCATATACTACATCAGGGGCAAGCTGCGCCTGTCACCAAGTGCATTTAACCCTCAGTAGTGTGGTTGGTCAAGCTGTCACACCAAGTGCATTTAACCAGCAATAGTGTGGTTATTTTTTGGCCATATCCCAGTCTAATTCTGTCAGTAAATCCATACCGGTCACCCAGCGCCTAAATACTAGGCCTCAAATTTATATCCCGCTAAATCTGTCGTTACCGCTGTACTGTTGTGGCTGGGAAAGTTATTTAGTGTCCGTCAAAGCACATTTTTTGTTCTGGGTTGAAATAAAATTCCCAATTTAGCAATTTCATAATTTAGTGGTTTCTGCTATAACATACATAGTAACATAGTACATAAGGCCGAAAAAAGACATTTGTCCATCCAGTTCGGCCTGTCATCCTGCAAGTTGATCCTGCAAGTTGCTATATCAGAGCTTTTTGAAATCTATCCCTAAAAGGGTATATAATATTCAAGGTGCACATAGGGTCATTCAGAATAACTTCACACACACGCTACTGTGCATTTCCAAGTCTAATTCTGTCAGTAAATCTATACCGGTCACCCAGCGCCTAAATACTAGGCCTCAAATTTATATTCAGCTGAATTTGAATACAATACATTGGGCCAAATAATATTTTTGTTGTTGTGGTGAACGATAACAATGAGGAAAACATCTAGTAAGGGACGCGGACGTGGACATGGTCGTGGTGGTGTTAGTGGACCCTCTGGTGCTGGGAGAGGACGTGGCCGTTCTGCCACATCCACACGTCCTAGTGTACCAACTACCTCAGGTCCCAGAATTTACAGCGATATATGGTGGGGCCCAATGCCGTTCTAAGGATGGTAAGGCCTGAGCAGGTACAGGCATTAGTCAATTGGGTGGCCGACAGTGGATCCAGCACGTTCACATTATCTCCCACCCAGTCTTCTGCAGAAAGCGCACAGATGGCGCCTGAAAACCAACCCCATCAGTCTGTCACATCACCCCCATGCATACCAGGGAAACTGTCTCAGCCTCAAGTTATGCAGCAGTCTCTTATACTGTTTGAAGACTCCGCTGGCAGGGTTTCCCAAGGGCATCCACCTAGCCCTTCCCCAGCGGTGAAAGACATAGAATGCACTGACGCACAACCACTTATGTTTCCTGATGATGAGGACATGGGAATACCACCTCAGCATGTCTCTGATGATGACGAAACACAGGTGCCAACTGCTGCATCTTTCTGCAGTGTGCAGACTGAACAGGAGGTCAGGGATCAAGACTGGGTGGAAGACGATGCAGGGGACGATGAGGTCCTAGACCCCACATGGAATGAAGGTCGTGCCACTGACTTTCACAGTTCGGAGGAAGAGGCAGTGGTGAGACCGAGCCAACAGCGTAGCAAAAGAGGGAGCAGTGGGCAAAAGCAGAACACCCGCCGCCAAGAGACTCCGCCTGCTACTGACCGCCGCCATCTTGGACCGAGCACCCTAAAGGCAGCTTCAAGGAGTTCCCTGGCATGGCACTTCTTCAAACAATGTGCTGACGACAAGACCCGAGTGGTTTGCACGCTGTGCCATCAGAGCCTGAAGCGAGGCCTTAACGTTCTGAACCTTAGCACAACCTGCATGACCAGGCACCTGCATGCAAAGCATGAACTGCAGTGGAGTAAACACCTTAAAACCAAGGAAGTCACTCAGGCTCCCCCTGCTACCTCTTCTGCTGC
Source organism: Bufo gargarizans (assembly GCF_014858855.1). Classification (NCBI taxonomy): domain Eukaryota; kingdom Metazoa; phylum Chordata; class Amphibia; order Anura; family Bufonidae; genus Bufo; species Bufo gargarizans. The sequence goes on from NC_058088.1 coordinate 9,355,149, forward strand.
TGCCGCCTCGGCCTCTTCTGCTGCTGCCGCCTCGGCCTCTTCTGCTGCTGCCGCCTCGGCCTCTTCCTCCGCCTCTGGAGGAACGTTGGCAGCTGCCGCCCAGCAAACAGGGGATGTACTACCAACACCACCACCACCGCCGTCACCAAGCATCTCAACCATGTCACACGGCAGCGTTCAGCTCTCCATCTCACAAACATTTAAGAGAAAGCGTAAATTCCCACCTAGCCACCCTCGATCCCTGGCCCTGAATGCCAGCATTTCTAAACTACTGGCCTATGAAATGCTGTCATTTAGGCTGGTGGACACAAACAGCTTCAAACAGCTCATGTCGCTTGCTGTCCCACAGTATGTTGTTCCCAGCCGGCACTACTTCTCCAAGAGAGCCGTGCCTTCCCTGCACAACCAATCATCCAATAAAATCAAGTGTGCACTGCGCAACGCCATCTGTGGCAAGGTCCACCTAACCACAGATACGTGGACCAGTAAGCACGGCCAGGGACGCTATATCTCCCTAATTGCACACTGGGTAAATGTAGTGGCAGCTGGGCCCCAGGTGGAGAGCTGTTTGGCGCACGTCCTTCCGCCGCCAAGGATCACAGGGCAACATTCTTTGCCTCCTGTTGCCACCTCCTCCTACTCGACTTCCTTCTCCTCTTCTTCCACCTGCTCATCTAGTCAGCCACACACCTTCACCACCAACTTCAGCACAGCCCGGGGTAAACGTCAGCAGGCCATTCTGAAACTCATATGTTTGGGGGACAGGCCCCACACCGCACAGGAGTTGTGGCGGGGTATAGAACAACAGACCGACGAGTGGTTGCTGCCGGTGAGCCTCAAGCCCGGCCTGGTGGTGTGTGATAATGGGCGAAATCTCGTTGCAGCTCTGGGACTAGCCAGTTTGACGCACATCCCTTGCTTGGCGCATGTGCTGAATTTGGTGGTGCAGAAGTTCATTCACAACTACCCCGACATGTCAGAGCTGCTGCATAAAGTGCGGGCCGTCTGTTCGCGCTTTCGGCGTTCACATCCTGCTGCTGCTCGCCTGTCTGCGCTACAGCGTAACTTCGGCCTTCCCGCTCACCACCTCATATGCGACGTGCCCACCAGGTGGAACTCCACCTTGCACATGCTGGACAGACTGTGCGAGCAGCAGCAGGCCATAGTGGAGTTTCAGCTGCAGCACGCACGGGTCAGTCGCACTACAGAACAGCACCACTTCACCACCAATGACTGGGCCTCTATGCGAGACCTGTGTGCCCTGTTGCGCTGTTTCGAGTACTCCACCAACATGGCCAGTGGCGATGACGCCGTTATCAGCGTTACAATACCACTTCTATGTCTCCTTGAGAAAACACTTAGGGCGATGATGGAAGAGGAGGTGGCCCAGGAGGAGGAGGAGGAGGAAGAGGGGTCATTTTTAGCACTTTCAGGCCAGTCTCTTCGAAGTGACTCAGAGGGAGGTTTTTGGCAACAGCAGAGGCCAGGTACAAATGTGGCCAGCCAGGGCCCACTACTGGAGGACGAGGAGGACGAGGATGAGGAGGAGGTGGAGGAGGATGAGGATGAAGCATGGTCACAGCGGGGTGGCACCCAACGCAGCTCGGGTCCATCACTGGTGCGTGGCTGGGGGGAAAAGCAGGACGATGACGATACGCCTCCCACAGAGGACAGCTTGTCCTTACCCCTGGGCAGCCTGGCACACATGAGCGACTACATGCTGCAGTGCCTGCGCAACGACAGCAGAGTTGCCCACATTTTAACGTGTGCGGACTACTGGGTTGCCACCTTGCTGGATCCACGCTACAAAGACAATGTGCCCACCTTACTTCCTGCACTGGAGCGTGATAGGAAGATGCGCGAGTACAAGCGCACGTTGGTAGACGCGCTACTGAGAGAATTCCCAAATGTCACAGGGGAACAAGTGGAAGCCCAAGGCCAAGGCAGAGGAGGAGCAAGAGGTCGCCAAGGCAGCTGTGTCACGGCCAGCTCCTCTGAGGGCAGGGTTAGCATGGCAGAGATGTGGAAAAGTTTTGTCAACACGCCACAGCTAACTGCACCACCACCTGATACGCAACGTGTTAGCAGGAGGCAACATTTCACTAACATGGTGGAACAGTACGTGTGCACACCCCTCCACGTACTGACTGATGGTTCGGCCCCATTCAACTACTGGGTCTCTAAATTGTCCACGTGTCCAGAGCTAGCCTTTTATGCCTTGGAGGTGCTGGCCTGTTTGGCGGCCAGCGTTTTGTCTGAACGTGTATTCAGCACGGCAGGGGGTGTCATTACAGACAAACGCAGCCGTCTGTCTACAGCCAATGTGGACAAGCTGACGTTCATAAATATGAACCAGGCATGGATCCCACAGGATCTGTCCGTCCCTTGTCCAGATTAGACATTAACTACCTCCCCTTAACCATATATTATTGTACTCCAGGGCACTTCCTCATTCAATCCTATTTTTATTTTCATTTTACCATTATATTGCGAGGCTACCCAAATTTGAATGAACCTCTCCTCTGTCTGGGTGCCGGGGCCTAAATATATGCCAATAGACTGTTCCAATGTTGGGTGACGTGAAGCCTGATTCTCTGCTATGACATGCAGACTAATTCTCTGCTGACATGAAGCCAGATTCTCTGTTACGGGACCTCTCTCCTCTGCCTGGGTGCTGGGCCTAAATATATGCCAATGGACTGTTGCACTGGTGGCTGATGTGAAGCCTGATTGTCTGTTACGGGACCTCTCTCCTCTGCCTGGGTGCTGGGCCTAAATATCTGACAATGGACTGTTGCATTGGTGGCTGACGTGAAGCCTGATTCTCTGCTATGATATGAAGACTGATTCTCTGCTGACATGAAGCCAGATTGTCTGTTACGGGACCTCTCTCCTCTGCCTGGGTGCTGGGCCTAAATTTATGACAATGGACTGTTGCAGTGGTGGCTGACGTGAAGCCTGATTCTCTGCTATGACATGCAGACTGATTCTCTGCTGACATGAAGCCAGATTCTCTGTTACGGGACCTCTCTCCTCTGCCTGGGTGCTGGGCCTAAATATATGCCAATGGACTGTTGCACTGGTGGCTGACGTGAAGCCTGATTGTCTGTTACGGGACCTCTCTCCTCTGCCTGGGTGCTGGGCCTAAATATCTGACAATGGACTGTTGCATTGGTGGCTGACGTGAAGCCTGATTCTCTGCTATGATATGAAGACTGATTCTCTGCTGACATGAAGTCAGATTGTCTGTTACGGGACCTCTCTCCTCTGCCTGGGTGCTGGGCCTAAATTTATGAAAATGGACTCTTACAGTGGTGGGTGACGTGAAGCCTGACTCTCTGCTATGATATGAAGACTGATTCTCTGCTGACATGAATCCAGATTGTCTGTTACGGGACCTCTCTCCTCTGCCTGGGTGCTGGGCCTAAATATCTGACAATGGACTGTTGCATTGGTGGCTGACGTGAAGCCTGATTCTCTTCTATGACATGCAGACTAATTCTCTGCTGACATGAGGCCAGATTCTCTGTTACGGGACCTCTCTCCTCTGCCTGGGTGCCGGGGCCTAAATATCTGAGAATGGACTGTTCCAGTGGTGGGTGACGTGAAGCCAGATTCTCTGCTATGGGACCTCTCTCCAATTGATTTTGGTTAATTTTTATTTATTAAATTTTTATTTTAATTCATTTCCCTTTCCACATTTGTTTGCAGGGGATTTACCTACATGTTGCTGCCTTTTGCAGCCCTCTAGCCCTTTCCTGGGCTGTTTTACAGCCTTTTTAGTACCAAAAAGTTTGGGTCCCCATTGACTTCAATGGGGTTCGGGTTCGGGACAAAGTTCGGATCGGGTTCGGATCCCGAACCCGAACATTTCCGGGAAGTTCGGCCGAACTTCTCGAACCCGAACATCCAGGTGTTCGCTCAACTCTAGTCATCACATGTTCCATCACATGATCTTTTACCATGGTGATGGATCATGTGATGGATCATGCGATGACCGGAGTTACGTCACCACAGGTCCTGTTCCTGCAATGAATGCTCACCACAGGTCCTGTTCAATTTTACTATGCATTCTGTATTCAGAATGCTATTATTTTCCCTTATAGCCATGTTATAAGGGAAAATAATACAATCTACAGAACACGATCCCAGACCTGAACTTCTGTGAAAAAGTTCGGGTTTGGGTACCAAACATGAAGGATTTTTCTCACGCAAGTGCAAAACGCATTACAATGTTTTGCACTCGCGCGGAAAAATCGCGGGTGTTCCCGCAACGCACCCGCTCATTTTCCCGCAACGCCCGTCTGAAAGAGGCCTAAGGGCCCTTGCACACAACCGTATGCCCTCCGAGGCATACGGTCCGTGAGCAGGCCAGATGTCCCGGAGCAGTATTGATCGTGCGCATGGGGTCACACAGCATCATAGATTACAATGATGCTGTGCACGTGTATTGTCCTGCACTCATATGAGTTTATGAGTTTTGGCTCACAATCACTGATGGAAATCACCAAAACACTGATGTGTGAATAAGGCATAAGATGTTAACACAATACTGAAATTATATGATTATGTGGAAAACACAGGTCTCACAGGCACGCTATCAGTGTATTAAGCCTCTTGTACACAAACAATTTGGATTAGGTCTGGATGCGTTCAGGGTGCGTTCAGGAAAACAATTTCACAAGCAAGTTTAGTCAGTTTTATCTGCGATTGCGTTCAGGTGTTCAGTTTTTCTCGCGCAGGTGCACTGCTTATTGATCCTTTTTTCACGCGCATGATAAAAAACTGAATGTTTACAAACAACATCTCTTAGCAACCATCAGTGAAAAACGCATCGCATCCGCACTTGCTATGGGGCCAGGGCTGTGTGAAAAATGCAGAATATAGAACATGCTGCGATTTTCACACAACGCACAAGTGATGCGTGAAAAACAACGCTCATAACACAGACCCATTGAAATGAATGGGTCCGGATTCAGTGCGGGCACAATGCGTTTGCATCACGCATTGCTCCCGTGCGGAAAACTCGCTCATCTGTAAGAGGCCTTACACTGCTAATACACTGACAGTCAATAAATTACACACAGTGTATGTCCCACAGTGGGACAAAAATTTTAAGTAAAAAAAGTTAAAATAAAAAAGCGCCCTTTCTACTCATCAAGTACAGTACAGTAAATACAGTAAAAAAATTAAATTTTAAAAATAAAATAAAAATAGACATATTAGGTATTAAAGTGAATAGATGACCGCAGCACTCACAGTCTTCAAAAATGTTAAGGTTTATTCACCAACTATGCAATGTTTCAACTACACAGAGTCTTTCTCAAGCATGCTTGAGAAAGGCTCTGCATGGTCGAAACGTTGCATAGTTGGTGAATAAACCTTCACATTTCTGAAGACTGTGAGTGCTGTGGTCATCTATTCACTTCATAGTTTGGCAGGAGCCTGTCAGGCTTGGGGTCAACACCGTTGACACCGCCACCATAGGAAACAATCTTGGTGAAGACTTGTGAGTAGTGCTGTCTCCCTTACTATTATAAACCCATATTAGGAATTGTCGCATCCGTAATGACTAGCTCTATAGAAATATCACATGATATACCCAGTCAGATGAACGCTGTAAAAAAAAAATATTAACTGCACCAAAATAGCCATTTTTTGGTCACTTGACCAAAAGTGTAGTAGGAAGCGATCAAAAAGTACAATGTACCCCACAATGGTACAAATGAAAATATCACCTTATACCTCAGAAAATGAGCCCCTACACAGGACGATTAACACAAAAATAAAAAAATATAGCTCTCAGAAAATGGCAACACATTAACCTTTTTTAAATGCTTTTATTGTATAAGATTGCAAACAAAAATTTAAAAATAGATATATTAGGTATCGCTGCATCCGTAATGACCTGCTCTTTAAAAATATCTAATGGTCTATGCCTTCAGGTGAATTATGTAAAAAATAAAATTTAACTGTGTCAAAAAGGCTATTTTTTGTCACCTTGCATTAGCGTCAAATAGCGAGCAGTCAAACAGTACTATGTACCCCAAAATGGTACCAATGAAAACGTCAACTCATCCCACAAAAAATGAGCCCCACACAAGACAATCGGCAAAAAATGATATAATATGGCTCTCAGAAAATAGTGACACATAAACAGGATTTTTTTTTTTTAATCTTTTGTGTAAAAGTAGTAAACAATAAAAAAAATTATAAAATTGGTATCTTTGTAATTGTGACCAGCAGCATAAAGATAATGTGTCATTTTTCCCACATGGTGTTTGCCACAATTACATATCCTAAAAAGCAATGGCAGAGTTGCCACCTTATCTTTATCCTGCTTCCCAAAAAGCTAAATAAAAAGTGATCAAAAAGTTGTATGAACCCAAAATAGAAGCAATGATAAACTCCATTGAGAGAAAAATAAAATGTATTGCTGTCCGAAAATGGCTGTTCTCTAGAGGCTGATCAATAGCAATATGGCACCCATAAACCATTCCACCAAAATCTGCCCTCCAAAAACCATATGGCACTCCTTCTCTTCTAATCCGTGTCATGTGCCCAAACAGCATTTACAACTACGTATGGGGTCCTTTGTGGTCCTTTTACTCCTGTTACCCCTTGTGAAAATAAAAAGTAGGGAGCTTATGCAACATTTTATTGGAAGAAATTAAAATATACATTTTCACAGCCAAGTGTTTCTAAATTCTATTAAAATTGGCCAGTACACCCCTCAATAAATTCCTTGAGGGGTAGTTTTTAAAATGGGTGGATTCTACTGTATGGGTATATAGTGTGCCTTCAAATGTAACATGGTGCCCAAAAACCTTTCCAGCAAAATCTGCCCTCCAAAAACCATATGGCACTCCTGCCGTGTGCCAATACAGCAATTAATGAAAACATAAGGGGTGCTTTTGTAAACTGCAGAATCAGGGTAATAAATATTGAGGTTTGTTTGGCTGTTAACCCTTTCTGCCTTACAGGGAAAAATTTTTAACATGCAAAATCAGGGAAAAAAAGTGAAATTTTGAAATTTCACCTCCATTTAATTGAATTCTTATGAAATATATAAGGGGTAAACAACAATTATAAAATCAGTTTTGAATAACTTGAGGGGTATAGTTTATAAAATAGGGTTATATATGGGTGGTTTCTACTAGGTAAGCCCCACAAAGTGACTTCAAAACTCAATTGGTTCTTTAAAAAAGTGGATTTTGGAAACTACCTAAAAATTAGAAAATTTGCTTCTAAAAATCTAAGCCTTCTAACGTCCTAAAAAATAAAATGATATTCACAAAATGATGCAAACATAAAGTATACAGATGGGAAATGTTAATTAATAACTACTTTATGAGGTATCACTATCTGTCTTAAAAGCAGAGAAATAAAAATTTTGAAAATAGCAAATTTTTCTACATTTTTTGTAAATTTTAGATTTTTCTTATAAATAAAGGTAAAACATATCCACTCAAATTTAACTTTAACATAAAGTACACTGTTTCATGAGACAACAATCTCAGAAGCGCTAGGATATGTAAAAGCGTTTTTACTACAAAAAGTGACACTCGTCAGATTTGGAAAAATAGGCTCTGTCAGGAAGCTGAAAAATGGCTGTCCTGAGTGGGTTAAAGGGGTTGTCCAAAATGTTTATGTTAATGGCTTATCCTCATGATAAGTCACTAAAACCTGATTAGTAAAGGTACAACTTCTGGTGCCCCCACCAACCAGCTGTTTGATGAGACCACAGTAATATTGAATTTCAGGAAAAATGAGATTCGCCACAAATCCAAATTTCTTGGCACTTTGTGGTTACAAATCCATTTTTCATGAAAAGGCGGTAAAAAAAACCATACTCACTTTATCCATTTGATCACAGAGAGAATGTAGTGATGTCATCAAGTCAGCGTGCCTGAGATTTGGCGGGTTTTGTTCAATTAAGATGGCTGCAACAGCCTCTCCGAGATCAAATGGATGAGGTGAGTATGTACATAAAAAACCCTGATTAACGCCTGAAAGGCCTCATTGTGACTCTCAGATGTCGTGATCAGCGTTAAACGTAGCATCAGAGGGGTTCAATGATGGGGGAGGTGCAATCAGAGACAGCAGGTGTGTGGCATCAGGCGGGTGGCAGCATCAGAATAGTGGTTGAAGCAGGTGGCCAAAAGAAACTGAGTCTCTTTTCACAAAATTTGGGTGTGGCACCTAGAATGATCTAGTCTGATGCATCAGGCACTGGCATGTGGAAATCTTCGCTTATCCACGCCCGATTCATCTTCACAAAAGTCAGTCTTTCCACATTTTCGGTGGAAAGGCGAGTTCTCCTTGGGGTAACTATGCCCCCAGCCGCAATAAACACCATTCTTGCAGCCAACCCATCAACAGCTGCCCTCCGGCTCCAGCCTCAGGGATCGCCTAGATCGGCAGGTGTCTGACTACATTGGGTTAACGGCCGATGTGGACGCTTTGAGAAGCAAGGAATCCCTGGACTACTGGGTGTGCAGGCTTGACCTGTGGCCAGAGCTGGCACAATTTACCATGGAACTCTTGGCTTGCCACTCTTCGTGTGTACTGTCCGAAAAGACGTTCAGCGCAGCAGGGGGGATCGTGATCGATAAGCGCACTCGCCTAGCTCACGGTGGTGTGGACTACCTCACATTTCTAAAAATGAATGAGGCATGGATCTCAGAAGAATTCAACACCTGTGACAACCACGTTTAATTGAATTTCCTCATTCCAGCCCACACAAATCCGCCACCAGCCAGAACACATAATGGTCCCTGTCTTATGTAAATACAGTGGCATAAAAGGCCTTTTCTGTCCAGTGAATGCCTAATGTTTGGGACCTCGGAAGAATTCAACACCTGTGATGACCACGTGTTATCGAATTTCAACTATTATCATTTTTTATTTTTCAAGAGGTTGGATTTTTAATCCAATTTTATATTTTTTGTTCTTTTAAACATATGTATTGGATATGTATTTGTACTGGCCTGCAGTAAAATTGATGTCCAATGACCGTCTAATATACCTCCAGTTCCAGCCACATAATCACTTGATGTTTTCTGTACGGTGAATGAATAATTTTTGAGGCCTGTAGTCCACTAGCCTGCAGTAAAATTGATATCCATTGACCGTCTAATATAACTTCAGCCACATAATCACTTGATCTTTTTTGTACGGTGAATGCATAATTTTTGGGGCCTGTAATCTAACTGGCCAACAGTAAAAGTGTTATAAGGTGACCGCCCAATGTACCTCCAGCCACATTATCAATTGTTCTTGTCTGTACGGTGAATGAATAATTTTTGGGGCCTGTAGTCCACTGGCCTGCAGAAAAATTTAAATTTATTGACCGTCTTGTATACCTCCAGCCACATAATCACTTGATCTTTTATGTATGGTGAATACATAATTTTTGGGACCTGTAATCTAACTGGCCAACAGTAAAATTGTTATACGGTGACTGTCTAATATACCTCCAGCCACATAATCACTTGATCTTTTCTGTACGGTGAATGCCTAATTGTTGGGGCCTTGGAGGAATTCAACACCTGTGACGACCACATGTTATCGAATTTCATCTATTATCATTTGGGGTTTATTCAAGAGGGGGGATTTCGTTAGACATGTTTTTAATCAAATTTTTTATTTTTAGTTCATTTAAACATATGTATTTGACATTTATTTGTACTGGCCTGCAGTAAAATTGATATCCAATGACCGTCTAATATACCTCCAGCCACATAATCACTTGATCTTTTCTGTACGGTGAAGGCCTAATTGTTGGGGCCTTGGAGGAATTCAACACCTGTGACGACCACATGTTATCGAATTTCATCTATTATCATTTGGGGTTTATTCAAGAGGGGGGATTTCGTTAGACATGTTTTTAATCCAATTTTTTATTTTTAGTTCATTTAAACATATGTATTTGACATTTATTTGCACTGGCCTGCAGTAAAATTGATATCCAATGACCGTCTAATATACCTCCAGCCACATAATCACTTGTTCTTTTCTGTACATTGAATGATTAATTTTTGGGGCCTGTACTCCACTGGCCTGAAGTAAAATTGTTATCCAATGACCGTCTAAAATACCTCCAGCCACATAATCACTTGATGTTTTCTGTCCGGTGAATGCCTAATGTTTAGGGCCTGCACTCCCATAGGGCCTAAAATACATTTTTCTAGGCTCCAGCAGGCCACATTTTTGATAGTTTCCCTTTAAGACACATAAAAATGGCCCCTGATTAAAATACATACTTTTTGTGGGAATTTTTGCCATTGATCCCCCTCTGGTATATCACTGTCCATGTTGTGGGATGATTTGTGCACTTCTTGTAAGTATTTGGTGGCTGCAATAATGACCTGAAGGTTTAATAAAGGTGTAATAGAATAGCCCCTATTACCCAAGCTCTACACTGTGCAATTGGTCCCTGCTCTCTCCCTATAGTGGAAAATGCCTCCCTATTAGATAGCTACACTGTTAATAATCTTTCCTTGAACTGCTCAAAATTATTTTTTGGTGAATAAAGTCTCTCCCTCACTAAGTTCACTGTAAAATGGCGGAGACAGGTCAGGAGGAGATTTTTTGTAGGGCTGTGACATCACAGGGGCTGGCTATCTGCTGATTGACTGGCTGCACGGCATAATGGGTGATCCCTCATTCCCCTTACTTCCTCTTTCTAACATGTGCAGCAGCCATTTTAGAAAAAACATGATTCGTTACCACGAAGCGCGAAGAAATTCGACTTTGGGATTTGCTCATCTCTACTCACAGCTTACCAAGTACAGCGCCGTACATTGTATAGTGGTTGTGTTCGGTATTGCAGCTCAGGTCCATTCACTTGAAAAGAACTGAGCTATGCCTAAGCCATGTGACTGATGAACATGACATAAAAGAAACAGCTATGTTTTCTATTCCATTGCAACCCCTTTAAGAGAGAAATTACAAAAAGTTAAACCAGCTTTTCTTGAGTTGTGCAGCCTTTGTGATAACTGATGAAATCATGTTTGGATGAATTTGCCTCCAGAGTCCCAATTCCCTTTGAGAGTCTTTTTAATATAAATATGTAGATGGGAGATGGATTTTAGTGCCGATCTTGGCACTGGCAGAGCAGGTAACACTTTATTATCCATATAGCACATTGTTAGGTAGGTACCATAGTATAATATCTTATTGCACCATAATCACTGTTTCTTGTGAACATACTTCTCTACGACTGTCTGACTTGAACCTCAAAAAGTTTATTTTTGTGATTTTATTTATTTATTTTATTTTGGAATTGGATGCTTATGCTTACAGAAATATAGTGGTAAAAACTAACAAGGCTCCCAAAATTCATAGAGACCGACAGTAACATATGATTTGTCCCACCATTTTTTTTGTTGTACTTTGCAAGCGAAAAATACACCTGACAGCTGAAAAATGGGTAAAAAATACAGTTAAATTTAACCCTCTCATCCTCCTCAACCCATTCCTTTCAATGTACGTGTTCTGCAATACTGTTTCAGCTGTATTTACATGGCATTTTGTGTGTTTATTTTCTGCAACGTCTGATGTGATTCTTTATTGTTTTTGTGCAAATGACTAAATAAAAAATGACTGAATAACTTTTTTTGCAAAAACGTTATTAGGACTGCAGCATAAATAACAGGTGTGTGTACAGCCTAATGTCCCCTGTAATGGGAACTGAGCAGGAGCTGGTACATAGTGTGCTCCTGCTAAGTAAGGTTTATCTCATCTCTTTTCTTCTAATTAGAGGCTACGTGCACCATTGCAAACAACCTTCTTTATTGATTTAATGCCTCTAAAATAAAAAATAAAGCCACTTTGTAATAGATTTTAATTTATTTTTTGCCTACCTATAAGGCTTCATGGTAACATAGAATAAACAAATCCTGTATAGTCTAAGGCCTAACGCACACTGCTGTTAGAATGTTGCAGTCCGCAAAATACGGATGACGTCCATGTGACCTCTGCATTGCATCCAGTTCTGTTTTCTTGACCCCTTGACTTCTATGGATCAGTGGTCCACATTTTGAGGACATCTATAGGTTTGCAGAACAGACATTCACATGTCATCATCCATGTGCTTTCCACATTCATATGTCCATTCCGCAAAGAGATAGAATATGTCAAGTGTCAAGTCAATGGGTCCGAAAAACCCCCCCAAAAACGTATGCGACACGGATGTCACGTGGACGTCATCTCTATTTTACAGATACGGGTTTTGCAGACCCCAGAGTGCATACGGTGGTGTCCATGAGGCCTAATCCTGCAGAGTCCTGCTTCCTTTCATGTGTCCCAAAATTTATACTGTACATTTGGTCGCTTAGCAAGAAGTAAAGGACAGAGAGAAGAGGGTATGGCTGCAGAATCAGACTGCACGGGGTTTGTTTGCTGTCATGGACAAACCAAGGTCTTCATAGGGGATTTAGAAACAAAATGTAGGTACGGACACACAGTCAGGTTTCCTGATGCAGTTCTAGGGCTCGTTTACACCACGACGTTGGTGTCCCGTTCCTGTATTGCGGACCGCATTTGCGGATCTGCAATACACGGGCACCGTTCCATTGTCATTCTGCATCACGGATGTGGACCCATTCATTTCAATGGGTCCGCAAATCCGGAGATGCGGAACGGAAGCACGGAACGGAACACTACGGAAGCACTACGGAGTGCTTTCTGGGGTTCCGTTCCGTGCCTCCGCGCCGCAAAAAGATAAACACACGCTCTATCTTTTTGCGAAACGGAGGGATCACGGACCCATTCAAGTGAATGGGTCTGCGATCCCCAATGCGCCTGTCCCACGGAAGGTGCCCGTGCATTACGGTCCGCAATTTGCGGTTCACAACACAGGCACGGGTCACCAAAGGTTGTGTGAACGAGCCCTTAGATATCAAAATCTGATGTGGGTTATAAAAGGAGAGACAGTATAAGGCCTCTTGCACACAAACGTTTTTTTTCTGTTTCCGTTCCGTTTTTTGTGTTCGGTACACGGACCGTATACGGAACCATTCATTTCAATGGATCCGCAAAAAAAACAAAAAACGGAAGGTACTCCGTATGCTTTCCGTTCAAAGGTAGAACATGTCCTATTACTGTCCGCATAACAGACAGGGGCCAGCTTTTCCGTTCCGCAAAAAACGGAATGCACACGGACGTCATCCGTATTTATTGCAGATCCATTTTTTGCGGACCGCAAAATGCTGAAAAAGTCATTTGATCGTGTGCAAAAGGCCTAAAGGACAGATATGGCTTCTCCTCTTTTAATTCAATTCTGGTTCTGGCTTCCAAAACTACTTGCAGAAACCTGACCGTGTGACCGTAACCCTTAGCAAACTTTAAGATATGATCTACTGCAAAGTCACTTCATTTGTCATTTTAAACGGATGAGGACAATAATAAAATAACGGTTGCATAAAAAAAAGAAAAAGATGGTTTGTGCTGAAAATCTGATATGTGAACAGACATATTCAAATCAATGGGCACATGTGCGGTCTGCAGAAAATGCAGACAGCAGACGTCAGTTAAAAACAGAAATGTGAATGAGGCCATACTGAAATTTTTATAGATTGATCTCTACAAAGATCCGTCAAAATACAGTCCAGATGTAGGCCTCATGCACACGACCGTTGTTTCATTCCGTGTCCGTTGTTCCGTTTTTCGTGATTTTCTGCGGACCCATTGACTTTTAATGGGTCCATTGAAAACTCGGCTAATGCACCGTTCGTCATCCGCTTCCGTGATCCGTGGTTCCAGTTCGACAAAAAAAATATAACCTGTCCTATTTTTTTCACGGAAAACGGTTCGCCGGACCCATTCAAGTCTTGACAAATTTCCTTTAAGGGCTCATGAAGACAAACTTATGTTTTGTCCCAGTTCGATCCCATTTACTTCAATGAGGTTGCAAAAGATGCAGGCAGCACACCGTGTACTGTCCACATCTGTAGGTCTGTTCCGCAGCCCTGCAAGAATATAGAACATGTCCTATTCTTGTCCACATGACGGACAAGGATAGGACTGTTCTGTTATGGGCCGGATGTTTCATTCCACAAAATGCAGAATGCACATGGTCAGTATCTGTGTTTTGCGTATCCGCAAAACAGCCAACTGTGCGCATGAGCACTGAAAGTAATCAAAAAACATACACACTCTAAAATAGTATCAATAAAAACTACGGAATGCCAAAAACTGCAATGTCCTAAATAAGCTCATACGCTCAGGTAATAGCGGGTCAGAAACCAGATGGACTCACCACTACCAGAACAGGATATATGAGGTGACATGGTCACCTTTTGCAGCTCAACATTTAAAGATATAGTCCAAAAGTGTATCTTTCTTCAGCTTCTTGTCAGCGTCTCCAGCACAGATGTCCTACATAAGGATGAGTGAACTTCTGTTTTCAAGTTCGGCGTAGAAGGTTCGGGTTCGGGTTACCCAATTCTGTTATGAATTCTTAGGTAAGGCCCCTTTCACACGGGCGTTGCGGATTGGGGCCGGATGCGTTCAGGGAAAATGGTGCGATTTTGACACTATAACAAGTCAGTTTTTACTGCGATTGCATTCCGTGTTTGCGTTGTTTCCGTGCGGGTGCAAAACATTGTAATGCGTTTTGCACGCGCGTGAGAAAAATTGGCATGTTTGGTACCCAGACCCGAACCCCGACATCTTCACAGAAGTTCGGTTTTGGGTTAGGTATTGTGTAGATTTTATTATTTTCCCTTATAACATGGTTATAAGGGAAAATAATAGCATTCTTAATACAGAATGCATAGTACAATAGCGCTGGAGGGGTTAAAAAAAATAAAAAAGAATTTAACTCACCTTAATCCACTTGATCGCGCAGCCCGGCTTCTCTTCTGTCTTCTTCTTTGAGGAATAGGACCTTTGATGACGTCACTGCGCTCATCACATGGTCCATCACATCATATTTTACCATGGTGATGGATCATGTGACGGACCATGTGATGAGCGCAGTGACATCCTCAAAGGTCCTTTTCCTGTGCACAGCAAAGAAGAAGACAGAAGAGAAGTCGGGCTGCGCGATCAAATGGATTAAGGTGAGTTTAATTATTATTTTTTAACCCCTCCAGCCCTATTGTACTATGCATTCTGTATTAAGAATACTATTATTTTCCCTTATAACCATGTTATAAGGGAAAATAATAATGATCTGGTCCCCATCCCAATCGTCTCCTAGCAACCGTGCGTGAAAATCGCACTGCATCCGCACTTGCTTGCGGATGCTTGCGTTTTTCACGCAACCCCATTCACTTCTATGGGGCCTGCGTTGCGTGAAAACTGCAGAATATAAAACATGCTGCGATTTTCACGCAACGCACAAGTGATGTGTGAAAATCACCGCTCGTGTGCACAGCCCCATAGAAATAAATGGGTCCGGATTCAGTGCGGGTGCAATGCGTTCACGTCACGCATTGCACCCGCGCGGAAAACTCGCTGGGGTGAAAGGGGCCTAACCCGAACCTTGTACGCCGAACTTTAAAACAGAAGTTCACTCATTCCTTGTCCTAGACTTCCACACATTGAGCATGGAGCAAACAAGTCAGGTAGCAGAGGTTCTGAAGTAAAGGAGGCAAAGGACAAATAGTTTTTTATGATATAATGTTTTTTAATGCTGCTTTTGTGAGTATGGAGAATAAATCCTGTGTCTTTAAACCCTGACTAATTTGCTCCATGCTCAATGTGTGGAAGTCTAGGACATCTGCGCTGGAGGAGCTGACAAGAAGCTGAAGATAGGAATACTTCTGGAGAGTATTATTGAATGTAGGACTGCAAAAGGGGACTGTGTCCCCTCATATATCCTGTTCAGTAGGGATGAGTCCATGTGGTTTCTGCCCCGCTATTTGCTGAGCGTATGAGGTTATTTGGGACATTCAAGTTTTTTTATTCTAATGTGAACTGGGGTTGATTGGATCAAATCTTTTTATCCCATTGTAAGTCAATTTCAGACTTTGCAGATTTTTGCCCGCTACCATTTGTCTGTTTTCACACTACCTATATAAAGGCTATAGCGGTCAGTTATGTTATGGCGATGAAAAAATAATAAATGTTTTCTTTTTTTTCAGTATGTGGTATCGCCTCAATCATAATGACCTGGAAAATGAAGGTAAAAGGTTATTTTTTACTGCAAAGGGAATGCCATAAAAACAAAACCCATAAAACATTGGAGGAATTGTGGTTTTATTTTTTTAAATTCGACCACATTTGGACTTCATTCCAGCTTTCTTTTACATAATAGCATAATAGCAATAGTATAAATTATGTCTGTGGAGGTTCCAAACCTGGTTTTGGCTGACCATCACTAATGGGAAAAGACTGACGTGTGAATGAGGCTTTAGCCCTAACACAGGGCAGTTTCTGTAGAATATAGAGGTTGGAAACCAGATTGTAACTGGTCTCGAAGAGAGCTAACAGAGAGGTATTGGATGAGGAGAGAGTAGACCAGGCACTCCAAACGTTTAGAAGGGGTGATTAGAGACAGATCTGTAGTTAGTTGCACTGGATGGATCAAGAGAAGCTTTTCAATAATGGGGTTATGACTGAATGTTTGAAAGTGCAGGTGAAGATAGCATAAGAGAGAGGTTGAAGATTTTAGTTAAATAATAACAACTAAGGAAAAACATTGGAGGAGGTGTGAGAGAAGAGGGTCAGAGGTGCATGTGGTAGGGCAAGAAGAAGACAGGAGCCTGGAGACTTCTTCTTCTGTGACTGTTTCAAATGTAGAAAGTGAACCAGGGGAGGTGCAGTAGGGAAAGGGGATCAATGACACTTAGTGACTGGAAGACGATTTCATGTCGGATGTTTTCAATTTTCTCTTTGAATAGATGTCCAGATCTTCAGCATAAAGGTCTGTGGTAGGCGCCCATTGAAAATGGACTGAAAAGTGTCAATGTTTTTTCCCCCCCCAATTTTTGAACAGTGAGTAGATCAGAATTGTGAAATCAGGCTGTTTAGCAAGGTGAATGGCAGAGTTATAAGTCTCAGCATAGGTTTTTATAGAAGGAAATCTTCTGATGTATGAGTTTTTCTTCATAGACGCTCAGCACTAATGGAGCATCACTGGAGACAACAAGTTTGAGATGTGTGCCAAGGTTGCTTTCTTCTATGTGTGGACAGTATGAGTATAGAGGGAGCTACTTCATCCAGGGTGCTTAAGAGGGTGTCATATAGTCTTTTGTAGCCAGCTCATGACAGGAGAGGGAAAACATTGAGGACAATGATAACTGTCGAGTGTCTATAAATGTATGATGGTCAGTTGCATGTACATTGATGGAGAAGTAGTGTGCTGACATGAATGAGAATTGTTGATGGTGAATGAGAGAAGGTTGTGGTAAGATAGCAGGAGAGGAGAGTTATTAAAGAGACAGACCGGGTAGCACTGGAAGAAGACCAAGTTGAGTGTCTTTATGCATCTGAGAGTTAGAAAGTTGTGAAAGGCAAAGAGTTTGGAGACAGAAGTTGGCAGGGAAATAAGGAGATATAGGTGTTTATGGGGATGCTAAAGTTGCCCAAAATGAGAGTTGGTGACTCAGGGGACAGGTTATGTGGAAGCCTTGCAGCAAAGTGATCCATGAACTGGGTGGTAAGTAAATAACTGCAACTCTGAGGGAGAGAGGATGGAAGAGTCTGAGGGTCTGTATCTCAAAGGATAGGAGGGAAGGTACTGGGAGAATAACATGGAAAGTGTATTGTGGGGGAAAGAAGCATGCCATTTCCACCACCTTGTATGTTCTCTGATCTTGGGGTATGAGAAAAATGTATGCCACCATAAGATAGAGCAGCAGGGGAGGCAGTTTCAGGTTGCTGAAGCCAAGTTTCAGTGTGAGCGAGCAGGTTAACAGAATTTGTAGGAAAGAACTCATCAATCTAGGGGAGTCTGTCGCACACTGTCCGTGAATTCTAGAGTGAAAATACAACAAATGTTGATGAGCTTGAGGGGTTCCATGTGAGATGGGAAAGGGTTAAATAAAGGTAAAGCTAGGTGAAATATCCTCCGATGTTAAAAGCAAAAGATTGGCTAGAAAAGGTGATTAAGTGATTTGTAAGAGTGTAATTAGGAAAACACTCATGCTTACTTCCAAAAACAGCACTCCAACTGGTCCATGTTTGTGGCATAGATTTTCTGCCTATGTACTTTAATGGAGCTAAGCTGCAATATGAGACAGAATTTATAGATCAGTATGAAAGTAACTTTCCATCACTACAACTTCACTAGACACAAGTAGAGATGAGCAACAAGTTTTGGAAAATTCGATTCAGCTGCTTTGCCAAATTTTGCAAACATTTTTTTGCTTTGTGACAAATTAATTTGCCACAAAGCGAATTTTTTTGTAAGTAGCGGGTGCAATGACATCATTGTACCCCTCAGATGCCGCATTCATACATGATCATGGCACCTGAGAGTAAAAACAGTGCAAAATTAACAGAAAAAAAAAATCATACTTACCACCTCCATTTGCTAGTGATGGGCCGTCATACGTTGCCACACACATTTTCAATCAAAATGGCTGCGGCCAGCTCGTCGCAAGAAAATGGAGGAGGTAAGTATGATTTATTTTATTTATTTTTTTACACTATTTCAGGTTAAATTGATTCTCTACCATGAAGCACTAGGAAATTCGGCATTTATACTGAAATTTGGATCAAATTCCACTTCTTTAGATTCGATTCGAAATCAGGGTCAATAGTGAAGCAGATCTAGAGGTATAAAACATTTCCATATCAGCACACTGTTCTTTTAGATTTTGTGGTTACTGTTTCATTTGTAAAGTGATGATAGCTATTAGCTTTTGCATCACATCTTATTTCATCAACAGGCCAAAATATGGAAGAAAGAAATCAGACATGGGTAGACTTTTTTGTCTTGAAAGGTATTAGTGACTTACCTCAGATGCAGACTTCCATCTTCTTCTTGGTTTTGATTACTTATCTAACAATTCTTAGTGGAAATGTAGCTATTTTATTGTTAATCTGCCATGACCGCCAGTTGCACACTCCAATGTATTATTTCTTGTCTCACCTTTCTATCCTAGACATCTGTTACAGCACAGTCACCATGCATAAGACATTGGCTATATATGTATTTGGGGATAAAAGTGTTTCGTTCCACTCCTGTATTGCACAGATGTATTTTTATGTAGCTCTTCTCTGCTGTGAGTTTTTTATGTTGACCGCTATGAGTTATGATCGATATGTGGCAGTTTGTAACCCTCTACATTATGTCATGATCATGAACAGCAAAGTCTGCTCTGTGTTGTCCACAGTTTCATTGGTCCTTGGTTTTTGTGGGGGTGTTCCAGTGACATTAGTTACCTATGACATCCGCTGCTTTATATCTAATGAAATCAATCACTTCTTCTGTGATCTTTTGGTCATCATGAAGCTGCTTTGCTACAAGGCCTTCAACATGGAACACGTAATTTACATAGAGTCGATTTTCGTTGGTGTCTTGCCCTTCTCACTCACCCTTACTTCTTACGTCTTCATCATCAGGACCATTCTCCAAATCCACTCCAGCTCCGGCAGATATAAAACCTTCTATACATGTTCTTCTCATATAACTGTGGTTTCCCTCCTTTATGTAACATTATTCTGTCTTTACCTGAAACCTACCTCATCGGTCACTTTAGAGTCTGAAAAGGTGCTTATGTTGTTTTATACCGCATTAACACCCATGTTAAATCCTGTAATCTACAGCCTGAAAAACAAAGATATAAAAATGGCCTTCAGACGTGTGATGATGATGAACAATAAGATATTACTTTGATCTTGTGGTAAATTTTCTGTTCACATTAGACAGTTTTTATTATATGAATTCTGTTCCTTAAAAAGGTTATCTGATGGAAAACATTTTTATTGCCTATTCCCAGGATAGGTGATACATTAATAATAACTGGGGAGACTTATCACTGGGGCACGACCAATCACTAGAATGGGGTATCCATGCCCCCGACGGGTTCTCCACTCTGTATGAACTCAGTGAGGCGGAGTTTAAGAGCAGCAATACACTGTGCCACTCAATTCATTCATCGTCTATGAGGCCAAAAGAAACAGTAAAGTACAGCACTTGCCTGTGTTACTTGGCTCCATATGCACTGAATGGAGCTTCCTCCCTTGATTGAAAAGCAATCCCACAGATGAATGATCTCAGATTGCTTTACTGTTGGACTACCACAGGACTCATTGCAGCACTAACCTTTTCTTCTCCAGAAATTATTATGGCAGATGGCCCAAACAATCTGAAGGGGGCTTTATCAGAGGAAATAACTTTACCCCAGTCCTCTGCAGTCCAAGTCCTGCAAAATAGTATTTTATTGAGGTTTCTTTGCTACCCTTCTTGACACCAGCCTATCCACCAAAAGCCTTTGCATCACTGCGTTGGCAGATTCCCTCACACCTGCCTGCTGCCATTCCTGAGTAAACCTTGTACTGGTAGTGTTCTAAACCCATAGCTCAATGCTCTTCAGGAGACAGTTCTGGCACTTTCTAGACTTTCTTGGGTTTCCTGAAGTCTTCTTCACAGCAATTGAACCCCTCTACTTGATGTTACGATAAACTGATTTAGGTACAATCTTATAAGCAGCAATGCCCTTGCCTGTGAAGCCCTTTTGATGCCAAGCAATAATGACTGCATGTGTTTCCTTGGTGGTAAACATGGTTAACAGAAGAAGACAATGAGTTCAATCTCCACTTACCTTTTAAAGCAAACAGTCTGTTCTTATAATTCAATCAGAGTAATATCAGCTGACCTGTCCTCATTACTACGTTCTCCCTCGCTAATGAGAAGATCTCTGAAATGATGTTAACAGGTCATTTTGTGGCAGGGCTGAAATGAAGTGGAAATTGCGTTTTTGTGATTGAGTTAATATTCATAGCAAGAAATGACTTGGCAATTAATTGCAATTCATCTGATCACTCTTCAAAAATGTAAATTGCCACCATAAAAACTGAAGCAGCAAACTAGTGAAAACCAAAATTTGTGACAATCCACAAACATTTTGGCTATGATTGTAGAGTTGAATGGAGTGGCAGCACTCATGTGTGACTACCACTCCATTTAAATGGGGTAATAAAGGGTCCCCATTCTCATGATCGTCAAGGGTCCTAGCAGTCGGTCCCTCGCTGGTCAGACACTTTTCCTTTGTATTGGGGATAAGTCTTTGTAAAGAGAGAACCCCTTTGATGACGTTTCTGTACTAAGTAGACATATTTAATATATTGTATCTATCTATATGCATCAGTTTTTGTGATGGACTCATTGACTTCAACATGTCCGTGGTATGCATTTGCTGCCAAGAATAGGACATATTCCATCATCTGCAGAACAGACATATGTACGGATGTGGAGAGCACACGGATAAAATATGTGGCTTTCCACATCTGTATGTCCATTCCGTAGAAGACAGAATTCCGGAAAATCTGTTAAAGAGTCAAAAGGTCAGGGTATGCAGAAGTCAGTACATGGGCATACAATCAGATTATAGCACCTTTGCAGAATCAAACAAGATAAAGTTGGTATTCATTGGCTGGTAGATTGGGGTACGTGAACTAGCCCTTTAAGAGCTGAAAGGAGCATGAGTTCATGCTCAAAGGAAAGGCCTAGCCAGCTAGGAGGGACCGCGGCATGCTTGGGAAGACAAGCCAGAAGACTCCAGTGGCTGGAACGACCACAAAGAAGCTGCAGGGAGTCGGCAGGTCCTGGCCACAGTATAGCAGATATACGATATAACAGTAAAACATAATAGAAACTAAATAAGAAATTAAACTAAGTAAATTTGATATTGTTGTAACCATAGAATAAGGTTGTCAGATCATTTTTAACACACAGTGAACGCCAAATTCCCCCTAAAAAAAATAAAAAATAGTCGGAATTGCAATTTTTTCCAATTTCACCCTAAAAGGATATTTTTTTACATTTTCCAATACAATCTATGGTCAATTAAATGGTGGCATTCAAAAATACAACTTGTGTTGCGAAAAACAAGTCCTAATACGGGAACAGAAAACTGAAAAGAAAAATTATAGCTCTTGGAGGGTGAGGAAGAAAAAAGCAAAAACAAAAATATAGAAATAGACTGTGTCCTGAAAGGGTTAAGGAGTTGTTCAGAAGAGAGTCATGCAAAAAATGTATGTTGTGGAGTATAGAGAGAGTTTCACTTTTGGCATGGGATAAATGTGCCATGATCCAGAAGTGGCATATTTAGCAAAATTGAATGTATTTATTTTATTTCTGTTTTTGAATGTGTGAGAGAATTAGACACCGCAGGTTGGGATTTGGTATCATTAGAGGTGAAGAGCAGACCTCTAAGGAAGGAGGGGGATCAATCCAAAATTTTTGTTTAGTTGTTCTAATCCAATCTATTGTCCTCGTCAGCCGCTTTTTTTGTTGCATGGGTTAGGCCCCTCAGGCCCCTTTCACAAGAGCGAGTTTTCCACGCGGGTGCAATGCATGAAGTGAACGCATAGCTCCCGCACTGAATCCTGATCCATTCATTTCAATGGGTCTGTGTACATGAGTTCTGCGTTGCATGAAAAACGCAGCATGTTCTACAGTGGATATAAAAAGTCTACACACCCCTGTTAAAAGGTTTCTGTGCTGTAAATAAATGAGACAAAGATAAATCATTTCAGAACTTTTTCTATCTTTAATGTGACCTATAAACTGTACCACTCAATTGAAAAACAAACTGAAATCTTTTAGGTGGAGGGAAGAAAACAAAAAAAACTAATATAATGTGGTTGCAGAAGGGTGCACACCCTCTTATAACTGGAAATGTAGCTGTGTTCAGAATTAGGCAGTCACATTCAAAATCATGTTAAATAGGAGTTAGCATACACCTGCCATCCTTTAAAGTGCCTCTGATTAACCCCTAATAAAGTTCAGCTGCTCTAGTTGGTCTTTCCTGAAATTTTCTTAGTAGCATCCCACAGCAAAAGCCATGGTCCACAGAGAGCTTCCAAAGCATCAGAGGGATCTCATTGTTAGAAGGTATCAGTCAGGAGAAGGGTACAAAAGAATTTCCAAGGCATTAGATATACCATGGAACACAATGAAGACAGTCATCATCAAGTGGAGAACATATGGCACAACAGTGACATTACCAAGAACGTCCAGTTCTTGGTAATGTCACTGTTGTAACATATTTTCTCCACTTGATGAGAAAAATTGATGACAAGACGAGAAGAAAACTGGTCTGGGAGGCTACCAAGAGGCCTACAGCAACATTAAAGGAGCTTCAGGAATATCTGGCAAGTACTGGCTGTGTGGTACATGTGACAACAATCATTGAGCAGGCACCTTGGCTAAATGCGATGTCGGCGATCGCTGCAAACTGCAGGTCAATTCAGACCTGCGGTTTGCGGATTTTCACTGTTGCGGTGGTGGCTGGCGGCGGTGCCATCGTGTCCCAATGCGTCTGCCATCAGGTCCCCCTGGATCTCACAGGCCGGAAGATGTATGAGTAATACACACATTATTACTCATACAGCCAATGCATTCCAATACAGAAGTATTGGAATGCATTGTAAAATGGATTAGACCCCCAAAAGTTGAAGTCCCAAAGTGGGACAAAAAATAAAATAAAAAAGTTGAAAAAAAATTAAAAGTTTCAAGTCAAAATAAACAAAAACTTAATTTTCCCCAAATAAAGCAAAAAAATTGGTACAAAAATAGGAAAAATAAAAAATTGACATATTAGGTATCGCCGCGTCCGTATCGACCGGCTCTATAAACATATCACATGACCTAACCCCTCAGATGAACACCATAATTTTGTCACCTTACATCACAAAAAGTACAACAGTAAGCGAGACCACCAAAATAGTACCAATCTAACCGACACCTCATCCTGCAAAAAATTAGACCCTACCTAAGACAATCGCCCAAAAAATACAAAAACTATGGCTCAGAATATGGAGACACTAAATCATAATTTTTTTTGATTTTGTTATTGTGTAAAACTTAAGTAAATTAAAAAAGTATACATATTAGGTATAGCCGAGTCCGTATCGACTGGCTCTATAAAAATATCACATGACCTAACCCCTCAGGTGAACACCGTTAAAAAAAAATTTTTAAACGGTGTAATAAAAGCCATTTTTGGTCATCTTACATCACAAAAAGTGTAATATCAAGCGATCAAAAAGTCATATGCACCCCAAAATACAGCCAATCAAACCGTCATCTTATCCCACAAAAAATAAGACCCTACCGAAGATAATCGTCCCAAAACTGAAAAAAACTATGGCTCTCAGACTATGGAGACACTAAAACATGATTTTTTTGTTTAAAAAATGAAATCATTGTGTAAAACTTACACAAATAAAAAAAAGTATACATATTAGGTATCACCGCGTCCGTGAAAACCTGCTCTATAAAATACCACATGATCTAACCTGTCAGATAAATGTTGTAAATAACGGGGGGGGGGGGGAAGTGTAATATAGAGCAACTAAAAATCTGTACCCTAAACTAGTACCAACAAAACTTATCCCGTAGTTTCTGAAATGGGGTCATTTTTTGGAGTTTCTACTCTAGGGGTGCATCAGGGGGGCTTCAAATGGGACATGGTGTAAAAAAAAACAGTCCAGCAAAATCTGCCTTCCAAAAACCATAAGGCATTCCTTTCCTTCTGCGCCCTGCTGTGTGCCCATACAGCAGTTTACGACCACATATGGTTGTGTTTCTGTAAACTCCAGAATCAGGGTCATAAATATTGAGTTTTGTTTGGCTGTTAACACTTGCTTTGTAACTGGAAAAAAAATATTAAAATGGAAAATCTGCCCAAAAAGTGAAATTTTGAAATTGTATCTCTTTTTTCCATTCATTCTTGTGGAACACCTAAAGGGTTACCAACGTTTGTAAAATCAGTTTTAAATACCTTGAGGGGTGTAGTTTCTAATATGGGGTCACTTTTATGGAGTTTCTACTCTAGGGGTGCATTGGGGGGCTTCAAATGGGACATAGTGTCAAAAAAAACAGTCCAGCAAAATCTGCCTTCCAAAAACTGTATGGCATTCCTTTCCTTCTGCGCCGTGCCGTGTGCCCGTACAGCAGTTTACAACCACATATGGGGTGTTTCTGTAAACTACAGAATCAGGGCCATAAATATTAAGTTTTGTTTGGCTGTTAACCCTTGCTTTGTAACTGGAAAAAAAATATTAAAATGGAAAATCTGCCCAAAAAGTAAAATTTTGAAATTGTATCTCTATTTTCCATTCATTCTTGTGGAACACCTAAAGTGACTTCAGACCTGAACTGGTCCTTAAAAAGTTGGTTTTTGAAAATTTCTGAGAAATTTCAAGATTTACTTCTAAACTTCTAAGCCTTGTAACGTCCCCCAAAAATAAAATGTAATTCCCAAAATTATCCTAACATGAAGTAGACATGTGGGGAATGTAAAGTAATAACTATTTTTGTAGGTATTACTATGTATTATAGAAGTAGAGAAATTGAAACTTGGAAATTTCCAAATTTGTAAAAAAAAATTGGCAAATTTGGTATTTTTTTTATGAATAAAAGTAATTTTTTTTTACTCCATTTTACCAGTGTCATGAAGTACAATATGTGACGAAAAAACTGTTTCAGAATGGCCTGGATAATTAAAAGCATTTTCAAGTTATCACCACTTAAAGTGACACTGGTCAGATTTGCAAAAAATTGTCTGGTCCTTAAGGTGAAAAAAGGCGGTGTCCTTAAGGAGTTAAGGATGGGTTTGCACTTGCGTTAAGGTATTTCGTTATAGGTTCAGTTTATAACGTAATATAATGGATTTCGTAAGACGGAATGCAAAATGGAAGCCTTTTGCTCAGTCCTAATAGAAGTCTATGGGCAAGCATAACAGAAAGCAGACGGATCCGTTATGCTGGCCATAGACTTCTATTGTAACGTATCAAAACTGAATGCTTCTTAACCGCCTCCGGACTGCCTAAATCAGATCTGCGGTCCGGAGGCGGCAGCTCTGCGCTCAGCGACGCATATACGCGTCATCTCGCGAGAGCCGTGATTTCCTGTGAACGCGCACACACAGGCGTGCGCGTTCACAGGATCGGAAGGTAAGAGACAGGATCTCCAGCCTGCCAGCGGCGATCGTTCGCTGGCAGGCTGGAGATGCGATTTTTTTAACCCCTAACAGGTATATTAGACGCTGTTTTGATAACAGCGTCTAATATACCTGCTACCTGTTCCTCTGGTGGTCCCTTTTGCTTGGATCGACCACCAGAGAACACAGGTAGCACAGTAAAGTACCACAAAACACCACTACACTACACTACACCCCCCTGTCACTTATTAACCCCTTATGAACCCCTGATCACCCATGATCACCCCATATAGACTCCCTGATCACCCCCCTGTCATTGATCACCCCCTGTCATTGATCACGCCCCTGTAATGCTCCATTCAGACGTCCATATGATTTTTACGGATCCACGGATACATGGATCGGATCCGCAAAACACATACGGACGTCTGAATGGAGCCTTACAGGGGGGTGATCAATGACAGGCGGGTGATCACCCATATAGATTCCCTGATCACCCCCCTGTCATTGATCACCCCCCTGTAAGGCTCCATTTAGACATTTTTTTGGGCACAAGTTAGCGGAAATAGATATTTTATTTCTATTTTATTTTTCTTACAAAGTCTCATATTCCACTAACTTGTGTCAAAAAATAAAATCTAACATGAACTCACCATACCCCTCACGGAATCCAAATGCGTAAAATTTTTTAGACATTTATATTCCAGACTTCTTCTCACGCTTTCGGGCCCCTAAAATGCCAGGGCAGTATAAATACCCCACATGTGACCCCATTTCGGAAAGAAGACACCCCAAGGTATTCCGTGAGGGGCATATTGAGTCCATGAAAGATTAAAATTTTTGTCCCAAGTTAGCGGAAAGGGAGACTTTGAGAAAATACAAAAAAAAACACAGAAAAGACAAAAAAAAAAAATACAGTGAAGATTTCCACATAGAATGGCAGTCCTTCTTTAAAAATCAATCTAAAAAATTGATGCAGATGATTATACAAAGAAGGACAAAAATACTTGAGGATATTGTTAAAAACATTACGCAACTCAAAGAAACAATTGTCAAATTGCCCAGAGATGAGGAATATGTTAAGTGGCAAGAGATAATTTGTAGAAGTTTGGATGATCTGGAAAGGGAAATAATAAAGAGAAAATCCCAAAAATTTAATTATACAAAATATGATAGAACAACAACTAGGAACACATACAATAGAGAAGAGACACCAGTGACACGAATAAATATTAGAGAAGAAGTTAACAATTCACAGGAAAATAGGAAACACAATCAATATAACATACCGACAACAAATCGATATGAAGCCTTAGCCACACCTAATTTTTTAGACCACACCCCACCTCACCACAGAATAAGAACACGGCAATCACCTCCACAGCCCAAATACAGAGAACAAGAAAATCACTACAAACACCAATATCAGGGACACAATTACAATCTACGACAGAATCACTACAATCACCAACACGATATGAACAATCACCCTCAATCTCGACACAACCACGAACAGAGACAAATGAAAGACCAATACAGACAATGGTCACCAGTGAGAACACGGTCCCAAAAAGACACAAGAAAACACGAAGAGGACGCACACAAAAAAGACAGGGAACACAGGACATACAGATAGAAGAAACCTCTGTTGTCAATCTTAGTCAAACTAATCTCTCCAATGCCCAAATAAAATTACTAAATAAAGGAATTAAATTTTCACCGACTACAAATTTAGATAAATTCTCTACGTATATTGGCATTGAGAAATTTATTAGAAAATTGTGCCTAAAAAGATATTATATGAAAAATCCTATAATACAAACAACTGCAGTACCTAAATATGAACATACAGAACTGAAACCAAAATCAAAAAAATTCCCAAGGCAAGAAATAAGTTATGAGATTGCGACATTCAGGAAGAATATGGAATCGGACATAAGAAAATTGAGTAATAGACATACATATAACAATTTAACAAGGACAGAGATGAATGCCATTAAAGAATTACAAACTACAGAAAATATTACGATTAGACCAGCTGACAAAGGCGGAGCAGTAGTCGTACTAGATACAACCTTATATGAATTAGAATGTCAGAGACAATTATCAGATTCTACCACATATAGAAAATTAAAATCTGACCCCACAAATCCCTTTCATAATGACTTAATGAAATATTGTAATAAAGGTTACACCAATGGAATACTACTTGAACAAGAACATAAATTCATTACCAACACTCCAAAACGTCTTCCGGTTTTTTACTGCCTACCGAAAATCCATAAGGATCCTATATCACCACCAGGTAGACCCATAATATCGGGTATAGGTTCTATAACATCAAATCTTTCACAATACCTGGATAAACTTCTCCAACCGGCAGTAAAAAAGGTCCCTTCATTCATAAAGGACACGACAGACATAATTAAAACACTGGAACAATTGGAATTTCAGGAACATTGGTATCTGGGTACAATGGACGTCAGTTCATTGTACACCATTATAGACCACGAACAAGGTTTAGAAGCTCTGAAACAACAACTAACATTAGCTAAAATATTAAAATTGGAACAAATAGAATATATAATGGAAGGTGTAAAATATATTTTAACACACAACTACTTTTATTACAAATCAGATTTTTATATTCAAGAAAGGGGTACGGCCATGGGCACCAGGTTCGCCCCCAGTTATGCTAATTTGTTTATGGCACATTGGGAACACGAAACCATCACGCCCCATCTGGGGGCGGGCCTGGTGCTATGGCGTCGTTACATTGACGACATTATTTTTATCTGGCAAGATACCAAAATACTTTTAGACAAATTTTTAACCCAAATTAATACCAATGACAGAAATCTAAAATTCGTCACCAAAATTAGTAGCTCAGATATAGAATTCCTCGACTTAAAAATAAATATAAAAGGGAACAAACTGGGTTGTAGCACATATAATAAACCTGTTATGAAAAATGGATACATTTTATATACCAGCTGCCATCTCCCACGTTGGTTACTTAATATTCCAATGAGCCAGTTTAGGAGACTAAAAAGAAATTGTACCCTGAACGAAGATTTTGAAAAAGAAGCCACTCTGTTAAAAGAACAATTTCGAAAACAATATCCAACAGAGACCATAGACTTGGCCTTAGTCAAAGTTAAAAATATGGAAAGAGAGTCCTTTTTTAAAAATAAAAATAAACAAGAAGAAACAGGAGATAAAATAAGACTAATCCTTCCGTTCCATGGACAGTACAAGAAAATCAATACCCTAATACGGAAACATTGGCATCATTTACAAAGGGATAAGATTATTGGCCCATCTATCCCAAACATCCCTCTTATCTCTTATACCAAGGCACCCAATTTAGGTATATTGATTGCCCCTACTATAAAGAATCCAAGTAAAAATACGAAATCTAATTGGCTCAACTTAAAAGGATTCTACAGGTGTGGGACCTGTAATAACTGCAGAATAACGCATTTTCCAAAAAAAAACACACAGGTACAATCAAGACAGAATTCTTTTAGTTACACTATTAAAGAAAATCTGTCGTGTAACTCCTCGGATGTCATTTACATCTTGGAATGTCCGTGCCATAAGCAATATGTGGGCCGGACGAAAAGAGTGTTTAAAAAGAGGATATCAGAACACATTGGGAACATCAAAAAGGGCTACGAAAACCATACAGTATCCCAGCATTTTAAAACACACCATAATAAGGACCCGTCGGGATTAATATACATGGCATTTGAAAAGGTATACAGATCTTGGAGAGGGGGCAACCATATAGCAAGTATGTCCAGAGCAGAATCACGCAAGATCTTTGAGTTTGAGACTATCGCCCCTGCCGGTCTGAATGCAGAACTAGAACTATTTGGATTTTTATAGGGGGGTGTGCCCCTCTGGGACGGTCAGTCGAGCTCGGGCTGTTTACCAGCAGCTCGACTGCCTCTCCTAGTCGGGCCCGTCCCCCCCATCCACACATATATGTACATAATCAAGATAGGGATATGAACAGATTCAAATTCAAACCTAGATCCAGACCAGCAAAAAGAAGAAAGTATCCTAACAACCTATATCTTATTCAATATAAGACACCTTTGCATTTTATACTTTTACATTTTTATACATTCTTCAGTTATTTATCTTTTTAACAGGTTTTATGAATTTTTAGATTGTCAGAGGAATGTAACATATAGAAATATATACATATATATATATTATTGTAGTAAAATAATATTGGTACCGAATATTTAGGATATTTATAATAATGGTACATTTTTATTGATTTTTATTGATATTTATAATAATGGTACATTTTTATTGGTCATGATTATATATATTTTGTTGTTGTAAGGTTGTACATTTCAAATACAGTTCCGTTTTAAACACAGCTCCGTTCTAATCATTGCTCTGTAACATTCCTATTTAGAAAGGAAATCAGTATGTATATCATTATATGATCCTATGACTCATGGAATTCCGTCCCATAGTTTGGATTTAACCTGGACATTTTAATGATCCCTCCCCTATAAAAGGAGGTAGATTAAATAGTACTATTCACCACTGAGGAAGGTGCAAGAGTGCACCGAAACGCGTTTGGGTTTTATATAAGAATAGTACTTTGACTTTTTAAACAAAAAAGTCCATCCTAAAACATAAAGGTGAACAGCGTACGTACTCAGCTGTTTTAAATCGGTCAGCTGGTCGGAGTAACAGATCGTCATTTCCGGCTATAGGAACATCATTTCCGGCCCAGCGAAGAGGAACAGAGCGATCAGAGAAGAAGACGCCGGAGAACACGTGCGCACCACCGCTACACACCACAGAGGACCGGACAATATAGTAAGGAGATCTCCCTACAGCTGTACCTTGGAACTGACGCATATGGGGTAAGACTGTTCCGGTTTTATACTAAATACATTCCCAGGACTTAAGTGAACCTATCACCCCAGGATTGCAACATAGGATATATAAGTGAACCTATTACCCCAGGATTGCAACATAGGATATATGACTCCTACATGCAGACTGATCATCTGCAGAAGTAGGATTTTAGTCATATAAGGACTTTTATCTATTCTATTTTATTCTATTTTATTTATTTCAAGCATTTCAATCATTTGATATACTCTGTCATAATAGGAAGGACCATAGCGTTCCTGATACAATCTGAGAAATTTGTATCGTTGTGACTAAGTTTTTACTCCTCCACATCCTTGAAAAGTATTTATTTTATTTTTTGATATATTGATAATTTTACAGAAGGGTATATTTTTAGAAACAATAAAGAAACGTGATATACCTTACTATAATTGTTGCCTTCTCTATATATACAGACATCTGAGTGCCCTCCATCTTCTACATACTATATTCTATCAATCATTTGGCAATTGGTACTGCCTTATTTGGAGAGAGCACCTAGCCGTGTTTTACAAGTCAGTAGAGCCTTTGCAATTCTCCCATACAAAAAAAAACAATTTCCGCTAACTTGTGCCAAAAAAAAAAAAAATTCTATGAACTCGCCATGCCCCTCATTAAATACCTTGGGGTGTCTTCTTTCCAAAATGGGGTCACATGTGGGGTATTTATACTGCCCTGGCATTTTAGGGGCCCGAAAGCGTGAGAAGAAGTCTGGGATCCAAATGTCTAAAAATGCCCTCCTTAAAGGAATTTGGGCCGCTTTGCGCATCTAGGCTGCAAAAAAAGTGTCACACATGTGGTATCGCCGTACTCAGGAGAAGTTGGGGAATGTGTTTTGGGGTGTCATCTTACATATACCCATGCTGGGTGAGATAAATATCTTGGTCAAATGCCAGCTTTGTATAAAAAAAATTAAAAAGTTGTCTTTTGCCAAGATATTTCTCTCACCCAGCATGGGTATATGTAAAATGACACCCCAAAACACATTCCCCAACTTCTCCTGAGTACGGCGATACCACATGTGTGACACTTTTTTGCCGCCTAGGTTGGCAAAGGGGCACACATTCCAAAGAGCACCTTTAGGATTTCACAGGTCATTTTTTAAACATTTTAATTTCAAACTACTTACCACACATTAGGGCCCCTAGAATGCCAGGGCAGTATAACTACCCCACAAGTGACCCCATTTTGGAAAGAAGACACCCCAAGGTATTTCTTGAGGGGCATGGCGAGTTCCTAGAATTTTCAATTTTTTGTCACAAGTTAGCGGAAAATGATGATTTTTTTTTTCTTACAAAGTCTCATATTCCACTAACGTGTGACAAAAAATAAAAAATTCTAGGAACTCGCCATGCCCCTCACGGAATACCTTGGGTGTCTTCTTTCCAAAATAGTGTCACTTGTGGGGTAGTTATACTGCCCTGGCAATTTAGGGGCCCTAATGTGTGCGAAGCAGTTTGAAATCAAAATCTGTAAAAAATGGCCGGTGAAATCCTAAAGGTGCTCTTTGGAATGTGGGCCCCTTTGCCCACCTAGGTTGCAAAAAAGTGTCACACATCTGGTATCGCCGTACTCAGGAGAAGTTGGGCAATGTGTTTTGGGGTGTCATTTTACATATACCCATGCTGGGTGAGATAAATATCTTGGTCAAATGCCAGCTTTGTATAAAAAAATGGGAAAAGTTGTCTTTTGCCAAGATATTTCTCTCACCCAGCATGGGTATATGTAAAATGACACCCCAAAACACATTCCCCAACTTCTCCTGAGTACGGCGATACCAGATGTGTGACACTTTTTTGCAGCCTAGGTGGGCAAAGGGGCACACATTCCAAAGAGCACCTTTCGGATTTCACCGGTCATTTTTTACAGATTTTGATTTCAGACTACTTCTCACGCATCTGGGCCCCTAAAATGCCAGGGCAGTATAACTACCCCACAAGTGACCCCATTTTGGAAAGAAGACACCCCAAGGTATTTTGCGATGGGCATAGTGAGTTCATGGAAGTTTTTCTTTTTTGTCACAAGTTAGTGGAATATGAGACTTTGTAAGAAAAAAAAAATTTGAAAATCATCATTTTCCGCTAACTTGTGACAAAAAATAAAAAAGTTCTATGAACTCACTATGCCCATCAGTGAATACCTTAGGGTGTCTACTTTCTGAAATGGGGTCATTTGTGGGGTGTTTGTACTGTCTGGGCATTGTAGAACCTCAGGAAACATGACAGGTGCTCAGAAAGTCAGAGTTGCTTCAAAAAGCGGAAATTCACATTTTTGTACCATAGTTTGTAAACGTTATAACTTTTACCCAAACCATTTTTTTTTTTACCCAAACATTTTTTTTTTAATCAAAGACATGTAGAACAATAAATTTAGCGAAAAATTTATATATGGATGTCGTTTTTTTTGCAAAATTTTACAACTGAAAGTGAAAAATGTAATTTTTTTGCAAAAAAATCGTTAAATTTCGATTAATAACAAAAAAAGTAAAAATGTCAGTAGCAATGAAATACCACCAAATGAAAGCTCTATTAGTGAGAAGAAAAGGAGGTAAAATTCATTTGGGTGGTAAGTTGCATGACCGAGCAATAAACGGTGAAAGTAGTGTAGTGCAGAAGTGTAAAAAGTGGCCTGGTCATTAAGGGTGTTTTAGCTAGGGGGGTTGAAGTGGTTAAAGGCTTCCGTTTTGCATTCCGTCTTACGAATTCTGTTATATATTGTTACAAACTGAACCTATAACGGAATACCCTAACACAAGTACGAACCCGCTCTAAATTAGGCGTATTTCAGGCACAGAGGTGGCGCAACTCACGCCAGTTCTAAAATTGTGGGCGTGGTGTGGGCGGGGAAGTGGATGGGCCAGCAGGCCCATCTCATTTATCATTTTCTACGCTTGTTTTAGGCATAGAAAATGGTACAAATGTAAGACAGTTCGGAAGCTGTCTTACATTTAGAACTGGTGCTGGATGCGCCAAAGTTATGGAGAGGCCTGCGTCTAAAACGCCAGTTTTAATAAATGTGCCCCTTCGTCTTTATTTCATCTGTGTATTTTTACCACTTGCATTAGAACAATGGGTAAGAAGTGAGGTAAGGAGTTTACTTAAAAGGGTTCTCAGGGACTTTGATCTTGATGGCCTGTACCCAGAATAGGTCATCAATTTCAGATCGGTAGGGTTCCAAGACTTCAGCTGTTTCTATAAGCAGAGGTGCTCTGTGAGCACTTAAGCCTCTTCCTAGGCCAGTGACATCACCATAAATTAGTCATGTGTAGCTCATTCCCTTGAATAGGGTTGAGCTATGATACCAAACCAAGCCACTATATAATGCACAGTTTGCTTGGTAAGCTGTGAGGAGACCACAGTGCTCACCGGATCATCAGGGTGCCTGGAGTCGGACCCCACCGATCTCATATTCATGACCTATCCTCAGGATAGGCTATCAATATGTGGGTTGACAGGCCTGATATGCAGTAGATCAGGGGTAGACAACCTCCGGCACTCCAGGTGTTGTGAAACTACAGCATGCATACTTGCTCTTCTCAGAACTCTCATTGAAACGAATGAAGCATGCTGGGAATTGTAGATTCACAACATCTGGAGTGCCGAAGGTTCCTGACCCCTGCAGTAGATGCTAGTCAAAGAGTTGGGACTTTGGGCCTTGCATCTACCAGATATTAATGAGATAAGAAAACCACATTCAAGGATCTCTTACAGACACATGAGTCATTTCTATCCACTAACCTAGCCCACATTAAAACAGTGCTCTACTATTTTCCCCATGACACCTTGCTCTGAATACATTAGCCCAGATTGTCTCTGCAGGCAGTAGCTCTGATAACTACATGTCCCATTATGCCTTGTCCAAGTATCCAATAGGGAGGTGTGGCCAATCTCTATTATGTGTGTACGAGTTCCTGTAGTCTATATGTCTACGCAGTTGCCGGGTTTAGGGAGGCCCTAATGCTACGCTGAGTGACCCGGACACTGTCAAGGTGTCACCACATGATGCTGCTCTCCAGGAGGCATGGTAAGGAGTGATGCACCCCAATGGGAAATAGGTCCAGAGAGTCAGGGTCTGCAGTAAACAAGGGTGCTTCTTTACTGGGGAAAATCAGGTACAAAACAATACAGGCGAGGCATAGGGCTGGCTTCTTCAGTCTCCTCCCTGGCAGAAGAAGGGTTTGATGCTGAGGAAATGCCTAAGCTAGCTGTCCCTCACTCTCTTCAGAAGGCTGGTACCCTGGCCAAAGGCTGGTGATCCAGAGTCTGTGACAGAGTATTCCCATCTCAGCGTCTTCTTCTAGTCTCTCAAGTTGTCTGGCAGAGTCTCCTCTTCCTGTTTCCTAACTGCAGAACACTAGGGACTCTGACTGCTCTCCTTATATACCGTTTCTAGCTAGACTAGAACCTTCTAGTGGGAGGGGTGGAGTGGAGAAACTCAGCACAAACAATTACAAAGTTACCACTCCTGTCTGTCATAGACTTACATTAGAGCTTTAATGATACCCAATGGTAATGACAGAGCAGTTTTTCCAGACAACAATACGTTTCAAGACAAAACAAAATAGCTAAAATCAGACATTCAAAAGGTCTGTCTGTCTGATTTTGGTGGTAAACAAGTCTGGGTTTTTCCCTCTAAAACATACTCTTCTATAAACCCTAAGTTTCTCAGTATTCATTAACCCTTTTCACAGAGCCTTGCAAATACAGTGCAAATGAACAGGATGTATAACACAATATACATATAAAATGTAGTAACATAGTAATAAACAGTATAAGGCAACACAAGTTTACCCTTTCAAGTGTAAGGAGTTTATAACTTTGCATAGGGGAAATAGGCAAATGTCCAGACTACAGAGTTTCCCTGCTCCAGGGCACTACATCTGGTTCTTGTAGTCTGTTTGTCTGCATTCCTTATTATTATGTCTGCCACTGCTCTTTGTTTTGTCTCATGCCTGTATCTGTGTTTGCCTTGGATATGGAAGTATTCAGCCTTTTTCTAAATTAGTGCCTTGTCTGTGTCTCTGGTGCCTAGTATCTCTGACCTTCATAGGTGAGGTGTAAACTACAATGGGACTATTCCAAGAAGAAGCAGCGTGGTGGCTCCACTGCAGTGAAGTAGAGATTCCTGTATAGGGGTTGAAAGGTGAATACCAGGGGACTGCCAGAATAACGCCCTCAAGTCCAGACCAACGCTAAACGAGTTAGTTGACACAGTGGTTTCACAACCATTGTCCGTACACCTGTCTGTAACAATAGATATGTCAGGAGACCTCCCAGGGCTCTACACTATGACATGTATTGCTGTCTGTTCTGGTGGACCAATCTGACTTTCAGCTTGTTTTTGGATTATCCTTTTGGCTGCTGTTCCTTATTATATCTACTCTTGGTAATCAACTCTGGCTTGTTTCTGGATTAACCTCTCATGTACCACATTCATCCTGATTGTTTCTACTGTTTATGACCCTGCTTGTTGACTCCTTGTACCTCCCTGGTCATTCTGGAAGGTCCGCCACTAGTGGCCCGGACGGTGACTGTACTACTCACTTACTATATAGTTATATAGCAGTAGCCGAGTCGTGACATAATATTAGAATGATACAGCATCTCTGCAGAAGACTTCTTGTAGAATTCATGATTCATTGGGGGCCCTATGAATGATAAAAAGATGTTATACTGATCACAACATAACTAAATAGCAATCAACTAACCTAATGAACCACCGGTAAAACAGCCAGCATGGTCCCAGTATGTTTATAACTCTGGCAACAGGTTTAGATTAGAAAAAAATATAAAAAAAACTTGCCGAACTCCCAATGCCACTCACAACCAGATGTGGCGATATTTCTGGAAAAATACAGACATGTTTTCTATTCATTTACAGTCCCTTTAAGAGAAAAATACAAAAAGTTTAAACAGTTTCTCTTGAGTTGGTGCAGTTTTGAGAAAACTGATGAAATCATGTTTGGATGACTGTTATTCATCCAGGGATTTATCGTCTTGATTCACAATTTCCCTTGAGATTTTTCTCTGGGAATGCCCTACTATCATAAATAATCAGAGATGGACTGTAGAGCAGCTCTTGGCACTGGCAGAGCAGGTAACACTTTCTCTTCCCTATATCACACTTTTAGGTATAATATCTTGTTATGTAATAGTCACTGTCTGATTTAAATCTGAAAAATTTTAGTTTTGTGATTCATTTTAACACATTTTTTTAATTTACTTTTTGATTTGGGAATTTAATGCCGATAGGCAGACAGTTAAGTATTATTCGTCCCACAAAAAATACAATCGTACCTTACAAACTAAAAATAGACCTGACAGCTGAAAAATAGGGTAAAATACACTCAAAGGGTTTCTGTCACCCCCCATTTAGCAATTTTCACTATCGGACATTGGCTATTTACTTACAGTGTGCTCCAGCTAAGCAAGACTGCTGCAGTAGCTAAAGGTTTATCTCATTTGTATGTTTTTTTCAATTGCACCTTTGCATACAATTTTCTTTACGGACGCCTCTAAAATAAAAAAATCAAGCGACTTTGTAATAGATCCTTATTTTTTTAACAATTTGTCATCTCCTGCGCAGACCTATACATCTTGATGGTAACATAGAACAAACACTGTATAGTCTAATCCTGCAGTACTAGTTTCCTTCCATGTGTCCCCTAATTTATGGTACAGGAACGTGCTGTATATTTGGTAGGTTAGCAAAAAGTAAAGGACAGATAGAAGAGGGTATGGCTGCAGAATCAGACTGCACGGGGTTTGTTTGCTGTCAGGGACACACCAAGGAGCTTTAGAAACAAAATATAGGTAAGGCCACACAGTCAGGCTTCCTCGTGCCGCTGCATTTCTCATTTTAAATGGATGTTGAGGACAATAAAAAAAATATAATAGTTGCAAAGTTAGTCACAATGCTACATTATACATATATATATATATATATATATATACTGTATATATATATATATATATATATTTATCAGAAATCAATAAGTCTGTATTAATAGGCTGGGCTCTATTGTGCTGTCATAAAACTGTATCTTTCACAGATTAACCTGCATTAAGCTGTGTGCTGCTGCGTTCTCACAATACTCCATAAATCAAAGTGCTTAAATTCACAGATTGTCCTGTATTGTGAGGGCAGAATAGTAAGTTAATGTGAATTTTGCTTTCCTGTGATTTTACAACATGTGGATTCCATTGATAAATGTACATATATAAGGCTGTGCACTACTGTGATGTCACAAATGCTGTGCTTCATTCATACATGGGTGCATGTATAGCTGCCTGAATGTACAGATTGTGCCCTACTGTGAGGTCACAATTCTACAATGACAGATGAGAAGCGTTCCTTCCCGACAATCTCCTGCTTATCAGTGAAGGAGACCGTTGCATTTAGATGCAGTGATCTCCTCCATACTATGGAGAAAAGCGATCGCTTATGCCATCGCTCATCCCCATACAGAATCATTGTTTGCCGTACAGATTGTTTAGACATCAGGATCTGCTGCTGGCAAGTTATCCTATGACCTGATGAACGATTCATTGGGTAATCAGCGGCACCTTTACACTGGCAGATTATTGCTGACGACTGTCCATACAAATCATCGGGCAGTGTAAAGGGGCCATTAGTATTAATGTGGATAAATGTGTTAATGTATTAATTTATTACTGTGTTTAATAAATTAATAGTTGCACACAATAGGCTGTGTTCCATTGTCATATGCTAATATTGTGTTTCAAAAAGATATAAGTATTTATAGATTAATCTCTATAGCGATGTCACAATACAGTATACATTAAAGGGAATCCATCACCAGTTTTATGCTGAAGACATCATAAAATGGTGATGGCTACCCTTAACATAAGCCTGGGTGACTTACTTGAATTGAGTGAGCCGTATTGCTAAAATCTGAGCTGAGTGCTGGAACTGTTGAATACAGATTTTAGTAAATTGGCTGGGTCAGCAGCCGGAGCAAATTGGCAGGGCAGCATAAAACTGGTAACAAATTCCCTTTAACTCCTTCAGGACCCTGCCATTTTTCATCTTAAGGACCAGGCCGTTTTTGGGACATTTGACATGTGTCACTTTATCTGGTAATAACATTGGAACACTTTTACTTATCCAAGCCATTCTGAGATTGTTTTCTCGTGACACATTGTACTTCATGACAGTGGTAAATTTCAGTCAATATTTTTATTTTTTTTAAATACAAAATTTACAATTATTTTTTCCAAATTTCTATTTTTCTGCTTTATAAACATATAGTGATACCTCATATAATAGTTATTACTTTACATTTCCCATATGTCTACTTTATGTTCGGATCATTTTGTGAATGCCATTTAATTTTTTGGGACGCTAGAAGGCTTAGGGTACTTATACAATTGCGGCAGAGGATTCCGGCAGGCAGTTCTGTCGCCGGAACTGCCTGTCCGATCCGTAAAAACGTATGCAAGCCGATGGCATTTGTCAGACGGATCAGGATCCTGATCCGTCTGACAAATGCATTGAAATGCCTGATCCGTCTCTCCGGTGCCATCCGGAAAACGGATCCGGCATTTATTTTTTTTTATTTTTTTTTGCGGTCTGAGCATGCGCAGACCGCAATGCCGGATCCGTTTTGCCGGAACACTCAGGCCCACATGAACCTATAGCCGGCCCTGGTCATCAGTAGAGTTGAGCGAACACCTGGATGTTCGGGTTCGAGAAGTTCGGCCGAACATCCCGGAAATGTTCGGGTTCGGGATCCGAACCCGATCCGAACTTCGTCCCGAACCCGAACCCCATTGAAGTCAATGGGGACCCGAACTTTTCGGCACTAAAAAGGCTGTAAAACAGCCCAGGAAAGAGCTAGAGGGCTGCAAAAGGCAGCAACATGTAGGTAAATCCCCTGCAAACAAATGTGGATAGGGAAATGAATTAAAATAAAAATTAAATAAATAAAAATTAACCAAAATCAATTGGAGAGAGGTTCCATAGCAGAGAATCTGGCTTCCCGTCACCCACCACTGGAACAGTCCATTCTCAGATATTTAGGCCCCGGCACCCAGGCAGAGGAGAGAGGTCCCGTAACAGAGAATCTGTCTTCATGTCAGCAGAGAATTAGTCTGCATGTCATAGCAGAGAATGAGGCTTCACGTCAGCCACCACTGCAACAGTCCATTGGCATATATTTAGGCCCAGCACCCAGGCAGAGGAGGGAGGTCCCGTAACAGAGAATCTGTCTTCATGTCAGCAGAGAATTAGTCTGCATGTCATAGCAGAGAATGAGGCTTCACGTCAGCCACCA
Organism: Bufo gargarizans; assembly: GCF_014858855.1. Lineage (NCBI taxonomy): Eukaryota > Metazoa > Chordata > Amphibia > Anura > Bufonidae > Bufo > Bufo gargarizans. The sequence continues at coordinate 9,395,439 of NC_058088.1, forward strand.
CTGCAACAGTCCATTGGCATATATTTAGGCCCAGCACACACACAGGCAGAGGAGAGAGGTCCCGTAACAGAGAATCTGGCTTCATGTCAGCAGAGAATCAGTCTGCATGTCATAGCAGAGAATGAGGCTTCACGTCAGCCACCACTGCAACAGTCCATTGGCATATATTTAGGCCCAGCACACACACAGGCAGAGGAGAGAGGTCCCGTAACAGAGAATCTGGCTTCATGTCAGCAGAGAATCAGTCTGCATGTCATAGCAGAGAATGAGGCTTCACGTCAGCCACCACTGCAACAGTCCATTGGCATATATTTAGGCCCAGCACCCAGGCAGAGGAGGGAGGTCCCGTAACAGAGAATCTGTCTTCATGTCAGCAGAGAATTAGTCTGCATGTCATAGCAGAGAATGAGGCTTCACGTCAGCCACCACTGCAACAGTCCATTGGCATATATTTAGGCCCAGCACACACACAGGCAGAGGAGAGAGGTCCCGTAACAGAGAATCTGGCTTCATGTCAGCAGAGAATCAGTCTGCATGTCATAGCAGAGAATGAGGCTTCACGTCAGCCACCACTGCAACAGTCCATTGGCATATATTTAGGCCCGGCACACACACAGGCAGAGGAGAGAGGTCCCGTAACAGAGGATCTGGCTTCATGTCAGCAGAGAATCAGTCTGCATGTCATAGCAGAGAATCAGGCTTCACGTCAGCCACCACTGCAACAGTCCATTGTCATAAATTTAGGCCCAGCACCCAGGCAGAGGAGAGAGGTCCCGTAACAGACAATCTGGCTTCATGTCAGCAGAGAATTAGTCTGCATGTCATAGCAGAGAATGAGGCTTCACGTCAGCCACCACTGCAACAGTCCATTGGCATATATTTAGGCCTAGCACACAGGCAGAGGAGAGAGGTCCCGTAACAGACAATCTGGCTTCATGTCAGCAGAGAATCAGTCTGCATGTCATAGCAGAGAATGAGGCTTCACGTCACCCACCACTGCAACAGTCCATTGGCATATATTTAGGCCTAGCACACAGGCAGAGCAGAGAGGTCCCGTAACAGACAATCTGGCTTCATGACAGCAGAGAATCAGTCTGCATGTCATAGCAGAGAATCAGGCTTCACGTCAGCCACCACTGCAACAGTCCATTGTCATAAATTTAGGCCCAGCACCCAGGCAGAGGAGAGAGGTCCCGTAACAGAGGATCTGGCTTCATGTCAGCAGAGAATCAGTCTGCATGTCATAGCAGAGAATCAGGCTTCACGTCAGCCACCACTGCAACAGTCCATTGTCATAAATTTAGGCCCAGCACCCAGGCAGAGGAGAGAGGTCCCGTAACAGACAATCTGGCTTCATGACAGCAGAGAATCAGTCTGCATGTCATAGCAGAGAATGAGGCTTCACGTCACCCACCACTGCAACAGTCCATTGGCATATATTTAGGCCTAGCACACAGGCAGAGCAGAGAGGTCCCGTAACAGACGATCTGGCTTCATGTCAGCAGAGAATCAGTCTGCATGTCATAGCAGAGAATGAGGCTTCACGTCACCCACCACTGCAACAGTCCATTGGCATATATTTAGGCCTAGCACACAGGCAGAGCAGAGAGGTCCCGTAACAGACAATCTGGCTTCATGTCAGCAGAGAATCAGTCTGCATGTCATAGCAGAGAATCAGGCTTCACGTCAGCCACCACTGCAACAGTCCATTGTCATAAATTTAGGCCCAGCACCCAGGCAGAGGAGAGAGGTCCCGTAACAGACAATCTGGCTTCATGTCAGCAGAGAATTAGTCTGCATGTCATAGCAGAGAATCAGGCTTCATGTCAGCCACCACTGCAACAGTCCATTGGCATATATTTAGGCCTAGCACACAGGCAGAGGAGAGGTTCATTCAACTTTGGGTAGCCTCGCAATATAATGGTAAAATGAAAATAAAAATAGGATTGAATGAGGAAGTGCCCTGGAGTCCAATAATATATGGTTATGGGGAGGTAGTTAATGTCTAATCTGGACAAGGGACGGACAGGTCCTGTGGGATCCATGCCTGGTTCATTTTTATGAACGTCAGCTTGTCCACATTGGCTGTAGACAGGCGGCTGCGTTTGTCTGTAATGACGCCCCCTGCCGTGCTGAATACACGTTCAGACAAAACGCTGGCTGCCGGGCAGGCCAGCGCCTCCAAGGCATAAAAGGCTAGCTCTGGCCACGTGGACAATTTAGAGACCCAGAAGTTGAATGGGGCCGAACCATCAGTCAGTACGTGGAGGGGTGTGCACACGTACTGTTCCACCATGTTAGTGAAATGTTGCCTCCTGCTAACACGTTGCGTATCAGGTGGTGGTGCAGTTAGCTGTGGCGTGTTGACAAAAGTTTTCCACATCTCTGCCATGCTAACCCTGCCCTCAGAGGAGCTGGCCGTGACACAGCTGCCTTGGCGACCTCTTGCTCCTCCTCTGCCTTGGCCTTGGGCTTCCACTTGTTCCCCTGTGACATTTGGGAATGCTCTCAGTAGCGCGTCTACCAACGTGCGCTTGTACTCGCGCATCTTCCTATCACGCTCCAGTGCAGGAAGTAAGGTGGGCACATTGTCTTTGTAGCGTGGATCCAGCAGGGTGGCAACCCAGTAGTCCGCACAGGTTAAAATGTGGGCAACTCTGCTGTCGTTGCGCAGGCACTGCAGCATGTAGTCGCTCATGTGTGCCAGGCTGCCCAGGGTTAAGGACAAGCTGTCCTCTGTGGGAGGCGTATCGTCATCGTCCTGCCTTTCCCCCCAGCCACGCACCAGTGATGGACCCGAGCTGCGTTGGGTGCCACCCCGCTGTGACCATGCTTCATCCTCATCCTCCTCCACCTCCTCCTCATCCTCGTCCTCCTCGTCCTCCAGTAGTGGGCCCTGGCTGGCCACATTTGTACCTGGCCTCTGCTGTTGCCAAAAACCTCCCTCTGAGTCACTTCGAAGAGACTGGCCTGAAAGTGCTAAAAATGACCCCTCTTCCTCCTCCTCCTCCTCCTCCTGGGCCACCTCCTCTTCCATCATCGCCCTAAGTGTTTTCTCAAGGAGACATAGAAGTGGTATTGTAACGCTGATAACGGTGTCATCGCCACTGGCCATGTTGGTGGAGTACTCGAAACAGCGCAACAGGGCACACAGGTCTCGCATGGAGGCCCAGTCATTGGTGGTGAAGTGGTGCTGTTCTGTAGTGCGACTGACCCGTGCGTGCTGCAGCTGAAACTCCACTATGGCCTGCTGCTGCTCGCACAGTCTGTCCAGCATGTGCAAGGTGGAGTTCCACCTGGTGGGCACGTCGCATATGAGGCGGTGAGCGGGAAGGCCGAACTTACGCTGTAGCGCAGACAGGCGAGCAGCAGCAGGATGTGAACGCCGGAAGCGCGAACAGACGGCCCGCACTTTATGCAGCAGCTCTGACATGTCGGGGTAGTTGTGAATGAACTTCTGCACCACCAAATTCAGCACATGCGCCAAGCAAGGGATGTGCGTCAAATTGGCTAGTCCCAGAGCTGCAACGAGATTTCGCCCATTATCACACACCACCAGGCCGGGCTTGAGGCTCACCGGCAGCAACCACTCGTCGGTCTGTTGTTCAATACCCCGCCACAACTCCTGTGCGGTGTGGGGCCTGTCCCCCAAACATATGAGTTTCAGAATGGCCTGCTGACGTTTACCCCGGGCTGTGCTGAAGTTGGTGGTGAAGGTGTGTGGCTGACTGGATGAGCAGGTGGAAGAAGAGGAGGAGGAAGCCGAGAAGGAGGAGGTGGCAACAGGAGGCAAAGAATGTTGCCCTGCGATCCTTGGCGGCGGAAGGACGTGCGCCAAACAGCTCTCCGCCTGGGGCCCAGCTGCCACTACATTTACCCAGTGTGCAGTTAGGGAGATATAGCGTCCCTGGCCGTGCTTACTGGTCCACGTATCTGTGGTTAGGTGGACCTTGCCACAGATGGCGTTGCGCAGTGCACACTTGATTTTATCGGATACTTGGTTGTGCAGGGAAGGCACGGCTCTCTTGGAGAAGTAGTGCCGGCTGGGAACAACATACTGTGGGACAGCAAGCGACATGAGCTGTTTGAAGCTGTCTGTGTCCACCAGCCTAAATGACAGCATTTCATAGGCCAGTAGTTTAGAAATGCTGGCATTCAGGGCCAGGGATCGAGGGTGGCTAGGTGGGAATTTACGCTTTCTATCAAATGTTTGTGAGATGGAGAGCTGAACGCTGGCGTGTGACATGGTTGAGACGCTTGGTGACGGAGGTGGTGGTGTTGGTGGTACATCCCCTGTTTGCTGGGCGGCAGGTGCCAACGTTCCTCCAGAGGCGGAGGAAGAGGCCGAGGCGGCAGCAGCAGAATAGGCCGAGGCGGCAGCAGCAGAAGAGGTAGCAGGGGGAGCCTGAGTGACTTCCTTGGTTTTAAGGTGTTTACTCCACTGCAGTTCATGCTTTGCATGCAGGTGCCTGGTCATGCAGGTTGTGCTCAGGTTCAGAACGTTAATGCCTCGCTTCAGGCTCTGATGGCACAGCGTGCAAACCACTCGGGTCTTGTCGTCAGCACATTGTTTGAAGAAGTGCCATGCCAGGGAACTCCTTGAAGCTGCCTTTGGGGTGCTCGGTCCCAGATGGCGGCGGTCAGTAGCAGGCGGAGTCTCTTGGCGGCGGGTGTTCTGCTTTTGCCCACTGCTCCCTCTTTTGCTACGCTGTTGGCTCGGTCTCACCACTGCCTCTTCCTCCGAACTGTGAAAGTCAGTGGCACGACCTTCATTCCATGTGGGGTCTAGGACCTCATCGTCCCCTGCATCGTCTTCCACCCAGTCTTGATCCCTGACCTCCTGTTCAGTCTGCACACTGCAGAAAGACGCAGCAGTTGGCACCTGTGTTTCGTCATCATCAGAGACATGCTGAGGTGGTATTCCCATGTCCTCATCATCAGGAAACATAAGTGGTTGTGCGTCAGTGCATTCTATGTCTTTCACCGCTGGGGAAGGGCTAGGTGGATGCCCTTGGGAAACCCTGCCAGCGGAGTCTTCAAACAGCATAAGAGACTGCTGCATAACTTGAGGCTGAGACAGTTTCCCTGGTATGCATGGGGGTGATGTGACAGACTGATGGGGTTGGTTTTCAGGCGCCATCTGTGCGCTTTCTGCAGAAGACTGGGTGGGAGATAATGTGAACGTGCTGGATCCACTGTCGGCCACCCAATTGACTAATGCCTGTACCTGCTCAGGCCTTACCATCCTTAGAACGGCATTGGGCCCCACCATATATCGCTGTAAATTCTGGCGGCTACTGGGACCTGAGGTAGTTGGTACACTAGGACGTGTGGATGTGGCAGAACGGCCACGTCCTCTCCCAGCACCAGAGGGTCCACTAACACCACCACGACCATGTCCACGTCCGCGTCCCTTACTAGATGTTTTTCTCATTGTTATGGTTCACCACAACAACAAATATATTATTTGGCCCAATGTATTGTATTCAAATTCAGCGGGATATAAATTTGAGGCCTAGTATTTAGGCGCTGGGTGACCGGTATGGATTTAGTGACAGAATTAGACTTGGAAATGCACAGAAGCGTGTGTGTGTGAAGTTATTCTGAATGACCCAATGTGCACCTTGAATATTATATACCCTTTTAGGGATAGATTTAAAATAGCTCTGATATAGCAGAAACCACTAAATTATGAAATTGCTAAATTGGGAATTGTATTTCAACCCAGAACAAAAAATGTGCTTTGACGGACACTAAATAACTTTCCCAGCCACAACAGGACAGCGTTAACGAGAGATTTAGCAGGATATAAATTTGAGGCCTAGTATTTAGGCGCTGGGTGACAGGTATGGGTTTAGTGACAGAATTAGACTTAGAAATACACAGTAGCGGGTGTGTGTGAAGTTATTCTGAATGACCCAATGTGCACCTTGAATATTATATACCCTTTTAGGGATAGATTTCAAATAGCTCTGATATAGCAGAAACCACTAAATTATGAAATTGCTAAATTGGGAATTGTATTTCAACCCAGAACAAAAAATGTGCTTTGACGGACACTAAATAACTTTCCCAGCCACAACAGGACAGCGGTAACGAGAGATTTAGCAGGATATAAATTTGAGGCCTAGTATTTAGGCGCTGGGTGACAGGTATGGGTTTAGTGACAGAATTAGACTTGGAAATACACAGTAGCGGGTGTGTGTGAAGTTATTCTGAATGACCCAATGTGCACCTTGAATATTATATACCCTTTTAGGGATAGATTTCAAATAGCTCTGATATAGCAGAAACCACTAAATTATGAAATTGCTAAATTGGGAATTGTATTTCAACCCAGAACAAGAAATGTGCTTGAACGGACACTAAATAACTCGCCCAGCTACAGCACTAAGGACAGATTTAGCTGGATATAAATTTGAGGCCTAGTATTTAGGCGCTGGGTGACAGGTATGGGTTTAGTGACAGAATTAGACTTGGAAATGCACAGTAGCGGGTGTGTGAAGTTATTCTGAATGTCCCTATGTGCACCTTCAATATGATCTACCCTTTTAGGGATAGATTTCAAATAGCTCTGATATAGCAGAAACCACTAAATTATGAAATTGCTAAATTGGGAATTGTATTTCAACCCAGAACAAGAAATGTGCTTGAACGGACACTAAATAACTCGCCCAGCTACAGCACTAAGGACAGATTTAGCTGGATATAAATTTGAGGCCTAGTATTTAGGCGCTGGGTGACAGGTATGGGTTTAGTGACAGAATTAGACTTGGAAATGCACAGTAGCGGGTGTGTGAAGTTATTCTGAATGTCCCTATGTGCACCTTCAATATGATCTACCCTTTTAGGGATAGATTTCAAATAGCTCTGATATAGCAGAAACCACTAAATTATGAAATTGCTAAATTGGGAATTGTATTTCAACCCAGAACAAGAAATGTGCTTGAACGGACACTAAATAACTCGCCCAGCTACAGCACTAACGACAGATTTAGCTGGATATGAATTTGAGGCCTAGTATTTAGGCGCTGGGTGACAGGTATGGGTTTAGTGACAGAATTAGACTTGGAAATGCACAGTAGCGGGTGTGTGAAGTTATTCTGAATGACCCTATGTGCACCTTGAATATTATATACCCTTTTAGGGATAGATTTCAAATAGCTCTGATACAGCAGAAACCACTAAATTTTTAAATTGCTAAATTGGGAATTGTATTTCAACCCAGAACAAAAAATGTGCTTTGACGGACACTAAATAACTTTCCCAGCCACAACAGGACAGCGGTAACGAGAGATTTAGCGGGATATAAATTTGAGGCCTAGTATTTAGGCGCTGGGTGACCGGTATGGATTTAGTGACAGAATTAGACTGGGATATGGCCAAAAAATAACCACACTATTGCTGGTTAAATGCACTTGGTGATGGGCGCAGCTTGCCCCTGATGTAGTATATGGCCAAAAAATGAACAGACTATTGCTGGTTAAATGCACTTGGTGACGGGCGCAGCTTGCCCCTGATTTAGTATATGGCCAAAAAATGAACAGACTATTGCTGGTTAAATGCACTTGGTGTGATAGCTTGACCAACCACACTACTGAGGGTTAAATGCACTTGGTGACGGGCGCAGCTTGCCCCTGATGTAGTATATGGCCAAAAAATAAACAGACTATTGCTGGTTAAATGCACTTGGTGTGACAGCTTCACCCTGATGTAGGCTTTAGCCAAAAAACAAACGCACCATTGAGGGTTAAATGCACTTGGTGACAGGCGCAGCTTGCCCCTGATGTAGTATATGGCCAAAAAATAAACAGACTATTGCTGGTTAAATGCACTTGGTGTGACAGCTTCACCCTGATGTAGGCTTTAGCCAAAAAACAACCACACCATTGAGGGTTAAATGCACTTGGTCGCAGCTTGTGCTGGCGCACCACAAGACACAAAATGGCCGCCGATCACCCCAGAAAAATGTGACTGACAAACGGTCTGGGCAGCCTAAAAACAGTGAGCAATTGAGGATCAGCAGCTCAATGATCCACAGCTGCAGATCGATCAGTTAATCAAGTCCTTTGGAGGAGTTAATCTGCCTAATCTCGCCCTACTGTCGCAGCCGCAACCTCTCCCTACGCTAATCAGAGCAGAGTGACGGGCGGCGCTATGTGACTCCAGCTTAAATAGAGGCTGGGTCACATGGTGCTCTGGCCAATCACAGCCATGCCAATAGTAGGCATGGCTGTGATGGCCTCTTGGGGCAAGTAGTATGACGCTTGTTGATTGGCTGCTTTGCAGCCTTTCAAAAAGCGCCAAGAAAGCGTCACAAAAGCGCGAAGAAAGCGACGAACACCGAACCCGAACCCGGACTTTTACGAAAATGTCCGGGTTCGGGTCCGTGTCACGGACACCCCAAAATTCGGTACGAACCCGAACTATACAGTTCGAGTTCGCTCATCCCTAGTCATCCGTATAAAAATTTTGGAAAACGAAGGGGCGTGGCCTGGCGGCAATGTGAACGGACGTGGCTGCCTGAGCTCCTAAACTCCACTTACCTGTATCGAGAGCTATTCTGCGGCGTGAAACTCCTGGGCAGCTAGGAAACGGAAGAGCAGTGCAGGCAGTCTCCCTCGTCTAAAGCGGCGGAAGCGCACCTGAAGAAGTTTGCGTGAGTTCCCCCTGCAGAGGGAAGCCCTGGGGACTCGGACGCTGAGCTGAGGAGGACAGAGAAGCAGGGGAGGACGGAGAAGTAGGAGGCGAGCTCCCCTACTGACAGGGCTCTACAAGATGGCGCCCGAGAGGAAGGAGGATCCAACATGGCAGGCGTGGGTGCAGGTGAGGGTGGTCACTACAAGCGAGTGCTTCTTTTATCAGACAAGTCATCCGAAAAATCAATGAGAGGGTTGCTGGAAACGCGACCTGGCCAAAGTCGTCCATAATATCACTCTTCTCGTTAACAAAACGGAGGACTTAGAGAACAGGTCCTGTTGCAACAACCTCCACTTAGTGGGAGTCCCTGAGAAGGCAGAAGGGGTTAATGCTGTTCGGTTCTTTGAAGAGTGGTATAAAGCTAAATTTGGACAGGACTCTCTATCTCCATTATTTGCAATAGAACGAGCTCACAGAGTGCCGTTCGGTCCACCATCTCCGGGGGCTCCCCCCAGACTGACTTTGCTCCGAATCTTGCACTTTCAAGATAGGGACACTATCTTACACAAAGCAAGAGATTATACAGACCTGCTCATTAATGGCCATAAAGTCTCCATCTTTCCCGATTTCTCAGCGGAAATCCAAAGACGACGGGCAAAATTCCTGGATGTTAAAAGATGCCTGAGAATGAAAAATGTGCAATACTCCATGCTTTACCCTTCCAAGCCGCGAGCAGTCGCTGGAGGAATAGTTAATTTCTTCGATTCGCCGGACTACGCTACCCGTTGGCTGGATCTGAACGAAAGCTCCCTGTGTGAACCTGCTGAGACCGGATGACCGGGAGGACTGATTCTCTAAACTTGGACTCTAGATGAGGGGACTGCATTACCTGACAGGGCATAGCGATAAGTATTCTACCTCTTCTATGTCTCATTATGTCTCTCATTACAGCCTCTTCTCTCTACCTGTTTACTGTTCTTTAATTCTTTAGTCAGGGAGATGAAGTATATAGGTCTTCCATTTTTCTCCTCTTTTTTTGTTATCTTTTTCTTTGTTTTTGCTGTTAGACTAGCTGTCTATATACGTTGGCTATATTATTTAAATGCCGCCTGATATACAAGTCCTCAGGGCTCGACTTAACGGGTATTTTCTTCTTTGCATATTGTAGCCTTAGATTATGCTATCACGGATGTTCTCTATTTTTGCTGGCTTCAGGAAATTTCTGTGCCTCATGTTCCCTGAGTGGGACGATTGGAGCGTTTTTTGTTGGGTGTTTTTTATTAGATGTTTGTACTGGGTGGGAAAATGCAGAGAGACGACTTCTACATATTTCTATCTGAGAGACGGGAACACGCTGTCCTATATGGAAGTATATCCCTTACATTTATATACTTTCCTATATGATGGCGGGTAGGGTTCAAATTGTAGTGTGGAATGTTAGAGGCCTGGCAGATGCCACAAAACGTCAGGCAGTCTTCACGGCTGTACAGAAATACAAACCTGTTATTTTATGTCTCATAGAAACACTCCTGTCTAAGCAATCACAGAGATTGCTGCATAAACCATGGTTCTCACATGCCTACCACTCCACCTTCTCTACACATTCTAGGGGGGGGGGTCAGTATCCTCATTAATAGAGCTATGCCCTTTAAATGTCATTCTAGTGTCATTGACCCTGATGGCAGGTATGTCTGCCTACACTGCTTCATGTATAAGATACTTTTTTGATTGCTATATATATTCCACCACTGTACTCTTGTGACGTGATAAAAAAAAAAGTGATGACATTTGTAGCTAGGGGCCCTCCTGTGCCTATACTTATGTTGGGTGATTTTAACAAATATCTAAATCCAGCACTAGACAAATTTCAGCAGGGCTCTGCCCTACCAGGCACTCTGGAGACCTCATTGACAAGGTTACTATGAGAGCTGAACCTTCATGACTTGTTGAGGATTTGGTATCCCCAAGTGCGGCAAAGTGCGCCAATATTCCTGCTTTTCCCCGTTTCACAATTCTCTTCCCAGGATAGACCTGCCCATAGGGATCTTGAAGGCTTCGGCTTATGTCTCCTCTAGAGATGAGCGAATCGAAGTAAGCGAATCGAAGTAAAAATTTTATTCACAGCGAATGCGAATTTCCTCGCGCTTAGTGGTAACGAATCGCAATTTTCCCAAAATGGTGGCTACAAGTGTGAGGACTGAGGACATGTGTCAGAACCTCCCAGGGAGCCAGTAGTGGGATGAGGAACCCACTGGCAGTAAGCAGCTGACAGCCCAGAATGCGGTACAAGTTTAGGGATAATCCAAGAGGGGTAGTCAATGTCCAATCCGGGTCGAGGCAGGCAGCGAAGGTTCAAGGCGGAAGACAGTCCAGGGGTCAGTAGCCGGGAAGGATACAAAGAAACAACAGGCAATAGAAGGATCTGCAGGGAGGCTAGGTGTTCACCATAAGGTGTAATAACTCAGCAATGAACCAGAGCTCAGGCCAGGTCTTTATAGCCAGGGAAGGTAGGAACCACCCTCCCCAGGAACCAATGGCAGGCGAGGAAGGTGGAAGGTGTGTACTGGGAATCTCCCTCAGCAAGGCTCACACCTGACAGCCGGATAATGCAGGAACTCTATGCACCCGGAAATGTGCGAGCAGCCTGTGTACTGCGCACACGCCGTGCACCCGCACCTCGGGCACCAGGTGTTCTACCGAGCTGAAGGGGAACCCGTGCCCTGCGCCGTGCCCGTGGTCCCAGAGTAGGGGTAACACCCCCTGCTTCCTGACAGAGCCCCCCACCAAGGAGCGGCCTCCGGACGCGACCCTGGGAAGGCCTCTCGGGGTGAGCCCGATGGAACGCCCGCACCTTGGCGGCCGCATGGACATTCCCCAAGGGCTCCCAGGAACGCTCCTCGGGACCGTACCCCTTCCAGTGGATGAGATACTCCAGGACCCCACGCCGGCGGCGGGAGTCCAGGATCTCCTGGACTTCATACTCATCATCGTTATTCACCTGGATGGGAGGTGGTGGAGCAGGTGCCCGGTCCGGGAATGGGTTGGCACGGTGTGGTTTCAACAAGGACACGTGGAATACCGGGTGGATTCCCAGGGAAGTAGGCAACTGGAGCTTGGCTGCAACGTTGTTGACCATATTCACGATCTCAAAGGGACCAATGTAACGGGGTCCCAGTTTTCGGGAGGGACAGGACAGCTTGAGGTGCTGTGTGGAAAGCCACACCTTGTCCCCGTCTTTGTACCTGGGGAATTCTGTGCGTCTACGGTCTGCCTGCATCTTGTGCCGCTGCTGAGCGGCCTGGAGTTGTTGCGTTAGGGTCCGCCTCAGTTCTCGTAGGAGCCGGAGCCGTTGAGCCACTTCAGGCACTGGGACATCAAGGGGGAGATCCGGGAGAGTTGCGGGATGATAGCCATAGTTGGCATAGAATGGTGAGAGCCCGGTGGAGGAATGAAGCTGATTGTTGAAGGAAAATTCCGCGAAGGGGAGATGGCTCACCCAGTCGTCTTGTAGATGGGATGTGTAACAGCGAAGGAACTGTTCGAGAGTTTGGTTGGTCCTTTCGGTCTGCCCATTGGACTGGGGGTGATAGGCAGAAGACAGGCTGCGAGTGATATGAAGGCTACGGCAAAACTGGGTCCAAAAGCGGGAGGTGAATTGTGAGCCCCGGTCTGAGACGATGGAATCAGGGAGCCCGTGCAACCGGAACACGTGTTGGAGGAACAACTCTGAGGTTTTTTGGGCCGTCGGGAGACCGGAGGTCGGAATGAAGTGGGACATCTTGGTACATCTGTCCACCACCACCATGATGGTGGTACAGGCTTGTGAAGGCGGTAAGTCCACAATGAAATCCATGGCTATGTTGCGCCATGGAAGGGTTGGCACTGGCAGAGGCTGTAATAACCCAACAGGTTTTGAGGTGGGACGTTTGTAGAGTGCACACACGGAACAAGACTCTATGAAGGAGCGTACGTCGGCTGCCAAAGAGGGCCACCAAAACTGACGTAGGATGCATTCCATGGTGTTGCGCCTACCTCGGTGGCCTGCTGTGGGGTGGTCATGGTGATGCTGTAGTACAGGCAGTCGCTGGGAGACTGGGACGTAGATCCACTGTTGGTGGTAACAAAGCCCCTGCTTCATTGGCAGATGGGCTGCCTCCTCTGGAGCTGGCATGCTGGCCCGTCGGATCCTCTCGATCAAGGAGTGTTGGGTGGCTAGAAAGTATGCGGCTGGCAGGATCGGTTCCGGAGGTGCAGGATCGGCCTCGGAGGAGCACATACGGGACAAGGCATCAGCCTTGCCGTTCTTGGATCCCGGTCGATAGGTAATCTGGAGGCGAAAACGGGAGAAAAAGAGAGCCCACCTGGCTTGTCGAGGACGCAGTCGCTTGGCACTGCGGAGATATTCGAGGTTGCGATGGTCGGTGTACACCACCACAGGGTTTTCGGCTCCTTCCAGCAAATGTCTCCATTCCTCCAGGGCGTCCTTGATAGCGAGCAGCTCCCTCTCACCCACATCATAGTTGCGTTCGGCCCCGGTGAGTTTGCGGGAATAAAAGGCAACGGGATGGAGAAGCTGCTTCTCCCCTTGGACCTGGGAGAGAACAGCCCCGATAGCCCCCTCGGAGGCATCGGTCTCCAGAAAAAACGGGCAAGAGGCGTCCGGTTGTACTAGTATAGGTGCCTGTGTGAACAGCCTCTTAAGGTGCTGGAATGCCTGTTGGACCTTCGGGGTCCATTCAAACAGGGTGTTGCTCCTGGTCAGAGCAGTGATGGGAGCGCAGATCGCTGAAAAGTTCCGAATGAATCGGCGGTAAAAATTGGCAAAACCAATGAACTGCTGCACCATCCGCCGATTGCGGGGGACAGGCCAATTCTGGACAGCCTGGATCTTCCTGGGGTCCATCTCCACTCGACCTGGGGATAGGATGTAGCCCAGGAACTCAATGGACGAAACTTCGAAGGTGCTTTTTTCAAGCTTGCCATAGAGACTGTGGGTCCGCAGACGCTGGAGCACCGATTTGACATGCCGTTCGTGTTGTGGCAGTGATCTGGAGAAGACAAGGATATCGTCCAGATATACCACAACATGGGTATCCAACAGGTCACGGAAGACGTCATTGATGAAGCACTGAAATGTGGCAGGGGCGTTACAGAGCCCGAAGGGCATGACAAGGTACTCGTAGTGCCCAAACCGTGAGCGGAATGCTGTCTTCCACTCATCCCCCTCCCTGACACGAATCAGATTGTAGGCCCCACGAAGGTCGATCTTGGTGAAGAAACGGGCATCCTTGACTCTGTCCAGCAAGTCGGGAATGAGAGGGAGTGGGTACCGGTTTTTCTTGGTGATGTCGTTCAGGGCCCGGTAATCGACACAGGGCCGGAGACCCCCATCTTTTTTCCCCACAAAGAAGATGCCGGCCCCAACTGGAGAGGTCGAGGGACGGATGAACCCCTTCGCTAGGCTCTCCTCTATGTAGTCCTTCAGGGCCCTGGTCTCGGGTTCGGACAGATTGTACAAGCGCCCGTACGGCAGTGGGGCTCCAGGGAGCAGGTCAATGGGGCAATCATAAGGCCTGTGTGGCGGCAAGGCGTCTGCTCCTTTTTTTTCAAAAACGTCTGCATAGTCCCGATATTTGTCAGGTAGTCTGTGTTCAACGGTGCCCAGAACCGCAGGAGGGCTTGGAGCCGGAGACGCGTGAACAGGAGAACCGGAGGGGGGCGTGAAGGTGATGGAGCCAGAGGTCCAGTTAATCGTGGGGTTGTGTCTCCTAAGCCAGGGGATGCCTAAAATGACTGGAAACAAGGGGGAAGGCACGATGTCCCACACGATCTTCTCGGAATGGTAAAGGCCGATGCGGAGGAACAAGGGATGTGATTCCATGGCGATAGGTCCCGTCTTTAGGGTGCTGCCATCCACCAGATGCAGCTGGGATGGGTTCTTCTTAGGGCGCAACGGGATGCCTAGTTGGGAAGCCAGATCCTTGTCCATAAAACAGCTGCTTGCGCCCGAATCAATGATGGCAGAGAGATCAATATTGTTGTTGCCCAGCCGCAGGGAAACAGGGATGGTGAGATGAGACGAGTTGTTATACATAGGTAGGTTAATGCATACCGTGGGTGTCTCCGGCCTACCTTCGGGAGGTTTGATGGGACAGTCCTTCAGGAAATGGCCCGGTTTTGCGCAATATAAACACAGATGCAAGGTTCTTCTCCTGGTTCTCTCCACTGTGGACAGGGGACCCCGAACAGCCCCGATCTGCATCGGCTCCTCCTGGTTACCGTCTGCTGCCACAGGAACAGGAAGCCTTAAGGGTTCCGACCGGCGCTCCGTTAGAGGCGGGGTCTGTTGTCGCTCCTGTCGTCTTTCCCGGAAGCGGCGATCCAGGTGGGTTACTGAGTCCATCAGGCCCCCCAAGGAGCCCGGCTCCCCAATGCGGGCGAGCTCATCCTTGAGCTGCTCGGACAAACCGATGTGGAATTGGTCAATCAAGGCCACCTCGTTCAAGCCCGTATCCGGGGCTACCTCACGGAATTCCATGATGTAATCCTCCACTGGACGTCTGCCCTGGCGGAGGGTGCGCAAGGTACCCCTGGCGGTTGAAGAACGCAGGGGGTCATCATAAAGTCTTTGCATAGCTGCGGCAAAGGACTTCCAAGATGCCAGCACTGGGTCATCGGCTAGTAGGAGTTGGTGCGCCCAGGTCTGGGGAGGCCCTGAGAGCAAGGAAATTGCCGTGCGTACCTTGACGAAGTCCGTGGCATATGTACGTGGCTTCAGGGAAAACAACAGCTCGCAGGAGATGATGAAGGAGCGGTACTTCCTCCGATCTCCTGAAAACCGCTCAGGGAGGCTGACTGACGGCTCGCTAGAGACCACTTCCAGGGTGCGCGCCGGCGTAGGGGGAGGCGAGGGTGGTAGCGCGGTGCGCTCTGCGATGCGCTGCTCCTGTGTGGCAACCCTCTGCAGCAGGTGCTCATGACTCGCTTGCATCTCCTGAAAGGCCTGCGTCATGAGGTTAAGTTGCTGGGTCATGGCCGTCATGGGATCCACTGCTTTTGCGGGTTCCATGGTGAAGGCTGAGTTATTATGTCAGAACCTCCCAGGGAGCCAGTAGTGGGATGAGGAACCCACTGGCAGTAAGCAGCTGACAGCCCAGAATGCGGTACAAGTTTAGGGATAATCCAAGAGGGGTAGTCAATGTCCAATCCGGGTCGAGGCAGGCAGCGAAGGTTCAAGGCGGAAGACAGTCCAGGGGTCAGTAGCCGGGAAGGATACAAAGAAACAACAGGCAATAGAAGGATCTGCAGGGAGGCTAGGTGTTCACCATAAGGTGTAATAACTCAGCAATGAACCAGAGCTCAGGCCAGGTCTTTATAGCCAGGGAAGGTAGGAACCACCCTCCCCAGGAACCAATGGCAGGCGAGGAAGGTGGAAGGTGTGTACTGGGAATCTCCCTCAGCAAGGCTCACACCTGACAGCCGGATAATGCAGGAACTCTATGCACCCGGAAATGTGCGAGCAGCCTGTGTACTGCGCACACGCCGTGCACCCGCACCTCGGGCACCAGGTGTTCTACCGAGCTGAAGGGGAACCCGTGCCCTGCGCCGTGCCCGTGGTCCCAGAGTAGGGGTAACACCCCCTGCTTCCTGACAACATGGGGCAAGGAACTCTGGGAAGGTGGGATCACCCAGATTGACATGCCTGCATGCAGCCAATCAGCAGCCAGCCAGCCCCGTGATGTCACAGCCCTATAAATACGACAGCCATTTTAGATTCTGCCATTTTCCAGCGTTGAGAGTGCAGGGACAGACGTGTGAAGGCGCTAGGGACAGCTATTGGAAAAACGATTGTGGGAAAAAAAAAAGACTGAAAAAACTATTTATAAGTGCAGGGAAAGAATAGGGAGGAATCATTTAATAGTATCTTAGTGCAGGGAGAGACGTCAGAAGGCTCTAGGGACATTGATAGGAAAGTGATTTACAAGTGCAGGGAACGATTATTTGGGGATCCAAATAGTCATTAGACAGCTCTGTCATTCCAGATTTTTGTTATTGGGCTGCAAGTCTTATGTTGAAAATCCTTTAGAGGCTTATGTCTTAGTATCTTATTCAGTACTACAAGAAAATAATTTACGCATTTCGCTTCTGCAGTTATTTCTGTTGAAAGCGTACAGGGGTGTATTTCAGCAACAAAAAATATATATATATACACACTGCAATGTTGCAGTTATTTCTGGTGAAAGCGTATAGTGGCATATTTCAGTACAACAAGAAATATATATAATACAATTGACCTGGATGGGCAGGCACTCAAAACATCATGGATCGCGTGGAAAACAGAAATTTTATAGGTGTATTAACACTTCATTATAACATTAAAATGCATAAAAATACAACAATAACATTGAAAATAAAATGCGTGAAAAATTGTCACTTTGGAGGAATGTTAATTGTGCAGGGAATAAGTTCCTACAGGAAAGGAAGTGGTTATTCCAAATGGTGTCCTTAAGGGCTCTTTCACACTTGCGTTCTTTTCTTCCGGCATAGAGTTCCGTCGTCGGGGCTCTATGCCGGAAGAATCCTGATCAGTTTTTTTTCCTAATGCATTCTGAATGGAGTGAAATCCGTTCAGGATGCATCAGGATGTCTTCAGTTCCGGAACGGAACCTTTTTTGGCCGGAGAAAATACCGCAGCATGCTGCGCTTTTTGCTCCGGCCAAAAATCCTGAAGACTTGCCGCAAGGCCGGATCCGGAATGAATGCCCATTGAAAGGCATTGATCCGGATCCGGCCTTAAGCTAAACGTCGTTTCAGCGCATTGCCGGATCCGACGTTTAGCTTTTTCTCAATTGTTACCATGGCTGCCAGGACGCTAAAGTCCTGGCAGCCATGGTAAAGTGGAGCGGGGAGCGGGGGAGCAGCATACTTACCATTCGTGCGGCTCCCGGGGCGCTCCAGAGTGATGTCAGGGCGCCCCAGGCGCATGGATGACGTGATCGCATGGCACGTCATCCATGCGCATGGGGCGCTCTGACGTCATTCTGGAGCGCCCGGGAGCCACGCGGACTGTAAGTATACCGCTCCCCCGCTCCCCACTCCTACTATGGCAACCAGGACTTTAATAGCGTCCTGGCTGCCATAGTAACACTGAAAGCATTTTGAAGACGGATCCGTCTTCAAATGCTTTCAGTACACTTGCGTTTTTCCGGATCCGGCGTGTAATTCCGGCAAGTGGAGTACACGCCGGATCCGGACAACGCAAGTGTGAAAAAGGCCTTATAAGGCATCAGATATTGTATGGCAATGTTGCCGCTGGATTTTCCAGGATTAATGCGTCAGCCAATATGCAGCTGCTAGCAAACAGTCTATTGTAGCATTTGTATCTTGCCTGCAGTCTATATCAAATTGCGAGATAAGAGGGTTTTTGACCGCACTAAAGATATACCATGCGGATATTGGAAACTTGCTCACTGAGCACTCACCCCACCTAATGATGAATGGTCTTCACACTGGCTGGTGTGCGCTCTTGTGTGCGCTCTTTGAGAGAATCGATAGAGTAGAGTGGGGTCCGAATCTCATGTGGTTGTTCGATAACCTCTGTATGTGGCTCCGTGTGTAGTTCTCGCGGGAACCTGGATGCAAAGTCACGGGCCTTACCTCTTTTCGCGATGTTTACTGTAATATGGCTGCAGAATCGTCTCACAGACCGATGAATTAGTTTATAAAGTTTTTATCGCATGGCCATTCTTAATGTAATTCTGGAGTCTTCAAAAGCATCAGTATGCAGCACCAGACGCGTTTTCGAAGTCTAGCTGACCTCTTCCTCAGTGGTTAGAAATATATATACGTACTGCACTGTTGCAGCTATTTCTGGTGAAAGCGTATAGGGGCTTATTTCAGTCCAACAAGAAAAATATATACTCACTACACTGTTGCAGTTATTTCTGGTGAAAGCGTATAGGGGCATATTTAATTAAAAAAAGAAAAATACAGTATGTACGCACTGCACTGTTGCAGTTATTTCTGTTAAAAGCATATAGGGGTGTATTACAGTAAAAACATATATATATATATGCACTGCACCGTTGCAGTTATTTCTGTTGAAAGCGTATAGGGGCGTATTTCAGTAAAATAAGAAAAATATATACGCACTGCACTGTTGCAGTTATTTCTGGTGAAAGCGTATAGGGGCGTATTACAGTAAAAAATTAAAAATATTTACGCACTGCACTATTTATTTGTTTTCTGGTTAAAGCGTATAGTGGCCTATTTCATTCCAACAAGAAATATATATTCTGAGGTCACTTCTGCAGTTATTGCTGGTTAAAGCGTATTGGGGGGGTATTTCAGTACGACAAGAAATATATATACGTACTGCACTGTTGCAGTTATTTCTGGTGAAAGCATATAGGGGCATATTTCAGTAAAATAAGAAAAATATATACGCACTGTACTGTTATTTATGGTGAAAGTGTATAGGGCGTATTACAGTAAAAAAAGAAAAATACCGTATTTTTTACCCCATAAGACGCACCTACGTTTTAGAGGGGGACAATAAGAAAAAAATATTTTTCATCAGATTTTAGATCAGGCCAGCAATCAGACCCCAATGTTAGTCAGACCTCAGCTTACAGCCCCAATCAGACCCCAATGTTAATAAGACCCTCAATCAGACCTCAGATTAGACCCCAATGCCTCAGATCAGCCCCCAGCCATCTATCAGCCTCCAGTAACATATCAGCCCCCCAGCCATCTATCAGCCCCAACCCTCAGCCATATATCAGCCATCAGTCAGCCTCATGTCAGCCCCCAGCCTCATGTCAGCCCCCAGCCATATGTCAGCCCCCAGCCATATGTCAGCCGCCAGCCATATGTCAGCCCCAGCCAAATGTCAGCCCCCAGCCATATGTAGCCCCCAGCCATATGTAGCCCCCAGCCATATGTCAGCCCCCAGCCATATGTAGCCCCCAGCCATATGTCAGCCCCCAGCCTCATGTCAGCCAGCAGCAATCAGTGCAAATAAAATAAAAAAACACTTACCTCT
Source organism: Bufo gargarizans (assembly GCF_014858855.1). Classification (NCBI taxonomy): domain Eukaryota; kingdom Metazoa; phylum Chordata; class Amphibia; order Anura; family Bufonidae; genus Bufo; species Bufo gargarizans. Next base: position 9,415,123 of record NC_058088.1, read on the forward strand.
CCTGCTTCTGTACGCCACCACTCCTCACCGCCTGCTCTCTCTCTCTCTTCTTCCTGCCGCAGCTGTGCTGTGACCTGACGCGCACAGCAGGAGGTCACAGAGAACCCTCACGCTGTGCACAGCCTGCACAACCGACAGCCACTTTTGGGGGGGAAAATGCGTTTTATGGGGTGAAAAATACGGTATATTCTCAGTGCATTTCTGCAGTTAATTCTGGTGTAAGCGTAGAGTGGCCTATTTCAGTCCAACAAGAAAAATATATGCTCAGTTCACTTCTGCAGTTATTTATGTTGAAAGCGTATAGGGGCATATTATTGTAAAAAAAGGAAAATATAATCGCATTTCACTGGTGCACTTATTTTGTGGCAAAAGCGTTAAGTGGCCTATTTCAGTACAGAAGGAAAAATACAGACGTGGACAAAATTGTTGGTACCCTTTGGTCAATGAAAGAAAAAGTCACAATGGTCACAGAAATAACTTTAATCTGACAAAAGTAATAATAAATTAAAATTCTATAAATGTTAACCAATGAAAGTCAGACATTGTTTTTCAACCATGCTTCAACAGAATTATGTAAAAAAATAAACTCATGAAACAGGCATGGACAAAAATGATGGTACCCCTAACTTAATATTTTGTTGCGCAACCTTTTGAGGCAATCACTGCAATCAAACGCTTCCTGTAACTGTCAATGAGACATCTGCACCTCTCAGCAGGTATTTTGGCCCACTCCTCATGAGCAAACTGCTCCAGTTGTGTCCGGTTTGAAGGGTGCCTTTTCCAGACTGCATGTTTCAGCTCCTTCCAAAGATGCTCAATAGGATTGAGGTCAGGGCTCATAGAAGGCCACTTTAGAATAGTCCAATTTTTTCCTCTTAGCCATTCTTGGGTGTTTTTAGCGGTGTGTTTTGGGTCATTGTCCTGTTGCAAGACCCATGACCTGCGACTGAGACCAAGCTTTCTGACACTGGCTAGTACATTTCTCTCTAGAATTCCTTGATAGTCTTGAGATTTCATTGTACCCTGCACAGATTCAAGACACCCTGTGCCAGACGCAGCAAAGCAGCCCCAGAACATAACAGAGCCTCCTCCATGTTTCACAGTAGGGACAGTGTTCTTTTCTTGATATGCTTCATTTTTTCGTCTGTGAACATACAGCTGATGTGCCTTGGCAAAAACTTCGATTTTTGTCTCATCTGTCCACAGGACATTCTCCCAGAAGCTTTGTGGCTTGTCAACATGTAGTTTGGCATATTCCAGTCTTGCTTTTTTATGATTCGTTTTCAACAATGGTGTCCTCCTTGGTCGTCTCCCATGTAGTCCACTTTGGCTCAAACAACGACGGATGGTGCGATCTGACACTGATGTTCCTTGAGCATGAAGTTCACCTTGAATCTCTTTAGAAGTCTTTCTAGGCTCTTTTGTTACCATTCGGATTATCCGTCTCTTAGATTTGTCATCAATTTTCCTCCTGCGGCCACGTCCAGGGAGGTTGGCTACAGTCCCATGGATCTTAAACTTATGAATAATATGTGCAACTGTACTCACAGGAACATCTAGTTGCTTGGAGATGGTCTTATAGCCTTTACCTTTAACATGCTTGTCTATAATTTTCTTTCTGATCTCTTGAGACAGCTCTTTCCTTTGCTTCCTCTGGTCCATGTCGAGTGTGGTACACACCATATCACCAAACAACACAGTGATTACCTGGAGCCATATATATAGGCCCAATGGCTGATTACAAGGTTGTAGACACCTGTGATGCTAATTAGTGGACACACCTTGAATTAACATGTCCCTTTGGTCACATTATGTTCTGTGTTTTCTAGGGGTACCATCATTTTTGTCCATGCCTGTTTCATGAGTTTATTTTTTTACATAATTCTGTTGAAGCATGGTTGAAAAACAATGTCTGACTTTCATTGGTTAACATTTATAGAATTTTAATTTATTATTACTTTTGTCAGATTAAAGTTATTTCTGTGACCATTGTGACTTTTTCTTTCATTGACCAAAGGGTACCAACAATTTTGTCCACGTCTGTATATATGCACTTCACTGGTGTATTTATTTCTGCTGAAAGCGTTTACTGGCCTATTTCCGTACAAAAAGAAAAATATATTCTCAGTTCACATCAGCGGTTATATGTGTTGAAAGCATGGCTGTGAGTCAGTGGGGTAGCAGCAGTGGGAGGTCGGGAGCCTAACGTGCCTGGGGTAGGGCGCCTGCTTTGCAGGCAGCTGTTGTAGTAAGTAGTGGTACAGGGGTTCACGGAAGTAGCGGCTGTAGCAGTCAGTCAGTGCGACGGTTATGTGTGTTATTTTGTATTTCAGTACAAAAAGAAAAATACATTCTCAGTTCACAGCGGCGGCGGTTATATGTGTTGAAAGCATTTAGTGGCCTATTTGAGTACAAACAAAAAAATACATTCTCAGTTCATGTCGGTGGTGGTTATATCTGTTGAAAGCGTTTAGTGGCCTATTTCAGTACAAACAGAAAAATGCATTCTCAGTTCACGTCGGCGGCGGTTATATGTGTTGAAAGCGTTTAGTGGCCTATTTCAGTACAGACAGAAAAATACATTCTCAGTTCACGTCGGTGGTGGTTATATGTGTTGAAAGCGTTTAGTGGCCTATTTCAGTACAGACAGAAAAATACATTCTCTGTTCACGTTGGCGGTTATATGTTTTGAAAGCATGGCTGGGATTTAGCAGGGTGGCAGCAGTGAGAGGTCGGGAGCCAAACGTGCCCGGGGTAGAGCACCTGCTTTGCAGCAGCCTACCTACCTGGGAAGTAGTAGGGGTTCACGGAAGTAGCAGCGGTAGCAGTCAGTCAGTGCGGCGGTTATATGTGATAAAAATCTTTTGAAGTATTTTGGTTGAAAAACAAAATGTATTCAGCGGTCAGCGCTGCAGTTATATGCGGTTAAATCTCCATGATGTCTCCATGATAAATCTGCAGCGTGGGGACCCCGTGTGGCTTCTACACACTTTTAAAATAATCCTTCAGCAGAGCGAATAGATGCCGGATGCCCACCATTTTATATTTAAAACGGACTACATCGATGGCACACTCTGCCACTTGTGATTTTAATTAGAATATATTGATGGTATATCTTGGGGTAATAGGAGCCCCACCACTCTATCATTCTATACTCTAATGTTCCTATAACATTTTTGGTGTATCACAAATATAGCTACTTCATCAGTATACTTTAGAACTGGCACCCCTGTGGTGGTTAAGCCTTTTTCTCCATATCTATCTCCACATTATGTCACCTTGCCACTCTGTCGTCTCCTCATGCTGCTGCCATCTCCACACTATGTCACCTTGCCACTCTGTGGTCTCCTGATGCTGCTGATGCTGCTGCCATATCCACACTATGTCACCTTGACACTCTGTGGTATCCTGCTGCTGCTGCTGCCATATCCACACTATGTCACCTTGACACTCTGTGGTATCCTGCTGCTGCTGCTGCCATATCCACACTATGTCACCTTGCCACTCTGTGGTCTCCTCATGCTCCTGCCATCTCCACGCTATGTCACCTTGTCACTCTGTGGTCTCCGGATGCTGCCGCCACCTCCAAACTATGTCACCTTGCCTCTCGATGGCCTCAATCATACTGCTGCCATCTACAGACTCTGTCATTGTGCCACTCTTTCAAAGTGTTTTTTTTTTCTGTAAAAATGATGAGTGACTGAAAAACTCTTTTGCTGTATGGACTGAATGACCTTGTGTGAGGTTGTGTGACATCTGAAAGTGTGAGGAAAATATATATTGTGTAACAACAAATATACAAAATGTACATGAAAACAATGACAACCTCCTGATGCTGCCGCCAACTCCAGACCATGTGATGAGCCCAGTGACGTCACCAAAGGTTATTTTCCTCCCAGGTCCTCAAAGAATAAGAATGAAGACGAGCCGGGCAGTGCGAACAAGTGGATGAGGTGAGTTTAATTATTTTTTTATTTTTTTGTTTAATCCCTCCATCCCTCATTTACTTAGCATTCTGTATTAAGAATGCTATTATTTTCCCTTATAACCATGTTATAGGGGAAAATAATAAAATCTACACAACACCTAATCCAAGGGTCTGGGTACCAAACATGCCGATTTTTCTCACGCGTGTTCAAAACGCATTTAAACCCTTTGCACTCGCGTGGAAAAAAATCAAGCATTTTCCCGCAACACACCCGCATCTTTTCCCGCACGTCACCCGCAACGCCCATGTGAAAGAGGCCTGAGAGCGACGCCTGTCATCTGCATGTCATACCGACTCACAGTATTATTTCACTACCACAGCAGACTCCCTATGCGTGTTACTGCACAGCACAGTGTTCTACACCACTATACAGGCTCTCTGCAGCCAGGAAACATAATTCGCCGCAAATATATTCGGATTGATCCGAATTTTTCCCGAAAAATCTGGCGAACCGGCAAATCGAATTTCAAAAAAATTCGCTCATCTCTAGTCTCCTCTAAATACCTGCCGCGTACCATATCGGACCATTCACCCATTCGCATGGAGTTACAACTTGTAAGGGATAGGGAAAGGGGCGGTCAAGCCCTCTGGAAACTTGTCAGTTGTTAGATGAGGAAGAGCCTCTCACAGGACTAATTACAGAGTATTTTTCGGATTAATGTGGGGTCAAAGGATATAGGGACGGTGTGGGATACCATGAAAGCCTATGTACGGGGGCTGTATATACAAAAAATAAAAAGGCGTAAAACGAAGTCTAGGGAACGCTCTGCAGTATTATTATTGTTTGGGGGGTTTTGTTTTTGTATTTTGTACTTGCACTGTAAGACTTATGTAACCTACTCCTTATATGGATATTACTGTAAAAATGAGTCTGAAACTGCGTATTTTTTGTATATGAAAAACTTTATTTCAATAAAAAAATTTGATTAAAGAAAAAATCTCTGAAAACCTTTTTAACTTTCTTTACCCAATGGGGACACAGCAGTTGCAAATGCTTGTGATGGAATTGGATAAAAGCTTTGCCAGTCCCAACATGTTTATGGAGGAAAAGGGCACATTTCATAAAGAATATAGAACCTTTTAATAAACCACTGGGCTTACAATCATAATGAAGCAGCCGGGACAGTAAAGAATACACAGTGTCTGACTGCAGAATAATGGTTGCAGCATCTATACAGAGAAACATTTCTTGGGCGCAAATTTATCTTCTACAGAATGTGGGAATGTTTACAGGCTGTGCTGTATTGTGATGGTCACAATACTATGTCACATAAATCTGTGTGAATGTACAGGCTGTGCTGTATTGTGATGGTCACAATACTATGTCACATAAATCTGTGTGAATGTACAGGCTGTGCTGTATTGTGAGGTCACAATACTATGTCACATAAATCTGTGTGAATGTACAGGCTGTGCTGTATTGTGATGGTCACAATACTATGTCACATAAATCTGTGTGAATGTACAGGCTGTGTTGTATTGTGATGTCACAATACTATGTTACATAAATCTGTGTGGATGTACAGGCTGTGCTGTATTGTGATGTCACAATACTATGTTACATAAATCTGTGTGGATGTACAGGCTGTGTTGTATTGTGATGTCACAATACTATGTTACATAAATCTGTGTGAATGTACAGGCTGTGCTGTATTGTGATGGTCACAATACTATGTTACATAAATCTGTGTGGATGTGTTACATAAATCTGTGTGAATGTACAGGCTGTGCTGTATTGTGATGGTCACAATACTATGTTACATAAATCTGTGTGGATGTACAGGCTGTGCTGTATTGTGAGGTCATTCACAATACTAAGTCTCAGAAATAAATGTGCACATATCGATAGTCTTTGCTATTTATACTATTTCATAATATGAGGCTGTGCAGTACTGTGAGCTCACTGTATTAGGCTACTTTCACACTAGCGTTCTTATGGGATCCGGCAGGGTTCAGCAAAAACGCTTCCGTTACTGATAATACAACAATCCGCATCCGTTATGAACGGATACGGTTGTATTATCTTTAACATAGCCAAGACGGATCCGTCATAAACTCCATTGAAAGTCAATGGGGGATGGATCAGTTTTCTATTGTATCAGAGAAAACGGATTCGTCCCCATTGACTTGCATTGTGGGTCATGACGGATCCATCTTGCTCCGCATCCCAGGACGGAAAAAAAAAAACTGCAGCATGCTGAGGTTTGCTTTCCGGTATGGGAACGGAATGCATTTTGGAGCGCTCCGTTCTGTTCAGTTACGTTTTGTCCCCATTGACAAGGAATGGGGAAAAAACTGAAGCGTTTTTTCCGGTATTGAGACCCTATCAGATCTCAATACCAGAAAATATTAACTCTAGTGTGAAAGTAGCCTAAACCATACGTGGGTGCATACTTGATAGAACAATATATAATATTTTATAAATTATTGGTCATAAACTGATCTCCAAAGATTACGAATAAGATCACAAATAAACACAGATAAAAAGGTTTCTGTCTTCCAGATGTAATGCTCTATTATCTCCGGAACTCACATAGAAATGAATAGACCGGCCGTCCCCATGTCCAACTGGCTTGTCCGTTCATTTTGGGGAGCTTCACAGGGTACAGGGCCCTTATTCTTAATAATAATAATAATTTATATTTATATAACGACAACATATTATGCAGCAATTTAGAAAATGGGGGTTCATATACAAACACAATCATAAATAACATAGCAGCAAACAATTAAAACCAGAGGAATGAGGGCCCTGCTTGCAAGAGCTTACAATCTATGAAGAGATGAGGGTCAGATAAAAGGTACAAGTGCTTGTTTTGTACAATGGTCCGGCCATCCTAACACAATAGGGGAGTAGATATAAGGCTACATGAGCCAGTCACCAGCCAATATCTGTAGCGCCTCTTAGTGCATGGGGTGCAATGGATACTGATAGACCAGGTTCAGAGGAATAATTCTGAAGGGGGGCGGTTAATAGAGAAGGGTTTAATCAGGGGATGCGATAGGCTATCTTATAAAGATGTGTTTTTAAGGAGTGCCTAAAACTGTACATGTTTTGAATTACCTGTAACCTAGTTAACTTGGGGTAGGGCATTCGAGAGAACTGATGCAGCTCTAGAGAAGTCTTGGAGATGGGAGTGAGAGGTTCGTATTATGGTGGATGTCAGTCGTAAGTCATTAGCTGAACAGAGAGCACGGGTAGGATGGTAGACAGAAATGATAAAAGAGATGTAGGGGGGCACAGGGCGGAGACATCGGAGTAGCGGTTAGACAGATAGATGAGCCTGGCTGCTGAATTCAGGATAGATTGGAGTGGGGAATGTCTAGTGAGGGGGAGACCAATTAGTAATGAGTTGCAGTAATCAAGACGGGAATGGATCAGGGCAACAATGAGAGCTTTTGTTGTTTCCATGGTAAGAAAGGGGCGGATTCTAGGGATTTTTATAGTGGTGCAGACAGCTTGAGCAGACAAGAGATTGAATAAAGGGAGCAAAGGAAATATCAGTGTCAAACATAGCACCAGCGTCACGGTGCGGTTCACTGTGACGTGGTTTGCCTGCAGGCTGGCTGCACGCCTTTTGCGTACTGGCTGCGGGTGATTCTGTGCAGGCTGGTTGCTTTTGACTGCGTGCTGGCTGGGGTATCTAGTGTGTTCCTGTCTGTGTGTGTGCGTGTACCCCCCTTTGGCTGTATTGTCTCCCTGTGGGTATTCAGGTCATTTGCGGTCTTGCGTATTGGCTGTGGTGTTCCGTGCATGCTGGTTGCTAGGGGAAACATTCTGTATCACAGCTTGGTATGCTGTGGTTTCTGGTTACCCCTGACCTGATTTGGTACCTCCCTGTTTAGTTCTGATGGGGTTAACCTCCCCTGGTCGGTTCATGGGTGTGTCCTTTCAGGTGCGTTCGTTAGGCTGCTATTTCTGCCTGTGCGCATAGAGTGTCTTGGTCAGTCTTAGGTTACATGCACACGACCGTGTGCCCCCCGTGGCCGTATTGCGGCCCGAACACAGCGGGTCCGCAATACACGGGCACCGGCCGTGTGCATTCCTTATCACGGATCGCGGACCCATTCACTTGAAAGGGTCCGCAATCATGGAGATGCAGAACGGAGGCACGGATCGTAACCCCACGGAAGCACTACGGAGTGCTTCCATGGTGTTTCTGGCCATGCCTCCGCACAGCACAAAAGTAGAGCATGCACTACTTTTTTGCGGTGCGGACCGTCGGATACGGATCACGAACCCCATTCAAGTGAATGGGTCCGCGATCCCCATGCGGCTGCCCCACGGTCTGTGCCCGTGCAATGCGGACCGTAATTTGTGGTCCGCAGCACGGGCATGGAGCCCTAACGTTCGTGTGCATGTAGCCTTAGTCAGTCTGTCTTTGTCATGTCTTGTGGGTGTTTCACCCTTATGCTCCGTCAGGTCTGTCTATGTTTACCTTGCCAGGTTTTGCCCTTTGCTGCTGACCCAAGGGGTCCGTCCATCTACGTCTCGGTATGTGCCGCCTGATTCTGCATTGTTGTCTTCTGTCCTTGTACCATGCTATGCCTTGTCCCTGAACTGTACCTTGCTATGTCTTGTCCATGCTTTTTACCATGCCTTGTATATTGCCTTGTTTCTGTCCTGTATTTGTTCGCCTAGCAGTACGTAACTGCGTCTTGTCCATGTTCGCCTAGCAGTGCGTAACTGCATCTGATAGCCTAGCAGAGCTTATCTGCGTCTGAATAGCCTATCAGAGCTTATCTGTATCTGGATAGCCTAGCAGAGCTGTCCTGCGTCTGTTCCTGTTTATGTCTGTTCCATGTTCCTGTTATTGTCTGTCTGGCAGTCCTTACTGCTTCTGGTATTCCGTTCATGTCTGCTTCTGTTTTGTCAGTCCATGTCTGCCTTCGGAAGAGGGTTCCTGTGTTCCCAGGAGGGGGAATGCCCATTCTCTGCCTTGCTATGCCTTGTCTGTCTCTATGTCTTGTTCTGTTCTGTAATATGCCATGCCTTGCTCCTGTACTGTCAGTACCTTGTCTGGTATCTCCTTGCCTCTGGCTCCTGCTGCCACTGACTTGGCTTACGCTCTGGAGTAGCCCCTGGCAACTACCGTGGCTCAAGTATATCCTCATCACCAGAGGTGCTAGTGAAGACCCTCCAGAGTATTGCTAGTCAGTGGCGCAGTGGGTTCTCACCCACTGATCTGGTTCAGTACATTGAGGTCTTCTATTATTGTCATTGTCACGTGTCTTGGTTTCTTTGTATGGTTATGTGTTCCGTGGTCCTTGGCCTGTTTTGCCTTGTCCAGCTCATATGTTGTCCCGGAGGTCCCCTTTGACACCCGGCACGTGACAACCAAGACAGCAAGCGTGCTAGTGCCACACAATGAGATGGAAATATCAGGTTTAGGTAGGTTAGTAGATGGAGAAAACACCAGCAGTTTTTGAAAGATTGAGTTTCATTGTTGGCATTGGTATTTTATATTTCAGCAGGGTTGATATCACGGGAAGAATTATATAGTTTGGTGTCGTTGGCATACAGATGGTACTGCAGACCAAATCTGCTGATAGTCTCTACAGTAAGGGTTGTGTAGAGAGAAAAGAGGAGAGGACCAAAGAAGGAGAGGAGGGGGGGGGGGGGGGGTACAGCCAGCAAATGATACACTGAAAGAGCCATCAGAGAAAAAGGAAGAAAACCAGAAGAGAACAATGTCCTTAAAGGGGTTGTCTGACTTCAGTAAGTGGCATTGATCATGCAGAGAAAGTTAATACAAGCCATTTACTAATATATTGTTATTATCCATATTGCTTCCTTTGCTGGTTGGATTCATTTTCCCATTACATTATACACTGCTCGTTTCCATGGTTACAGACCACCCTTCAATCCATCAGTGGTGGTCGTGCTTGAGGAGATCAGGATGGTAAAATAGGTCTGTTTGGCAAGGTGAAGGGCAGAGTTATAGGTTTTCAACATGAATTTATAATGGAGGAAGTCTTGTGACGCAAGTTTTTCTCCATAGGCATTCAGCACTTCTCGACTATCACTAACCCTGGGTTCACACCTGAGCGTTACTGAGACGCGCGTTTTACGCGCGTATTTGTCACGCGTTTTTATGCGTGTTTTTTGCAATAGTAAACGCGCGTTTGACGCGATTGACTGCAGTGTTGTCCAATGAGTCTGTGGCCAAAACGCGCGACAAACGCCCCAAAAAAAGCTCAAGAACTTGTTTATGCGTCGGGCGTTTTACAGTGCGTTCAAACGCGCTGTAAAACGCTCAAGTGTGAACCAGGGCCATAGGGAAGCATTGGTTTTCACGTGTTGAGCGTTTTACAGCGCGTTTGAACGCGCTGTAAAACACTCAGGTGTGAACTTAGGGTTAGGGTAAAGGAAGCGAGTTTGAGGTGTAAGCCAGGGTTGCTTTTTTCTCTGTTTGGAGGTTCTGAGTGTGGGAGGCACTATTTAATCCAGGCTGCATCTGTCACTAAAATCTTTTGCAGCTAGTTCTGAACTGGAGAGGAAGGAGATTGGGGACAGGGATGACTGTAGAGAATCCGTAAATTTCTTAGTGTCAATGGCATGCAGATTTATGAATGTGTGATAAGTAGGGTAGGAGTGTGCTGAGATGGATGAGGACTTGTGACAGTGAAGGAGAGAATTATGTGGTCAGAGAGCGGGAAAGAAGAGTTAAGGGGTTGTCCGGGTTCAGAGCTGAACCCGGACATACCCATATTTTCACCCAGGCAGCACCCCTGAGGCTAGCATCGGAGCATCTCATGCTCCGATGCGCTCCCTTGCCCTGTGCTGAATCGCGCAGGGCACGGGCTCTTTTGTTTATCATAACACACTGCTGGGCAGAGGCTTCCGCCCGGCATTGTGTTCGGTGATGTCACCGGCTCTGATGGCCGTTTTACTGGCTAGGGCAGCGCTAAAGCCCACCCATCAGTGCCGGTGATGTCACCAGGCTTCCTGGCAGCCCCACCGGAACTCCTAAAAATTCCTTTGCCCTGCGCGATTTAGTGCAGGGCAAAGGAGAGCATCGGAGCATGAACTGCTCCGATGCTAAAGTCAGGGCGGCTGCCTGGGTGAAAAAATGGGGATATGTCCGGGTTCAGCTCTAAACCTGGACAACCCCTTTAATTAGGTCAGTGTTAGTAAAGTGTGTTAAAGTCTTTATGTGTCTGAGAGTTTGAAAGCTGTGAAAGTCCAAGATAAGAGCTTAGAGATAAAAGCTGAGATGCAGGCACGGAAATAGGGCTTTCAATTGGGATGTTAAAGTTGCCCAGAATGAGAGTTGGTAGTTCTGAGGACAAGAAGCGTGGCAGCCAGGCAGCAAAGTGATCCAGGAACTGGATGGGTGAGCCAGGGGGTCGCTATACAACCTCAACTCTGATTGAGAGGGGATGAAAGAGTCTGAGGGTGTGGACCTCAAAAGATGGGAATGAGGCTGATGGTACCGGGGGAATGACCTGGAAAGTATATTGTCGGGAAAGTACACCTACTCTACCACCATGTCTGTTGTCAGGTCTGGGGATACTTAAAAAGTGTAGGCCACCGCCAAGTGTCAGATTGCTGAATCCAAGTTTCAGTGAGGGCCAGCAGGATAAGACAATTAGTAAGAAAGAAGTTTTGAATGTATGGCATTCTTGTGATAGGTGGGGAACCAGTGGTAGGACCCCCACTGATCCTGTGGATATGGGATAAATTTATATAACTGGACTAACCCTTTACCCCATTTTAAGGGTGGATACCAAGGAGTGCCTTAGACTCTGCTTTTGAGTTTAGCCCCAAGCCAATTCCATATCAAACCAGTTGCTCCATATCATCTACAAAGTAGACGACAATTTTCTTTGTCATTGCATATATTTTATGTTCATTTGATACACCCTTTGACACGGAGGGACGCTTATTAAAAGTATTGTATAGCATTAATGGTCACTAGCTTTTGTATCACATCTTATTTCATCAACAGGCCATAAGATGCAAGAAAGAAATCAGACATGGGTGACATTTTTTATCATGAAAGGTATTAGTGACTTGCCTCAGCTGCAGACTTCCATCTTCTTCTTGGTTTTGGTAACTTATCTAATAATTCTTAGTGGAAATGCAACTATTTTACTGCTAATCGGCCATGACCGCCAGTTGCACACTCCAATGTATTACTTCTTGTCTCACCTTTCCATCATGGACATCTGTTACAGCACAGTCACCATGCATAAGACATTGGCTATATATGTATCTGGGGATGAAAGAGTTTCGTTCCACTCCTGTATTGCACAGATGTATTTTTATGTAGCTCTTCTCTGCTCTGAGTTTTTGCTCTTGACCACTATGAGTTATGATCGATATGTGGCAGTTTGTAATCCTCTACATTATGTCAGGATCATGAACAGTAAAGTCTGCTCTGTGTTGTGCACAGTTTCATGGGTGCTTGGTTTTTCTGAGGTCATTCCAGCGATATTCATTATCTATGACATCCACTGCTTTAAATCCCATGAAATCAATCACTTTTTCTGTGATCTTTTGGTTATCATGAAGTTGTTTTGCTACAAGGCCTCCAAAATGGAACAGTTAATTTACATAGAGTCGATTTTCGTTGGTGTCTTGCCCTTCTCACTTACCCTTACTTCTTATGTCTTCATCATCAGGACCGTTCTCCGAATCCACTCCAGCTCCGGCAGATATAAAACCTTCTATACATGTTCTTCTCATATAACTGTAGTTTCCCTCCTTTATGTCACATTGTTCTGTGTCTACCTGAGACCTACCTCATTGGTCACTCTAGAGTCAGACAAGTTGCTTATGTTGTTTTATACCGCATTAACACCCATGTTAAATCCTGTAATCTACAGCCTGAAAAACAAAGATATAAAAATGGCCTTCAGACGTTTGATGATGATGAACAATAAAATATTACTTTGATCTTGTGGTAAATTTTCTGTTCACATTAAACAGTTTATATTATATAAATTCTGTTCCTTAAAGGGGTTATCTGTTGACATGTATTGTCTATCCACTGGGGGGCTCACCAGTGGGGCACCACCAATTATTACAATATGTAATTTCTGGGCACTTCCCACCCACTTCATTGGGGGGCATTATCATTTGGCACTTCCCTCTACAGAATTCACAAATGATGTAGTTGATCAAGTTCTGGAATACGGCTGGGGCATTACACAGCCCTGACAATTTGATTAAATAAATCAGGAATTAGAGGAAGGGGTACTAGTTACAAACAGTAATTTTAATAAGCTCCCTATGATCAATACAAGGATGCAGGCCACCTTATTTCTTCTCCACAAAAAGAAGCCCTACTGGAGAAACAGGCAGTCAGATGTGCTCTTTCTGTAGACTATCATGAATATAGTCCTTCATGGCCACTCTTTAAGGGCCGGAGAGGTTGAATATCCACCCCTTGGGAGTTTGGCCCCAGGGACCAGCTCAATGGCACAATCATATTCCATATGAGGAGGCAACGCTTCAGAAGCTTCCTTGGAAAATACATCCTAAAAGTCTCTGATGAACCCAGGGATACTACCTTCTTCAAGATCCATACTAGAAAGCTGGACAGACAAACAATGATCAGAGCAGTGAGGACCCCACTTAGTTAATTCCCCAGTGCTCAAATTGAAGACTGGACAATGTTTTTTCAACCAAGGTTGGAAATATCTTAAAAACCTTATTTTTAATCGCTGTGCCTGTACAAATGGCTACATAATCTAATATCGCTGAGCAATGTCCCTCCAATTCCTCCCCCTGTGCGAGCACATCCTAATCCATATTTTTGAAACACTCACTATTCCAAGATTTTAACAGTTTTAACTACTGGTCATAATCTGCAAACTAGGGGTTTATAAGATGGAATCAATTCTATTCAAATATGATCAGATAAACAAAATTGTGGCAAAGAAACAGCCGTATAAATCCCCCATATATTAGTATAGACCTGATCCAGAATATTCTTATCTCTAGTTTGAAAATGAACATTTTTATATAGTCTAGGCAGTATTATAAGCGATGTGTTGTCTTCCTATGTGTTGTGTGTTGTCTTACTGGCGCTTGAGTTCAACATATCACAGATCGGGTTGACAGATTACTGGAAAGGGCTGGCGAAGACCCAGCGGTCATGATCCACAATGGAACCAATGACAAAGTTAGAGGTAGGTGGAGTGTCCTTAAATTTTTTTTAGAGACTTAGGGTGCAAGTTTAGGGCAATGATCTCAAAGGTAGTATTTTCTGAAATACGGTACCACGAGCCACACCACAAAGGCAGCGGGAGATTAGGGATGTCAACAAGTGGCTGAAGAACTGTTGTAGGAAGGAGGGGTTTGGGTTCATGGAGAACTAGGCCGACTTCTCTGCCAGCTACAGGCTCTATCGTAGGGATGGGCTGCATCTCAATGGGGGAAGGTGCAGCTGTTTTGGGGAAGAAGATGGCTAGAAGGTTGGAGGAGTTTTTAAACTAGAGAATGAGGGGAAGGGTAATTACATTATAGGAGGGGTAAATAGTGTAGATAGTGACCTGGGACAAGGTAATAGAACAGGGTTGAATGTAGGGAGGGACTAGAACAGTTCATAAGGAAAGGTGTAGAGTAAATAAATAGCCAAAAATATCTTAATTGTATGTATACTAATGCCAGAAGCCTAACTAGATTAAGTACTGTCTGAAGAGGACTATGACATAGTGGGAATAACTGAGACATGGCTGGATGATAGCTATGACTAGGAGGGTAACATACAGGGTTACAGTCTGTTTAGTAAAGACCGTAAAAAAGAGGTGGAGAGGTTTGCCTTTATGTAAAGTCTGGGAAGATATAAGTGAGGAAAATGAACATGTGGAGTTACTGTGGGTAGAAATACATGCAGTCAAAAACACTAATAAAATACTGATAAGGGTTTGTTATAAGCCATAGAAGAGTAAGCCAGCACCTCTACATATGGTGTCTTGTGCAAGGCCCCGCTCCAGTCCGTACAGATCCAGAAAAGTAGCAAGAGATGTCCAGCACCGAGAAAAATAAAAATCTTCAGTCTTTATTTCATAAATTTAAAAGAATGCAGTTTCTTCACATAGATGATGGTGACACTGTCAATGCATTTCGATCTATAGATCTAAACGCGTTGGTGGAGTCATCATCATCTATGTGAAGAAACTGCATTCTTTTAAATTTTTTAAAGACTGAAGATTTTTATTTATATCGGTGCTGGACATCTCTTACTAATCTAATCTACTACTAATGGAAATATATTAGGCGGCAAATCATAATGAGGTCGTTATTATGGGGGACTTCAACTACCCAGGTATAGACTGGGAAAATAAAACCTATAGAAAGTTTTTGGCAATAACTAAAAACAATTACCTTTCCCAACTGGCTCAGGATCTGACTAGATGGACGGCCACACTGGACTTAGTACTAACCAATAGACCTGACAGAACAACAGATGTGCCAGTTGGAGGACACCTGGGAAACAGTGACCATCACATTTGTTGGATGGCTTGGGTGGACCTGTGCACCTAGATTGATATCATTAAGGAGACAAAAAGTTTTCTGATTGTCCTAACATATTATTCAATAACCTTTCTATACAGTTTTGTCATGTACAAACAAATTTTCATTAACATGGGCATATGGGAAAGACATGCAAGTGAGCAGAATCTGCCTTGCTTTTCAGCTGAAAACCCATTTGCATGGAAAATTCGCAAATTACACTACTCATGAACAGCGCCATCTATTGGATTCATAGTCTTGTCATGGAATGAATGGTGCATTAATATTTAATAATAATAATAATAATAAGAGATCGGTTCTGTCAAGCTAACTTAATCAGTTTCTATGAGGAGGTAAGTTCTAGACTTGACCGCAGCAAATCGATGGGTGTCATATATCTTGACTTCTGCATAGCATTTGACACCGTACCACATAAAAGTTTAGTATATAAAATGAGAATGCTTGGACTGGGAGAAAATGTCTGTATGGCTCAGTAATAAAAAATAGAGCGTGATTATTAACCCCTTAAGGAGCGGGCCATTTTTCACCTTAAGGACCAGACTGATTTTTGCAAATCTGACATGTGTCAGTTTTATGTGGAGATAACTTTAAAATGCTTTTACTTATCCAGGCCATTCTGAGATTGTTTTCTTGTCACATATTGTACTTCATGACAGTGCTAAATTTGAATCATTATATTTCATTTTTATTTATAAAAAAATACCAAATTTACCAAAAATGTTGAAAAATTCGCAATTTTCCAAGTTTCTATTTCTATGCTTTCTTCTTGCGCTTTAAAACAGATAGTGATACCTCATGAAATAGTTATTACTTTACATTTCCCATATGTCTACTTCATGTTTGGATAATTTTGTTAATGCCATTTTATTTTTTGGGGATGTTAGAAGGCTTAGAAGTTTAGAAGCAAATCTTGAAATTTTTCAGAAAATTTCCAAAACCTACTTTTTAAAGGACCAGTTCGAGTCTGAAGTCACTTTGTGAGGCTTACATAATAGAAACCACCCAAAAATGACCCCATTTTAGAAACTACACCCCTCAAGGTATTAAAAACTGATTTACAAGAATTAATAGAAAACGGAGATGAAAAGAATTTCACTTTTTTGGCAGATTTTCCATTTTAATAATTTTTTTTCGGCTAACAAAGCAAAGGTTAACAGCCAAACAAAACTCAATATTTCTTGCCCTGATTCTGTAGTTTACAGAAACACCCCATATGTGGTCGTAAACTGCTATACGGGCACACGGCAGGGTGCAGAAGGAAAGGAACGCCATATAGTTTTTGAGGGCAGATTTCACTAGGATAATTTTAAGTTGCTATGTCACATTTGAAGACTCCCTGATGCACCCCTAGAGTAGAAACTCCAAAAAAGTGACCCCATTTTGGAAACTACGGGATAAGGTGGAAGTTTTTTGGTACTATTTTAGGGTACAGATGATTTTTGGTTGCTCTATATTACACTTTTTGTGAGACAAGGTAACAAAAAAATAGTTGTTTTGGCACTGTTTTTATTTTTTGTTATTTACAAAGTTCATCTGACAGGTTAGATCATGAGCTATTTTTATAGAGCAGGTTGTTACGGACGCAACAATACCAAATATGACTTTTTTTTGGCTGTTTGTTTCAGTATTACATAATAAAGCATTATTTAGTTTCACCAGTACCCAATCCAGTACCAGTACCCAATCTCCTGATTGTAAAGAATACATTGCTTCTTTACAGTCTGGATTCTATAAAACAACTAAAACTTGGAAATACACAATAGACAATCAATTTGTGCAACAGACAACATAATTTGAAAGACTACTATGCTGCATCTGGAGCTGTTGGGGAAATAGAGACTTAATCCAGAGGCATTCCCAAAGAGTCCTTCATAAGGATTTAGGCCTATCTTCCGGTTAAGTGTGTACCAGATGGAAAAAAGCCCCTAGGGTAGGTACTCTCACCTCAGTCAGTATCTTTTAGCTTTAGCCTTTGCTACAGGCCAAATCTCCGAATATCGTGGAAAGGGATCAATACAGACACATACATATTCACACTGTTCCACCTCTGAATATAGTCAATCCGTAGTCTCTGAAATGGATAACATAACTTTGGCATATGCCTACCTGGAACTCCCATAGTTTTCCCATCATTATTACAGCATTCACCTACAACTAACCTTGTTGGCAGCATTGTTGAACCCAGGAGCCATCCACCACAGAACCCAATCACACCTTCTCTCTCTTGATTTGCACACGTTCTAAATCCATCCTCTTTAGGTAGAGTGCCCATTGAAGGAAGATTTTCTTACCAACTCTCCAGAGTCCATTCTCAATTATCACGAATACCTTTATCCTTTGATGTTTCCTTTCAGCCTCTGTAGCCTGTATCTGAAAAAGACAAAGTTTTGGAAGTCCACTGGCCCTAAGCTATTCCGTATCACACAGATTTCGACTTAGCGTAGACTTCAGGTAATAGTTTAGCCTTTACCTTCTCAGGCAGCATCAGGGCATCAAACATCTTTCATACACTCAGCATTCATTATTTATGGGCTTACCCATGGATCAAACAAAATCTCTGCTTCACCAGATTAGACCATAATAATGAGTGATACCGAAGGCATACCTGGAATAATATTGATGTTAGCAGTCTTACCCTCAGCCATCTTACAAACCTCAGCGAGCGTCTTCTGCTCTGCCTTCTGCACTAACATTGCTGGAGGGAGTGGTTCTTTCTTGACAACATCAGATTAAGTAGGAACAGCATATCCTGTCCCAGATGATCCATCTTCCAAGAACCTGAAATTATCTACCAGAAACTCAAAAATTAGGTTATTAATTGGAGACAGTCATGTGAATTAGAATTTTTATTTTTAGAGGTGGGAAGGCACTACTACTCCATCCCCACTCCAGAGGCAGCAAAGTAGTCGGATCTAAATTTGTGCACATTTAAGGCAGTGAACAGTTGGTTAGAGGAGAAGAAACTGCTTTACTATCTACTCCTACACATGTGATACTACCCTTAACCATGAGAGATCATGGAGCATGTTTGCTATGAGGCAATGGAAGCAGATCCCAAGGATTGTGAAGATAATAGGAATCCAGCATTTGATTCTGGATTTTTAATTCCCTACGGGTGTTGCACTTGAAGGGCTGAACATTTGTAGCTCCTTCCACTGGCGAGGAAGTGGGCAAGTACATACAAAGTCTTCCTTCACCCTTCTTGTGGGGAGGACTGAAAGGCAGCCATGCCCGCCTTAGGCCTTTGTTTAATTCAACTTCAACAAAATGGAGGGACAAAATTGAGGGTTATAGTGAACTTCACTCAGGCCTAGCTAATACTAGACTTTTCCAGATGATCCTTAAGACCATCCACAAAGGCAGCACTTAATATTTTCTCATGCATATCTAAGGTATGCTCAAAGCCCAACTTTTCTGGAGTCTAATGAAAACTTTCTCCCTACTCTCTGCCCTGTCCTGATGCATATTCAGACAATGTGACAGAATAATCACATAAATGCTTCCTCCCCCACCTATTGTTGAAGCTACAATCGTGAGAGAAATAATCCACAGCTCTACATTGGACTAAACCTTCTAAATCTCACTAACAACATGAGAAAACTCTCAATTTTTTTCCCCAACTAATTCTCTACCAAACAGCATAGGTAAGTCCTCTGAATTGGGACTTCTACTCATAGGGTAAAATTGATGTTACTACTGGGGATACTGGGCGCAGCAGATTTCATAAATCATAAAATGATGCTAGAAATCTTACATTTTCCTGTTAGTGGAATATGAGACTTTGTAAGAAAAAAAAATAAAAGAAAAAAATCATCATTTTCCGCTAACTTGTGAGAAAAAATAAAAAATTCTAGGAACTCGGCATTTTAGGGGCCCTAATGTGTGAGAAGTAGTTTGTGTAAAAAATGCCCTGTGAAATCCTAAAGGTGCTCTTTGGAATGTGGGCCCCTTTGCCCACCTAGGCTGCAAAAAAGTGTCACACATGTGGTATCGCCGTACTCAGGAGAAGTTGGGCAATGTGTTTTGTGGTGTCATTTTACATATACCCATGCTGGGTGAGATAAATATCTCGGTCAAATGCCAACTTTGTATAAAAAAATGGGAAAAGTTGTCTTTTGCCGAGATATTTCTCTCACCCAGCATGGGTATATGTAAAATGACACCCCAAAACACATTGCCCAACTTCTCCTGAGTACGGCGATACCACATGTGTGACATTTTTTTGCAGCCTAGGTGGGCAAAGGGGCCCACATTCCAAAGAGCACCTTTAGGATTTCACAGGGCATTTTTTACACATTTTTATTTCAAACTACTTCTCACGCATTAGGGCCCCTAAAATGCCAGGGCAGTATAACTACCCAACAAGTGACCCCATTTTGGAAAGAAGACACCCCAAGGTATTCCGTGAGGGGCATGGCGAGTTCCTAGAATTTTTTATTTTTTGTCAAAAGTTAGTGGAATATGAGACTTTGTAAGAAAGAAATAAAATAAAAAAATCATCATTTTCCGCTAACTTGTGACAAAAAATAAAAAATTCTAGGAACTCAGGTGATCAATGACAGGGGGGTGATCAGGGAGTCTATATGGGGTGATCAGGGGTTAATAAGGGGTTAATAAGTGACAGGGGGGGTGTAGTGTAGTGTGGTGCTTGGTGCTACTTTACTGAGCTGCCTGTGTCCTCTGGTGGTCGATTCAAGCAAAAGGGGCCACCAGAGGACCAGGTAGCAGGTATATTAGGTTTTGATAACAGCGTCAAATATAGCTGTTAGGGGTTAAAAAAAATCGCATCTACAGCCTGCCAGCGAACGATCGCCGCTGGAAGGCTGTAGATCCACTCTCTTACGTTCCGATCCTGTGAACGCGCGTTCACAGGAAGTCTCGCGCCTCGCGATATGACGCGTAGATGCGTGACTCTGCCTGGGACAGCCGCCTCCGGACCGCGATCCTGCGTTAGGCGGTCCGGAGGCGGTTAAACTAGTGGAATATACAATTGGGAAAGGTTACTTGCAGACATCACTGATTCTAATCCAATACTGGGACCCATAACATGAATGGAGCCCTGTCTGGAAGATCTATAGATAACACACATGTTAGTATATTCACAGTATGCAGATACATTACCAATTACCAGCCCCCACCATAAAGGGGGGTTGAATTCCTGGGGTGGGGGGGGCTTCACTAGAGCACAATAGGGGGATGGAAAAGAAAGAAGCAGAATACACGATGGGAGGGGTTCCCTCTGGAGGAGCACATTCCAGAGGGAGAAGAAAAACAGGAAAAGTTATTGTTGAACTAAAAGACACAGAAAACCAGTGTGTGTTACAGTAGATTTTGAGAAAGGGGGATGGGATGCCACATGGTTACTTCTTTGTTCTCTATAGGATTCAAAATCCTCCATTTTGCAATAGAAATACTGCTCATTTCATTTCTCCAACTTACTTGAACTTCTATCAATCACTTTCATAGACAATTTTTACCATAACTCAGCTTGCACCAGCCTATTACCCTTTAATCAACTTTTCTTTTCCTTCAATACACTTATCCACAAACTTTCATTTAATCTACCTCCTACTGCACTTTATTTCTTATGCAGTTTCTATATGCAACCTCTAGGGGGAACTCTTACACAATACTACGTATTTCCGGATAATACCAGATATCTTTGCTGCACAGTATCACAAAAATGCTTTCAACTTTCTAACTGAAACATTTTCCTCTCTTTCTTGCATTTGCTGAGCTGCTGTTAACATCTCCTTATTATATCCTATAACATTAGAATTGCCCCATTTTTGTGGTTACACACACATCAAACGATATTTGATTACTATCGAACCCGCTAGCTTAGAGCGGTTACACAAGATCTAACGGTATCTAATCACCATCGAACCCACAAATCCTTTGGTGAAGACTAGTGTTGAGCACGAATATTCGAATAGCGAATTTTTTATCACGAATATCGCCACTTCAAGAATTCGCAAATATTTAGAATATAGTGCTATATATTCGTTATATCGAATATTCAGCATTTTTTCCATCTGAACACATGATTCCTCTCTGCTTCTTGCTTGTGGGCCAATGAAAAGAAAGCAATGTCAAGTTCACAACAATACTTAGTGCACCAATCAGTAATCTGTAGTCAGACCTGCTTAAATGTGAAGTTGCACACTGCCGATTAGTGCAATCACTAATATATTGGAGCACTTGACTGTATCTGCATATAAAGCTATTCTAATGTTCTGCAGTGCTAACCATTTTCTCCAGTCTCAGGAAACTTATGCCAGCTTGAAAATGTAGCCAAAGTGGCCCATGCCTGTATTTCACATTACGAATTCGCATTACATGATTTTTACATTTTAGATTTATCGCATTTAATAAAATAATCTCGAATTCTCGAAATTCGCGAATATATGATGAATATTCTACAAAATATTTGTGAAATATTGCGAATTCGAATATAGCCCTTGCTACTCATCACTAGTGAAGACCCCTGGTCCTATTCACCTCTATAGGGATACAAAATCTTAATAACTGCCAATTGCTTATTATTCTTCCTAATAGGGACACATAGTTCTAAAGATATGCAGCCGTTATTAACCCTTCTGGACTCATATAGTCTTAAAGATATTTTTAAGATATTCAGCTGCTATCTAACCTGATTAGGGTACACACATTACTATGCAATTGGTGTTAATCCTACTCAAGCCTGTAATTGTCATTAATCCTACTCATGCCCGTAATCGGCATTAATCTCATCAGAGCTTGGCTTAGGTCCAATTCTATGTCACAGATATCCGACTCAGCTGTCTATCAATTCCCGCTTAGTTCCAGCACGTCCTACCACAAAAGAAGGAATATTCAAATAGGTTCTTTCATTCTAAAGGACATATCAGCTATAATTTGAACCCTTCTATCGCGATAACACCAATTCAACTCTTGAGAATCTACTTGAAAAAAAGGCTCAGAGAAGGTATGTAAGAAATAAAGCTTTCTTACCTTGCTGCAGCATGTGACCTCGTCTGATGGTTTTGGCCAAGTCCTCTCGGGGTGTTTAAATCAGAAGTTACGCAAGCTGTCTGCCCACCCAGGGACACCAAATTGTTATCGCAATTCATGCGATTCTCTTCTTCTTTGTGTGGTGCCAAATCAATTAGAAGTATAAGTATGAGTGCACCATACTGCTTTTATAATGAGACCAGACACACAAGTTGGTTTCATGAAAGCATCTTCTCATCCCCCTGAGCCAGAGACCTTTATTCAAGTTACATTTACTTAAATAGCAGACAAGACATCACAAAAGGGGTGTTCCTTAAGAAAAGACTATTGGCTCCCTAACTTGATAGGAGTGTTTTCAACAACTTCAACTCTGAGTTTCATTGGCACATTCAAAAATGGCAACCTTACTCCCACTCCCCCAGTGACCTTAAGACAAAGAAATGCACATGAGGCTCACACATCTGGTTTGCTGCCATCTTGTGGACAGAAAAGAGTAATACAGTACATATATATAGAGAAATAAAACCTCTCTCTCACAGGTGTGAGGAGAATGAATCCAAGTCGATGAATAACAGTGACAGGGCTGGTGGTAATTTAAGGTGGCCTTGCATTAGGATATTGATAACTCTTTGGGCAGCATTCCAAAGGGGGATAACTTTATGACAATGCCAGCGGATATGTTTCAAGGTGCCCAGTCTACTACATCTCCTCCAGCACCTGTCAGAGCAGTGAGGGTACATGATGCTGAGTCTTGCAGGTGTATAATACCAGTGGAACTGAGTTTTTATAGCAGCTTCATGATGGGTGATACATCTGAAAAGCTTATGTGTGTGTTTAAATGACATATTAAACACACACATCATTAATTTCACACTCACTGTTTTGAAACTATAAGGAGTGCTGTGGCTCATTTGAGGATTCAACTTGGGGACCATCAAGCCAAGGCCTGTTGTCGCATGCACACACCTCTCCCATTTGAGGATTGCTATATATGAATGGATTATAACCTAATATAAGGTAACGCAGTGCTGCTCCTATTTGATTTTTGACATCCACCTAAACTGACAGCCCAGGCAAGGAGAGCACTAATTAGAGAAGCAGCCAAGAGGCCCATGGTCACTCTGGAGGAGCTGCAGAGATTCACAGTTCACGTGGGAGAATCTGTCCACAGGACAACTATTAGTCGTGTACTCCACAAATCTGCCCTTTATGGAGTGGCAAGAAGAAAGCCATTTTTGAAAGCAAACTATAAGAAGTGCAGTTTGCCACAAGCCATGTAGGGGACACAGCAAACATGTGGCAGAAGGTGATCTGGTCAGATGAGACCAAAGTGGAATGTTTTAGCCTCAATGTAAAACACTATTTGTGGCGGAAAACTAACACTGTACACCATTCCTGTCATGAAACATGGTGGTGGCAGCATTATGTTGTGGTAAGGCTTTTCTTCAGCAGGGACAGGGAAGCTGGTCAGCGTTGATGGGAAGATGGATGGAGCTAAATACAGGACAATCCTGGAGGAAAACCTGGTAGAGGCTGCAAAAGACTTGAGACTGGGGCAGAGGTTCATCTTCCAGCAGGACAACGACCCTAAACATACAGCCAGAGCTCCAAAGGAATGGTTTAGACCTAATGTCACCGAATAACCGTGAGCCAATAAAAACATTAAACTGGAGCCAATGCTCACATACATGAACACTATATAAATGAAATTACACATATACCTATGTAAACATACTACAAAAGGCCTATCAAAAAACTACCAGACCACATAGAATATAAATACATTTTATTATAACAATATATAAGAAACAATTCATACATAGAGAATAGGTACAGAGAAGGGCGACATCCACAGGAGGAAGACAAAGTGTTAATGATTAAATACAATATCCACTGGTGTTGGCTTTTGTTTCAATAAATTGTTTGACATGAGGAAATCACTATAGCATACTTAAATGCCCTACTTTCATATCACTGTAGTGTGAACTTTTTACATTTTCCATATATTTCATCCGAAAGCCAAATATCCCTAACTTTTAATGAGTAGTGTATATAGCTAACCACTGTAGATACGAGATATTTATGTGTAGAGCACATTTTATGAGCTTCTTGGTTGTTATATTACAGGGTGTTGACAGGCAATAATTTTGCATCAAATTTTATACCATAAGCAGGCTATAGGATGGAAGCAAGAAACCAAACTTGGGTGAAATTTTTCGGGATAAAAGGCCTTAGTGAGTTGCCTCGGCAGCAGACTTCCATCTTCTTCTTGGTTTTATCATGTCACTATTCTTATTGGAAACTCAGCCATTCTACTGCTAATCTGCAAGGGCCGCCAGTTGCACACTCCAATGTATTACTTCTGGTCTCACGCTTCCACAATGGACATCTGTTACAGCACAGTCACCATTCACATGTATGTATCTGGGGATGAGTGTTTAGGTCTTCGCCAATATTGCACAGACGCATTGTTACGTAGCTTTTATCTGCTTTTTTGCTATTTGAAGTTGATATGTGGCAGTTAGTAACCTCTACATTACATCACAATCTTCAACAGTAAAGTCAGTTCTGTGTTGGCCTGAGTTTCTTGGATTGATTCATTTACGTAGAGTCAGTCTACATTTGCATCATACTCTTCTCACTCATCCTGACTTCTTATGTCTTCATGATCAGGATCATTCTCTGGATCCTCTCTGGCAGACGTAAAACCTTATACTGTATACATATTCTTCTCATATCATCATAGCTTATTTCAGGTCTACTGGAGACCTACCTCTTTGGTCACTCTAGATTCATTTTTTACACTGGTTTACAATGCATTAACACCTACTTTACAATATTAATTTAAAAAAATTATTTATGTATTAAAATTTTGGGGAAAGGGGGGTGTTTTAGTAGTTGTTTTCAGCAATGCTTCATGTATTTGTTTCTCACGGATCCTGATACAATGAGGCTCGTCTCCCACAGTCAGACCTCGTTACATGCCAGTTACATCCTCTCGCGCTTCCCCGCGCATGCGTACTGGGATCATCAAGAAGCGGCCGAGGCTCTGCTGTACCGCAACATTGGTGTGACCATAGACCAGTGGTGGCGAACCTATGGCACGGGTGCCAGAGGTGGCACTCAGAGCCCTCCCTGTGGGCACCCACGCCCTGGAAAAAGTCTAAAATGCCTTAGACTTTCCCTGCCATTCATCAGCGCAGGGCGCACTATGAACGGCACAGGCAGCGCACAGAATGTAGCTATTATAGCTAAGTAATAAAGTACATGGAAGATACACTATATTGGACTGTTGTATTCAGGGTCAATTGCCGTGTTGGCACCTTGTGATAAATAAGTGGGTTTTGGGTTGCAGTTTGGGCACTCAGTCTCTAAAAAGTTCGCCATCACTGCCCTAGACCCTCCAGGGGTGCTGCAGCTTACCCCTCTGCCCCCCACACACACATTTTTTAGGGTGCAAGCATTTTATTTTTTTATGCATACGCTGACTGTGGCCGGCACTCTTAGCGTCCGGCCACTGTTAGGTCCTTTTTTTTCCCACATTTTTTGGGCTTTTTTTTTTATTCTGTTTTTTTTTTTTTCTGTTAGTGTTAGGGATGAGTACGAACACCTGTGCCCCCACACACACAAAATAAAGATTTACACACATGCACACGCACACACACACTCCCCTATGGCCCGCCGGATGTTCTCGGCTAAGGAGGTATACACCCAGCTTGCCTCCGACTCCGAGAGCCCCAGTGAGGACGAGGATGACCCCACTTTCCTCTTGTCATTTGCGTCCTCCTCATCATCTAGTGATGATGATGAGCCCCCAAGGCGGCAGAGACGCCGCCAGGCGGAGCAAGGGGACCTCCATGCCAGGGACCCTGTGGCCCACACTAGTACGAGCAGCTCTGGGGTTCGTACTAGTTTTCCGGCCCACCAGTTAAGTCCACCAGAGCCCCCTACCTTTTTGGCTAGGGCCGGTGGCTGGACTCCGGTCAGTGCAGCCGAGATGAGGACATTTTGGAGTCTCGTGCTGCACATGGGCCTAGTCAAAAAACCCAGTGTCAGGCATTATTGAAGTGGGGACGTCCTGCCTATGACCGCCTGTACAAAATCAGGCTGGTCATCGATCACTTTGGGGCCAAGTTTTTGGAGGCCTATGTACCTGGAAGGGAGGTTGCTGTTCATGAGTCTCTCATCTGCTTTCAAGGGAGACTCATTTTCCGCCAGTATGTTCCCTCTAAGCGGGCAAGGTATGGTGTGAAACTGTACAAACTTTGTGAGAGCACCTCAGGGTACACTTACAAGTTTTGTGTGTACGAGGGGTGAGATTCTTATATTAAACCCCCAGAATGTCCCCCCACTCTGGGTGTTAGCGGGAAACTTGTGTGGGACCTTATGCACCCACTGCGAGATAAGGGTTACCACCTGTAAGTGGATAACTTTTATACTAGTATCCCCTTGCTCCAGTCTCTCGCCGCCAGATCCACGTCCGCTTGTGGGACCGTGCGTAAAAATCAATGCGGCCTCCCTACCCACCCCCTCCAGGTACCTATCCCCAGGGGTGAGACCCGTGCCCTTACCAGTGGAAACCTGTTGCTGGTAAGATATAAGGACAAGAGGGATGTCCTTGTACTGTCCACAATTCACTGTAACGGCATCACCCCTGTCCCTGTGCGAGGTACCGCGGCAATCGCTATATGGGAGGAGTTGATCTCTCTGATCAAGTCCTCAGGCCATATAATGCCATGCGCAAAACCTGGGCATGGTACAAAAAAGTTGCGGCCTACTTGGTACAGGTTGCCTTCTACAACACTTTTGTGCTGTCCCAGAGCACTGGCAACACAGAGAAATTCCTCCAGTTCTATGAGGCAGTCCTCAAGGCCCTGATCTTTTCTGACCGGGAAAGAGCAGGCCAGAGTACCTCGGGAACTGGAGGCGCCCGGATCGTCCCTGGCCAACACTTTCCAGGTGTGCTCCCCTATACTGAAAAGAAGGGACGGACCCAAAAAAGGTGCAGAGTGTGTCACAGGAGGGGGATATGGAAGGACACCACCACTCAGTGTGACATGTGCCCCGATCATCCAGGCCTCTGCATTATTGGTTGCTTCAGGGAGTACCACACTTCCATGGAGTACAAAATTTATAATCCCCTTCCCCAATTTTAATTCCATTTAGCCACTGACAATCTAAAAAAAACTATGGTTCTCAGACTTGAGACACTAAAACAATTTTTTTTTAATTTTTTTAAATATTATTTTGTAAAACTAAAATAAATAAAAGAAGTAGACATATTAGGTATCGCCGCTTCCGTAAGAATGTGCTCTATAAAAATACCCCATGACCTAACCCCTCAGATGAACACAGTCAAAAAAATTAAATAAAAACGGTGCAAAAAAAGGTATTTTTTGTCACCTTACATCACAAAAAGTGTAATAGCAAGCGATCAAAAAGTCATATGCCCCCCAAAATAGTGCCAATAAAACCATCCTCTCATCCCGCAAAAAATTAGCCCCTACCTAACATAATAGGCTAAAAACTATAAAAAAAAAAACTGACTCTTAGACTATGGTGATACAAAAAAAATGTTTTTGTTTATAAAAGGATAATATAGTATAAAACCTAAATAAATGTAAAAAAGTAGACATATTAGGTATCACTGCGTCCATAAGAATCTGATCTATAACAATACCCCATGACCTAACCCCTCAGATGAACACGGTCAAAAAAATAAAATAAAAACGGTGCCAAAACAGCAATTTTTGGGCAAATTTTCAATTTTAATCAGTTTTTTCCAGTAACAAAGCAAGGGTTAAAAGCCAAACAAAACTTAAAGGGAACCTGTCAACAGGATTTTGTGTATAGAGCTGAGGACATGGGTTGCTAGATGGCCGCTAGCACATCTGCAATACCCAGTCCCCATAGCTCTGTGTGCTTTTATTGTGTAAAAAAAAGAAAAATTGATACATATGCAAATGAACCTATGATGAGTCCTGTCCTTGACTCATCTCACGTACAGGACTCATCTCAGGTTAATTTGCATATGTATCAAATAGTTTTATACACAATAAAAGCACACAGAGCTATAGGGACTGGGTATTGCGGATGTGCTAGCGGCCATCTAGCAACCCATGTGTTCATCGCTATACACAAAATCCCAATGACAGGTTCCCTTTAATATTTATTACCCTGATTCTGCAGTGTACAGAAACACCCCATATGTGGTCGCAAACTGCTGTATGACCAAATGGCAGGGCGCAGAAGGAAAGGAACGCCATATGGTTTCTGGAAGGCAGATTTTGATGGCCTTTTTTTTTTTATGGCACCATGTCTCATTTGAAGAACCCCTGATGTACCCCTAGAGTAGAAACTCCATAAAAGTGACCCCATCTAAGAAACTACACCCCTCAAGGTATTCAAAACTGATTTTACAAACTTTATTAACCCTTTAGGTGTTTCTCAACAGTTTATGGCAAATGGAGATGAAATTTCAGAATTTCTATTTTTAATATAGAGCAACAAAAATCATATGTACCCTAAAAATAGTCCCAACAAAACTGCCACTTTATCCTGTAGTTTCCAAAATGTGGTCATTTTTATGGAGTTTCTGCTCTAGGGGTACATCAGGGGGGCTTCAAATGGGACATGGTATAAATAAACCAGTTCAGCAAAATTTGCCTTCCAAAAACCACATGGCGCACCTTTCCCTCTACGCCCTACCGTGTGCCCGTACAGTAGTTTACGGCCACATGTGGGGTGTTTCTGCAAACTACAGAATCAGGGCAAAAAAAATAGAGAGTTTTGTTTGGCTGTTAACCCTTGCTTTGTTACTGGCAAAAAAATTATTAAAATGGAAAAATTGCCAAAAAAATGTAATTCTTAAATTTCATCTCCATTTACCAATAACTCTTATGGAACACCTAAAGGGTTAGCAAAGTTCGTAAAATCAGTTTTGAATACCACGAGGGGTGTATTTTCTTAGATGGGGTCACTTTTATGGAGTTTCCACTCTAGGGGTGCATCAGAGGGGCTTCAAATGGGACATGGTGTAAAAAAAAAACAGTCCAGCAAAATCTACCTTCCAAAAACCACACGGCGCTCCTTTCCCTCTACGCCCTACCGTGTGCCCGTACAGTAGTTTACGACCACATATGGGGTGTTTCTGAAAACTATAGAATCAGGGAAATAAATATTGAGTTTTGTTTGGCTGTTAACCCTTGCTTTGTTACTGGAAACAATTTATTAAAATGGAAAATTTGCCCAAAAATTAAAATTCTTAAATTTCTTCTCCATTTGCCAAAAACTCTTGTGGAACACCTAAAGGGTTAACAACGTTTGTAAAATCAGTTTAAAATACCCTGAGGGGTGTAGTTTCTTAGATGGGGTCACTTTTATGGAGTTTCTACTCTAGGGGTGCATCAGGGGGGCTTCAAATGGGACATGATGTAAATAAACCAGTCCCCCAAAATCTGCCTTCCAAAAACCACACAGAGCTCCTTTCCCTCTACGCCCTATCGTGTGTCCGTACGGTCCGCTGTATGGAAAAGGTTAAGTGTCATCGGTCAGGAAGCTCCCTCCCTCTCCCATCGGGGGGCTGCTGTGCCTTTGCAGCCCCCCGATGGAGAGGGAGAGAGCCCCCCGACAGCCCTGTGCTCACCCTTCCCCGTCTGCAAAGTTGTGGCAGACGGGGAAGGTTCCCCTGGCAACAGGATGCCTTCTCAGGCGTCCTGCTGTCCATGGTGCTGAACAGATCTATGCTAAAAGCATAGATCTGTTCAGTGTAAATAAAATACAGTACAGAACCCTATATGGTGTACTGTACTGTATTATACAGACATCAGAGCCACTGGATCTTCAAGAACCAAGTGGGTCTGGGTCAAAAAAAATGTAAAAAAAAGTGAAAAAAGTTAAGAAAAAAAAAACACATTTATCACTGAATAAAAAATAAAATAAAAAATACACTACACATATTAGGTATCCCCGCGTCCGTAACGACCTGATCTATAAAACGGTCATGTTACTTTCCCCGCACGGTGAACGCCTTAAAAATAAAAAAATAAAAACTATGAGAAAATTGAAATTTTGCCCACCTTACTTCCCAAAAAAGGTAATAAAAGTGATCAAAAAAGTCGCATGTACGCCAAAATAGTACCAATCAAACCGTCATCTCATCCCGCAAAAATCATACCCTACCCAAGATAATCGCCGAAAAACTGAAAAAAACTATGGCTCTTAGACTATGGAAACACTAAAACATGATTTTTTTTTGTTTCAAAAATGAAATCATTGTGTAAAACTTACATAAATAAAAATAAAGTATGCATATTAGGTATCGCCGCGTCCATATCGACCGGCTCTATAAAAATATCACATGACCTAACCCTTCAGGTGACCACTGTAAAAAAATTAAAATAAAAACGGTGTAAAAAAAGCCATTGTTTGTCATCTTACGTCACAAAAAGTGTAATAGCAAGCGATCAAAAAGTCATATGCACCCCAAAATAGTGCCAATCAAACCGTCATCTCATTCCGCCAAAAATGAGACCCTACTTAAGATAATCGCCCAAAAACTGAAAAAACTATGGCTCTTAGACTATGGAGACACTAAAACATTTGGTTTTAAAAATGAAGTCATTGTATAAAACTTACATAAATAAAAAAAATTGTATACATATTAGGTATCACCGCATCCGTGACAACCTGCTCTAAAAAATTACCACATGATCTAACCTGTCAGATGAATGTTGTAAATAACAAAAAAAAAAACGTGCCAAAAAAGCTATTTCTTGTTACCTTGCCGCACAAAAAGTGTAATATAGAGCAACCAAAAATCATATGTACCCTAAACTAGTACCAACAAAACTGCCACCCTATCCCGTAGTTTCTAAAATGGGGTCACTTTTTTGGAGTTTCTACTCTAGGGGTGCATCAGGGGGGCTTCAAATGGGACATGGTGTCAAAAAAACCAGTCCAGCAAAATCTGCCTTCCAAAGACCGTATGGCATTCCTTTCCTTCTGCGCCCTGCCGTGTGTCCGTACAGCAGTTTACGACCACATATGGGGTGTTTCTGTAAACTACAGAATTAGGGCCATAAATAATGAGTTTCGTTTGGCTGTTAACCCTTGCTTTGTAACTGGAAAAAAAATATTAAAATGGAAAATCTGCCAAAAAAGTGAAATTCTGAAATTGTATCTCTATTTTCCATTAAATCTTGTGCAACACCTAAAGGGTTAACAAAGTTTGTAAAATCAGTTTTGAATACCTTGAGGGGTGTAGTTTCTTAGATGGGGTCACTTTTATGGAGTTTCTACTCTAGGGGTGCATCAGGGGGCTTCAAATGGGACATGGTGTCAAAAAACCAGTCCAGCAAAATCTGGCTTCCAAAAACCATACGGCGCACCTTTCACTCTACGCCCTACTGTGTGCCCGTACAGTAGTTTACGGCCACATATGGGGTGTTTCTGTAAACGGCAGAGTCAGTGCAATAAAGATACAGTCTTGTTTGGCTGTTAACCCTTGCTTTGTTAGTGAAAAAAATGGGTTAAAATGGAAAATTAGGCAAAAAAATTAAATTCTCAAATTTCATCCCCATTTGCCAATAACTCTTGTGCAACACCTAAAGGGTTAACAAAGTTTGTGAAATCAGTTTTGAATACCTTGAGGGGTGTAGTTTATAGAATGGGGTCATTTTTGGGCGGTTTCTATTATGTAAGCCTCGCAAAGTGACTTCAGACCTGAACTGGTCCCTAAAAATTGGGTTTTTGTAAATTTCTGAAAAATTTCAAGATTTGCTTCTAAACTTGTAAGCCTTGTAACATCCCCCAAAAGTAAAATATCATTCCCAAAATAATTCAAACATGAAGTAGACATATGGGAAATGTAAAGTCATCACAATTTTTGGGGGTATTACTATGTATTACAGAAGTAGAGAAACTGAGACTTTGAAATTTGCAAATCTTTCCAAATATTTGGTAAATTAGGTATTTTTTATGCAAAAAAATTAAAAATTTTGACTTCATTTTACCAGTTTCATGAAGTTTGATATGTGACGAAAAAACAATCTCAGAATGGCCTGAATAAGTCAAAGTGTTTTAAAGTTATGAGCACTTAAAGTGATACTGGTCAGATTTGCAAAAAATGGCCAAGTCCTTAAGGTGAAATAGGGCTGAGTCCTTAAAGCGAACCTTTCACCTCATTTTCACTTTTTAAACTATCAACAGTACGTTATAGATTACCTTTAGTGTGTTGTTATCCATGTTAGGTGCGCTTTCCTGCGCTCTTTATTCATCCAGAAATCGGCTTATAAAGCTCAAATTTTGTGCTGTAACAGTCAAGCAACAAGTCAAGGGGGTAGCCCTTTCCTCTCCTCTGGCCGTACCGCCCCTGCCCTAACGCCGCCTCTATGCCATGTAATTGACAGCAGGCTCACTCGCAGGGACGGCGCTTCTGAATCCTGTGCATGCGCCGTCCTCCTTATTCGCCGCTCGCTCCCGTCTTTCTTGCGGACACAAGCTCCGCTCCCGATGATCACTGGCTTGCAATCTGGTTACAAGTCTACAGTGATCACGTGGGGCACTTGGAGCATGAAGATAGTGGAGCGCGCGCACGGGAGGTAGAGAAGAGAAGCAGGCAGGAATCGCGTACGGCGCATGCGCTATTCTCTTACATGGTCGCGCTTGTGTCCGCAAGAAAGACGGGAGCGAGCGGCGAATGAGGAGGACGGCGCATGCGCAGGATTCAGAAGCGCCGTCCCTGCGAGTGAGCCTGCTGTCAATTACATGGCATAGAGGCGGCGTTAGGGCAGGGGCGGTACGGCCAGAGGAGAGGAAAGGGCTACCCCCTTGACTTGTTGCTTGACTGTTACAGCACAAAATTTGAACTTTATAAGCCGATTTCTGGATGAATAAAGAGCGCAGGAAAGCGCACCTAACATGGATAACAACACACTAAAGGTAATCTATAACGTACTGTTGATAGTTTAAAAAGTGAAAATGAGGTGAAAGGTTCGCTTTAAGGGGTTAAAGTTCCCAATCCACCACTGACAGACTGCCGCACACATCATCGGTATATATCTCTTTATGGGGGTTGTCCAGCTTTGAGGGCCTCTCTGCCAACCACCACCTCACTGGACTTGCTGAAGGACGCCTACCTACCCGCTCCCCACCACTGGGCTCCTTCGTTCCCCCGCTGCCTTTGATACTCTCCTGTCCTCACTCGTAAACCAGTTTGACCGGGGTCACCTGTACCAATCACTGACCTCAGTGGTGACATGTCCCCTTACCCTGGGTTCACACCTGAGCGTTTTACAGCGCGTTCAAACGCGCTGTAAAACGCTTAAGACATGAAAACCAATGCTTCCCTATGGGAAGGGTTCACACCTGGGCGTTTTACAGCGCGTACGAACGCGCTGTAAAACGCCCGACGCTCAAACAAGTACTTGAGCTTCTTTGGGGCGTTTTGACGCGCGTTTGTGGCCATAGGACACTGCAGTCAATGACACAAACGCGCGTCAAACGCGCGTTTACTATTACAAAAAACGCGCATAAAAACGCGCGACAAAAACGCGCGTAAAACGCGCGTTTGAGGAACGCTCAGGTGTGAAACCAGGGTAAATGTCATGTGACCCAGTGACGTGACACACGGGGGACACGTCACCACTGTGGCCAGCGATAGCCTCTAGTAACACGGGTGACCCCAATCAAACTAGCCGTTTACCAACAGGGAACGAACCGTGGAGTCGGAAACCCACCCGGGGGGAGGCAGAAAGGCTTCCATGTTGGACAGCCCCTTTAAGGTCTCCTTTAAACATAAATTTGCATATTAACATAAACATTTGTAAAACCGCATGGATTTTTATGGCTTTTTTAGTGACAATTTTCTCTTCACACCTTAGTGAATTGTGATCCCCCCCCCCCAAAACCTTCTCACCCTATAGAGAAGGGTATGGAAAACATCTGAAAAAAATAAAATAAAAAAATCTAATAGATTTCCTGCTGTTTTAATAAAAATAAAAAAAAATTACTTGGACAACCCCAAAAAAACTGAGGGAAAATTAAGCTAAATATCCTGATAAATGAAAGTAATTGAGTCTGAGGGGAAAGAAAGTCATCAAAAAGCTTAATGCTGCTAAGTAACGGTGGATAAAAGGCGGACGCGCGGGGCTAATCAACACAGCCGCCTGCAAGCGGCGGACGGAGCAAATTTCCAAACGCAAGTCTTCCGTGAACCACATGATTTACTTTAACGCGCATGCGCATTCACGCCCGCCTTCTGCACGCAGGCGCACAGCGGAATACCTGCATCCCCTTCCGCGAGGCGTGCCGGGAAATGTAGTTTCCCTGTGTCACCCGGCTCTACCTGCTTTGTAGGTGACTCCCAACCAGGAAGTAGAAGTTGCTGGTCGGGTGGTAGTCGGCTTGTATTCTGGGAGGTAAGTGTCCTTGTGTTTTTTTTTACCTGGATAAATGTATGAGGGGCCGGAAGGAGGTAAAAATGCACAGAAATATACTTGTATGTAACTTTGTGGAGTTTGGTAGGTGCCATGTTCTCCTATAAAGGGGCAGCCTGTGCTGGATTATGGTGGGGTGCCGCTCATATACGTCAGCTCGTTAGGCCACCCGTTACATTACATCACAGCACCCTGTAATAACTTTTTTGGGGGGCTGATTTTGGAGGAATTTTTACTATAAATTAGTTGACCCCCGATCTCGTGCTGATGACGTAGAAAAGCAGCTGTCCGCTTCTCGGGGGAAGTTCACATTGTGGCATCGTGGTCACGCCATAAATGTCCACGGACGACCCCTTGTACTTGACAAAAATCCACGAGAAAAAAAAGGCAAAGGTTCCAGAATGTCGGAATTTTCCAAAAAACCCGGCCTAATAAAATATAAAAAAGGCAGTTACAGAAACTACAGCTAGTTTCACACTTATCGGATCCGGCATAGAACAGTCGTCAGGGATTCACCGGATACGGCTGTTCACCTCCTGACCGTATTGACTATTCCGGGATCCGGCGGTGATCTGTCTGGTTTCCGGCATGAGCGACGGGTTTCATCCAGACAAAAAATGCTGCAGGCACCAGTTTTTGTCCGACCAAAACCCGCCATAATGGATTCCATTATAGTCAATGGTGAACGGCGGTATCCGGCTAGGCTGCATCCGGTAAACGCCAGCGGGCTACTCTCTGCCGGATCCGATAAATTCAAGTGTGAAACTAGCCTTTCAGCCTCAGTGCGCCTGCGCCGATGACGTCTTCTCTTTCGGTGATGTCATCGGCGCAGGCGCGCTGAGGAGGCGAGCCTCCTTATCTCAGAGCGCCTGCGCCGAATCATCACAGGCGCACGATTTTTGAAAAGCTGACAGGGCCGGCCGGAGGAGGAGATCACGGCTGGCCCTGTCAATCAACACAAGGAGGGGGCGGTTTTCTGCGGCTGCTACCAGCAAGTAGACGCCCTACTTGCTGGTAGAAGGGTAATTAGCATATCATAAAAGTACGTTTTTGGCTAAATCTACTGAACGAAAATTATTAATAACATAATGTATGGCAATATGGCAGGATAGGGATTAGAAGTACACAAAAAAAAATGCGTTTAGTGGGGTGAAAAAAGCCCTTTAATTTGCCTAGAAATGTGTCATTAGAAAATGACCTTTTTGTTTAAATCAAGTTTTTGAACATATTATTATTATTATTATTATTATTTATTATTATATATATATTTTTTTTATAACATTCTAATTAATTTAGCATGTTACTATCATAAAGTGCAGCTGTCGCACCGGCCATTAAGCTTAATAGGCGCCATTTCTTGTTTTGTACGGATCGCTTTTCAGCAGTCATCTCATGATCATCACAGGCAGCATTACAATGACAGGTATTCCCTATATATAGATAACACATGATCCACCCTTTACAATAGGTGATGGCACAGCTTATCTTCTCCCTCCTTACCTCTGGACAGGCCATGCCTAGAAAACTCTCCCATAGACGTCAATGGGGTCCAGCCCTGTGCTGTCCCTGGAGGCGGCTGGAAAGCTAATCTCTGAACGCTGTTATGAATGGCTCAGGCAAAATGGCCGCCCCCATAATCGTGTTCAGGAAATAGAATTGCTCAACTAATTTAGATGCATTTGTTGTGTGAACTGTAAAATGGTTATGACGGGTGAACCTGCCTATAAACTTCTGTTTTAGGGATTTTCATAAAGACTCTGATATGGAGGATTCTACGAAACCTCTGACCAGCTTAGCTTGGACTTCTGGCCAGTCCACGTGCCCCAAAGGTCACATCATAGTAAGTGTAAGATTTGAATTGGTTGGTTTTGGTTTTCGCCCACATTCGGTAACGTAGCAGGTGGATTGTTTGTTCCCTCCATAGATCGCAGCCTCGGCGGAAGGAGCCTCTGCCAACTTTCTGAAGGGGTTTAATCAGAGGTCTGCTCTTTACCTATGTTACAGCGCCGCTCTGGAGGTAAGCTCTGCTCACACCCGGAGTATACATCTGGCATAATACTATGACACGTCATAAGCTTCCTGTCACGTCAGGGTTGTCAGACCGGACATCCTGGTGATTGGACGTGGATTGATGGGTGGCAGACGCCATTGAGTTCTGTGGGACAGCCGGAGGTAGCCCCGCAGCTTGGTATTCTGCAATCTCCAGCAGTCCCATAGAGCTGGATGTAGCGGCAGTGGACACATGCAAGCACCGCTCTGGTAAAATGGACCCCGGTTCTCTTGAGTGTTTGGAGTCATGGCGATCAGAACCCCAACAATCAGACACTCAAAAAATAAACTACTAAAATAGAAATGACATAAAAATAAAGCCTCATTGTCGAAAAAAGGTGCAAAAATTATTTACGTAACCAAACTAGTGCCATCAGGCTGCTACCTCCCCCCCCCATCCTTAGTGCCATCAGGCTGCTGCCTCCCCTCCCCCCCCCTCCTTCGTGCCATCAGGCTCAGGCTGCTGCCCCCCCCCCCCCCCCCCCCCTTAGTGCCATCAGGCTGCTGCCCCCCCCATCCTCCTTAGTGCCATCAGGCTGCTGCCTCCCCTCCCCCCCCTCCTTAGTGCCATCAGGCTGCTGCCCCCCCCATCCTCCTTAGTGCCATCAGGCTGCTGCCTCCCCTCCCCCCCCCCTCCTTCGTGCCATCAGGCTCAGGCTGCTGCCCCCCCCCCCTCCTTAGTGCCATCAGGCTGCTGCCCCCCCATCCTCCTTAGTGCCATCAGGCTGCTGCCTCCCCTCCTTCGTGCCATCAGGCTCAGGCTGCTGCCCCCCCCCCCCCCATCCTCCTTAGTGCCATCAGGCTGCTGCCCCCCCCATCCTCCTTAGTGCCATCAGGCTGCTGCCTCCCCTCCCCCCCCTCCTTCGTGCCATCAGGCTCAGGCTGCTGCCCCCCCCCCCCTCCTTAGTGCCATCAGGCTGCTGCCCCCCCCCTCCTTAGTGCCATCAGGCTGCTGCCCCCCCATCCTCCTTAGTGCCATCAGGCTGCTGCCTCCCCTCCCCCCCCCCCCCTCCTTCGGCTGCTGCCCCCCCCCCATCCTCCTTAGTGCCATCAGGCTGCTGCCTCCCCCCCCCCCCCTCCTTAGTGCCATCAGGCTGCTGCCCCCCCCATCCTCCTTAGTGCCATCAGGCTGCTGCCCCCCCCATCCTCCTTAGTGCCATCAGGCTGCTGCCTCCCCTCCCCCCCCCCCCCCTCCTTCGGCTGCTGCCCCCCCATCCTCCTTAGTGCCATCAGGCTGCTGCCTCCCCTCCCCCCCCCCCCCCCTCCTTAGTGCCATCAGGCTGCTGCCCCCCCCCCCATCCTCCTTAGTGCCATCAGGCTGCTGCCTCCCCTCCCCCCCCCCCCTCCTTAGTGCCATCAGGCTGCTGCCCCCCCCCCCATCCTCCTTAGTGCCATCAGGCTGCTGCCCCCCCCCCATCCTCCTTAGTGCCATCAGCTGCTGCCTCCCCCCCCCCCCCCCCCCTCCTTAGTGCCAGCAGGCTGCTGCCCCCCCCCCCCCCCCATCCTCCTTAGTGCCATCAGGCTGCTGCCTCACCTCCCCCCCCCCCTTCCTTAGTGCCATCAGGCTGCTGCCCCCCCCATGCCTCCTTAGTGCCATTCAGGCTGCTGCCCCCCCCCCCATCCTCCGTTAGTGCCATCAGTCTGCTGCCCCCCCATATCCTCCTTAGTGCCATCAGGCTGCCTGCCCCCCCCCCCCCCCATCCTCCTTAGTGCCATCAGGCTGCTGCCCCCACCCATCCTCCTTAGTTGCCAGCAGGCTGCTGCCACCCGCCCATCCTCTCTTAGTGCCATCAGGCTGCTGCCGCCCCCCCCCATCCTCCTTAGTGCCATCAGGCTGCCTGCCCCCCCTCCTCCTTAGGGCCAGCAGCGCTGCCCCCCCCCTCTGAGGGCCATCAGGCTGCTGCCCCCCCCCATCCTCCTTAGTGCCATCAGGCTGCTGCCCCCCCCATCCTCCTTAGTGCCATCAGGCTGCTGCCTCCCCTCCCCCCCCCCCCCCTCCTTAGTGCCATCAGGCTGCTGCCCCCCCCCCCCCCCATCCTCCTTAGTGCCATCAGGCTGCTGCCCCCCCCCCCCCCCATCCTCCTTAGTGCCATCAGGCTGCTGCCTCCCCTCCCCCCCCCCTCCTTAGTGCCATCAGGCTGCTGCCCCCCCCCATCCTCCTTAGTGCCATCAGGCTGCTGCCCCCCCCCATCCTCCTTAGTGCCATCAGGCTGCTGCCCCCCCATATCCTCCTTAGTGCCATCAGGCTGCTGCCCCCCCCCCCCCATCCTCCTTAGTGCCATCAGGCTGCTGCCCCCCCCCCCATCCTCCTTAGTGCCATCAGGCTGCTGCCTTCCCCCCCCCCCCCCCCAGGTCATAGTGCGTGCTCACATGCACTACATCCTGACGATGTCTCAGGATCCAGTGCGTGAGTAATGGCTAGCTCTCCACTCACATGACACAAGTGAATCTGCATCAAGGATTTTTTTTGTGTCGAATTATTCGATTAAATCGAGTAATCGTTTCAACCCTAACCCAAACGGGGAAAAAATGATGGCTGTTTTCTTCTAAAAATTGGACCACGCTTGCTCACAGGTTGCATGTATTGAGGCTCAGCTATGTTTTCTTAAATGGGTTTTCTGAGATTTGAATACTGATGAGCTATCCTCGGGATCTGATCGGTGGGGGTCTGACCAAGTGTTTTGAGAAGGCACCGGCTTTCCTGTGAGCGCCGCTGCCTTCTCACAGCTCACCAATCACAGCGCCGTACATTGTATAGCGGCTGTGCTTGATATCGCGCTCAGCCCCATTCACTTCTATGCACCTAGGCCAATGGATGTGTCGCCACTGGCCTAGGAGAAGCTGTGAGAAGGCCGCTGCACTATTGAGCACTAGTGCCTTCTCAAACAGCTGATCGACGGGGGTCCCGCGTGTTGGACCCCTACTGATCAGTATTTAAGTCTGGGAAAGCCCCTTTTAAATTAAACTGGGCTAAAACACCAGAATCAAACCATGAGCAGGTCTGGACATGACTTTGGAAGAAAGCAGCCATGTTCTTCTAATCCTAGACGACCCCTTTAAGAACTGACCTGGGTTTCCAACCTCCCTGAAGAAGCCTGTGGTTTGGTTGTATTTAGTTTACATGTAAGGTTTTGGATTTCTGGCCGGATGTACAGAACAACCTCTGAGTAACTGCATATCTGTCCTCTGCTTGGACCGCGCTCCAGGTGCCTTCACGGTGTCGGCTCATGTCTTCTTGTATCTACAGACCATAGAACAAGTCATCACTGAGGTGGTGCTGCTGAGCGAGAAGAGCGCCTTACCAGTAGGGTTCGCTTTTATTGGGGAGTATGTAGATCCCAGTAAGTATCTAACCCAGTGTGTTTTTTTTTTTTTTTTTTTTTTTTTTTTTAGCATTCATTCTTCCAGCTGAGTAATGCCGCTAGTATGTCCTGGATCACGTCATGTCTCAGTTATATCGGATAATGATGTAAACCTGCCCAACGACAATCTCCGATTAGCAATTA
Source organism: Bufo gargarizans (assembly GCF_014858855.1). Taxonomy (NCBI): domain Eukaryota; kingdom Metazoa; phylum Chordata; class Amphibia; order Anura; family Bufonidae; genus Bufo; species Bufo gargarizans. The sequence continues at coordinate 9,455,584 of NC_058088.1, forward strand.
TGTCCATTATGTGTGTCTCCTCCCTGCACTAGACTGCTGACCAGAGTATGAGTGTGTTCTGGTTTATATCCTTATAGTGCGTAGCTTATATCAGGTCCCGGTTTGGCTCTACAGTCAGTAAAGTAGAAATGGAAGAGTCTCCTGTTGGTACATGGGAACCATCAACAAGCTGCTCCTGACAGATCTGATATGTTATTGTGATTAGTATTTTAAGCACATAGTGGTCTCCTGTTGTGAATGGATTGTGGTTTTGATTGTACCATTAAAGGGGTTGTCCGTGTTCAGAGCTGAACCCAGACATATCTCCATTTTCACCCAGGCAGCCCCCCTGACTTAAGCATCGGAGCAGTTCATGCTCTGATGTTCTCCTTTGCTCTGCGCTCCATTGCGCAGGGCAAAGGCTTTTTCTGGAGAACTGGTGACGAACCAGGCTCTCCTTAGGGCTGCCAAGCGGAGGCTTCCGCCCAGCAGTGAGCCCGATGACCCCACCGGCACTGATGGGCGGCCTTTAGCGCTGCCGTAGCCTGTAAAACCGAACACACTGTTGGGCGCCCTTGCCCTGTGCGATCCAGCGCAGGGTAAGGGAGAGCATCGGAGCATATGTTCCGATGCTAACATCGGGGGGGCTGCCTAGATGAAATTATGAGTATGTCCGGGTTCAGCGCTGAACCCGGACACCCCCTTTAACACCACAAAAACCCTGCAGATCCTTATAAGAGTGGTTGTGCATGTCTGACGGGGGGGCTTGACCCCTTCCCTCTTCTGGGCAGACCTGCAAGGGAAAGCCTACTTACCGGCTTCCCGACACTAGTTCCTTCCCTCTTCGGCCTTTGTTGCTTCACTCGGGACCCTGAATGTAAACTTCCAATTTGACAAGACTCAAAGGAAGAAGGTCACCTCTATGGCCAGCAAATGGGGGACACATCCAGGGACCTGAGCGGAGCTGCCAAGGCTGGAGAGTGCAGGAGCCAATGTCAGGAAGTAGGTAAGTAGGCCTCCCTTCACAAGTTTGTTCTCGCCTTCAATTTGGGGGCCCTGTTCTGAAGATAGGAGCGGTTACCATATCTGACATTGATGGTATATGTTACAGATATGCCCCTTTAAATGTCTTGTGATGAAGAGGATTGACCAAGTGAGGTTGTTCTGGTTCTGATCTTGTTCCAGTTTGCTGCATTCAGTTTGAGTTGGGCTGTGTTTACATTTGCCTTAAAGGCTTCATTAGGAGAGACGTCACATATGGAGGATAAATAGTACAGCATGCAGCCCCCCCCCCCCCCCCCGGTAAAATGAAATATACCATGAATGACCCCATTATAGGTCATAAGGGACTATTGGGCACTGCCGGTGTCTGTCTGTCTTGTACTCCGTTTGACGGAACAGAAATGTGTAATTCCTAAACCAGATGTGGACTGTGCCTAAGCGTTGCTTGCCTTTTACAGAGGTAAACGTGCCGAAGAAGAAACGTCTGTGTGTTAAACTGAGCCCTGCAAACACTGCCGACTCTGCTGTCTGTGACATTAAGCTAACGGTGAAAAGCAGGCAGCTTGCTGCGCCGTACACTCGCGTTGGGTAAGTACTATGAGCGGGGTATCAGTCTTGTCTGCCAGTTTTCTAGCATGGCAAATGTTGGCTCAGGTGCTGTTTTGCTCCACCTTTTCTGCCATTTTTACAAGAAGTGGGAGGGGGCGAGCGTTTATGGGTCACCCATGGACCACCACATTTGCAAGCCACCCATGGAAGCTGCCCTGCAGTAACTCGGCGTGGCCACTACACTTTGAACAGAGATGTGTTAGTTCAGCGCCAGAAGCTGCAGGAAATGGCTGATCGGTGGAGGTGCCAGTAGTCGGACCCCCACCAATCTGAAATTGGTAACCTACCCTGAGGACAGGTCATCAATACCTACAGCCTGGAAAACTCCCTTCATACATTTGTAGACATCCCATGTAAAAAATGTATCTCCAGTGCTCATGAGTCCGTAAATGGTTTTGGACCTCATTAACACTCCTTATAGCTCAATTTTTATCAAACCGATAAGAATATGGCTTAAACAAATGTTTGAGGCCACAAACTCGGAGGTAAGAGCTACACATGAGCGGTCAGCTGATGAGATCCAAAGAAAACTAAGTCACAGCTTGCAAACGGATGATTTTTTAATTCTTGTATCTCAGAATTGGCTGACCGTTTTATTTATATATATATATATATTTTTTTTTTTTCTCCCAAGACCAAGTGAAAAAATTATTTTTAGCCCAAAATGAGTAAAATGCCATCATAAAACAAACAAAAAATTGCAGAAGGCATCCATAGCCTTTTACTGCAGTCACTGGGGTAATGGAAACAATGGCAGCTTACATGTATATACTGTTCAGAGGTAATTCAGCCATTTATTTCCCAACCAATTCCTTTCTCCGGACAGCTCCAGCGCGCTCATCCTGTAAATGGCAGCTGACGGCGGGGGAAATCACTTGACCGCATGCGTCCGCACCTCCTGCTGAAACGGCATCTGCACCAGCTTCTCTCCTGGATCCTGAATGAGAAAGGAAAGTGGAGCAGACTTGGTTTCAGTGGAAGGAGCTGATGGACAGGTTATGTCATGTGCCCCACCATTAGCCGCCATTTGCAGGGCATAGCCATGGCCATAAAATAAATGGCTGCAGAACTGCTGAAGAGCTTATATTGGTGAGCTGACAATATCCCATTTATCCCATATTTGTACTGATTGTATATAAGGTAGACAACCCCTTTAACCAGAAGCAGCCCCAGGATCATAAAGTACATTACAGAGAGGTACTGACCTGTATTGGTTGAGAATTTAGCACTTGTGCTGAGATATAAATCCCTTATGCAGCTGTGCAGCCTCTTAAAGGGGTTGTCCGAGGTTCAGAGCTGAACCCGGACATTCCTCCATTTTCACCCAGGCAGCCCCCCTGACTTGAGCAGTTCATTCTCCGACGCTCTCCTTTGCCCTGCTCTAAATTGCACAGGGAAACAGCATTTTCAGGAGTTCCGGTGACGTACTGGGGCTACCAGGAAGCCCGGTGATATCACCGGCACTGATGGGCGGGCTTTAGTGCTGCCCTAGCTGTTATACCGCCCATCAGATCCAGTGATATCAACGAACACACTGCCCGGGGTAAACAAAAGAGCCCGTGCCCTGCGCGATATAGCGCAAGGCAAATGGAGCGCATTGGAGCATGAGATGCTCCGATGCTAACATCGGGGGGCGTTGGCGGCTGTCTGGGTGAAAATATGGGTATCCTTTAAGGGTACTTTCACACTTGCGTTGTTTGATTCCGGCAGACAGTTCAGTTGCCTGAACTGCCTGCCTGATCAGGAAAACTGTATGCAAACGCATGTCATTTGCAGACTGATCAGGATCCTGATCAGTCTGACAAATGCAATTGCAGTACTGGATCCGTTTTTCCGGTGTCATCCGGAAAAACAGTTCCGGTATTTGTTACTGTTCACATTTTTAAAGGTCTGCGCTGTACCGGAACACTTGATACCGGATCCGGCATTAATACATTTCAATCAGGCAACTGTTCCGGAATTTGGGCCAGAGAAAATACCGTAAAAGTCACTGAACTGAAGACATCCTGATGCATTCTGAACGGATTGCTTTTCATTCAGAATGCATTGGGACAAAACTGATCAGTTTTTTTTCCGGTACTGAGCCGCTAGGGCGGAGCTCAATACCGGAAAACTGTAATTCTAGTGTTTAATTCTTAGTGTCTCTCTTTGACTCCCGTCCCACCCATGCTGCTGCTCACTCTTCTCCCCCACCCCTCTCCATAGACTTGTATTGACATGTGTAATATGATCCTTCTGTGTAGCTGGTCCATCTGGAGATGGAAATCAAAGCATTTTTCAGCAAAGCAAGGGGGAAGGTGAACCGCTGATAACATGAGAACTATACATTTCTAACCGATAAAACATGTTACAAAGTTTCTTGTGGTCGCTTATACTATTGATTTACGTAAAGCTGTGTGATTGTACAGTGACGCTTTAAGTCTCATCCTATGGTTCTATTCCACTAATGACCCAGTGATATGAGTGGCCTGGCTATATGGTGCAAGAAGGTTCCCTGTGCTTTCCAGAAACCTACTCCGAAACCACGAAGCATCACATCAGGCGTCCGAGGACTTTCTTTAGATAACGGCATTCCAGCCCAGACTAAGTGAGTACAGTCCTAAGAAAGCTATATTCTAGGAGGAAGTAAATATGGAAGAGTACTGAAGTATTGGCCATCGCTTGACCAAGCTCCAGTACATTCCTTTTGTTAGATTCAGAATCTTGTAAAAATAAATGAGATAAGTACTATGTACTATTTTGGGGCAATATTGTGGGATTTTACAGAATAGCAGCTTAAAGGGGTGACTTGCTTTAGGCAGTGTCTCCCATATGGATGTAATGGAGGTGGTTACCCAGCAAAGATCCTGTTCTGCGGAGAATGGCTCTTCCTCATGAAGACTTGACACGTCATTGCATGGGCAGCTCATTGACTTGCCAGACATTTTCAATCCTTCTGGCAGTTGATTGTGGAGTATCTTCCCAGAATTAGGGGTACCTCTGATGGGGAAAGGAGTTGTCCACTCTAGAGAACCCAATTTAGCATATAGTTAAGGCCCATAGTTTTATCAATATGGAATTTTACTTCAACTCTTAGACCAGGAATGGCCAACCTGAGGCTTTCCAGCTGTTGCAAAACTACAACTCCCAGCACACCCACACTGCCTACATCTATCAGCTTACAGCAGGGCATGGTGGGAGTTGTAGGTTTACAACATCTGGAGAGCCGCAACATAAAAAATGTTGATTAGCGGGGGTCCTAGCTCTGAGACCCCCCCCAACGATCTCTAGAACGAGGAGTCAGTGCTGCTTCTCCTCACTGCTGAGCGCGAGAATGCAGACGATCTCGTAGGCTTTCTATTGAAACCATCTTCAGTCTTGCACTCGGCAGGGAGGGGAAGCAGCACTCGGCTGAGAGCTTCTGACTCCCTGTTCTAGCGGGAGCTGTGGGGGTCTCAGAGCTGGGACTTCCGCCAATCAACACTTTTGATATGTCCCTATGACATATCAAAAAAAACCAGTGGATTGTCTGTGTAATCCAGGACAGGTCGTCCAGACCAAGAGACGGTCTTTGTAGCCACTTTTAACACTGGCAGAGAGATGAGGACCCCCTCTATTAACTCAGAATCCCCTAATAGACTATACAAAAATTAGTTTTCTTAACAGCACAACAAAGTGTTCATGCCATGTCCTGTAAAAATGAAAATCGGGCATCATATAGACCATGACAGCCTCTTTCTAACAAAGCAGCCAGCCCTGTACCTCACATGGATCTAGAGATCTCCTTCATTGCTCCCATTGCCCTGCTAGATTTTCTTTATTCTGGTAGCTCAGCTCCTTTCTGCTGCAGCTCTCTCCCGGTCACAGCTCAGGGGGTGTGCCCTTTCTGCTGCAGCTCTCTCCCGGTCACAGCTCAGGGGGTGTGCCCTTTCTGCTGCAGCTCTCTCCCGGTCACAGCTCAGGGGTTGTGCCCTTTCTGCTGCAGCTCTCTCCCGGTCACAGCTCAGGGGTTGTGCCCTTTCTGCTGCAGCTCTCTCCCGGTCACAGCTCAGGGGTTGTGCCCTTTCTGCTGCAGCTCTCTCCCGGTCACAGCTCAGGGGTTGTGCCCTTTCTGCTGCAGCTCTCTCCCGGTCACAGCTCAGGGGTTGTGCCCTTTCTGCTGCAGCTCTCTCCCGGTCACAGCTCAGGGGTTGTGCCCTTTCTGCTGCAGCTCTCTCCCGGTCACAGCTCAGGGGTTCAGGGGTTGTGCCCTTTCTGCTGCAGCTCTCTCCCGGTCACAGCTCAGGGGTTGTGCCCTTTCTGCTGCAGCTCCCTCCCGCTCACAGCTCAGGGGTTGTGCCCTTTCTGCTGCAGCTCTCTCCCGCTCACAGCTCAGGGGTTGTGCCCTTTCTGCTGCAGCTCTCTCCCGCTCACAGCTCAGGGGTTGTGCCCTTTCTGCTGCAGCTCTCTCCCGCTCACAGCTCAGGGGTTGTGCCCTTTCTGCTGCAGCTCTCTCCCGCTCACAGCTCAGGGGTTGTGCCCTTTCTGCTGCAGCTCTCTCCCGCTCACAGCTCAGGGGTTGTGCCCTTTCTGCTGCAGCTCTCTCCCGCTCACAGCTCAGGGGTTGTGCCCTTTCTGCTGCAGCTCTCTCCCGGTTACAGCTCAGGGGGTGTGTCCTTTCTGCTGCAGCTCTCTCCCGGTCACAGCTCAGGGGGTGTGCCCTTTCTGCTGCAGCTCTCTCCCGGTTACAGCTCAGGGGGTGTGTCCTTTCTGCTGCAGCTCTCTCCCGGTCACAGCTCAGGGGGTGTGCCCTTTCTGCTGCAGCTCTCTTCCTGTGACTGTCACACTTTGACAGTACAAACAACTGGTGGTTGTAGAAGGATGGCACTGAGCATGTCTGACCATGCACATCCTTCTCAGTAGGTGGACATTCACATTACTATACACACTGAACACCAGCAGGCTCATATATTATACAGTTAAAATAGCATTTAATGTTGGTACAGCCCCTTTAAGAATTACAGTTGAAGATCTTGTTTGATTTTTTTTCCCTCCTACGTCTCGGCTTCTGACCTGTAATATTTCCTCTGTCCCCCGCTGTAGCACATCCCAGATCCCGGCTCCTGTAGCTGATACTAAACCTCATGTAAGATCCCCTCAGTCTGAACACCCGCTCTACGAGGCCAATGTCTATGGCGTATCCGGTAAGATCTTAGACCTCTGTGACTATAATAAATGTCAACCCACTTCTCCAGGGTTTATATCGTACCATTTTTGTCTTTGTGTTTCAGCAATCGATGGGATCCCATTCACCATCCATCCCATGTTTGAAAGCAAGATTTCTGAGCCTTCTGTGAGTACCTGAATCATGCCATCTCTTCTGTGCCCTCCCGTTGTTGCGAAACTACAAATCCCAGCATGCCCTGGCAGCCTCTAGCTGTAAGGATGGGATGAGAGCAGATGTTTTGGACGTGGAGGGTCATAGGCTGGAGACTGCTGATCTGTTGTGATGCTTCATTAGTATCTCCCTTCTATATCGGTATCGTGCTAACATAGCCAAGGAGACAAATCTCATAGAACTATTATTTCCCCAGCATTAAATTAGCCAGAGTCCGCCAGGTCCACTAGTCGACAAACAAAATCGAAACTTCTGAAAAAACTATCAATTTCATTTGCTTTCAACCAGGAGGTAATTATGTCGCCAAGGTTCAAGCCAGCTTGATAAGGTCACCACTTCTCTTCTGTGTTGGGATGCATAGCAGGATTCTGGTTTCAGCAAATTTTTTCCTAATATGTAAAGTCTTGTAGATTTTCATTGTACTTTAACAATTCTTTATGATTTTCAAGATATCTGCTTGCTGTCATTCAGTAGGAAGTATCAAAGTTAACTTCCAGTGGATAAGACTCGCTCTTGGTCCTGCAATAGACACACAGGAGCACGACTTGTTGATGTACAGTTATAAGAGCTGTGCCTCGTGTCGTCCATCACTTGACCAGAGCAGATTTGTATCCCACGGGAGCAGAAGATGAGCGTTCCTATTAAAGCGGTTGCGTCACCTCACACGTTGGGTCCCGCACCTATCTCTAGAATGGGGCCCCCAATGTAAATCAGAGCACCCCACACATGCATAGTGTTCTTTCCATTAGTTTCTGTGGGAGTTCAAAAAATAGCTGAGCAAGCGTGCTCTGCCATAGGCCTCATGCCATGACCATTGTGTGCATCCGTGTCCGTTGTTCCGTTTTCCGTGATTTTCTGCGGACCCATTGACTTTTAACTCGGAAAATGCACCGTTGTTCATCCGTGTCCGTGATCCGTGTTTCCTGTCCGTCAAAAAAATAAGACCTGTCCTATTTTTTTGACGGACAACGGTTCACGGACCCATTCAAGTCAATGGGTCCGTGAAAAAACACGGATGCACACAAGATTGGCATCCGTGGCCGTAGGTTACTTTCATACAGACGGATTCGAAGATCCGTCTGCATAAAAGATTTTTCAGAGCTGAGTTTTCACTCCGTGAAAACTCAGATCCGACAGTATATTCTAACACAGAGGCGTTCCCATAGTGATGGGGACGCTTCCAAGTTAGAATATACTGAGAACTGTGGAAATAACGGCCCCCCGCTGCCTGGCAGCATCCGATCTCTTACAAGGGGCTGTGATCCGCACAATTAATTGTGCGTATCATAGCCCCCTGTAAGAGATCAGGGGCTGCCAGGCAGCGGGGGGCAGACCCCCCCCCCCTCCCTCTATTGTATTAATTTCATTGGTGGTCAGTGTGCTGCCTCCCCGGGAGGGGTTAATTGTACGGATCACGGCCCCCTGTAAGAGATCGGGTGCTGCCAGGCAGCAGGGGGCAGTCATGTCCACAGTTCGTAGTATATTCTAACTTGAAGCGTCCCCATCACCATGGGAACGCCTCTGTGTTAGAATATACTGCCGGATCTGAGTTTTCACGATCTAACTCAAATCCGATGGTATATTCTAACATATAGGCGTTCCCATGGTGATGGGGACGCTTCAAGCTAAAATATACCATCGGATTGGAGAAAACTCCGATCCGATGGTATAATAGGGACTCCTGACTTTACATTGAAAGTCAATGGGGGACGGATCCGTTTGCAATTGCACCATATTGTGTCAACGTCAAACGGATCCGTCCCCATTGACTTGCATTGTAAGTCAGGACGGATCCGTTTGGCTCCGCACGGCCAGGTGGACACCAAAGCGACTTTTTTTCCTTCATGTTCGTGGATCCTCAAAAAATCAAGGAAGACCCACGGAAGAGAAAAACGGACACGGATCACTGAACTACGGAACCCGTTTTTGCGGACCGCAAAAAAAAAACGGTTGTGTGCATGAGGCCATATAGAAATGGAGAGCTCACTGCGCAAGCACAGCTGTCACTCCACTTCTATAGGACTGCCGGAAATAGCCAAGCCAGCACACGGCTGTTTTTGGAACTCCCATAGAAATGAATGGAGGGCAGCTGAGCCGTTCGAGATACAGTTCCAGGTCCCATACTAGGAATATGCCACCAGTGTCTGAGGTGAGACAACCCCTTCAAATAACAGCAAGCGTAGGTTTTGAAAAGTGTATTAAAAAATATTATTCCTTTTCTAATGCAAATCGATTCCTGGCTTAAAGGTTTCCCAACGACCCAGCAGTTGTAACACGTGGTGTCCGGCATCTGCTGATGTCTCCATTGTCTTATTCCTTTCTTTTTAGATAAACTTTTCTAACTTCAAGAATCTTCAAATCAAAACTTTGGCTGACATTGAGAATGAGGTGAGTTTTGAAGATGTGACCAGACGACGGTGGACGCTGCACTCGTGTACCGTGGTCACTTTTGCTAGTGACTAGTAGAGCTCAGTAGTTTCTGAATAGACTCAGGTCGTGGGGTGTCGTTGTAGGCCATCGTCGGTGTATTTATAGATGAGCTGAACTTGTGGCAGAGTTGAAAAGGTTTTCTGGGATTTTCCTTAATATCCCGACATGGGGACCCCTATCACTCAGCAGAATGGAGGGGCACCGTGCCCCTTCTCTGTATTACACAGCGATGTTCATGCATGAGGGACAATATCTGGTATCACAGCTCAGCCCCATTGACTAAAGGAGGCTGCAGCCCCCCAACAAATCTTCCTGCCCCCTTATTCTGCAGATCAGTGGGAGTCATGGGATTGGACATACAAAGGATAAGATCAGTGTAAAATCTGTTACGTTTATCTGGAGAGCTTTTTGAAGCCACGTATTGTGGTACCAGGATGAGTTTTGCTACGTCTGTCAGTCCTTGGTTTCAGTAGTTAAATTCACTCTAGTGATTGTTCACTTTGAACGTTTTGTTCTTATTTTCAGTACGACTATGGATTTGTGGTGGAGCGCTCCGCATCTGCCAGATGACAACGACCCTGCAGCTCAGCAACAGACTTGTATACACTGACCGAATGATGGAGACCGAAAATGTTACCGACACATGCACTAAGGGGCATTTATCAAACCAGATGCGTCAGTTTTGTGGCTTTAAAAAGTCACGGCGATTGCTGCGTTTTTTTGGGACCGTTGGTCACTTTTTGTGAGATTTGGTGTTCCTTGCCACTTTTCAAAGTGGTCTGTGAAAAGTGAGATTAGTCCTGGATTGTGGCTCATTTTGCAAAAGTCGCAACCTACGCCAGGCAACCCCCTGGTCTACTTCTACACATATACAGTGCCTTGCAAATGTATTCACCCCCTTGACTTTTTCCGTATTTTGTTACATTACAGCCTTAAGTTCAATGTTTTGTTAATCTGAATTTTATGTGCTGGATCAGAACACAATAGTCTAAGTCGGTGAAGTGAAATGAGAAAAATATATAAATAAAACTATTGTTTAGAAACAGAAAATTGGCACGTGCGTATGTATTCACCCCCTTTGTTAGGAAGCCCATAAAAAGCTCTGGTGCAACCAATTACCATTAGAAATCACATAATTAGTGAAATGATGTCACCTGTGTGCAATCTAAGTGTCACATGATCTGTCATTACATATACAGATGTCATATGGATAGCACTCCTTTTTTCTGAGATTTCTGAGTTTGGTTATCTAATCTAAGCAAGCACCTTCAATGGCTTTTGTCTCAAGATAATGGAATGAGTTAATAAATTTGAGTTAACAGCGGGAGTGCTAACCATGGTACATCTATACACACCTGTTTTGAAAGGCCCCAAAGGCTGCAACACCTAAGCAAGAGGCATCACTAACCAAACACTGCCATGAAGACCAAGGAACTCTCCAAACAAGTAAGGGACAATGTTGTCGAAGTACAAGTCAGGGTTAGGTTATAAAAAATATCCAAATCTTTAATGATCCCCAGGAGCACCATCAAATCTATCATAACCAAATGGAAAGAACATGGACAACAGCAAACCTGCCAAGAGACGGCCGCCCACCAAAACTCACAGACCGGGCAAGGCGGGCATTAATCAGAGAGGCAGCACAGAGACCTAAGGTAACCCTGGAGGAGCTGCAGAGTTCCACAGCAGAGACTGGAGTATCTGTACATAGGACTCCATAGAGTTGGGCTGTATGGCAGAGTGGCCAGAAGAAAACCATTACTTTAAGCTAAAAACAAAAAGGCACATTGTGAGTTTTGTGAAAATTCATGTGGGAGACTCCCAAAATGTATGGAGGAAGGTGCTCTGGTCTGAGGAGACTAAAATTGAGCTTTTCGGCCATCAAAGAAAACGCTATGTCTGGCGTAAACCCAACACATCACATCACCCAAAGAACACCATCCCCACAGTGAAACATGGTGGTGGCAGCATCATGCTGGGGGTATGTTTTTTTTAGCAGCCGGGGCTGGGAAACTGGTCAGAGTTGAGGGAAAGATGGATGTGCGTAATTTGAGTCTAGGACGGAGGTTCACCTTCCAGCAGGGCAATGACCCCATCACACTGGTAAAGCAACACTTGAGTAGTTTAAGGGGAAACATGGAAATGTGTGGGAATGGCCGAGTCACAGCCCAGATCTCAATCCAATAGAAAATCTGTGGTCAGACTTAAACATTGCTGTTCACAAGTGCAAACCATCCAACTTGAAGGAGCTGGAGCAGTTTTGCAAGGAGGAATGGGCAAAAATCCCAGTGGTAAGATGTGGCGACTGCTCATAGAGACCTATCCAAAGCGACTTGGAGCTGTGATTGCCGCAAAAGGCGGCTCTACAAAGTATTGAGTTTAGGGGGGTGAATAGTTATGCACATTGACTGTTTCTGTTATTTTGTCCTATTTGTTGTTTGCTTCACAATAAAAAAATAAAATAAAATCTTCAAAGTTGTGGGCATGTTCTGTAAAATAAATGATGCAAATCCTTAAACAATCCATGTTAATTCCAGGTTGTGAGGCACCAAAATATGAAAAAAGCCAAGGGGGTGAATACTTTTACAAGGCACTGTAGGTGTAAACCACATTGCATGCACGCCAAATATATTAAGGTGCGCAGGTTCCTAAGTTTGGTGCAGGCTCGCAAAGCCAGACGTAAAACTGACACGCAAACAACCTCAAATGATAAATGTCCCCCTAAGTTTATATACTGTACAGTGATAATCGCACCGCATCCAATAAAATAACCGTTCTTTATTGATCACTTAAAATCCATAAAGTCCAATCTATTGAATCCACCTATGCATTTTCTTTTAAATATGTAGTTTGCACATTGTATGAAACGCCATGATGTTTGTCGACATGCGTTTGTCTGAAACGCGTAGCTTTTTTCATGCACTTTATGGATTTTAAGTGATCAATGAAGAATTGTCATTTTATTGGACGCTGTGCAGGATTCCATTTTCCAGTACTATGACCACAGCCGGAACGGCTTTTCTTCTGAGCACCGTCTGGACTCGTTGTCTATGGTGTTGGTGTGCTGAGTTGACCAGCTTATCATCTTCCTCCTTATACTGTACAACCATGCAGCCCTTGTAGTTATATAACCATACGGATCTGAGAGTTAAAAGGTTTTTTAACCCCCAAAAAAATACAGAACAGCAGGGTACTATCTAGAGCCACTTTCTAAGGTACAAATCTGCTGACTGATGCCCGTTAAACAATAGGTCACTTTCTGGTGGCACATCCCCCTTAACCTCCCTGACGGTATGATTATGTCAGGAATTTTGTACCAAAAGTGATACCATTTTTTGCATAAATATTTTATGGGCACAAATGACGGTAAAATGGCAGGCAAGGGGCACTGTACAGTCATCAAATGTCAGATCTGAGGTGATACAGTGCAATCCTCTCAGATTACACTGTATAACCTCTTTTATGTGTGTTTGTCACTTTTTATGTTTATATTTATTTAAATTTCCCGCCCCTTCCCGCTCCCATGCGCAGCTGCTGCTCGCAGGGAACGGAACCAGGAAGTCAAATGCCGGCCGGTGTTCTGCCAGATCTCTATACCTTGCGAAAAGTCTATACCGGAAGTGACGCAGCCGCACACGAATCAGCTGGAGGAGGGTGTGCCCGGCGCTGCGCAAGCGCACATCCACTGGCTTAGGAAAGAATCGTTGCAGCGCTGCGATAGAAGTACTTTGTGCACCGCGCGTGTGCACTTAGGGGTATAGAGATTTTGCAGCGCAAAATGTTGCATCAGATCTCTGAGTGCGCACGCGCCCACAAATCATCAGATCAACTGATGATTTGTGCGCGCGTGTGCACTCAGGGGTAGGGAGATCTGATGCAACATTTTGCGCTGCAAAATCTCTATACCCCTAAGTGCGCACGCGCGGTGCACAAAGTACTTCTATCTCGGTGCTGCAACGATTCTTTCCTAAGCCTGTTGATGTGCGTTTGCACAGCGTCGCGCACACCCTCCTCCAGCTGATTCCCGTGCGGCTGCATCACTTCCGGTATAGACTTTTCGCAAAGGTATGGAGTTCTGGCAGAACACAAGTGGAGGACATCGCCGGCAGAAGGTGAAGGGACTCTGCAATGTTACCCCCCGAGCGTGACTCGGGGTTACCGCTCCTGGCAGCAAAAATGAACCCCGAGTCACGCTCGTGGAATACAGTCAGGGAGGTTAAACGTCCAGGCCACCAAAGAAGCCAACCCCTTTTATAATGAGAAGGAATTCCTTCTAATCCTTTTAGCTAAAGTCCATTGCAGTCAGTGGATGCATATTGGACACCCTGAAGAGCTCGCGTTATACACACAGCATATCTCACCCTTTGAAATGCACTGGATAAATTTGCACCAAACCCATAGCGCTTGTGACTCATGCAGCTGCCAAAATCCTGCTGTAGAAAATCCACCCATGTAGGGTTACCCTAAAAATAGGAGTGATCATTCTCTCTGTCTTGTGTCTTCTCCATGTATTCATTTTCTATAGGTTGGGTCTACCATTGTGGTAACTAACGGTGAAGGACACCCTAGAAGAAGTGGTCCCTATAGTCAGCTGTAGTGTGATTGTAGTCCGATGATACTAGCACTGTAGTTTTTTTTTTTAATCCAAAATTAGACATGCATACGTTAACGATGTCGCCTAAATGTGTTGGCATCTTTATTAAAGGGGTTGTCTTATCACAGACAGACCCTTTAATATTGAATTTCTGGCAGCTACTGGGGGAAGCTAAAGCCAACCAGACACTTTACTGCAGGAGAAATGTACTATTACCTGGTGGCCATGAGTAGTGTATTGTATACTGACCAAATACACACATTTTATTCCCAGAATGTATCTTTTTCTGCCAGTATCTGGATGTATACACAAGATCTCTTACCAGTATTTCAATTTTTTTTCTGAAAATGTAAGTCACAAATTATATGATGAAACTTTTTCTATGGTCCTGTGTGATTTTCTTACAGAATTATATGTTTACTAAGCCTATAGTTTTCCTTCCCCCTGTAAATATTCATCACATCAATAACATCAGTCTCCTCACCCCTTTTAGGCTGCTCTGCAAGTGGAGGCAACCAGTCCTGTTCTTATTTTAGGACAGGTTGCTGGCAGACACTTTTTAAATCATTCCTTGAGAACCCCTTTAAGGAATGAATGCTAAGCTATCAGCAGTAATAAGTCAGAGAAACGGGACTTGGTGTATTTTCTCTTGGAGACACCAAGTCATCTGACTGTCTTTCTCTGTTCAAATGATGTGTATAAGGAATCTCCAGCATTAAATACTGGTGTCTCATGCTTCAGTCAGCATAATCTGTTTTTAATGCCAGAGATTCCACGTCATTCGATATGAGAGACAGTCTGATGACTAGCAAAGCCTCTTCAAGACAAAAACACACGTCCAGTTGACTTATTACTGCTGATATACCACGAACTGGATCAATGAGAACCTTCACAAGCATGGAGGCTCAGTGGTGACTGATTATTGCCAATGACCGTTTCATTGGCAATTTTGATAATTCATGCATGCTATTGTTGGGGTTTTAGAAATATTTTACTTTTGGCTTATTAAAATAGTTAAAGGGGGTTATTCAGGAATTGATAATGATGACCTATCCCAGTACCCCTGCCGATCAGATGTGTCAGGTAGCTGCCGCCCTCACTGGAGCTGTGGTGAGCACAAACCGCTCCTGACACCTTTCCAAGCAAAGCGCCATACTTTGTATAGCGGCTGTGCTTGATATTGACTTGAATGGAGCTGAGCTGCAACTAGGCCATTTGACCAATGTATGTTGACATCACATGGTCTAGAACAGACATGCCCAACCTGCGGCCCTCCAGCTGTTGCAAAACTACAACTCCCAGCATGCCTAAACACCCTACAGATATCTGTCTGCAGCAGGGCATTGTAGGAGTTGTAGTTTTACAACAGCTGGAGGGCCACAGGTTGGGCATCTCTGGTCTAGAAAGAGGCCACAACGTTCACGGAGTGCAGGCCTCCTCTAACAGCCAATCTAATATTGATGACCTCTCTAGAGGATAGGACATCAGTATAGATCCCTGGATAACCCCTTCTGTACTTCTAGCTAAAAATGTCAATCGGCTGCTTCTACAGCCAGCCAGATATGGATGCCACGGAGCAGGAAGGCTTCTCTGGTTGGCTGACGGCACAACTTCTAAGATCTCGGTAACGTACATAGGAGAGAGGGCCCCAAACCAAAGAGCAAAATGGGGTCTCTAATATAATGCCGGCCAGACTCGGGATCCTTAGGCAGATTTCCCACCCCATGTTTGCTAATATTATAGAAGGCGGTCTGGAACAGCTTCTCGGCGCCTAGCAGCAAAGGAGATGGAAATAACCAGACCTTCTCCCCCTAAAGGAGCGGCATCATTTCTCTTGCCTCAAGTATTTTACATGTGCCATTCATTTAAAGACATCTTGAACTTTCAGTTAAATTATTGTGTCAAAGGAGCATTTTAGACAAGTTTATAATTTGTAATAGCATAGTATAATAATATTAATTCATTTATAAGAAATAACAAGCCTGTTAACACTGATAATAGTCACAATAAAATATTGCAGAAATATAGGATTATCGAGGTAAAAGCTGTGATAGATAAATACATGGAGCCTGTTCTGACCAAGATCATAGGGTAAAAAGTCATCTTTATGTATTTCAGGAGAAATCCATGTTCCTCCGTCTCTCCTGCGCATATCAGAAGATGGGTAGGATTTTGGCTAGGAAGCAGTTTGCTGATACAGAAAGTTCATTCTGTTGACGCTGTCTGTAGAGAAGTCCAGAAAATTGAATCCCCATCCCCCAAGCCTTACTTTATCTAAAGATGGAGTGAAAGGTCGCAGAAAGGGTTATAGGTTATAAAAAAAAAAGTATTTGCAAAAAGTCAGTCTTCAGTTGAGTGCTGCAATTTAGAAGTAGGTCTCTTTTTTACCAGACAATAAAATAAGACAACTTGGGCCACTCAAAGTCATACAACTAATTCTAAACAGGACAATGAGCCTTAAAGGCTATCTACACCATTGAGGGCATTCTTTATTATTGCATTGAACTCATTTTGAATACATATTAAAAAAATGTTGAGCCTCTTTCTCTCTCCGGCCTTGACATTCTCTAGTACCAGGATCTGTATTTTGTTTGCCATCAGGCAGATCCACTGAAGACTTCTCTGATCTCTAACCTCATAAACATTCATAGTTTAATTATTATCTTACTGATAAGAATGTGGCTTAAAGAGGTTATCCCATCTTAGACAATGGGGGCATATCGCTAGGATATGCCCCCATTGTCTGATAGGTGCGGGTCCCACCTCTGGGACCCGCACCTACAAGGAGAACGGAGCAGAGAAAGTTGAGGAGAGCGCACTGCACATGCGCAGCTGCCCTCCATTCATTTCTATGTAGTTGCCGAAAATAGTCGAGCGCTGGTTCAGCTATTTTCGTCGGCCCCATAGAAATGAATGGGAGCGGTGGCCGCGCATGCGCGGTGCGCTCCTATTCGCTTCAATGGGAGAGGCGGAGAGCTGTGCCTGGTAGTGGACAGACCCCGGGGTCCTCCAGCCGCAACTCTCCCCGGTTCCGTTCTCCTTGTAGGTGTGGGTCCAAGAGGTGGGACCCGCATCTATCAGACAATGGGGGCATATTCTAGCGATGGGATAACCCCTTTAAATATGTATTTATGACTAGTCATTTAGAGATAAGGTTTATTAGGTGACCAGCACAAAGTGAAAATACAATTCACACAACTAAACAGTTAACCCTTTGTGACAGCTGAATATTTTTAATGAAGACCAATTATTTTAAGCCCAAAATGAGTAAAAGGTGTACATATCCTTTAAGTCACTTGCCAATCCTGCATTGAACTTCCAAAGATCTGGAATCTTTTGATGCCGTTAATGCATCCTTCACGTTGCTGAGGATTACTTCACCTCCCGCTGATCTCAAGTCCTTAGAGGAAGACAGTTGACGAAAGACCAATTCAACTCCCTCAAGTTTCGGGATGTGCCCAACTCTAGTTTTGCTTGTGTTTCTTTTGGATAAAGCAAGAGCAAAACTGGAGTTGGGCACATCCCAAAACTTGAGGGAGTTGAATTTTAATCTGATATGCACTGACATTTTTATTTTGTGAGTAGAATAAACCCTGAACTGAAGGCCCTTCACCATTGGTCTCATTTCCCTGCTTTCCTCTAAAGGACTTTAATTGCTGTGGGACTTGAGAATATCCTTTGGAGTGGAAGTAACTGTTAGCAACATAGCAGATGGATTTTCTGCATCAAGAGGTTCAGTATCTTTGGCAGTTAAAGGGGTTCTGCAGTTCTTTTTAACTGATGATCTATCCTTTGGACAGATCATCAGCATCTGATTGGCGGGGGTCCGACACCCGGGAACCCTGCCGATCAGCTGTTTGAGAAGGCAGCAGTGCTACAGGAGCGCCGTGACTTTCTGTCTGTTTCCCTCAGGCTAATAATGTCACAACTAGTGTCACTGGCCTGGGCAGGGCTGATCTCTGTTCACTTGAATAGGGCTTAGCCCCACCCAGGCCAGTGATGCTACTCGTGATATCACTGGACCCCCGCCGATCAGATGTTGATGATCTATCTAGAGAATAAATCATCAGTTAAAAAGAACTGCAGAACCCCTTTAATGAGAAATTAATGCATCCAACAACCAATGACTTGCCCTGTAATAATTTCTGTTCAAATTTTGCCACGGAATAAATGATCCTGTAGTTTCAACAAAGTGATTCCAGCACCATCGAAAATCTAAAAAGAAAAAAAAAAAACGCAAATTTGTATCTTTTTTTTTTTTGTGTGTGTGTTTGCATCCTCCAAGTACTTGCCCAGGTGTTTGTTCTGTGTGCTTAATGGCTATATGCACCTTTAGGGTAAATTTTATTATTATTGCATTTAACTCATTTTGAGCTAAAAATCTTTTTTTTTTTTTTTTTTTTTTTTTTTCCCCCCAGTTGGTCTTTATTAAAAAAAGCTTAACCACTGTCTTTGTGCTACCTTGAGTTTATCCAGTAGCAGGATCTGAATTTTCACTCTGTTCCATCAGGCAGCTCATCTGAGAGGCTCCTTATTTATGACCTTATAAACACTCATTATAGTTCCATTCTTAAGTGTTTATGACCTTTTAGTAATTTATCGAACGTTTATTAGATGACCAGGACAAAGTGAAAGTAAAAAGTACCATTCACACAGCTAGACAAACTGTTAACCTTTAGTGACAGAACAGCTCAATATTTTTTAATAATGACCAATTGAAAAAAAATTTTTTTAGACCAAAATGAGTAAAATGCAATTATGAAAAAAAAGACCTCTGATCAGATTTCCATTGCCTATCCTAGGGATAGGCCACCAATAATGGAATCGTGGACAACCACATTAAAGAGGTATTCTAAGACACCAAAATTTTTTAAATATGTTAGATAAGAGCAGGAATTGTAAAAAAAATAAAATAAAAATAAAGATACCTTACTCACCTATCCACTCCCCTGCCGTTCCAGCACTGCCGCTGTGTTTCCAATGCTGCAGTGATGATATCATCAGCTACCCTACATGATCGCCATAACCAATCACCTGACTCTGCTATTACGTGTGAGTAGGCATGGACATAATCTCTGCAGATAGACTGGCACTGCCATGATGACTTATCCTGACTTCTTCAGTGATTGGCTGCAGAGGCTACGTGGGGTAACTGGGGACATTATCACTGCAGTGCCAGAAACAAAGACCACCATACAGCATTGGAGTGCAGGGAGCAGAGGGGGGATGGAAATATACGGCATCTCTTGTTATTTTATAACAATAGTTTTTTGGGGTCTTGGAAAACCCATTTAAGTACGCATTAAGACAGGTCACTCCCAGATGATGGGATGAGGGTTGGTAACTAGAAGATCCTCAGAACTTGGCTGTAGGGGAACTCTCATTGATAGACCATACTTACCAAATTTACTCATTACACGGATATTCACTCCATTTTCATGAAGTTCTCGGACCATAGTCTTTGAGGTGAGATCGTAGACCTTGGCAAATATGATGTGCAACTTGACATGAGGGTTATTGGGAAGGAACGTTTTCAGCAAAATCTGAAGGCAGCGATCGCAAGGACTCCAGGAGATGTACCATACAAGAGTGCATTGCTTCCAAGCATCTCGAAACCGTTCACCAAGAAATACTTCCTCAGCGTGGGACTCCTCAGTGTTGGTCAGGTGTCCGAAATAAATTAGTGTGCTCTGATCATACACCTCATAACAGAGATGAGTCGCGGGTGGATGTGTATGTAGTCCATAGTGAGAGTAAAACATATCAGGAGGCATCAAAATCATGATGGTGGAAAGGGCTCAAATAGCAGGCCTAAAGAAAGAGAGTTTCAAAAACAGGGATATTATGAAAAAAGGAGACACAGACACGGCACTTCTCACAGCAGAGAGTTTGCTATAATTATAGACTATTGAATGTGAGCTAACTACAAGGATTGGCAGCACAGATTTCTTCTTCTTGTCATGATCATTTGCTACAATGTATCATTGTAGGTGAAATGTATCAGCCTCGAGTTCTGGTAGTATTCACACTCAGCAAATTGGTTGCGGAAATTTCCGTGACTGAGAACCGGTTCCTTTCACCTGAAAGGGGTTGTTTTGGCACCAAGCACATGGCAGATGAATGGGAAAACGTTCTCCCCAAAAATCTACCATGAGTGTATTCACCCTTTGGGCTCATGCACATGACTGTTGCCGTTTTTGCAGTCCGCAAAACACGGATACCAGTCGTGTGCGTACCCACGTCCTGCCCTCTATAGAACTGTCCTATCCTTGTTCCTAAAAAGGACAAGAATAGGACATGTTCAGTTTTTTTTTGTTGGGCTGCGGAACGGACATACGGATGCGGACACATCTTTTAAAGCCCCATTGATGTGAATGGGTCCGCATCCGACCCACAGAAAATACGTTCATGTTCACGTGGCCTTAGTCACAGATTCCATCAAAAATATAGGATGAGAAAATCCATAAAATGACGCACTCCCTAGCGGAAACCCGGCAGGGCCTGTTATAGTCAATGGGAGCCATTTCTCTCTGTTAGTGTCGGTTATGTGCCGGATCCAGCCCTTCTGTTATTTCCCTTGTTCTTCACTGTGAGGGTACGGCCACACGGTCAGGTTTCCTGATGCAGGTTTGGGAAACAAAACCAGGTGAATTCATAAAGAGAAGTCGTATCTGTATATTTTTTCTTCTTTTATGATCTACACCTGATTTTTGCTTCCAAAACTGCATGCGTAAACCCAACCTTGTGACCATATCCTTATAGCGGTATTGTAGACACCATCTTGGGTCTATACCGACCAATAATTGGCTCTAAAATTAGCCTTTTGCATTTGACCTGATGTGTTTAAAACACTAGTCTTGAGTTAGGAAAATCCATCCCTGTGAATAAAATCTCGATTATTTTTAATTAAGAACCAAGTCAATTTTGGCAACAATGTTTTTGTGCCTTTTTTGTATTTTGCCATCTATATATCCATAGAAGTTTTATCTTTATTGGCAACAGTAAATATTTTTGGGTCTTGTTTTCATGATCTGCACCCTGGGGTAAAAATGCCATAGCCGCAATCTGAAACTTTTCCCGCTCACGGCAAGTCTAAAAATGGTGGCGTGGGCGGTGAAGGGGGCAAGCCGGCAGGCCAGTTTCATTCACCATTTTCTATGCCTGGTTTAGAAGTAGAAAATGGTCTAAATGTAGGACAGCAAGGAATATATCGTACATTTAGAAGTGGCAGGGTATCCACCGAAGTTATGTAGAGTCTGGCGCCTCTACATAGTGTTTTGGTCAGTGATTTCCATCAGTGATTGTGAGTCAAAACCAGGATTGAAGCCTCCACAGACATAAGGTATAAGGGAAAGATCTGCACCAGTTCTGTGTTTAGACCCTCATCTGGTTTTGGCTGGAAATCCCTGACCAAACACTGATGTGTGAATGAGGCATAGTACAGTACCAGCAAACTGAATGAGATTAGACTATTGTTATGTACATTTTGCTTTTGTTTTCTGTGCAGAAATTAACCCGCCGTGCGGATTTTGAAATGTGAAGCATGTCAACTCTGTGCAATTTTTGGTGCAGATTTCGCCCTTTTCAATGAAAGGCGGAGATATGCGGCAAAACCGGATCAAATCTGCAGCAAAACATGCAATTAATGCATATATTTTTTGATACAGATTTGATGCAAAAACACATAAATCCACATGAAAAGCTGCGCAGAACTTCTGTTTTGAAATCTGCACTCATGTGCAGGTACCCTTACACACCGGGAATACATCCAGGCCCCTCTTGAATTCCTTTATTGTACTCACCATCACCACCTCCTCAGGCAGAGAGCTCCATAGTCTCACTGCTCTTACCGTAAAGAATCCTCTTCTATGTTTGTGTACAAACCTTCTTTCCTCCAGACGCAGAGGATGTCCCCTCGTCACAGTCACAGTCCTGGGGATAAATAGATGGTGGGAGAGATCTCTGTACTGACCCCTGATATATTTATACATAGTAATTAGATCTCCCCTGAGTCGTCTTTTTTCTAAAGTGAATAACCCTAATGTTGATAATCTTTCAGGGTACTGTAGTTGCCCCATTGCAGTTATTACTTTAGTTGCCCTCCTCTGGACCCTCTCCAGCTCTGCTATGTCTTTCTTGTTCACAGGAGCCCAGAACTGTACCTAGTATTCCATGTGTGGTTGTGACTAGTGATTTGTAAAGTGGTAGTGTGGCACACCGAGCATGAGTGCTTGGCCTGTGTTCTGGGGGCTCGGAGCTCCCCCTTATTCAAACAAATAACTGTCCCTTCTCTCCCTCTCCATCTTCCCCCACATCCTAAACCAGACCACCGCCATAAACTTCTTAGTCCCTGACTCAGAGGTGACAACGATCACTGGCCTCCACAACACTTTATATAAACATGCCTGTATAGTGGACAACTTCAAAGGGGTTTATTACTTTATGATAGGGGCACGCTTCCGGAGGGTGGGGGCAAGCTGCTCTCCACACCTTACTGTCATCTGGAAAATCCAAAAATCTTACTCCGGTCATCACTCGAAAATACAGCTCAATAGAGATTATTGAGGTACGCCATTTTAACGGTCAGGAGGTGACGGTGCCACACATACCAAAAACCACCCACTTATGTTAAATCCTGGCTCAGAAAATCAGTTCTTCTGATTGGGGTTACGTGGACACCAGGTGTTTGGTACCCCTGTGACCCCAATACTGAGAGCTGAAAAATGAGCCCACAATTATCGGGCAGGCATTCTCCTGTGTAGCGTTATGGGCAGAAATCCATTTTAGACCAGATGTCAGCATGACTGACCGGTCATAAAAGTCACAGCCAACCTATATGTCACACCTTAAAGGTGGGTTTACAGACTGCCTGGACCAATTCTTATAAATTGGACAGAGCAGATTGTACCGGGTTCCCTATTTTGAGGCCAATCTGATTGGATGAGGATCGGTGTCTTTCTGTCTTGCCTCAGGACCTGATAGCTGCAAGTCTCTGTGTGAGAAAAGTAGGCGTCAGTTTTCTTTTATTCTTTTTATTTTAAAAACTGTTCTGTGTATATTTGTATGTTTCTGTTTTTTAAATCTTTTAATTTTTATTAAAACCAATTATTTAACCTAGCACGGGCAGTATTTTTTAAGGCAATTACAGTCCCTAATTTTGAGCTACCTGTTTGCTTTAAAATACGAATCTCACAAGTTTATTAGTTGTTAGAAGGAACCGGCAACAATTTGATCTCCCGTGCAATCTGGTAGATTGTAGGAAGCAGGGTGATTAAATTCGATAGTGTGTGTAGTGATAGTACTTGTCCTGATTGACCGCTGGTACCTGATCCCGGTCTGATCAGGTACTGCGACCTGGGGAATCGGGCAAGATCGTGACAGGTAGGACTATGTTCCCATCACCGGCATCTATGCAACTCATTATCGTATTGGCCTTGGCAGCAGCTGCCTGACACTGGTTTCTACATTTAAAAAACTATGTACACCTTCTGAGGAAAAAAAATGTATGATTGAAAAAAATATTTTTAGCCAAAAATGAGTAACATGCAATCAGCCTTTATTAAAAAATATTGAGCTGTTCTGTCACAAAGGGTTAACTGTTTATCTAACTGTGTGACTGGTACTTTCACTTTTACTTTGTGCTGGTCATCTAATTAACCATATCTCTAAACACCTGAGACTTCATAAACACTTATTTAAGCCACATTCTTATAAGTAAGATACGATCAGGGCTATAATGAGTGTTTATAACGTCCGTTTTACCTGCCGCTTCAATGTCGAGAGCATGCAGATAAACAGCCGATCTGATAAAGATGACCTATAGGTCATTAATATAGGAAAACAGGACAACCCCTTTAATGTCCTAATTCTAGGAGGTCTTATTTATGGACAAATCATTAGAAACAGGAAACAATACAGTTTTTCTTCTTTTTTATGCTATTTTTCACCTTAGTTTGTTCAATAGATACTAGATAGTAGTATTTGCCCCAAAAATTTATTTACCCCATAAATGTAGTATGTAATGGTGATAAGTTTCCCCTTCCCATGTGCATAACCTTACATATTTATCTGTGTTAATGCCCATTTTACCATTTTTGTATATTTGAATAGTGTTGATCACGAATATTCGAATTTCACATTTTTAACGCGAATATAGGAACTTCGAAAATTCTCGAATATTTTGAATATAGTTATATATATTCGTAATTTCGAATATTAAAAAAAAAAATTCCCTTTTTTTTTATTCTATTTTTTTTTTTTTATCAGTACACATGATCCCTCCCTGCTTCTAGCTTGTGGGCCAATAAGAAGGCTGCAATATACTTGACTTTAGGAGTAGTAGTGTTTGCGAATTTTGCTCTATATTAGTTTTTTTCGAATATTCGCTATATTGCTATATATTCTTGTTTTAGAATATTCCGAATATTCGAAAAAACAAAGTTATAGCAATATAGCGAATATTCGAAAGAAAAAGAATATAGAGCAATTTAGCTAATATAGTGCTATAATCTTCTTTGTCTAATAGTTGTAATTTTTTTCTCGTCTGAAGTTCAGATTGGAAAAAAATTATAACTATAAAAAAAAGATTATAGCACTATATTAGCTAAATTGCTCTATATTAGTTTTTTTTGAATATTCGCTATATTGCTATATATTCTTGTTTTTGAATATTACGAATATTCGAAAAAACAAAGTTATAGCAATATAGCGAATATTCGAAAAAAAATCGAATATAGAGCAATTTAGCTAATATAGTGCTATAATCTTCTTTGTCTAATAGTTGAAAAAAAAAAAAAGTTGTTTGTCTAATAGTTGAAAAATTCGCAATAAAAATTCGAATCCAAAAATTCGAATTACGAAAATTCGCATATTACACAATCATTACCTTGCCGATTTTTTGAGTAAAAAAAATCGTAGACTATAACGAATATTCGAATTTGCAAATATTTGACGAATATTCTACAAAATATTCGTGAAATATCGCGAATTCGAATATGACCCCTGCCGCTCATCACTATATTGGAACCACATTTGCTCTGCGCCTGCCCTGTGGAATAGATCTGTCATTAGACTCTTGGTGCCATAAACATTGTTTTTTCATTTTTTCCTCCCCACCTTCCAAGGGCCGTAACTTTAACTTTCCTGTGCACATAGCCATATGAGGGCTTTTTTTGGAGAGACAAGTTGTATTTTTTAATGGCACCATTTAATTTGTCATACTTTTGGATAACGGAAAATAAAATACAGTTGCAAGAAAAAGTATGTGAACCCTTTGGAATGATATGGATTTCTGCACAAATTGGTCATAAAATGTGATCTGATCTTCATCTAAGTCACAACAATAGACAATCACAGTCTGCTTAAACTAATAACACACAAAACATTTAATGTTACCATGTTTTTATTGAACACACCATGTAAACATTCACAGTGCAGGTGGAAAAAGTATGTGAACCCCTAGACTAATGACATCTCCAAGAGCTAATTGGAGTGAGGTGTCAGCCAACTGGAGTCCAATTAATGAGATGAGATTGGAGGTGTTGGTAACAGCTGCTCTGCCTTATAAAAAACACACACCAGTTCTGGGTTTGCTTATCACAAGAAGCATTGCCTGATGTGAATGATGCCTCACACAAAAGAGCTCTCAGAAGACCTACGATTAAGAATTGTTGACTTGCTGTCATCAGTCCACGGTAAGACAAATTGTCTATAAATGGAGAAAGCTCAGCACTGCTGCTACTCTCCCTAGGAGTGGCCGTCCTGTAAAGATGACTGCAAGAGCACAGCGCAGACTGCTCAATGAGGTGAAGAAGAATTCTAGAGTGTCAGCTAAAGACTTACAAAAGTCTCTGGCATATGCTAACATCCCTGTTAGCGAATCTACGATGCGTAAAACACTAAACAAGAATGGATTTCATGGGAGGATACCACAGAGGAAGCCACTGCTGTCCAAAAAAAAACATTGCTGCACGTTTATAGTTGGCACAAGAGAACCTGGATGTTCCACAGCAGTACTTGCAAAATATTCAGTGGACAGATGAAACCAAAGTTGAGTTGTTTGGAAGAAACACACAACACTATGTGTGGAGAAAAAGAGACACAGCACACCAACATCAAAACCTCATCCCAACTGTGAAGTATGGTGGTGGGGGCATCATGGTTTGGGGCTGCTTTGCTGCGTCAGGGCCTGGACGGATTGCTATCATCGAAGAAAAAATTAATTCCCAATTTTATCAAGACATTTTGCAGGAGAACTCAAGGCCATCTATACACCAGCTGAAGCTCAACAGAAGATGGGTGTTGTAACAGGACAATGACCCAAAGCATAGAAGTAAATCAACAACAGAATGGCTTAAACTGAAGAAAATACGCCTTCTGGAGTGGCCCAGTCAGAGTCCTGACCTCAACCCGATTGAGATGCTGTGGCATGACCTCAAGAAAGCGATTCACACCAGACACCCCAAGAATATTGCTGAACTGAAACAGTTCTGTAAAGAGGAATGGTCAAGAATTACTCCTGACCGTTGTGCACGTCTGATCTGCAACTACAGGAAACGTTTGGTTGAAGTTATTGCTGCCGAAGGAGGTTCAACCAGTTATTAAATCCAAGGGTTCACATACTTTTTCCACCTGCACTGTGAATGTTTACATGGCGTGTTCAATAAAAACATGATAACATTTAATTCTTTGTGTGTTATTAGTTTAAGCAGACTGTGATTGTCTATTGTTGTGACTTAGATGAAGATCAGATCACATTTTATGACCAATTTGTGCAGAAATCCATATCATTCCAAAGGGTTCACATACTTTTTCTTGCAACTGTAATTGTGGGTGAAAATGAAAAAATAAAATAAAAATAAATAAAGTCCACAATTGTTTTTCAGGTTTATTTTTATGGAGTTCACCGTGCACTGAAACTGAGGATAGGTCATGGGTCAGTATGACTGTGGCGATCGCAAATTTACTTTGTTTTTGTTATGTTTTACTGCTTTAAAAAATAGAAATAAATCATAAAAAATTTTGCTTCCTGTCGCCCTATTCCCAACTTTCTTAGTTTTCCATCGACGGAGCCATGTGAGGTTTTGTTTTTCACAAGGCAAGCTATAATTTTTTAAATATTGGTACCATTTTGGGATACATGTGAATTTTTGATCAAAAGTTTTTTTGTTTTTTGTTTTTTTTGTTTCTTTTTTTACGGCATTCACTGTTTGGAATAAGTAGTGCTATATTTGGACAAGTTTGGACTTGTGGAAAAAACAATTGTGTTTATTTTTCTACAGCTTACATTTTTGTTGCATGAATGGAAATTAATGTCATGGGTGTGTAAGTTGTTTTTTTAATGCGTGCCTTTTTTAAACTTAAATACTGAGGTCTCTATTGTCACTTAAGGCAGTTGTCAGTTACATAAGACGGCTGGCATCTCCGGCGCCAAACAGTCCCTGCACATCTATGACCACATGTACGTCATGGTGTGCTAAGTGACTAACCCGTTCCCAACCTCATCACACAATTATATGGCAGCCTACAGAGCCAGTTTTCATGCCTTCCCCGACAGTCATGGGGTCCCCGTTTCAGGTAGTGGGGTGGGGGACAGGAATGGCTGTCCCGGGTATCGGCATTGAGGCCTGATTGGGTCAGGTCATATTAACCCCTTCTAAGATAGCTCCCCTTTGCTGTAGGTGGATGATTATCACCCATGTACAGATCTGATATTGATGACCTATTCTGAGGATCCCAAATTTGTTATGGTCATGTGTATGGGACCTAATGAGTACCCCTATTTTAATAAGAAAAAAAGCCCTATGTGTTCTGCAAAAAAAAGGGGGAAAAAATAGAAAATTAAATGGATTTTCCAACATTTTAATACTGATGACCTTTCCTCAGGATAGGTCATCAGTATCTGATTGGTGGGGGTCTGACACCCGGGATCAACTGTTTTGACAAGGCAGTGGCGCTCCTGTCAGTGCCGCTCCCTTCTCTCAGCTTATCAAGCACATTGCCGTTCATTGTATAGCGGCTGTGCTTGGTATCGCCATCAGCCCCATTCACTTGAATGGGGCTGAGCTGCTCCTAGGCCACGTGATCGTTGAACGTGTCGTCACTGACCTAGGAAATGCAAAGAGTTGGCTGTGGGGCTCACAGGAGCGTTGCTGCCTCCTCGAACTGTTGAACGGCGGGGATCCTGGGTGTCGGGACCCCACTGATCAGATAGTGAAAGACCTATAAAAATCTCTGAAAACCCCTTTAACTTTAGAATACAGCATTCCCAAAAGATAAAATTGTGCTCTGGTAATGAAGTCCAAAAACTGTCCCGATAATGAAAGAGCTAAAGGGGTTATATATACGAAAAGGATAAGGCTGCTTTCACATCTTCGTTTTACTTTCTGGTTTTGAGATCTGTCATAGGATCTCAAAACCAGAGGAAAAAATGCCTCTGTTTTGTCCCCATTGATTGCCAATGGGGACAAATCTGTCCAAACTGGAACGGAGTGCACCAGAATTGATTCCGTTCTGGTTTGTTGCATTCCAATGCCGGACACAGAACCGCTGCAAGCAGTGTTTTTGTGTGCGGTATAGGAACCTGTACATGCCGGATCTGGCACCAAAAACCATGTAAGTCAATGGTGCCAGATCCGTTTTTTTGGACACAAAAAAAAACGGATCCGGCGCCAATTGACTTACAATGGTTTTAGTGCTGGATCCGGCATGTTCATTTTCAATATAATACAACCAGATCCGTTCTAAAAGGATGCAGCCGGTTGTATTATTAAAACAGATGTATTTTGCTGTGGTTTTGAGATCTCATGCCGGAGATCCAGGGCCAAAAAAAATTGCTGCTTTCTTCCAAAAACAGCGCCACACCTGTCCACGGGTTGTGTGTGGTATGCTTGGAGTTACGGTTCTGCAACATTTAGAGAGAAAGCACGAAACAAGAATTTACCTACAATGTGTTTTTTCTTCTGGAGAAATTCTAGCTCGCATCGTGTCGAGTTATTATAGCTCCAGAATGTGGTTTTCATTTAGGCAGAATGACTCTTAGATGAGACGTATCTACAGTAGATGATAACTGGAGACATGTACTTACCTAAAGCCTTGTCTCCACCTGAGCTCTTCTATTGTGGCAGCTTGTACGGAAATCACCTAAGCTTTTATACAGTTGTAAACTATCTGGTGACGATGCGAAATAGATTCCGCTCGGTGCTTACATCCTATTATTTCAGGCTATGGAATGTCACCCTACTTCAACTTGCTTTGACAATGGCCCTTCCCTATTGATCTTGCACAAGTTACGTTTTTCACGCCCTACATGGTTAAACCAAAAGGATTACGTAAAGCGTAGTAAACGAAACTGAAAGGTCATGCCCGTGTTACAGGATCCAAGCTGTTCTACAAAAATGACCTTTTTCTAATAGATGATCGAGTAGTTGGACTGGAGAATATTCAAAAAATATATTAGAACTTCATCAGTAAACTACACTCGAAACGTAGATCATTCAGGAAATTTAAAGCGATATATAAATAAATGTTTTCGTGTAATGAAAAGTTTTACCAATGCCGTTATACCTTCTTTATCTATTTAATAGTTTTCAATATGTCTGCTTCATATCATGCAATAGGAAGCTTCAGTGCTCAAATGGGTTATCCGACCCATATAATGACCCTCCCCCAATGCCCGGGCCCCCTCGTATACAATGTACTTACCTGCTCCCCGCTACACCGCGTTGCTTTGGATCCCTGCACGTCCGCCGCAGCATCTCCCCTACGGGGGGAGCAGCCAGTAGCAGGCCGCGAGGGGGATGAGCTTCCCTAGCATTGCCTGTGACGCTAGGAGGCTCGTTTCCATTGCGGCCTGCTATTGGCTGCTCCCCCCATCGCGGGATGTTTTGACCCGAGCAACGGGGACATGCAGCGTGCAGGGATCTAGAGTGATGCTGGTGCCGGGGATCAGGTAAGTATATTGTATACGAAGGAAGGGGAGGGTCATTATATGGGTTGGAAAAAAAAAACACTTTCAGAGGATGATATAGTTGCAGGTAGGGCTACATCCACATGTAATGTTAAAAAAAAATAGATTTTTTTGAGGATTTTACATAGGATAGGAGATAACTATTAGATCGAGGCAGGTCCTACCACTGGATCCCAAGAATGGGGCCCCCGTACCCCATGGAGCTCCTGAAATAAACGAAGTGGCTGCTAGGGGAGGCACTCAACTGCTATATTCATTACTACAGGAGTCCCATAAATAGCTGAGTACAGTTCTCGGCTGTCTCTGGAATGTTCATAGAAATGAGTATAGTGGCTGAGCACAGGGTACGGGGCCCCCCATTTTCGTGATCCTTGGGGGTCCCGGTGTTGGGCCAGCATGTTCGGCTCCAGCATCGCTATGCTCGGCCAAATATTGCGTGTGCTAGAGTCAGTGTATTTTAATGTAATTTAGCCTCTATTTCTGAAAAGTTTCTGGCGGGATTCGAACTTCATAACAACCTTCTACATTACAGCCAAGAATGTTAACCACTGCACTATAGAGCTGCATGGCCAGTTACTTAATAAAAAAAAAATTATTTTTTTTTAACTGTAACTGGCCATAACTGTTAGTGAAAATATATCTGCTCGTCTCATAGGACCCCAACCACCTGCCCCTTAATTCAACTGTCTGGTGACTACACATAGTTTACTTGTAGTCTGAAACCATGGAGACCCATAAGTCAGAATAGGGTCAGCAGAGTTAAAACAGCAAGATGTTTTTATTGAAGACCACTAGCAGAAGGACCCGGCTTTGCACAGGTATATTTCATCTATTTCATTTAATGTTTGTGTGTGTCACTAAAAGATATCGACAGTATCCACTATAACAGTGACATCCTCAGTACCCCGCCTCTTGAACAGTGGCCTCCACAACGGTCTGCCCCCTTAACAGTAACATCCACTGCGCCCTCCCTTTTAACAGTGACCTCCACAGCAGCCGCCTTTTTATTGGTGACCTCCACAGTACCCTGTCTCGTTAACAGTGATTTCCACTATAACCCGCTCCCTTAACAGGGACCTCCACAGCATCCTGCCCCCTTATCAGTGACCTCCACAGCAGCCCGCCCCTTTAACAGTGACCTCCACAGCAACCCGCCCCTTTAACAGTGACCTCCACAGCATCCCGCCCCCTTAACACTGACCTCCACAGCAGCCTGCCCATTTAACAGTGACCTCCGCAGCAGCCACCCCTTCATTAGTGACCTCCACAGTACCCCATCTCCTTAACAGTAATTTCCACAACACCCTGTGCCCTTAACTGTGACCTCCACAGCAGCCTGCCCATAGGGTGGCCAGAGGTCCGGTTTTAGGCCGGGCAGTCCGGCTTTCAGACTCCCTGTCCTCCGTCCAGCGCACTCTCTTACAGCAGCACTGAGCTGTCTGAGCATGAGCTGCAGGGAGAAAGTCTTTTGAGGGTGGCCTGAATGGCCATTTTACCTGCCCTGAACTGTGACCTCCACAGCACTCTGCTCCCTTAACAGTGTCATCCACAGCGCCCTGCCTTATTAAAGCTGACTTAAAGCAGTGAAGAAAAATAGCTGGGTTGTTATGGAAACCTGGTGTAAAACTGTGTGTATGTGGAGACTAAGGGCCTGTGAGCTTCTATTGGCTAATAAGGGTCATGTGACGGCTAATGCATTTTTTGGGAATATCTCACGCAGGGACATCCTTTTGAACAGCTCACTCTCGGACAGCAGCACTGTGCTGTCTGAGCATGAGTTGCAGGGAGAAAGTCACCCTCCCTCCCACCCCTGCAGCTGACCGAAGTAGATTTTTACCTTCATTTCTTCAATCCCTATCGGCTGTGGAGTGGGAGGATGCATGGGGGCGTGACTTAGCGGGACCTGGGGGCAGTGTTTTTAAGTCCTGAATGGCCACCCTACCTGCCCATGAAATGTCATCACCACAGCACTCCGCTCCCTTAACAGTGTCATTCACAGCGCCCTGCCCCTTTAAAGCTGACCTGCAGCAGTGAAGAAAAATGGCTGGGTTGTTATGGAAACCTGGTGTAAAACTGTGTGTATGTGGGGACTAAGGACCAGCGAGCTTCTATTGGCTGATAAGGGACATGTGACCGTGTGTATTGTAGTTGGGATATGAAGAGAAAGACCTGCAGGCTTCTATTGGCTAATGTAGGTCATGTGATGTGCCATATTTGCATTTTTGGGGAATATCTCAGGAACAGTACGTGCTAGAGAGCTGAGACCCCCACAATATTTCTTTCCAGGTACAAGGGGCGTGTATACCAAGTTTCGTTGAATTTGATGGTTGCATTTTTGAGTGATAGCGGAACATTCATAGATACATATATACATCGTTCTTTATATATATATAGATTTGTAAAGTTGCTTCGGTTTCTGATTTTAGATGCATGGGGGCAACAGGAAAACAAATTATTTGAAAAAGTTGATATACTATTTAGGAGTCTGAATTTAGACCTCCAGTCCCAAGAAGGTGAAGTATTGTGTGTGTTTGTAACACTTAAATTGTTTACTAGAGCACAGAGTAATTAGATGAATTTCCTATGTTGTGGTGATCTTGAGTTAATCACCAATTAAAGGGTCACAAAGTCACGGTACTTGCACTCAAGAGATCAATTAACGTTCACAACGATGCTGCCCGTAAACCTTACCCTGTCTGCAGACTATAAAATCTCAGCAATTTCTTTAGTAAATTGGCAGATTTTTTTCTTGTATGTTGGTTCGAAGATCTCAAAAGGGCTCCAGGCTGCCATATTTTCTTACATATGTTTTTCAGAAGTTGGGTAAAGATTTGTAAAAATAAGGGTCTAATCTCTGCAGCACTTCTCCTAAGCAGGGACTACCAGATCAGGTAAGTAACCAACTTCAGCTAAACTGATCTCATCATAGACCAGAACGTATCTACAAAGGGTCTCTCCTGCTTCAGAGGTCTCAGAAAGATCATGCAGTATATGGACAGCCTATTGATTTTCAAGGGGACACGTAATGCTTTATTTCCCCTGTGTTGGTACTCTTGGGGAAATTAACACTTGCTGCTGGGTTACCATATATCTATTGAATCAGATTGCTGACGATCCTAGAAGCAGATCATTCTTGGGGGCCCTTCTAATATGTACTGTATAAGGTGGACCATCACTTAAAACTGCCCATGCTGATTTTGGCCATTTCAGCCAACTATCATTTGGAAATGGCAAAAACATCATTTGATCTGCCAAAAACATGATCTTTCAGATTTAAATTTTTTATCTGTGGTGTGTTTGGGATTGGCTAATTGCTCAGTTACATCCTTGTAAGTCTGGCATGTTGCCAGCAGGATCATTCATATGAACGATCTGGTGAATGATTGATTGAAGTGGCCATGGTGCTTGGACATGTTCATCGGTCACATTACCTTTCTGAAGCCCAGTCCCATTTAAGTGAATGGGATTGAGCTGCAACACTAGGTGCAGCAGCCACATAATTTACTGTGTTATTTCTGGTATACACTGAATGGGCCTCAGTACTTGCCCAAGTCAAGCAGCCCATTTAAACAGCTGATCAGCAAGGGTTCTGGAAATCAGACTCCCATCAATCTGATAATGATTACCCATCCTGAGGTTAGCTCATAGGTCTTTGTAACTCTGACTTATTCTAGTGGAGAGAGACTGCACATTATCCCCTGACCTTGGTCAGGAGACCATCCATTCTAGAGAGTACTGGAGGTCCCCTCAATCTGACTTTTGTGACATGGCATGCAAATTAAGGTGCCTTTGCATCCAAGTATTGTTTTTTGAATGGGCACATATCTTTAGAAGAAAGCGGCCATGCTTTCCTAATCCTGTATAAACCTTCTATGTCCCAGTAAAACTCTCTAAATACATTGGAAAAGTTCAGAGTAGAGGAGAATACTTTTCTCTAGAAAATATAAACACAATGATACCTGGAAGACGATACTGTTGCCTGATTAGGCTTACATGCTTAATTATTTTTCTTTAACATTCACAGAATTCAACCCTTACCATGAATCCACCAAATCAGACGATGGTATCATATTTCATTATTACAGGTATTTCAAGTGTTCCTGAACTTCAGCTTCCCATCTTCCTTCTGGTTCTTCTTATTTACATCATCATTCTTGGAGGTAATATGACCATTCTCATGCTGTCCTGTTTGGACCGTCAACTCCACACTCCCATGTACTTCTTTCTTGCCAACCTGTCCATGGTGGATATCTCTTGTTCCACTGTTTCACTTCACAAGATTCTTCTTAACTTCATACTAGGGGATCGGTCGGTTCCTTACCTCGCTTGTATGATACAAATGTACTTCTTTTCAGCTTTAACTTTTGATGAATTTGCAATACTAGCAGTGATGAGTTATGATCGATATGTAGCTGTCTGTAATCCGTTATTATATCACATAGTCATGAAGCAGAAGGTTTATATGTGGTTGGCTGTAGCCTCCTGGATTTCTGGTTTCATCATAGTCCTTCCACCTAACATTTTTGCTTCAAACTTTACTTGTTATAAGTCTCACGATATCAACCACTTCTTCTGTGACATTGTCCCTCTCATGGAAATCACTTGTGATGACATTGCCATTTTACAGATAGTCATCTTCACGGTCGGAATTACTCTTTTTGCTTTTCTGCCATTCCTTCTGACCTTCGTGCCTTACATTTTTATTATCATCGCCATACTTAAGATTCGCACTAGCACTGGAAGACGTAAAGCCTTCTACACATGTTCTTCCCACCTCACTGTTGTCATTCTTCTCTACTTGACAATCTTCTTTCAGTATTTTACACCAAAATCCAAAAGAACGACAGAATCCAGCAAATTGTTTTCTTTGTTTAATACTGTCTTTCTCCCCATAGTAAATCCATTGATCTACAGCTTAAAAAATAAAGATATGACATCAGCGATAAAGAGGAGGCTTAAATTATGTAAATTGTTCGCATGAATGTAACATTTTGAAAAATCAACAAAATTATAATGCTTTTATCAGAGGCCGATATATTGTGTGTAATTGCTGTAGCTGTGTACAATTGTAAAAACTGGTTTGGAGAAGTTGTATAAGGCCGATTTAAACGGGTTGATTATCAGAGTGATTATTGGGCCTGAACGTTAGATCCCGATTAATATCCTGTGTGAATGTGCAGATGATCAGCCGGCAGAGTCTGATCCAATCATTTACATCGTCATCATTATTGTCCTTGTAATAACAGTCATTTATCTCTTTATTCCCGATCAATGCCCAGTGACTGATTATTAATAGCCGATTTTGCTAGCTGGATTGAAAGAGTGATAAAACCCAAAGATATGCAAACCATAAGGGGCAGACCATGTCACATGTTATAGGACCCCTGACGAGGGGTCCTGTCCTGAGTAGCCTTTTCCCCCTTTGCTATAAGAGGAACCAAAACCGAAGGGGGGGGGGGGGGGATCGATGGATGTGGAAAGGAAAGATGTGGAAGGGGAAACAAACTCATCATTATGATGCAAAAAGTTGCATGCAGAACTTTACCCATGCAGATTGATTTTGTACCAGACAAAGGCATCATGTATGATGCAAGGTTGACTGTTCTGAAGTGCTGCCATTGACCATCTCTGAGATTCATGTATACTTGGCCTTCTGTCCCCTGACATCAGCTTTTGTGTTCTCTTATTCATGCACCATTTGCTTTGTTGACAATAATGTATTTGTGACAAGACTCTCGTGTAACATATCCAACGAGATCAACCGCTTATTTGTACTATTGTTTCACTAATGAAAAATCACATGAAGAAAATCGCCTGGCCTCATTCACATGAGCATATCAAAATTTATCCGTATACGCGCTCCAGAATATACACAGATTCCAGATGAAATACCATTCATATTGCCATCAGTATGGCTTTATCTAGATTTACAAGCGTATTACTTCATTTCTGCATTTTGTATGTGCTCCCGTCCGCCCAAAAGTCAGACATGCTGCAGATTTCAAATACTGATGGAAAGTGTACGCCCATGTGAACAGCCCATTTCATTAACAGTAGCAGTGGATTTCGGTACACAAAATACATGTCATACATACACTGCAAATACGCTCTTGTAAAAGAGGCCTCTAACAAAGGACGACTCTTTTTTCTTACATATAATTCTTCTTTACTCCATATATACTTTCATTGTATTCTCCCGACTGAGAAAGCAGACCACCAGCAAAAGACAGAAAGCCTACTGCACATGCTCCTCTCATTTCACAGTGGTCATCCTTCTCTACGTCACTCTCGCCGGTCAGTATTTCAGGCTACAATCCGCTAACAATTTGGACTGCACTAAACTTTCTTCTCTTGTCCATTCAGCATTGAAGCGTAGGCCTATGTATGGAGATTCTGCCAGCAAGACCTTGTTCAGTGAATTGTTTCAGAATGCCGGTTAAAGTTCTTATTATTCACCGTAGCCCAGATTATTACAAAAAGAAGTCAATGTTGATTGTAGACATTTATAGGAAATTTATTTTTGCGTAGTTTAGTGGTTACCCTGAGTTGAAAAGTTGTAATTATGGTAGGTGTTAAGCCTAAGCCTAAGTCTTCAGTCCTTCATTCCCTTTCAGACCCCTTGGTATGCAGTCTGTTCCCTTCACAGTAATGCATGATCGAATTGAGGTCTGTGGGGGACATTTTTATGGTATTTTTGCCACTGTTGTAAAAAAGTTGCAACTTTTGTCACACGCCATATTTGCTGCAAAATTTATGACTTTTCCCCCTTTTTTGCCACTTTTCAGAAGGGGACGGGAGTGGGCAGGGTCATCAGGCCAAGCACATTCATCTGCATTCACACCAGCTTACTGGTATGAATTAAGACTATGGGAACTGCCGTAGATTTTAGTCTGTCGCATGGTCACCAGGAGGATGCACCAAATCTATCAGAGGTCTGCGCCTCTGCATAAATTTGGTGCATCCTCTGGCTGAGCAGGGGGAATCAATACCAGCAATGAAAACACCGGTCTTGATAAATGTCTCCTGTGTGTTTGTTATGCTGCTGTCATCACTAGCTCTCGTGTATCAGCACAGCTTTATTCCTGACAATGATCCCCATTCAACATCATATGGGGGAATACCAGTATAGACAGAACTCCCAATGAAAAATGAGGTGGGTGGGTGCCTTCCCTTTGGATATGGTTCAATGTCTTCCAAAAGTAAGAAGCAATGGAGACAACTCTCCTGACTAAAAGTTTGTGACCTTTAATCCAAATGCGATATTCTGACTAATCAAAGCCTTGCTTGAAGAAGTCAGGAGTGCTGTCTCCATTGCTTATTATTTTTGGACTACAGCATATGAGGGATGTCTTGTGCTGATTGACAGTGATGCTGAGGCATGTCTCATTACCCCTCTCTGCTGTGTGTAGGGTTTCTGTAAGGTTTGCCATATGTGCTCTCCCCTGTCTACACTCATAGGGTCTGTTCACATTTTCCTCAGAGAAATCTGTGATCAAAACACCAAAAATAGCTTTCAATGACTACAATAGAAAAAATTACACAATATGGCGCTAAATTGAGGTCCACTTCTGAAGTTACTTCTTAAAGGGGTTGTCCGGGTTCAGAGCTGAACCCGGACATACCCTTATTTTCACCCCGGCAGCCCCCCTGAGCCTAGCATCGGAGCATCTCATGCTCCGATGCACTCCCGTGCCCTGCGCTAAACCGCGCAGGGCACGGGCTCTTTTGTTTTCAATAACACACTGCCGGGCGGTAACTTCCGCCTGGCAGTGTGTTCGGTGACGTCACCGGCTCTAAGGGGCAGGCTTTAGCTCTGCCCTAGCCGTTTTACTGGCTAGGGCAGAGCTAAATCCCGCCCATCAGTGCCGGTGACGTCACCGGGGTTCCTGTCAGCCCCATGGAGAGCCCCGGTACGTCACCAGAACTCCTAAAAATGCCTTTGCCCTGTGCAATTTAGCGCAGGGCAAAGGAGAGCATCGGAGCATGAACTGCTCCAATGCTCCTGTCAGGGGGGCTGCCGGGGGGAAAATGGAGGGATGTCCGGGTTCAGCTCTGAACCCGGACAACCCCTTTAAAAGCAAATTGTTAGTAGATATTGAATTGGAGTCAATGTGGAAGTGGAAAGAAACACTATCAGTTTTAGAAGAGGTTTCAGAAGTATTATAGCTGCCTCCAAAAATGCTTCTGAATTATCCCAACCAGGGCTGGATGAAAAAAATGCTGGGAAAAACACTTTTAAAACATTTTCAAAAACTTTGCCAAATCCTCAAACAAAAACTCTTCTAAAAAACAACTAATAAATTGGTACTTCTGGTACCTCGGTACCAAAGCCCACTTCTATTTTCTATTTTAAATGTTTTTAAAGAGGAAGATAAGAATACCGAAGTAATTCACTGAAGTCGCACGCAACTTTGGGCGATACGAACATTGGCTCCACAAAGCCAATAATTGTAATACTGTACAGAAACAGCATTAAAAATGGAGTGTTTGAATAAATCGCCTTCGGATCTATGATCTAAATCTCGATTTGCTCAAGCCTAACAATAAGCGTGCCTAAAAAAAAAATTTTTTAGGCATATTCGAAGGTAAGGTAAGGAGATTGGGAGTTGACCTGATATTCTTTGGCAGAGCATTCTGGAGAGGAGGTGGAGCTCGAGAAAAGTGTTGAAGACGGTAGTGAGAGGTACGAATTATGGAGGATTTTAAATCTTAGATCACTGGTAGAAAGGAGGGCACAAGTAGGGTGCTAGACGGAAATGAGGGAGAAGATAAATAGAGGCGCAGCACTGTGGAGAACTTTGTGGGTAAAGGTGAGAAGTTTGAATTCTATAGTGGATGGGCAACCAATGAAGTGACTGGCACAGGCTGGTAGCATCAGTATAGCAGGTGGACAGATAGATGAGCCTCACTGCAGAATTTAAGACAGACTGAAGGAGGGGAGAGTTTAGTGAGAGGAAGACTAATTAGTAATGAGTTACAGTAGTCAAGAGGAGAATGAATCAAAGCAACAATTAGAATTTTGGCCGTTTCTACAGTAAGAAAAGAGCGGATTCTGGAGAAGTTCTTGAGGTGCCGACAAGAGGGTGCAAGTGACTGAATATGGAAACAAAGAAAAGATCCAAGTCAAACATGACCCCAAGACAGTTATGATAGTACCACAGACCGAAATTGAAATATCAAGTTTAGGTGGGTTAATAGATGGGGGAAAGACAAGTTGTTCAGTTTTTGAGAGGTTCAGTTTTAGATACAGAGAGGGCATGATGTTAGAGACAGCTGCTGGTGTTTTGGAGTAAGGCTACTGTCACATCTGCGTTTTTAATTCAGGTTTTGAGATCCGGAAGAGAATCTCAAAACCTAAATTAAACATTTATTGTCAGTGGGGACATAACTGATCAGGATGCATTAGTATGCATCAGTTCAGTTCAATTGCTTTTTTCGGGACGGATACAGAGCAAAACTGAACAAACCTGATCAGGCATAAAAATCAATGTAAGTCAATAGTAGTGAAGGACCGGCACTCACTTGCGTAGTCTTGCAAATATTTTCTTTATTGCCACATATCTACATCTGTGACGCGTTTCAGCACAGACTGTGCCTTTGTCAAACAGTGAAAAACTCACATACACAACGATTTAAATATCCCGCCTAACATGTACCCATTCACTGCTCTAGTGTGATAAAAGCTACACATGTAACTCACCCACACACAGGAGTACAAATACCTACACGTGATTTTATGTGACAGCAAATTCATTATCTACATTCTTAAATGCCCATGTGGCTTATTATATGTTGGTGAAACATTCACTCGCATGAAAGACAGATTCTGTAAACATAAATCCACGATCAGGAAGGGCAATTTATTGTTACCCATACCAAACCACGTTCATAAAAAAAAACATACAATTGCGCAATTGCGTTTTCAGATTATTAAAAGTGTGGCACAACCACGCCGTGGTGGTGATCGGCATAAACTACTGTTGAAACGTGAAGCTTTCTGGATTCATCGGCTCCAAACCTTGGAGCCGCTGGGTCTAAATTGTGATTACAAATTGAATAGTTTTCTATAATTTTTCTTTTTTAATGCATGGTATATCCTTAACCTGTACCATTATTCTCAACAGCGTGATTGAAGTTACTTGATGTAAACCACAAAGAAGAATTCTATTCTGGAAATGGAGAGACTGTAGTGGATGATATGATGTCTTTTACTTTCATTTTTGTCTTCATTTTTGTCTTTGTTTAGTTTGTTTATTAGGTTGTCATGGTTACATGACATCAGCACTTGGTTGTTAGGCAGGCTATTTAAATCGTTGTGTATGAAAGTTTTTCACTGTTTGACAAAGGCACAGTTTGTGCCAAAACACGTCACATGTGGCAATAAAGAAAATATTTGCAAGATTACGAAAGTGAGTTCCGGTCCTTCACTACTATTATTTATATGGGACGCCAATCCTAGGACACGTGCACCGCCACGCTACACCTGCAGTGCCGACTGATTTATAACATGTTAGTCGATAGTGTCGGATGTGTTTTTTTCGTTAGGGTACTTTCACACTAGCGTTATTCTTTTCCAGTATTGAAATCTGGTAAAGGGTCTCAATACTGGAAAAAAACACATCAGTTTTATCCTAATACATTCTGAATAGAAAGCAATCCGTTCAGTATGCATCAGGATGTCTTCCGTTCCATCCTTTGTACAGTATGTGACTGGACAAAATAACGCAGCTTGCTGCAGTATTTTTTCCGGCCAACATCCCGGAACACTACAACACTTGCCGGATCACAGAGTTGTATTAATGCCGGATCCTGTACCAAGTGTCCTGGAAATTGCCGCGTTGATCCAGTTTTCGGGTCTGCGCCTGCCCCAGGACATAGGAGGAGCTATTTTTGCTTTTGATCTTTGAAAAAAATGAAAACACTGGATCCGTTATTCCGGATGATACCAGATGAGACAGATCGGGTATTTCACCATATCCATCTAACGGATCCAGGAAAAAACTGATTTCTGTTTGCATATGGTTTTCCGGATCCGGCAGGCAGTTCCGTTGCCGGAACTGCCTGCCGGATCCAAACAACGCTAGTGTGAAAGTACCCTAACAGACAAAAACGGATCTGGCACCCATTGACATTGACTGATCAAGTTTGTTCAGTTTTGATTTAATAACAGCTGAAACAGACCCATCAAGATGTATTAAATGGAATGGATCCTTTTAATTCAGGTTTTTAATCCAGATCTGAAAGTAGCCTAAAGCAGGGGTTATGTCAGGGGATCAAGTGTATGAAGGGTGTCGTCAGCATAGAGATGGTACTGAAAGCCAAATCTACTGACAGTCTGTCCGATGGGGGCTGTGTGGAGAAAGACGAGTAAAGGACCTAGGACTGATCCTTGGGGAACCCGAACATCAAGAGGAAAAGAAGTAGAGGCAGCGAATTATACACTAAAGGAGCAGCCAGAGAGAACCAGGAGAGAGCAGTGTGCTAAAGGCCAATTGAGTGTAGCATGGTGAGGAGGAGTTTGTGGTCTACTGTATCAAAAGCTTCTGAAAGATCCAGAAGAACTAGTAGACAATAGTCACCATTCATTTTTGCTGTCAGAAGTAAGGATAGTTTCTGTAGAGTGAAAGGCATATTGTAAGAGATCAAGAAGATAGTTTGCAGAAAGATAGTTAATTAAGTGAGAGTGGATGAGAAGTTCCAGGAGGTTAGAGAGGAAGGGGAGTTGTATATCTGTATATCTGTATGCCTCCATTGTAGACTTGTTACTTATGCTACCTGCATTTTATGGCGTATCTACATTGGTCCAACTGTGTTATTTTTGACCCTAGTAGGTGTCTTGTCATGTGATGTTTTTTGTCTTTACAAAATATGTCTGCTGATGTACAATAAAGCTGATATTTTTAACCATATAGTGTTGGTTGTAGTGGAACTCCTGCTGCAGGCAGATGACGTGGTCAATCTGTGCCAGTTACACACCCAAATGAAACATCTTCCTCTGATGCACGCAGGCGACAGAACGAATACCGCTCTAAGAATGGTGAGGGCCAAACAAGCAGAGGCAGTAGTATATTGGATGGCTGACAGTGCCTCCAGTTCCTTCACATTGTCTTCCACCCGGTCCCCTGCTGAAAGCGCAGAGTTGGCACCTGCGGCCCATGTTCATCTGTCTTCCAACTCACTCCCCTTGCAAACCAGCCAAGTCTGAGCCCCACGTCATGCAGCAGTCACTTATGGTTTTTGATGACACTGCTGGTGGGGGCTCTGTGGGCCATCCACCTAGCCCTGCCCCAGAAATGAAGAGATTGAGTGCGGTAATGCCTAACCACTTATGTTTTAGAATGAGGATATGGCAGGACCACCGCAGCATGTCTCTGATGATGATGATGATGGCAAGGAAGGAAGGGGTGAGGAGTGGATGGAAGATGATGTGGTGGATGATTAGGTCCTACACCCCACATGGCATTAAGGAAATCCGAGTGACGTGTGCAGTTTGGAGAAAGAGGTGGTGGTCACGCAGCACTGACCACACAGCAAAAGAGGGAGCAGGGTGAAAAAGCA
The DNA here is from genome assembly GCF_014858855.1 of Bufo gargarizans. Classification (NCBI taxonomy): domain Eukaryota; kingdom Metazoa; phylum Chordata; class Amphibia; order Anura; family Bufonidae; genus Bufo; species Bufo gargarizans. The sequence continues at coordinate 9,498,079 of NC_058088.1, forward strand.
TAATGGCTAGCCCCTAGGCAGTATGCCTGCTACTGCCCACTGTGCCGAGGGAAATGAGCACATCAAAGCCAGCTCGAAGGAGTTACCTGGCATGGCAGATGGCAGTTCTTCAGTCAATGTGCTGACGACAAGGCACACTATTCACACTGTCCCATGGAAGCATTATGCTCCCCATCCTCCAAACACTGGAGAGAAAGAGAAAGTACCCCCCTACCCACCCGCAAGCCCTGGCCCTGAATGCCAGCATTTCAAAATTTCTGGCCTTTGAAATGCTGCCATTCTGTCTGGTGGAAAAGGACACTTTTAAAAACCTTATGGAGGCGGCTGTCCCACAGTATGTGGTTCCCAGCCACCATCCCTGCCCTGCACGAACAAGTGGTGGACAAAATCAGGGGTACACATAACCACCGATATGTTAACCAGTAACCACGGGCAAGGACGTTATATCTCCCTAACTGCCGACTGGGTAAATGTAGTGGCGACTGGGCCTGAGGCGAAAAGCTTTTTGATGCATATCCAACTACCACCGAGGATTGCGGGACGTTTCTCGGTGTCTCCTGTTGCCTCCTCCTCATACTCCACTTCCTCCTCAACCACCTATTGGTTGGTGCCGCTGAGCCTCAAGCCCGGCCTGGTGGTGTGTGATAGCAGGTGAAATCTCGTAGCAGCTCTGGGCCTAATCGGTTTGACGTACATTCCTTTTCTGGCACATGTGCTGAATTTGTTGGTGCAGAGGTTCCTGAAAAATTACCCCGAGATGTCAGAGCTGCTGCAGAAAGTGCGGGCTGTCTGTGTGCGCTTTCAGCGTTCTCACTCTGCTGCTGCTCGCCTGTCTGCACTGCAGTGTAAATTCTGTCTTCCCGCTCACCGCTTTATATGAAACATACCCACAAGGTGGAACACCACCTTGCACATGCTAGAAAGACTGTGCGAGCAGCAACAGGCAATAGTGGAGTTTCAGCTAAAGCACGCACGGGTGAGTCACTCTGCAGAATGGCACCATTTCACCAACAACAAGTGGGCCTCAATGCGGGAAGTGTGTACCATCATCAGCTTTACTATCCTACTTCTATGCATCCTTGAAAAAACATTTCAGGCGATGATGGATGAGGTTGTGGCACAGGAGAAAGAGGAGGAGGAACAGGGATCATTCACACGGTTATCAGGCCAGTTGTCCACACATGGGTTGGAGGGTGGGCTCCTGCACCAACAGCGGCCAGGTACACAACTGTCCAGCCAGGGCACAGTTTTGGAGGAGGAGGATGATGATGATGATGAGGATTAGGAGCCGTGTTTACAGCAAGGTGGCACCCAAAGCAGCTCACAGGCATCACTGGACCATGGCTGGGGGGGATACAGAGGACACAGACAATAGACCTCCCACTGAGGACAGCTTGTCGTTGCCTCTGGGCAGCCTGGCACACATGAGCGAGTACATGCTGCAGTGCCTGCTCAATAACTGACGAGTTGCCCTGATTGTTACCAGTGCTGATTACTGCCCCATTTAACTTCTGGGTCTCCAAACTGGACACATGGCCTTTACACCTTGGAGGTGCTGGCCCACTCTATGGCAAGTGTAGTGTCTGAACAAGTGTTTAGCACGGCAGGGGGTGTGATCACTGAAAGGTGCATCCGCCTGTCCACAGCCAATGTTGACAAGCTCACATTCATTAAAATAAACCAGGCATGGATCCCACAGGACTTGTCCGTACCTTTGGCTGAGTATACAAGTATACCGGATGCACCCAGCCATTGTTATACTCCAGCACAGTTTGTTAGTTCTGTTTGCCATTTCCACCCCCCCAAAAAAAAAAAAAAGATAAAAAAATTGAACAAGATAAAAAAAACAACACAAAAACAGTGTTGACTACCTACTCTGCCTCTTCCACCTACACCGTCATGTCAACCTCCTCCTCCACTTGGCCTCCACCCCCTGATTCAAGATTATTATCTGTTATATTGGCAGAGTAGAGAAGTATACCGGCTGCACCCAGCCATTGTTATACTCCACCACAGTTGGTCCGATAAAGTTCGGCCCGTCGAACCCGAACATCCGCAGGTCCGCTCATCCCTAATTGTGTGTAACAGTTGAATTGGTTACTAGAGCACAGAGTAATTAGATGATTTTCTTATGTTGCGGTGATCTTGAATTAATCACCAATTAAAAGGTTACCAAGTTACGGTACTTGCACTCAAGAGATTAATTAACATTTCAATTCCAGTGACGCTGCACGTAAACCTTACCCTGTCTGCAGACTATAAAATCTCAGCAATTTCTTTATTAAATTGGAAGATTTTTTCTTCTGTGTTGATTAGTAGATATCAAAAGGGCTCAAGGCTGCCATGTTTTCTTACATATGTTGTCAGAAGTTGGGTAAAGATTTGTAAAAATAAAGGTTGAAATCTAATCTCCGTAGCACTTCTCCTGAGCAGCGACTACCAGATCAGGTAAGTAACCAACTTCAGCTAGACTAATCTCATCATAGACCAGAACGCATCTACAAATGTCCTCTCCTGCTCCAGAGGTCTCAAAAAGTTCATGTAGTATATGGACAGCCTATTGATTTTCAAGGGGACAGGTAATGCTATATTTTCCCTGTGGTGGTTCTCTTGGGGAAATGAACACTTGCTTCTGGGTTCCCATGCTGGGTTATAGCTGATTTCTTAGGATCCTAGAAGCAGACCTTTCTAATATGTATTGAATATGGTGGACCATCACTTAAAGCTGCCCATGCACATAAGATAAAAGTTGGTAGAAACAGCTAATTTTGGCCGTTTCAACCAACCATCATTCAGAAATGACAAAAACATAATTTGATCTGCCAGAAACATGATCTTTCAGATTTAAAAATTTGAGTTGTGGTGTGTATAGGATTTGCCCATTGCATTGCTTTTTTTGTTAAGTCAGTTACACCCATTTAATTCTGGCATGTTGCTGGCGTGATCATTCATCCGAACAATCTGGTGAATGATTAATTGGCTGCATTCTGGCTCATCAAACTCTTACGCTGGGTTCACACCTGAGCGTTTTACAGCGCGTTCAAACGCGCTGTAAAACGCTCAGCACATGAAAACCAATGCTTCCCTATGGCCCTGGTTCACACTTGAGCGTTTTACAGCGCGTTTGAACGCGCTGAAAAACGCCCTACGCTCAAAAAAGTTCTCGAGCTTCTTTGGGGCGTTTTGTCGCGCGTTCCCGTACATAGACTTTCAGGAACACGCGACAATGGTCGTTTGCTTGTCTCTGTATGCGCGATTGTAAACGCCGGTACAATCGCGCATACAGAGCGCTCCTTTCAGAACGCTCAGGTGTGAACCCAGGGTTATGTGTATGGCCAGTGTTTAGAGGGGTTTTCTGGCGCTTACATATTGACAACCTGTCCTCAGAATAGGTGATCAATATTAGGTTGGTGGGAGTCCGACTCCCAACACACCTGCCAATCAAGCTGATGTGGCCATGGCGCTTGGACATATTCATTGGTTACATTGCCTTTTTGAAGCTCAGTCCTATTTAAGTAAATGGGATTGAGCTGCAACAATAACCACAGCAGCCACATACTTTACTGTCTTATTTATGGTATGCAATGAAGGGACCTCAGTACTTGCCCACGTACAGCAGCCCCTTCGAACAGCTGATCAGCACAGGTTCTGGGAGTCAGACTCCCATTAATCTGATAATGATGACCTGTCCTGAGGATTGTCCATAGGTGTTTGGAACTCAGATTTTTTTTTCTGGTGGAAAGAGACGGCACATCCCCTCCCCTGAAACTGGGTCAGAATAGCATAGATTTTTGAGAATACTGGAGGTCATATCTGTCCCACCAATTTGACTTTTGAGACATGGCATAAAAATTGAGGCGCATTTGCATTGGATGTTGTTTTTTGAATGTACACCTGTCTTTAGAAGAAAGCGGCCATGCTTTCCTAGTCCTGTATAAACTTTTTATGGTAATATACATTGGCAAAATTAATTGTGGAGAAGAATATGTTTTTTCTAGAAAATATAAACACAATGATACCTGGAAGACAATACTATTGCCTGATTAGGCTTACATGCTTAATTCATTATTTTTTTTGGCATTTACAGAATTCAACCCTAACCATGAATCCACCAAATCAGACCATGGGATCCATTTTTTTTATTACAGGTATTTCAAGTGTTCCTGAACTTCAGCTTCCCATCTTTCTTCTGGTTCTTCTCATTTACATCATCATTCTTGGAGGTAATATGACCATTCTCATGCTGTCCTGTTCAGACCGTCAACTCCACACTCCCATGTACTTCTTTCTTGCCAACCTGTCCATAGTGGATATCTCTTGTTCCACTGTTTCACTTCACAAGATTCTTCTTAACTTCATACTAGGCGATGGGTCGATTTCTTACCTTGCTTGTATGATACAAATGTACTTCTTTTCAGCTTTAACTTTTGATGAATTTGCGATACTAGCAGTGATGAGTTATGATCGATATGTAGCTGTCTGCAATCCGTTATTATATCACATAGTCATGAAGCAGAAGGTTTGTATGTGGTTGGCTGTAGCCTCCTGGATTTCTGGTTTCATCATAGTCCTTTTACCTAACATTTTGGTTTCAAACTTTTCTTGTTACAAGTCTCACGTTATCAACCACTTCTTCTGTGACATTGTCCCTCTGTTGGAAATCACTTGCGATGACATTGCCATTTTACAGGTACTCACCTTCACGGTAGGAATTTGTCTTTCTGCTTTTTTGCCATTCTTTCTGACCTTTGTGCCTTACGTTTTTATTATCATCGCCATACTTAAGATTCGCACTAGCACTGGAAGACGTAAAGCCTTCTACACATGTTCTTCCCACCTCACTGTTGTCATTCTTCTCTATTTGACCATCTCGTTTCAGTACTTTACACCAAAATCCAAAATATCGACAGAATCCAGTAAATTGTTCTCCTTGTTTAATACGGTTTTTATCCCCATAGTTAATCCATTGATCTACAGCTTAAAAAATAAAGATATGACATTAGCAATAAAGAGGAGGCTCAAATTACATTAATTGATCGCATGAATGTAACATTTTGAAAAATCAACACAATGATAATACCTGTATCAGATGCCAATATATTGTGTGTAATTGATAGAGCTGTGTACAATTGTAAAAAATTGGTTTTGAGACGATGCCTAAGGCGGATTTACACAGGCTGATGATCAGGGCAATTATTGGTTCTGAACATTAGATCCCGATTAATATCCCGCATGAAAGTGCCGATGATCAGCCGGCAGAGGCTGATCCAATCATTTACATCGTCATCATTATTGTCCTCGTAATAATAGTGATTTATCCCCATTATTCCCAACAATTATTAGTAGCTTACTTTGCTAGCTGGATTGAAAGAGCGATAAAACCCAAAGACATACAAAGCATAAGGAGGTGACCATGACACCTGGTATAGGACCCCTGGTGAAGGGTCCTGTCCTGAATAGTCCCATTCCCCTTTGCCACAAGAGGAAAAACCAAAGGGGGGGGGGGGGGATTGGCCCAAGGGTTATGGAAAGATGGAAAGGGGAAAAAAAACACCAGACCTTTCAAACTCGTCACCATGATCTTTGATCTTTGGTATGGTCTTCTCTCTGTTCTGTGTAAGTCACTTACCTTACCTTATGTCACATTGGACTATTGCTAAAGTCATTTTTGACAAATTAAAGTCTTGTGTTGATAACTTATAAACCTCATATGCAAAAACAAAAACAAAAAAGACCCAGGTGGGTCTTTGCTCCTCCATCACCTGTACGGCATTCCTGACTATGGTGCCCCATTTCACCTGGTCTCTACTGCTGGTTTGTTGTTTATTATTTTCATATTGCACTTGCCATACAAACCCTTTTTCCATTGCCATGCGGGTCTGCCTGTTGACCATCGACTCACCTGTATATTTAGGTTTTCACCTCGCTGTTGGGTCACTGGTCGGTCATTGTACCTAGTATTTTTTCTTGATCCATACATATATATTTACCGTTGACCTGTGTGCTACCCCAGGGTGGTGCCTTTTTCTGCTCCCATTCACTTTTTAAATGGCACTATATTTATTTGCTCCATTATTTATGTATATCTTTTAATTATGTCCTAATAAAGCATATTTTTACTTTCTGGTACTATGAGCTTTAAGAACACATTTCTCGCCAAAGTTCCCATTGGCCTCAGACCTCTGATACCTGAGGAGAGTTTTGGCATCATTTTGGGGTACACGTAACTTACTAATTTACTTTTGATAGTATAACACCAGATTTTTGCTACTCCTTCACATAGAGAATTAAATAAGCAGAGATAGACTTCACCACCGATTACTCAGGGGTCTTGAGGATAACTCCCAAGATATCCATCTGCGACGCAATCAATCACTGGCGCGAGTTCTTATTTTGCTCAAAGGAAGACAAGAAAGGTCCAAATAATGAAGTACAAGGACAACATCTGCATGGAATTTGTATGTTCTCCTCATGTTTGTGTGGATTTCCTCCATGGTCTCTGATTTCCTCCCACACTCCAAAAGACATACTGATAGGGAACTTAGATTGTGAGCCCTACTGAGGACAGTGTGATCCTAATGTCTGTAAAGCGCTGCGGAATATAGTAGCGCTATATAAGTGCATAACATAAATAAATACTGTTTCATTAAAGCACAATTTGTGGGATTTATTGCACTTAGGGTACTTGCGTTTTTCTTTTCCGGCAAAGAGTTCCGTCACAGGGGCTCTATACCGGAAAAGAACTGACCAGGCATATCCCCATGCATTCTAAATAGAGAGTAATCCATTCAGGATGCATCAGGATGTCTTCAGTTCAGTCATTATGACTAGGGATGAGCGAACTCGAACTGTATAGTTCGGGTTCGTACCGAATTTTGGGGTGTCCGTGACACGGACCCGAACCCGGACATTTTCGTAAAAGTCCGGGTTCGGGTTCGGTGTTCGTCGCTTTCTTGGCGCTTTTGTGACGCTTTCTTGGCGCTTTTTGAAAAGGCTGCAAAGCAGCCAATCAACAAGCGTCATACTACTTGCCCCAAGAGGCCATCACAGCCATGCCTACTATTGGCATGGCTGTGATTGGCCAGAGCATTATGTGACCCAGCCTCTATTTAAGCTGGAGTCACATAGCGCCGCCCGTCACTCTGCTCTGATTAGCGTAGGGAGAGGTTATGGCTGCGACAGTACGGCGAGATTAGGCAGATTAACTCCTCCAAAGGACTTGATTATTGATCGATCTGCAGCTGTGGGTCATTGAGCTGCTGATACTCAATTGCTCACTGTTTTTAGGCTGCCCAGACCGTTTGTCAGTCACATTTTTCTGGGGTGATCGGCGGCCATTTTGTGTCTTGTGGTGCGCCAGCACAAGCTGCGACCAAGTGCATTTAACCCTCAATGGTGTGGTTGTTTTTTGGCTAAAGCCTACATCAGGGTGAAGCTGTCACACCAAGTGCATTTAACCAGCAATAGTCTGTTTATTTTTTGGCCATATACTACATCAGGGGCAAGCTGCGCCTGTCACCAAGTGCATTTAACCCTCAGTAGTGTGGTTGGTCAAGCTATCACACCAAGTGCATTTAACCAGCAATAGTCTGTTCATTTTTTGGCCATATACTACATCAGGGGCAAGCTGCGCCCGTCACCAAGTGCATTTAACCCTCAGTAGTGCGGTTGGTCAAGCTGTGACACCAAGTGCATTTAACCAGCAATAGTCTGTTCATTTTTTGGCCATATACTACATCAGGGGCAAGCTGCGCCCGTCACCAAGTGCATTTAACCCTCAGTAGTGTGGTTGGTCAAGCTGTGACACCAAGTGCATTTAACCAGCAATAGTCTGTTCATTTTTTGGCCATATACTACATCAGGGGCAAGCTGTGCCCGTCACCAAGTGCATTTAACCAGCAATAGTGTGGTTATTTTTTGGCCATATCCCAGTCTAATTCTGTCACTAAATCCATACCGGTCACCCAGCGCCTAAATACTAGGCCTCAAATTTATATCCCGCTAAATCTGTCGTTACCCACCGCTGTACTGTTGTGGCTGGGCAAGATATTTAGTGTCCGTCAAAGCACATTTTTTGTTCAGGGTTGAAATACAATTCCCAATTTAGCAATTTCATAATTTAGTGGTTTCTGCTATATCAGAGCTATTTGAAATCGATCCCTAAAAGGGTATATAATATTCAAGGTGCACATAGGGTCATTCAGAATAACTTCACACACACGCTACTGTGCATTTCCAAGTCTAATTCTGTCACTAAATCCATACCGGTCACCCAGCGCCTAAATACTAGGCCTCAAATTTATATCCCGCTAAATCTCTCGTTACCGCTGTCCTGTTGTGGCTGGGAAAGTTATTCAGTGTCCGTCAAAGCACATTTTTTGTTCTGGGTTGAAATACAATTCCCAATTTAGCAATTTCATAATTTAGTGGTTTCTGCTATATCAGAGCTATTTGAAATCTATCCCTAAAAGGGTATATAATATTCAAGGTGCACATAGGGTCATTCAGAATAACTTCACACACACGCTACTGTGCATTTCCAAGTCCAATTCTGTTAGTAAATCCATACCGGTCACCCAGCGCCTAAATACTAGGCCTCAAATTTATATCCCGCTAAATCTCTCGTTACCGCTGTCCTGTTGTGGCTGGGAAAGTTATTTAGTGTCCGTCAAAGCACATTTTTTGTTCTGGGTTGAAATACAATTCCCAATTTAGCAATTTCATAATTTAGTGGTTTCTGCTATATCAGAGCTATTTGAAATCTATCCCTAAAAGGGTATATAATATTCAAGGTGCACATAGGGTCATTCAGAATAACTTCACACACACGCTACTGTGCATTTCCAAGTCTAATTCTGTCACTAAATCCATACCGGTCACCCAGCGCCTAAATACTAGGCCTCAAATTTATATCCAGCTGAATTTGAATACAATACATTGGGCCAAATAATATTTTTGTTGTTGTGGTGAACGATAACAATGAGGAAAACATCTAGTAAGGGACGCGGACGTGGACATGGTCGTGGTGGTGTTAGTGGACCCTCTGGTGCTGGGAGAGGACGTGGCCGTTCTGCCACATCCACACGTCCTAGTGTACCAACTACCTCAGGTCCCAGTAGCCGCCAGAATTTACAGCGATATATGGTGGGGCCCAATGCCGTTCTAAGGATGGTAAGGCCTGAGCAGGTACAGGCATTAGTCAATTGGGTGGCCGACAGTGGATCCAGCACGTTCACATTATCTCCCACCCAGTCTTCTGCAGAAAGCGCACAGATGGCGCCTGAAAACCAACCCCATCAGTCTGTCACATCACCCCCATGCATACCAGGGAAACTGTCTCAGCCTCAAGTTATGCAGCAGTCTCTTATGCTGTTTGAAGACTCCGCTGGCAGGGTTTCCCAAGGGCATCCACCTAGCCCTTCCCCAGCGGTGAAAGACATAGAATGCACTGACGCACAACCACTTATGTTTCCTGATGATGAGGACATGGGAATACCACCTCAGCATGTCTCTGATGATGACGAAACGCAGGTGCCAACTGCTGCGTCTTTCTGCAGTGTGCAGACTGAACAGGAGGTCAGGGATCAAGACTGGGTGGAAGACGATGCAGGGGACGATGAGGTCCTAGACCCCACATGGAATGAAGGTCGTGCCACTGACTTTCACAGTTCGGAGGAAGAGGCAGTGGTGAGACCGAGCCAACAGCGTAGCAAAAGAGGGAGCAGTGGGCAAAAGCAGAACACCCGCCGCCAAGAGACTCCGCCTGCTACTGACCGCCGCCATCTGGGACCGAGCACCCCAAAGGCAGCTTCAAGGAGTTCCCTGGCATGGCACTTCTTCAAACAATGTGCTGACGACAAGACCCGAGTGGTTTGCACGCTGTGCCATCAGAGCCTGAAGCGAGGCATTAACGTTCTGAACCTGAGCACAACCTGCATGACCAGGCACCTGCATGCAAAGCATGAACTGCAGTGGAGTAAACACCTTAAAACCAAGGAAGTCACTCAGGCTCCCCCTGCTACCTCTTCTGCTGCTGCCGCCTCGGCCTCTTCTGCTGCTGCCGCCTCGGTCTCTTCCTCCGCCTCTGGAGGAACGTTGGCACCTGCCGCCCAGCAAACAGGGGATGTACCACCAACACCACCACCACCACCTCCGTCACCAAGCGTCTCAACCATGTCACACGGCAGCGTTCAGCTCTCCATCTCACAAACATTTGAGAGAAAGCGTAAATTCCCACCTAGCCACCCTCGATCCCTGGCCCTGAATGCCAGCATTTCTAAACTACTGGCCTATGAAATGCTGTAATTTAGGCTGGTGGACACAGACAGCTTCAAACAGCTCATGTCGCTTGCTGTCCCACAGTATGTTGTTCCCAGCCGCCACTACTTCTCCAAGAGAGCCGTGCCTTCCCTGCACAACCAAGTATCCAATAAAATCAAGTGTGCACTGCGCAACGCCATCTGTAGCAAGGTCCACCTAACCACAGATACGTGGACCAGTAAGCACGGCCAGGGACGCTATATCTCCCTAACTGCACACTGGGTAAATGTAGTGGCAGCTGGGCCCCAGGCGGAGAGCTGTTTGGCGCACGTCCTTCCGCCGCCAAGGATCGCAGGGCAACATTCTTTGCCTCCTGTTGCCACCTCCTCCTTCTCGGCTTCCTCCTCCTCTTCTTCCACCTGCTCATCCAGTCAGCCACACACCTTCACCACCAACTTCAGCACAGCCCGGGGTAAACGTCAGCAGGCCATTCTGAAACTCATATGTTTGGGGGACAGGCCCCACACCGCACAGGAGTTGTGGCGGGGTATAGAACAACAGACCGACGAGTGGTTGCTGCCGGTGAGCCTCAAGCCCGGCCTGGTGGTGTGTGATAATGGGCAAAATCTCGTTGCAGCTCTGGGACTAGCCAATTTGACGCACATCCCTTGCTTGGCGCATGTGCTGAATTTGGTGGAGCAGAAGTTCATACACAACTACCCCGACATGTCAGAGCTGCTGCATAAAGTGCGGGCCGTCTGTTCGCGCTTCCGGCGTTCACATCCTGCTGCTGCTCGCCTGTCTGCGCTACAGCGTAACTTCGGCCTTCCCGCTCACCGCCTCATATGCGACGTGCCCACCAGGTGGAACTCCACCTTGCACATGCTGGACAGACTGTGCGAGCGGCAGCAGGCCATAGTGGAGTTTCAGCTGCAGCACGCACGGGTCAGTCGCACTACAGAACAGCACCACTTCACCACCAATGACTGGGCCTCCATGCGAGACCTGTGTGCCCTGTTGCGCTGTTTCGAGTACTCCACCAACATGGCCAGTGGCGATGACGCCGTTATCAGCGTTACAATACCACTTCTATGTCTCCTTGAGAAAACACTTAGGGCGATGATGGAAGAGGAGGTGGCCCAGGAGGAGGAGGAGGAGGAGGAAGAGGGGTCATTTTTAGCACTTTCAGGCCAGTCTCTTCGAAGTGACTCAGAGGGAGGTTTTTGGCAACAGCAGAGGCCAGGTACAAATGTGGCCAGCCAGGGCCCACTACTGGAGGACGAGGATGAGGTGGAGGAGGATGAGGATGAAGCATGGTCACAGCGGGGTGGCACCCAACGCAGTTCGGGTCCATCACTGGTGCGTGGCTGGGGGGAAAGGCAGGACGATGACGATACGCCTCCCACAGAGGACAGCTTGTCCTTACCCCTGGGCAGCCTGGCACACATGAGCGACTACATGCTGCAGTGCCTGCGCAACGACAGCAGAGTTGCCCACATTTTAACCTGTGCGGACTACTGGGTTGCCACCCTGCTGGATCCACGCTACAAAGACAATGTGCCCACCTTACTTCCTGCACTGGAGCGTGATAGGAAGATGCGCGAGTACAAGCGCACGTTGGTAGACGCGCTACTGAGAGCATTCCCAAATGTCACAGGGGAACAAGTGGAAGCCCAAGGCCAAGGCAGAGGAGGAGCAAGAGGTCGCCAAGGCAGCTGTGTCAATGCCAGCTCCTTTGAGGGCAGGGTTAGCATGGCAGAGATGTGGAAAACTTTTGTCAACACGCCACAGCTAACTGCACCACCACCTGATACGCAACGTGTTAGCAGGAGGCAACATTTCACTAACATGGTGGAACAGTACATGTGCACACCCCTCCACGTACTGACTGATGGTTCGGCCCCATTCAACTTCTGGGTCTCTAAATTGTCCACGTGGCCAGAGCTAGCCTTTTATGCCTTGGAGGTGCTGGCCTGCCCGGCGGCCAGCGTTTTGTCTGAACGTGTATTCAGCACGGCAGGGGGCGTCATTACAGACAAACGCAGCCGCCTGTCTACAGCCAATGTGGACAAGCTGACGTTCATAAAAATGAACCAGGCATGGATCCCACAGGATCTGTCCGTCCCTTGTCCAGATTAGACATTAACTACCTCCCCTTAACCATATATTATTGGACTCCAGGGCACTTCCTCATTCAATCCTATTTTTATTTTCATTTTACCATTATATTGCGAGGCTACCCAAAGTTGAATGAACCTCTCCTCTGTCTGGGTGCCGGGGCCTAAATATATGCCAATGGACTGTTCCAATGTTGGGTGACGTGAAGCCTGATTCTCTGCTATGACATGCAGACTAATTCTCTGCTGACATGAAGCCAGATCCTCTGTTACGGGACCTCTCTCCTCTGCCTGGGTGCTGGGCCTAAATTTATGAAAATGGACTCTTACAGTGGTGGGTGACGTGAAGCCTGATTCTCTGCTATGATATGAAGACTGATTCTCTGCTGACATGAAGCCAGATTGTCTGTTATGGGACCTCTCTCCTCTGCCTGGGTGCTGGGCCTAAATATATGCCAATGGACTGTTGCAGTGGTGGCTGACGTGAAGCCTCATTCTCTGCTATGACATGCAGACTAATTCTCTGCTGACATGAAGTTAGATCCTCTGTTACGGGACCTCTCTCCTCTGCCTGGGTGCTGGGCCTAAACTTATGAAAATGGACTCTTACAGTGGTGGGTGACGTGAAGCCTCATTCTCTGCTATGACATGCAGACTAATTCTCTGCTGACATGAAGCCAGATCCTCTGTTACGGGACCTCTCTCCTCTGCCTGTGTGCTGGGCCTAAACTTATGAAAATGGACTCTTACAGTGGTGGGTGACGTGAAGCCTCATTCTCTGCTATGACATGCAGACTAATTCTCTGCTGACATGAAGCCAGATTGTCTGTTACGGGACCTCTCTCCTCTGCCTGGGTGCTGGGCCTAAATTTATGACAATGGACTGTTGCAGTGGTGGGTGACGTGAAGCCTGATTCTCTGCTATGACATGCAGACTGATTCTCTACTGACATGAAGCCAGATTGTCTGTTACGGGACCTCTCTCCTCTGCCTGTGTGCTGGGCCTAAATATATGCCAATGGACTCTTACAGTGGTGGCTGACGTGAAGCCTGATTCTCTGCTATGACATGAAGACTAATTCTCTGCTGACATGAAGCCAGATTGTCTGTTACGGGACCTCTCTCCTCTGCCTGGGTGCTGGGCCTAAACTTATGAAAATGGACTCTTACAGTGGTGGGTGACGTGAAGCCTCATTCTCTGCTATGACATGCAGACTAATTCTCTGCTGACATGAAGCCAGATTCTCTGTTACGGGACCTCTCTCCTCTGCCTGGGTGCCGGGGCCTAAATATCTGAGAATGGACTGTTCCAGTGGTGGGTGACATGAAGCCAGATTCTCTGCTATGGGACCTCTCTCCAATTGATTTTGGTTAATTTTTATTTATTTAATTTTTATTTTAATTCATTTCCCTATCCACATTTGTTTGCAGGGGATTTACCTACATGTTGCTGCCTTTTGCAGCCCTCTAGCCCTTTCCTGGGCTGTTTTACAGCCTTTTTCGTGCCGAAAAGTTCGGGTCCCCATTGACTTCAATGGGGTTCGGGTTCGGGACGAAGTTCGGATCGGGTTCGGATCCCGAACCCGAACATTTTCGGGAAGTTCGGCCGAACTTCTCGAACCCGAACATCCAGGTGTTCGCTCAACTCTAATTATGACTGATCGGGCAAAAGAGAAAACCGCAGCATGCTACGGTTTTATCTCCGGCGAAAAAAACAGAAGACTTGCCTGAATGCCGGATCTTTTCCCATAGGAATGTATTAGTGCCGGATCCGGCATTCAGAAAACCGGAATGCCGGATCCGTCCTTCCGGTATGCGCATGCGCAGACTGAAAGAAAGGTGAAAAAAATAAATGCTGGATCCGTTTTGCCAGATGACACCGGAAAGACGGATCCAGCATTTCAATGCATTTTTTTGAATTATCAGGCATTTTTAAGACTGATAAGGATCCTGATCAGTCTTACTAATGCCATCAGTTGGCATACGTTTTGCCTGATCCGGCAGGCAGTTCCGGCGACGGAACTGCTTGCCGGATCTCTCTGCCGCAAGTGTGAAAGTACCCTTACAGGGTTAAAATCACAAAGGTACACATCATTAGTCAATGCCTTCACATCCAGGCTTGCCCAATCCAGGAGTTTCACATCTGTTTTATCAGAACGAACTTCACTATTTAGATCTTCCTTATGTCTCCCATTGAGTAAAAAAAAAACTGGCAGAGGACCTATGTGGAGTACATCATCAATAATAACTTGTTCCAGTGATTTATTGTGTTGAATATGGATATTTTCAAGACCCCTGAGTGACCGGTGTTGGTCTATCTCTGCTCATTTTGTTCTCTATGTGAAGGAGCAGCAATAGTCTGGTATTGAACTATTATAATTTGTTAAAGAAGACCTATTTCCTAGAAACACTTGCAGCGCCCATTTATCTAAGACTGAAAACGAATATATATTTTTTTTATTTGATTCTAAAAAAAAAAAAAAGACACCTCTCTATCCAATAAAAATACCCTTTGTTTCAATATCTAAAATAATGAAAACCCCTATAACAATCTCGTATAACAAATCTAAAAATGTATACAGGATACCTTAAGGCAGGACTAGAAATAGTCCTTCTTACTCACAGTCTCATGAGAAATCAGTCCATTTAACAATAACCTTGTTTTCATAAATCCGGAACATCCAATTCTATGACTAGGATGTCCCTGTGACTGAGGGCTCATGCACATGGCAGTTGTGCGGCCGTTCTATGCATTTGTGAGATGGGGACACAGCTCTTCTTGTCTGAACACTGTGTACAGTAAATTAAATGTTCTGGACTGATATTCTGCTGTTTGGCCACAAGATGCCGCTGTTTCCTAAACACAGCTACAGACTGCACATATATCTCCATATTCATAAGAGAGGTGGGGTTTACACAGGGTCTGGAGAGCAGAGAAGGAGAGAGCAGCTATCTTAGGGTACTTTCACACTAGCGTTTTTCTTTTCCGGCATTGAGTTCCGTCCTCGGGGCTCAATACTGGAAAAAAACTGATCAGTTTTATCCTAATGCATTCTGAATGGAGAGCATTAATTTCCATTGAAATGTATTAGTGCCGCATTGACGGATCTGTTCTTCCAGTCCGTGCATGCGCAGACCTTTAAATCTGTGAAAAAAATAAATGCCGGATCCGTTTTTCCGAATGACACCGGAGGGACGGATCCGGTATTTCAATATCCGTCTGACAAATACCATCCGTTTGCGTCAGGATTTCCAGGCATGACAGGCAGTTCCGGCGACGAACTGCCTGCCGAAATCCTCTGCCGCAAGTGTGAAAGTACCCTTAGAGGGATGTAAAACTAAGGAACAGTGTGAGCAGAGAATCTGATGGCATCCAGGTGTGAGAGCATCCCCCAGTGAGCTGCAGCTAAGTGAAGCTGATCATGTCCAAGACACTGATCCTGTCCAGAGGAAGGAGGATTGCTGCCAGGAACACTGATGAGAGCAGAGGAACAAAACATACACTGCGGTACTGCATGCTTATTAGAGAGACATTTGTTCTGTTTGGAGTCACCAGCAGATGCAAAACAGACCTGGGTTGGTAAGATCATGCACGCACCTCACAGTGTTGGCGCCTAGAGACTGAGACCAGGCCTATAGTTAGTTAGTTAGGGTTTCTGTTTGTGTCAAGCCACAAGGGTCTCAGCCTTCGGGCTGGGTGTATGTATATTTATTCTCAGCATGTGTGGTTGTGTTTATTGCCATATTTAAAGGGATTCTGTCACCAGGATTCTGCGCAGTGGACAAGTGGAAGCCAATGCCAGTAGTCTGCACGGGCGCAGACTACAGTGTCCACTGCTCCTGCGCAAGACTACGGCGCAGAGATAACATGACGTCAGGATAGTGCAGTGAATATAAAATAGTAGGCGGTGCGGGGCTCCGGATCGATGGGCGCGGCTGGGCTCCAGGAGATCGTGGGACAACCTCTTGGGCTCCTGACAGAGGTGATTGACATATGAATAAGATCGATTTTTATAAGAATATAAGGCACACAGATCATAAACAGAGGGATGATTGGAAACACTGCATTAAGACTAATGGGCACATATAAATATCTCCATATCGTTAATCCTGGTGACAGAATCCCTTTAAGTTAAATTCTGTTTTGGCAAAAGCTGGTGTTGGGGTTGCTTTCCTCGTTCGTGACTTCACTGTATCCCAGGAAACGGCTGTGTGCATGAGCCCTAACTCTGCCGACAGGCAGAGCACCAGCCCCGAAAAGGGCGACCCCACCACTCGGTGGCTAAGCCCATTCTGCATCCTGTGTTAACCCTAATAAAGTATAATGGATGTCCCAAAATAGAGTCCCGATGCTGCATTTCCCCAACACAGGGTTAGATCGTCAGAGGACAAAAATTAATGAGGGCAAAAAGAAAATGCAGTCGTTCTTTTTCCGTAGACGGTGTCTGCTGCGGACAGTTAAATTATCCGCGCCACATATCCTGTTTAACCTCCTCCCGACCGCCTAGCGCACGGATGCGTCCTGAAGGCGGTCGATTCATTCCTCCTGGACGCATCCGTGCGTCATCTCGCGGGACGCGAGATTTCGGTCAGAGCCGGCCCGCGCATGCGCATCGCGGGCCGGCAAAAGTTCAAGGAGTATTTGCCAGCCAATGATTGTTGCTGGCAGGTTGCTGATTTTTTGAAAATCGATTCAGAAGCCAGCTAACACTTTATATTAATAAATATAAGGTGTTAAATGGCTTCTCTGCTCCTCTGCTGGTCCTTTTCGTCGGTTGGTCTCAGCAGAGGAGCAGGCATCACAGTGAGTACACCAAACAGCACACTTAGCCCCCAGATCACCCCCATCACCCCAATTAACCCCTTGATCGCCCCCTGTCAATCACCTAGTAAAAAGGGAAAAAAGTGATCAGTGTAAACTGTCACTTTTTTTTTTCACTGGTATTGACTGTTAGGTTTAGGATAGTTTAGGTCCCTTGGTTAGGTAGTTTATCGATTGTTTAGCGCCCAGCCCACCGCACCGCAGTCACTGATTCGCTGATTAGCGTATCGCTAATCAGCATTTGTACTTTTATAGTATCTGTAAGTGATCAAAACTGATCACAGTCAGATCTATAATTGTATTAGTGTCACTTTAGTTCGCCCTCCACCCAAAACGCAGTGTTTGCCCGATCAGGCCTGATCGGTCGCCCACATGTGCGTTCGCCCACGCCCGCCCCACCGCAGTGACAACATTATTTTTTTTTTTAATGACTGCACAATTACTTTACAAGCGCTGCGGCGATAAAAAAAATCAGTTTTGATATTTTTTATCAACCGCAGCGGCCTCCGGTACTTCGCTAGCCTCCCATTTGTAAGACAGGCTTGCTTTTTTTCTTGGGTAGTCTCAGGGAATACCCCTAACTTTAGTTGCCCAAATGTCAAACAGGGGGTATTCTTCTGAAGAGGCCTACAGGCTTCTGACCCAGTCGTATGAGGAATGGGAACCCTCATCTGACGAATCTAGCAGGTCAGAATATGAACCTGTAGAAAGCAGTGGCAGTCGGACTCAAAGTTCGGACGAGGAGGTTGAGGTCCCTGATACCACCAGGCGTACCCGGCCCTGTGTCGCTAGACCACAGGTTGCGCAGGATCCGCTTCAAGGGAAGCAGAGTGGGGCTGGCGCTGTCGGATTACATGGTGAGGCATACACCAGCAGCGCAGCCCATCCTGGACCTAGTACCAGCACTGCCGTACAACATGGTGAAGTGGCGAGCACCAGAAGGGCAGTTGAAGCTGGTACAGTGGCACGTGCAGTAGTTACCCCATCGCAGCCACCGCACAGACAGGCCCGTAGAGCCCCTAGAATCCCTGAGGTGCTGGCAAACCCTGATTGGCAGTCCCCAACTTCAGCCGCACCTGGAGTTCCCCCTTTCACCGCCCAGTCTGGAGTTCAGGTTGAGACAGCTCAGATCGGTTCGGCCCTGGGATTTTTTGAGCTGTTCTTGACTGCGGAGCTCTTGGACTTAGTTGTGGCAGAAACAAACCGGTATGCCACACAATTTATATCCGCCAACCCGGGAAGCTTTTATGCCCAGCCTTTCCGGTGGAAACCAGTCCAAGTTTCTGAAATTAAAATTTTTCTGGGCCTTCTACTCAACATGGGTCTAACCAAAAAGCATGAATTGAGGTCGTATTGGTCCACAAACCCAATTCATCACATGCCCATGTCCTCTGCTGCTATGTCCAGGACACGATTTGAGACCATCCTGTGTTTCCTGCACTTTAGCGATAACACCACCTCCCGTCCCAGAGGCCACCCAGCTTTTGACCGGCTCCACAAAATTCGGCCCCTCATAGACCACTTCAACCAGAAATTTGCAGATTTGTATACCCCTGAGCAAAACATCTGCGTAGACGAGTCCCTAATACATTTTACCGGGCGCCTTGGCTTCAAACAATACATCCCAAGCAAGCGCACCCGGTATGGGGTCAAATTGTATAAGCTCTGTGAAAGGGCCACAGGCTATACCCACAAATTTCAGATCTATGAGGGAAAAGATCAGACCCTGGAGCCGGTCGGTTGCCCTGACTACCTGGGGAGCAGTGGGAAGACAGTCTGGGACTTGGTGTCACCCTTATTTGGCAAGGGGTACCATCTTTATGTGGACAATTTCTACACAAGTGTGGCCCTCTTCAGGCATTTGTTTCTAGAACAGATTGGCTGCTGTGGCACCGCGCGAACTAGTCACGTGGGCTTCCCCCAACGGCTCGTTACCACTCGTTTTGCAAGGGGGGAGAGGGCTGCCTTGTGTAACGAAGAACTGCTCGCGGTGAAATGGAGAGACAAGCGTGACGTTTACATGCTCTCCTCCATTCACGCAGACACGACAATCCAAATTGAGCGAGCAACCCGTGTCATTGAAAAGCCCCTCTCAGTCCACGACTATAACCTTCACATGGGAGGGGTGGACTTCATCTTCATCTTCGGTAATTGGACAACATCATTCCCAGCAGCGACCTGGGAGTCCAAGATGCATCCAGACATCCTCCCCATGCTGTTTCCGAACCATTTCGGTGGTGTTTCCATCAATTTCTGACATTTTCCTATGAACCAGGCACCCTCCGCACTTCAGAGCAGGTTCTCCCATTGACTTCCATTATACTCGGGTGCTCAATCAACACTAATGTTGATTCAGGGATTTGTCCAATTGCCAGAGGTTGCGGGGAGGAATTTTTATTTTATTTTAATGATGAATTGGATGTCTGCCTTCAAATGAAAGATTTTTGCTGCTTGCTCAGCTATTTTCAGAAGTCCCATAGTAAGGAATGGAAAAGGCTAAGCATAACGTGGCTTTCTCTCCATTCATGGGTCTCGTTTTTCACATAGGTGCGTTTCACAGGTGTCACCAGCACCAATTTTACATTTATAGCATATCCTATGGATGTCCACTAAATGGGAAAACCCATTTAATGATAACTCAGAATTAAAACATATGCATTGGTTTTATAAAAAATGGAAGGTAGGTCCTTGGAAGGAATTCTTCTGGTGGGCCCAATGCAGCTTAGTCTGACACTGGTAAAGGGTAACTGTTGTGTTGTAGGAGGTTGTTCAGTGGGACAATTTAACAATCTGATTCTTACTGTCAGAGGCATAAGGTGAAGCTTCTAGGCCCTACAAAAAAAACGGTTCCATGTTATGCCACTTATGCTCTTATAGTATGTGGCACAGTAAGAGGGGGTCCACCAGTCTTTACAGCTCTTCCCACTGACCAGAAGATTGTGAACCGAGAGCAAGGCAGGTGGTTTGGCTCCGCAACCAGAAAAGAGTGTGTACGCAGTGGTGAAGTTCAAGAAGATTGTATTTATTATAGATTATTAAAGGCAGGTTAATGGTGAGACAACAGGGGTAAATACAAGCAAAATATTCTGAATAACGCAAACAATTCAAGTCAAATGGTACAACAATTTTCACAGTTTCTACGTCCGTATTTGCAGTGCGAACACTCAATAAGCAATAGTCCCACAAACTGTCCCTAACTTACCCTAATCTTCACAATTGGGTGCGCACCCCCCTTGTCCCAGTGACCCAACTGGACCTCTTACAGTTTGTAGAAGTGCACGGTAGGGCCCGATGTTGTCCTTTTCTTCTAGTGAACGCAGGATCTGTAACAATGAAATCCTCCTCAGCAGGCTGGGAAACCAGTTGGATACAATGGAGTTCAACAGCAGAGGTCCTTTAGCACTCTGATCGTCCTGCAGAATGTACCGTATTTTTCGCCCTATAAGATGCACCGGCCCATAAGACGCACCTAGTTTTTTGAGGGGGAAAATAAGAAAAAAAATATTTTTAACCAAAAGGTGTGCATTTGGTGGGTTTGAACTAATGGCGGTCTGTGCATGACACTATTGTGGGGGATCTGTGGATGATGCACTGTTATGGGGTGGGGGATTAGTGGATGGCACTGTTATGGGGGAGCGGTGGATGGCATTATGATGGGGGGGTCTGTGGATGGCATTATGATGGGAGGGTCTGTGGATGGCACTGTTATAGGGTGGTGGATCTGTGGATGACACTGCTATATGTGTCATCCACAGATCCCCCCATAACAGTCCCATCCACAGATCCCCCCCATCATAATGCCATCCACAGATCCCCCCCACCATCATAATGCCATCCACAGACCACCCCATCATTATCCCAGCCACAGATTCCTAGGGAGGGACTGTAGTAGGCGGGGAGAGCGGCGGGCAGTGCAGGCACTGTACTCTGTCCCCCTCGCTCAGTATGTACTGTATTATACGTAGTGTTAATCATAATATCTAAGCTGAATAATGATGTGCTCCCCCTGTGCTACATGTCACGCTCCTGTAGTAAGCACTAGCAGCTAGCAGGTAGGCCGGGCGGCCGTAACTCACTGAGGTCACGTGCCCGCTCTGCCTACTTTATGAATGTAAAGCCACCTCAGGGTGTGTTCAATTACAAGATGGCGCCTGTCAATTATTTTAGTGAAATCTCTCTTCCAGAACCCATTTGGTGCTCCTTTCCTTCTGACCCCTCTGGTACGCAGTATACAAGCACATATGGGGTATTGCTGTAATCAGGAGAAAATGGGTAATAAATTAGGGGGTCAATTTTCTCCAGTTCCCCCTTGCGAAAGTGAAAAATCTGGACCTAAAGTTCTCAGTACACATCTTGAAATATTCCTTGAGGGGTGTAAGTTCCAGAATTATGTAACTTTTTGGGGATTTCCACTCTATGGGTACCTTAGGGTGTCTTCATATGCGACATAGCTCCCAAAAGCCAATCCTGCAAAATCTGTCCTCCAAATGCCCTATGGCGCTACTTCCCATTTGAACCCTGCCATGCACCCATACATCATTTTTTGAGCACATATGGGGTGTTGGCGTAATCGGGGGGAAATGGGGAACAAAATGTGGAGTGCATTTTGCCGTGTTACCCTTTGTGAAAGTGAAAAATGGGGGTGTAAAGCAACTTTTTCTGGAGAAAAAAAATTAAAATTAAAATTTTCACAGCCATGCATTGCCTAATTCTGTGAAACGCCTGATAGGTCAAAGTGCTCACTACACACCTTGAAATATTCCTTGGGTGTAGTTTCTGGAATGGGGTCACTTTTTTGGAGTTTCCACTGTAGGTCCACCTCAGGGTGTCTTCACATGTGACATAGCTCCCAATTACCATTCCTGCAAAATCCGCTCTCCAAAAGCCATATGGTGCTCCTTCCACTCTGAAGCCTACTGTGTGCCCATACATCAGTGTTTGAGCACACATGGGGTGTTTCTGTAAACTCCAGATTCGGGGTAATAGATTTTGAGGTTTTTTTGGCTGTTAAACCTTGATGTGTTGCAGATTTTTTTTTTTAAATGTCATTCCCATTTTCCTTTAATTCTCGTGGAGCACTTAAAGGGTTAACAAAGTTAGTAAAATCAGTTATGAATAGCTTGAGGGGTGTAGTTTCTAAAATGGGGTGATTTATGGGTGGTTTCTAATACATACGCCCCAGAAAGGGACTTCATAACTGAACTGGTCCTGAAAAAACTGGGTTTTGGAAATGTTCTTAAAAATTTTAAGATTTGCTTCTAAACTTCTAAGCCTTCTAACGTCCCCAAAAAATTAAATGTCATTTTCAAAATAATCCAAACATGAAGTAGACATATGGGGAATGTAAAGTAATAACTGTTTTGGAGGTATCACTATCTGTTATAAAAGTAGAGAAATTAAAATTTGGAAATTTTTCCAAATTGTATATAAAATAAAAATGAAATATTTTGACTCAATTTTACCACTGTCATAAAGTACAATAGGTGACGAGAAAACAGTCTCAGAATGGCCTGGATAAGTAAAAGCGCTTTAAAGTTATTACCGCATAAAGTGACACTGGTCAGATTTGCAAAAAATGCCTGGGCAGGAAGGTGAAAACTGGCCCGGGGTAGAAAGGGTTAATTTAATTTACACTTGTATATTGAAAACATTGATTTACACAGAAAAAAAAATAATATACTTTGCTGTGACATCTTTTTCCCAGGTGGCCCTAGTGGGGATATTATTAGTGAGCATATTGTAAGGATGCTATTAGGCCTCAGAGGATACTGTTCTCTGTGCTATCCAGCAAGTATATAAAGCAGTATATTACTGAATACAGGATATGAAGGATCTTACAACATGACTCATGGACGCAGCAAGGTCTGTAACTCTGTATGTGTACTCTGTCTATGACTATGGAACGTTATAAAGTGCAACGCACAGTATGTGAAAATACGTCCTAGAACCTCTCTAAGGCCCCTTTCACACTTGTGTTGTTGGATTCCGTCAGGCAGTTACATTGCCAGAACTGCCTGCTGGATCCAGAAATCCGTATGCAAACGGATATCATTTGTTTACGAATCCGGATATGTCTGTCAAATGCATTGAAATTCCAGATCCGTCTCTCCGGTGTCATCTGGAAGACCGGATCCGTCAATGCGGCAATTTTAATGCCGGATCCAGCACTAATACACTTCAATGGAAATTAATATCGGCATTCCGACAAGTGTTCCAGAATTTTGGCCGGAGAAAATACTGTAGCATGCTGCAGTATTTTCTCCGGCCAAATACTGTAAAAGGGACGGAACGGAAGACATCCTGATGCATACTGAACGAATTGCTTTCCCTTCAGAATGCATTGGGATAAAACTGATGTTTTTTTTCCGGTATTGAGCCCCTAGGACGAAACTCAATACCGGAAAACTTTAACGCTAGTGTGAAAGTACAATAATTCTCCAACTTCTGTGAAACGCATCCGTTCAATAATACAACCATCTGCATCCGTTCAGAACTGATCCAGTTGTGTTATCTCCAAAATGAACAAGACGCATGAAAGCGACACACGCAAAAAAAACTAAAACTTTTTTTTGTGTGTTTTTTTTTTATTGTGTTTCATGCCAGATCCATCTTGCTCAGTATCCCATGCCGTACACAAAAAACGCTGCTTGCAACGGTCTGATGCACTCCGTTCAAATTTGTTCCGTTTTGTCGCCATTGAAAATGAATGGGAAGAAAACGGTGGGAAAAGTGTTTTGCTTCGGTTTTGAGATCCTGTGACGGATCTCCAAACTGTACAGCAAAATGCAGATGTGAAAGTAGCCTTCCCTAAAATGTGATCTCATGTACAGTAATTGTTAGTTATGATGTATAACACAGACAACACGCGATTGCGGGATCAGGCTACACACAGGATCGTTTGGAATGTGTAATCTAGGAGACACATAGATCTTCATTAGAGCTGTATACATAGACTGGAAGGAGCTTGAATCAGGACTCATTTGTATACTTGAACTGCATTGAGGCCGCGGATGTATTTGACACTAAGCTGCTCAAGTAGCTGCTATGGGGCTCGTGGAGATAGAAGACCAGCCATGATTGCTCCCATCTACTGTAAGATCAGGCGGGAGAACCTGGGAAAAGGAATAGAAGGGGGAACAACACCAGACCATTCTGTCCTAGTGTATGTGGCATAAATCAGAACCTTTAGGCCCCTTTCACACGGGCGAGTTTTCCGTGCGGGTGCGATCCGTACGGCGAACGTATGGCACCCGCACTAAATCCTGACCCATTCATTTCTATGGGGCTGTGCACATGAGCGATGTTTTTAACGCATCACTTGTGCGTTCAGTTGAAATCGCAGCATGCTCTATATTTTCCGATTTTGACGTGACGCAGGCCCCATAGAAGTGAATGGGGTGTGTGAAAATCGGATGGCATCCGCAAGCAAGTACGGATGCCGTGCGATTTGCACGCATGGTTGCTAGGAGACCATCGGGATGGAGACCCGATCATTATTATTTTCCCTTATAACATGGTTATAAGGGAAAATAATAGCATTCTGAATACAGAATGCATAGTAAACCAGCGCTAGAGGGGTTAAAAAAAAATAAAAAATCATTTAACTCACCTTAGTCCACTTGCTCGCGAAGCCCGGCATCTCCTTGTGTCTCCGCTGCTGATGAACAGGACCTGGGGTGAGCTGCTCCATTAAATAGAGCTTAATTAAGGACCTTCGATGACGTCACTCCGGTCATCACATGATCTTTTACCATGGTGAATCACCATGGTAAAAGATCATGTGACGTACCATGTGATGACCGGAGTGACGTCATCGAAGGTCCTTAAGCTCTATTTAATGGAGTAGCTCACCCCAGGTCCTGTTCATCAGCAGCGGAGACACAAGGAGATGCCAGCTTCGCGAGCAAGTGGACTAAGGTGAGTTAATTTTTATTTTATTTTTTTTTAACCCCTCTAGCGCTATTGTACTATGCATTCTGTATTCAGAATGCTATTATTTTCCCTTATAACCATGTTATAAGGGAAAATAATACAATCTTCAGAACATCAATCCCAAGCCCGAACTTCTATGAAGAAGTTCGGGTTTGGGTACCAAACATGCGCGATTTTTCTCACGCGAGTACAACGCATGACAATGTTTTGCACTTGCGCAGAAAAAATCGCGCATTTTCCCGCAACGCACCCGGCTCTTATCCGGGCAAAAAAAATGACGCCCGTGTGAAAGAGGCCTTAAAGGAATCTGTCATCAGTCCATCTTGGCCCTAAGTTATCTCTAGTCTTGGTTATGGCGGCCGGGTGTATTACACAGATGGCATCTGCAGTGTTTGGAGTGGGCTCAGCTCATAAGCCCTCTACAGACATAGGGCTCGTTCACACGTGAAGCCCTGTTGCCGTGCTGTGGACCGCAAACTGCGGTCTACAATGCACGGGCACCCACCGCGGGGCAGCCGCATGGGGATCGCGTACCCATTCACTCGAATAGGTCCGCGATCCTTCCATTCCGCAAAAAGATAGAGCATGTCTTACCTTTTTGCGGTGCGGAGGCACGAAACAGAACCCCAGGAAGCATTCCATAGTGCTTCCGTAGTGTTCCGTGCTTCCGTTCCGCATCTCCGGATTTGCGGACCCATTGAAGTGAATGGGCCCGCATCCGTGATATGGAATGCACCGCAGAAGCGGTCCGCAATACGGCAACGGGCAGCACACATTCGTGTAAATAAGCCCATACGATGTACACCCATGATAGATATATCCATCACGGGTCACCAATCCCTTAATGACCCGTCTGCTTTAAGACTTAATAACCGAAAGATTTTTTTTTCACTTATTCATCGTGACATTCCAAGAGCTATAACCTTTTTACTTTTCCATCAATATTGCAGGAAAATTTGTAGTTTTTAATTGTGCCATTTTGGGGTACATATATAGTTTGCTGATTTAGGCTTAGTTCACACGACCGTATGGCTTTTATTGTTTTTTGCGGTCCGTTTTTCACGGATCCGTTGTTCCGTTTTTGAGTTCCGTTGTTCTTCCGTTTCCTTTCCGTTTTTCCGTATGCCATGTACAGTATACAGTAATTACATAGAAAAAATTGGGCTGGCCATAACATTTTCAATAGATGGTTCAGAAAAAACGGAACGGAAACGGAAGACATACGGATGCATTTCCGTATGTGTTCAGTTTTTTTGTGGACCCATTGACTTGAATGGAGCCACGACCCGTGATTTACGGCCAAATATAGGACAAGCTCTATCTTTCAATGGAACGGAAAAACGGAAATACGGAAACGGAATGCATACGGAACACATTCCGTTTTTTTGCGGAACCATTGAAATGAATGGTTCCGTATACGCACCGTATGCGGACCACAAAAAAAAGGCCCGTACACTCTCAAAAAAAACGTTTGTGTGAACTAGGCCTAACTTGTATTTACTTTCTGGTGGGGAGATGGGAAAAAACAGCAATACTGCCACTGAGTTTTTATTTCTTTTTTTGCAGCGATATTTTTTTGGGCATAAATAACTTTATTCTCTGGGTCAGTATGATTACAGTGATACCAACTCTATATTGTTGTTTTTTCTGTTTTACTGTGCTACTTTTGCACAATAAAAACCTTTTTTTTTTTTAAGAATCCCAAGACCCATAATTTTTTTATTTTTCTTTCTAGCTGTGTGTGTAGAGCTGTGTGTGTGTCTAGGGGGGGGGGGAGGGGTGCTTGATTTTTTGCTGGACAACTTGTATTTTCACTGCTATCATTTCGGGGTTCTTTTTTTTTTATAATGCTCACTGTATGGAAAAAAATTGCATGATAATTATTTAGAGCTTGTTGTTACAGATGCAGCAATACCCAATATATGGAAGGGACTTTATTTTTTTATTATTATTTTTTTTTACTGTCAGTGCTATACTGACATGTGCACCTCCTGGCATACACTGCAGGCAGACCTGGGGCCTTCATTAGGCCCCAGGCTTCCATGCAAGAACATGAGCACCCCACAATCTCATTTGCTGGATGCCAATGGGAGACAGGCCAGGATCTGCTCTTCTGGAGCAGGAGCCCAGATCTCATGTGTGAGCCAAATCCCTCAGGACTAAGGATTCGTATGAATCGATTTGTTCATCAAATTGAGTTCTGAAGCTGTGAGGGCCTGTCTCCGCTGCCGGCGAAGCTCTCCTTGCCACTTGATTGACAGGGTTGGACATCTCGCCTGGCCCTGACAATCTCGTACCTGTACCGCTGCTCCAAGTAGCGATTTAATCACACAGGCTCTGCTTCCGGTACTGGAATAGGGACTGTTCATGTGGTGGTACCTGGAAGTGTAGTGATGCATACACGGTTGCTGTTTTGGTATTGGCAGCAGAGGCCTTGCGCTTGCGTAGCGCAGGCACAAGATTGTCAGGGCCAGGTGAGATGTCCAGTGGGGAGTAGACTCTTCAGCAGTGGGGACAGTCCCTTACAGCTGAAGAACTCTGGTTGACGTATGAATAAATGCAGTCATCCCCAATCAGGACTCATCGACTTGCCCTGGGTATCGAATAGCTCCAGCAGTGGAGCTGCTCAACGCAAGATTTTAGCAAAGCAGCTGGGTCAGTTTTAAGGGGTTTTCTGAGTGTCTGATTGGTGGAGGTCCGACACCTGGGATCCCTGCCCATCAGTTGTTTTGGTATTTGCTACAATTTTGTCTAGTATAGGTAATCTCCTGAGACCTACACTCCGCATCAGAACCACAAAACCACCATGAAGGTTTGCTACAATGTGTCAGTTCATGTTTTATTTATCAGTCCTAGATATAAAAGTGTCACCTCACAGATAAGATGCCAACTATTGAAACAGGACATCAAGAAGATTGTGTAAAGTGGAGCACAAAGTAGCGTAGTACACACACCTTGCAAGATTTCTGGTCTTTAAAGGAGTTGTCCAGGATTTTGTTATCGATGACCTATCATAAGGTTAGTTCATCAATATCATGTGCGTGGGGATCCAACTGCTGTGGTACCTTCTCATATGTGATCAATGAACACAATGTCACTAGCCTAGGCTAAGCTACAAGAAGGCTGTAGCACTCACAGGAGCACTGCAGCCTCTTTGACCAGCTGATTGGTGTGGGTGCAGGGTGATGATCGCTGGGGTAGCCTTAGTTCGGGCAGCACAAATTAGTGTCAGGTGGTGGTTGATATCTATGTTTGTTCTGCTGCCTATAGACTTGATAAATTTTGGATATAATGTCTATTGGATTTGTCTACAACACATTGCATTTCTATTGGCTGTGAAGTAGTGCCAAGCCTCCATAGCAGTGAATTTCTTACTCCATTTTCCATAAAATAGGTCTTATCAACAACACAGCCGAGTACTCTATGGTCATTAAAACTACCAAAGCAACATCATCAACCATAACATCATTTTCCCCTATAAGTCTTCAGAATGAATCCAGAAAATATTTTCAATATCACTCATTTTATCATTGTGGGAATTTCCAGTGTTCAGGAACTACAGCTTCCAATCTTTCTTCTGGCCCTTCTCATCTATCTCTTCACTCTTGGTGGGAACATGATCATCCTTCTACTGGTCTGCCTGGATTGTCACCTTCACACACCAATGTACTTCTTCTTGGCCAATTTGTCCGTCTTAGACATGTCTTCTTCTACAATCACTTTACATATGATCCTTACAGGATTCATTTCTGGAAGGTCAACAATATCTTATGGTGGTTGTATACTACAAATGTACGTTTG
Organism: Bufo gargarizans; assembly: GCF_014858855.1. Lineage (NCBI taxonomy): Eukaryota > Metazoa > Chordata > Amphibia > Anura > Bufonidae > Bufo > Bufo gargarizans. The sequence continues at coordinate 9,527,011 of NC_058088.1, forward strand.
GGCATCATTAATAGGACTTGAACTTCTAATATTATCATCCATGAGTTATGATAGATATGTTGCCATATGCAAGCCTCTGAAATATAACATGATCATGAATTATAGGCTTTGTGGCCTATTGGCTTCACTCTGCTGGGTTTCAGGGTTTCTTCAAAGTCTACCTCACACCATTGTCGTCATAAAATTTTCCTGCTATGAGTCAATCAAAATCAACCACTTCTTTTGTGATATTTTGCCTCTGAAATATATCACTTGTAGTGACACGTCACTTTTGGATTATTTGATCCTTGCCAGTGTACTTTTTCATTTATTTTTCTCATTTCCTTTTACTTTTATGCCTTACGTTTTTATTATTGACACCATACTTAAAATACCTTCCAACATCGCAAGACGTAAAGCCTTCCACACATGCTCCTCACACCTGACAGTTGTCATCCTTCTGTACGTGGTGCTTCTCTGTCAGTACCTAAAGCCTGGGCAGGAGAATAACTTGGAGTCCAGTAAACTTTTTTCATTGTTTAACACGGCAGCAGTCCCTATGCTTAACCCATTAATTTACAGTTTGAAAAATAGAGATGTAAAACTAGCTCTTCGACGGGAACTAAAAAGATTCAAAAGTAGCTATTAATGGGAATGACAATTTTCATGGTGCACACAGAAGGGAACCCAACAGAAAGGTATCTCAAATTTATCAGGATGCAAACTATGGCCCATAAGGCTGCCATAGCTGAGAGCAAAGAGTGTATCTTGGTCTGGCAGACTCAGTGGGGGAGATAATGACATCCCTGCCTGTGGCTTCCTTCTAAGAAGAGGTCGCTTTGAGAGGAGTATTAGTTGAGTTATGAATGTGAAATAAATAATGTTTTTGTACAGTATTTCTTATTTTATTTCTCTTCTTCCCAATATTACTAAATTGTGTTTAAAATTGAAGTATACAGTAAGTAATCTAGTTTTATAGATTTGATAATGTGAAGGTCTTTGTGCTTGAACCATGTGTCACAACAATAAAAAAAGGCTATCCATTGCCTATATTTTAAACATATTCTATTTTTCTGTTTTACTTGCTGATTGTATTTGTTTTATTATTATTATTATTATTTTTACAGCAGCCACACGGACATACGGAAACCTCAGCCAGAAAACAACCTATTGACTTTGGCAGAATGTTGTGGGCATGCTCTGTGACGAGAGCTGCGCTGTGCCCATCAACTATTGTCAAAGCTGTTACCCTTTGTTATGTATATAGAGTTGTTATCTTTCATTATAATCCTACCCTGTGATGACAGTGACCCATAAGCTGGAGTGTGGTGACTTCATGTTCTCCCATAGAATTAGTGCTTCTAGGGGGGAGTACCTTCTTAACATAGCATACATCAAATGGCACATTTTTTGCATAAAAAATTGGAGACACAGAGAGTCACAGAATGGTCCTACTATGTAATTTGGTTGTGGGAATGAGACCTTAGGCCAGAGTCATGGAGTACATAACTATGGTACCATTACCAAGCTCAGTATATAAATAGAGCACCAGTACTAGCCTTGGCATATACAGTTAAGGCTACTTTCACACTAGCGTTCGGGCGGATCCGTTCTGAACGGATCCGCTCATAATAATGCAGACGGAGGCTCCGTTCAGAACGGATCCGTCTGCATTATTTTTAGCATAGAACAGCTAAGTGTGAAAATAGCCTCGGACGGATCCGTCCAGACTTTCAATGTAAAGTCAATGGGGGACGGATCCGCCTGAAGATTGAGCCACATTGTGGCATCTTCAAACGGATCCGTCCCCATTGACTTACATTGAAAGTCTGGACGGATCCGCACGGATCCGCACGCCTCCGCACGGCCAGGCGGACACCCGAACGCTGCAAGCAGCGTTCAGCTGTCCGCCTGTCCGTGCGGAGGCGAGCGGAGCGGAGGCTGAACGCCGCCAGACTGATGCAGTCTGAGCGGATCCGCCTCCATTCAGACTGCATCAGGGCTGGACGGCTGCGTTCGGGTCCGCTCGTGAGCTCCTTCAAACGGAGCTCACGAGCGGACCAGCGAACGCTAGTGTGAAAGCAGCCTAATACAATGCTAGAACCAATCTTATAACATAAATACTGTGCAAGAACCAACCTCATAATATGTACCATAATAGAACGAATCTTGGTATATAAATGCAACACTAGAATCCGACTTGTGATGTAAATAAAGCTCTAGAACCAGCCATATAACATAAATATAGCACCAGAACTAAGCTCAGTACACAAATACAGTACCAAAACCAAGCCGAGTCCCATGGTGGCACTCTGTGCCTGCCACTGTCCCACTATTCGGGGAAGGCACGGACGTGTCATTACTCAGCCCTTGCCCGGAGTCTGCCGCAGTTCTTTGTCCCTCAGTGGATGCCACAGCCTGTGTCAGGATGCAAGGCCTCTTCCTGTCTCCCTAAGAGCATGCGCACTTTTCAGCACCTTAAGGACCAGTGCAAAATTGCTTGAATCTTTGCCAGCCAATGGCTGTACAACTGTAGGTACTTTGAGTGCCTTTCCCAAAAAAGAGATGCATAAGCTTTAGGTTCCTAGCTTACTAGTTTACCAGTGAAGGTGTATTTTCTGTCTATCGACTCTGACCCTCCACTGCATGCCCCCATACATAGCCTGTTTACCGTATTGATCCATTGCTGCCTGCCTTGACTTTGGACTTGTTTTATGGATTTGCATGAACTCTGCCTGTCCTGACCTCTGCCTGTTTACTAATATTGCCTGATCCCTCAGTGCTTTTCACCAGTGTCCCTGGCTCCTGTGGGCCAGCCACCAACTACACCAGGACTATTCCAAGAGGTAGCAGCCTGGTATCTCCCCTGCAGCAAAATCCAAATTCCTGCTAAGGGGGTTAAAGGGTGAAAACCAGGGTAATGCCAGGATAATAACTTTAGGTCTCGCCTAGAGCCAAACCAGTTAGTTGGTATAGTGGATCCACATCTACTGTCTGTTACGATTAGTAAACAGTACCAAAGCCAAGCTGAGTACATAAGTACAGCACCAGAACCAAGTTCAATATAAAGAGCAATTGCAACGTCAGGTTAATACCATCAATATAAGTTTCTTCCATATAAAACTACAACTTCCAGTATGCGTTAAAGAGGTTGTCTGGTTTTCTAATATTGAGGAATTATCCTCAGGATCGAGTTGGAGGCTACGACTATTCCCGTTCAAGTGAATGTTGCAATGTGGACAGCAAGCAGGTAAACAGCGAAGAGAACACAGCACTTGCAGGAGGGATGCGGTCTCTTCAAACAGCTGATCGATGGGATTGCCAGGAGTTGGATCCCCACCAATCTAATGATGATCTATCCTGGTGATAGGTCATCAATATGAGAAAACAGGGTAACCGATTTAAACAGTGAAAAGGAATAATGGGAGTTGTCTCACAAACTAGAATACCATGCATCATTTCTGAAGACTATAAAGGGAATTCAGCACTGGTCCATCATAGTTGGAAAGAATTCACCTTTACTTCCAGACCATCATGACAACTTCTCCCAACCATGTCTCATCTTGGCGGCATTTGCTGCTGATGTCTTTGGTTCCTTATGTTTGCAGCTCATTTCCACACTGTGTACTAAGATGGAATCCTCATAGTGCCATACTATATTCCCCTGAAGATACCTGGCACACACTTTTACCACTGTAATCTAATAGCACAACGCTGTTACAACCTAAAAATATAGCACCACAAACTGTGCTTTCTAAATATAATAGAGCTATACAGGGAGTGCAGAATTATTAGGCAAGTTGTATTTTTGAGGATTAATTTTATTATTGAACAACAACCATGTTCTCAATGAACCCAAAAAACTCATTAATATCAAAGCTGAATATTTTTGGAAGTAGTTTTTAGTTTGTTTTTAGTTTTAATTATTTTAGGGGGATATCTGTGTGTGCAGGTGACTATTACTGTACATAATTATTAGGCAACTTAACAAAAAACAAATATATACCCATTTCAATTATTTATTTTTACCAGTGAAACCAATATAACATCTCAACATTCACAAATATACATTTCTGACATTCAAAAACAAAACAAAAACAAATCAGTGACCAATATAGCCACCTTTCTTTGCAAGGACACTCAAAAGCCTGCCATCCATGGATTCTGTCAGTGTTTTGATCTGTTCACCATCAACATTGCGTGCAGCAGCAACCACAGCCTCCCAGACACTGTTCAGAGAGGTGTACTGTTTTCCCTCCTTGTAAATCTCACATTTGATGATGGACCACAGGTTCTCAATGGGGTTCAGATCAGGTGAACAAGGAGGCCATGTCATTAGATTTTCTTCTTTTATACCCTTTCTTGCCAGCCACGCTGTGGAGTACTTGGACGCGTGTGATGGAGCATTGTCCTGCATGAAAATCATGTTTTTCTTACCTTGCAGACTTCTTCCTGTACCACTGCTTGAAGAAGGTGTCTTCCAGAAACTGGCAGTAGGACTGGGAGTTGAGCTTGACTCCATCCTCAACCCAAAAAGGCCCCACAAGCTCATCTTTGATGATACCAGCCCAAACCAGTACTCCACCTCCACCTTGCTGGCGTCTGAGTCGGACTGGAGCTCTCTGCCCTTTACCAATCCAGCCATCTGGCCCATCAAGACTCACTCTCATTTCATCAGTCCATAAAACCTTAGAAAAATCAGTATTGAGATATTTCTTGGCCCAGTCTTGACGTTTCAGCTTGTGTGTCTTGTTCAGTGGTGGTCGTCTTTCAGCCTTTCTTACCTTGGCCATGTCTCTGAGTATTGCACACCTTGTGCTTTTGGGCACTCCAGTGATGTTGCAGCTCTGAAATATGGCCAAACTGGTGGCAAGTGGCATCTTGGTAGCTGCACGCTTGACTTTTCTCAGTTCATGGGCAGTTATTTTGCGCCTTGGTTTTTCCACATGCTTCTTGCGACCCTGTTGACTATTTTGAATGAAACGCTTGATTGTTCGATGATCACGCTTCAGAAGCTTTGCAATTTTAAGAGTGCTGCATCCCTCTGCAAGATATCTCACTATTTTTGACTTTTCTGAGCCTGTCAAGTCCTTCTTTTGACCCATTTTGCCAAAGGAAAGGAAGTTGCCTAATAATTATGCACACCTGATATAGGGTGTTGATGGCATTAGACCACACCCCTTCTCATTACAGAGATGCACATCACCTAATATGCTTAATTGGTAGTAGGCTTTCGAGCCTATACAGCTTGGAGTAAGACAACATGCATAAAGAGGATGATGTGGTCAAAATACTCATTTGCCTAATAATTCTGCACGTAGTGTATACTGTGCCCTTCTGAATATAAAACTTTTACCCAGTGTGTTCTCTGAATATAATAATGCTACACATTCTGCCCCCCTTATTTTAGCAGTACCATCACAAAGAGCCACACACAGTGCCCCACAAATCAATGGCACATAATAGTAACATAGTAATGGTGAAACATAGTTTAAAACAATAGTAAACATAGTTTATAAGGCCGGAAAAAAAAAAGACATTTGTCCATCCAGTGCGGCCTGTTATTCTGCAAGTTGATCCAGAGGAAGGCAAAAAAAAAACACTGTGAGGTAGAAGCCAATTTTCCTCACTTTAGGGGAAAAATTCCTTCCCGACTCCAATCAGGCATCAGAATAACTCCCCGGATCATCGCCCCCTCTCTAGTATCTATAGCCTGTAATATTATTACGCTCCAGAAATACATCCAGGCCCCTCTTGAACTCTTTTAGTGAACTCACCATCACCACCTTCTTAGGCAGAGAGCTCCATAGTCTCACTGCTCTTACCGCAAATAATCCTCTTCTATGTTTGTGTACAAACCTTCTTTCCTCCAGACGCAGAGGATGTCCCCTCGTCACAGTCACAGTCCTGGGGATAAATAGATGATGGGAGAGATCTCTGTACTGACCCCTGATATATTTATACATAGTAATTAGATCTCCCCTCAGTCATCTTTTTTCTAAAGTGAATAACCCTAATGTTGATAATCTTTCAGGGTACTGTAGTTGCCCCATTCCAGTTATTACTTTAGTTGCCCTCCTCTGAACCCTCTCCAGCTCTGCTATGTCTGTCTTGTTCACAGGAGCCCAGAACTGTATACAGTACTCCATGTGTGGTCTGACTAGTGATTTGTAAAGTGGTAGGACTATGTTCTCATCACAGGCATCTATGCCCCTTTTGATGCAACCCATGATCTAATTGGCCTTGGCAGCAGCTGCCTGACACTGGCTTCTACAGCTTAGTTTGCTGTTCACTAAAACTCCTAGGTCCTTTTCCATGTCAGTGTTACCAAGTGTTTTATCATTTAGTATGTACGGGTGACTTGCATTATTCCTTTCAATGTGCATAACCTTACATTTGTTAAACCTCATCTGCCACTTCTCTGTCCAAGCCTGTTTTGTTCCTGGACTTTAAATTATATACAATATATTACCAGGCTGGCATTGAGGGCAGACAGGCACTAAAGGAACTTAGGCAGCAGACGGAGTCACACAGGCTGGCGCTTGGTCCTATGCTTTAATCCCGCTGGGGGGGTTACGTGATGTAGCAGACGTGCATCACGCACTTCCGCTACCCAGGCAGCCCCTGCACTAGCCTTAAAGGACCCTGTCACCCTGACCATGCACTGGTGATGGGGCGGACTGGTGAATAAATTGTATCGGTGAATAAATTGCGCTGCACCGCCGGGGTGGAGGAGGGTGGGCATGTGCGGAAGCTCTGCAGTTCAGGAAGGAGAGCGGGGCTCGGCTCACCCTAGTGTTACAGTGCACCCCAGAACCCCACAGTATGGAGTATAGCACCCTATAGTATATAGCACCCCGCAGTAGACAGTATAGCACCTTATAGTATACAGCACCCCACAGTATGCAATACATAGTATAACACCCCACAGTATGCAGTATAGCATCCTATAGCATAAAGTATAGCACCCCACAGTATACAGTAGAGCAGTATAGCACCCAGTATACAGCACCCCACAGTATACAGTAAAGCAGTATAGCACCCAGTGTACAGCACCCCACAATATACAGCACCCCACAGTATGCAGTAGAGCAGTATAGCACCACACAGTATATAGCACCCCCAGTATATAATCTCATATAGCAGCCCCCAGTATATAATCTCATATAGCAGCCCCCCAGTATATAATCTCATACAGCAGCCCCCAGTATATAATCTCATACAGCAGCCCCAGTATATAATCTCACACAGCAGCCCCCCAGTATATAATCCCACACAGCAGCCCCCAGTATATAATCTCATACAGTAGCCCGCCCAGTATATAATCTCACACAGCATCCCCCCAGTGTATAATCCCATATAGCAGCCCCCCCCCCGGCACCAGTATATAATCTCATACAGCAGCCCCCCCCCAGTATATAATCCCACACAGCAGCCCCCCAGTATATAATCCCACACAGCAGCCCCCCAGAATATAATCCCGCACAACAGCCCCCCCCAGTATATAATTCCACACAGCCTCCCCCAGCATACAATCCTCAGACCCTCCCCAGTAGTCACATCCACCTCTCCAGCGCTGACACACTCTCTCCCCTCTACAGACGCTGCTGAACAGCCATCCCTGATCTTCCTACTCTGCAGACAGTCGGCCAGTGCCTGTGATAGCAGAGCGCTGCCGAGTCCGACCCATGGGACCTACCCTTCTCCTGCAGGCTGCAGCAACACTGAGTCCTGAAAGAAAGAAAGAACCTTTGATTACCTCATAGCCATGTGACCAGTAATATCTCTATGTTACTGGTAACATGGTGATGATGTCATGTAAGGTCCTTTCTCCTGCACCTCTCTCTCTCACACAGTTCACTCTGGAGTGATGGTGTTCTGTCAGAATACCATACCTTACCGGCACGTAGGCAGGCATGGCAGCACCCCCCTTTAGCTGACAGCCTGACACCTGGGGCGGACGGCTCCCTCCCCCGCAGCACTCCACTTGATGTCATTGAAATTGTGGCCAGTGGTGCTCAAGAGGCAGCTGCCTTGGGCCCCCCAGGAAGAACTGGGCCGGGGGCAGCTGCCCCTTTTGCCCCGCATTAAAGAAGGCCCTGGGCTTGGGACAACATAAAAAAAGGGCATTAAAGGGGCAGGGGCAGAAGGGGCAGGGGCTCAAGCCCCCTTTGAGCCCTATGTGTGCATGTCCCTGGTTTCCTCGCTATGTTTTTGCACCCTTTTTAAATATTGGAACCACATTTGCTATGCACCAATCCTGTGGAACACTCCCTGTCATTATATAGTCCTTAACCCCTTAAGGACTCAGCCCTATTTCACCTTAAGGACTTGGCCATTTTTTGCAAATCTGACCAGTGTCACTTTAAGTGCTGATAACTTTAAAACGCTTTGACTTATCCAGGCCGTTCTGAGATTGTTTTTTCGTCACATATTGTACTTCATGACACTGCAAAAATTGGGTCAAAAAAGTTAATTTTTTGGGATAAAAAAATACCATATTTACCAAAAATTTTGAAAAATTAGCAAATTTCAAAGTTTCAGTTTCTCTACTTCTGTAATACATAGCAATACCCCCAAAAATGTTGATGACTTTACATTCCCCATATGTCTACTTCATGTTTGCAGCATTTTGGGAATGATATTTTATTTTTTTGGGGATGTTACAAGGCTTAGAAGTTTAGAAGCAAATCTTGAAATTTTTCAGAAATTTACAAAAACCCAATTTTTAGGGACCACTACAGGTCTGAAGTCACTTTGCGAGGCTTACATAATAGAAACTGCCCAAAAATGACCCCATTCTATAAACTACACCCCTCAAGGTATTCAAAACTAATTTTACAAACTTCGTTAACCCTTTAGGTGTTGCACAAGAGTTATTGGCAAATGGGGATGAAATTTGAGAATTTCATTTTTTTGCCTAATTTTCCATTTTAACCCATTTTTTCCACTAACAAAGCAAGGGTTAACAGCCAAACAAGACTGTATCTTTATTGCCCTGACTCTGCCGTTTACAGAAACACCCCATATGTGGCCGTAAACTACTGTACGGGCACACAGTAGGGCGTAGAAGGAAAGGTGCGCCGTATGATTTTTGGAAGCCAGATTTTGCTGGACGGTTTTTTTGACACCATGTCCCATTTGAAGCCCCCCTAATGCACCCCTAGAGTAGAAACTCCATAAAAGTGACCCCATCTAAGAAACTACACCCCTCAAGGTATTCAAAACTGATTTTACAAACTTTGTTAACCCTTTAGGTGTTGCACAAGATTTCATGGAAAATAGAGATACAATTTCAAAATTTCACTTTTTTGGCAGATTTTCCATTTTAATATTTTTTTTCCAGTTACAAAGCAAGGGTTAACAGCCGAAAAAAACTCATCATTTATGGCCCTAATTCTGTAGTTTACAGAAACACCCCATATGTGGTCGTAAACCGCTGTACGGGCACACGGCAGGGCGCAGAAGGAAAGGAATGCCATACGGTTTTTGGAAGGCAGATTTTGCTGGACTGGTTTTTTGACACCATGTCCCATTTGAAGCCCCCCTGATGCACCCCTAGAGTAGAAACTCCATAAAAGTGACCCCATTTTAGAAACTACGGGATAGGGTGGCAGTTTTGTTGGTACTAGTTTAGGGTACATATGATTTTTGGTTGCTCTATATTACACTTTTTTGTGCGGCAAGGTAACAAGAAATAGATTTTTTGGCACGTTTTTATTTTTTGTTATTTACAAAATTCATCTGACAGGTTAGATCATGTGGTAATTTTATAGAGCAGGTTGTCACGGACGTGGCGATACCTAATATGTATACAATTTTTTTTATTTATGTAAGTTTTACACAATGATTTCATTTTTAAAACAAAAAAAATGTTTTAGTGTCTCCATAGTCTAAGAGCCATAGTTTTTTCAGTTTTTGGGCAATTATCTTAAGTAGGGTCTCATTTTTTGCGGGATGAGATGACGGTTTGATTGGCACTATTTTGGGGTGCATATGACTTTTTGATCGCTTGCTATTACACTTTTTGTGATGTAAGATGGCAAAAAATGGCTTTTTTTACACCGTTTTTATTTTTATTTTTTTACGGTGGTCATCTGAGGGGTCATGTGATATTTTTATAGAGCTGGTCGATACGGACGCGTCGATACCTAATATGTATACTTTTTTTATTTATTTAAGTTTTACACAATGATTTCATTTTTGAAACAAAAAAAATCATGTTTTAGTGTTTCCATAGTCTAAGAGCCATAGTTTTTTCAGTTTTTGGGCGATTATCTTGGGTAGGGTATGATTTTTGCGGGATGAGATGACGGTTTGATTGGTACTATTTTGGCGTACATGCGACTTTTTGGATCACTTTTATTACCTTTTTTGGGAAGTAAGGTGGGCAAAATTTAAATTTTCTCATAGTTTTTATTTTTATTTTTTTATGGCGTTCACCGTGCGGGGAAAGTAAAATGACCGTTTTATAGATCAGGTCGTTATGGACGCGGCGATACCTAATATGTGTAGTATATTTTTTTATTTTTATTTTTATTCAGTGATAAATGTGTTTTTTTTTATCTTAACTTTTTTCACTTTTTCTTTACATTTTTTTTGACCCAGACCCACTTGGTTCTTGAAGATCCAGTGGGTCTGATGTCTGTATAATACAGTACTGTACAATATATATTGTACTGCACTGTATTTTACTTACCACTTTGTCTGAACAGATCTCTGCCTTCAGAACAGATCTGTTCAGCACCATGGACAGCAGGACGCCTGAGAGGCGTCCTGTTGCCATGGGAACCTTCCCCGTCTGCTCAGTAGTGTTCAGAACTTCGCAGACGGGGAAGGGTAAGGACGGGGCTTGGGGGGCTGCCTGGGAGCTCTCTCCCTCTCCCATCGAGGGGCTGCAAAGGCACAGAAGCCCCCCGATGGGAGAGGGAGGGAGCTCCCTGAGCTGTTAACCTTTTCCATACAGCGGTCCGTACGGACCGCTGTATGGAAAGGGTTAAACGGCTGACATCGCATCACCGATGTCAGCTGTTTATACCAGGGTGCCAGCAATGTGCTGGCACCCTGGTATACCCACTAGAAGCCAACGATTATTCAAGGGGAGGCGGGCGGGGGATCGTGATCCCGCCTCCCGCACCGCCCGCCTCCCGCACCTCCCGCACCGCCTGCGACACCCCCCCTGCACCACCCGCCCACATAATATCATTCAGGGGTGCAGGGGGGGTTAATAAAACTTAATTTCTGGCATTTTAACGTTTGATCCCCGCGATCAGAGACCGCGGGGATCAGAATCGGCTAAAAGCGCAGCAAACCGCAGGTCTGAATTGACCTGCGGTTTGCTGCGATCGCCGATACGGGGGGGTCACATGACCCCCCTCGGCGTTGTGACAGGATGCCGGCTGAATGATTTCAGCCGAAATCCCGTTCGGATTAACCCCCGGGGCGGCCGCAATCTCATTTTAAACTCATGACGTACCGGTACGTCATGGGTCCTTAAGGACTCGGGAACCATGCCGTACCGATACATCCTAAGTCCTTAAGGGGTTAAATATCAGAAATAAGGGTCTGGCTATGACATTACTTAACTCTCTTAGGATACGGGGGTGTATGCCATCTGGTCCTGGCGATTTGTCTATTTTAATCTTTTTAAGACGCCGCTGTACTTCTTCCTGGGTCAGACAGGACACTTTTAATAGGGAATTTACTTTTACATTCTGCATTTCATGTGACAGTTTATTTTCTTCAGTGAATACAGTGGAGAAAAAAATATTTATTAGCTTTGATTTCTCCTCATTGCTCTCTGCAACTCCCCACTCATTACTCTGTAGAGGGCCGACACCTTCAGATTTATACTTTTTACCATTTACAGTATTTAAGAACATTTTAGGGTTAGATTTGCTCTCTTTGGCAATTAATCTCTCCGTCTCTAGTTTGGCTGCTTTTATTTATCTTTTACAAATTCAATTTTTTTCCTTTACAATTCTATTTATCCACATTGTTTTTTTCTTGTCCCTTAACCTTTTATTCCCATAAGGTATGCACCTCTAGCAATTAGATTTTAGGATGGTTTTAAAAATATACAATTTTGTGGCTGTATTTTTATTTTTGAGGACTTTGTCCCAGTTTGTTAGGCCTCTCTTAGTTGGCTAAATTTAGCTTTTTTGAAGCTTGGTATTTTTGTTCCTCCCTGAAGAAACACTCTTTTGAATGACAATTGGAAGGTTATTACTTTGTGGTCACTATTTCCCAGGTGTACCCCAACCTGCACATCTGTTGTTCTGTCAGGTCTATTGGTTAATACTAAGTCCAGTATGACTGTCCCTATAGTCGGGTCCTGAACCAGTAGGGAAAGGTAATTGTCTTTGGTTATTGCCAAGAACTTGTTTCCTTTATGAGATGTACAGGTTTCAGTTTTTCAGTCTATATCTGGGTTGTTGAAGACCTCATTATGATCTGCCGCCTCATCTATCTAGTTTAGAAGTAGATTTTCTGTGGACTCTGGTATATTAGGTAGCTTATAATAAACTCCTATTTGTATTTTATTATTGTTTTTTCCTCCATGTATTTCTACCCACAGTGACCCCACATGTTCATGTCCCTCACTTACTTCTTCCCGGAGTGTTGGCTTTAGACAGGACTTTACATAATGGCAGACATCTTCTCCCCAAAAACAGCTGCCCCTTCCCCATTGAGGTGCAGCCCATCCCTACGATTGAGCCTGTAGCCTACAGATAAGTCGGCCCAGTTCTCCAGGAGCCCAAACCCCTACTTACTACACCAGTTCATGAGCCACTTGTTAATCTTGTGAGCCACACATCATTCCTCTAAAAAAAAATAGTGCCTTCCAAATGCTCCCAAAGCATATCAATGCAACTCAAAGTGCCCCAAAAAATATGTAAGACAGGTGCTTCCACAATATGAGAGTGCCATACAAATACCTGACAGTGCCACACTCAGATTGGCATCATTTTGCCAGAGAAAAAAGCATGCTCCCTATATATGTACCTGAGACCAAATGCCTCAATTTCAGTAATTTTGTTTAGACCCCCCTTAAAGCTTATTTTTGAGGAGCTTCTGTGTATCCTTTCTTCTACCTTGTGCAAAGAGGCCACTGCTGCCAGCCTGGCATCTCCATCACCCATCAGCATCTGTTTAGGCACTATTACAGAGCGGGGGATCCAGGTCGTAATCATGTTTTTCCCTAAATCTATGAATGAGCTGTTACTGTATTTTAACAACCAGTGTAGGAGAATCAGAGAGAATCGGACAGATCCCACCACCGCTTTCTGAGCTCCTCCTGCAACTCTTGACCTGCCTTAGCTGCGGAGGGTGAAAATAAGTCATAATCTGATAGTTCGGCCTGTGCTAAATTCAACAAGTGATGTGCGCTGCTTTCATAAATTTGTCTAACAGACTGTCTCACTACTTTTTAATAGACAAATTTGATGACAAACTTCAAAATTGTCACTTTTTGACAAATCGGAGCCACAGTATCTGCAGTAAAGTGACTAAATAAAATAATAAAGCACGTGTCCATATGCACAACATAACACAGTATAACATTGTTTACCAGTTACGCTACTGGTGGTTCCCAGTTCAAGGATACATTTTGCAGGAGAAAGGGGGGGGGGGGGGGGTGAAGTGCTCCGAAAGTTCTCATTGAGGCAGAAGTACACATGTTCCAAATTGTAAAGGGGAATGGGAAGTATGTATTATACAAGTGAGAACTCTAGAGAAGGTTGAAGAAGGATGGACTGGAACAGAACAATTAAAGTGAAACTCTGATCAAGAGATAAAATTCACATTTGCTAGGGAATGATCAGAGCACCTACCTAGTGAGCTCATTTTCAACCTTGTAGAGGCAGATCTGTCAGTTCCCAGGCTCCTTTTCTTCCATCCAAGATGGCTGCACTCTTTTTCAGACTTCTAGATGCATACTGTGCATTTGGTATCCCAAGACACTTCCTGCTGCCCTTTTTTTTTTTTAGCACTGCTCATGTGAACAGTACTGGACAATCCAAGAGCAGAAAACTAAGGAAGTAGGGAGAATCTTGGGCTACCAAATGCCTGAGAATTGGTGTGGCCATCTTGGGTGGCTGATGAGGAGTCCAGGGATTAGCAAATCTGCAACTAAAAAGAGGAAAAATAAGTCATCAGGTAAGTGTTCTGTTTGTTCTCCAGTTACTTTGAATCTTTTTTTCTTGAACTGGAGGGTTGTTTTAATAATTTATTGTCCATTTGATAGCTAACATTTAAAACTCTTGCTTTGGGCATTATGAGTACTTAAAGGGGTTATCCCATGAATAATGTGAAAAATGAAAATCAGAAGTCATACAGTACATGAAAACTTCTTTCTAACAAAGCTATAGCCAGCCCTGTACATCACTAAATGATGAAACTGAGCATCTGAGGCCATCTCAGTGAGAAGGACAAAGAAATAAGAAAAAACTAACAGCAAGTAGCGCTATACAGATATTTTCTATTGAATTACTCTGTAGCTGTGCCAAATTTTACATCACGTGCAATTACAAAAGTATTCATATCCAGGTGCTGGTTTGAAAACTGTAGAATATTTTTTTGTGGGGCAACCCCTTTAAGCCACCACAAGTTACTGTTAAAGCAGGTCACATATAATGTCCGAACTCCAAAATGTTTCTTTTTTGTAATCAAAATTAGGTTCAAACCCCAACACAATGGGCAGTATGGTAACTCAGTGGTTTCCACCAGGTTCACTGGTTACATAGTTACATAGTTGGTCAAGTCCAATCTATGATCCTACGTTGTTGATAAAAAAAAAAGCAAATACCCTATGAGGCAAATGCCAATTGTCTCATATTAAAGGGATTATCCGACACTTTGCAACTGATGACCTGTCCTCTGAATAGATGATCAGCATCTGATCTGTGAGGGTCAACCACCCAGGGTTCCCGCCAATCAGCTGTTTCAGAAGGCCATATGACTGATGGTTACTGGTCTAGGGTAAGCTGTGGGAAGGCCATGGCTCTCACAGGAGCGCCGGAGCTTTCTGAAATGACTGATCAGCAGGGATTCTGGGTATCGGACCCTCACCAATCAAATATCAATGATAATTTATTCAAAGGATAGGTCAGGGATCAGCAACCTCTGGCACTCCAGCTGTTCCGAAACCACAGCTCCCAGAATGCTTCATTCACTTTTATGGGAGTTAGAAGAGCAACCGAGCCTGTTTGCATTCTGGGAGTTGTGGTTTTACAGCAGCTGGAGAGCTGAAGGTTGCCGATCCCTGGGATAGGTCATCAGTTACAAAGAGTTGTTAAACCCCTTTAAGGTATAAAAAATAATTTTCTGTGGTTGCATAAAAATACTGATATGTTAATTGGCTTTCTATGAAGTTTGCCCTAGTGTATGTGCGAGTCCTGAATGAGAGGCCCTCATCCCTATTTACTTAGAATTACTTTCAATGAATAAGCCCACAAAAAGGGTAAATTATTTAAACATTGGATTTTGACTGGAACATATGAAAAAAAACATCTCATATGAGAATAGCTTTTTATCACCACCATAATATAATGCATAATGTAGGCAGAGACAAGAGTGGCAGTATCCGGCAGGAAATAATCTCCCTGTCCCCAAATAATTTCAATCCTCCTCCTTCCAATTCCTCCACATGCTCTCTCTCCTCTTTTGACCCTATAACAGAGGAAGAAGTCTCCAGGCTTCTCTCATCTTCTCGACCTACGACCTGTAGCAGTGATCCTATTCCATCACACCTCCTCCAGTCCCTGTCCCTGGCTGTCATCACTCACCTAACTACAGTTAGTGATGAACGAACATCGGCTGGGACGGTTCGCAAACGCGATCGCGCAAATGCAATCAAATGTTCGCGAACCACAAGTTAGCGGCAGGCCCCATTCACTTTAGTGGCAGGCGAACCTGGAAAACCTTCAGCTCATATTTGCAGCCACCAAATACTTAGTAGAAGTGTACAAATAGTCCCACAACATGGACATCACTTACTAGAGGGGGATCAATGACAAAAATTCCAACAAAAATATGTATCTTAATCAGGGGACAGTTTAATGCATCTTAAAGGGAAATTCTCTGAAATGTGTCCTGTTGGAGCTTAGAAAATTTGTATTTTTGGCCACGGTAGTACGGGTCTTAAAAATTAGGCATTCACCTGACGGAAATTCACCTGAAATTCTGATTATGTGGCTCGAGGTACATTATGCGGTCAATGGATAAAATTTTTACTGTAGGCCACTGGACTACAGGCCCCAAACATTAGGCATTCACCGGACAGAAAAGATCAAGTGATTATGTGGTGGGAGGTATATTGCACGGTCAAAGGATATCAATTTTACTGCGAGCCAGTACAAATACAGGTCAAATACATATGTTTAAAAGAACTAAAAAAATAAAATTGGATTACAAACATGGCTAACAAAAGGCCCTTTATGCCGCTGTATTTACCAAAGACAGGGACCAATATTTGTGGGCTGGCATGTGGAAATTCAATTAAACGTGGTCCTCCGAGATGCATGCCTCATTCATTTTTAGAAATGTGAGGTAGTCCACACTGTCGTGAGCTAGGTGAGTGTGCTTATCGGTCACGACCCCCCCTGCTGCGCTGAACGTCCTTTCGGACAGGACACTGGACGAGGGGCAAGCCAAAAGTTCCATGGCAAATTTTGCCAGCTCTGGCCGCAGGTCAAGCCTGCACACCCAGTAGTCCAGGGGTTCCTCGCTTCTCAGAGCGTCCACATCGGCTGTTAACCAGATGTAGTTGGACACCTGTCTGTCTAGGCGTTCCGCGAGGCTGGATCCGTAGGGCGGCTGTCAATGGGTTGGCTGCAAGAATGATCTCATATCCGAAGTGATCAACACATCTTTAAACCGCCCTCTTCTTGCATGCGCTGTAGGATTGGTACCCGCAACTGTTTCTCTGTGAGTGGAAATTCCTCTGCCAGCGCCCACAAAAGCAGAATGCAGCATTTCTGGAAGCAAGGCCTGGAAGTGCTGCATTCTGACAGCCCTCTGTGATGGTGGTAACATGTCTGCCATTTTGTGTTTGTACCGGGGGTCTAAGTACGTTGCCACCCAGTACTGGTCCTTGGCGTTTATGCTTTTTATACGGGGGTCCCTCTTCAAACACTGGAGCATGAATCCATTTAAAGCATGCTCTTCTTGCTCCTCCTCTGCCCCAGCACCATCCTCCTTTGACTCCTCTTCAGACTCCTGTTGACTTGTCTCGGATGGAGTAGCCCTCCCAGCATTGCGACTTCCTCATCTTCCAGCTCCTGCTCCTCGACGGCTTGATCAATGACACGACGCAATGCACCCTCCAGAAAGAAGGCGTAAGGTACGATGTCACTGATGGCGTCCTGGCTGCGACTGACCAGTTTGGTGATCTCATCAAATGGCCACAGAAGTCTGCATGCGTCGCACATGAGCAGCCACTGGCGTGGTAAAAAAAAAAACAAGCTCCCCAGAACCTGTCCTGCCGCAGAGTTTGTACAAGTAGTCGTTAACTGCACGTTTCTGCTGGAGCAGCCTATCAAGCATATACAAGGTGGAGTTCCATCACGTCGGGCAGTCACAAATCAGACGTCTGACAGGCAGGTGGTGTCGCTGCTGAACGTCAGCAAGGCAGCCATGGCCATGTAAGATCTTCTAAAATGGCCAGAGATTTTCCTGGCCTTCCGCAAGATGTTCTAACCCCGGGATATTTGGCAACGAATCGCTGTACGACTAAGTTCAGGACGTGTGCCATGCACAGTATGTGTGTCATTTTGCCTTGTTTCAGCGCACTCAGCAGATGTGCACCATTGTCGCACACCACTTTACCAACTGTCAAATTGAGCGGGGTTAGATCAGTCTGTGACTGCACAGCTGAAAGGAGTGCAGGACCAGTGTGGCTCTTGGCTTCCAGACACAACATCCGCAGCACAGCATAGCATCGTCTCACCTGGCACATCAAATAGGTTCTGGGGAGCTTGGGGGGCGCAGCGGAAGAGGCGGTAGCGGTGGAAAAGGAGGAGTCAGCCAAGGAGGAGACGGAGGAGAAGAAGAGGCAGGCCTGCATGCAATCCGTGGCGGTAACACCAAATCCACACGGGTGCCATGGGTTGCATGCTAGACGGCCGTCAGAAGGTTAACCCAGCGGGCAGTAAAAGTTATGTACCTTCCCTGCCTGTGTTTGCTAGACCATGTGTCTGTGGTCAGATGTATCTTGGCACCGACACTGTGTGCCAAAGATACATTCATTTGCCACTGAATGTGGCCATATAGTTCCGGGAGGCCCTTTTGGGAGATATATTTCCTTCCGGGTACCTTCAATTGCGGTGTGCCAATGGCCACAAATTTTTTAAAGGCCTCAGAGTCCACCAGTTTATATAGCAGTAGTTCCAACAAACCGTTGGGCAAGAGGGTTATCCGGCAGCATCATCTTTTTTCGCTTCAATATTTGGGCCATCCTTTTGCCAGATGAACGCGACGACGGCACAGTGGAAGGTGGAGTGGAGGACAAATGGGGAAGGAGAAGAAGCAGGACATGGAGCACCATGAGTGTGTCTTTGTGGGTTCTGACGGTGTTTCTCCCACTGGGCTTGGTGATGGGAGGCCAGGTGTCTTCTTAATGTGGTCGTCCCTAGGTGAGTGTTGGGCTTACCGCGACAGCACAGGCTGCAGATGGCAACACTATTGTCAGCAGCAGACACGTTAAAAAAATCCCACACTGCGGAGCCATGTGCCGCCGTCCTGGGAGCGCCAGATGTGACTGTGCATGGTGGATGGCTCATTCCAGATACATTAGCAGTCTGCTTTTTGCCTCCTGTGCACTGTAAGTTCTGCCTGCTTCTCCTCCCTATCTGCTGCTCTGTCTCTCCCTCTGAACTCCCCTCCTCTTCCTCTGTTGTGGGCACCCACGTGACGTCCATAGACACATTATCATCGTCCCCTTCACCACCACTGACATTCGAGATCCCAGACCACTCTCCTTGGGCTGATCTGGGTACTGTCGTCAGACCGCTGGGTAGCGATCGTTGATACCTCCTCTTACTGATGCGATGCCAAGAATGGCTGCGCGTTGTTAAGGTCTTGTAATAGATGGGAAAATAATTCCTCTGACTTGATCGGAGGTGATATGGTGGTGGTGTCTTTGGGGGTGCACACAGCAGAGAGTGAAGAGGGTGCAGATAAAAAGGATGAGTAGGGTGCAGAAGCGAACTCTGGTGCGTGTATTGATCGAGGTAGGGAGAAAAAAGAGAGGGTTAATCCTGTACTCCAAAAATAGGAGGTATGGGATGAACAGACAGGGCGCCAGAGGTAGAGGACACAGTGGAGTGGGGGAAAGCAGGGCAGCCTAGGTGATAAACTATCTGCAAAAAAGCTGTATAGTAAAACTGGAGAGAAATAAAAAGAAAAAATCACCAAATGGCGCCTACCGCTAATAACATGTAATAAATGCTATGGCGTAAAGTATCCCAAAATACGGGAAAAGAAACGCTATTATATAAATTAGTAAAATAATAAAAAGCCCCTATGGGGTCACGAGGAGCAACTAGTGTAAAAGAATAGAGTAAAAGATAATTAACACCGAAACTCACTTCACCAGGGAGGGGTGTAGAGGGATAAAGCTCAAGACACCCAATACAACCGCCTCCCTCGCCTGGTTCGTACGTAGAGTGGTAGGAAAATACGGCAGTCCACACCAAGGGTCTTCAGGTATAATCCCTTTAATAGGTGAATAAATCAGGTAGGCTCAACGCGTTTCGGGGATACATAAACCCCTTCCTCAGGAGCAGAGTCAGTAATAGGTTTATTGATGTAATTGCACGCACCTTCTGCAACTTCCCACTTAGGCTCCGGCCTGGTGCACCTGCACGACCCCTACCAACCCTGCGGAATGGCCTGCCTCTTCCTCTACCTGTCATTTTCAAAATGACCCTGTGGCAAAAGTCCCTATAGAAGAGCAGTATTTGTGGAAGAAGGTATATCACACGCCTGCTTCAATCACTTGTTTTGGGGGGCAACTGGTATATCACACAAGTAGAAATTATTTGTTCTAATAGCGTTTGGCACTCTGTGTAGCTGCAGTATCACAGCAGAACCGCACACAACTGCTGCACAATACAAATGCACTAGAATGTACTTTCTATGTTAGAAAGTATATTATAAGTATATTACATAAGTATATTACACCCCTCAGGAGGTCACACTTATCAATAGCACACCTATACCAGTCCTTAAAAGGACTTTTGTGGCCCTATTAGCTAGCATTTGGTGTCCCTAACAGTCTGTCCCTGCTCTACACAGCAACCTCTCCATTCACTGGCAAAAGACTGAATGTAAAATGGCAGCCAGATCAGGTTTATTTATAAGGTAGGGGGTATGTCCATGTGCTGGACATCTCAATTGGCTGTCTTGTACCTCCTGATGGATGTCATGGGTCAAAGTTCTTTACAATGTAAAAGAATATGGCGCCGGCGGACATCGCCATATGTTCGCCTGTTTGGCGAACCGCTAATGAGCAAAGTTCGCGGTGAAACGTCCGCCGGGCGAACCACAAGGCCATCTCTAACTACAATTTTTAACCTCTCTCTCTCTTCTGGTATCTTTCGCGCCTCTTTCAAACACTATATTATAACCCCACTACTAAAGAACCCATCTCTTGACCCAAACTGTGCTGCCAACTACCAACCTGTTTCTAACCTCCCCTTCATCTCTAAACTCCTTGAACGTCTTGTCTACTTTCACTTAATAAGCTATCTCTCTGCTTGACCCCTTATAATCTGCCTTTTGCTCGACAGAAACTGCACTTTCTAAAGTGTCTAATGATCTCCTAACAGCAAAAAGAAATGGTGACTATTCTCTACTGATTCTGCTGGATCTCTCTGCAGCGTTTGATACCGTAGACCATAAACTCCTCCCCACCATGCTCCAATCAATTGGCCTTAAGGAAACTACTCTATCTTGGTTCTCTTCCTATCTCTATGGCCGCTCTTTTAGTGTATCATTCGCTGGCGCTTCTTCTTCTCCTCTTCCTCTTGATGTTGGCGTTCCTCAGGGCTCAGTACTAGGTCCTCTACTCTTCTCCCTCTATACAGCCACCATCGGACATACTATCATTAGATTTGGATTTCGATACCACCTCTATGCTGACGACACCCAACTATACACTTCATACCCTGACATCACCCCTACTTTACTCCAAAACACCAGTAATTGTCTGGCAGCTGTCTCTAATATCATGTCCTCTCTGTATATAAAACTGAACCTCTTAAAAACTGAACTTCTTGTCTTTCCCCCATCTACTAACCCACCTGAACTTGATATTTCTATTTCGGTCTGCAGCACTATCATAACTCCTGTGCAACATGCCCACTGTCTTAGGCCACATTTGACTCTGATCTTTCCTTTGTTGCCCATATTCAATCACTTACACGCTCTTGTCCTCTGCACCTCAAGAATATTGCCTGAATCCGCCCCTTTCTTACTGTGGAAACCGCAAAAACTCTTGTTGTTGTCTTGATTCATTCTCGTCTTGACTACTGCAGCGCATTACTAATCGGTCTCCCTCTCACTAAACTCTCCCCCCTTCAGTCTGTTCTAAATGCTGCAGCCAGGCTCATCTATCCATCTAACTGCTACACTGATGCTACTAGTCTGTGCCCGTCATTTCACTGGTTGCCCATCCACCACAGAATACAGTTCAAACTTCTCACCCTCACCCACAAAGCTCTCCACAGTGCTGCACCTCCATACATCTCCTCCCTCATCTCCATCTACCACCCTACTCGTGCTCTCCATTCTGTTAGCGACCTAAGATTAATACCCTCCATAATTTATACCTCTCACTCCCGTCTTCAAGACTTTTGTCGAGCTGCACCTAGTCTCTGGAATACTCTGACCCGGAATAATAGGTCAATTCGCAACTTCTCCACCTTTAAACGTGCCTTAAAAACACATATTTTCAGCCAGGCTTATCAAGCTACCTAAACTGACTTTTACCCAGACTAAACCTCTCCCCTACCAACTCCTCTGGCCTAAACTCGATCCTCTAGTAGTCCCAAACCCGAAGCAGATTGGCCGGCACCACTTCTGTCAGTTTAATAATGGCTCAAATCCTACTTATCACAATCAACTACCTTATGTGTCACCCCCAATTCCTCATAAATTGTAAGCTCTTGTGAGCAGGGCCCTGACTCCTAGTGTTTCAGTTGCATTTTAGCCAGTTACTTTTGTTATGTACACGAACCCTATGAATTTGTAAAGCGCTGCAGAATATAGTGGTGCTATATAAATAAATTTTATTATTATTATTATTATTATTATAAATGGTTTTTTGTCATCATTAATTATGAGTAGGTGTCATCATTTCACTGGTGTATGTGATCTTTGAAAACAAACAATGAGCGTCTACTAATGGTTAAGTGTATTTCATCTACCAGGGGACCTCATTAACTTTAATAACTAGTATATATACGGTATATATAGCGTGTATATATGTAAATATGCTCGTATACTGTATGCACTAACTTGACTGACAGTAACTGGAGTCAGATAATCTATCAGGTGCATCTACCATCCAGTAATCTACAATCTTTATTTTCTTGGACTCCTTTGACCACACATGTAAGTAACACCTCTCTCTGTAGGTACAGAATATACTTTATTGATTGCGTACTAGTGCTTTATGTATGAGAATATTAATGGAAAAGACGATAGGAACAGTCAGCAACGATAAACATCTGCTCAAGCTGGTTGTGGTGGCCTTACCTTGATGGAAATGTAATGTTGGTGCCCATATTACCTGTGATACCTGTTAAAGAAACCTAAACCATGACCAGTAGCACTGCTGCTTTCTCAAACAGCTGATCGGCAGAGTCCCAAGTGTTGGACCCCCACTGATCAAATACTGATGACCTATCTAGAGGATAGGTCATCATTAAAAAAAATCTTGGAAAAGCCATTTAAAACAATTGTCCCACCATAATAACATATACACATTATAGGTGATAAATATTTAATCAGTGGGGATCCCAGTGGTCAGAGCTCAGCTTCATCTGTCAGACAGTCTTGGTTGGGGCTCAGAGCTCTCTGCCTCCTCCCATTGTATGCATGGTCTCATGCTGGTGGTTACTGGGAGATTGCTTTGAGTCAGACCTTGCACTCCTGTAATTCGCCTACTGGCTCCTGGTATTGCCCATACGGCCCAGGTAGGTTTAGCGTTAGGTCCCGAGCTACTTGAGAAACCTTGGCGCGGTGCTCGGGCTCAGACATGTCCTCCAAGCAGGATATGTTGGCTAATTCTCAATTTTACACCAGTACGAGGGTTAGTAAGACCGCAGAGTGCACCTGTCTTTGTTTTTGTTATAATACAAATACTTATGACCTAAAGTATCTTGTATGTAGGTGATAAATTGGTAGTTGTTGGTAGTACATCAGCTGGTGTAAACTGGCATCTTCTTGTTTGCAATGGAAACAGCATGAGAAGAGAAAAGACAAGAAAATTCTAATACAATTATTCAATTGTTAAAAGACTTGCATTTGTCGATGATTGACTTTATGACCATTTATTTATGTATATAGTTGACCACAATGACTGATCAGAGACCGACATCACCTTTCAACATGTTCCAAAAGGTTCTTGTTTTTTGGGTAAAGCATAACTGAGCTCTTTATCTGTATGTAGATTACCTTATTTAGATTAATATTTATACTTACATTCTTTCAGACTTACCTTTGACTGATCTACTCTAAATAGGTCATTTTTGGGTTTTAGAAATTGGCCCTACAGATGTACATAAATAAGACCATAATTGAATATTTTATCCTGAAGGGATTTTCCGATACCCCAGAGGTACAGATTTTGATCTTTATTTTAGTTCTACTCATCTATCTTATCACTGTTGGTGGAAACTTGACAATTTTCCTACTGATCTGCTTGGACCTTCATCTCCACACTCCCATGTACTTTTTTCTGGCCAACCTGTCCATCATTGATATCTCTTTTACCACCACCATGCTACATAAAATCTTCACCAGCTTCATGACCGGAGATGAAACAATATCATTCTATGGGTGCATGATTCAATCCTTTATGTCAGGATCCTTCACAGTTCACGAGTTGTACATACTGACTGCCATGAGCTATGACCGTTACGTGGCCATTTGTATCCCACTGAGTAGAGTTGAGCGAACACCTGGATGTTCGGGTTCGAGAAGTTCGGCCGAACATCCCGGAAATGTTCGGGTTCGGGATCCGAACCCGATCCGAACTTCGTCCCGAACCCGAACCCCATTGAAGTCAATGGGGACCCGAACTTTTCGGCACTAAAAAGGCTGTAAAACAGCCCAGGAAAGAGCTAGAGGGCTGCAAAAGGCAGCAACATGTAGGTAAATCCCCTGCAAACAAATGTGGATAGGGAAATGAATTAAAATAAAAATTAAATAAATAAAAATTAACCAAAATCAATTGGAGAGAGGTTCCATAGCAGAGAATCTGGCTTCCCGTCACCCACCACTGGAACAGTCCATTCTCAGATATTTAGGCCCCGGCACCCAGGCAGAGGAGAGAGGTCCCGTAACAGAGAATCTGTCTTCATGTCAGCAGAGAATTAGTCTGCATGTCATAGCAGAGAATGAGGCTTCACGTCAGCCACCACTGCAACAGTCCATTGGCATATATTTAGGCCCAGCACCCAGGCAGAGGAGGGAGGTCCCGTAACAGAGAATCTGTCTTCATGTCAGCAGAGAATTAGTCTGCATGTCATAGCAGAGAATGAGGCTTCACGTCAGCCACCACTGCAACAGTCCATTGGCATATATTTAGGCCCAGCACACACACAGGCAGAGGAGAGAGGTCCCGTAACAGAGAATCTGGCTTCATGTCAGCAGAGAATCAGTCTGCATGTCATAGCAGAGAATGAGGCTTCACGTCAGCCACCACTGCAACAGTCCATTGGCATATATTTAGGCCCAGCACACACACAGGCAGAGGAGAGAGGTCCCGTAACAGAGAATCTGGCTTCATGTCAGCAGAGAATCAGTCTGCATGTCATAGCAGAGAATGAGGCTTCACGTCAGCCACCACTGCAACAGTCCATTGGCATATATTTAGGCCCAGCACCCAGGCAGAGGAGGGAGGTCCCGTAACAGAGAATCTGTCTTCATGTCAGCAGAGAATTAGTCTGCATGTCATAGCAGAGAATGAGGCTTCACGTCAGCCACCACTGCAACAGTCCATTGGCATATATTTAGGCCCAGCACACACACAGGCAGAGGAGAGAGGTCCCGTAACAGAGAATCTGGCTTCATGTCAGCAGAGAATCAGTCTGCATGTCATAGCAGAGAATGAGGCTTCACGTCAGCCACCACTGCAACAGTCCATTGGCATATATTTAGGCCCAGCACACACACAGGCAGAGGAGAGAGGTCCCGTAACAGAGAATCTGGCTTCATGTCAGCAGAGAATCAGTCTGCATGTCATAGCAGAGAATGAGGCTTCACGTCAGCCACCACTGCAACAGTCCATTGGCATATATTTAGGCCCAGCACACACACAGGCAGAGGAGAGAGGTCCCGTAACAGAGAATCTGGCTTCATGTCAGCAGAGAATCAGTCTGCATGTCATAGCAGAGAATGAGGCTTCACGTCAGCCACCACTGCAACAGTCCATTGGCATATATTTAGGCCCAGCACCCAGGCAGAGGAGGGAGGTCCCGTAACAGAGAATCTGTCTTCATGTCAGCAGAGAATTAGTCTGCATGTCATAGCAGAGAATGAGGCTTCACGTCAGCCACCACTGCAACAGTCCATTGGCATATATTTAGGCCCAGCACACACACAGGCAGAGGAGAGAGGTCCCGTAACAGAGAATCTGGCTTCATGTCAGCAGAGAATCAGTCTGCATGTCATAGCAGAGAATGAGGCTTCACGTCAGCCACCACTGCAACAGTCCATTGGCATATATTTAGGCCCAGCACACACACAGGCAGAGGAGAGAGGTCCCGTAACAGAGAATCTGGCTTCATGTCAGCAGAGAATCAGTCTGCATGTCATAGCAGAGAATGAGGCTTCACGTCAGCCACCACTGCAACAGTCCATTGGCATATATTTAGGCCCAGCACCCAGGCAGAGGAGGGAGGTCCCGTAACAGAGAATCTGTCTTCATGTCAGCAGAGAATTAGTCTGCATGTCATAGCAGAGAATGAGGCTTCACGTCAGCCACCACTGCAACAGTCCATTGGCATATATTTAGGCCCAGCACCCAGGCAGAGGAGGGAGGTCCCGTAACAGAGAATCTGTCTTCATGTCAGCAGAGAATTAGTCTGCATGTCATAGCAGAGAATGAGGCTTCACGTCAGCCACCACTGGAACAGTCCATTCTCAGATATTTAGGCCCCGGCACCCAGGCAGAGGAGAGAGGTCCCGTAACAGAGAATCTGTCTTCATGTCAGCAGAGAATTAGTCTGCATGTCATAGCAGAGAATGAGGCTTCACGTCAGCCACCACTGCAACAGTCCATTGGCATATATTTAGGCCCAGCACCCAGGCAGAGGAGAGAGGTCCCGTAACAGACAATCTGGCTTCATGTCAGCAGAGAATCAGTCTTCATATCATAGCAGAGAATCAGGCTTCACGTCACCCACCACTGTAAGAGTCAATTTTCATAAATTTAGGCCCAGAACCCAGGCAGAGGAGAAAGGTCCCGTAACAGACAATCTGGCTTCATGTCAGCAGAGAATCAGTCTTCATATCATAGCAGAGAATCAGGCTTCACGTCACCCACCACTGTAAGAGTCAATTTTCATAAATTTAGGCCCAGAACCCAGGCAGAGGAGAAAGGTCCCGTAACAGACAATCTGGCTTCATGTCAGCAGAGAATCAGTCTTCATATCATAGCAGAGAATCAGGCTTCACGTCACCCACCACTGTAAGAGTCAATTTTCATAAATTTAGGCCCAGAACCCAGGCAGAGGAGAAAGGTCCCGTAACAGACAATCTGGCTTCATGTCAGCAGAGAATCAGTCTTCATATCATAGCAGAGAATCAGGCTTCACGTCACCCACCACTGTAAGAGTCAATTTTCATAAATTTAGGCCCAGAACCCAGGCAGAGGAGAAAGGTCCCGTAACAGACAATCTGGCTTCATGTCAGCAGAGAATCAGTCTTCATATCATAGCAGAGAATCAGGCTTCACGTCACCCACCACTGTAAGAGTCAATTTTCATAAATTTAGGCCCAGAACCCAGGCAGAGGAGAAAGGTCCCGTAACAGACAATCTGGCTTCATGTCAGCAGAGAATCAGTCTTCATATCATAGCAGAGAATCAGGCTTCACGTCACCCACCACTGTAAGAGTCAATTTTCATAAATTTAGGCCCAGAACCCAGGCAGAGGAGAAAGGTCCCGTAACAGACAATCTGGCTTCATGTCAGCAGAGAATCAGTCTTCATATCATAGCAGAGAATCAGGCTTCACGTCACCCACCACTGTAAGAGTCAATTTTCATAAATTTAGGCCCAGAACCCAGGCAGAGGAGAAAGGTCCCGTAACAGACAATCTGGCTTCATGTCAGCAGAGAATCAGTCTTCATATCATAGCAGAGAATCAGGCTTCACGTCACCCACCACTGTAAGAGTCAATTTTCATAAATTTAGGCCCAGAACCCAGGTAGAGGAGAAAGGTCCCGTAACAGACAATCTGGCTTCATGACAGCAGAGAATCAGTCTGCATGTCATAGCAGAGAATCAGGCTTCACGTCAGCCACCACTGCAACAGTCCATTGTCATAAATTTAGGCCCAGCACCCAGGCAGAGGAGAGAGGTCCCGTAACAGACAATCTGGCTTCATGTCAGCAGAGAATTAGTCTGCATGTCATAGCAGAGAATCAGGCTTCATGTCAGCCACCACTGCAACAGTCCATTGGCATATATTTAGGCCTAGCACACAGGCAGAGGAGAGGTTCATTCAACTTTGGGTAGCATCGCAATATAATGGTAAAATGAAAATAAAAATAGGATTGAATGAGGAAGTGCCCTGGAGTCCAATAATATATGGTTATGGGGAGGTAGTTAATGTCTAATCTGGACAAGGGACGGACAGGTCCTGTGGGATCCATGCCTGGTTCATTTTTATGAACGTCAGCTTGTCCACATTGGCTGTAGACAGGCGGCTGCGTTTGTCTGTAATGACGCCCCCTGCCGTGCTGAATACACGTTCAGACAAAACGCTGGCTGCCGGGCAGGCCAGCACCTCCAAGGCATAAAAGGCTAGCTCTGGCCACGTGGACAATTTAGAGACCCAGAAGTTGAATGGGGCCGAACCATCAGTCAGTACGTGGAGGGGTGTGCACACGTACTGTTCCACCATGTTAGTAAAATGTTGCCTCCTGCTAACACGTTGCGTATCAGGTGGTGGTGCAGTTAGCTGTGGCGTGTTGACAAAAGTTTTCCACATCTCTGCCATGCTAACCCTGCCCTCAGAGGAGCTGGCCGTGACACAGCTGCCTTGGCGACCTCTTGCTCCTCCTCTGCCTTGGCCTTGGGCTTCCACTTGTTCCCCTGTGACATTTGGGAATGCTCTCAGTAGCGCGTCTACCAACGTGCGCTTGTACTCGCGCATCTTCCTATCACGCTCCAGTGCAGGAAGTAAGGTGGGCACATTGTCTTTGTAGCGTGGATCCAGCAGGGTGGCAACCCAGTAGTCCGCACAGGTTAAAATGTGGGCAACTCTGCTGTCGTTGCGCAGGCACTGCAGCATGTAGTCGCTCATGTGTGCCAGGCTGCCCAGGGGTAAGGACAAGCTGTCCTCTGTGGGAGGCGTATCGTCATCGTCCTGCCTTTCCCCCCAGCCACGCACCAGTGATGGACCCGAGCTGCGTTGGGTGCCACCCCGCTGTGACCATGCTTCATCCTCATCCTCCTCCACCTCCTCCTCATCCTCGTCCTCCTCGTCCTCCAGTAGTGGGCCCTGGCTGGCCACATTTGTACCTGGCCTCTGCTGTTGCAAAAAACCTCCCTCTGAGTCACTTCGAAGAGACTGGCCTGAAAGTGCTAAAAATGACCCCTCTTCCTCATCCTCCTCCTCCTCCTCCTGGGCCACCTCCTGTTCCATCATCGCCCTAAGTGTTTTCTCAAGGAGACATAGAAGTGGTATTGTAACGCTGATAACGGTGTCATCGCCACTGGCCATGTTGGTGGAGTACTCGAAACAGCGCAACAGGGCACACAGGTCTCGCATGGAGGCCCAGTCATTGGTGGTGAAGTGGTGCTGTTCTGTAGTGCGACTGACCCGTGCGTGCTGCAGCTGAAACTCCACTATGGCCTGCTGCTGCTCGCACAGTCTGTCCAGCATGTGCAAGGTGGAGTTCCACCTGGTGGGCACGTCGCATATGAGGCGGTGAGCGGGAAGGCCGAAGTTACGCTGTAGCGCAGACAGGCGAGCAGCAGCAGGATGTGAACGCCGGAAGCGCGAACAGACGGCCCGCACTTTATGCAGCAGCTCTGACATGTCGGGGTAGTTGTGAATGAACTTCTGCACCACCAAATTCAGCACATGCGCCAAGCAAGGGATGTGCGTCAAATTGGCTAGTCCCAGAGCTGCAACGAGATTTCGCCCATTATCACACACCACCAGGCCGGGCTTGAGGCTCACCGGCAGCAACCACTCGTCGGTCTGTTGTTCTATACCCCGCCACAACTCCTGTGCGGTGTGGGGCCTGTCCCCCAAACATATGAGTTTCAGAATGGCCTGCTGACGTTTACCCCGGGCTGTGCTGAAGTTGGTGGTGAAGGTGTGTGGCTGACTGGATGAGCAGGTGGAAGAAGAGGAGGAGGAAGCCGAGAAGGAGGAGGTGGCAACAGGAGGCAAAGAATGTTGCCCTGCGATCCTTGGCGGCGGAAGGACGTGCGCCAAACAGCTCTCCGCCTGGGGCCCAGCTGCCACTACATTTACCCAGTGTGCAGTTAGGGAGATATAGCGTCCCTGGCCGTGCTTACTGGTCCACGTATCTGTGGTTAGGTGGACCTTGCTACAGATGGCGTTGCGCAGTGCACACTTGATTTTATCGGATACTTGGTTGTGCAGGGAAGGCACGGCTCTCTTGGAGAAGTAGTGCCGGCTGGGAACAACATACTGTGGGACAGCAAGCGACATGAGCTGTTTGAAGCTGTCTGTGTCCACCAGCCTAAATGACAGCATTTCATAGGCCAGTAGTTTAGAAATGCTGGCATTCAGGGCCAGGGATCGAGGGTGGCTAGGTGGGAATTTACGCTTTCTATCAAATGTTTGTGAGATGGAGAGCTGAACGCTGGCGTGTGACATGGTTGAGACGCTTGGTGACGGAGGTGGTGGTGGTGGTGTTGGTGGTACATCCCCTGTTTGCTGGGCGGCAGGTGCCAACGTTCCTCCAGAGGCGGAGGAAGAGGCCGAGGCGGCAGCAGCAGAATAGGCCGAGGCGGCAGCAGCAGAAGAGGTAGCAGGGGGAGCCTGAGTGACTTCCTTGGTTTTAAGGTGTTTACTCCACTGCAGTTCATGCTTTGCATGCAGGTGCCTGGTCATGCAGGTTGTGCTCAGGTTCAGAACGTTAATGCCTCGCTTCAGGCTCTGATGGCACAGCGTGCAAACCACTCGGGTCTTGTCGTCAGCACATTGTTTGAAGAAGTGCCATGCCAGGGAACTCCTTGAAGCTGCCTTTGGGGTGCTCGGTCCCAGATGGCGGCGGTCAGTAGCAGGCGGAGTCTCTTGGCGGCGGGTGTTCTGCTTTTGCCCACTGCTCCCTCTTTTGCTACGCTGTTGGCTCGGTCTCACCACTGCCTCTTCCTCCGAACTGTGAAAGTCAGTGGCACGACCTTCATTCCATGTGGGGTCTAGGACCTCATCGTCCCCTGCATCGTCTTCCACCCAGTCTTGATCCCTGACCTCCTGTTCAGTCTGCACACTGCAGAAAGACGCAGCAGTTGGCACCTGTGTTTCGTCATCATCAGAGACATGCTGAGGTGGTATTCCCATGTCCTCATCATCAGGAAACATAAGTGGTTGTGCGTCAGTGCATTCTATGTCTTTCACCGCTGGGGAAGGGCTAGGTGGATGCCCTTGGGAAACCCTGCCAGCGGAGTCTTCAAACAGCATAAGAGACTGCTGCATAACTTGAGGCTGAGACAGTTTCCCTGGTATGCATGGGGGTGATGTGACAGACTGATGGGGTTGGTTTTCAGGCGCCATCTGTGCGCTTTCTGCAGAAGACTGGGTGGGAGATAATGTGAACGTGCTGGATCCACTGTCGGCCACCCAATTGACTAATGCCTGTACCTGCTCAGGCCTTACCATCCTTAGAACGGCATTGGGCCCCACCATATATCGCTGTAAATTCTGGCGGCTACTGGGACCTGAAGTAGTTGGTACACTAGGACGTGTGGATGTGGCAGAACGGCCACGTCCTCTCCCAGCACCAGAGGGTCCACTAACACCACCACGACCATGTCCACGTCCGCGTCCCTTACTAGATGTTTTTCTCATTGTTATGGTTCACCACAACAACAAATATATTATTTGGCCCAATGTATTGTATTCAAATTCAGCGGGATATAAATTTGAGGCCTAGTATTTAGGCGCTGGGTGACCGGTATGGATTTAGTGACAGAATTAGACTTGGAAATGCACAGAAGCGTGTGTGTGTGAAGTTATTCTGAATGACCCAATGTGCACCTTGAATATTATATACCCTTTTAGGGATAGATTTCAAATAGCTCTGATATAGCAGAAACCACTAAATTATGAAATTGCTAAATTGGGAATTGTACTTCAACCCAGAACAAAAAATGTGCTTTGACGGACACTAAATATCTTGCCCAGCAACAACAGTACAACGGTGGGTAACGAGAGATTTAGAGGGAATTAAATTTGAGGCCTAGTATTTAGGCGCTGGGTCACCGGTATGGATTTAGTGACAGAATTAGACTTGGAAATACACAGTAGCGGGTGTGTGTGAAGTTATTCTGAATGACCCTATGTGCACCTTCAATATTATATACCCTTTTAGGGATAGATTTCAAATAGCTCTGATATAGCAGAAACCACTAAATTATGAAATTGCTAAATTGGGAATTGTACTTCAACCCAGAACAAAAAATGTGCTTTGACGGACACTAAATATCTTGCCCAGCAACAACAGTACAGCGGTGGGTAACGAGAGATTTAGAGGGAATTAAATTTGAGGCCTAGTATTTAGGCGCTGGGTCACCGGTATGGATTTAGTGACAGAATTAGACTTGGAAATGCACAGAAGCGTGTGTGTGAAGTTATTCTGAATGACCCAATGTGCACCTTCAATATTATATACCCTTTTTGGGATAGATTTCAAATAGCTCTGATATAGCAGGAACCACTAAATTATGAAATTGCTAAATTGGGAATTGTACTTCAACCCAGAACAAAAAATGTGCTTTGACGGACACTAAATATCTTGCCCAGCAACAACAGTACAACGGTGGGTAACGAGAGATTTAGAGGGAATTAAATTTGAGGCCTAGTATTTAGGCGCTGGGTCACCGGTATGGATTTAGTGACAGAATTAGACTTGGAAATACACAGTAGCGGGTGTGTGTGAAGTTATTCTGAATGACCCTATGTGCACCTTCAATATTATATACCCTTTTAGGGATAGATTTCAAATAGCTCTGATATAGCAGAAACCACTAAATTATGAAATTGCTAAATTGGGAATTGTACTTCAACCCAGAACAAAAAATGTGCTTTGACGGACACTAAATATCTTGCCCAGCAACAACAGTACAGCGGTGGGTAACGAGAGATTTAGAGGGAATTAAATTTGAGGCCTAGTATTTAGGCGCTGGGTCACCGGTATGGATTTAGTGACAGAATTAGACTTGGAAATGCACAGAAGCGTGTGTGTGAAGTTATTCTGAATGACCCAATGTGCACCTTCAATATTATATACCCTTTTTGGGATAGATTTCAAATAGCTCTGATATAGCAGGAACCACTAAATTATGAAATTGCTAAATTGGGAATTGTACTTCAACCCAGAACAAAAAATGTGCTTTGACGGGCACTAAATAACTTTCCCAGCTACAACAGGACAACGGTAACGAGAGATTTAGAGGGATTTAAATTTGAGGCCTAGTATTTAGGCGCTGGGTGACAGGTATGGGTTTAGTGACAGAATTAGACTTGGAAATACACAGTAGCGGGTGTGTGTGAAGTTATTCTGAATGACCCTATGTGCACCTTCAATATTATATACCCTTTTAGGGATAGATTTCAAATAGCTCTGATATAGCAGAAACCACTAAATTATGAAATTGCTAAATTGGGAATTGTACTTCAACCCAGAACAAAAAATGTGCTTTGACGGACACTAAATATCTTGCCCAGCAACAACAGTACACCGGTGGGTAACGAGAGATTTAGAGGGAATTAAATTTGAGGCCTAGTATTTAGGCGCTGGGTCACCGGTATGGATTTAGTGACAGAATTAGACTTGGAAATACACAGTAGCGGGTGTGTGTGAAGTTATTCTGAATGACCCTATGTGCACCTTCAATATTATATACCCTTTTTGGGATAGATTTCAAATAGCTCTGATATAGCAGGAACCACTAAATTATGAAATTGCTAAATTGGGAATTGTACTTCAACCCAGAACAAAAAATGTGCTTTGACGGGCACTAAATAACTTTCCCAGCTACAACAGGACAACGGTAACGAGAGATTTAGAGGGATTTAAATTTGAGGCCTAGTATTTAGGCGCTGGGTGACAGGTATGGGTTTAGTGACAGAATTAGACTTGGAAATACACAGTAGCGGGTGTGTGTGAAGTTATTCTGAATGACCCTATGTGCACCTTCAATATTATATACCCTTTTTGGGATAGATTTCAAATAGCTCTGATATAGCAGAAACCACTAAATTATGAAATTGCTAAATTGGGAATTGTACTTCAACCCAGAACAAAAAATGTGCTTTGACGGACACTAAATATCTTGCCCAGCAACAACAGTACAGCGGTGGGTAACGAGAGATTTAGAGGGAATTAAATTTGAGGCCTAGTATTTAGGCGCTGGGTCACCGGTATGGATTTAGTGACAGAATTAGACTTGGAAATACACAGTAGCGGGTGTGTGTGAAGTTACTCTGAATGACCCTATGTGCACCTTCAATATTATATACCCTTTTTGGGATAGATTTCAAAGAGCTCTGATATAGCAGGAACCACTAAATTATGAAATTGCTAAATTGGGAATTGTATTTCAACCCAGAACAAGAAATGTGCTTGAACGGACACTAAATAACTCGCCCAGCTACAGCACTAGGGACAGATTTAGCTGGATATAAATTTGAGGCCTAGTATTTAGGCGCTGGGTGACAGGTATGGGTTTAGTGACAGAATTAGACTTGGAAATACACAGTAGCGGGTGTGTGTGAAGTTATTCTGAATGACCCTATGTGCACCTTCAATATTATATACCCTTTTAGGGATAGATTTCAAATAGCTCTGATATAGCAGAAACCACTAAATTATGAAATTGCTAAATTGGGAATTGTACTTCAACCCAGAACAAAAAATGTGCTTTGACGGACACTAAATATCTTGCCCAGCAACAACAGTACAGCGGTGGGTAACGAGAGATTTAGAGGGAATTAAATTTGAGGCCTAGTATTTAGGCGCTGGGTCACCGGTATGGATTTAGTGACAGAATTAGACTTGGAAATACACAGTAGCGTGTGTGTGAAGTTATTCTGAATGACCCTATGTGCACCTTCAATATTATATACCCTTTTTGGGATAGATTTCAAATAGCTCTGATATAGCAGAAACCACTAAATTATGAAATTGCTAAATTGGGAATTGTACTTCAACCCAGAACAAAAAATGTGCTTTGACGGACACTAAATATCTTGCCCAGCAACAACAGTACAGCGGTGGGTAACGAGAGATTTAGAGGGAATTAAATTTGAGGCCTAGTATTTAGGCGCTGGGTCACCGGTATGGATTTAGTGACAGAATTAGACTTGGAAATACACAGTAGCGGGTGTGTGAAGTTATTCTGAATGACCCTATGTGCACCTTCAATATTATATACCCTTTTTGGGATAGATTTCAAATAGCTCTGATATAGCAGGAACCACTAAATTATGAAATTGCTAAATTGGGAATTGTACTTCAACCCAGAACAAAAAATGTGCTTTGACGGGCACTAAATAACTTTCCCAGCTACAACAGGACAACGGTAACGAGAGATTTAGAGGGATTTAAATTTGAGGCCTAGTATTTAGGCGCTGGGTGACAGGTATGGGTTTAGTGACAGAATTAGACTTGGAAATACACAGTAGCGGGTGTGTGTGAAGTTATTCTGAATGACCCTATGTGCACCTTCAATATTATATACCCTTTTTGGGATAGATTTCAAATAGCTCTGATATAGCAGAAACCACTAAATTATGAAATTGCTAAATTGGGAATTGTACTTCAACCCAGAACAAAAAATGTGCTTTGACGGACACTAAATATCTTGCCCAGCAACAACAGTACACCGGTGGGTAACGAGAGATTTAGAGGGAATTAAATTTGAGGCCTAGTATTTAGGCGCTGGGTCACCGGTATGGATTTAGTGACAGAATTAGACTTGGAAATACACAGTAGCGGGTGTGTGTGAAGTTATTCTGAATGACCCTATGTGCACCTTCAATATTATATACCCTTTTTGGGATAGATTTCAAATAGCTCTGATATAGCAGGAACCACTAAATTATGAAATTGCTAAATTGGGAATTGTATTTCAACCCAGAACAAAAAATGTGCTTTGACGGGCACTAAATAACTTTCCCAGCTACAACAGGACAACGGTAACGAGAGATTTAGAGGGATTTAAATTTGAGGCCTAGTATTTAGGCGCTGGGTGACAGGTATGGGTTTAGTGACAGAATTAGACTTGGAAATACACAGTAGCGGGTGTGTGTGAAGTTATTCTGAATGACCCTATGTGCACCTTCAATATTATATACCCTTTTTGGGATAGATTTCAAATAGCTCTGATATAGCAGAAACCACTAAATTATGAAATTGCTAAATTGGGAATTGTACTTCAACCCAGAACAAAAAATGTGCTTTGACGGACACTAAATATCTTGCCCAGCAACAACAGTACAGCGGTGGGTAACGAGAGATTTAGAGGGAATTAAATTTGAGGCCTAGTATTTAGGCGCTGGGTCACCGGTATGGATTTAGTGACAGAATTAGACTTGGAAATACACAGTAGCGGGTGTGTGTGAAGTTACTCTGAATGACCCTATGTGCACCTTCAATATTATATACCCTTTTTGGGATAGATTTCAAAGAGCTCTGATATAGCAGGAACCACTAAATTATGAAATTGCTAAATTGGGAATTGTATTTCAACCCAGAACAAGAAATGTGCTTGAACGGACACTAAATAACTCGCCCAGCTACAGCACTAGGGACAGATTTAGCTGGATATAAATTTGAGGCCTAGTATTTAGGCGCTGGGTGACCGGTATGGATTTAGTGACAGAATTAGACTGGGATATGGCCAAAAAATGAACAGACTATTGCTGGTTAAATGCACTTGGTGTGACAGCTTCACCCTGATGTAGGCTTTAGCCAAAAAACAACCACACCATTGAGGGTTAAATGCACTTGGTGACAGGCGCAGCTTGCCCCTGATTTTGTATATGGCCAAAAAATGAACAGACTATTGCTGGTTAAATGCACTTGGTGTGACAGCTTCACCCTGATGTAGGCTTTAGCCAAAAAACAACCACACCATTGAGGGTTAAATGCACTTGGTGACAGGCGCAGCTTGCCCCTGATTTTGTATATGGCCAAAAAATGAACAGACTATTGCTGGTTAAATGCACTTGGTGTGACAGCTTCACCCTGATGTAGGCTTTAGCCAAAAAACAACCACACCATTGAGGGTTAAATGCACTTGGTGACAGGCGCAGCTTGCCCCTGATTTTGTATATGGCCAAAAAATGAACAGACTATTGCTGGTTAAATGCACTTGGTGTCACAGCTTCACCCTGATGTAGGCTTTAGCCAAAAAACAACCACACCATTGAGGGTTAAATGCACTTGGTCGCAGCTTGTGCTGGCGCACCACAAGACACAAAATGGCCGCCGATCACCCCAGAAAAATGAGACTGACAAACGGTCTGTGCAGCCTAAAAACAGTGAGCAATTGAGGATCAGCAGCTCAATGATCCACAGCTGCAGATCGATCAGTTAATCAAGTCCTTTGGAGGAGTTAATCTGCCTAATCTCGCCCTACTGTCGCAGCCGCAACCTCTCCCTACGCTAATCAGAGCAGAGTGACGGGCGGCGCTATGTGACTCCAGCTTAAATAGAGGCTGGGTCACATGGTGCTCTGGCCAATCACAGCCATGCCAATAGTAGGCATGGCTGTGATGGCCTCTTGGGGCAAGTAGTATGACGCTTGTTGATTGGCTGCTTTGCAGCCTTTCAAAAAGCGCCAAGAAAGCGTCACAAAAGCGCGAAGAAAGCGACGAACACCGAACCCGAACCCGGACTTTTACGAAAATGTCCGGGTTCGGGTCCGTGTCACGGACACCCCAAAATTCGGTACGAACCCGAACTATACAGTTCGAGTTCGCTCATCCCTACCACTGAGGTATCAATTGGTTATGAATCAAAGAACATGTACTGTATCAGCTTTTCTCTGCTGGGCCTTGGGTTTTCTCTTGCCATGTCCAATTGCTTGGACGCTAGCAAGTTTTTCATGTTATACCTCCATTGAAATCAACCACTTCCTCTGTGACATTATTCTTTTGATGAAGATAACCTGCAGCAATACCTCTGTATTAGATGTTTTACTCTTCATTGAAGGATGGTTTCTCTTCACTATTTCTCCTTTTCTTCTTACTTTTGTGCCCTATATTTACATAATAATTGCAATTCTGAAGATTCGTAACACCACGGGCAGATATAAGGCATTCTACACGTGCTCCTCACACCTCACTGTTGTCATCCTTGTCTATGCAATGAACATTTTTCAGTATTTGATACCGAGCAGTCTAGACTACAAAAAACTTTATACTTTGATCAACACTGCTGTGGTCCCTCTGCTAAATCCAATAATTTATAGCTTAAAAAACAAAGATGTGAAAAAAGCTCTAAGGAGAAAAAGGACGGCTTGGTGTAACATTTCCATTTAACTCATTATGTTTTAATAGTATATAGATATTATAAGTTGTATAGGATTACTTAGGAAGCATTCAATTTCAGAGCTACCTAAAGAATAATCTCAGTTCTGCTAGATCTGTGTAATTTCAGTGTATTAAAATTAATTCCACCAGCTAAGCTAAGCTTGATAAGATGGCAGCATTAGGAAGAACTTGATGGAAATTTTTTGATAATCAAAGTAAAGTAATGCCCTTAGGCCTCAGAAATAGTATTACTGCATATACATTGAATGGAATATAGCCTGGGATAACCAAATGAGAGGAAGACTTGAGCATACTGGCATCAAGAAAGGTAAGCAGTGGTAATCAGCGCTTTTGGCCATTTTGGCAACTGTTGTTTAAAAAACTAGAGGAAATGATTGTTCGCAATAGCAGAAGAATGCAGACTCTTGTCTGCCAAAAATTTAATTGGCCATGTCGAAAAATTTCCATTTCCGCCCATCATTGGCCAAAACTGCATGCTTATGGCATGATCGGCTGTTATTGTGTTCAATGACCAAGGATTGTTTTTGGCATGATCATTTGCCATTGTGTTCAATGACCATGGATTTTTTTTTAAACTGACTTTCCACTTCGCCATGGCATGCCCGCCAGCCCCATCAACTATAATGGGTTCCAGAGGAGCCTGTTCAGAGACAATTCACATATCACTAAAGCGAATCTGTCAGTTGCATCCCCCATGTAATAGCAATTCTAGAGCATCTATTCTTATGACTCTATATTGTACCATTCCTCAATTATTCCTTAATAAATTACTAGCAGTTTGCATTGAAGGTCCAGATGGGAGTCATCTATTGGGGGGGTGTCTCCAGTCTGACAGAGGCAGCACTGATTGGATTGTGGTAACACCCAACTGGATGTTCATTTGCAAAATTCTAGTAATTAATTCATAAACTTCTAGCTGTAATAATAAAGGAATGGTGGGGAATGCAAATAGTTACTATAACAGAGGTGACAGGTCCTCTCTAAGGAGATGTATGATGGAGACTAGAATGATCAGACTGATAGACAAATACATGAATTTAAAAAAGGGGTTGGGATAAAGCATCTGAGAAGGTGAGTGGGAGAGATTGTAATATGTGATTAGTACTTGATAAATGTGAATGAGCACAAAGTATGTGGTTTGATATAAATGACCTAAAATGTGTTTAATATGTATACATAGAGAACAAATAAATGACTAACATGTCATTGTATGATATACAACAAATAAAAAACAGTAGTAGAAAATAAATTAATTCTGAATTATACCAACAAAATCTAAAGGAATATGTCAAGACATCTGCCCATGAACTGAATCTCAAGAGAATGTGGGTCATGCAGAAAGACAACGACCCAAAGCACACAAGTCGTTTAACCAAAGAATAGGTAAAGAATAAAGTTAAAGGGAACCTGTCACCAGGATTTCTTGTATAGAGCTGAGTACATGGGTTGCTAGATGGCCGCTATCACATCTGCAATATCTAAACAGACTTGATACATATGCAAATTAACCTGAGATAAGTCCTGTCCCTGACTCATCTCACGTACAGGACTCATCTCAGGGACAGGACTCATCTCAGGTTAATTTG
Organism: Bufo gargarizans; assembly: GCF_014858855.1. Classification (NCBI taxonomy): domain Eukaryota; kingdom Metazoa; phylum Chordata; class Amphibia; order Anura; family Bufonidae; genus Bufo; species Bufo gargarizans. The sequence goes on from NC_058088.1 coordinate 9,566,789, forward strand.
CATATGGATAAAATCTGTTTGGATATTGCGGATGTGCTAGTGGCCATCTAGCAACCCATGTCCTCAGCTCTATACACAAAATCCTGGTGACAGGTTCCCTTTAACATTTTGGAATGGCTCAGTCAAAGTCCTGACCTTAATCCAATAGAAATGTTGTTGAAGGACCTGAAGCGAGCAGTTAATGGGAGGAAACCCCCAAAATAACAGAGTTGAAGCTGTTTTTTATGATGGAACTGGCTAAAATTCCTCCAAGCTGATGTGCGGGACTAATCAACAATTACCAAAATGTTTATTTTCAATTATTGATTTGTTTGATTTGGTTATCTTTATCTTATTTCAAGACTTGTGTGAAAATCAGATTTTTATGTCAAATTTATGGAAAAATAAAAAAAATTCTGAAGGGTTCGCAAACTCTCAAGCATCATTATATACAGTACATACAGCATATGTATAGTTCAGGTGGATAAAATCATAGATGGGGATTGATTGATTCTGCCATATCGACTGTCCGATTAAATTTGTGTCCCAATAAATGTGACCTGAATCAGAAGTTTTCTGAGTCTGGAATAGTCTCTCCTCTCTCCCTCCATCCCTCCCTCTCTCTCTCTCTTCTTCAATCCTTCTCTGTCTCCCTCCCTTGTTCCCTCTAGTAAGGAGCGACATGTTTGGTAGAATATTTATCATATATTTGCGAATTCGAGATTATTTTCTTGATCACGAAAAATCGCCAATGTAATATTCGCGTAATGCGCTCGCAATACAGGCGTGGGTCACTTTTGCTACATTTTTCAAGATGCTAGAAGTTTCCTGAGACTGGAGAAAATGGTTGGCATGGCAGAACATTAGAATAGATTTATATGCAGATAGAGTAATCCAATATATTTGCGATTGCGAAATTGGGACTAATGATGTGAATATTTTGGCGCAATACGCGCAACTTCACATTTTAACAGGTCTGACTGCTTATTAGTGATTGGTGCACTAAGTATTGTTTTGAACTTGTGACATCACAGCGCTATGTCTGTATGGACAGCTACACTCTATCAGGATCTAACCTACACTGACTATCTCCCACTAACTAACTGTATTATATATATATATAAGCTAACTAACTAACTAACTAACTATCTAATGTAATGACACAGGAAAGCACAGAGCACAGCAATGACACTGCTCTCTCTCTCAGGACTCCATAAAACTAAAATAAAATGCTGGGGAGGTTCTTATATAGTAAGGGGTCGGCAACTTTCCTATTAGTTACTAGGGATGTTGCTAAGCTCAGACAAAGATATTGCAGCCTTCTCATTGGCCCACAAGCAAGAAGGGAGGTTACTGATGAAAAAAAATCTGGATCCTTATTCAATTACATTAGATAGTTAGTTAGCTCATCTATATAATACAGATAGTTAGTGGGAGATAGTCAGTGTAGGTTAGATAGTGATATAATGTAGCTGACAGGTTCCAGTGCAGGGTGTTAGGTAGTGTGATAGGGATTACTGTTTCTCTGCTGTCCATACGTACATGCTACAGACATAGGGCTGTGATGTCACAACAATACTTAGTGCACCAATCAGTAATGTCTACTCAGACCTGATAAAATGTGAAGTTGCATGTATTGCGCCAAAAATATGTGCATCATTAGTGCAATCTATCAGGACTATATATATATATATATAATACAGTCACGAAAGTTGCTGCCAACCATTTTCTCCAGTCTCAGGAAACTTTTAGCAGCTTGACAAATGTAGCATAAAAAATTCTGTACGCCAGTGAAGTGGTGAAGAACGCTACCTCATCTATAAATATATGCAAACACCAGGGATTGACTGGCCATAGACCCAACAGGAACATTTCTCAGTGAGCCGCTGCGCTCAATAGTAATGAATGTAGGAGTATCATGTTCTTATGTACCTGGTCAGCAGATGTAGATGCCCTCCTGATCAGGTTTATTTATAAGGTAGGGGGTATGTCCATGTGCTGAAATGTCTCAATTGGCTGTCCTGTACCACCCGATGGATGTGTCATGGGTCGAAGTTCTTCACAATGTAAAAGAATATGGCGGGCGCAAATTTCTCCATATGTTTGCATATTCGGCGAATCGCAAACATGCAAAGTTCGCCGTGAAACGACCGCTGGGTGAACCGCAAGGCCCTCTCTACTTATATATAATACAGATAGTTAGTGGGAGATAGTCAGTGTAGGTTATATCCTGATATAGTGTAGCTAGAGGTTCCGCTGTCCATACATACATGCTACAGACATGGTGCTGTGATGTCTCAATCAGTGATGGCCCGTTCGCCGTGTTCACCCGCAAACACATGCGATCTGCCATCTTAACTCACAAGTCCGGCGATGCACAGGTAAGTCCTTACCTGTGAGCGAGCTGGTCTGAAACAAATGCAGTCACCCGGGGGGCCTTCATCGGGCTGTTTTCGGAACTGCCTGCTCCCGGTGACCGCATTAGTTTCAGACCAGCTCTCGGCACAGGCACAGGTAAGGACTTACCTGTGCATCGCCGGACTTGTGAGTCAAGATGGCAGCCCACATGTGTTCGCGGCGAACGCGGCGGACTGGCCATCACTGGTCACAATAATACATAGTAATATGCAGTCAGACCTGCTAAAACGTGAATTTTATGTATTGCGCCAAAATATTCGCATCATTAGTGCCGATTAGCGCAATCGGGAATATATTGGAGCACTCTATCTGCATATAAAGCCATTTATTATGTTCTGCCGTGCCAACCATTTTCTCCAGTCTCAGAAAACTTCTAGCAGCTTGGAAAATGTAGCAAAAGTGACCCACGCCTGTATTGCGCACGCATTGCGCGAATATTACATTGCCGATTTTCGCAATCAAGAAAATAATCGCAAATTTGAGAATATATAATTAATACTCTACAAAATATTCGCAAAATCGAATATTGCCCCTACCGCTCATCACTACTCCGCTCATAGCAGCCATCTTTTCCAAGATCAACTCAAGGACAATCAGCACATCTCTAACCATTCTCCTTGCCCAGACTAATGTGGCATCGCTGGTGTGTTTAGATTATTAGTCAGCGTTGTAGGATTGTATATTCGTGCACGTTGTATGCTGTACTATATGTAACTTGTATTTCATGCACATGTCTACGTTTGCATAGCTTTGTACTGTAATGTGTTATAGCCTTTTGCCACATGGTCATGCACTGTATTACGTCCATCTGCTTTCTGTTCCTCAGTTTTACCCTATCCTTGCAATAAAAGTCGAAGTGGATGTTACTCCTGGCTCAATGAATTGCTATGAGGAAGTTTAGCTGCCTCACTCACACATAGGAAGCACAGGACAGTTAGGCAGTGGCAGTGTTCATGATGAACCTCCTAGAAGAAGATTTCAGACTTTCCTCTTTGGGTGTCATTCTGAAAACTGAGCCAAATTCTTTTCAGATTATATACAATTTGTCATTTCGAAAAGGAGGTCCTTAATTTACAGTATTGACAAATCTGTAGTATGCATGGTAGTGCAGCATGTCTTCTGTGCAGGTTTGGTAGGAATGTGTTTTTAGCTTTCATGGAAATAAAAGCGACATTCAAATTGCTTCCCATTAACTCTACGAGTTTCAGTTCCCTGGGTTTTCAAGTTGAAGGAGAATATTTCTTTGCTAAATGCTTGCCAGTTGGATTTTCTCTTTCAAGCTATCATTTTGGAGAAGTGTCTTCCTTTCTTGTATTGGGTAGCTGAAAGACAGACGCCAGAGAGGTATAGTCCATTTGCGGCATACGGGAAGGGTGCACGGCTGGGGGGATCGCAATGAAGCAACAAGGGCACAGGGCCCCTTTTTAGTGATATGGTGGTACCCAGGTGTAGGAATGCCAGAGTGGTGTAGGGTGGCCTAAATGTCCCTTTAGGTGTGGTGGTGCATGTGCTACGGTGCTCCTACCTGGATACGCTGGACCCCAGGCGTTGCCCTCCGTAACTGCAGAAAAGGGGGTAGTTAGCTTGGATGATGTAGGATAAATTGAGTCCAAACCTTGTGGTGAAGTTCAAAACAGCTTTACTTTTATTAAACGTCTTCCAAACAGTTTACAGACTTTGTCTTGGTCTCCAGCAAGCTCCAGCATCAACTCTGGCAGGCAAAAACAATCTCAGCTCTACTACATCTGTTGCTCTTCGGCTCTGCTGTGCTAACAGGATTAAATAGGAATCTTTCCTTTTGTTTATGCTGTCTGCTGCAACTTCTCTTTCTGTTGTCTGAGTCTTAGGTGATACCAGGGAAACTGCACCTCCTGGCTTCAGAGGCTTCAGGCTTTTGCCTCTGTGTCCAGCTGAGCTTAGGATGCTCTTAGCTGGCCTAAGCAAGGCCCGTCCAACAGGAACGGGGCCTGCTTCCTCCCTCAAGAAGGAGTACTCTATTCTCCACTCTAACTAACTAGTCTCCTCCTCTAGAGGGAAATCTGGAATGGAAAGAAGGTTCCAGTCTCTCTAAAAGTAGCATTGCCAAGTCTGCTGCCACCTCTGGTGAACCGGATTAATTACACTTGAACATATCAGTTTCATAGGAATTAGATATGCACAATGTGAAGGAGTTGCAATAAAAGCATAAGATGACTATGTTAGCTCATAGGAGATAGTAGCGGGACGCAGGAGTGGTAATGACACTCCGGGTCATTACACATTATTTGGATTACTTATTTTTTTGTGGAGCCTGCCAAGTCTATATACCATAGCAGCAGCAAACATAGTCCAGTAACGGGCAGAAGTCAATAATAGGAGATCAGCAGAAGTACCAGGGGTGAAGAGAATAACAAAGTCCAAAGCAAGCTGGGATCAATACCTTGAAACCACAGGTCTAAGCTTTCAAAGAATAGAGCAATAAGCAGGTCAGAGAGAAAAGTCATCTACAATTCGGCAATCAGGAAACAGCCGGACTTAGACAGACACTAGCACTAAATCTATAATCAGACAAGGTATGCAGAACAGGAAGTGATTTTAAACCTGCTGCCCATGACACTATTTTCAGGCCAAGGCTTTCTTGGCAACCTTGTGCTACAGTGCTTTAGGGCAGGCTGGAGTAGTAGACGTGACAGTTTGGATTCTGGACAGGGGTGGTTTTTCAGTAGGAAGTTATATTTTGCTACTAGAGGTATCAATTGAGTTGTCCCATCTCAACATTCATGGCATATAACAAGCATATGCCACAAATGTCAGATAGGTGTGGGTCCCGCCTCTGTGACCTACTCCTATCTCCAGAATAGGGACCCACACACTGCACATGAGCGGGGTCCTTGCCACTCACTGCTTTGAGAGTTCTGGCCAAGAGCTGGCATGGCTATTTCAGACCGTCCCGTAGTAGTGAATGCAGAGGTGGTCGAGCTTGTACGGCTTTCTTTCTGTTCGCTGCTATGGGACTTCCAAAAATAGCTGATAGCACTCGCTCTCCGCTATTTTTGGAAGTCTCATAGCAGTGAATGGCAAGGACCCCGCTCATGTGCACTGTGCTCTCCTTCACTTTTGGGACCCCATTCCATTCTAAAGATAGGATCAGGTTCCCACCAATCTGAAATCTGTGGCATATCTTAGCGATGTGACATAAATGTTGAGATGGGACAACTCTTTTAAGTCTCTCATGGTTCATGTCAGATTATCTAAATCATTACAATGAGATTTACATAGTTCATTAGATTTTTTTTTGGTCTCATTTTAATGGCCATAGTGTTTGGCAGGAGGTTTTTGCTGCAGGATTTTCTGTTGGATTTGGCGCTTGCTCATATGGCCATTAGTGTTCTGATGGCTGGCTGAGATGAGTCATGGGTAGCTAACAAAGTGAATAAGAGACTGGTCCCTTTGAAGTTATTCCTAGTTGTAATGTCCATCATTATCTCGGGTCAATATTTTAAAAATAAAAGGGCTATTCTTAGGACTGATAATATTCATATTTTTATTATCCATCAATTGACTGTCAACACAATTTGAATTAGTAGCACAATTATTATGCCTTCCATGTAGTTCTGGGCAGTTTAAAATTAAAGGGATTGGCTACTTTCTGGTTACTGGTCCAGAACTGTACACAGTACTCCATACGTATGTGGTTTGACCAGTGATTTCTAATGTGGCAGGACTATATTCTCATCATGTGTATCTATGGTATTTTTATATACAATATGATGTTATTGGCCTTGGCAACAGCTGTCTGACACTGCTTTCTACAGCTAAGTTTGCTGTCCACTAAAATTCCTAAGTCCTTTTCCATGTCAGTGTTACCCAGTGTTTTACCATTTAGTATGTATGGGTGACTTGCATTATTCCTTCCCATGTGCATAACCTTACATTTGTCATGTTAAACCTTATCTGCCCCTACTCTGACCAACCCCATAATTTATCCAGATCCATCTGTAGCAGTATACTGTCCTCTGTTATATATATAGCGTTATATATTGCGTTATATGCTTATTTTCATTAGGTTATTCCAAGATAGCATCTCTTAGACGACCTTCAGACAGTATATAAAGTGCAAGTGCTGCCAAAAATTACAAGGAAGAGGCACTCCGATACAACCTGTATATCACATAAAGGATGGCCTCATTCACATTGTGGTACAATTGTTCAGGTAGTGGGACTCCTACACTCATAAAGCCAATGCACTTAGTGAAAGGGCTGCCAAAAATTACAAGGAACTGGCACTTCAATACACCCTTTATTACACATAAAGGAGGGAATCCTACACACCCTTGAAAAATTATGATTGATGGCCTGCTTGTGATCCTCAAAAACATTAGGAACAAGGGCCTGCTGGTGACCCTCTAAAACATTAGGGGTGAGGGCCTGCTGCTGATCTGACCATCTAAAACATTAGGGGTGAGGGTCTGCTACTGAGCTGACCATCTAAAACATTAGGGGCGAGGGCCTGCTGCGAAGCTGACCATCTAAAAAAAATTGTGGGGGAGGGCCTGCTGCTGAGCTGACCATCAAAAAAAAATTGTGGGTGAGGGCTGGCTGCCAAGCTGACCATCTAAAACATTATGGGCGAGGGCCTGCTGCTGAGCTGACCATCTAAAAAAATTGTGGGCGAGGGCCTGCAGCCGAGCTGACCATCAAAAAATTTAGGGGTGAGGGCATGCTGCTGAGCTGACCCTTTAAAACATTATGGTTGAGGCCCTGCTGTGACCCTCTAAATCATTACGGGTGAGGACCTGCTGCTGAGCTGACCCTCTAAAACATTAGGAGTGAGGGCAGCCTAATAAGCATGTTGATCTGATAGAGGAGGAGGAGGACCAGAAAAGGGAGATTGATGTACCCTTTTTAGTGGTGGAAGGGGTGCATGGAAATACAGTGTTTTCAATACACCATAAAATACACATTTAGAGTGCCTTTATGTTCAGCAGCTTTCCTCTGGTGGAGTAGAGAAGTCAGGGGCAATCCAGGCCTTGTTCATTTTTATAAGACTCAACCGGTCAGCATTTTCAGTTGACAGGCGGATGCGCTTATCAGTTATTATGCCCCCAGCAGTACTAACGCTCTGACAAAATGCTGGTGGCGGGGCAGGCCAGCACCTCCAAGGCATAGAGCGCCAGTTCGTGCCATGTGTCCAGCTTGGACACCCAATAGTTGTAAGGCACACAGGGATCACTTGAGAACGCTAACACGGTCTGCTACATACTCCTTCACCATCTTCCAAAATGTTTCCCTCCTTGTGACACTAGGTTGAGGGTGCTGGTGGGGCGTCATAAAACGACACTCTGGTATTGCACTATTTTTCTCGTCCTCTCCACCGCAGGAATGAGATATGAGAAGTTCTCTTTGTAACAACAAGTAATCGGTGTTGGCCAAAATGCATACAACGCAAGGGTCATGGGAAAGGCAGCCTAACATAAAGTCAGCCATGTGGGCCAGAGTCCCAACAGACAAGACTTCGCTGTCCTCATCAGGAGGATGACTCTTCATTTCCTTATCCTCTTCATCCTCTTCTAACCATCCACGCTGAACAGATGGAATAAAACTTCCATGGCTACTACCCTCTGTAGCGGAGGCAACCGTCTCCTGCTCCTCCTCCTCATCATCCAATTTGCGCTGAGAGTCCCAGGGTACGACTTGCTCCCGGCCTCCACAACGTTCACCCAGTGTGCCGTTAGGGAAAGGTAGCGATCTGGCCAAAAGCACTTGTCCATGTGTCAGTCGTTAAGTGGACCTTCCCAATAACTGCGTGATGTTACGGGACACATGCTGGTGTAAGGCTGGGACTGCACACTGTGAAAAATATTGGCGGCTGGGGACAGAGTACCGCGGGTCAGCCACCGCTGCGGAAAGCCTGAGTGTCCACAAGCCTAAATGGCAACATTTCCAGGGCCAGAAATTTGGAAAGGTGCACATTTACTGCTATGGTCTGTGGGTGGATGGCTAGGTATTCGCTCTTTCGTTCAAAGGCCTGGGGTATAGACATCTGTATGCTGTGCTGGGACACAGAAGTGGATGTGCTAGCTGATGGTGCTTGCGAAGGTCCAGGTGCAGGGCGGGAGGCACCTGGGCCTGCGTCTTGGACAGGGGATTGGCCAGCACATAACACAGGAGAAGAGGAGGCAGTGGTGTGACCCGCAGACACTGGTTGTGGACCCAGGCGTTCAGCCCACTTATTAGGGTGATTTGATGCCATGTGAGTGCTTACGGTAAATCTCCTTGGGTTCCCATACTTTTGCAAGGTACACTTTTCCTTTTTTCACTCTGAATTTGTACAAAATCAAAATAATACACTTAATTTTTCCTGAAATTCGTATTGAAGTCCACTTCGTGAACTTCGATTCGCTCAACACTAATCTTCAGTATGCAGTACTCATGCATAGTTACTTCATACTTCAGGAACATGGCCAGGTAGCAGGCACCACTAACCAACTACATTAAAGGGGAAAGGACCACTAAAATATCTTTAAGGGTGGTTTGCTCACAGATGATATGATCTATTTATCACATATTGGTTTAGACATATTTAAAGGGGTATTCCTCTCAGCTATTTCCGAAATTTCCATAAAGACCGGCCGCTCCATTGATTTCAGGGCACTCCGAGGGGCACGGGGTACCCGTTCTTATGATTGGTTGGGGTCCTAGAAATCCAATAACTTTATCAACCGTAAAAACCCTTTAATTTCAGTCTGTTATTGAAAAGACCATTGTGCTTTGGTGAAGGGGTGGGGAGGAGGGGGCATGCTGTCATTTTAGCCATAATGGTTTATGTATTGTGTCACCCAAGCTTCAAGGATTGGGGTGTTTGGCTTTATTGTTATGGTTTATTATGGTCATAGGACCTTGAGATATTGTGGCTGAATTCCAATTTACCGTAAATATATTGGTTGGTGTAATTTATTTGACCTTTAATAAAGCACAGCAGCCATATTGTTGCAAAAGTCTTGTGTTGGTCTCATGTGTATTACTTATTTGTTATGTTTATTAATTTTACTTTATGTGTAGCATATAATCCCATGAGATGTAACATAATGAAATCATTGCCAGTGATGTGTAACCTGTCATCATGTCACTGGTGTATGGGAGCTATGCAAACAAATAATGAGTATCTACTAATGAGTAAATGTATTCCATCTGCCAGGGGACCTAATTAACTTTAGTAACTTGTATATATAGCGTATTTATATATGTATGTTCGTATACTGTATGCAGTAATTTGATTGACAGCACAGTAACTGGACTCAGATAATCAGGTGCCTCTACTGTCCAGTAATCTCTGGTATTTTCTTAGGCTCCTTTGACCACACATGTTGTAAGTAACACCTCTCAGAGCCAGTACCTGACATACTGTATGCACTGCATATTAATGCTTTATGTATAAGAATATTGATAAGCATTGTTATTGTAATAGTCTGTGATGATAGATATGAAATATAGATGGAACATATAAAAGATCATCTAACCGCAAGTCATCCGTACAGTGTTCCTATCCGAAGATAGTCATCACTTGCAGTGGTTAGTAAACTAACACATGATAAGCAGTGATGAGCGGCAGGGGCAATATTCGAATTCGCGATATTTCGCGAATATTTGGGCAAATATTCATCATATATTCGCAAATTCGTGTCCAGTCATTAATTTCCTGATTGCGAAAAACGGCAATCAGAAAATTTGCGATATAAATTTGCAATACGAAAATTCGCAATCAACACTACTCCTAAAGTCAAAGATATTGCAGCCTTCTCATTGGCCCACAAGCAAGAAGCAGTGAGGGATCATGGGTACTGATGAAAAAAAATCTTGAATATTTGCAATTACAAAGATATATCACTATATTCTAGATATTCGCGAATTCTCGAAGTGCCAATATTCGCGATAAAAATTTGTGATTAGAATATTCACAATCAACACTAATGATAAGTAGCCCTTCAAAGGAATGTTCATGCCCTTCAAGCTTGCATTACATTCTGCAGTGTAGAGATCTACATTGGTCGAAAAAATATGGACTTACCAGGTGGCAATGCCATTGTGGATTGATGATACTGTCCTTAGATTATCTCAAACTGCATTATATTGTGTGGTCCTAAAAGGAGCATTACCCTTAATTTTGGATTGGTACATGATGAATTACCAGGATTAGATTATAAATAGATGCAACGGCTTAAAAAGCTTATTAACTATAATGATATGCTACCAAAATATTATCATTACTGTTACAATGGTATTTCACTAGTGCCATTGTACCATGCACTCTGGAATTGGCATCCTGTGGGTCTGAATTTGGGCCATTGTGTATATGGAGGTTCATGTTTCCACTGTTCCATGTGTCCTGGCATTGGCTACTTGTGGGTGTGAATGTCAATGTGCTTTGTATTTCTCGGTTCATTATTTAATGAGTTAATAATCCTTGGTACTGTGTGTGCATCTGTTTGCCTAATGAGTTTGTCTGCTATATATATCTTGATTTGTTTCCTTGTTATGCATTTCCTGATTTGCATGTACTGTACCTGGCTGTGCAATCTCTGATTCTGTTGGATCTTTGCACGTTCTGTCTGTGTTTGGATTTTGCGAAGTTTGTCGGCTGTCGGACTTTATCTGTTTTCGTTGTTCTGTTTGCCAAGCTCTTGAGTCTGTTCCATGACCGTGTCTGAATTTTGTTTAAGTTCACTTTCCTATGCTCTTCTGTCTATTACTTGCATGTCTGAATTCAGTCCTAGTTCTGTTTGCCATGCTATTGAATCTGTGATGTGTGTTTGTCTAAACTTTGACCAAGTTCTTTTTGACATGTTCTTGAGTCTGTTCCGTATGCATTCTGTCCAAATTCTAGTTGAATACCCTAGTTCTAGTTGTTTTCTGATCTGCCTTGCCAAGTTTCAGCAACTTCTATGTCTGAACGGTGTCCTGGAGTTCCGTGCCTGCTCCAATTTTTAGTTCTGCACAGATCTCAAGTAGTATGTGTGGGCAAAAATGTTTCATCCCCCTTTATCTTGAATGTTGGCGCCCCACAAGGCTGTATATAGTCAATTTGTTTACTTATTATATACTTATAATTGTGTGACCACCTCCAGTTCCTCTGCAATTATTAAGTTTGCTAATGACACTGTTGTGGTAGGTCTGATCTCCGATAATACTATGTATTGCGCCTACCTGGAGGAGATCAATCACTTGCTAACCTGGTGCCAAGATAATTTTCTCAGTCTGTATAGCAGCAAAACAAAGGAGGTGGTGGTGGTGGATTTCAGCAAGAAGCGGAAGAGGATCTTTCACCCCATCAAGATTAATGGGGATGTAGAGGAGCATGTGGCCAGATTTAAATACCTGGTTGTACATGTAGTGTCCCACTAGGTAGGAGTGGGCACTACACAAGGGTCAATTGGGTCACGTGTTTACTTCTGCTCACAAGGGACAGTGATGTTATATTCCTATATGTATTTAATGTCTTTTTAAATGTGTTGTTTCCCCTGTTATATGCTCAACAGGCCTATTTGGGTGTAGTTAGACATCCTAGACACTAGAGGGAGATAGGGAGCCCCTAGTATAAATGTCCAGGCCCAAACAGGGAGGGGTTAGGTCATAGTCAGGAGTCTGTGGAGACAGAAGTGAGAAGGCACCAGCCAGAGATATGCTGAGGGGCTCCTCCTGACATGCAGCTAGATAGTCCAGGCTTCAAGTTGCCACCAGGAGGCTAATGAAGGAGTACAGCCTGCCTGGAGACCATTAATCCAACAACCACAGAAGAAGTAACCCCAGTAGTAGGGATGAACCTCCTGGGAGAAACCTGCAGCATCCCTCACAACAGGAACTGTACAACCAGCTCAGAGGAGTAAGCTGATGATCAGAGGTACTATAAGATAGAAGCAAGGGTCAATACGGGAGGAAGAATTATTACCAAGGATTAAAGCCAGCATTTAGGCATCCGGGCCTTGGGGTCCAGCCAGCTAGAATAGCTGTGGGGATAGTTCAGCCTAGTTCTGCGAAGCATTAACTGTTTACCCTCCAAGTATCTTGCAAGATTGTTACCTGCCATTTATTGAAAGTAAGCCTGCTTGTGAACTGTATGGTTCAAGGGACTGCATAAACCTCTGTATGTACAAAGTTAAGTAAAGCAATGTTTGGTTTACCATACCAGCTGTGTACCTCAATTACTATTCCTATAAATCGGTGTGCCACCGTTACAGGCACTGGCGTCACGATTCTTAAAGGGACCTTGCCCCAGGCACTCAAAATACCTGCAACATCCAGGGTACCTCATCCACCATTAGGCCTGTTCCCTACTTACAGAGTGTGCCCCAGAGGAATTTGTGTCAACCTCTCCTTCACTGCCGCATGCCTGCCCAGGGTTCCCCTCCAAACAGTGAGTAACCCTCGATTGCCCATAACCGTGACCTCACTATTGCAATACCCTGCGGGTCTGGCGAGCTGCTTAAATTGGCGTCACGAACAGGATACGATCATTCCTGCGCCATTGTGGAATATAAAAACTGTGTGCCATGAATAAGAAGTGACTAAGCCCTACTTGTTTATTTGAAATTGCTGGGCCAAAGAACTCTCATAATAGCGGTGTGAAGAACTGTACATTGCATGGACTAAATTGCCATTTGTTTAAGCCACCGTTTGCTGTCAGTGAATAGACAGCGATTTGCTCAAAGGTGGCCGCTTAACCTGACTGGATTACAAGTGTGCCTCGTTGTGCCCGTTTGGCGCGAAAAAGGACAAGGTGAAGTTACCGCCTAGCCTGCAAGGAGGAAAAACGCCGCCCTGTCTGGAAAAAGGTACCGCCTACCTGAATCCCGGAGCTGCAAGAGGCCGCGCCTACCTGCTGACGCTGTGCGTGGGACTCCCGTCTGACGTAGCCACGAATCTCGCGAGACTTGGAGCAAGCACCGCTGGAGTAAGTACTAACTTTACCCTTCACAGGCCCCCTTCTGATTACGATACCTGTAAAAAAAAAAACTGACATTTTCGCTCCGGTCCGCTCCGCTGTTATTTAAAGGGCCATACCCATCTAGTAACACTATGTCCGCACCTGAAGAAACAGGGCAGGTGGCCCCAGTCGTGCCTTCTGAAGTGCCCGCAACTGACAATAGGGCGCCTGCTGCCACGGCAGCATCAAGCCTGATGCCACTGACCATGCCATATTATTTTGGGGCCCGCTGGTTCCCACGATATTCAGGGGAAGCCCATAAATTAAAGGACTTTAGAGACCAGATACTAGCCTTATTCCGGAGATCCTCCTAGCTCAGTTAGAAGGGGCCGCCCACAGGGAAGTCATGTCATGGCCCCGTTCTGAAAAGAGTAGCCTGGAGCAGATTTTTGATCACCTCGGCACCACATTTGAAGCAGCAGCCTGTGGAGTCGCTCCGCGATTTTGTTCTGTCCTTGCAAGAGACTCTGAGGGCTGTGGTCCAGGTGGACCCCAAAGAGGCTGAGGACCAGGATAGGACTCTTAGAGAGCAGTTCATTGCGGGTATAAGTACTGAGCATTTAAAGGGCCAGCTGAGGATGCTGTCAGCTCAACACCCCAATTGTACATTTTTGGACTTCAAAGAGCTGGCCATCAGTATACTAGGCCAGAACCCTGCCGCAGGGCCAGCAGCCTCCCCTGAACCTCAGGCTTGTCAGCCAAAGACTGTCAATGTTGGGCCAGCTGGAGTCAGTCAGGCCACTCAGTCTCCAGTAACAGATGTAGTGGCAGCACTAATGGAACAAGTAAACTATCTCACTCTGAGCTTAGAGAAAGTATGCAAGAAAATAGAGGAATGGGAGAAACCTGTGTTACGGGAAGATGAAGGCCCTTTTTCTCCCAGGCTCCCGCCTGCATATAGAGATGTATACCCCAAAGAACCTGATGGACGACTGAGTTACCGGTCCAGAAATCGCAAACAGCCTGTCTGTCACTATTGTAAAAAATATGGACATACTGAATCAATGTTCTGGCAGTTAAACGGGGAACCCCTGAGGCAGAGGACCGCCCCTCGGGAGGTAGAATAGTGGGTCCAAAGAATCCAAGCTGGATGCCTAAATACGTAGGATCCCGTCCAAAAATTTAAATATGTATCAACAGGATACCCTTTGAAGCCCTGCTGGATACTGGGTCACAGGTCACCACCATTCAACGACCTGCCTTTGACAAGTTCTGGGATCCAAGTCTCCTCACCCAACCACCAGAGTCCTGGCTAGATATCATTGCCAGCAACGGTAAGCCATTGAAAGTCCATGGGTACTGGGAACCTACTCTTCAGGTGGGAGAAGCCACCTTACCACAGCAAGGCGTGATTGTGGTACAAACAGGAGATAAAGGAGGACACCCTGTGATCCTAGAGACTAATGTCCTTAACCCCTTAGTGACCAAGCACATTTTAAAAAAATTGCATTCCAAGAGCTTAAACTTTTTAGTTTTTTCATAAATGTACTTGTATGAGGTCTTATTTTTTGCAGGACAAGTTATAGTTTTTAATGCACCATTTTAAGTACATGTAATGATTGATTAAAGCCAGCCATTTAGCGAAAACCCCCTTTGTTTACGTCAGTAAAAACACGTATGGGTGGTCACTAAGGGGGTTAAAAATTGTTACTCCGAAGTGCTTGAAGCATTGAATCAAACTATATCTTTGGCCTCGCCTGCTTCCAGAAGAGTCATTCAAAAGACTATCAGCGTGCTGTGTGCTCAACAAAGGTTCGCCAACAAAAAAGAAGAAATGTGTACTGTCCGGATCCGAGATAACCAGCCGGTAATTCTGCCTCCAAATGCCCAGATCATCCTGTGGTGCCGTGCGGTGTTAGGGGTCCAGGGCCAGGACTATCAAGCCCTAGTGGAACCTATTCAAATTGAGAATCATCCCTTCGTACGGACAGCCAAGAGCCTGGTGACCGTGTCCCAAGGTAAAGTGCCTGTCCGTTTAATTAACTTTGGTGATCATCCCGTTACTCTTTTTAAACACTGCCCCGTTGCTCAGCTTTTCCAGGTGTCTTTCCAGGATGTGATCCGTCTGCCTGCCACGGAGACGTTCCAGACTGCACAGAGCAGCAGCGCCACTGTGATGCCCAGTGGATTTGACATGCCCCTGTGAGTTGGCCTACTAGGCCGTTGATTTGATTTCTTCTTGCCAAGGGACCCTATCAAAGAGGATTTAACCCTTTGTTTTTGCCCTCTGTTGCTGCTGCCAGTTACCCACGGCTCAGTGGTCGGCCACTGAAATACCAAACGTAGCAAGGCCATATTGTTAACAGGATGTCCTGCCTGCTTTCACAGAACTGAAAACCCAGTTGTGCCTATTTTTGTGTTGCACCTTTAACCCCCTTTTCAGGTTGATTAAAGGATCTTGCAGCACTTGATTTTATATGCCATTTTGAATGATGTGGACTACTTTTATGTGCTGTGACTTTTATTATGCAACTTAAATTTCAATGGAATGTGCCTAGAGATGACTCTAACGTATGTGGTCCTCTGAGATTTTGCTCTTCTGCACTGCGGGGTGTGTGGGTGGCTATTCTTATCACTTGCACTGAACAAAAAAAAATTACAAGAAGGAAACCTGGGTACGGACTAAATTTTTATCCTTTGAGCCTCCAAGAATTGTTATTTGTTCTGCATGTTATGGACTACTACTGTTTTATTATGGACAATTTGCATTTAAATTTTTTATAATGGACTAATCCTGGTATCCTTGATACTCTACACCAGCTCAGCGCCCCCCTGTTCCCTTATATTATCCTGAGAGAAGAGAACGACGCCCCTTTTCACCAACTTGCTCCTTAGCCAGTGGAACTGCCTGATATGCATATGTACTTACAAATGTAGATGTATTTTCCTGCTTTGCACTATTTTTCTCTTTCAGGTGCAGTATCCAGCTGGGCAGGGCCCCTTTATGTTGCAGCGAGGACGGGCAACGTTGTAGCATGGGGGTATGTAGTGTCCCACTAGGTAAGAGTGGGCACTACACAAGGGTCAATTGGGTCACGTGTTACTTCTGCTCATAAGGGACAGTGATGTTATATTCCTATATGCATTTAATGTCTTTTTACATGTGTTGTTTCCCCTGTTATATGCTCAGCAGGCCTATTTGGGTGTAGTTAGACATCCTAGACACTAGAGGGAGATAGAGAGCCCCTAGTATAAATGTCCAGGCCCAAACAGGGAGGGGTTAGGTCATAGTCAGGAGTCTGTGGAGACAGAAGTGAGAAGGCACCAGCCAGAGATATGCTGAGGGCCTCCTCCTGACATGCAGCTAGATAGTCCAGGCTTCTAGTTGCCACCAGGAGGCTAGTGAAGGAGTACAGCCTGCCTGGAGACCATAATCCAACAACCACAGAAGAAGTAACCCCAGTAGTAGGGATGAACCTCCTGGGAGAAACCTGCAGCATCCCTCACAACAGGAACAGTACAACCAGCTTAGAGAAGTAAGCTGATGGGCAGAGGTACTATAAGATAGAAGCAAGGGTCAATACGGGAGGAAGAATTATTACCAAGGACTAAAGCCAGCATTTAGGCATCCGGGCCTTGGGATCCAGCCAGCTAGAATAGCTGTGGGGATAGTGCAGCCTAGTTCTGCGAAGCATTAACTGTTTACCCTCCAAGTATCTTGCAAGATTGTTACCTGCCATTTATTGAGAGTAAGCCTGCTTGTGAACTGTATGGTTCAAGGGACTGCATAAACCTCTGTATGTACAAAGTTGGACTGTTTCCAAGTAAAGCAACGTTTGGTTTACCATACCAGCTGTGTACCTCAATTACTTCTCCTATAAATCGGTGTGCCACCAATACAGGCACTGGCATCACGATCCTTAAAGGGACCTTGCCCCAGGCACTCAAAATACCTGCAACATCCAGGGCACCTCATCCACCATCAGGCCTGGTCGCTACTTACAGAGTGTGCCCCAGAGGAACTTGTGTCTACCTCTCCTTTACTGCTGCATGCCTGCCCAGGGTTCCCCTCCAAAAAGTGAGTAACCCTCGATTGCCCATAACCATGACCTCACTATCGCAATACCCTGCGGATCTGGCGTGCTGCATACATATTACACAAGAATTATCTTGGGCTAGTCATATAGACTTCTTGGCAATGGAAGGCTCGTCAGCGTCTTTATCATCTCAGATGCCTGTGTCATCAAGAGTATACTGATAGGGAACATTACAGCCTAGTTCAGTAGTTGCAAGAAACAGGACAGGAGGGCACTTCATAGGTCAGTGTGCTCGGCCAAGCGAATAATACCCACTGGCCTTCCTAAATTGCAGCTCATTTATAATGAGAGATGCTTGACCATGGCTATGAAGAAGGTGAAGGACCACAGACATCCAAATAACAGTCTGCTTTGTCTCCTGCTGTCTGGGAAGGTTACTGCATTTTAAAAGCTAACGCTGAGAGAATGGGGAAGAGATTATTCATACAGGCTATTCGGATGCTGAATCAGAACATCCCAGAGGGACAGATACATTTTGCATCCTGTAACTAAACAATCGTGAGACATTTTATTGTACTATGAATGCTTATTCTTTCTTTCTTTTTTCCTTCTTTCTTTTTCTCTTTCCTTCTTTCTTTCTTTTCATTGTAATGGAATGTCGTTTAAGCATTTCACAGCACATTATACTATGTATTGCTCTGTGCGTGACAAATAAACTTGAAACTTGAAACATGCATCTTCTATGTCTGAACTGTGTCCTAAAGGTCTATTCTGTGGATTTTGCATGTTTTCTGCCTGTTTGTTCTCAGTCTGGTTTTATTTGTGCTTTGCCTTGGATTACACTCATATTCTTACCTACCACATTTACCGGTAACCTAACCTCAACTGAATGAAGATGGGCCTTTTATTGGCTAGAGCCCCATCAGCAACTATAGCGTGTGTTTCTCTTCTGAAAATATGTGCTGACACATGATAAAGTCTGCAACGACAGACTTCGGGAGATAATTAGAGTTGAGCGAACACCTGGATGTTCGGGTTCGAGAAGTTCGGCCGAACATCCCGGAAATGTTCGGGTTCGGGATCCGAACCCGATCCGAACTTCGTCCCGAACCCGAACCCCATTGAAGTCAATGGGGACCCGAACTTTTCGGCACTAAAAAGGCTGTAAAACAGCCCAGGAAAGAGCTAGAGGGCTGCAAAAGGCAGCAACATGTAGGTAAATCCCCTGCAAACAAATGTGGATAGGGAAATGAATTAAAATAAAAATTAAATAAATAAAAATTAACCAAAATCAATTGGAGAGAGGTTCCATAGCAGAGAATCTGGCTTCCCGTCACCCACCACTGGAACAGTCCATTCTCAGATATTTAGGCCCCGGCACCCAGGCAGAGGAGAGAGGTCCCGTAACAGAGAATTTGTCTTCATGTCAGCAGAGAATTAGTCTGCATGTCATAGCAGAGAATGAGGCTTCACGTCAGCCACCACTGCAACAGTCCATTGGCATATATTTAGGCCCAGCACCCAGGCAGAGGAGGGAGGTCCCGTAACAGAGAATCTGTCTTCATGTCAGCAGAGAATTAGTCTGCATGTCATAGCAGAGAATGAGGCTTCACGTCAGCCACCACTGCAACAGTCCATTGGCATATATTTAGGCCCAGCACACACACAGGCAGAGGAGAGAGGTCCCGTAACAGAGAATCTGTCTTCATGTCAGCAGAGAATTAGTCTGCATGTCATAGCAGAGAATGAGGCTTCACGTCAGCCACCACTGCAACAGTCCATTGGCATATATTTAGGCCCAGCACACACACAGGCAGAGGAGAGAGGTCCCGTAACAGACAATCTGGCTTCATGTCAGCAGAGAATTAGTCTGCATGTCATAGCAGAGAATGAGGCTTCACGTCACCCACCACTGCAACAGTCCATTGGCATATATTTAGGCCCAGCACCCAGGCAGAGGAGGGAGGTCCCGTAACAGAGAATCTGTCTTCATGTCAGCAGAGAATTAGTCTGCATGTCATAGCAGAGAATCAGGCTTCACGTCACCCACCACTGCAACAGTCCATTGGCATATATTTAGGCCCAGCACCCAGGCAGAGGAGGGAGGTCCCGTAACAGAGAATCTGTCTTCATGTCAGCAGAGAATTAGTCTGCATGTCATAGCAGAGAATGAGGCTTCACGTCAGCCACCACTGCAACAGTCCATTGGCATATATTTAGGCCCAGCACACACACAGGCAGAGGAGAGAGGTCCCGTAACAGAGAATCTGTCTTCATGTCAGCAGAGAATTAGTCTGCATGTCATAGCAGAGAATGAGGCTTCACGTCAGCCACCACTGCAACAGTCCATTGGCATATATTTAGGCCCAGCACACACACAGGCAGAGGAGAGAGGTCCCGTAACAGACAATCTGGCTTCATGTCAGCAGAGAATTAGTCTGCATGTCATAGCAGAGAATGAGGCTTCACGTCACCCACCACTGCAACAGTCCATTGGCATATATTTAGGCCCAGCACCCAGGCAGAGGAGGGAGGTCCCGTAACAGAGAATCTGTCTTCATGTCAGCAGAGAATTAGTCTGCATGTCATAGCAGAGAATGAGGCTTCACGTCAGCCACCACTGCAACAGTCCATTGGCATATATTTAGGCCCAGCACCCAGGCAGAGGAGGGAGGTCCCGTAACAGAGAATCTGTCTTCATGTCAGCAGAGAATTAGTCTGCATGTCATAGCAGAGAATGAGGCTTCACGTCAGCCACCACTGCAACAGTCCATTGGCATATATTTAGGCCCAGCACACACACAGGCAGAGGAGAGAGGTCCCGTAACAGAGGATCTGGCTTCATGTCAGCAGAGAATCAGTCTTCATATCATAGCAGAGAATCAGGCTTCACGTCACCCACCACTGTAAGAGTCAATTTTCATAAATTTAGGCCCAGAACCCAGGCAGAGGAGAAAGGTCCCGTAACAGACAATCTGGCTTCATGTCAGCAGAGAATCAGTCTTCATATCATAGCAGAGAATCAGGCTTCACGTCACCCACCACTGTAAGAGTCAATTTTCATAAATTTAGGCCCAGAACCCAGGCAGAGGAGAAAGGTCCCGTAACAGACAATCTGGCTTCATGTCAGCAGAGAATCAGTCTTCATATCATAGCAGAGAATCAGGCTTCACGTCACCCACCACTGCAACAGTCCATTGGCATATATTTAGGCCTAGCACACAGGCAGAGCAGAGAGGTCCCGTAACAGACAATCTGGCTTCATGACAGCAGAGAATCAGTCTGCATGTCATAGCAGAGAATCAGGCTTCACGTCAGCCACCACTGCAACAGTCCATTGTCATAAATTTAGGCCCAGCACCCAGGCAGAGGAGAGAGGTCCCGTAACAGAGGATCTGGCTTCATGTCAGCAGAGAATCAGTCTGCATGTCATAGCAGAGAATGAGGCTTCACGTCAGCCACCACTGCAACAGTCCATTGTCATAAATTTAGGCCCAGCACCCAGGCAGAGGAGAGAGGTCCCGTAAAAGAGGATCTGGCTTCATGTCAGCAGAGAATCAGTCTGCATGTCATAGCAGAGAATGAGGCTTCACGTCACCCACCACTGCAACAGTCCATTGGCATATATTTAGGCCTAGCACACAGGCAGAGCAGAGAGGTCCCGTAACAGACAATCTGGCTTCATGACAGCAGAGAATCAGTCTGCATGTCATAGCAGAGAATCAGGCTTCACGTCAGCCACCACTGCAACAGTCCATTGGCATATATTTAGGCCTAGCACACAGGCAGAGGAGAGAGGTCCCGTAACAGACAATCTGGCTTCATGTCAGCAGAGAATCAGTCTGCATGTCATAGCAGAGAATGAGGCTTCACGTCAGCCACCACTGCAACAGTCCATTGTCATAAATTTAGGCCCAGCACCCAGGCAGAGGAGAGAGGTCCCGTAACAGACAATCTGGCTTCATGTCAGCAGAGAATTAGTCTGCATGTCATAGCAGAGAATCAGGCTTCATGTCAGCCACCACTGCAACAGTCCATTGGCATATATTTAGGCCTAGCACACAGGCAGAGGAGAGGTTCATTCAACTTTGGGTAGCATCGCAATATAATGGTAAAATGAAAATAAAAATAGGATTGAATGAGGAAGTGCCCTGGAGTCCAATAATATATGGTTATGGGGAGGTAGTTAATGTCTAATCTGGACAAGGGACGGACAGGTCCTGTGGGATCCATGCCTGGTTCATTTTTATGAACGTCAGCTTGTCCACATTGGCTGTAGACAGGCGGCTGCGTTTGTCTGTAATGACGCCCCCTGCCGTGCTGAATACACGTTCAGACAAAACGCTGGCTGCCGGGCAGGCCAGCACCTCCAAGGCATAAAAGGCTAGCTCTGGCCACGTGGACAATTTAGAGACCCAGAAGTTGAATGGGGCCGAACCATCAGTCAGTACGTGGAGGGGTGTGCACACGTACTGTTCCACCATGTTAGTGAAATGTTGCCTCCTGCTAACACGTTGCGTATCAGGTGGTGGTGCAGTTAGCTGTGGCGTGTTGACAAAAGTTTTCCACATCTCTGCCATGCTAACCCTGCCCTCAGAGGAGCTGGCCGTGACACAGCTGCCTTGGCGACCTCTTGCTCCTCCTCTGCCTTGGCCTTGGGCTTCCACTTGTTCCCCTGTGACATTTGGGAATGCTCTCAGTAGCGCGTCTACCAACGTGCGCTTGTACTCGCGCATCTTCCTATCACGCTCCAGTGCAGGAAGTAAGGTGGGCACATTGTCTTTGTAGCGTGGATCCAGCAGGGTGGCAACCCAGTAGTCCGCACAGGTTAAAATGTGGGCAACTCTGCTGTCGTTGCGCAGGCACTGCAGCATGTAGTCGCTCATGTGTGCCAGGCTGCCCAGGGATAAGGACAAGCTGTCCTCTGTGGGAGGCGTATCGTCATCGTCCTGCCTTTCCCCCCAGCCACGCACCAGTGATGGACCCGAGCTGCGTTGGGTGCCACCCCGCTGTGACCATGCTTCATCCTCATCCTCCTCCACCTCCTCCTCATCCTCGTCCTCCTCGTCCTCCAGTAGTGGGCCCTGGCTGGCCACATTTGTACCTGGCCTCTGCTGTTGCCAAAAACCTCCCTCTGAGTCACTTCGAAGAGACTGGCCTGAAAGTGCTAAAAATGACCCCTCTTCCTCCTCCTCCTCCTCCTCCTCCTGGGCCACCTCCTCTTCCATCATCGCCCTAAGTGTTTTCTCAAGGAGACATAGAAGTGGTATTGTAACGCTGATAACGGTGTCATCGCCACTGGCCATGTTGGTGGAGTACTCGAAACAGCGCAACAGGGCACACAGGTCTCGCATGGAGGCCCAGTCATTGGTGGTGAAGTGGTGCTGTTCTGTAGTGCGACTGACCCGTGCGTGCTGCAGCTGAAACTCCACTATGGCCTGCTGCTGCTCGCACAGTCTGTCCAGCATGTGCAAGGTGGAGTTCCACCTGGTGGGCACGTCGCATATGAGGCGGTGAGCGGGAAGGCCGAAGTTACGCTGTAGCGCAGACAGGCGAGCAGCAGCAGGATGTGAACGCCGGAAGCGCGAACAGACGGCCCGCACTTTATGCAGCAGCTCTGACATGTCGGGGTAGTTGTGAATGAACTTCTGCACCACCAAATTCAGCACATGCGCCAAGCAAGGGATGTGCGTCAAATTGGCTAGTCCCAGAGCTGCAACGAGATTTCGCCCATTATCACACACCACCAGGCCGGGCTTGAGGCTCACCGGCAGCAACCACTCGTCGGTCTGTTGTTCTATACCCCGCCACAACTCCTGTGCGGTGTGGGGCCTGTCCCCCAAACATATGAGTTTCAGAATGGCCTGCTGACGTTT
This sequence comes from Bufo gargarizans, assembly GCF_014858855.1. Classification (NCBI taxonomy): domain Eukaryota; kingdom Metazoa; phylum Chordata; class Amphibia; order Anura; family Bufonidae; genus Bufo; species Bufo gargarizans. The sequence continues at coordinate 9,589,999 of NC_058088.1, forward strand.
ACCCCGGGCTGTGCTGAAGTTGGTGGTGAAGGTGTGTGGCTGACTGGATGAGCAGGTGGAAGAAGAGGAGGAGGAAGCCGAGAAGGAGGAGGTGGCAACAGGAGGCAAAGAATGTTGCCCTGCGATCCTTGGCGGCGGAAGGACGTGCGCCAAACAGCTCTCCGCCTGGGGCCCAGCTGCCACTACATTTACCCAGTGTGCAGTTAGGGAGATATAGCGTCCCTGGCCGTGCTTACTGGTCCACGTATCTGTGGTTAGGTGGACCTTGCCACAGATGGCGTTGCGCAGTGCACACTTGATTTTATCGGATACTTGGTTGTGCAGGGAAGGCACGGCTCTCTTGGAGAAGTAGTGCCGGCTGGGAACAACATACTGTGGGACAGCAAGCGACATGAGCTGTTTGAAGCTGTCTGTGTCCACCAGCCTAAATGACAGCATTTCATAGGCCAGTAGTTTAGAAATGCTGGCATTCAGGGCCAGGGATCGAGGGTGGCTAGGTGGGAATTTACGCTTTCTATCAAATGTTTGTGAGATGGAGAGCTGAACGCTGGCGTGTGACATGGTTGAGACGCTTGGTGACGGAGGTGGTGGTGGTGGTGTTGGTGGTACATCCCCTGTTTGCTGGGCGGCAGGTGCCAACGTTCCTCCAGAGGCGGAGGAAGAGGCCGAGGCGGCAGCAGCAGAATAGGCCGAGGCGGCAGCAGCAGAAGAGGTAGCAGGGGGAGCCTGAGTGACTTCCTTGGTTTTAAGGTGTTTACTCCACTGCAGTTCATGCTTTGCATGCAGGTGCCTGGTCATGCAGGTTGTGCTCAGGTTCAGAACGTTAATGCCTCGCTTCAGGCTCTGATGGCACAGCGTGCAAACCACTCGGGTCTTGTCGTCAGCACATTGTTTGAAGAAGTGCCATGCCAGGGAACTCCTTGAAGCTGCCTTTGGGGTGCTCGGTCCCAGATGGCGGCGGTCAGTAGCAGGCGGAGTCTCTTGGCGGCGGGTGTTCTGCTTTTGCCCACTGCTCCCTTTTTTGCTACGCTGTTGGCTCGGTCTCACCACTGCCTCTTCCTCCGAACTGTGAAAGTCAGTGGCACGACCTTCATTCCATGTGGGGTCTAGGACCTCATCGTCCCCTGCATCGTCTTCCACCCAGTCTTGATCCCTGACCTCCTGTTCAGTCTGCACACTGCAGAAAGACGCAGCAGTTGGCACCTGTGTTTCGTCATCATCAGAGACATGCTGAGGTGGTATTCCCATGTCCTCATCATCAGGAAACATAAGTGGTTGTGCGTCAGTGCATTCTATGTCTTTCACCGCTGGGGAAGGGCTAGGTGGATGCCCTTGGGAAACCCTGCCAGCGGAGTCTTCAAACAGCATAAGAGACTGCTGCATAACTTGAGGCTGAGACAGTTTCCCTGGTATGCATGGGGGTGATGTGACAGACTGATGGGGTTGGTTTTCAGGCGCCATCTGTGCGCTTTCTGCAGAAGACTGGGTGGGAGATAATGTGAACGTGCTGGATCCACTGTCGGCCACCCAATTGACTAATGCCTGTACCTGCTCAGGCCTTACCATCCTTAGAACGGCATTGGGTCCCACCATATATCGCTGTAAATTCTGGCGGCTACTGGGACCTGAGGTAGTTGGTACACTAGGACGTGTGGATGTGGCAGAACGGCCACGTCCTCTCCCAGCACCAGAGGGTCCACTAACACCACCACGACCATGTCCACGTCCGCGTCCCTTACTAGATGTTTTTCTCATTGTTATGGTTCACCACAACAACAAATATATTATTTGGCCCAATGTATTGTATTCAAATTCAGCGGGATATAAATTTGAGGCCTAGTATTTAGGCGCTGGGTGACCGGTATGGATTTAGTGACAGAATTAGACTTGGAAATGCACAGAAGCGTGTGTGTGAAGTTATTCTGAATGACCCTATGTGCACCTTCAATATGATCTACCCTTTTAGGGATAGATTTCAAATAGCTCTGATATAGCAGAAACGACTAAATTATGAAATTGCTAAATTGGGAATTGTATTTCAACCCAGAACAAAAAATGTGCTTTGACGGACACTAAATAACTTTCCCAGCCACAACAGGACAGCGGTAACGAGAGATTTAGCGGGATATAAATTTGAGGCCTAGTATTTAGGCGCTGGGTGACAGGTATGGGTTTAGTGACAGAATTAGATTTGGAAATGCACAGTAGCGGGTGTGTGAAGTTATTCTGAATGACCCTATGTGCACCTTGAATATTATATACCCTTTTAGGGATAGATTTCAAATAGCTCTGATATAGCAGAAACCACTAAATTATGAAATTGCTAAATTGGGAATTGTATTTCAACCCAGAACAAGAAATGTGCTTGAACGGACACTAAATAACTCGCCCAGCTACAGCACTAGGGACAGATTTAGCGGGATATAAATTTGAGGCCTAGTATTTAGGCGCTGGGTGACAGGTATGGGTTTAGTGCCAGAATTAGACTTGGAAATACACAGTAGCGGGTGTGTGTGAAGTTATTCTGAATGACCCAATGTGCACCTTGAATATTATATACCCTTTTAGGGATAGATTTCAAATAGCTCTGATATAGCAGAAACCACTAAATTATGAAATTGCTAAATTGGGAATTGTATTTTAACCCAGAACAAGAAATGTGCTTGAACGGACACTAAATAACTCGCCCAGCTACAGCACTAAGGACAGATTTAGCGGGATATAAATTTGAGGCCTAGTATTTAGGCGCTGGGTGACAGGTATGGGTTTAGTGACAGAATTAGACTTGGAAATACACAGTAGCGGGTGTGTGTGAAGTTATTCTGAATGACCCTATGTGCACCTTCAATATGATCTACCCTTTTAGGGATAGATTTCAAATAGCTCTGATATAGCAGAAACCACTAAATTATGAAATTGCTAAATTGGGAATTGTATTTCAACCCAGAAGAAAAAATGTGCTTTGACGGACACTAAATAACTTTCCCAGCTACAACAGGACAGCGGTAACGAGAGATTTAGCAGGATATAAATTTGAGGCCTAGTATTTAGGCGCTGGGTGACAGGTATGGGTTTAGTGACAGAATTAGACTTGAAAATACACAGTAGCGGGTGTGTGTGAAGTTATTCTGAATGACCCAATGTGCACCTTGAATATTATATACCCTTTTAGGGATAGATTTCAAATAGCTCTGATATAGCAGAAACCACTAAATTATGAAATTGCTAAATTGGGAATTGTACTTCAACCCAGAACAAAAAATGTGCTTTGACGGACACTAAATATCTTTCCAAGCAACAACAGTACAGCGGTAACGAGAGATTTAGCAGGATATAAATTTGAGGCCTAGTATTTAGGCGCTGGGTGACAGGTATGGGTTTAGTGACAGAATTAGACTTGGAAATACACAGTAGCGGGTGTGTGTGAAGTTATTCTGAATGACCCAATGTGCACCTTGAATATTATATACCCTTTTAGGGATAGATTTCAAATAGCTCTGATATAGCAGAAACCACTAAATTATGAAATTGCTAAATTGGGAATTGTACTTCAACCCAGAACAAAAAATGTGCTTTGACGGACACTAAATAACTTTCCCAGCTACAACAGGACAGCGGTAACGAGAGATTTAGCGGGATATAAATTTGAGGCCTAGTATTTAGGCGCTGGGTGACAGGTATGGGTTTAGTGACAGAATTAGACTTGGAAATACACAGTAGCGGGTGTGTGTGAAGTTATTCTGAATGACCCTATGTGCACCTTCAATATGATCTACCCTTTTAGGGATAGATTTCAAATAGCTCTGATATAGCAGAAACCACTAAATTATGAAATTGCTAAATTGGGAATTGTACTTCAACCCAGAACAAAAAATGTGCTTTGACGGACACTAAATAACTTTCCCAGCTACAACAGGACAGCGGTAACGAGAGATTTAGCGGGATATAAATTTGAGGCCTAGTATTTAGGCGCTGGGTGACAGGTATGGGTTTAGTGACAGAATTAGACTTGGAAATACACAGTAGCGGGTGTGTGTGAAGTTATTCTGAATGACCCAATGTGCACCTTGAATATTATATACCCTTTTAGGGATAGATTTCAAATAGCTCTGATATAGCAGAAACCACTAAATTATGAAATTGCTAAATTGGGAATTGTACTTCAACCCAGAACAAAAAATGTGCTTTGACGGACACTAAATAACTTTCCCAGCTACAACAGGACAGCGGTAACGAGAGATTTAGCAGGATATAAATTTGAGGCCTAGTATTTAGGCGCTGGGTGACAGGTATGGGTTTAGTGACAGAATTAGACTTGAAAATACACAGTAGCGGGTGTGTGTGAAGTTATTCTGAATGACCCAATGTGCACCTTGAATATTATATACCCTTTTAGGGATAGATTTCAAATAGCTCTGATATAGCAGAAACCACTAAATTATGAAATTGCTAAATTGGGAATTGTACTTCAACCCAGAACAAAAAATGTGCTTTGACGGACACTAAATAACTTTCCCAGCTACAACAGGACAGCGGTAACGAGAGATTTAGCGGGATATAAATTTGAGGCCTAGTATTTAGGCGCTGGGTGACCGGTATGGATTTAGTGACAGAATTAGACTGGGATATGGCCAAAAAATAACCACACTATTGCTGGTTAAATGCACTTGGTGACGGGCGCAGCTTGCCCCTGATGTAGTATATGGCCAAAAAATGAACAGACTATTGCTGGTTAAATGCACTTGGTGTCACAGCTTGACCAACCACACTACTGAGGGTTAAATGCACTTGGTGACGGGCGCAGCTTGCCCCTGATGTAGTATATGGCCAAAAAATAAACAGACTATTGCTGGTTAAATGCACTTGGTGTGACAGCTTCACCCTGATGTAGGCTTTAGCCAGAAAACAACCACACCATTGAGGGTTAAATGCACTTGGTGACAGGCGCAGCTTGCCCCTGATTTTGTATATGGCCAAAAAATGAACAGACTATTGCTGGTTAAATGCACTTGGTGTGACAGCTTCACCCTGATGTAGGCTTTAGCCAAAAAACAACCACACCATTGAGGGTTAAATGCACTTGGTGACAGGCGCAGCTTGCCCCTGATTTTGTATATGGCCAAAAAATGAACAGACTATTGCTGGTTAAATGCACTTGGTGTGACAGCTTCACCCTGATGTAGGCTTTAGCCAAAAAACAACCACACCATTGAGGGTTAAATGCACTTGGTGACAGGCGCAGCTTGCCCCTGATTTTGTATATGGCCAAAAAATGAACAGACTATTGCTGGTTAAATGCACTTGGTGTGACAGCTTCACCCTGATGTAGGCTTTAGCCAAAAAACAACCACACCATTGAGGGTTAAATGCACTTGGTGACAGGCGCAGCTTGCCCCTGATTTTGTATATGGCCAAAAAATGAACAGACTATTGCTGGTTAAATGCACTTGGTGTGACAGCTTCACCCTGATGTAGGCTTTAGCCAAAAAACAACCACACCATTGAGGGTTAAATGCACTTGGTCGCAGCTTGTGCTGGCGCACCACAAGACACAAAATGGCCGCCGATCACCCCAGAAAAATGTGACTGACAAACGGTCTGTGCAGCCTAAAAACAGTGAGCAATTGAGGATCAGCAGCTCAATGATCCACAGCTGCAGATCGATCAGTTAATCAAGTCCTTTGGAGGAGTTAATCTGCCTAATCTCGCCCTACTGTCGCAGCCGCAACCTCTCCCTACGCTAATCAGAGCAGAGTGACGGGCGGCGCTATGTGACTCCAGCTTAAATAGAGGCTGGGTCACATGGTGCTCTGGCCAATCACAGCCATGCCAATAGTAGGCATGGCTGTGATGGCCTCTTGGGGCAAGTAGTATGACGCTTGTTGATTGGCTGCTTTGCAGCCTTTCAAAAAGCGCCAAGAAAGCGTCACAAAAGCGCGAAGAAAGCGACGAACACCGAACCCGGACTTTTACGAAAATGTCCGGGTTCGGGTCCGTGTCACGGACACCCCAAAATTCGGTACGAACCCGAACTATACAGTTCGAGTTCGCTCATCCCTAGAGATAATCACTAAATGATTGCTAGATTGAGCAAAGGTTCCTAATCATGGACCAGTGTAAACATGTGCAGCAAAAGATCAACGATGATTCATTTCTTTGTTGATCGCATCCTTTATATTGACCTAAAAAATATTGTTCTTTGGCAGTAAATCCCCTCATATAAACTTGAATCTGTTGGTTGTTTGTAACAGAAACATCATGAAAGGACAAGTTATCAAATGTTCATTAGTATAAAAAAAAATATATGATTGTTGTACCATATACAGACAATACTGTGCAAAAGATTTAGGTGTGGAAAAATACTGCAAAGTAAGTATGCTTTCAAAAATAGATGTAATGGTTTGTATTTATTCATTAATACAGTGAAAAGTTAATGAACAAAAGAGAAATAATAATCCAATCAATATTTGTTGTGACCATCCTTTGCCTTCAAAAGAGCATCAGTCCTTCTAGTTACACTTGCACACAGTTTTCGAAGGAACTTGGCAGGGAGGGTGTTTCCGTCATCTTGGAGACCTAACTACAGATGTTCTGTGGATGTAGGCTTGCTCAAATACTTATGTCTCTTTGTGTACTCATAGACAGACTTGATGTTGAGGTCAGGGCTATTTGGGGGGATACTATCACTTACAGGACTCTACGTTCTTCATTATGATAAAGTTCTTAATGACTTTGGCTATATGTTTGAGGTCATTGTCCTGCTGCAGAATAAATTTGGAGACAACCAGACACCTGTTCATGACGGATAAGTATCTCCTTGTCTCAGCATTGAGGACACAATTAATCATGATCAAATACCCAAGTCCATTTGCTGAAATGCAGCCCCAAATTCGCTTTACTGTTGCTTGCAGACACACATTATTGTAACACTAATCCAAGAATATAGTCCACTACAGTAATTGAGATTGACATGACCTTGAAAGATGTACATCTGAAATGTCCCCATGAAATATGATCAGTGCCATCAGAATGTAAACAGGTTTGGTTAAATCATAACTGAGCTCCATATTTGTATGTAGATGGCATTATGTAGATTAAGAATTATCCTTGCATTCCCTTAGACTGACCATTGACTGATCTCCTCATAATGTGTCATTTTTGGGTTTTAGAAATTGGTCCTACAGATGTACATGAATAAGTCCATCACTGAATATTTTATCGTGAGGGGATTCTCCGATACCCCAGAATTACAGATTTTGGTCTTTGTTTTAGTTCTACTCATCTATCTTATGACTTTTGGTGGAAACATGATAATTCTCATACTGATCTGCTTGGAACATCATCTCCACACTCCCATGTAGTTCTTTTTGGGCAACCTATCCATCATTGATATCTTTTTTACCACCACCATTCTACATAAAATCTTTACGAGTTTTATGACCGGGGATAGAAGGATATCATTCTATGGATGCATAATACAATCCTTCATGTCTGGATCCTTCACAGTTCATGAGTTGTACATACTGACTGCCATGAGCTATGACCGTTATGTGGCCATTTGTATCCCACTGAGGTATCAATTGGTTATGAATCAAAGAACATGTGTTGTGCTGGCTTCTCTCAGCTGGGCCCTGGGCTTTCTCTTCATAAGTCCTTCTGCATGGATACTATCAAGTTTCTCATGTTACACCTCCATTGAAATTAACAATTTCCACTGTGACATTACCCTTTTAATGAAGATGACCTGCAGCGATACTTCTTTATTAGAGGTCATATTCTTCATCAATGGATGGCTTCTTTTCACTGTTTCTCCATTTCTTCTTACTTTTCTGCCCTATATTTTTATAATAATTGCCATTCTGAAGATCCGCACGACCACGGGCAAACATAAAGCCTTCTACACGTGCTCCTCACACCTCACAGTTGTCATCCTCCTTTATACAATGAATATCATTCAATATTTGATACCGAGCAGTCTAGACTACAAAAAACTTTATACTTTGATCAACACTGCTGTGGTCCCTCTGCTTAATCCAGTGATCTACAGCTTGAAAAATGAAGACATGAAAAAAGCTCTGAGAACAAAAAAGACATCTTGGTGTAATATTTCCACTTGATGTTTTCAATCTTGATGGTATATTATTACTGTAAAATGTAAAGGATTACTTTTTAGCAAATGTAAACTCAAAGATACAAAAAATAATATTCTCAACTAGAATTTGAATGTTCTAAAAGTTGCACTCCAACTGGCAAAGCATGATAAGATGACAGCATGGGCAATATCGTGGCAGAAATTTAATGTTGGTCAAAGTCAAGAAATGCACTTGGGTCACATTAATAGCATTATTGCATATTCAGTGCATTAAATGGAATACAACTGGAGATACTGTACAAAATGATGGGAGGACTTGTGTATACTGGTTACAAGTAAGCTACAGTAAAATAAGAAGTACTCACTGTCAAGCAGCAGCTGCAAAGGCAAAAATGATTTTAGAGTGTATAAAAAACAGAGCTCTAATATTGAAATTAGTGTTGAGCAAAGCGAAGCATTCAAAGCAGAATTCGGTCTGAAGTTTAGTAAAACTTTGACTCTAAACAAATCTAAACTTCCTTGCGCTTTGTGGCAACGAATTAGGTTTTCCTAAAATGTCAGCTGCACATGTTACAAAGCGAAACTAAGTGTAGAGGAGACAAGCATGGGAACGTAAAACCACCCATAATGCCGTGCAGCCAGCCAATCCACAGATAGCCATCCCTTGTGATATCACAACCCTGTAAAACACTAAGCCTACGCGATCTCTGCCATTGTCCTGTGAGCTGAGCATAGGGAGAGACTAGGGACAGTGTTGCTAAAAACGATTAATAGAAAAATATTGGAGAAGTATAGTGCAGGGAGACTGTAAGGAGAGTGCACAGAGAGTGCAGGGAGAATGCAGAGAGACTTATTCTGCATCAGTTTTATTTATTTATTCCTACATTTACTTATTCCTATATCAGCTGTAAACTAAGATATGTAATTCAATACCAGTAAGATGGAAGCCTTTATTATTCCACTGCCAGCGTGCCACGCAATACCATCCAGTCTGCACCCCTTAGGGGGGCCAAGTCTTAATGATGACCATCCTCATCTTTTGCTGGCTTTACTTCTTCTAAATCATCCTTCAAAGTCTCCATGTCATAGAAAAGTCAGCAAGATGCAGAGAGAGGAGGAGCTGGATGTTCCTGATGAGATATTCTCATCGATATTAGATGATGTGGAAAAGGAGGAAAAGCAGGTGGCAGAAGAAGGGCTCCCACCTGTAGGGCAGGAGAGCGCTGGGGATAGAGAAGTGGGTATGACAGGGCAAATTAATATTCTGTGTTTGTTGTCAAATAACCTGCAGGAGATTGCAGGCAAGAACAGCAATAAATTGCATATTGTCCCCCCCACCTAACCAGCCAAACCCCATACCAACAATAACCGAGGTTTAAAAGTGCATTAAATGTACAGGAGAAAGGCAACAGCAAGCTAATTGGCCGTGTGGTTCTTCACCTCAGCATGGCCGCAACCTGCCCAGCCCAGCTGCTTCATGTGGCCATAACCTTAGGAAGAGTAAACTGGGTATACCTGATTTATAGCAATTTGTGACAAATTAATACGTAACAAATAGAATTTATTAAATATAAACGTGGTTAATACAAACAACTGGAGCTTGATTTTTTCCTTCCAAAACTGTACAAAGTACAAGATGACATTCTTTACGTGTGAAATAAGGTCAAATCACACAGTATTAATTGAAAGGGTTCTTTACAGTTGGAGCACTCAAACTATGGAATGCTCCACCCCATGAGGTAGTAATGGATAGCACAACAGCAGTAGTGACGAGCGGCAGGGGCAATATTCGAATTCGCGATATTTCGTGAATATTTGGGCGAATATTCACCATATATTAGAGAATTCGCGAATTCATGATCTGCAGGCATTATTTTCTTGATTGCATATACACTTTCGCATAAAAATTCGCATAAATTGGTATTTTCCCAAAAATTTTATATTCGCAATTACGAATATATTTTGCGATATTCTAAATATTCGCGAATTCTCGAAGTGCCGATATTCACGATTAAAATTTGCAATTCGAATATTCGTGATCAACACTAAACAGCAGCAGTCAGAGAAGGGCTTGATACTTCCCTGATGTCAGTGGCAATGAGGGGTATTTATAATTTAGGACTGAACGATGTAAAACTGATCTAGAGAAGCTTCCCAGCCACAGTGAGTCATAGTTGTCAACAGTTGTGAATGGGATCCATGAGGAGACTTCCTCTGAGTGAAAAAAGTTAGGCAGAGAAAGGGTGGAGTTTAGGGACATGCATCTATGTTGGATGATACATAGCATCTGATAATCCAACACATAATAGGTAACAATTATGTTGGCTTAAAGGAATTTTACTGTACATCAATGTAAAAGCTTTGGCCATCAGACATGATCCATATTATTAGAAATGCACAGACATATTAGAATTTGGTACATATCAATCATTGATAGTCATACAAAGCATATAAAGTATGGCAGGTGTCAGTGAACAATTTTTTCAGTGTATCAGATTTATTACACCAGGTATCTAGAGGATGTAAAGGGTAGCTAATGTGGGTTCCAACTTTGGAGTTTGTCAATACCACCTGTGGGGAGTTGCTCTGGTAGACAGGCTTGCGGACGCAGTACAGAGGCAATGACAACGTCTTTAACTTAAACAATGCAGTGTTTTATTCACAGATACGTAAAGTGACAACAAAAAAGGCAGTTTCAGGGAAAAAACTGTCACCTTGAGTCTGGTGTTTGTTCACACCAGGCTGCAGCACATAACTCCTTGGGTGAATCAGAAGTTCACGTGCTTTTTACCAAACAATATAGCAGGCCTTAGTCTCTGCCCAAACGCTCAGGCTCCAACACCCAGACTGACAAAGATCCACTATCAGATGGAGGTTAATCCACTCAGCTGAGACTGCTGGCTGGGTTTTTATCACAAACCAAAACCCAGCCTGGAACGTGGGGCACAGCCATCCACCCTGCACTTTGGCTGCTCCCAATAATCAATAGTGTCAGTCAGCAGTAGCTGACACATATCTCCCGTCAATGACAGCCCCTTGCGCTTTCCTACACACAATATGCATCCTAAGTAAAATATGGACCCAATGCTTAGTTTCGTCCCACACCTTGTACAGGGAAAAATGCAGCATGACTCACTGACTGGTTCATTTAGTAACATTGCAGGGCATGGAGACGTGGAAGCTTTCTTAAAGTCTCATTACTGATTGGAATCTGAATGAGGCCTACCTGAGCTTGGCTACCTCCATGACCCCTGGATAAAGCTAAGTTCCCTTCATCATAAAGAATACATAAAAATTGCACAAAGCCTATGCAGGAATTTGATAGTGTATTAGCACAGTTATCAGCCTGGCCTGCCCCAGAAATGCAACTGCTGAGTGGTGACCCCACTGTCTACAAAAATACTGTAGCATGGGAGAAATTTTCCCACTCCTCAATGGGGACATATCCCCAAGCAGCACATGTTCTAGCAGTGACGAGTCACCGCTAAGAAATTATTGGGCCCCATAGAAAATGGGAATAGAACCCCCACAGCAACTTCTTTGCAACCCTCTTCTCCTGTGCAACCCCCACTCCTGTGGCAAGTCAAGATTTCTCTCTAAAACGAGGCCCGACAGCCACTCTGTCCATTTCCTACAGTTTCTCTGTATATACAGTTGCAAGAAAAAGTATGTGAACCCTTTGGAATGATATGGATTTCTGCACAAATTGGTCATAAAATGTGATCTGATCTTCATCTAAGTCACAACAATAGACAATCACAGTCTGCTTAACCTAATAACACACAAATAATTACATGTTAGCATGTTTTTATTGAACACACCATGTAAACATTCACAGTGCAGGTGGAAAAAGTATGTGAACCCCTAGACTAATAACATCTCCAAGAGCTAATTGGAGTGAGGTGTCAGCCAACTGGAGTCCAATCAATGAGATGAGATTGGAGGTGTTGGTTACAGCGGCCCTATACACAGTTATGGGTTTGATTTTCACAAGAAGCATTGCCTGATGTGAATGATGCCTCACACAAAAGAGCTCTCAGAAGACCTACGATTAAGAATTGTCGACTTGCATAAAGCTGGAAGGGGTTATAAAACTTTCTCCAAAAGCCTTGCTGTTCATCAGTCCACTGGCAAGACAAATTATCTATAAATGGAGAAAGTTCAGCACTGCTGCTAGTCTATCCTAGGAGTGGCCGTTCTGTAAAGATGACTCCAAGACCACAGCACAGACTGCTCAATGAGTAGAATCCTAGAGTGTCAGCTAAAGACTTACAAAAGTCCCCGGTATATGCTAACATCCCTGTTAGCGAATCTACGATACGTAAAACACTAAACAAGAGTGGATTTCATGGGAGGATACCACAGAGGACGCCACTGCTGTCCAAAAAGAACATTGCTGCACGTTTACAGTTTGCACAAGAGCACCTGGATGTTCCACAGCAGTACTGGCAAAATATTCTGTGGACAGATGAAACCAAAGTTGAGTTGTTTGGAAGAAACACACAACACTATGTGTGGAGAAAAAGAGGCACAGCACACCAACATCAAAACCTCATCCCAACTGTGAAGTATGGTGGTGGGGCATCATGGTTTGGGGCTGCTTTGCTGCGTCAGGGCCTGGACGGATTGCTATCATCGAAGGGAAAATGAATTCCCAAGTTTATCAAGACATTTTGCAGGAGAACTTAAAGCCATCTGTCCACCAGCTGAAGCTCAACAGAAGATGGATGTTGCAATAGGCATAACGACCCAAAGCATAGAAGTAAATCAACAACAGAATGGCTTAAACAGAAGAAAATACTCCTTCTGGAGTGGCCCAGTCAGAGTCCTGACCTCAACCCGATTGAGATGCTGCGGCATGACCACAAAAAGTGATTCACATCAGACATCCCAAGAATATTGCTGAACTGAAACAGTTCTGTAAAGAGCAATGGTCAAGAATTACTCCTGACCGTTGTGCACGTCTGATCTGCAACTACAGGAAACGTTTGATTGAAATTATTTCTGCCAAAGGAGGTTCAACCAGTTATTAAATCCAAGGGTTCACATACCTTTTCCACCTGCACTGTGAATGTTTACATGGTGTGTTCAATAAAAACATGGTAACATTTAACTCTTTCTGTGTTATTAGTTTAAGCAGACTGTGATTGTCTATTGTTGTGACTTAGATGAAGATCAGATCACATTTTATGACCAATTTGTGCAGAAATCAATATCATTCCAAAGGGTTCACATACTTTTTCTTGCAACTGTAATGTCATTGCATAATACTGTTGAGGGGGCCCAGACAATGAAATCTTTTTGTCCTCCTACTGGGTGGGCCCCTTCTGAGCTTGGGCCCCTTCTGAGCTTGGGCCCCAAAGCAGCCCCTTCCCCTATAGCTATGCCCCTGCATTCGCTGCAGCAGCACACATGACCCCATTTGTGTGGAAGTTGACAGGCGGTGACCTGAAGAGAAATGACAAGAGCCAGGAAGGCAGAACAAAGTGGTGGTTCTGCAGTGGAGTATCGATTTTCCCACAGATACAGCTGGCTGGTGTGCAAGTTTATTTTAAAAAAAAAAGCTGGATAACCCCTTTAAACACCCACTGCTACATTGAAGAATTCATAGTGGATTCTGTGATGGCGAGCTGCCCCGGTGCCCCAAACCAGAACATTTTGACCACCATGATTTGCAGCTGGTTTTAGGTCCTTCTGGTAGAATGCTATCTTTTATTTTTCCAAATATTTCATCTGGCACAGTGGCCAAATAATTACAGAATATCATTGCCTTAACTGTACTCAGCACTATTAGCTAGATTTAGTTATCAAAAACAGTGCCACATTTGCTTTTAGACACTCTTTTCAATCTATAAGGGATGCAGTTTATTAGGAAATGGGTGTGGCCTGCCAGAACATGGCTTAAGAAGGAACAATATTTGCCAAAATTTTGGGGCAAAATCCTGACACAAATTAAGCCGATTAGTATCTAGACTAGATAGTCTAAAGATGAGCCAGATTTTTCATCCAGCATCAGCCACTATGATATATCTGGCTTATCTTTAGACTGTCTAGTGCAGGCATGTCCAAACTGCGGCCCTCCAGCTGTTGCAAAGCTTCAACTCCCAGCATGCCCTAATAGCTCTAAGCTATCCAGGCATGCTGGGAGTTGTAGTTTTGTAACAGCTGGAGGGCCGCAGTTTGGACATGCCTGGTCTAGTGTAAAGGCTCCTTTACACAGGCCAATGATTGGTGCAGTAATTGGGAAGGAGCTCTCCTAGGAATACCCGTTACCCAGGGGTCGAGTGGAGGGGGAACGCATGGGAACGGCGTTCCTGCACTTTTTTCATGGCAGGAACGCCGTTCCCTTTCAGCCTCAAGCCAGGAGAACACGGCTGAATCAGATTCACAGGGGGAGACGGAGCGCACTGTGCAGGGCAGGTTAAGGGAGGAGGGGCGGCTTCAGTTGAGAGGAAGCTGTCTGTGCGGTGCCGCTGCCTGCGACTCCTCTCATGGAGCCCCGCCCCCTAATAACATCATCTCCTTCACTACGAGATCATTTAGAATGTCTTTTAGAAAAGTTTGTCCTGGGATTCGAACTCACAACCTCTACACATCAGAGGAAGGCATTTACCCTCACAGCCATGAAAGCTGTCTAGGTAGTTGCTTTAAAAAAAAAAAAAAAAAAAAAAAAAAAAATATAAGACTTCTACTTATACCTAGTGTACTGATACCTAGTGTACAACCATACACATGACAGCTGCCCACTGTGTATGGATGTAGCAGAGCTGGGTGTGTTGGGGCAGCTGTCATGTGTATGGTTGTACACTAGGTATCAGTACACTAGGTATAAGTAGAAGTCTTATTTTTTTTTTTTTTTAAGCAGCTACCTAGACTGCTTTTATGGCTGTGAGGGTAAATGCCTTGCCTCTGATGTGTAGAGGTCATGAGTTCGAATCCCAGGACAAACTTTTCTAAAAGTTTTTTTTTTTTTTTATAAGACTTCTACTGATACCTAGTTTACTGATACCTATGATACACATGACAGCTGCCCACTGTGTATGGATGTAGCAGAGCTGGGTGTGTTGGGGCAGCTGTCATGTGTATGGTTGTACACTAGGTATAAGTAGAAGTCTTAGTTTTTTTTTTTTAAGCAACTACCTCAACAGCTTTTATGGCTGTGAGGGTAAATGCCTTGCCTGTAATGTGTAGAGGTCATGAGTTCGAATCCCAGGACAAACTTTTCAAAAAGTGTTGTTTTTTTTTTTCTGATACTTCTACTGATACCTAGTGTACTGATACCTAGTGTACAACCATACACATGACAGCTGCCCCAACACACCCAGCTCTGCTACATCCATACACAGTGGGCAAAGTTACCTACAGTAGAAGTCTTATATATTTTTTTTTTAAGTAACAAGCTAGACAGCTTTCATAGCTGTGAGGGCATATGCTTTGCTTCTGCTGTGTAGAGTTCATGAGATCGAATCCCAGGATGAACTTTTCTAAAAGTGTTATTTTTTTTATTTTATTTTTTTTAGTCCGCAGCGACACAAATTACAGCATGCTAGATTTTCTGTGCTTTTTTATTTTTTGGAGGGGGGGGGGGGGTTGCAGTGGATCTTGGGTGAGTTCCCACACTTTTTTTCCCAGGACTTGACCCCTGCCGTTACCTATAATCGCCCTGTGCAACGGACTGCAAATTACCTGATGAACAAGCAAATGCCTCCACTGTAAGTGCACCTGTCACGGACGTTCCCGCAACAGGTGGCAGGAGATCGGTGAGACTGGCAACACCTGGTTTGATCTGACATGTTTTCTGTTTGGATCAAATGAGGTCTGTGTTGTTTCTGGTGCTTGCCAAACCTTCTTTCCCCAGGGTGGCTATTATGGTCATTTAACCTTATCTATTTATTGTTGTTTCTCCCACTATGCCTAGCAGATAAAGTTTTAGTTTGAGTTGTGGATAGCTAGTGTGTGGATCTTGGCTGAGTTCCTGGTGCTGGCATAGCCACTTGAAGTTAAGTGTTTTCTTTCCCTTTTGTATTTTGTTTGGGTTATTTTCTGTGTTCTGTGTTGTGTTCCCTGTCATTTGTATTAAGGCCTGAGTAAGACTCCTGTTCATCCTTCCTTTTGAAGGAACAGGTTATTTCAGTCCTGACATTGGTACCAGGGTCCTATAGGGTGAATTAGGACATTAGGTATTCCTGTGTATGAACTTACCTACCTCTGGGGTCTTTTCATACTGGTAGTTAGTCAGGACTTTGATTAGGGTTTTGCTAGGAGGTGTCCATCTCCTTTCTCTAGTTTCCAGGCCTTATTCCCTCAGCCCTTTCCCTCCTATGTTTGGTGTGGTGTTTCCCTCCCACACTCGAACGTGACAGCACCAGAGACTGCATCTGCGATCACTCATCCCCATAGAGAATCATTGCTTCTGGGCTGCAGATCACTATTTACACAGCATGATCTGCTGCTCAGAAACACTGGTTTTGGTGACTACATTAGCCATTCCTTCACCAGGTGAATAAGCATCATCGGGTGATCAGCTGCACTTTTACACTAGGCAAATATTGAAAGGAGCATTCTTAGGAGCATTCTTTCCTTCTAAGTATAGATGGCCTTGCAGTCCGCTATTCGCCGAACATGCAAACATATGGCGATGTCCGCTGGCGCCATATTCTTTTGCATTGTGCTGAACTTTGACCCATGACACACACATCAGGTGGGACAGGACAGCCAATTGAGACGTTTCAGCACATGGACACACCCCCACCCTATAACGGAACCCGATCTGGCAGCCATTTTACATTGTGTTTTGCCAGTTTAGGGAGAGGTTGCTTTGTGGAGCACGGACAGACTGTTAGGGACACCAAACGCTAGCCACAAAAGTCCTTTTAAAGACTGGTATAGGGTGTGCAATTGATAGGTGTGATATATTGAGGGGTGTGAAATACATATAATATACTTTCTAACATAGAAAGTATATTATAGTGCATTTGTATTGTGTAGCTGTTGTGTGCGGTTCTGCTGCGATACCGCCGCTATATAGAGGGACAAACGTATAGGAATAACTAATTGCAACAGGTGTGATATACCTGTTGCCCCCCCAAAAAACTGAGAGGTGTGATATATCTATAATATACTTTCTAACATATAAAGTATATAGGGCATTTGTATTGTGCAGCAGTTGTGTGCAGTTCTGCTGCAATACCGCAGGTATATAGAAAGATAACCGCAATTAGAACAACTATTTGCAACAGGTATGATATAACTGTTGCCCCAAAAATACTGATTGAGGGCTGCAATATACCTGCTTCCACAAAATACTGATTAAGGGGTTTGATATACCTGCTTCTGCAAAATACTGATTGAGGACTGCGATATACCTGCTTCCACCAAATATTGATTAAGGGGTTCTAGATACCTGCTTCTGCAAAATACAGATTAAGGGGTGCGATATACCTGCTTCCACAAAATACTGATTAAGGGGTTTTTATATACCTGCACCCACAAAATTCTTATTGAGGGGTGCAATATACTTGCTTCCACAAAATACTGATTAAGGGGTTCTTTATACCTGCTTCCACAAAATAATAATTAAGGGGATTGATATGCCTGCTTCGATCAAATATTGATTGAGGCCTGCGATACACCTGCTTCCACAAAATACTGATTAAGGTTTTTTTTATATACCTGCACCCACAAAATTCTGATTGAGGGGTGCAATATACTTTCTTCCACCAAATATTGATTAAGGGGTTCTATATACCTGTTTCCACAAAATTCTAATTGAGGGGTGCGATATATCTGCTTCCACAAAATACTGATTAGGGGTTCTATATACCTGCTTCCACAAAATACTAATTAAGGGGATTGATATACAGTACAGACCAAAAGTTTGGACACACCTTCTCATTCAAAGAGTTTTCTTTATTTTCATGACTATGAAAATTGTAGATTCACACTGAAGGCATCAAAACTATGAATTAACACATGTGGAATTATATACATAACAAAAAAGTGTGAAACAACTGAAAATATGTAATATTCTAGGTTCTTCAAAGTAGCCACCTTTTGCTTTGATTACTGCTTTGCACACTCTTGGCATTCTCTTGATGAGCTTTAAGAGGTAGTCACCTGAAATGGTCTTCCAACAGTCTTGAAGGAGTTCCCAGAGATGCTTAGCACTTGTTGGCCCTTTTGCCTTCACTCTGCGGTCCAGCTCACCCCAAACCATCTCGATTGGGTTCAGGTCCGGTGACTGTGGAGGCCAGGTCATCTGGCGCGGCACCCCATCACTCTCCTTCATGGTCAAATAGCCCTTACACAGCCTGGAGGTGTGTTTGGGGTCATTGTCCTGTTGAAAAATAAATGATGGTCCAACTCAACGCAAACCGGATGGAATAGCATGCCGCTGCAAGATGCTGTGGTAGCCATGCTGGTTCAGTATGCCTTCAATTTTGAATAAATCCCCAACAGTGTCACCAGCAAAGCACCCCCACACCATCACACCTCCTCCTCCATGCTTCACGGTAGGAACCAGGCATGTAGAGTCCATCCGTTCACCTTTCTGCGTCGCACAAAGACACGGTGGTTGGAACCAAAGATCTCAAATTTGGACTCATCAGACCAAAGCACAGATTTCCACTGGTCTAATGTCCATTCCTTGTGTTCTTTAGCCCAAACAAGTCTCTTCTGCTTGTTGCCTGTCCTTAGCAGTGGTTTACTAGCAGATATTCTACCATAAAGGCCTGATTCACACAGTCTCCTCTTAACAGTTGTTCTAGAGATGTGTCTGCTGCTAGAACTCTGTGTGGCATTGACCTGGTCTCTAATCTGAGCTGCTGTTAACCTGCGATTTCAGAGGCTGGTGACTCGGATGAACTTATCCTCCGCAGCAGAGGTGACTCTTGGTCTTCCTTTCCTGGGGCGGTCCGCATGTGAGCCAGTTTCTTTGTAGTGCTTGATGGTTTTTGTGACTGCACTTGGGGACACTTTCAAAGTTTTCCCAATTTTTCGGACTGACTGACCTTCATTTCTTAAAGTAATGATGGCAACTCGTTTTTCTTTACTTAGCTGCTTTTTTCTTGCCATAATACAAATTCTAACAGTCTATTCAGTAGGGCTATCAGCTGTGTATCCACCTGACTTCTCCACAATGCAACTGATGGTCCCAACCCCATTTATAAGGCAAGAAATCCCACTTATGAAACCTGACAGGGCACACCTGTGAAGTGAAAACCATTTCAGGTGACTACCTCTTGAAGCTCATCAAGAGAATGCCAAGAGTGTGCAAAGCAGTAATCAAAGCAAAAGGTGGCTACTTTGAAGAACCTAGAATATGACATATTTTCAGTTTTTGTTATGCATATAATTCCACATGTGTTAATTCATAGTTTTGATGCCTTCAGTGTGAATCTACAAGTTTCATAGTCATGAAAATAAAGAAAACTCTTTGAATGAGAAGGTGTGTCCAAACTTTTGGTCTGTACTGTACATACTCTAATCGAACGGGTCAGGCGCCAAGTGGTGTTGTCCCAAAATCCCTAGCCCACCACCTTCCCACCTCGGCCACCCACAGGCCAAGGGCCATCTTGCCCACCCCAAAATGTATATATGTCCCAAAGCCAAAACCAGCCTTTTGCCCAACCCAATTATCCTGCCCCTTATCAAACAGGGGCCCAGGATCCAGGACATGTTCGTCCTGGACCGTCATATGCAGTAGGATCCTTCATCAGGGATCTCTTTGATTTATAAAAGTTATATTTTATTATTTTTACTTTAATTTTATTATATAATTATGTCATACATGGCTTTTATGTATGTTTTTGTTTTGGGGGCTAGGAGTATATTTCAAAGAAGTATTTGAAAACTCACTAGTCTTGTGTTATTGATTGTCCCCCAAATTTCGTTAGCAGTTCTACACATTATCAAAAAACAAACACACACAAATTATCCTTCAACTACTATAATTTTAATATAATCAACATACTTTTCAAAGTAGTAATTTGCTAATGAGGTATTAGAAGGTTTTGGGGTCCATAGTGCAAATTGATGAATGATGTTTTTCAAAAACACACTTTGCAAAGTCTGTTTATTAATTATTTGAACATTCAATCTGTAAATGGGCCAAAACCTCAGCCCGCAAGCCCACATCAACGGTCCTCATTATCTTGCGAGTCCCTACACTCAAATACACCATAATAAATTCTAGAATCTATCTGTGAAAATAACAAAAAAACTAACAAGCCCAGAAGAAATCAAATCTTGCCACGAATAGCGTCCATCTGCCATGGCACGGACCCCTCTGGGCTGGAAAATAAATCTGCATAGAGTTCCCGAACTGCAATGCCTGCAGTCGCAGGTCGTCTATGCAGGGTCAGATCCAAACCCAAACCTGATGACGTTGGAAATTCATCCAGGTCAACAGAAGAGGAAGCCTCATGAATCCTGGTGAAGTGGCGTAAAACATTATTATTATGTTCCAAAAAATAATACACCCATACTTAGTATCCCTATCACTATAATAACCTGTACAATATATTATTTCCATATATGATGATTAGAGTATGCCAAAAAAAAATTACAGAAAGTGCTGTGAATTAGCTTTTTTCCTGCTAAGGCTACTTTCACACTAGCCGCAGGACAGATCCGACAGGCTGTCGGATCCGTCCTGCCGCTATTTCGCCGTGCCGCCGCTCCGTCCCCATTGACTATAATGGCGACGAGGGCGGATCTCTGGCGCAGCACGGCAGTGCCAGGAAAAAGGCCGCCGGACTAAAAGTACGGCATATCCGACTTTTTAGTCCGGCGGCCTCTTACCGCGAACTGCCGTGCTGCGACGGAGCTCCGGCCCCGCCCCCATTATAGTCAATGGAGACAGAGGGGCAGTCGAGCGACACGGCAAAATAGCGGCAGGACGGATCCGACAGGATGAACAAACTGTCGGATCTGTCCTGCTGCTAGTGTGAAAGTACCCTAATATCAATATTAATATAAACAGTAATGTATTTGTACAAAACATCGCACTGACATAAAGAACATTTTGCTCATCCAGCAAAAAAAAGGAAAAAACAAAAAAGCTGCTGCATTGACCACAATTTTAAAAGTTATAACTAGAGAGGAGCAAAGTTTTGAAAAATTCGACTCAGCAACTTCACTGAAGTCCACAAAGAAGTTTGAATCGTTCCAAATTAATTCATCACAAATTGCTATAAATCCGGTATACCCAGGCCACTCTGCCTTAAGGTACAGCCAGACGGAGTGCATGTGTTGCGGGTGGTTGCGTCCATGCTGTGATGAAGAACCGAGCGGCCAATTAGCCCGCAGTTGCCTCATTTGATAATGAAGACCGCACTGTATATTCCTTCTTCATTGTTAATGGCCGCGCGGCACCTTTAAACAGTGGCTGTTATTGGTATGGGGTTTGGCTGGTTAGGTGGGGCACAATATGGCTACTATTTCTGTTCTGGCCTGCAATCTTCTGATGTAGGAATAAGTAAATGTAGGAATAAATGAATAAAACTGGCGCAGAATAAGTCTCCCTGCACTCTTCCTGTGCTCTCCCTGCATTCTCCCTACACTCGCACTCTCCCTGCACTCTCCCTCTCCGATATTCTTCTATTAATCGTTTTCAGCAACACTGTCCCTGGCGCATGAGCTCTTGCCAAGTCTCTCCCTATGCTTAGCTCACAGGACAATGACGAAGACCGCGCGGTATGAGGGTTTTATAGGCCTGTGACATCACAGGGGATCATCTGTGGATTGGCTCCCTGCACAGCATTATGGGGGATCTCACATTCCCAGGCACTACTTTCGCTTTGTAACACGTAAAGTTTCAATTTCAAGAAAACCTGATCCATTGCCACAAAGCACGAGAACATTCAGACTTGTTTCAAAACAAAGTTTTCCTAAACTTATGACCAAATTCCGCTTCGCTCAACACTAGTTATAACTGCCAGAATGCAAACATAAAAAAAATATTTAAGTCATCAAGTCATAAAATGGCCTGGTTAACTTTAAATTTTTTCTTCAGTCCAATTACAATAACAATCATTATACGTCACAATTCGTTGGAATTATACTTTCCGATCCATCTTCTAAAAGCTGTTATGATGTCTTTATTCTTTAGACTGTATATAAGAGGGTTCAGCATGGGGACAATCGCTGTGTTAAACATAGAATACAACTTTTTGAAACTTAAGTTATTACTTGGTAAACAGTATTGTAAGATCAACATTGTGTAGAGCAAAATGATGACTGTGAGATGTGAGGAACATGTGTAGAAGGCTTTTCTTCTACCAATATTGGAACGTATCTTCATTATGGCAGTAATTATAAAAATATAAGAGGTTAAAATGAGAAGAAGTGGAATAATAGTATATACAATCAGTCCTTGTGTTCTGGACAGTCTTTCCAATGTTGTGATATCACTGCAGGCAATGTTCATAAACGGTACAAGGTCACAGCAGAAGTGGTCGATCACATTTGTGAAAAAACAAGATATTTTGGACACAAACCACATGAAAGGAATGACTTGTACAAAACCAAATATCCAGCAAAATGAGGCCAACATGACACAAATCCGGAGGTTCATAATAATTTTATAATTAAGTGGCCTACAAACAGCCACATATCGATCATAGCTCATGGCCGTCAATATGAAAAGTCCATGTCCTGCTAAGGAAGAAAATATATAGAATTGTACCATACAGGCCAGGTAGAGTATGGTGTTATCTCCAGTGATGAATGTTAAAAGGATCTTATGCAGGGTGACAGTGGAAGATGTCATGTCCACTATGGACAAGTTAGCAATGAAGAAATACATGGGAGTGTGAAGATGGGAGTCCAGGCAGACCAGGAGAAGAAGACTCATATTCCCAACAAGAATAATGATATAAATGAGTAAAACCAGAACAAATATGGCAGCCTGGAACTCAGGAACTTCAGATATTCCCTTTATGATGAAATATGTTATGATTGTTTGGTTTTGGTTCATTTTTGCATCCATTTATAATACCTAGAATACAACACATTGGTATAGTTTATTTAAAGGGTTGCCAGCCTTTTTATATTGATGACCTATCATCAGGATAGATCAACAATATTTAATCTGGGCTCTAATTTCTCTCCTAACAGCTGATCAGTGGAGGTGCTGAAAGCTGGCCTCCACCAATCTGATATTGATGATCTATCCTGGGAATAGGTCATTAACATAAAAAAGCAGACAACCCCTTTAATACGTGGGATAAAATAGTGGTATTCTGGCACCACAGAGCTACAGTGTCGGTGGCGTATTACAGCTGAAAGTCTACCAAGAGATGGCTTAAGAACATCTATTCAAGAAGGGTACTATATGTCAAATGCAGATCACATGTCCAGCTAAGGTGCTTCAAGTGATCCTATAATATAGCTGGACCTAAAAACAAATGAACAGTCCATGGATGCTGAATGTCCCTCGGAGTACAGTCAGGTCAAACATTAAAAAATGAAAAAAATTGCCACAGCTGTAAGTCTACCTAGAGATGACACAAAAACCTCTATTCAAGAATGACAGTATATATGGAGGCCACCATCAGACTTGCAAATGTGTCCTTCCTTACCTTTTCTCTTTTCTTGACATGTGGCCCTCTTAGGCTTTCATCTTTTCTTTAGTTATCTTGAGATAAGTGGTGCAAGATGACCAAGTTTGAAATAAAAAATGTTTTAATTACTCGCAACGGTCATCTTTTATGGTCATAGAGGTTAGGAATGGCACATGTTGAGAAATTAGGAAAGGTGAGGGAAGACATATTAGTATAGCAACATTTATATGTGAGATGTTAAAATCAAATGTATTGAGGTTCTGTTGACAGATAAAAAAAAAATAGGTTTCTGACCATCATTTTTTATGGTAATGGTAAGTCAGATACCACACATCCAACACCAAAACTGTATCCCGATCGTAAAACAAAATCATTTCAATATTCACTGAAACTTTTCATTTAATATAGAATTTTAACTCCCCATATACAGATTACATTATTCCAAATGTCCATTTGACCAATATTTATCTCCCTCGGTTTCTGGATACATCGATTGATGCGAACAGGCATTCCCATCTGTGCCAGCAGTATTTTAATAAGTTATCAGAAAAATAGTGTTTTTTACTTGATGCTGGATCCAACGCTAGTTTTGAGGATATCACCCAAGACTGTCCACCAACAATACTGATTTACCCTTCTTATCTCATCCCACAGCCGATGAAGATAGCAGGGAGAAATGCCAAAGGGGAGTTGATTGTGTCTTCTAATATGTATATAGGGAAATAAATTGATCTTCTGACAGCAGATTATCTACTAGTAGAGCAAAAGTTTGAGTATGGTGGGATCTAACATGACCAATTAATCCTCTTTTGCTCAAACATCTGCCATTGTGGGATAATTGGGATGATCTCATGGATATTGGCTTGGTGGGATCTGCCAACATTTATCTAAGGGCAGCATTTGTGAGCAATGTGTAGCAGTGTAGACTAAAGCTAGCCATACTCATTAGACAGAAGTTGGTTGATGGTTGAACTTCAGTTGAACAAACAATCATCTGATGAAAAATCGTTTCACAGACATAGCCATACACATTTTAGTCCATGTTGGCCATTACAGTTGAACAAACTGTCCATACATGTTTAATGTCTATAAGGAACAAGGCTGGATTGTGATTTGGTCAGTCCCATTCTTAATCTTAAAAAAAGCAGCACCAAACAGCATCTTCTACTAATCCAACTGAGTTGGAAATGACCATTTTGTTTCGGGTCAACAATAAAAGTAGACCAGTATTTTAAAAAGCATAATGCAGATCGGTGGGGTTGCAGACTGTACAATGGGGCCCACAAAGCTTCAACTTAGATCTCTAGTTAGTGCCAATAGTTTTTGGCCAAATGTCTACGGCCAGGTTTTCTGAGTAAAGCTTATTACTATTACTATCCCTGTACACTGGCTAAATCCACTCTGCAAACCATACGTATCACTATAATTAGTATGCTGTGGTTTACTGTCATTGGTAATTAGAGCACAGCAGGCTAGGAACATAGTAGACAACCCTTGGGAACACAAAGAATATGGTGACTATTGTTTAAATTTTCTGAACTATGGTATGTGGCAGAATAATGTAAGTGTTCCCGATTTGATACCTAATCTCTACTACTGTATTCAGAGACATCTCTTAGCAATCATGCACTATTTGCTGTTGCTATCTTCCAGAAGATCCATAGCTAAGTCTAAACAGGGTCAGAGTGGCCCACCATAGGACGAAAAGATTTTTCGGTGGGCCAGGTTCTAACACAATGATAGGCCCTTATTAAAACAGGATCCAGCAGAGGTCATTTGGGGGTAAATGCTCAGACAAATCTATAATTAGTTGCCTTTTTTCTTTGTGATTTTTACCTCTTTGAATGTTTAAAGTTACTAGTGGAAAAAAATCGACCCTACAACATGTTGACGCTGCCACATGTCATATATTAATCTACAAAAACATTTCCAAGTAGAAGGACAAGTTGCTTTTGAAGTGTTACATTATCAAATAAATTGGATTTACCTTGTCCTCTGAAGGTTCCTGAGATATTTATGAATGATACAAACCATCATAGTGTATACATCCCAAACATGGGGCTATATACAGGAGACAACTGATGAATGCAATTACCATGTGATTCTATGTAATAACCATATGACAGCCCATGATATATGATATCACAGTAAGACCTGGGATCGCTGCTGCTTTATACTTCTTCTCTTTTCCACTAATTAATCCCTTTGCTCTTTCAGACTCCATTGTGACTCATTATTCTTGCTTCATTTTTGTAAATTGTTTCTTGCATTATTGAGCTTTGTGCTTGTTACATGTGTCTAATAAGAGATAGGAAAGTAAAGATTTCTACATGTCTAGGTTTTATTACTCTATGGTTCTTGGTTTACTCAAAGAAATCAGCACTGATAATGTGGAGGGGATTATATGAGCAATATTAGCACAATGGGTATATTACCACTGCCATATTATGCCAGCAATCCAGCAGCAGTGGCTGTGCTTGCTCACTATAGGAAAAAGCTATAACCTATAGTGTGTAAGCACGACCACTGTATGAACAAGCTTTGTTCATACAGATCTGTTTCGCAAATCAACAGTGCTCAACAGCCTACTACATGCAAATTCCTTCCACCCGAGGAACCTAATCAATGGCCAATTTGACTGGTCAATTTCTATGCCTGAGAAGGATATGCTCCCGTGATGGTGAGTTCGAAAAAAGAACCCAAGAGTTATGTGGAAGGTTTAGAGAGCGGGGTTACAATGATTCCCCACTAAGAAGGGGATACATACGAGCTAAGCAGTCCAATAGGGATGCCTTACCACAAGTTCAACCCAAACGGCAAGGAAACAAACGTGATATGGTACGGGTCATTACCACCTATAACTCGGGATATAAACAACTGAATTCCATTTTGGACAGACACTGGAAAATTCTTCGCATGGACCTACCAATTCACCCCTCAGTGACATACTGTCACAACCAGACAGCTGAGAAGCTCTGACAGAAGCCTTTCAGAACCTCCTCCTTGAGTTTTCTTTGTTGTGATGTACAGTTCCTCATCTCGTTAGCCTCTCTCAGCTGTCATGTAGTTGGACTGATTGCTTCCCTTTAAATTCCTCCCCATAATACATTACTGGGCGGCTTATACTACTTCCTGGAGTGTGTGTGCATGCTGATCTTGTTTTCCAGTCTGCTACAAAGTTAAGTGCTGAACATTTATCTGTTATTTTCTGTTTGCTGGATCCCAGGTGACCCTGACTCCCTCCGTGTCTGGTGTAGGGAGCCGGTGGTCGTGTCCCCTCACTATTGTAGGGTGTTCAGGGGTTATATAGTCGAGGTACGTGGATATGCAACCATCCACCTCTGGGATCTTTGCATAGGCTGAGCAGCCAGGGAAAGTCTCAGGTCTTGTGCAGGGGTCTCCCTTTTGGTTCCTTAGCTTTGGATCCAGTGAGTCATATATGCATGTTGCTTTGTCTTGTTTCCTGTACACCGTCCGTGACATTATAAGCCGCCAAAACCGTCTCAAGCATGGATCCGGTTTCACTTTTGGCTGAACGCTTCCAGGGTCTTTCATTGGAGGTAGCTGATCTCCGTAAGACTTTTTCTCAGCTTCAAGTGACCGGTTCAGCTTGCGTTCATGGAGTTTGTTCTGAGCCTAAGATCTCGCTCCCGGATACGTTCACCAGAATTTTGTGCGTTTTAGAGAGGCTTGCAAACTCCATTTTTGCCTTCTTCCCCATTCCTCTGGTGATGAGGAACGGAGGGTGGGGATCATTATATCGCTGCTCAGGGGTAACGCTCAGTCTTGGGCCTTTTCGCTGCCGGAGGGGGCACGGCCTCTCCGTTCAGTGGATGAATTCTTTTTAGCCCGGGGTCAGATATATGATGATCCGGATCGTATTGCTCTGGCTGAGTCTAGACTACGTCTATTATGCCAGGGTAAACAATCCGCAGAAATATACTGCTCAGAATTTTGGAGATTGGCAGCTGATTCTGGTTGGAATGATGCTGCACTCCGAAGTCAATTTTGCCATGGTCTTTCAGAGGGATTGAAAGATGCATTTGCCTTTCATGAGAGGCCTATTTCTTTGGACTCTGCTATGTCTCAGGCCGTTCGTATTGACAGGCGTCTTAGAGAGAGAGGAGAGATGTCCCCTTCCTGTCATACTCAGTCCCAGAACAGTGCAGCGGTCTCATTCTGTGCGCAGGGGTCTCCGTCGCTGTCAGCCCCTGCTGAGCAGGAGCCCATGCAGCTGGGGTTGATTGCTTCTGACAATAGAAGATTCAGCTCGCATGGGAGGGTTTGTTTTTGTTGTGGAGGTATAAATCATTTGGCAAATGTTTGTCCTTCTAGGAGATTCAGGCAGTTTTCTGGGAGTAATAAAGAAACAAACAGGAAAAAATCTTTTAAAAATGTTCCGTCTGTTACTATTGGCAGGGTTGAGGCGGAGATTGAAGGTTTTCCGTTTGCTTGTAGTTCCCGTTTTGTCCTGCCGGCTAGGGTGGCGCTAGAGAGCAAGAACATTTTTTGTGAGATTTTTGTGGATAGTGGAGCATCTGTCAATCTCATTGATAATCAATTTGCAATAACTCATGGTTTCCAGGTGCGCACTTTGGGAAAGGATATTCCTGTTTTTGCTATTGATTCCGCTCCACTTTCTCAGAAATCATTAAGGGGCATAGTTCACAATATCCGTTTAATTGTGAGTGATGCTCATGTTGAGGATGTGTCATGTTTCGTCCTTAGCGGTTTGCCTACTCCTCTAGTGTTGGGGCTACCCTGGCTCACTAAACATAACCCCACCATTGATTGGCAAGCGAGGCAAATATTGACAGGCGTCAATATGTGTGCTATGCAGAGAGACAAACGCTATTGGAACAACTAATTGCAACTGGTGTGATATACCAGTTGCCCCCCCAAAAGAAAAACGGAGGCAGGGGTGTGATACCTATAATATAATTTCTATATAGTGAATTTGTATTGTGCAGCATTTGTGTGCGGTTCTGCTGAGATACCGCAGCTATACAGAGGAACAAACGCTATTGGAACAACTAATTGCAACTGGTGTGATATATCTGTTGTCACCCCAAAATAAACTGATTAAAGGGTTTGATATACCTGCTTCCACAAATACTGCTCTTCTATAGGGACTTTGTCACAGGGTCATTTTGAAAATGACAGGCAGAGGAAGAGGCAGGCCATTCCGCAGGGGTCGGGCAGATGCACCAGGCCGGAGCCTAAGTGGGAAGTTGGAGAAGGTGCGTGCTCACTCAGCCTTCTTCTTCTGCACCCTCCTCATCCTCTGTATCAGCACCCTCCTCACTCTCTGCTATGTGCACCCCCAAAGACACCACCACCATAGCCCCTCCACTCGAGTCAGAGGAATTATTTTTCCATCCATTCCCAGACATACCGATACATGGCTATTCTTGGCATCGGATCAGGAAGAGGAGGTAGCAACCGCCGCCACCCAGCAATCTGACGACAGTACCCAGATAAGCCCAAGGAGAGTGGTTCCCACTGTTGCTGCCTACTCCAAGATCTCTAATGTCAGAGGCGGTGAAGGTGACGATCATGACGTGTCGATGGACGTCACATGGGTGCCCACAAGAAAGGAAGAGGAGGGGAGATCAGAGAGAGAGACGGAGCAGCAGATAGGGAAGAGAAGCAGGCAGAACTCGCAGTGCACAGGAGGCAAAAAGCAGACTGCAAATGTACCTGGAGCGAGCCATCCACCATGCAGTGTAACATCTGGTGTTACCAGGACGCCGGCACATGGCTCCGCAGTGTTGGCTTTTTTTAACGTGTCAGCTGCTGACAATAGTGTTGCCATCTGCAGCCTGTGCTGTCAATGCATAAGTCGCGGTAAGCCCAACACTCACCGCCTTAAGAAGGCACCTGGCCTCCCATCACCGAGCCCAGTGGGAGCAACACCGTCAGAACCCACAAAGCCACACTCCCGGCGCTCCATGGCCTGCCTCTTCTCCTTCTCCTCTCTCCTCACATTTGTCCTCCACTCCGCCTTTCACCGTGCCGTCGTTGTGTTCATCTGGCAAAAGGCAGTCTTTCGTGGCCCAAATGTTCGAACGTAAAAAGTTGATGATGCCGGATAACCCTCTTGCACAATAACTGACCGCCGTCTTGTCAGAAATGCTAGCCCGCTATCTACTGCCATATAAACTGGTTGACTCTGAGGCCTTTAGAAAATTTGTGGCCATTGGCACACCACAATGGAAGGTCCCCAGAAGGAAATGTTTCTCCCAGAAAGGCATCCCAGAGCTATATGGCCATGTTCAGCGGCAAGTGAATGTATCTCTCGCACACAGTGCCAGTGCCAACATACATCTGACCACAGACACGTGGTCTAGCAAACATAGGCAGGAAAGGTACATCATTTTTACTGCCCACTGGGTGAACATTCTGACGACTGTCAAGTATGCAACCCATAGACCCGTGCAGATTTGGTGTTACCGCCATGGATTGCATGCAGGCCTGCCTCTTCTTCTCCTCCTCCTACTCCATCCTCCGTCTCCTCCTCGGCTGATTCCTCCTTTTCCACTGCTACTGCTTCTTCTGCTGCACCCCCAGCTCCCCAGAACCTATTTGACGTGCCAGGTGAGACGTTGCCATGCTGTGCTGCGGCTGTTGTGCTTGGAAGCCAAGAGCCACACCGGTCCTGCACTGCTTTCAGCTCTGTGGTTACAGGCCGATCAGTGGCTAACCCTACTCAATTTGGCAGTTGGCAAAGGAGTGTGCGACAACGGTGCCAATCTGCTGAGCGCGCTGAAACAGGGTAAAATAACACACGTGCCGTGCATGGCACACGTCCACTTAGTCGTGCAGCGATTTGTTGCCAAATACCCCGGGATCCAGGACTTCTTGCGGCAGGCCAGGAAAATCTATGGTCATTTTAGAAGATCTTATATGGCCATGGCTCGCCTTGCTGACGTTCAGCGGAGACACCATTTGCCCGTCAGACGTCTGATTTGTGACTGCCTGACGCGCTGGAACTCCACCTTTTATATGCTTGATAGGCTGCTCCACAGAGAAACAGTTGCGAGTACCAATCCTACAGCGTATGCATGAAGAGGGCGGTTTGAAGATGTGTTGGTCACTTCAGATATGAGATAATTCTTGCAACCCATCGACAGCCGCCCGCCAGATCCATCCTCAGGGAATACCCACACCGACAGGTGTCTGATTACATTGGGTTAACAGCCGATGTGGACGCTCTGAGAAGTGAGGAACCCCTTGACTACTGGGTGTGCAGGCTTGACCTGTGGCCAGAGCTGGCACAATTTGTCATGGAACTCTTGGCTTGCCCCTCGTCGAGTGTCCTGTCCTTCAGCGCAGCAGAGAGGATCGTGACTGATAAGCGCACTCGCCTAGCTCAATTCAACACCTGTGAGGACCACGTTTAATTGAATTTCCTCATGCCAGGCCACACATATCCGCCACCACCCAGAACAAATAATGGTCCCTGTCTTATGTAAATAGAGCTGCATGAAAGGCCTTTTCTGTCCGTTGAATGCCTAATGTTTGGGACCTCGGAGGAATTCAACACCTGTAACGACCATGTGTTATCAAAGTTCAACTATTATAATTTTTTTTTTTTTCAAGAGAGGGGATTTCGTTAGCCATGTTTTTAATCAAATTTAATATTTTTTGTTCTTTTAAACATATGTACAGTCATGTGAAAAAATTAGGACACCCTTTGAAAGCATGTGGTTTTTTGTAACATTTTTAATAAAAGGTTATTTCATCTCCGTTTCAACAATACAGAGAGATTAAAGTAATCCAACTAAACAAAGAAAACTGAAGAAAAGTCTTTTCAAGATCTTCTGTAAATGTCATTCTACAAAAATGCCTATTCTAACTGAGGAAAAAGATAGGACACCCTCACATGTATTCCCTCTTAAATTGGCTCAGATCTCACACAGGTATATCACACCAGGTGCACATAATTAGTAGATCGTTACTCTGCATGTTGAATGAGGCTTGCCCTATTTAAACCTCAGACATTTAGTTTGGTGTGCTCCTGACTGTTGAAGTGAGAGTGAGCACCATGGTGAGAGCAAAAGAGCTGTCAGAGGACTTCAGAAAAAAGATTGTAGCAGCCTATGAGTCTGGGAAGGGATTTAAAAAGATCTCAAAAGATTTTGAAATCAGCCATTCCACTGTCCGGAAGATAGTCTACAAGTGGAGGGCTTTCAAAACAACTGCCAACATGCCCAGGACTGGTCGCCCCAGCAAGTTCACCCCAAGAGCAGACCGCAAGATGCTAAAAGAGGTCTCCAAAAACCCTAAAGTGTCATCTCGAGAACTACAGCAGGCTCTGGCTACTGTTGATGTAGAAGTACATGCCTCTACAATCAGAAAGAGACTGTACAAGTTTAACTTGCATGGGAGGTGTGCAAGGAGGAAACCTTTGCTTTCCAAGAGAAACATCGAGGCCAGACTGACATTTGCCAGAGATAAAGTTGACAAAGACCAGGACTTCTGGAATAATGTTCTTTGGACAGATGAGTCCAAAATTGAATTATTTGGACACAACAGCAGAGGACATGTTTGGCGTAAACCAAACACAGCACTCCAAGAAAAGAACCTCATACCAACTGTGAAGCATGGAGGTGGAAGTGTCATGGTTTGGGGCTGCTTTGCTGCAGCAGGACCTGGTCAGCTCACCATCATAGAATCCACGATGAATTCTACTGTGTATCAGAAGGTGCTTGAAGAACATGTGAGACCATCAGTTAGAAAATTAAAGCTGAAGCGGAACTGGACCATGCAACATGACAATGACCCAAAACATACTAGTAAGTCAACCAAAGATTGGCTGAAAAAGAAGAAATGGAGAGTCCTGGAATGGCCAAGTCAAAGTCCAGATTTGAATCCCATTGAGATGCTGTGGGGTGACTTGAAAAGGGCTGTACGTGCAAGAAACCCCTCAAACATCTCACAGCTGAAAAAGTTCTGCATTGAGGAGTGGGGTAAAATTTCCTCAGACCGATGTCGAAGACTGGTAGATGGCTACAAGAACCGTCTCACTGCAGTTATTTCAGCCAAAGGAGGTAACACTCGCTATTAGGGGCAAGGGTGTCCTAACTTTTTCCTCAGTTAGAATAGGCATTTTTGTAGAATGACATTTACAGAAGATCTTGAAAAGACTTTTCTTCAGTTTTCTTTGTTTAGTTGGATTACTTTAATCTCTCTGTATTGTTGAAACGGAGATGAAATAACCTTTTATTAAAAATGTTACAAAAAACCACATGCTTTCAAAGGGTGTCCTAATTTTTTCACATGACTGTATATGACATGTATTTGTACTGGTCTGCAGTAAAATTGATATCCAATGACCGTCTAATATACCTCCAGCCACATAATCACTTGATGTTTTCTTTCCGGTGAATGAATAATTTTTGGGGCCTGTAATCTAACTGGCCAACTGTAAAATTGTTATACGGTGACCGCCTAATGTACCTCCAGCCATATAATCACGTGTTCTTTTGTGTACATTAAATGCCTAATGTTTGGAGCCTGAACTCCACTGACCTGCAGAAAAATTGATATCCAATGACCGTCTAATATACAGTACAGACCAAAAGTTTGGACACACCTTCTCATTCAAAGCGTTTTCTTTATTTTCATGACTATGAAAATTGTAGATTCACACTGAAGGCATCAAAACTATGAAGTAGCCACCTTTTGCTTTGATTACTGCTTTGCACACTCTTGGCATTCTCTTGATGAGCTTCAAGAGGTAGTCACCTGAAATGGTTTTCACTTCACAGGTGTGCCCTGTCAGGTTTAATAAGTGGGATTTCTTGCCTTATAAATGGGGTTGGGACCATCAGTTGCGTTGTGGAGAAGTCAGGTGGATACACAGCTGATAGTCCTACTGAATAGACTGTTAGAATTTGTATTATGGCAAGAAAAAATCAGCTAAGTAAAGAAAAACGAGTGGCCATCATTACTTTAAGAAATGAAGGTCAGTCAGTCCTAAAAATTGGGAAAACTTTGAAAGTGTCCCCAAGTGCAGTCACAAAAACCATCAAGCACTACAAAGAAACTGGCTCACATGCGGACCGCCCCAGGAAAGGAAGACCAAGAGTCACCTCTGCTGCGGAGGATAAGTTCATCTGAGTCACCAGCATCAGAAATAGCAGGTTAACAGCAGCTCAGATTAGAGACCAGGTCAATGCCACACAGAGTTCTAGCAGCAGACACATTTCTAGAACAACTGTTAAGAGGAGACTCTGTGAATCAGGCCTTCATGGTAGAATATCTGCTAGGAAACCACTGCTAAGGACAGGCAACAAGCAGAAGAGACTTGTTTGGGCTAAAGAACACAAGGAATGGACAATAGACCAGTGGAAATCTGTGCTTTAGTCTGATGAGTCCAAATTTGAGATCTTTGGTTCCAACCACCGTGTCTTTGTGCGACGCAGAAAAGGTAAACGAATGGACTGTACATGGCTGGTTCCCACCGTGAAGCATGAAGGAGGAGGTGTGAGGGTGTGAGGGTGCTTTGCTGGTGACAATGTTGGGGATTTATTTAAAATTGAAGGCATACTGAACCAGCATGGCTACCACAGCATTTGCAGCGGCATGCTATTCCATCCGGTTTGCGTTTAGTTGGACCATCATTTATTTTTCAACAGGACAATGACCCTATACACACCTCCAGGCTGTGTAAGGGCTATTTGACCATGAAGGAGAGTGATGGGGTGCTGCGCCAGATGACCTGGCCTCCACAGTCACCGGACCTGAACCCAATCGAGATGGTTTGGGGTGAGCTGGACCGCAGAGTGAAGGCAAAAGGGCCAACAAGTGCTAAGCATCTCTGGGAACTCCTTCAAGACTGTTGGAAGACCATTTCAGGTGACTACCTCTTGAAGCTCATCAAGAGAATGCCAACAGTGTGCAAAGCAGTAATCAAAGCAAAAGGTGGCTACTTTGAAGAACCTAGAATATGACATATTTTCAGTTGTTTCACACTTTTTTGTTATGTATATAATTCCACATGTGTTAATTCATAGTTTTGATGCCTTCAGTGTGAATCTACAACTTTCATAGTCATGAAAAAAAAAAAAACTCTTTGAATGAGAAGGTGTGTCCAAACTTTTGATCTGTACTGTACCTGCAGCCACATAATCACTTGATCTTTTTTAGTATGGTGAATGGCTAATGTTTGGGGCCTATGCTTCAGTGGCCTACAGTAAAATTTTTATCCATTGACCACATAATGCACCTTGAGCCACATAATCACAATTTATTTTATGTCAGGTGAATGACCAATTTTTAGGGCCCCTACTCCCGTAGCCTAAAATAAAAAATTTCTAGGCTTCAGCATGGCACATTTTTGAGAATTTCCCTTTAAGACTCATGAAAATGGCCTCTGATTAAAAAACATATTTTTTGTGGGAATTTTTGTCATTGATCCCCCTCTAGTATGTGACTGTCCATGTTGTGGGACTGTTTTTGCACTTCTAGTAAGTATTTGGTGGCTGCAAATATGATCTGAAGGTTTTTCAGGTTCGCCTGCCATTGATCGCGTTCTCGAATCGTCCTAGCCGATGTTTGTCTCTACCCAGCAGTAGACAATTTCTTTAGGAGTCAAATTCAGAAACAAATTTAATATCTGCCAGGCGAATCCATGTGATAACCATGTGACTCATTCCATGATATATGATATCACAGTAAGACCTGGGATCGCTGTTGCTTTATACCTCTTCCCTTTCCCACTAATTAATCTCTTTGCTCTTCACAGCTCCATTGTGACTCATTAATATTGTTACGTTTTTGTGAATAGATTCTTTTTTTAAATTATTATTATTTAAGGGTTGCACTTGTTACATGTGTGTAAGAGACAGGCAAGTAATTATATCCATAGAGCTTTATTATGCATCACTAATAATATGGACTGTATTAAATTAGCAATATTAGCACAGTGAACATGGGTGCATTAAGTCATATATATATATATATATATATATATATATTAGAAAAAGTAAGGCAGCACCAACCTGTAAACAATACTGTGGGTGCCATCTTAAAAGGGCAAGCTTACCCAAAAATTCAGTCTAAAAAATAGAGCAGCACTCCAGGATAATATGAAAAATAGTGGTTTATTCACCCATTGGCAACGCAACGTTTCGGCTCCAACATGAAGCCTTTCTCAAGCAATATGAACAGGACATTCAAAACATTATAAGCCAAAGAAATTACATCACAATGTCATGTGATCACACATTAATATACAGTGCATGAAATGACTAATGATACAAAGTGCGTGTGTGCAGCTGATGGATGTGATGGATGGAAACACATAGTAGAGGGCGTGGGCACAGACACACTAACCAGCAAAAGAACAATCCCCATCTCATGCTCAATGCCGTACATAGCGTACCCTCATCGTAACAGCGCAATCAGAGGTCATTGGCCTATAATGGCCTGGCTCCATTAAAGGAGTACCTGAGTTTGATACTCCACCTTTTTTTTTTCTTATGGTAGAGCCAAACGTTTGAGGGATCAGCTGGTCAGGGCTGACATAGGTTCCAAAAAGGTTTTGAGGCAATCTACACTTACACAACCAGGGCTAGGATGTTAGCCTTGGATGTGTAAATTGCAGATACATTTGTAGAAGCAAGGTATTTTTACATCCATCCACTGGTATAAATTACCCCATTCGGTTTCATTTGACCTCCGATTACGTAGTTTATGTATTGTCATGTCCATGCAATGTTTTAATTGTCGGTGAAACATCTACGGACTTTAAGACTCGGTTAAATAACCATCGTTTCACTATCCGACAAAAGAGGTTTCGATTTGCCGGTATCGAAACACTTCACAGATTTCAAGCCTAGAGAAAGTGATCTCAAAAATGTGATCATTGATCATGTACCGATGCCCAGAAAGGGTGGTAACAGAATCAATCTCCTAAAGAAAAAGGAGTTTTAATGGACTTATGCTCTCAATTCTTTGAGACCTAATGGTCTCAATGCAGATTACAATTTGGGACAAATATTGGGTTGGTGACTTGCCCTGTACCCCATGGTTTCCGTTTGTTTCTTTTTCCTGTGAGTTGGGTTGTTCTTAGGACAAATATATTGATAATACATATGTATTATATTATCACTAATACTATTTATTTTTCTCATACACAGATCTATTGGATGTCTTGATGGGGATACAATTGGAGCATGATCTACATGACACCATGACAGCATCATTTCGCCCCCCTCTGCTTGAAGATATTTACGTTACCCCCACTATGTTTTTTTTATATACACATCATTTATATTGGTCTGTGGTGCAATTACATGCAATTACATTATGTCCAGTCTTCTGAGTATGTGGTGTGTTTGTATGTGATGAGGAGATCCCTTGTTAATAGGTTACTGGATCCGTAGGGTTAATTTGGGGCGGGGTTGCTGTTAACGCGGTTCCCTGTCTCAGGTTTTCTCTATCTTTGGCTGGCTATGGTGCCCTCTGTTCCGCACATAGATCCAATAAGTAACGTTTTGACATGCTTGATAATGTTGTTTGCTGTATTCCGCATTGAGGAATGGTTGCTGACGTTATGTCATGGCGTATGCGCTATGGCTGCTGTCGGCCTTACCACTTTTGCAATTGTGAATACATGGGAGAGCTGGACGCTGTGCATGTTCTTTATCAGTGATGCGATTTTCTATGATGTCAATACTATGCGCGGTAATAGGCGCATGCGCTGTTACGATGAGGGTACGCTATGTCCAGCATTGAGCATGAGATGGGGATCGTTCTTTTGCTGGTTAGTGTCTGTGCCCACGCCCTCTACTATGGGTTTCCATCCATCACATCCATCAGCTGCACACACGCACTTTGTATCATTAGTCATTTCATGCACTATATATTAATGCATATATCAGTTGTGTATATTATGATCATTGTTGGTCATCATGCACTTTATAAGCATCTTTGCACAGTTCTCACGTATAATTATGTATATTTTGAACACTTTAGTACTGATTTTAGTATGGTTGTGTATATTGATTCTGCAATTTATCACAGCAAGGGTTAATGTTTTCCTTGAGATGTGTGATCACATGACACTGTGATTTCATTTCCTTTGGCTATATAATGTTTTGAATGTCCTGTTCACATTGCTTGAGAAAGGCTTCATGTTGGAGCCGAAACGTTGCGTCACCAATGGGTGAATAAACCACTATTTTCTCATTATCCTGGAGTGCTGCTCTATTTTTTTGGATTATATATATATATATATATATATATATATATACTGTTTATATATCAAGTTTAGTCCATAAATCTATCTGGTCAAATTATTAAGTTTTTATGCTGGAAACATGAACTACTGGGATCACTGCAGGTAGAACTGATACATTGTCTTATGCTTAGTGAAGGCCCCTCGGGGGAAACACAATAATAACCCTATAAATGAGAATTTGTGTCATGCCCCACCCCTGCAGAGCATGCACTTGGCACCATATATCAGTTTCCGAGTGCTGCTTAACTTGGTTTAAATTAGAACATTGCCATATATTGTCTACACAGTACTGGCATTCAATGACAGTGCTAGTAATTCTATAATCCACATAATGCAGCATATAAAGCCCACGTATTACCACAGTATACTGTAGGCCAGTGCAGACCTGGAGATTAAGACAACTTTTTATCTGTAATCTAATAGATAAACATTTCTTTTGGTGTTATTGAGCGCTTATCTCTGGTTGCTCTGGGTCTCTTGCTCTGCACACATACGTATGACAGTACTATGTGAATACTGTATGAGAATAATTATTTATGACATTAATGGCAGTATTATGTGAGCAGTATATAGCAGTTTTATGAGTGGAATCATATGGCAGTAGCAATACTTGAATACTGTATTCAGTGGCGTACATAGAGAAGTAAGGGCCCCATAGCAAGGATAAAACCAGGCCCCCCACACAGGACAAAAGGATTTCTGCCTAAACCCCTTTCAATGACCCTTGGGCCATTTTTCCACTGCCTCATTTGCTAAAAGTTGTTCCTTTAGAGGGTAGAGTCCTGACCAAGTTTTCACCTCCAGTAGAAGAGGAGATAATCCCAACTAAGACTGGGCCCCTTCTTTCCCTGGGCCCCATAGCAGTCGCACTGGTCTGCCGCTATGGTAGTTACACCCCTGACTGTATTATATATTATTTAGGCACTTTATAGCAGTATTATGGAATTCCTAAAGGAAAGGTGCCTACAAATGGTGAGCAGAAGTGCTCTACTCTGCATGTTTTCCCAATTCTCTATAATACTAGCCCTGAACATAAAATATATCTCCTTCACACCTCCGGCCCTATATCCTTGCCCATGTGCCATTGTTTCACATATCTTCCCATACGCAGTGCAGACCTTCTTGTCAGCAGGGCCAAAAACAAGTGTACTGAAAAACGGGCTAATGACATAACCCTTCACCCAGAATAGATGGATACTGATATCTTAGAGGACAGGATGAGGGCATTCAGTCACCCATGCATGCACAGTACAGCTAGAGAGGGACTGGCCACAGAAAGGAGCTGGGCTTCAGTGCAACAAGAACAATAATGATGTACTCGTTGGACCAAAAACCTAATTTACACATATTATCAAAAAGTATCATAACCCGGTAACAGAACCTCAGATTAACGAAAGAAAACAGTGTTGAAAATCAGGTGGTCTACAGCTACGCATCTATGACCTTAGTTGGACAAGGAGGTGACTAGTGACAGACCCCACCTTTAATAGCCTTTGTTAGCTGATCTACTACAGGAGCATGACAGGTAAATATAAAGATTATACTTCTGTACTTCTGCAGAAGTGTTACCACTTCTGCACCTTGCTACTGTCTTTATTGGTCTAACCTCATGTCATCTTATGCATTTATTCGAGATCCGCCACACTGTGCATTTCTCATCGTCACCCAACAATATAACAGACAATTTTTAAAAAATTATTTCCCTGTCTGCTATGTAGAGCAGGGGTATAAAACAGCCAAAAAAGGGTTAATGTCACCCAACAATGCAACAGACACATTTTTTAAAACATATTTCCCTGTCTGCTATGTAGAGCAGGGGCATAAAACAGCCACAAAAGGGTTAATGTCACCCAACAATGCAACAGACAATTTTTTTTAAATGATTTCCCTGTCTTCTATGTAGAGCTGGGGTATAAAACAGCCACAATAGGGTTAATGTTACCCAACAATGCAACAGACAGATTTCCTAAAATGATTTCCCTGTCTTCTATGTAGAGCAGGGGTATAAAACAGCCAAGAAAGGGTTAATGTCACCCAACAATGCAACAGACAATTTTTTTAAAATTATTTCCCTGTCTGCTATGTAGAGCAGGGGTATAAAGCAGCCACAAAAGGGTTAATGTTACCCAACAATGCAACAGACGATTTTTTTTTAATGATTTCCCTGTCTGCTATGTAGAGCAGGGGTATAAAACAGCCAACAATGCAAATATGTCAACCCCTGAACTCACAGACGGATTAACTACAGTATATTATTGTCCCTGGCACATATGCAGGCGCAGGTGTACTTCACACAAAAATGTATTTGTCGCCCACCTAACTGACAGACGGATTAAGTATTAAATTATTTATATTTATTTTAGATGTTGCATTGCGCCCACCCAAACATTGCTGTAGGAAGGTCAGCGCCAGAATGAACAGACAGATAAATTATCTTTCTTTGTCAGGGGTGTAAAAATGATGTATTGCACATGTGCCCTGGCTGGACAATTGTGTACCTGGCCTATGTTGGTGCAGGAACCCACCCTCCGAGCCACTTGTGAATGACTGGCCTGATAACCGATGGAAATGTCACCCCACACGCAAACAGATGGATTTACTGTATTTATTTGCCTGGCTGTCAGATATGCAGCGCAGGCCGCAAAGGTACTTTATGGCCAAAACACATTTGGGTTTTTTCACCCACAATGTCCAAGTTGTATTCACTGATTATATTTCACTATCAGATTTGCAGCACAGGCCGCAAAGGTACTTTATGGAAAAAAAATATGATTTTTTTCACCCACAATTAAACAGATGGATTTAACTGATTTACTTTCACTATCACAAATGCAGTGCAGAGCGCAAATGTACTTTTTAGGCCCAAAAATTTAATTTGTTCCCCTAGAATTTAACAGAGGGATTTACTGAATTGATTACACTCACATATGCAGCACAGGGGTACTTTACAGAAAAAAATGCGAATATGTCACCCCCTGGGTCCCTGAACTCACAGAACAATTCCCTATATTATTTTCCCTTCCCCGGCACATATGCAGTGCGGGTGCACTTAAAAAATGGGTATATGTTGCCCACTGAACTAAAAGAACAGGATTAAATTATTGTCACTGGCAGATATGCTGTGCTGGTGCACTGGACTTGCACAAAATGGCCCCCGACGGATAAAACGTATCTTTCTGTGTCACTGGGCTCAGGGCAGGGTACAAAAATATTGCATTGCACCAACACAAAAAAATCGTTGTAGATCGCAGAGTTAACAGCAATTTCTGATATCAGATAGATTATTTCCTATTCTCTCCCTCACAGCAGCAGCTGCAACCTCTCCCTACACTAATCAGAGCAGAGTGACGTGCAGCGCTACATGACTCCAGCTTATATAGAGGCTGGGTCACATGCTACACTGGCCAATCACAGCCATGCCAATAGTAGGCATGGCTGTGATGGCTTCTAAGGGCACACAGTTAAACGCTTGTTGATTGGCTGCCCTGCAGCCTTTCAAAAAGCGCCATTAAATCGCCAAACACCGAACTCGAACCCAAACTTTTACTGAAATGTTCGGGTCAGGTTTGCTCAACCCTAATCATTATCCATTTGTAGAAGGCATCCTGTTTTCAACTTTTTTACAGTTGGTGTTATGTTTCCT
The DNA here is from genome assembly GCF_014858855.1 of Bufo gargarizans. Classification (NCBI taxonomy): domain Eukaryota; kingdom Metazoa; phylum Chordata; class Amphibia; order Anura; family Bufonidae; genus Bufo; species Bufo gargarizans. The sequence continues at coordinate 9,631,548 of NC_058088.1, forward strand.
TCCAGAATTTGCCGGAATTTCATTAAACCGATTCTTACTTCTAACTTTAAAAGTTCCCTGTGCCATAAGCAGCAAGACAACTCCAAAGCAGGATTGATCCACCTCCATGCTTAATGGTTGGAGAGGTGCTCTTTTCATGAAATGATGTGCCCTTTTTTCTTCGAAATCCAAACATACCTTCCCTCATTGTGGCCAAAGAGTTCTATTTTAACCTCATTGGTCCACAGTGCTTGTTTCCAAAATGCATCATGACACTGAATTTTGTGGTGAAGACGCAGCAGAGTTTTTCTTCTGATTATTGAAGGGCATATTTGTGCAGTGTTGCTGAAGAGTAGAACAATGTACCACAACTCCAGATTCTACTAAATCTTCCTGAGGGTCTTTTGTAGCCAAGCCATGTTCTGATGTGCCTTTCTAGCAATCCTATGAGCAACGGTCCTGGATTCCTGAAGATAATGTTTGGTACCACTGTTTTCTGACCAGTGGTGATGTCTGACCTTGCTGATGCTTGTTTAAGCAAGTTTAAGTGGGCACATATCATAGGCCTATTATGGCAAAATCAGTAGGATGAGGTGACTTTCTGTTAATGTATATGATCCGATTCTTTATCTGCAGTTCTCAAGCTGCCATATGGACATGTCATGGACAGACGTCCCATCAAAACCCTGTAACCCGCAGTAGACATTACAGACACCATTGCCATAGATTCTACTGAGAGAGACTTTGGTAAGGTAGAAGAGGAAGAGGGCCATAACTCCCATCCTTGCCTAAATCCATAAATCGCTATGTGGGACAGAACAACAAGGTGTACATTTTGAACTTTGACTGCTATTAAGTAGGTGGATTTACTACAACTCCTATTTTTGTCTACAGTAAAGAGAGACATTTAGGGGGTCTTAATAGCCCCTGCTCTGGCGGTGGATCTGCAGAAGTTATGTAGAGGCACTAGCCCCTGTTTAACTTCGGCATACCCAACGCCTAAATGATAGACATCTTCCTTGCTGGCTTACATTTAGACCATTTTCTATGCCCAAAAATTATGAATGAGACGGGCCTTTGTGCTTCAATCTGCGCAAGGAATACACTTAATATAGGTGTATATCTGATCGTAAATAACCCCCTTATTCTTTTATCTCCGGTCTGGCTTCCTGACTCTTATGCTGTATGCTGGCCATTGCATTCAATACGCCCTGCTTTGCACCCATCCATACAGCTAACATCTAGGGCAGTGATGGCTAACCTTGGCACTCCAGCTGTGGTGAAACTACAACTCCCAGCATGCTCCATTTATTTCTTTAGAGTTCTGAGAGCAGCCAAGCAAGGGGGGCATCTTGGGAGTTGTAGTTTTACCACAGCTGGAGTGCCAAGGTCAGCCATCACTGATCTAGGGTATACCCCGAGTGAAAAAAGGGTGGCCCCTCCTTTCAGTCCACAGCTCCAGGTAGCAAAGGTCTGAGGACAGCCGCCATGATTGACTGACAGCTAGAGCCACTACCCCTCCCATCTTCTGCTCTGGCTCTTTATGTGCTCGCTGCATATCTTTTGCTAGTTACTAAAATGTCCGTGTAAAGGCATGTTCATATCTGCATTGCTGGCTCTATTTGGGGCCTCCATCACAGCAAAAAGACCAGACGGAAACTTCCTGAATGCCGGACGTTTTAGTCCAGTAAAAAAACAACAGGATTCCAAATGGAAACTGAACAGACTCCATTGTAGTCAATGGAGTCTGTTCAGCTCTGTTCAGATGAGTCATATTCCCAATTCAACCACTTCCATTATTTTCGTTGTTCAGCTTCTATAATGGAGCAGAACAATGGTAATAAACTTTAGAGATGTGAACTCAGCCTTATGTAGAACAATATCATAGCTGTGAGGAACATGTATAGAAGGGTTTTCTTCCAGCAGTACCAATCTGTCCCATCTCTTCCTGGTACTGTGTATTATTATATTCATTTCATCTGTCGGGCCTGGGCAGTCAAACATATTTGTTTATTTTGGACAGATCTTTGTTATCTTCCAGTAGAATAAAGGATCCAGAATGTTGAGTTGAGGTTGTGTTCCTATTGGTTTCTTGGAATTTATACTTAAAATATGTATAGATGTCTTTTGTTATTGGTTGTTTAATATTTTCTAGAGTTTAACATTTAGATTTTGGGGTAAAATAGGAGCATGCATTATACTGTGCATGTAGTTATTAACTTCCATCGTATGCAAATCTGACCTCAAGACTTCTGTTCTTCTTTAAATATACTGTGAGTGCCTAAAACATTAAAGGGTTATTCAACGATTGGGTCCTTTTTAAAGTAAGTGCCCGAGCATGTGATACCTAAAGAAAGAATCATAGTCACTTACTTCCTGCGGCTCCAGTCCGCTCGGTGATCTTCCAGTCCTCAGCTTGTTTACTTCCAGCTGAGGTACAGATGTGTCACATGCACAACTACAGCCAATGACTGGCCTCACAAGTGACATGTCCCTAAGTGGCACGTGACCCAGCAGATACGTGCTGCTTGGGGACATGTGACCACTTCCATTGGCTGCAGCGATGCACTTGACCCCATACATGCAAAAGTTGACAAATGGGGAATGGAGGACTATTGAAAAGAGCCAGGGAGCTGGCATTAAGTGGTGGTGAACAGGTAAGTATGGATATTCTGTGATTGCCAAACCCATCTCATAGGGCTTTTGCCTCCTTCTGGGTCAACACAGTAAGATTATAGGTTAGACTTGATGAACCCGTGTCTTTTCTTCAACCTCAGCTATATAAAAGGAGTATACAAATTATAAAGAGTATATTAAGTTACAGTAAAGCTCTCCACTTTACACTTCCTAATAACCTTTATAAAAGCTGATTTGACGTCTTTGTTCTTTAAGCTATAAATAAGTGGATTAAGGATAGGGACCATAGCTGTGTTAAACAAAGAAAATAGTTTTTTAGAACCCAACCCATTATTAGGTATGGCATATTGTAAGATCAAAGTTGTGTAGAGCAACGTGATGACCGTGAGATGTGAAGAACATGTGTAGAAGGCTTTTCTTCTACCAAAGCTGGAACGTATCTTCATTATGGCTCTAATTATAAAAACATACGAAACAAAAGTCAGAAGAAATGGGGTAATGATATAGATGGTCAGTCCTTGAATGAAGTTCAGACTTTCCAGTATTACTATGTCACTGCAGGCAATGTTCATGATAGGAACAAGGTCACAGAAGAAGTGATCAATCACGTTTGTGGAAAAACAAGAGATCTCGGATAGAAACCAGCTGAAAGGAACGACCTGTAGAAAACCAAATATCCAACAAAATGAGGCCAATATAAGACATATCTTGAGGTTCATGATAATGTGATAATTCAGGGGCCTACAAACCGCCACATATCGATCATAGCTCATGGCCGTCAGTATGAAAAGTGCATGTCCTGACAAGGATCCAAACATGTATGCTTGTACCATACAGGCCAAGTAGAGCATGGTATTATCTCCAGTGATGAAGGTTACAAGGATCTTATGCAGGGTGACAGTGGAAGACGTCATGTCCGCTATGGACAGGTTAGCAAGAAAGAAATACATGGGAGTGTGAAGATGGGAGTCCAGGCAGACCAGGAGAAGAAGACTCATATTCCCGACAAGAACAATGATATAAATGAGTAAAACTAGAAGAAATATGGGAGCCTGGAGCTCAGGAACATCAGATATTCCTTTTATGATGAAATATGTGATGAATGTTTGATTTTGCTTCATTTTTATATATTTTTTCTAATACCTGAAATACAAGAAATTGATAATGACATGGGATAAAATAGTGATACTCTGGCACTAGTGCTTAATTACAATACCAGGGACCTCTCTGTGCCAACGTATGAATTTGGATGCCTACAGAGATATAAAAATTGATAGGTGCCGTATTACTGCTCTGTACTACTCAGAGTTCGCATGAAGATATGGCATGTATTTTTTTTTAAACAAGCCCAAAGTTGTGTCCTATAAAAACAAACCACTAAGGCCCTAAATATAAAATATATCATATATGGTAATATACTGGATATGGTAAATATAATATAGCAAATAATCTTTATTCAATTATATAAATACATAAAAACCTAATAAAAAGAGACAAAGTGTCACTGTGGAACTTCTCCAATAAAGATCAACCAATATATTCATGACATAGCAATGCCTGTATGCGTGTAATATATTAGGACATTATATGGTAGCACCCGCAGGATAAACAGATGGTCTGAGAATTAAGTATAACTATTCCTATAAAGAACCCCTAAATGAAATCCTGAAGTAAGTATGGGTGCAATATATAGACCACGTTGCGAATCTGCACCCCAGCACACGTTTCGCTCATACTTACTCAAGGAGGAAGAAGATGCACTACATCCCTTTTTTACACATTACTATAACACAGGGGTAGCAATCAGGGTGGAGCTAGCCCTCACCCAACATTCAAAACAATACCAAAGGGACATCATATTAAGTATGGTATCAGAGGGAATAAAGTTGTACTACTAGGAAATGGGACTCACTCCTAAGGTATAATACAAACGCTGGAAAATGGGGACAATAGGTGGATGGCAATCTCCCATAATCTCATTCTTAGGCCTCTTTCACACTACAGTCCATTTCAGTGTTTTGCGGTCCGTTTTTCACGGATCCGTTGTTCCGTTTTTTGCTTCTGTTGTGGTTCCGTTTCCGTTCCGTTTTTCCATATGGCATATACAGTATACAGTAATTACATAGAAAAAATTGGGCTGGGCATAACATTTTCAATAGATGGTTCAGAAAAAACGGAACGGAAACAGAAGACATACGGATGCATTTCCGTATGTGTTCCGTTTTTTTTGCGGACCCATTGACTTGAATGGAGCCACGGACCGTGATTTGCGGGCAATAATAGGACATGTTCTATCTTTCAACGGAACGGAAGAACAGAAAAACGGAAATACGGAAACGGAATGCATATGGAACACATTCCGTTTTTTTGCGGAACCATTGAAATGAATGGTTCCGTATATGGACCATATACGGAACGCAAAAAACGGACCGCAAAACGGAAAAAAAAAACGGTAGTGTGAAAAAGGCCTTATACTGACCAACTAACCTGGCAGTTGGCAGGGGAGACTTCCCAGTCACTGGATCTGCCGTGTCACCATTATAGCCAGGTTATTTGGACGGTTATAGGAATAATATTATGGGAGATCATAGATTGCTCTCCACTTTTTGTCCACATTTATCAGAGTTTGTGTCATACGAAGAAGTGGGTGCCATTTTCTTGCAGTTCAACTCTATTCCCTCTGTTACCATACTTAATATTATGTTGTTTCTGGTGTTGTTTGTAATGCTGGATGATTGGCCAATATTCAAATAAAAGAGGGATGCAATGCATCTTGTATTTGTCCCCCTGGAAGAAGTGTGAGCAAAACGTGGGCTGGGATGCAGATTTGCACTGTGGTCTGTATATTTTACCCATACTTACTTGTGCATTTCATTTAGTGGTTCTTCATAGGAATAGTTTGCACTTTGATCTCTTACATTACACGCATATTGATTGATGTGGTTGCTATGTATTTATATAGTTGAATAAAGATCATTTGCTATATTATATTTGTGGTTTGTTTTTAGGACCCATGCTTAGTTTGTAGGGGGGGGGGGGGCTATATTTATGTGTAGCCTAGGCTTTATATTTATAGGTTGCAGAAGGCTAAAGTCAAGCCATTAGTCATATGGAGATTAGGCTAAATTGTTTCATGTGATCATATCATATAGAGTTGGACCTGGTGACAGAAGTGTATGTAAGCGCCTTCTGACACCAAGAATGGTTCCTAAACGTTGTATTCCTACACACTCATACATTCTTCTCATTACAACTATAAAAGGTAGAGTATTTGCGGTCTTCTAGGTCAAAACCAGGTCAGAGTGGCTTACCAAAGTATCTAAGGATCCTCCGGTGGGACAGACTCTGACACTTCAATAGACCCTTAATAAAACAAGGCCTAGCAGAAGACGATCTCATTTGGAAGTGATAGCGATCTAGTTAAATTTTTGTATTTACCTGATCCTCTGGAGATTCAGAATACTCAGCCCAGAAGAGGACACTCAAATTTCAAACTCAAACCAAAATGCTTGGTGAATACCTTCAGATAGGACCATGAAGAGTAATTAAAGGCTCATTATATTACATGTCTAGAGATATATTAACTGAAAAGTTGTAGTTTCCTTACTAATTATCACAACATTCCCAATCATAAAGCTGCATACAGGAGACATCATGAATAAGGTGATTACCAAGCGATTCCATGCAATAACCATATGAACCAATGCATAATGCCGTCTATGATATCACAGTAAGACTCTGGATCACCGCAGCTTTATACCTCTTCTCTTTCCCACTAATTGATCCCTTAGCTCTTTTTCTAGCTCCACTGTGACTCATTATTGTTGCATTTTCCAAGTTGATTTTTGTATGATGTGATTACATGCTTTATTATTACATGTTTATAATAAGACAAAGACTAGTGATGATCGAGCATGCTCGGCCGAACACCGTTTCGGCTTGAGCATCTCGATGCTCGGCACATTGCGGTATTCGGCCGAGTACCGCATGCGCTCGAGCGCAATGCTCGAGTCTCCTCCCCGCACGTTTCTTGCCAATAAATGTTCAGGGAGGTACTGACATGCACTGTAATGCCAGTAGCCATGTTGGATACTGGCATTACAGCACCCGATAACACGTGTTCGGCTCAGTCTAAGTCAGGAAGAGCTGAGCATAGGAAGGGACAGACAGTGTAGAGAGTGTTATTGGAAGATTTTTATTACAAAAACTTTTCAGAGACCCAAAGCTCCTTTTAAGACTATTGTGTGTGACAGCAGCAATATATATTTTTAGCGCATCCTGCGCTAAATAGCATCTAATAGGCCTCTGTGGACAGTTAAATTATCAGTGCCACATCTCATGTGTAAAGTGTGCACATCCCTAAAATTTCAGTAACATCTAGTGTACTTTTTCCGTAGACGGTGTCGCTGCGGACAGTTAAATTATCCGCGCCACATCACCTTTGTAAAGTGTGCGCATCACAAAAATATCAGTGACATACAGTGTAATTTTTATGTACACGCTTTGGACAGTGACATTACCGGTGGTACCTCTCCTGTATAACGTTTCCTCATCCCAAATACCTGTGACATTCCCTGTAATTTTATATTAGCCACTGGTGACAGCATTGACATTATATGTGAGATATCTCCTGTGTGACGTTTCCACATTCCAAATACCTTATCACGTGTGACATACTTTCAAGCATATATCACATTTAAAATGAAGAAGGCGAGCAGTAAGGGATGGGGAAGTGGCTGTGATGCTTATGGTGCACGCAGAGGCCAGTAGCCCTGGGCGCATTGGAATTGTGCCTGCTGCCAGAGCACAATAAAAACAGTCATCCACGATACCTAGCTTCATGTCCCAGTATGCAGGGCAGCGCAGGACACCACTCTTGAAGTCAAACCAGTGTGACCAGGTGGTTGGTTGGATTGCAGCAGATAATGCTTCCAGTTGGTTAAGCACCACCCTGTCTTCCACCAAGTCCAGTCTTGATACTCCTTCCTCCCACCATGAGAGTTTGGCCAAACAAGTGATCCCACACTCGGATATTCCGAGGACCTCTTTTCCTCGCCATTCCTTGATTTGGCCCTCTCGCCAAGCACGCTTGAAGAGGGACGGATCTTGTGTCCTTGATTCCCAAACTCTTGAGCATCCATAGTCCCAAGAAGATGACTGTGGGGAACGGCAATTACTGTTTAATGAGGTGTATGATGATGAGACACAGTTGCCAATAACTGAACAGCAAGAGGTTGAGGAAGAGGATGAGACACAGTTGTCAATCACTGAGATTGTGGTTAGGTCAACAAGTCAGGAGGATATCCAGAGTGAGGAAGTGGAAGAGGAGTTGGGGACAATTAAGTCACTGACCCAACCTGGGAAGGTGGAAAGCCGAGCGAGAACAGCAGTACAAAGGGGGAGGGATCTGCAGCACTGCAACAGGCTGGAAGAGGCTGTGGGGTGGCAAAAGGGAGAAGGCGGGCCACACCAAACAGGCCCGTAACTGTTCCACGGAGCACCCCCTTGCGGAAATCTCCCTTGCCAAGGGGTAGGTGTCCCACAGTCTAGAGCTTTTTTACAGAAGGTGAAGATGTCAAAAGAATTGTAATTTGCAACCTCTGCCATACAAAAATGAGCAGGGGCGTGAACACTAGCAACCTCACCACCACAAGCATGATCCGCTACATGGCATCAAAGCACCGTAGTAAGTGGGCCAAACACCTGGATCCACAATCTGTGTCTGCGGGTCACACCACTGCCTCCTCTTCCTTTGTGTTACGCACTGTTGGCCAATCCCCTGTCGAAGGCGCAGGCCCAGATGTCTCCCTGCACCTAGACCTTTGCAAGCACCATCAGTGACCACATCCACTTCTGTGTCCCAGCGCAGCGTACAAATGTCCTTACCCCAGGCTTTTGAACGCAAGCGCAAATCCCCAGCCACCCACCCACAGGCCATAGCACTAAATGCGCAGCTTTCCAAATGAATGGCCCTGGAAATGTTGCCATTTAGGCTTGTGGACACTGAGGCCTTCCGCAGCCTCATGTCAGTGGCCGCCCCGCTTTATGCAGTCCCCAGGTGCCACTATTTTTCAAGGTGTGCTGTGCCCAACTTACACCAACATGTGTCCCGTAACATCACACGTGCCCTGACCAACGCAGTTACTGGGAAGGTTCACTTAACCACAGACACATGGACAAGTGCATTCGACCAGGGACGCTACATTTCCCTGACGGCACACTGGGTGAATGTTGTGGAGGCTGGGAGCGAGTCGTACCCTGGGATGGCACAGGTGCTACCGACGCCAAGGATTTCGGGCCCTACATCGATCAGGGTTTCCGCCAGCACCTATGTTAATGGCTCCAAACCTCACTTCTCCTCCTCCTCCTCCTCCTCCACTTCCACCTCCGAATTATCCGCGTGCAGCACCAGTCAGTCATCAGTTGGTAGCTGGAAGCAGTGTAGCACTGCAGTGGGGAAGCGGCAACAGGCCCGTCTTAAATTGATCTGCTTAGGGGACAAACAGCACACCGCCACAGAGCTGTGGCAGGGAATAAGAGACCAGATTGAGCTGTGGCTCTCTCCACTCAACCTAGAACCAGGCATAGTTGTGTCTGATAATGGCCGTAACTTGATGGCGGCTTTGGAGCTCAGCAAGCTTACACACATCCTATGCCTAGCCCACGTCTTAAACTTAGTGGTTCATGGGTTTCTCAAAACCTACCCCAATTTGCCTGAGCTACTGGTGTACGTGTGCCGTGTGTGTGTCCATTTCCACAAGTCATCGACAACTTCAGCCAGTCTGTCAACGCTGCAGCAGCACTTGAAATTGCCAGCTCACCGGCTGTTGTGTGACGTGAGCACGTGCTGGAACTCGACGTTCCACATGTTCGCCAGGCTTTGTGAGCAGCAGAGGGCAGTAGTGGAATACAAGCTGCAACATGGTTGTCACCTTTCCAGTCAGCTTCCGCTATTCACAAGTGAGGAGTGGGCATGGATGTCTGAACTCTCTGAGGTTTTAAGAAACTTTGAGGAATCAACACAGATGGTGAGTGGCTATAACGCTATTATCAGCGTAACCATCCCACTTCTGTGCCTACTCAAACGCTCGCTGCCCACAATTAAGGATGCCGCTTTGCATGTGGAAGAGGTGGAAATGGGGAAGATATTATACAGGGTTATAGCCAGACCACCCTCAGTTCGTTTTCTCATCGCAAATTGGACGATGAAGAGGAGGAGGAGCAGGAGACGGTTGCCTCCGCTACAGAGGGTAGTACCCATGAAGTTTAATTTCATCTGTTCAGTGTGGGTGGGCAGAAGAGGAGGAAGAGGATGAAGAGATTGAGAGTGATCCTGATGACGACAGCAAAGTCTTGCCTGTTGGGACTCTGGCACACATGGCTGACTTCATGTTAGGCTGCCTTTCCAGCGACCTATACGCATTTTAGACAATACGGATTACTGGTTGTTCATCCTTCTCGAGCCCCGCTACAAAGAGAACTTCTCATTTCTCATTCCTCTGGTGGAGAGGACAAGCAAAACGGTACAATACCAGAAGATCCTTGTAAAAAATTGCCAGCTGACAATGCTGGTGGCAGAGTCCTTACTTCCTTGGCCAACCGAGGAGGGGACACAAGGGGAACACACAGCAGTTCCAACAGAGGCAGGGCAACACTCTCCAAAGCCTGGGACAGTTTCATGACACCTCACTAGCACCCTCACCCTGATGTGCTGTCTGGTGTCACAAGGAGGGAAAAATATTGGAAGATGGTGAAGGAGTATATAGCAGACCATGTCAGGGTCCTCAATGATCCATCAGTGCCTTACAACTACTGGGTGTCCGAGCTGGACACGTGGCACGAACTGGCGCTCTACACCTTGGAGGTGCTGACCTGCCCTGCCGCCAGCATTTTGTTTGAGCAGGTATTTAGTGCTGCTGGTGGCATTATAACAGATAAGCGTATCTGCCTGTCAACTGAAAATGCTGACAGGTTGACTCTTATAAAAATGAACAAGGCCTGGATTGACCATGACTTCTGGACTCCACCAGAGGAAAGTTGATGAAGATAAAGGCACTATAAATGTGTTGTTTATAATGTACTGAATACACTGTATTCCCATGCACCCGTTCCACCACAAACAAGGGTATATGGTTGAATCTTCCTTTTCTCATCCTTCTCCTCCTCCTCTTCCATCATACATCAATATGCTTATTCGTCGCATATAATGCCCTCGCATATATGCCCTTCGCATATAATATTTTACAGGGTCAGCTCACCTAAAGGCCCTCGCATATAATTTTTTAGAGAGCCAGCTCACTAGTAGGCCCTCACATGTAATAATTTACAGGATCAGATCACCAGCAGGCCCTTGCATATAATTTTTTACAGGGTCAGCTCACCAGCAAGCCTTCACCTACAATCTTTTATAAGGTCAGCTCACCTGAAGGCCCTCGCATACAATTTTTTAGAGGGTCAGCTCACCAGCAGGCCCTCGCATATGTTTTACAGGGTCAGCTCACCAGCAGGCTCTTGCATATAATTTTTTACAGGGTCAGCTCACCAGCAGGAGTTCACCTACAATCTTTTACAGGGTCAGCTCACCTGAAGGCCCTCACATATAATTTTTTAGAGGGTCAGTTCACCAGCAGGCCCTCACCTACAATGTTTTACAGGGTCAGCTCACCGGCAGGCCCTTGCATACAATTTTTAGAGGGTCAGCTCACCAGCAGGCCCGCACCTAAAATCTTTTACATGGTCAGCTAATCTGCAGGCCCGCACCTAAAATCTTTTACAGGGTCAACTCACCTGCAAGCCAGCACCTAAAATCTTTTACAGGGTCAGCTCACCTGCAGGCCCTCACGCATGATGCCTTGCTTGGATGTGGTAGCCGTTTCTCACGCTCCCTCTTTGGAATCAAACCCTGATTCCCCATTACCCGTAGTCATCATGGTTTGCGCTGACAATAACATCAAAGGTTGATAGGCCAAACATCCAAATGGATCGTCGCCATCATGGGAACGTGCGATTGGCCCCCAGGTATCTAGAGTCACCAAAGTGGCAGCAGGACCTCAACCATAATGTTTTAGATGGTCAGATCAGTAGGCCCTTGCTCCAAATGTTATTGAGGGTCACCAGCAGGCCATCAATCATAATTTTTCAAGGGTGTGTATGATGCCCTCCTTTATGTGTAACAAAGGGTGTATTGTAGTGCCAGTTCCTTGTAATTTTTGGCAGCGCTTTCACTTAGTGCATTGGCTTTATGAGTGTAGGAGTCCCACTACCTGAACAATTGTACCACAATGTGAATGAGGCCCTCCTTTATGTGATATACAGGTTGTGTCAGAGTGCCTATTCCTTGTAATTTTTTGCCAGCACTTTCACTTTATATACAAGTAAATATACAGGAAAGAATGCTGCCTAACAATTTTTACTCTAAAATTCAATTTTTTTTTCTGTTTTGTGCGTATTATTGTCAGTCTGTAAAAGTGGCGTACTATTCAGACAACATCGTTCCCAGCAGCGACCTGGGAGTCCAAGATGCATCCAGACATCCTCCCCGTGCTGTTTCCGAACCATTTCTGTGGTGCTTCTATCAATTTATGACCTTTTACTATGAACCACGCACCCTCCCCTCTTCAGAGCAGGTGGTGTCTGGTTTAATGCTCGGGTTCTCCTATTGACTCCCATTATACTCGAGTGCTCGGTAGAGCACCCGAGCATCCCGGTATGTTCGGCCCGAGCCCCGGGTACTATGATGTTCAATCAGCACTAACATAGACAATGACATTGCAATGGACTTTATTACAGGAGCAATATTAGCGTAATGGATATACAGTAAATGCTTTGGACCACATAGTAGATCAAACACATTCCATAGATTAATCGGTTCATCGTATTTATGTATTTCTGCTAGAAATATGGGCTTCCAGGAACACTCCACATAAAACCGATTTAATTACTTGTGTGGTTCCTCATTGATAGAATACATCGTATCGTAGACCAAATTGAGTGAAAGCATTTCAAAGTTATTGAACACAACTGCTTATACTGTTATAAAAATCTTAATGGTTGTGATCACTTTTAGAAGGCACAGAATCCCATTGGTTACAATTACACACAAGGTGGCCCATTACTTAAAGAAGCACTTCCATCTTTTTTTTTGTTTTCTCAAAACCTAACGATATGTCTACAAATATGTCAGATCAGTGCTTCTTTATCTGCCTTTTATCTCTACTGTATTCATTTAAAATGGCTGCTGCTCTTTCAAAATTCCTTCCCATGTTGCTGCAGTCTTGCCTACAAATGCCGGAATACGGCTGTGCGATGGGAGAGAATGTAAATGAGGGTGGGCATTTCCTCCATAACGTTGTTTCCACCCACTGATCCTCCTCCTGGCAGTCTGTATTCTCATCAAAACACTTATCTGATTACATTATTATGTCTAATTTCCTAATATAAGAACTATGCATTTGTTGGTTGTTTCATTTATCTGCTAAGTGTAACCATTTGACTTGATCTGGTCCCATGACCTTGCAACTTAGTGATTGTAAGCATTCTATGCTGGTGTGGAGGAGGTGGTGGGGCTGTAGTGGGAGGAATGAAGAGCTGCTGAGGGGTGGAGATATAGCAGATGACAATCTTGATTCAGTGTCTGCTTGTAGTTTCCATCTACACAGGAAGGAGAGAAACTGGATTCCTGGGGAACACATAAGTATAAGGACAGAATGGTTAGTCCTATCTAAGTCACATAATGCAGTAAACGGAAAATGAAGATGTGAATTAGCATCTAAAAACACATTTTTTTTTTAGTAAAGGAGGTTTAATATCTATTTGAAATGCAAGTCTGAAAAAAACATGGGAGTGGTTCTTTAAATGCTACAGAATGTAACGGAACAGAATACAACAGTTAACTATGGTATAGCCATCTATCTTAGGCTCCTGTTTACACAGCCTTCAACCAAACTAGCGCTTCCAACTGAGGTTCAAGTGGTAGCCTCTCCCACAGCTTAGGCCCCATCCTCCGGAGCCCTACTCCTCTTCTTCAACATTGATCTCAAGATTTTTAGCTCCTCTGTACCCAGGCTCTGCACTCTAGGCCACCACTCATACTATCACCTATTTGACAGAAACCTATTCAGTTTGGTTTATCTCAAAACTGAACCCAATAGGTCACTCCTCAGGCCTCCAGATAACTAGTCCTCAACTATAGCTCCCTATTAGTACCAGAATTGGCTTTAATTACAGTTCAAGACTGGCCTAGTTATAATCTCCTCCTCAGATCTTAATAAACAGCAAACTCCCCCAGAAACCCCTTTACTGCCCTAGATCACTATTGATATTGATCCTAACACCTTACTGCTCTAGACCACAAGTCATACAGACATAAATCATTTTACTGCCTAGACCATGTCAGATGGAGACAATAATCTTATTCTTCACTGTTCTAGACATTGATGCTTTTTACTACTATTTGCCAGGATACTATATGACCCTGTTTATCTGGCTGAATTATAGCTAACTATATGGGCACTGTACTTAAATATTTATTTGATGCAGATCACTGTTGCCCAGCTTAGGGGGAGCAGTGCCCAGGTATCAAGGTTCCCCTCTCACTAGCTAGAAACGCTAGCTGGCAAAGCCAATGAAGATCACAGGGCTGTATAAGATAAAGCAGCTCGTCCCCCTTCCTGTCCTACTAGGACTGCTGCGCGAGCAGTGGAACCCAAGTGTTTGTACTCCGGATGCCGTAGTACTTGTAGGACAGAAGGGAGCAAGCTGCATAGGCCTGACAGTACTGCCAGCAATGTTATACAGTCACTCTGTAGAACACTGCTAGCTATACTGATAGACAGGAAAATTCCTCCAACTCTTCCTGAGAGATAGACAGTCACTTACCGTCAGAGTCATCAGCAAGTGCACTTGCTTGGGACAGCAATACTAGGAGTCCTAGCACTGTTGGACCGACTTGGTAATGTCATAAAATGTCCCAGGGCCATGTAACCGCCATGTAACCCAGCAACATGTAACCGCTGAAGCCAGTCACTGGTTACAGTGTCCATGCTGCAGCATGAAGAAAAAAAGCCGGATATAGGAGAACAGGAGCCAATGCATAGTACTGAAGCGGCTAGGAGCAGGTAAGTATGAAGTTCAACAGGCAATGCAGGCTATTGGCCTTGTGTTCATAGCTAATATTCCTGGAAAGCTCCTTTAAGCTCAGCACTTTGAAACATTCATTGCCTGGGTGTTTTCAGACATTCTTCTCAGATTTGTACTGATTCGGTTCCAGTTTCTCCTGGCTACGACCATTTCATTGCTAACCTTGGTTTTGTTCTGTTGACTTTAAATCTTGATTTTTTATTACATTTTTAACCTTATCTGCCCTTCTTCCCCCTGTCTTCTGACCTCTGTTTCTTACCAGTAGCTATGTCTAACCTTGTGCTCTCCATTAATTGTGTTAGCATAGTAACCAACAATGAGACTACCCTGGAAACTGTGACCTGGGCACAATCCATACTTTTATTAGGGGATCAAAAGCAAAGATAAAAGCTCCCTTTAGGTCCTCATTTACATTAAGTGAAACTTTTCCATGTCCACCAATTTCAGCAGGATCAGCTGACCACCTAATATGTATGGGGATGTCCCAGTTGTCCCCCAATGGTAGATGTTAGGGTAAAGAAGATGTCCATTCGGTTCTATTCATTATGGGCAGCACATCCTTTATTATACGGCCATGTGCTGTCAATAATGAGAGATGAAAGATGCCAAGCAGCCAATGAATGAGCAATTGCTTGAGCACTTGTGCTAGTAATAGACCTAATTATCAGGTGGTTTAATAGTGGCTTCATTTCCTTCTGTCAGCACATGTACGTTTAGGGCGAAGTCAGGAAAATCAACTGTTGTCCGAAAGACTCTTTGGTCAATAATTATTTAATAAGTATGCCCATCTTTAGGCTTTGCACTACTTCGTCAGCCAATGCTGAGGGTTCACTACCTGAACCTAACAGAAGGGAATTTGTAAAGGCTCAGCGCATAAGGTTTATGTTGCGGCCACTTACCACTGACATCGTACAAGGCAATTCTTTGGAGTATTTCATGGAATAAATGGTGCTATCACACCCAGTATCACACGCTCTATGTTCAATTATCCAATCCAATTATTTAGTAGCTTTGAAAGTGAAAAAAGATCCTCGAGCAATTACACATGAACTTTTTTCATTTTACTATTTCATTCCAAAAAGCTTTATTCCAGAATGACTGAACAGATTGTTTCTCTCAAACTCATCACAGCAGGACTACAGAAAGAGCAGGCCTTTGGATTACTCATGTACATACTGTCACTGCCCCGTTTAACTTGCCCGGACCTGCCTCCCGCTGTCTTCTGTATGGTGAGTCTGACCACCGGGTTTGCTCTGTCCCTCCACATGGGCTTCGCCCCCCCACCTCTTAAACCATCTGCCTCTGTGGGAAGGTGCCTGAACAATAGGTTGCCTAGCTTGCTAGTTCCTGAAAAAGGTGTGCTGTATTTGTTTGTATGCCCATGTACTGACTTATGCCTTTTTCCTGGATATTGACCCTCTGCTGCCAGACCTAACCTGTGCATGATCTCCGTATTGACCATTTGCTTCCTGCCCTGACCTCAGACTGTTCATCTCATTGCTCGTACTCTGCTTGCCCTGACTTTGGGCAGTCTCTGAAAAGTTTTGCTTGATGTCATAAGCCAGTGTGTCGTGACCCCCATGGGTCAGCAGTCACTTGAACAGAGATTACTAAAAGAGGTAGCAGCCTGGTGGTTCCCCTGCAATGAAGTCCAGATATCTGTACAGGGGTTAAATGGTGAAAATCTGTTCTGAAAACTGCACATGCCCGGATCTGGCGGCGGTGATGCACGAAGGGGCTACAGGGAAATATGACGTCACAGAGACACAGGGCTGGCTGGAGCTTACTGAGGTGAGAGGTTAGGTGTGAGAAAAGGCAGGGGAACTTGGGCACTTTCTGCAAACTCTCCACCCCTGGGCACTTGTGATTGCTCATTAGCATATTATAAAACAACTTTTTTGGTGATTTAGAGGATCTGAAAAATTAATCACAGGTAACATCTGTGCCATGTCTTTGTGCCCCACTGATCACAGGTAACATCTGTGCCATGACTTTGTGCCCCACTATGTGATCAGTTTAAAACCGGTCAGGTTAGGGACAGACTCCCTTTAACAATACAAAAATATACAGTATATATACATTTTGGGGGTCATTTATGTTGCTGAAGTACATCTAAAAAAGGGGGGGCGTGGCATGAGCGGGAAGGTGGCATTTGCCATTTTCTTCATAACTTCGGCGGACTCACCGCCAGCTTAGCAGTTTATTAAGACCGACATGTAAAACGATGGTCTTAATAAATGTGCCCCTTTGTTTATAAGAGCCCCCTCTTGGAAAGACCAATGAAGGGAAGACTAGTTACCTGCTTCCTGGCGCTGGCTCCTTGCTCCCTCTCTCCCCAGCTCTGCTGCACTCCCAGGGTGTCAACTTCTGCGTTGACGCCGCTGCCGCAAATCACTGCTTGCAGTTGTCACCTGCTCCCCTTGCGTCATGTGAAATGGTCACGTGATGCAAGGGGAGCATGTCACCACTGCAGCTAGAGATTGGCTGCAGCAGTGTCAAAATGTAAGTTGACACCCTGGGAGCGCAGTGGACTAGCAAAGGTCAGGGAGAGGCAGGGAGCCAGCACCGGGAAGCAATAAAGTAGGCTTATCTTTTCAGGTCTATTCAAGAAGGGGAGGGGTTGCCCAAAAAAAACAAATGTGCAAATCTCTTTTAAGGTATCAATCACTGATTAGGACCTCCCAATGAACAATATATACTGAATCTTTTTTAATTGAACTATAAATCAATCTTCTCAGCTTCTTCTGTACTTTAACATGTTGCTGGCAGATTAGATGGCATTTTCTATATGTAATGATTCACATTAAGCAAATTCATTGCAGAAATGCCACAGATGTCCACCATGGATTTCATTCATTCCATTGTATGTATTTGCACCAATATCCACAACTAAATGTTTCACTTACAGAGTTCAATGAGGATTTTGGTGCTGATTTGTACACCTGTTCAATAGTGTAATATAGTTGTGATGTTTGAACCTAGTATAATGGTCATCTGTGTTTGGTTCAGATGGCTATAAATAGACCTTCACGTAATATGAACATTTCCTTTACTGCATTTAAACTAACCTGGCATCTTTACTCCTGAAATTACCAATGCTGTATTCAACCAAACTTATAGACAAGACACTACAAAGAAGTATGTCAGGGACTGTCCATTTCCTGACTATGCTACATAAGTTATCTCCATGAGCAGGTAGATGATCAAATGTGTATAGGGACCATCCAACTCTCCCTCGACAAGAGTCTAACTTGGCATTTTGGATTTCAACATGCTTATTATTATCTTCTCCCCAATAACTAAAACATGCACGATGGGCCAAGCATGAATGTTTATCAGGGGATTCAGCTTACAGTTATTTAATGTGTATGGCCACCTTAGCTGGTTGAAAGTTGGATGGAGCAGATCCTTGTCACATCACCAGGATATCCAGAGGGCAGAATTCCTGATCTCAGACACATAGTCCCCTGGTAAATTCTGAAGGTGCTCCATATAAGTGGAAATCCAAGGTTTCTAGGTGTAGTTTTCCCTTAAACATGACCACCTATAATTTACTAATTTAGACCAACAATTTATTAGCATTTTTATAGAGACAAAATATCCACTCTACACTTCTCCACAGTCCGTCTAAATGCTGCCTTAACATCTTTATTCTTCAAGCTATAAATTAGTGGATTGAGCACAGGAACGATAGCTGTATTAAACAAAGAAAACAGTTTTTTCGAGCCCTGACTATTATAAGGTATGTTATACTGAGAGATGAGAGTCGTGTAGAGCACCACGATTAATACAAGGTGTGAGGAACACGTATAGAAGGCTTTTCTTCTACCAATACTGGAACGTATCTTCAGTATGGTCTGAATTATAAAGATATAAGAAGTCAAAATGAGAAGAAATGGAGTAAGGGCGTAAATTATCATTCCTTGTATATCAGAAAGTCTTACTAGTAAAGTAACATCACTGCAGGAAATATTTATGAGGGGAACAAGGTCACAGAAGAAGTGGTCAATCACATTGGAGGAATAACAAGAGATCTTTACTATTAGGCAAAGATAAGGAACAACTTGTATGAAACCAAATGTCCAACAAAACGAGGCCAAGAGAAGACAGACCTTAAAGTTCATAATAATGTGATAATTAAGGGGCCTACAAATAGCCACATATCGATCATAACTCATGGCTGTCAATATGAAAAGTCCATGTCCTGACAAAGATCCAAACATGTATGTTTGTGCCATACAGGCCAGGTAGAGCACGGTGTTATCTCCAGAGATGAACATCAGAAGGATCTTATGGAGGGTGACTGTGGAAGATGTCATGTCCACTATGGACAGGTTAGCAAGGAAGAAATACATGGGAGTGTGAAGATGGGAGTCAAGACAAACCAGGAGAAGAAGACTCATATTCCCAACAAGAACAATGAGATAAATTAGTAAAACCAGAACAAATATGGGCACTTGGAGCTCAGGAGCATCAGATATTCCCTTTATGATGAAGTAGGTGATGAATGTTTCATTTTGCTTCATTCTTACATTTCTTTCTGAAATACAAGAAATTAATGATGCTATGGAATAAAATAGTGATAATCAGTTACTACTGCTTCAAGAAAATGTCAGAGACCTCTCTGTTTCACCATATGAATGTGGAGGCATGCTGAGATATAAAACATAAAAAGCTTGTATGAAGGTATAACACGTATGTATACATGAGCACAAACTCACATCATTAGTCATATGGAGATCCTATGTCTAGCCAATGTGTTCCATGTGATCATATTATGTAGCTGGACCTGGTGACAAAATTGTATGTAAGTTATTTCTGACTCCAAGAATGGTTGAGCGAATCAATTCTAAACTATTCAGATTAGTTATGAACTTCACAAAATTTACTCTACTTCCAAAGCTTTTGTGATTAGCTTCTAATGACTTGCATAAAAAAGGCATCCAGTGCCATTTTACTGTTAATGTTGGTGAGGAAAAATTAATCGGGAAGAATAGAAATATATAATTGTGTAAATTTTAGGGAATTTGATCAGGAAAAGCTTTGAGGGAGTGAGGGGCTGGTCACACTGTGCTTAAAGCTGCTTCCTTCTGCAGCAATTCAGCCTAGCAGTTCTGCGTTACAGAACCAACACCCTGCAAGAACAATTTTTTGAAAAAATATGAACAGAAGAGACAGGTTTTGTTTTTTCAAACCCTTTCATTGCATTATATCTGTCTGTGTTATTAAAGTGTTGCATTATAGCAAAATAATTTACTGCAATAATGCCATTTTTATACAAGTGATATTAAATGCAGAGTTCAAAGAAATTTCACGACCAACATTGTATATTAGTTGTAGCAGTTTGTCGGACCCCCATCAATCGAATACTAATGACCAGTATAAAACTCACGGAAAACAACTTTAAATTACAGAAAACACACTGGCAATTTTGCTAGTACTGTTCAGTAATCTGGGCTTTCCAAAAGTGTGATTTTTCATTTAGGAAACACATGAGTTTTTATTTATAGGCCTCATAATACAATGTCTGGAAACAGAAGAGAGAAAATCGAAAGACCCATGCCTCATCCTCCCAGAGTCAGAATGTGGGTAACAGCAGTAGCAGCACCAATCATCCGGTCAGTAGTATTAGTAGTAGTAGTAGGCAACAGTTCTCTCTGGCATCCAAAAGGCACAACATTATTATTGATGACAAAGAAGAGGATGACATTGACTGTATGGCTCACGCCTCTTCTCAGTCACAGCTGGATGATGTGAAGGTCACCTCTGAGTCTGACTGTCCCTTGGAGCCAGGGGTCACAGCATTCCTCCTGCTCCTCCTCCTTGAAATCTCAGAATAGCTTTTCAGTTTCTGTTGCATCTCTCTGCATTTACTGCCCCCTCCTCGTGAGGTGCCTTCTTTTTTTTTCTAAGAAGAGGCAACAAAACCCACCACACACTATGGAAGATATTCAAGAGATTCTCCCTGTTGATTAGACTGCCTTGAAAAAGAAGTTCAAGGTACTCGGGGACCCCATGCATAGCTGTGTTGGTGGTGGTGGTAATGGTAGTATTGGCACCTGTAGCCAAGTTGATGGCTGTAGGGGCAATGGTAGTGACATTGGGTCTCAGGGAAAAAAGAGAGGAGGGAAACAGGAATGGGGCCAAGGAGCCCATGATGACATATCACAGTCTGCTAAATGTGGCAGGGAAGGTAAGGACTATGATAATGACTGTGAGTTGGACAGGAATTGGCAGCTGGATCGGACCAGAATGGTTAGCTGTATGCTTGCTTGCTTATACGTAATGACAGGTGTATCATTCACATGAAGCAATCTGATGATTTCTGGATAGACATGCTTTTAGATCCTCGCTATCAAAGCAAAATAGGGGGTGTCGAATTGCTTTATTACCAGGAAACAAAATGTATGCAGCTTGCTGCAGCTTTCAGCGAGCAACCTCCTGCCTCCCCCATATCTGAGGCACCTCCCCACCCCCTCAGAGTCACCGACCTCATGGCTTCTACTCTCCACTACCACAAGCAGCAGAAGCCAATTCAGTATCCTCAACATGATGCAGCAATTTTTCATGTGCAATGACAGGCTGAGGAGCCAAATCAGCAATTGGATTTCTACCACCTCAAAACTCAGGTTCAGGTCTACTTGGACTCTGGCCTTTCTCCAGTGAATACCCTGTTCCCTGACCTCATGGACCACTGGGAAGGCAGACTGAAACAGTGGCTCTCACTGGTCAAATATGTTCTATCTGTTCTCTCTTGCCCAGCCGCCAGTTTACAAAACATCACTTTTGTTAAAATGGGTTTGTGAGGATTTTCACAGTCCTCTGAGGCCAATGAATAGATCTGCCCTTGCCGACGGTGCTTCATCATGCCACTGTAGCTACAGACGTGGACAAAATTGTTGGTACCCTTTGGTCAATGAAAGAAAAAGTCACAATGGTCACAGAAATAACTTTAATCTGACAAAAGTAATAATAAATTAAAATTCTATAAATGTTAACCAATGAAAGTCAGACATTGTTTTTCAACCATGCTTCAACAGAATTATGTAAAAAAATAAACTCATGAAACAGGCATGGACAAAAATGATGGTACCCCTAGAAAACACAGAACATAATGTGACCAAAGGGACATGTTAATTCAAGGTGTGTCCACTAATTAGCATCACAGGTGTCTACAACCTTGTAATCAGCCATTGGGCCTATATATATGGCTCCAGGTAATCACTGTGTTGTTTGGTGATATGGTGTGTACCACACTCGACATGGACCAGAGGAAGCAAAGGAAAGAGCTGTCTCAAGAGATCAGAAAGAAAATTATAGACAAGCATGTTAAAGGTAAAGGCTATAAGACCATCTCCAAGCAACTAGATGTTCCTGTGAGTACAGTTGCACATATTATTCATAAGTTTAAGATCCATGGGACTGTAGCCAACCTCCCTGGACGTGGCCGCAGGAGGAAAATTGATGACAAATCTAAGAGACGGATAATCCGAATGGTAACAAAAGAGCCTAGAAAGACTTCTAAAGAGATTCAAGGTGAACTTCATGCTCAAGGAACATCAGTGTCAGATCGCACCATCCGTCGTTGTTTGAGCCAAAGTGGACTACATGGGAGACGACCAAGGAGGACACCATTGTTGAAAACGAATCATAAAAAAGCAAGACTGGAATATGCCAAACTACATGTTGACAAGCCACAAAGCTTCTGGGAGAATGTCCTGTGGACAGATGAGACAAAAATCGAAGTTTTTGCCAAGGCACATCAGCTGTATGTTCACAGACGAAAAAATGAAGCATATCAAGAAAAGAACACTGTCCCTACTGTGAAACATGGAGGAGGCTCTGTTATGTTCTGGGGCTGCTTTGCTGCGTCTGGCACAGGGTGTCTTGAATCTGTGCAGGGTACAATGAAATCTCAAGACTATCAAGGAATTCTAGAGAGAAATGTACTAGCCAGTGTCAGAAAGCTTGGTCTCAGTCGCAGGTCATGGGTCTTGCAACAGGACAATGACCCAAAACACACCGCTAAAAACACCCAAGAATGGCTAAGAGGAAAAAATTGGACTATTCTAAAGTGGCCTTCTATGAGCCCTGACCTCAATTCTATTGAGCATCTTTGGAAGGAGCTGAAACATGCAGTCTGGAAAAGGCACCCTTCAAACCGGACACAACTGGAGCAGTTTGCTCATGAGGAGTGGGCCAAAATACCTGCTGAGAGGTGCAGATGTCTCATTGACAGTTACAGGAAGCGTTTGATTGCAGTGATTGCCTCAAAAGGTTGCGCAACAAAATATTAAGTTAGGGGTACCATCATTTTTGTCCATGCCTGTTTCATGAGTTTATTTTTTTACATAATTCTGTTGAAGCATGGTTGAAAAACAATGTCTGACTTTCATTGGTTAACATTTATAGAATTTTAATTTATTATTACTTTTGTCAGATTAAAGTTATTTCTGTGACCATTGTGACTTTTTCTTTCATTGACCAAAGGGTACCAACAATTTTGTCCACGTCTGTATTTGCCTGTCATCCATAATGTTCTGTAATGTATGGCTGCTGCCTCCATCATGCCACTGCCAGTGTCTGCCTACCATCATGTTCTGTACCATATGGCTGCTGCTGCCATCAGTGCTGCTGCCACTTCCT
Organism: Bufo gargarizans; assembly: GCF_014858855.1. Taxonomy (NCBI): domain Eukaryota; kingdom Metazoa; phylum Chordata; class Amphibia; order Anura; family Bufonidae; genus Bufo; species Bufo gargarizans. Next base: position 9,654,948 of record NC_058088.1, read on the forward strand.
GCTGCTAATCCCCTATTGTAACCTCCATTACCCCTACTGCCACAGACGCACACACATCTACTGACATTAATATGTGTGCGTATATAAACAGGGGCAGGGCTCTGCCCCGCTGAGGCATAATTTTTGGAGGCTTGTTCCCAACAAGCTACTGATTAAATACCATCTGCTCTCAAGAAGGGATCATTTTTGGAAGCTTTCTAACATGAAAAAGCATAGCACATGTGACGGTGCAGTGTATTTTTAAACCGTTGTTAACACTGCAAAATATGCAATTACTTATAGCTATTTGTCACAGTGTCACTCTGTCATTATTTGCTATTGCTGTCATTGCATTCAAGAGTTTAAAAGGGGGGGGGGAGCAAAAAATCATACAGAAATTAACAAAAAGATTATAATTTTTCTTAAAAATCCAAGTCCTAAGAGACTACAGGGTGTTATAGGGGAAATTTCGGAGCAATTAGAGCAACTTTTATTTAAGCCTAAACCAAACTTTTTAAAAAAAATTGACATATCTGCCAATTTCAAGAAGTTTGCCATTGTATCTAGAACATTGTGTCTAGACACACCTATACCTTATCCCAACTATAAAAGGCGAGGTATTGGTTGTCTTCTTGGTCAAAACAGAGTTAGGTTGGCACACTAAAGTACCTATGGACCCTCCATTGGGCCAGGCCCTGACACAACAATAGGCCCTTAATAAAACAGGTCTCAGCAGAAGACAACCTCATTAGGAGGCAAATTCACAAACAAATACACACATATAGTTACATTATTGCATTTACCTGATCTTCTGGAGATGCCTGTGATAAGTATTAAAAGTAGACACAAAAATGGCCTAGAAAAGCACACTCAAATGATAAAATCACGAAAGTGCCTCTAATATTGGACCATCAAAAGGTTATTATATGTCTACACGTCTACAAATATTAACTGAAAAGTTATAATTTCCTTACTAATTATCATCAACACCTCAAACATTGAGTCATATGCAGGGAACATCATGAATAAGTCAATTGCCATGAAATTCCATGTAATAACCATGTGACCCAGTCCATTATATATGATCACAGTAAGACCTGGGATCGCTGCTGCTTTATACCGCTTCCTTTTGCAACTAATTAATCCCTTTGCTCTTCCTGGTTCCTTTGTGACTCGTTATTCTTATTGCAGTTTTGAATGTTAGTTTGCTGCACGATTTCAGCTTTGTGCCTGTTACATGTGTATAATAAAAGATAAGCAATTAATGATAATGATACTCACATGGAGTTTAGTACATGAACAATGTTATCCCGATGGATATAACTTCTTTAGGCCATTTAGGTATATATCAGGCTTGTTACATACAGGTGAAACTCGAAGAATTTGAATATCGTGCAATAGTTCATTTCAGTAAAGCAACTTAAAAGGTGAAACTAACATATGAGACTCATTACAGGCAGAGCGAGATATTTCAGGCCTTTATTTGTTATAATTTGGATGATTATGGCTTACAGCTTATGAAACCCCAAAGTCACCATTTTGAGGTCCCCTTTGCTCAGGGGGTATGGATTAATTAGCTGACTAGAATGTGACACTTTGAGCCGAGAATATTCAACCTTTTCACAATATTCTAATTTTAAGCTGCATTTATGCAATTCCTTTTAATTTGCATTACTGAAATAAATGGACTTTTGCACAGTATTCAAATTTTGTTTCACCTGTAAATTAATGTTTTCTGGTAGAAACAAAGACTATCAGGATCACTCCAGATAAATTTGTGAACCCTTCATTATTTTCTATATTTCTACATAATTTGACCTAAAAGTACATCTTAATCTAAAAGTAGATTAAGATAACCAAAGGAGTCAAAAATACTAGACTTAGGGCTCTTTCACATCTGCGTTATTGTCTTCCGGCATAGAGTTCCGTCGTCGGGGCTCTATGCCGGAAGAATCCTGATCAGTTTTATCCTAATGCATTCTGAATGGAGTGAAATCCGTTCAGGATGCATCAGGATGTCTTCAGTTCCGGAACGGAACGATTTTTGGCCGGAGAAAATGCCGCAGCATGCTGTGCTTTTTGCTCCGGCCAAAAAAACTGAAGACTTGCCGCAAGGCCGGATCCGGAATGAATGCCCATTGAAAGGCATTGATCCGGATCCGGCCTTAAGCTAAACGTAGTTTCGGTGCATTGCCGGATCTGATGTTTAGCTTTTTCTGAATGGTTGCCATGGCTGCCGGGACGCTAAAGTCCTAGCAGCCATGGTAAAGTGTAGCGGGGAGCGGGGGAGCGGTATACTTACCATCCGTGCGGCTCCCGGGGCGCTCCAGAGTGACGTCAGGGCGCCCCAGGCGCATGGATGACGTGATCACATGGCACGTCATCCATGCGCATGGGGCGCTCTGACGTCATTCTGGAGCGCCCCGGGAGCCGCACGGATGGTAAGTATACCGCTCCCCCGCTCCCCGCTCCTACTATGGCAACCAGGACTTTAATAGCGTCCTGGCTGCCATAGTAACACTGAAAGCATTTTGAAGATGGATCCGTCTTCAAATGCTTTCAGTACACTTGCGTTTTTCCGGATCCGGCGTGTAATTCCGGCAAGTGGAGTACACGCCGGATCCGGACAACGCAAGTGTGAAAGAGGCCTAAGGCTACTTTCACACTAGCGGCACGGACCTCCGGCAGGTTGTTCTGGCGGATGAACAGCCTGTCGGATCCGTCCTGCCGCTAGTTCACGTGTGCCCCCAGACTGCCGCTCTGTCCCCATTGACTATAATAGGGGCGGGCAGTACAGTACTTTTAGTCCAGTACTTTTAATCCGGCCACCTCTCGCCGTGCGCTGCCATGCTGCCTCCGGAACTCCGCCCCCGCCCCCATTATAGTCAATGGGGACGGAGCGGCAGTCCGGGGGCAAGCGTGAACTAGCGGCAGGACAGATCCGACTGGCTGTTCACTCGTCAGAACAGCCTGCCGCTAGTGTGAAACTAGCCTAAGTGATAACGTATTGAGGAAAATGATCCAGTATCACGTCTATGAATGCCAAAAGTATGTGAATCTTTGCTCTCAGTATCTGGTGTGACCTCCTTGTGCAGCAATAACGGCAACTAAACGTTTCCAGTAAATGTTGATTAGTCCTGCACGTCGGCTTGGAGGGATTTAAGTCCATTCCTCCTTACAAAAAAGCGTGAACTGTGTTATGTTGGTGGGTTTTCTCCCATGAACTGCTCACTTCCACAATATCTCTATTGGATTAAGGTCAGGACTTAGCTATTCCAAAACTTTCACTTCATTCTTCTTTAACCACTCTTTGGTAGAACGACTTGTGTGCTTACAGTACTGGTTTTACTGCATGACCCACACTCTCTTGAGATTCAGCTCACGGACAGATGCCCTGACATTTTCCTTTACGCTGGGTTCACACCTGAGCGTTTTACAGCGCGTTCCTACGCGCTGTAAAACGCACAACAGGCAAGAACCAATGATTCCCTATGGGAAGGGTTCACACCTGGGCGTTTTACAGCGCGTACGATCGCGCTGTAAAACGCCCGACGCTCAAACAAGTACAGGAGCTTTTTTTGGCGCGTTTGACGCGCGTTTGGGCCATAGACTCTTTGGACAACACTGCTGTCAATCACCCAAACGCGCGTCAAACGCGCGTTCACTATTAAAAAAAACGCGCATAAAACGTGCGACAAAAACGCGCATAGAAACGCGCGTTTGAGAAACGCCTAGGTGTGAACCCAGCGTCAGAATTTGCTGATATCATTTAGAATGCATTGTTTCATTAATGATGGCAAGCCGTCCTGGCCCAAATGCATCAAAAAAGGCCCAAACCATTATACTATCACCACCGTGTTTCACAGATGGGATGAGGTTTTTATGCTGGAATGCATTCCTTTCTCCATTTATAACACTTCTCATTTCAACAAAACATTTCTATTTTGATCTCATCCATCCACAAAACATTGCTTCAATAGCCCTCTGGCTTGTCCAGGTGATCTTTTCCTTGCAATGCTGCCATATACACCATTGTTGTCCATTGTCCTCCTGATGATAGACGTGAAAATGTGAGAAAGTTGCTTAGAGGTTACCTTGGGTAACTTTGTGACCTTGGCAACCTAAAGAAATTACCAGACCAGATGCAATTATAATGGTGCATATACTCTATTAGTTTATATAATAAAGACAATTAATAAGAGGGTTTACAAAAAGTGCAACATCATTGGAGGAAAAAGGGACCCAGACAGGACTGGCGATATCAGCTGTCTGCATATATGTGAACAAGAGAATCGACTATGCAGATAAAAGGCTAATCATAAAGTGCAAAGTGCAAAGAAAATCACATCTCTAATACAATGATCTGCAGGCGGTTATTAAAAATTAAGAAGAGAGCCATTACCCATACTGCGTCCCACACTCCAAGATGACGCTTATCCTGACGCACGTTTGGCGTCCCTTCGTTCAGAGGTGAGAACGACCATGTTTACCCTCTATACCACCTTCACCTATTATTTGTTAATTACCGCCACATGTCATCAATAATCAGGCCACTTAATTCCCCTGCATTCTGTCGCTCTTGCAATACATCATGGCCCATGTGATGTGTCACATGCATATCACATGACCGGGGCATAGAGGCTTAAAGGGAACCTGTCATGTGGATATTTGAATATTCATGACTCATCATTATCAGCTGGAACTTTTCAATACAAGATGTTGTCAGATTGACTGGGTCAATTAAAGAAAGTGACCCAGCATTTTGCTAAGAGAATCAGTCACTTTTTTATGTTGCCCTTAGTTAGGACACCATAAAACTGGTGACAGGTTCCCTTTAAAGAACACCTCCCCCTGCCGCATCATCAAACAAGGCTCATGTGATGCATCACATGTACACATCACATGACTAGTCACATGCATATCACATGACCGGGGCATAGAGCTATAAGGAACAGCTCCCGCTGCCGCATCATCAAACAAAGCTCCTTTGTGACCTTGCAGACTATTGCATGCCTTTCTGCAGCAAAAAAGATTCACCCAGTTGGCCGTGATAGACATGCCCATAAGAGCTGCTCCAGGTGTCCAAGGCAGGGATATCTTTTTTAAGAGAAATAATGGCGGCTAGGTATCTTCCAGCGAGGCTGAGAGCATGCCATCAGCTCTCTAAAGGCAGCAGACTCGACTAAATGGTACGGAAGCAAGTGAACCACGAGCAACTTGGCCACATGGGAATTAAGCTTGTGAGGATTGCTGGGCCTGGTGTGTAGAGTTGTTTCCTGGCCATGCATCTATGGCTGATGAAGGAGCGGAGGAGTCTGAGCGAGAGAAGCAGGAAAAGATAATGATAATGTGAAAGGCACCGTACTGATCATGGATGCGGCCTGACTGCCACAAATGGGAACGGGAGAATGAGGGAACTCTTGTTGCAGTAACTGGCTGCCACCTATGAACCGCTTCATGTGGTTCAATAGAGCTGTGGTGCCTACATTTGTGTTTGCCTGACCACTTTTATTTTGTTCTTGCGCAGCTTGCACAAGGCAATGCTTTTGTCTTCCGACAGCATGGAGCAAAAATGCCAGACGGGAGATACTTGTGCAGCAGAGGTAGAGGCAGTCGGCTTAGCTCTGGCATGTTTTGGACCTAACCCACCCACAGCATCAGTGGCCCAGGCTGTTCTTTGGGAGATACATCACCTCTGCTCTTTTTTTGCGGCTGCCACTACCTTCCATCTCTGATGTTGCCTCCTCCTCAGCATCCCGATCTGGCTCCCAGGTCCTGTACAACACACACTCCCCATCAGAGTCCTCACCCTCCCTACCCTATTTATTTGCCGCGACTGCCACTGTCGCTGTCCCCCACCAACAATACTCTGGCTACAAGTGCCACTACTATCACCACCAAAACAACTATTCATGGAGTCTGCAGCTTCCTCCAGAACCTCCTCCTTGAGGCAGTACAAATGCTGACTGCTCCCACACAAGACATCAACAGGGAGACTGTCTTGACTATCTGCCATAGGGCATGGTGGTTTTTTGCTCGAGTAAGGGGCAGTGAAGGCAGAGAGGACTCCACTGAAAGCCTTTTCTGGAGCTTCAAAAAGGAGAAGCAGGAGGAACACTGTGACCCCTGGCTCCAAACCAGGGTGTCAGACTCAGAAGTCACCTCCATGTTATCCTGCTGCGACTAAGAGGAAGAGTGAGCCATGCAGTTCACAATCTCATCCTCTTTCTCCTCAATGATAAGGTTGCGCCTTTCCAAAGCCAGCAGGGAAAACTGCAGCCTACAACAATATCCTTACTGTATATAGAGGGGGGAATGCTGTGGGTGTAATATGTGTATATAGAGGGGAGAAGGCTCCAAGTGTCCTATGTGCATATAGAGGGGAGAAGACTGCGGGTGTCCTATGTGTATATAGAGGGGAGAAGGCTGCAGGTGTCCTATGTGTATACAGAGTGGAAGAAGTATGTGGGTGTCCTATGTGTATATAGAGGGGAGAAGGCTGCAGGTGTCCCATGTGTACACAGAGGGGAGAAGGCTGCGGGTGTCCTAGGTGTATATAGAGGGGTAAAGACTGCAGGTATCCTATATGTATATAGAGGGGAGAAGGCTGCAGGTGTCCCATGTGTACATAGAGGGGAGAAGGCTGCAGGTGTCCTATGTGTATATAGAGGGGTAAAGACTGCAGGTATCCTATGTGTATATAGAGGGGAGAAGGCTGCAGGTGTCCTATGTGTATATAGAGGGGGGAGAAGGCTGCGGGTGTCATATGTGTATATAGAGGGGAGAAGGCTGTGGGTGTAATATGTGTATATAGAGGGGGAGAAGGCTCCAAGTGTCCTATGTGTATATAGAGGGGAGAAGCCTCCAGGTGTCCTATGTGTATATAGAGGGGGAGAAGGCTGCAGCTGTCCTATGTGTATTGTAGGAAGGAACAAGGGGCCATCATGGATGGTTGGTACGTGTCACTGAGGTTCCTGGCCTCGGTGAGGTAAGAGACGTATTTTTTTTTTCCTGAATTGCTTTGCAGTCTGACACTTCAGCTGTTTAGTATGGTTGTAAAGCCGATCCGGGATGGCTCTTACTGGGAGTAGCCAAAGTGCTGGGTGGGTGGCTACTCCCCACATTCCAGGTCGGGTCTTGGGAGGCTTATAAAAATCAGTCACCATTAATCAGGTGGTGTGGATTATCCTCCATCTTACAGTGAAGCTGTGGAGTCTCTGTGGTTTGGGACTTGAACATGTGTGCCATGCAAAAGGACTTAGAGACGCATGCTGGAAAACAGGCCCTAAAGCCTGCTGGGAACCGCTGATGAAAAACTGCTAACAAGGTGAATGTTTGTGTTCTGTGGACTGTTATTTTGTTTTGCCTTCTGTGTGAATAAACAATGAACTGTTTAAGTTAAAGACTTTGTGATTGTCTTTATACTGCATCTGCTAACCTGCCTACCAGAGCGAATCCCCTCAGTATTTAGAGGGGGAGAAGGCTGCGGGTGTCCTATGTGTATATAGAGGGGGAGAAGGCTGCAGGTGTCCTATGTGTATATAGAGGGGAGGAGGCTGCAGGTATCCCATGTGTACATAGAGGGGAGAAGGCTGTGGGTGCCCTATGTGTATATAGAGGGGTGAAGACTGCAGGTGTCCTATGTGTATATAGATGGGAGAAGGCTACAGGTGTCCTATGTGTATAAAGAGGGGAGAAGGCTGCGGGTGTCCTATGTTTATATAGAGGGAAGAAGGCTGCAGGTGTCCTATGTGTATATAGAGGGGGAGAAGGCTGCAGGTGTCCTATGTGTATATAGAGGGGGAGAAGGCTGCGGGTGTCCTATGTGTATATAGAGGGGAGAAGGCTGCAGGTGTCCTATGTGTATATAGAGGGGAGAAGGCTGCGGGTGTCCTATGTGTATATAGAGGGGGAGAAGGCTGCTGGTGTCCTATGTGTATATAGAAGGGAGAAGACTGCGGGTGTCCTATCTGTATATAGAGGGGGAGAAAGCTACAAGTGTCCTATGTGTATAATATAGAGGGTGAGAAGGCTGCAGGTGTCCTATGTGTATATAGAGGGGAGAAGGCTGCAGGTGTCCTATGTGTATATAGAGGGGAGAAGGCTGAGGGTGTCCTATGTGTATATAGAGGGGGAGAAGGCTGCGGATGTCATATGTGTATAATATAGAGGGTGAGAAGGCTGCGGGTGTCCTATGTGTATATAGAGAGGAGAAGGCTGCGGGTGTCCTATGTGTATATAGAGGGGAGAAAGCTGCAGCTGTCACATGTGTATATAGAGGAGAGAAGGCTGCAGGTGTCCTATGTGTATATAGAGGGGAGAAGGCTGCAGGTGTCCTATGTGTATATAGAGGGGAGAAGGCTGCGGGTGTCCTATGTGTATATAGAGGGGAGAAGGCTGTGGGTGTCCTATGTGTATATAGAGGGGGAGAAGGCTGCAGGTGTCCTATGTGTATATAGAGGGGAGAAGGCTGCAGGTGTCCTATGTGTATACAGAGTGGAAGAAGTATGCGGGTGTCCTATGTGTATATAGAGGGGAGAAGGCTGCAGGTGTCCTATGTGTATATAGAGGGGAGAAGGCTGCTGGTGTCATATGTGTATATAGAAGGGGAGAAGGCTGCAGGTGTCCTATCTGTATATAGAGGGGAAGAAGGCTACAAGTGTCCTATGTGTATAATATAGAGGGTGAGAAGGCTGCAGGTGTCCTATGTGTATATAGAGGGGAGAAGGCTGCAGGTGTCCTATGTGTATATAGAGGGGAGAAGGCTGAGGGTGTCCTAGGTGTATATAGAGGGGGAGAAGGCTGCGGATGTCATATGTGTATAATATAGAGGGTGAGAAGGCTGCGGGTGTCCTATGTGTATATAGAGAGGAGAAGGCTGCGGGTGTCCTATGTGTATATAGAGGGGAGAAAGCTGCAGCTGTCACATGTGTATATAGAGGAGAGAAGGCTGCAGGTGTCCTATGTGTATATAGAGGGGAGAAGGCTGCAGGTGTCCTATGTGTATATAGAGGGGGAGAAGGCTGGGGGTGTCCTATGTGTATATAGAGGGGAGAAGGCTGCGGGTGTCCTATGTGTATATAGAGGGGAGAAGGCTGCGGGTGTCCTATGTGTATATAGAGGGGGAGAAGGCTGCAGGTGTCCTATGTGTATATAGAGGGGAGAAGGCTGCAGGTGTCCTATGTGTATATAGAGGGGAGAAGGCTGCTGGTGTCATATGTGTATATAGAAGGGGAGAAGGCTGCAGGTGTCCTATGTGTATACAGAGTGGAAGAAGTATGCGGGTGTCCTATGTGTATATAGAGGGGAGAAGGCTGCAGGTGTCCTATGTGTATATAGAGGGGAGAAGGCTGCGGGTGTCCTATGTGTATATAGAGGGGGAGAAGGCTGCGGGTGTCATATGTGTATATAGAAGGGGAGAAGGCTGCAGGTGTCCTATGTGTATATAGAGGGGAGAAGGCTGCTGGTGTCATATGTGTATATAGAAGGGGAGAAGGCTGCTGGTGTCATATGTGTATATAGAAGGGGAGAAGGCTGCAGGTGTCCTATTTGTATGTAGTGGGGTATTTATTACAGAGGGGTGCATTTCATCTGTATGTTTAGATAGTGTCCTCTTGTATATATATTAAATAGTATAAATCGGAGAGAATGTCCTGTATGTGTTTATAGAGAGGCATGCATATTTTTTTCTGTGTGTGTATAGAGGGGTATTTGTCATGAAAATAGAATAAGAATAACTAAATAAATAAATAATGAAAACAGATTTTAAAATGTTTCTGTATATACTTAATAATTAATTAAAATGTATTTATTTAATTCATAATATAAAATATACAGCTTATTATAATATTACAAATATATTTGTATATATTTGATGCCTATAACATCTGATACCCTGTAAGATGTTGAAGTTTTAATTTCAGACTGAGATTTCAAGTACTGTACATCTGTAGATACTTGGAAATACAGTTGAGTCTACAGGCAGCCCACTATAGACAGAAGGAGGTGAACAGGTAGATTATTATACGGCTAGTACTCGCCAGTCTCCAGCAACTTCCTTGCGTCCGGCACCTAGAATCGTCGGCACTGTCCTCCCCAGCAGGCTGTGGCCTGTTCTTGCCATCTAGGCCTCTGCCATCTGCGCAAAGGGCCAGCCCCCGTACCCTAATTTTCCCCAGTGGAAGGGTGCCTGAGCAATAGGTTTCTTACCTTGCTATATTCCTGCAAAAGTGTGCTATATTATGTTATCTTGAAAAGGTAGGTTGCTGGTGGCTCACCTGACCGCTACAATGTATAGGTGCTCTAGGTTTGGACTGATTCACCCGATCAGAAAGGAAGGTGATGCAATAGAAGATTATAGTGGAAACCGGCATTCTACATCTGGCGGTAACGCTTAAACAGCAATGTACACAGGTAGGGTGGTAAAAATGCGTATCTATTTTTGATCTATGTCAATAATATAGGGGAGGGTCGATTGGAGGGGTAATAGTAATAATAATGATAAAAAATTGAAGAAAAGTAAAAAATTGAAAATAAAAATTGCAAATTGCAGAGGTGGGGGTGCACAGTAGCAAACTGCAGAGATGGTGGATGGAAAATGGAACAATATGGTGGTCGTCTGATGGTGATTTCCACCTTCAATTAGTTCAATAGTTCATTGGCACCCTGGTGGATGAGTGTCCATTCTGAGCAGTTCGCAATAGAAAATGTATATAAAATATTGCAGAGGAAAAAGTGCAATGTTTCGGGATTGCTGGCCGGACGCTGTTATTAGTCACAATAAAAAGGTGGGGGCAATATACCAGTCGGGTGCGGCACCTGGTGTGGCGTCCCACACACTGAGAAGGCCTGCACCCTGACTGTGGTTTGCCTTCTTTGTAAGGTACAGGTGTCTCGGCTGCTGGAGCATCCTTGCTGCGCTCTGTGATGGCTGTTCCCGGTCTTTGGCGTTCCACGTGGGTGTGACGTCACTTGTCTGGCATCTCACGTGTCTTTGCTGTATTCAGTTTGTGAATACTCGCGGGCGGTCTTTTCGATCCAAAAGATTCAGGTAATATCGATTGTTTGGAAGGTGGTATGTTTAGCAGGTTTGTGGGGGAGTCACCAAACACGTTTCGAAGGTCTTAGCTGCCTTCTTCATCAGTATAGAAAAAGTTTTTTTTTGTAAAAAAAAAAAATTATATAGAATCTTTTCCCACCAAACATGCCCTATAACATATTGCTGGCAGATGAGACAGCATTTTCAATATCATGTTCCCTTTAATCGGTTCATAAACGTGTCAAAAACATTTTAAAAATAACTCCACCCAGAAGCTGAAAACTCCACAAAATTCTGAGTTCTACATGGTCACAATTAAGCCTCATGCACATGGCCGTTGCCCGGCCGTGGCTGTATTGCGGCCCGCATATGACGGGTCCACAATACACGGGCACCAGCCGTGTGCACCCCACATCACGGATGCGGACCCATTCATTGAATGGGTCCACAATCCAGGAGATGTGGTGTGGAATGGAAGCACGGATCGGAAGCCCACGGAAGAATTACGGAGTTCTTCCGTGGTGTTTCTGTCCATGCCTCCGCACTGCAAAAAAATAGAACATGTTTTAATTTTTTTGCAGTGCGGATGGATCATGGACCCATTCAATTTGAATGGGTCTCGATCCATTCCGGCTGCCACACGGACGTTAACAATGTATTGGGGACCGCAAATTGCGGTCCCCAATGCACGGAGTGGCCGCACAACGGCCGTGTGCATGATGCCTTAGGGTGCTTTCAAACCTAGTTTTAGAGGTGTTTTTCTGCACCTTTGCGTTTTCAGTTTGTACTTGCGTTTTTGGCATTAAGAATGCCAGCTCCAGATGTTAGAAAAAAGGGGCATGAACATGTAAGAGTTTTTTTTACTCCTAGTGTTTTTGTTCATTAGGTGGAGTTTTTTGTCTTTCTTACTTTTTTTCTAAGACGCAACATGCTGGAGCTCTTAATGTTTTTTTCAGGCTTTTCGCAAAACCTTCTCTATAAGAGCTAGAAGCCATGAAGAAAACGCTAGTGGTAAGACACACTGAAAAAAAAAAGACAGAAAAAAACAACACACCAAAAACTACTGGTGGTAAAAAAAATGCTTGTACGTATTCTGCCATTTTTACAGGTATAAAAATAGCAGACCCAAATGTGTGTAAGGCTACTTTCACACTAGCGTTCGATCGGATCCGTTCTGAACGGATCCGCTCATATTAATGCAGACGGTGGCTCCGTTCAGAACAGATCCGTTTGCAAAATTTTTTTTTTTTTTTTTGTTCATGATAGTGCAAACGGATCCGTTTTGACTTTACATTGAAAGTCAATGGGGGACGGATCCGTTTGAAAATTGAGCCATACTGTGTCAACTTCAAACGGATCCGTCCCCATTGACTTAGGCTACTTTCACACTAGCGTTCGATCGGATCGGTCTGCATTATTTTTAGCATATAACAGCTAAGTGTGAAAATAGCCTCGTACGGATCCGTCCAGACTTTCAATGTAAAGTCAATGGGGGACGGATCCGCCTGAAGATTGAGCCATATTGTGGCATCTTCAAACGGATCCGTCCCCATTGACTTACATTGTAAGTCTGGACGGATCCGCACGCCTCCGCACGCCTCCGCACGGCCAGGCGGACACCCGAACGGTGCAAGCAGCGTTCAGCTGTCCGCCTGTCCGTGCGGAGGCGAGCGGAGCGGAGGCTGAACGCCGCCAGACTGATGCAGTCTGAGCGGATCCGCTCCATTCAGACTGCATCAGGGCTGGACGGCTGCGTTCGGGTCCGCTCGTGAGCCCCTTCAAACGGAGCTCACGAGCGGACCGACGAACGCTAGTGTGAAAGTAGCCTTACATTGTAAGTCTGGACGGATCAGTTTGCCTCCGCACGGCCAGGCGGACACCCGAACGCTGCAAGCAGCGTTCAGGTGTCCGCCTGCTGAGCGGAGGACAAACGGTGCCAGACTGATGCATTCTGAGCGGATCCACTCACAAGCGGAGCCCCGAACGCAAGTGTGAAAGTAGCCTAAGCGCCCTAAGGCACATTTTTGGTTCTCTATTAGGCTGGTACACAAGGACTTAGATCATCTTAAGCCAGATGCACATGCTACATATTAGTTGCGGAATTTAAGTTGCACAATCTTTACCAAAATTTCACAAAGATGTACAGTATATTGTCAGTGGATGGGGTTTCAACAAATGCCATTCATCCATTGGCATCACGACATCTTCATTGTGGAAACATCACAGATGTTCCCCATGAATTTCGCTCCACAACTAAATTCGTTACATGCAAATTTCAAAAAGGATTTTGGTGCAGATTTGTACACCTGTTCAAGTCGCAATGTGTAAACCTTGTCTAATGGTCAACTGTGTTTAGTTTAGTAGAGACATAGATGGCCACTGATGGACTTTCATGTAATCTGAACATTTCCTCTACTGCATTCAAACTAACTTGTCCTTACTCCCGAGATGATCAACTCTGTATTTGAGAAACCTCATAGAAAATAAATTACAAAGTATGTCAAGGAGAGTCCGTATCTAGACTATGCAAAGTTTTCTTCATGAGCAGTCAGTGAAGGTGTCCATAGTCATTAGACATAGCTTGGTAGATGATTTAATGTCTATAGGAACCATCTAACTCTCCTTCAACCAGAGATGTTGAGTCAAAGTCGGAACGGTATGGTGCATACTCCCTTGTCTCCAATTAAGGAAACCTGCAGGATTGGCCAAGCATGCATATTTATGGGGGGGATTCGGCCTGCAGTTATTTAAAGTTTGCCAGGGTTTCCCGGGACACCCGACGATTAGCTGTTTGAGAAGGTACCAGCTCTCTCAGCTCTCAGACATCTCTCTGCTCACCAAGCACAACGCTGTACATTTAATTGCGGCTGTTCTTGGTATTGCAGCTCAGCCCCATTCACTTCAATAGGGCTGAGCTGCGCCTAGGCCATGTGACTAATGAAAGTGACATCACATCACATGGCCTAGTCAAAGCCATGAGAAGGCCTCAGATCACATGACCTTGGCAAAGCAGCGAGAAGGCTGCAGATCTGATACTGATGACCTATCTGGAGAAAAAATTCAGAAAACCCTTAAACTGTGTAAGGACACCTGAACTGGCAGAAAGTCAGATAGAGCAGATCCTTGTCACATCACAAGGATGTCCAGAGGGCAGAGCTCCTGATCTCAGACACATAGTCCCTTGGTGAATTAAGCGTGTGATGGTGTTGTAAATAGGTGGAAATTCAATGCAGTTAAGTGGAGTTCTCAATTATAAATTTAGATCAACAATTGATTTGCATTTCTAAAGAGCCAAAATATCCACTCTACACTTCTCCACAGTCCGTCTAAATGCTGCCTTAACATCTTTATTCTTTAAGCTATAAATTAGTGGATTGATCACAGGAACAATAGCGTTATTAAACAAAGAAAACATTTTTTTCGACCCCTTACTATTCGTAGGTATGACATATTGGGACATGAGAGTAGTGTAGAGCACCACAATTAATGCAAGGTGTGAGGAACACGTGTAGAAGGCTTTCCTTCTACCAATACTGGTACGTATCTTCAGTATGGTCTGAATTATAAAAATATAAGAAGTTAGAATGGGAATAAATGGAATAAGGGCATAAATAATCATTCCTTGTATTTGGGAAAGTCTTACTAGTAAAGTAACGTCACTGCAGGAAATATTTATGAGGGGGACAAGGTCACAGAAGAAGTGGTCAATCACATTGGAGGAATAACATGAGATCCTGACTATTAGGCAAAGATAAGGAATGACTTGTATAAAACCGAATATCCAACAAAATGAGGCCAACAGAAGACAGATCTTGAGGTTCATAATAATGTGATAATTCAGGGGCCTACAAACAGCCACATATCGATCATAGCTCATGACTGTCAATATAAAAAGTCCTTGTCCTGAAAAGGATGCAAATAAATAGAACTGTACCATACAGGCCAGGTAGAGCATGGTGGTATCACCAGTGATGAACATCAGAAGGATCTTGTGTAAGGTGACAGTGGAATATGCCATGTCCGCTATAGACAAGTTAGCAAGGAAAAAATACATAGGAGTATGAAGACTGGAGTCCAGATAGACCAGGAGCGGGAGACCCATATTCCCAACAAGAATAATAAGATAAATGAGTAAAACCAGAACAAATATCAGGGCCTGGATCTCAGGAACATCAGATATTCCCTTTATGATGAAATATGTGATAATCGTTTGATTTTGCTTCATTTTTACATCCATTTATGAGGCCTGGAATACAACACATTGATATAGCTAATTTAATACATGGGATATTCAGTCACTATTGCTGGATGTACGTCAGGAATCTGTATGTAATGAGGGCATGAGCCCAAGGTCACATTATTAGTGAAATGGAGATAAAATGTCCAGCTAAACTGCTTCAAGTGATCCCATCAAGTTGTCATAGCTGGACCCATCAACTAATGTGTTTGTAAGTACTCCCTAGTATCAAGAATTGTTTCTAACCCCTACTTTTGTATTCAGACACATCTCTTAGCACTCAGACACTTCCCTTATCCCAACAAAAAAAAGGGAAGAGTATTTGCTGTTGTTTTTATCCAGGGAAACCCTAGCTAGGTCCAGACAGAGTTACAGTGGACCATCATAATACCAATGTTTTGACTCAATAATAGACCCCTACTAAAAAGAAGTTCACAAAGGTCCAGCAGAAGATGATCCCAATTTTGGCAAGTTCTAAAAAAAATATATGCATCTAGCTACCTGTTTGTTATTTTCTTGGGGATTTTGTTCCTTAGTAATTAGTATCACCCTATTAAACACTGCCACTTGCATATTTTTTTCTACAAAAACATTCCCAGGTAGAAGGACAGCTTGCTTTCAATGTGTTAGATTGAAGTTCATTGTATTTACCTGGTCTTCTGGAGATTCCTGAAATCTGTATGAAAAATAGACCACAAATCTGTAACAATCAGCCCAGAAGAAGACACTCTAATGATAAAAAAAAAATCATCAGGAAATACATGGTAAATGTCTACGATTGGTGGTTAGGACCATGAAGAGTCATCAATAGGCCATTATATGTTCACAGAAATATTGACTGAAAAGTTGTAGTCTCCTTACTAATTGTTGCCAACTGTTGTATGTGTATACATCCCAATCTTAGGGCCATATACAGGAGACAACACTGATTAAGTCAATTAGCATGCAATTTCATGTAATCGCCATGTGACTCAGCCCATGATATCTGATATCACAGTAAGACCTGGGATCGCTGCTGCTTTATACTTCTTCCCTTTTCCACTAATTAATCCCCTTGCTCTTCCCGGCTCCATTGTGACTCATTAATTTTGCTCCATTTTTGTAAATTGATTTTTTTTAATTAACAGGTTTTGTGTTGTTACATGTGTGTAATAAGAGAGGCAATTAATAACCACATGTCAGGGCTTATTTACATTATGATTATTGGTTTATTCAAAGAAATCAGCACTGATAATGTGGAATGGAATAAATCAGCAATATAAGTACACTGGACATCGATGCATTGAGTCATGTTGTTATGTATCAAGCTTATTCCATAGATCAATCTAGTTATTTTACAGTATGTTTAATACTTCAGGTCAACCTGATATACTGTTGTATGCCCAGTGCAGGACCAGAGGGGTGGTGCATGACACAGGGATTCAGATAACACCAAGGAGGGTATTTATGCCATGTAGTGTTGAGCGAACCAGAACTGTCAAATTCGGGTCCGTCACAAACTTTACGATTTTGGGTACCCGAGCCCGAACGTTTCCGGCAAAGTTCGGGTTTGGGTCCAGGTACCCAAAATTTTAAAGTTCGGTACGAACCCGAAATTTACAGTTCGGGTTCGCTCAACACTACACGGCAAGTTCGGGTTCCAGTTCGGTGTTCGGGCATTTAATAAAGCTTGTTGAAAGGCTGCAGGGCAGCCAATCAACAAGCTTTTAAGCTGTAGGCACTTAGAAGCCATCACAGCCATGCCTACTAATGGCATGGCTGTGATTGGCCGGTGCATCATGTGACCCAGCGTCTATAAAAGCTGGATCACGTGTTGCACCGCCCATCAGCTCTGAGTATTGCAGGGACAGGAAGCAGGCAGCTGAAGTTCAGGAGAGTGTTAGGAATATGGCTATTTGTTTTGTGGGTGACCTACAGTATAATGATTTTTTGTGGGTGCAATACTCCATCTTTGCACCCCTGACACAGAAATATAATAATTAATATGTCTGTTAATGCTGTGCGTGACCTATAGCGATTTTTTTGTGGGTGCAATCCACTATCTTTGTACCCCTGACATAAAAATATAATAATTAATCTGTCTGTTAGTTCGGAGACATATTCCCCTTTTTTGTGAGAGGTACATCTGCAGTGCATACCTGACAGGGAAATTAATATAGTTAATCCGTCTGTTAGATTGGTGGGTGACATATTCGCAATCTTGTTCTGAGGCACACCTGTGCATGTAGGCGACAGAATGTTCAGCGTTATTTTGTAGGCCCGAATACCGGTGTACGAATGGTGAGGCCAGAACAAGTAAAGGCAGTAGTAGACTGGATGGCTGACAGAGCCTCCAGTTCCTTCACATTGTCTCCCACCTGGTCCCCTGCTGAAAGCACAGAGTTAGCACCTGCAGCCCATGGGCATCTGTCTTTCACCTCACCCCCTTGCAAATCAGACAAGCAACTGAGACCCACGTCATGCAGCAGTCTCTTATGCATGTTGATGACTCTGCTGGCAGGGTTTCCGAGGGCCGTCCACATAGCCCTGCTCCATAGGTGGAAGAGATTGAGTGCACTGATGCCCAACCACTTATGTTTCAGGATGAGTACATGGGAGGACCACCGCAGCACATCTCTGATGATGACAAAACACAGGTGCCAACTGCTGGGGCTTTCTGCAGTGTGCAAGGAGGGCAGGGGTGAAGAGTGGGTGGAAGATGATGTGGAGGATGATGAGGTCCTAGACCCCCACATGGAATCAAGGTCATGCGAGTGACGTGTGCAGTTCGGAGGAAGAGGTCGTGGTTACACAGCACCAGCCACACAGCAAAAGAGGGAGCAGGGTGCAAAAGAAGAGCAGCTGTCCCTTAGCCAGTACACCTACTGCTCACCGCACCCAGGGACTGAGCACACCCAAGCCAGCTCCAAGGAGTTCCCTGGCGTGGCAGCTCTTCAGACAATGTGTTGACGACAAGACGTGAGTGGTTTGCACGCTGTGTAATCAGAGCCTGAAGCGAGGCATAAATGTTCTAAACCTGAGCACCACCTGCATGACCAGGCATCTAAATGCAAAGCACGAGCTGCAGTGGAGTAAGCACCTCATAAACCACGAAAGATCTCAGGCTCCTCCTGCTCCCTCTTCTGCGGATAGCAGTTTGGCGCTTTTCCTTCCGCCATCGAGGATTGCAGGACGTTTCTCTTTGCCTCTTGTTGCCTCCTCATCCTACTCCACTTTCCTCTACCACCTCCTTATCCGGTCAGCATAACACCTTTACCACCTATTCAGCACAGCCAGGGGGAAATTACAGCAGGCTGTTTTGAAACTCATCTGTTTGGGGGGAAAAAAAACACACCGCACATGAGCTGTGGACGGGCATGGAACAACTGACAGATGAGTGGCTGGTGCCAGTGAGCCTCAAGCCCGGCCTGGTGGTGTGCGATATCGGGCAAAATCTCGTAGAAGCTCTGGGCCTAGCCGGTTTGACGCACATCCCTTGCCTGGCGCATGTGCTGAATTTGGTGGTGCAGAAGTTCATGAAAAATTACCCCGATATGTCAGAGCTGCTGCATAAAGTGCGGGCCGTCTGTGCGCACTTTTGGCATTCTCACCCTGCTGCTGCTCGCCTGTCTGCGCTGCAGCGTAACTTTGACTTTCCCGCTCACCGCCTCATATGTGACGTGCCCACCAGGTGGAACTCCACCTTGCACATGCTGGAGAGACTGTGCGAGCAGCAGCAGGCGATAGTGGAGTTTCAGTTGCAGTACGCATGGGTAAGTCGCTCTGCCGAACACTTCACCACCTCTCATGAGATACCATACCTTTTATGGATTTTTGTAGCTGCAGAATGAGTATGCGCCTGTTGTCCAACCTTCCTGAAGTCTTCTTTATGAGAGGTTAGGCCACCAGGCTTACTCTGTTCCTTCACGCAGGCTTTGGTCTGCTTTCCAGCAATGCCTCTCTTCCTCTCTCCAAAGTATTCAGAGGAAGTGCATGCTCACCCTAATCTTCATCGGCCTATGGCTGGCCACACTGGGGTAGTTTACTCACCTTTCCCTGTGTGAGGATGCCTGAGAAATAGGTTCCTAGATTGCTAGTTCCTGCATAGGTATGCTGCATTTGTTTGCCTGCCTGTGTACCGACTTCTGCCAATTTACTGGATTCTGTCCCTCTGCTGCCTAACCTGACCTGTGTCTGACCTCTGCATTGACCTTTCTCTGCTCTGACCTCAGACTGTTTATCAGCTTGCTTGCATTTTGCCTACTCTGACCTTGGCCTGTTCCTGACCCTGGTTTTGCCTGACCCATCAGAGCTCTGTACAAGTGTATCTGACCCATGTGGGCCAGCTGTCAATCACCCAGAGATTACTCTAGGAGGTAAAGACCTGGTGGTTCCCTGGCTGCGAAGTCCAGATCCCTGTACAGGGGTTAAAGCAAGAATACTAAGGGACTGCCAGGATAAAACTTTTAGGCCACATCTGCTGGCACACATACTAGAACATGTCCAGCCTAGAGAAAAGGTAAGAAAGGATACATCTGTACATAGTATCACCACACTGCACACAAACATAGTACTGCTATATAGTGATGAGCGGCAGAGGCAATATTCGAATTCGCGATATTTCGCGAATGTTTGGGCGAATATTCGCCATATATTCGACAATTCGCGAATTCATGATCTGCAGGCATTATTTTCTTGATAAAAATTCCAATGAACTGGTATTTTCCCAAAAATGTAATATTCGCAATTACAAATATACTATATATTTTGCGTCATTCGAAATATTAGCGAATTCTCGAAGTGCCGATATTCGCGATTAAAATTCGCAATTCGAATATTCGTGATCAACACTACTGCTATACTACATATTTATGTAGTATTACTTTATGATACACAGATACACGCATGTATTAAAGAAACATATACAAACAATACACATATACAGATCACACACATACCGTATATATGTACACATATATGGTATAAGTCATCAATACCAGAATCTCAGAAAACACTTTTAAAAATAAAATTTTAATTCTCCCCAATAGCCTTCTATGACTTTATGGGGAGCATAAAGTCTAAAAAAAAGTTAGGGTACTTTCACACTAGCGGCAGGACTGATCCGACAGGCTGTTAACCCTGTTGGATCCGTCCTGCCGCTATTTAGCCATGCCGCCGGACTGATGCTCCGTTCCCATTGACGGCAGTACGTGGTGAGAGGCCGCAGTACTTTGTCCGGCGGCCTCTCGCCGTGCACTGCCATGCTGCGCCGGAGCTCCGCCCCCATCCCCATTATAGTCAATGGGGACGGTGCGGCAGTCCGGCGGCACGGCGAAATAGCGGCAGGACGGATCTGACAGGGTGAACAGCCTGTCGGATCTGTCCTGCCGCTAGTGTGAAAGTAGCCTTATAAAAAATAGACAAAATAATTAAATAAATATATAAAATAAAAATATATACTAAAATAAATGTAAAAAAAGTTGTGGTTTTCAAAAACGCATATACTTAAAAAAATTCAATAAATGAAAATGCGTCTGGTCAGGAACTGGTCCAGTCTTGTTGCCCCTACTTGTTTACAAGCAGCAGCAATGATGTACCAGTATTGTAAAATAGACAGTGACATGCAGGTGTATGGCATGTGACCACTGCAGCCAATAAATAAGTGGTGGACTGCCGAGGACACTGATTGGCTGCTAAGGTCATGTGCCATACCCTAGCACGTCACTGCCTCCGCCTTTAAACAAGCAGTGCAAGCAGGACCAAACCTTTGCCATAGTGGGAAAAGAGTGTAAGTAGTGTGATTTTCTTTTTTATTCTAAGCAATTTTAGGGCTTGTATCAAATTTTTCATTATATCAGACAACTCCTTTAATAACCAGACCTGAAAAGGACTTAAAGGGGTTATCCAATCCTATGAGGAAAAAAATAAACAACATGCCGGATCCCCCACACTGAATATACTTACCCCGCTCCCTGCACCGGTCCCGGACCCGGCACCGCCTATGCTGCTTCTCCCCATGCCCGGATGAAAACATCCGTTGCCGGGGGGGAGCAGCCAATGGCAGACTGGGACGAGCCTCCCTAGAATCGATTGGGACGCTAGGAAGGCTCGTCCCCTTCACCACCAGACAGACAATGGCTGCTCGCCCCCCCCGACACCGGGGAGAAGCAGCAGCGGTGGTGCGGGGACCAGGAGCGGCGAGGGAGCCCGACATATTGGGGGCACATTTTATAGGATTGGATAACCCCTTTAAAGGAGTTGTGCAGTGCATTCAAAAACTTGCTATGGTCGACTTGTCACTTGTGTTGAATTCCTCCGAGGCCGCAACAATTATTCATTCAGCGTACATAAAAGAACAAGTAAGTATGTGGCTGGAGGTAGATTACACGGTCATTGGATATCAATTTTCCAGAAGGCCAGTGTACTACAGGCCCCAAAAATTATGCATTCAGCATACATAAAACAACAAGCAAGTATGTGGTTGGAGGTAGATTACACTGTCATTGGATATCAATTTTACAGCAGGCCAGTGTACTACAGGCCCCTAAATTTATGCATTCAGCGTACATAAAAGAACAAGTAAGTATGTGGCTGGAGGTAGATTATACGGTCATTGGATATCAATTTTCCAGCAGGCCAGTGTATTACAGGCTCCAAAAATTATGCATTCAGCGGGCATAAAAGATCAAGTAAGACCATTATTTGTTCTGGGTGGTGGTGGATATTTGTGGGCTGGCGTGAGGAAATTCAATTAGACGTGGTCGTCACAGGTGTTGAATTCCTCCTAGATCCATGCCTCATTCATTTTTAGAAATGTGAGGTAGTCCACACTGTCGTGAGCTAGGCGAGTGTGCTTATCGGTCACGATCTCCCCTGCTGCGCTGAACGTCCTTTTGGACAGGACACTGGATGAAGGGCAAGCCAACAGTTCCATAGCAAATTGTGCCAGCATTGGCCACAGGTCAAGCCTGCACACCCAGTAGTCCAGGGGTTCCTTGCTTCTCAGAGCGTCCACATCGGCATTAACCCGATGTAGTCGGACACCTGTCGGTCTAGGCGTTCCCTGAGGCTGGATCCGAAAGGCAGCTGTCGATGGGTTGGCTGCAAGAATGATCTCATATCCGAAGTGACCAATACATCTTCAAACCGCCCTCTTCTTGCATGTGCTGTTGGATTGATACCTGCAACTGTTTCTCTGTGCCCCTAAAATGGAGAACGCAGCAAGGCCTGAAAGTGCTGCATTCTGACAGCCCTCTGTGATGGTGGTAACATGTCCGCCATTTTGTGTTTGTATCGGGGGTCTAAGTACGTTGCCACCCACTACTGGTCCTTGGCCTTTATGCTTTTTATACGGGGTCCCTCATCAAACACTGGAGCATAAAGGCCCCCATTTGCACTAAATTGGCAGCGGTGGAGTGGCCTGGCTCCTGTTTATCATCCAGGATAATGTCGTCCTCGGTCTCCTCCCCCCAGCCACGGACAACACAAGCTATCCCAGAAACATTTAAAGCATGCTTTTCTTGCTCCTCCTCCGCCCTGGCAGCATCCTCCTCTGACTCCTCTTTAGACTCCTGCTGACTTGTCTGAGATGGAGTAGCCCCCCCTGGGAATTCATTTAGCATTGCGACTTCCTCATCTTCCTGCTCCTGCTCCTCGACGGCTTGATCAATGACACAACACAATGCTCACTCCAGAGAGAAGGCGTAAGGTACGATGTCACTGATGGCGTCCTGGCTGCGACTGACCAGTTTGGTGATCTCATCAAATGGCCGCAGACGTCTGCATGCGTCGCGCATGAGCAGCCACTGACACAGTGGAAAAAAAACAAGCTCCCCAGAACCTGTCCTGCCGCACAGTTCGTACAGAGAGTCGTTAACTGCACGTTTCTGATGGAGCAGCTTTTCAAGCATATACAAGGTGGAGTTCCTTGTAGTAAAAAATCAGACATCTGACGGGCAGGTGGTGTCGCAGCCGAACGTCAGCAAGGCAAGCCATGGCCGTGTAAGATCTTCTAAAATGGCCAGAGATTTTCCTGGCCTGCCGCAAGACGTCCTGGACCCCGGGGTATTTGGCAACGAATCACTGCACGACTAACTTCAGGACGTGTGCCATGCATGGCACATGTGTCATTTTGACCCATTTCAGCACGCTCAGCAGATTGGCAACGTTGTTGCACACCACTTTACCAACTGTCAAATTGAGCGGGGTTAGCCACTGATCGGTCTGTGACCGCAAAGCTGAAAGGAGTGCAGGACCAGTGTGTCTCTTGGCTTCCAGGCACAACAGCCGCAGCACAGCATGGCAACGTCTCACCTGGCACGTCAAATAGGTTCTCGGGAGCTTGGGGGGCGCAGCAGAAGAGGCGGTAGCAGTGGAAAAGGAGGAGCAGCTGAGGAGGAGGAGAAGAAGAAGCAGGCCTGCATGCAATCCGTGGCGGTAACATCAAATCCACACGGGTGCCACAGGTTGCATGCAGAAGGTTCTACCAGTGGGCAGTAAAAGTTATGTACCTTACCTGCCCGTGTTTGCTAGACCACGTGTCTGTGGTCAGATGTATCTTGGCACCGACGGTGTGTGCCAGAGATACAATCACTTGCTGCTGAAGTTGGCCATAGCTCTGGGATGCCCTTCTGGGAGAAATATTTCATTCTGGTTACCTTCCATTGCGGTGTGCCAATAGCCACAAATTTTCTAAAGGCCTCTGAGTCCACCAATTTATATGGCAGTAGTTGGCGGGCTAGCAGTTCTGAAAAGCCGGCGGTCAGCCGTTGGGCAAGAGGGTTATCTGGCATCATCTTTTTTTGCTCAAACCTTTGGGCCATGGAAGCCTGCCTTTTGCCAGATGAACGTGACAACGGCACAGTGGAGTGGAGGACAAATGGGAGGAGAGAGGAGAAGGGTAAGAAGAAGAGGCAGGACGTGGAGCACCAGGAGTGTGTCTTTGTGGATTCTTACGGTGTTGCTCCCATTTGGCGTGGTGATGGGAGGCCAGGTGCCTTCTTAAGACGGTTGTCCCTAGGTGAGTGTTGGGCTTATCGCGACTTATGCGTTGACAGCACAGGCTGCAGAAGGCAACACTATTTTCAGCAGCGGACACGTTAAAAAAAGCCCACACTGCGGAGCCATGTGCCGGCATCCTGGGAGCGCCAGATGTGACCGTGCATGGTGGATGGCTCCTTCCAGATACATTAGCAGTCTGCTTTTTGCCTCCTGTGCACTGTAAGTTCTGCCTGCTTCTCCTTCTTCTCCTCCCTATCTACTGCTCCATCTCTCCCTCTGAACTCCCCTCCTCTTCCTCTCTTGTGGGCACCCACGTGACGTCCATAGACACATCATCATCGTCCCCTTCACCACCACTGACATTCGAGATCTTGGAGTAGGCAGCAACAGCGGGGACCACCCTCCTTGGGCTGATCTGGGTACTGTTGTCAGACTGCTGGGTGGCGACCGTTGATACCTCCTTTTCCTGATCCGATGCCAAGAATGGCTGCGCATCAGTAAGGTAATGGATGGGAAAATAATTCCTCTGACTCGAGCGGAGGGGATATGGTGGTGGTGTCTTTGGGGAAGCACACAACAGAGAGTGAAGAGGGTGCAGATAGAGAGGATGAGGCGGGTGCAGAAGCGGAAGGCTGAGTGAGCCACTCAACCAAGTCTGGTGCATCCTTTGACGTAATCGCACGCACCTTCTGCAACTTCCCACTTAGACTCTGGCCTGGTGCACCTGCCCGACCCCTACTGCCCCTGCGGAATGGCCTGCCTCTTCCTCTGCCTGTCATTTTCAAAATAACCCTGTGACAAAAGTCCCTATAGAAGAGCAGTATTTGTGGAAAAGGTATATCACACCCCTGCTTCAATAATTTTTTGGGGGGGGCAACTGGTATATCACACCAGTAGAAATTATTTGTTCCAATGGCGTTTGGCACACTGTGTAGCTGCAGTATCGCAGCAGAACCGCACACAACTGCCGCACAATACAAATGCACTATAATATACTTTCTATGTTAGAAAGTATATTATAAGTATATTACACCCCTCAGTAAGTCACACCTATCGATAGCACACCTATACCAGTCCTTAAAAGGACTTTTGTGGCCCTATTAGCTAGCGTTTGGTGTCCCTAGCAGTCTGTCCCTGCTCCACACAGCAACATCTCCCTACCCTGGCAAAAGACAATGTAAAATGGCGGCCAGATCAGGTTTATTTATAAGGTAGGGGGTATGTCCATGTGCAGAAACGTCTCAATTGGCTGTCCTGTACACCTGATGGATGTGTCATGGGTCAAAGTTCTTCACAATGTAAAAGAAAATGGCGCCGGCAGACATCTCCATATGTTCACCCGTTCAGCGAACCGCGAATGAGCAAAGTTAGCCAAGAAACGATCGGCCGGGCGAACCGCAAGGCCATCTCTAGTTGTAGCTTCTGCATGAAAGTATGGTATTACATGGAGGCTTTTTTTATTTAAAAAAAAGCTGGAGTCTGCAAGTACAAGAGTCCATTTCTGATGTTCATATGCCCTAGTCAATGTTATGTAGAGTAATGTGAGTAACATGTATAGGTGTTTCTTCATCCAATATTTAAAAAAAACAACCTACAAAGACTAAAAATCACCAAATAAATCCATTTTACAAAAATATGTAATCTTTATTGAGCAATATTATTATTATATAATAAAAACCTATCAAATGATAACGTCATGTAAACTACAGCACAGGTTAGACAATTACCAGTCTCCTATGGTTCCAAAAGTGTGTTGCGATAAATGTCAGAATGAAAAAAAACTACAGAAATGCTCAAAAAGAAAAAAAAAGTTAACGCAGATGGCTAACAAAACATTTTTTCACATGATGAAGACAAACATAATCAGCATAGTAAAGTACATATTTGGGTGGATTCACGCATTTTTGGGCGTTCTGCAGTTTTTGATACATTGTTTTTTGCTGGCTTTTTAAGCAAAAATGCCAGCTCCAGGTGCTAAAAGATAATATATGGGCAAAAAGGCCTGAAAAAGCTTCAGAAACGATACAACAATGCTTATCAAGCCAGGCATTTTTAGAATTTTGTTTTGGCCAAAAAAAGCACCAGGAACAAATCTGTGTCTGAAGAAACCCTAACCTTGTTACTTGGAAACTGGGCAGCCCATTGACATAATTTAACTATGCCTTTTTACTCCGCACCACATTATCTTCAGACATGTTTATGCCACATCAAAAAGGAACTAAAATGTCCTCACCATCAAAAAGATTTTACCCCATCACAAATGGTAAACCACGAAGTGCATCTGTAACCCTGTCACATTTCTAGGCAAGGGTGTACATGAGAGCTACAAAAACAATACAATATGATTTTTTTTAATTAAAGTTGCAAAGTTGTTCCATTTTAGATGACTAGAAAATGGTTGTGAAGGTGGACATAGCCTTTAATGTCTCTTTAAAATTTAGCTGGTGAGATTGAAGAAAAATAACTTTCTTTTCATAGCCTCTTTGACATCTTTGTTTTTTAAGCTGTAGATCAGTGGATTGAGCATAGGAACAACTGCAGTGTTGAACAAAGCAAAAAGTTTCTTGGAGCTCAAACTGGTAATAGAGTTTGGGGCAAGATATTGACTTGCTAGTGTAGAGTACAGCAACACGACCACCGTCAGATGTGAGGAACATGTGTAGAAGGCTTTACGTCGGCCAAAGTTAGTATGAATCTTCACTATGGCGAAAATGATGAAGACATAAGGCATGAAGGTGAGAACAAATGGAGCAACAGTTAGAAGGAAGAGTCCTTGGAAGAAGAACAACCTTTCCAAAACAGAGGTATCACTACATGTCATTTTCATCATAGGGATGATGTCACAGAAGAAGTGGTCAATTTCATTGGAAGTGTAACATGCATAACTAGAGAGAATCAAAACAAGCGAAATTGTTTGTGCAAAACCCAACACCCAGCAAAAAGAAGCCAAAAGACCACACGTCCTGCGGTTCATGACCATGTGATAGCTCAAAGGGTTACAGACTGCTACATAGCGGTCGTAGCTCATGACTGTTAATATAAATAACTCATGACCAGCAAAGGAACCAAACATATATGTCTGTACCATGCACTCGGTAATGGAGATGGTGTTATCTCCTGTTAGGAAACTTAGAAGAATTCTATGTAGAGTGATGGTGGAGCAGGATATATCTACCACTGATAAGTTGCCCAGAAAGAAGTACATGGGAGTGTGGAGATGATGGTCCAGGCAGATTAATAGGAGTATGGTCAAGTTGCCACCAACAGTGATGAGATAAATGACAAACACCAATAAGAAGATCAGAACCTGCATCTCAGGTACATCTGATATACCTTTAATAATGAAATATTTCACAGTTGTATGACTTGAGTTCACTTGTATGGCTATATTCAATAACCTGCAAAAAGATCATATAAATAGGTTGTTCAACAGGTCAATTTACCTTAAAGGAGTTGTCCAGGTTACAAAACCCATTTTCATATATCCTATTAATGAATTCTAAGTTAATAGAGGGGAATACTCTGTTATGGATGCCCGCCTCTTGGCTAAAGTGGAAAGTGGCTACAAAAAGTGTATCCTAATCTGAAGGACCTGTCCTGCATTACATACACAATGCATTCCTTTAAATGGACACTGTGTAATGCTTAGTTTCTCTTGTGGTGGCGCTGCAGGGAAAATGAACCCTGACGGCCAGGTTTCCTCACATATTACACCTGACTGCAAAAGGTACCATCAGGGGAACACTTTGTGATGAGCTTATTGTTGAGCGACCCTTCTAACAAATAGGTATTGCCCAATGTAGACAGCTCCTTTAAAGGAAACCTGTCACCAGTTTTATGGTGTCCTAACTAAGGGCAACATAAATAAGTGACTGATTCTTTTAGCAAAATGCTGGGTCACTTTCTTTAATTGACCCAGTCAATCTGCCAACATCTTGTATTGAAAAGCTCCAGCTGATAATGATGAGTCCTGAATATTCATGAGCTCCTGACTCTCCCCGCCTATCTGCTGCTGAGTGACAGTTATTTTCCATATGAATCAGCAGCAGGTGGGCAGGGGAGTGGCTATAGCTGTTAATTAAATATACGCTGGACTCAATGACATCACGCTGGACTCAAATCAGCTCATTAGCATGCGGCATCTTTGTGTGTATATCATGAGGTAACCATCTGTCACACCAGTATGTGAATACATCTAAGGCACTTTTTAGTAGTTAATGATTGTATATAATTAGTTAGATTATAATCAAATATCCACATGACAGGTTCCCTTTAAGGTATAGTTTACTGAAAATAACCAGTGGGTTTTTGTATCACCGTAAAACTCTGTGTATACATAATTCTAAAAACAAAGCTATGAATACTAGTCATATGTCCATGAGACCACAAATGTTTGAGGCACATGGAGGTACAGTATGGACTAATAGGACCTGTGTTCAGGACCTGAGTGATACTGATTTTTAATATGGCCACATTGATGAGCCTTACCAGTAATAATAATCCGTAGGACAAGTATATCAAGACAAGTCAATAAGAGGCCAGGCTCTGTTAAAGGCTTTGTACACCAACAGAGGCAATTTTTTGTATAATTGCATGTTATTCATTTTTGGCTAAAAATCATTTTTTTCAATTGGCCTTTATTAAAAATATTGAGCCGTTCTGTCACAAAGGGTTAAACTTTATGCTGCCCACACTAACAGCAGCATAAAGTAGAGACAGGTAAGTTGATTTCAGCGGTCTGTCAGTTATCAGTTAAAAGTAAGTGGTTGCTGAGAACCAACATCACAATCATTGCAGACTGGGCCTGGAAAAGAGTCACGCCACCTGAGAAGAGTCCTGGTTATTCATGAATTCCTGCTCTCCTGCCCACCTGCTGATGACTGACAGTCTTCTACCTAGTTTTTGCCCTTCCTCTCTAGGATAAAAATGCCAATCATCAGCAGATGGGTAAGTGCAGGAGATTATGAATAACCAGGACTCTTCTCAGGTAGATTTGACTCTTTTCCAGGCCCGGGCTGCAATGGTTATGATGCTGGTTCTCGGCAACCACTTACTTTTAGCTCATGAGTGGCACACCGCTGAGATCAGCATTTCGGTCACTAATTTATGCTGACCTAATCAAGGTCAGCATAAAGTTGATGACAGGTTCCCTTTAACAGTTTTTCTACTTGTGTGACTGGTACTTTCACTTCACTTTCACTTTGTGCTGGTCATCTAATAAACCTTATCTCTAAACTACTGAGAGGTCATAAACACTTATTTAAGGGCTCGTTCACACGACCATGGTTTTGGTCCGCATCCGAGTCGCATTTTTTGCGGCTCGAGTGCGGACCCATTCACTTCTATGGGGCCACAAAAGATTCGGACAGCACTACATGTGCTGTCCACATCCGTTGCTCTGTTCCGTGGTCCCACAAAAGTTATGAGTCATGTCCTATTTTTGTCCATTTTGCTGACAAGAATAGGCATTTCTATAAAGGGCCGTCCGTTCTGTTCCGCAAATTGCGGAAGGAACACGGGCAGCATCCGTGTTTTGCGGATCCGCAATCTGTAGACCGCAAAACACAGCACAGTCGTGTGAACAAGCCCTAAGCCACATTCTTATTACTAAGATAAGAACTGAGCTATAATCAGTGTTTATAAGGTCAGAGAGCAGAGATAAGGAGTCCATCTGCTCTTGTTCTGACAGAAAAAACTGAAATTCCAAAGGATGCTACTAGATCTGTGTACAGAAAAAATGATGCCATATTTTTAATAAAGACCTATTTAAAAAAAATATTTTTAGCTCAAAATGAGTACAATGCGATATTAATTTAAAAAAAATCCCCAAAGGTGTAAATAGCCTTTAATTAAGACTTTCTGGAGTCCACTGGTCTTGAATCTTTTGGACTTCTAGGGTGTGAGGGAATTCACAACCTACATGTGGTACATATTGTCGTCAGGCTTAACACACCCCAAGATGATCGGCATTAGATGACCAGCTTTAAAAAACAGAAATTATGATTTTGCGATACTTTGTCGGAAAATGTTTATGCTATGTATGGTCAACCACTGGTTGTATTACAGCTGGTAGAAGGTTTTTCTAACAAGAAGTAATAATGTATTGCATTTATGAAAAATTGGAGTCCTTGACAAAAACTTTGCAGAACAGTAAGGGTGCACACATCTGTATGAACAACTTACTATAGGTCTACAGGAAGTTAGAGAAGAACAAGATACCTAAAAGAGACCCAATCACCAACCTAATAAGTTATTGTGTTTGTACGGATATTTTTCAATGTCTCCCAAAAAAAATGTGGTTAAATAAAATAAGAGTTCTTGCAGAAGTTCAATAATTAGGAGGTCCACCCTGCCTAACTCTAATCCTTTTTCCAGTCTTTCTAAACCTTACAGGATCTAAGATTTTAGATGAATGACCACATAATGTTGCTGCAAAATGATAAACCAAGAACTTCTACAAGGAAGTACGTTAGTTTCGAAGTGGTGTTTAATGGAAAGACCACAACCAAACTAGGAGGTCTGCAACCACAATGTAATATCTGGGTTGACAACATTTATGCATACATAACTATTCCATATTCAATCTCAACTTCTGAATAAATTTTTGTATATACTGTTACCATCCTATAGCGCAAACTATACGTAGACAAAAATAAAAAACATATGACAAACTTTATCGAGTCAGTTCCATCAAGCAACTCCTGGACAAAAGCATATACACTTCAGAACCAGCGCCATCACAGTGATCTACTTTGCTTTATTTATTGGTGCAGAGAATATTGATTTTGTTACCTTTTGTGCACTATTCTGCTAACCTAGTTTACATATTGAGACATCATCCCTTTTTTTGTCATCTCTGTTATGTTTAGGCCTGTAAACAAAATTATTTTTGGGAGCAGTGCGGTGGTTCAGAGGTTATCACCACTGCCTTGGTGCACTTGGGTACGGGAATTGAATCATGGTTAACATCTGTAGAGACTGTGTATGTTCTTCCTTTGTTTGCATTGGTGTTCTCCCCATCCCCACCTTCGAGACTAGATTGGGGACAATAACTGATAGTAATCTCTTGTTAATCTACTGCTGCTATAAGCAATGAGAAGTTCTGGATTTGAAACTCCCATGACCAAAAGTAAGCTAAAAAGCAAAAAGACCAAAAATGAATCTGTTCTTCTAATCTCATATCTATTCTCTCTGAGAGGCACAATTCAACAATATGAGCTGTGACTCTCAATGTACAAAACTACAATCTTCCACATGAGCTGTGCCCTATTTTCTGAGAAATAGTGGATGGCGGTTGTTTGCATTGACCTCTAGGATGGCCAAAATACCCAGGAGGGTCTATCCTTGGTGTACCAGTTCTTGGCAGGATAGTAGCACAGTGGTTTGTGCAAGTAAACCATTATAGTAAGCAACTTGGATGCCTTATACAAAGGTATTTGCTGCACATTGGACATCTTCTCCCATAGAAATCAATGAGCTCATGGACACAATGGAACCTTATGGTTGCCCATTGTGCGGATGGAGATTCTTGGGTCTGCCAGAGGAAATGATTCTGAGGGTTTGCCCTCCATCTATACACTATAAAGTCCATTTATAATGGACTTTATAATGGCTGTTCTCATTACATACACATCTAATAAGAAATAGACCCCAAGTCACCTCCCAATGGGGCTGTCTTCTGCTTGACCTATAGGACTTATCATTGTGCCAGTGCCTGGGCCTACAGAAGGATCCTCTGCTGTTCCTCTGGTGGGACAGTCCAACATAAATCATCTGGATCTTTGGACAAATATCCCATGTCTATATCTCTTTTATACAGCCTATTATTGTTACCCTTCTAGTAGAATATCTTTTACCTGCTCACAGGGCTCGTGTCCATTCTCCTCCCAATTATCCTCACCGTTATTCATGTATTGTAAAGAGCAATGATTAAATCAGCCTGGATATTATAAATTTAAACTCTCATGTGAAATGAAGTCTGTGATGTCTGTCATCTTTATAAATGACAGAATCGCGCTCATTACAGTTAATGATGTCCCTTGAGAAGCTTACACTGAGCTCTTCTTAATAGTTAATGAACCCAAATATGGCAGTGAGTTATACTCAACAGATGTTTTCATCGACAGGCAGTGTTTACATGAAATAGTACTTAGATTTTATTAAGCTTAGATAATGCTACTATAGTCCTGAAGTCAACTTTTTGTGTCTGCACACTTGCTAAGATGGTGTCTTCAGTTAATTTTTGCAAAGCAAGGATGTCTTGTACATCTCCGGTTCTGCTTGGGTTAGGCTTTTATCCACACGCGTGAATTTTATTT
Source organism: Bufo gargarizans (assembly GCF_014858855.1). Taxonomy (NCBI): domain Eukaryota; kingdom Metazoa; phylum Chordata; class Amphibia; order Anura; family Bufonidae; genus Bufo; species Bufo gargarizans. Next base: position 9,687,499 of record NC_058088.1, read on the forward strand.
TTTATTTTTTTTCAAAACATTGTGCTTTGATGCAAAGTTGATGTCTCTTAGACCACAGGCCCATACCAGCCTTCTGCTGAGAACATTAGTTGGAAAGCCAATTGGTCTCTGCTCTGCCATGATTTTAATGCAAGGCACATGTCAAGGTTTGCCAGGTGTTAAATCTGGCAACGAATAAAGGAAAAATTAATAGCGGCACTTACCATAAAGTTCTGGTTAAAAACTGGAAAGTGTGGGCACCGCACAGATGAATCAGGCAACAGCCGTTTCACACCACCTGCGCTTTGTCAAGCCTCCCATGACGTGGTCGGGGGGTGTGCACAATTTATATCACTCCCACTAACGCGTCATGCTGAACAGGTGGGATGATCATTCCTAATCAATACATAATACACACATCAAAACAAAATAAACCCATGTGAAAAAAACACGTCATATAAAAACAATTCAAACAAAAACCGCCAGGTCATTCTTGTCATTCAGTCCTAGAGAACCCATTGCATTAGATTTAATAATCCATGCAGCCTCCCTTTGTAACAAAATCCGTTTTCTATCTCCTCCTCGTTGCGGCATCTGCACCACTTCTAATCCTGCACACTTCAAAACATTGTTGCTTCCTCCATGTTCTGCATGTATATGTTTGATTAATCTGGTGGCCCCAATTGTGGTTTCTATCAATTTCCTATGTTCCCTGAATCTAACATAAAGAGGTCTGAAGGTTTTGCTTATGTAAACCTCCCGCATGGACAAAGGACGACATGCACTACGAATTGTGTTTTACAGTAGATAAAATGGTTAACTACATGTTCCACCACTCCTATTCGGAGGTATCTACAGTATGTTTGTACATAAACCTACACATTAAACTGTGATCGCATGCAAAATTAACCCACGGTGCACATCTGCCTAACCAATTTGAATCAGTCTCTGGTAATTTACTCCTGACGATTACATCACCAATGGTTCTGCTCCTCCTAAAACTGATGATAGGAGTCATGTGTGTCCTCTCTTTCAAAGAGGCATCTTGGGTTAACATGTGCCAATTAGTCAGAATGGCTTTCCTAATGAGTGGCACTCACACTCGGTATCTGGGACTCTGTCCCCCTCACTTTCCCCTGTTTTCCATGTTTCAGAACAGTAGATTTTTATAGTCCTCTACAGGATGATTCTCCAAAAATAATTACACATTACTCAATTTTACATTATTCCAAGTTTGAAGTGGTAAAAAGCATTTGAAGACCAGTGAACAATAAGAAGTCTAAAGCAATTACACTAGTAAATGCAGAATGTAAGAATCTTCTACGATTTCTTAATAACTATGCAGAGAAGGATGATCAGTGCTGAGAAGGGTGATGCGCACAACCTCCAGGATATCCTTCTTGCAGTTGCATTCTGAGGATGAGAAATATATAGACCATTACGTTTAGATAATGCTACTAATAAAGTGGCTCTCCAGTTTTATAATTACATTTTGTATCTGCCCAGGGTACCACAGACTCTACATATTTTTGCACCATATACCTGTTTTTCATGTCAGTTCTTTCCTTATCCTGTTCTCAGCATCACTGCATCCTGCCAGGATGTTTACATGCAGAACTTCCTGCTTTCATCAGCTTCCTTCTAGGTTTTCTAACCAATCCCAACATGCTTTGCTCTGTAATGTTTCACAGAGCTTCCTCTCAATACACCTGTTCATTTTAGTCAGGCAGAAAAAGCCCAGTCAAACATTGCAGAGCAAAGCATGGTGAATTTGGTTAGCATACCAAGCAGGAAGCCAATGAAAACAGGAAGTTCTGCATGTAAACATCCTGCCAGGAAGCTGTGATGCTGAGCAGGTAAAAAAAATCTGAAAATTCTGAAACCAGGGAACCCTTTAAGAAGAGGGAAGTGTGTAAAATAAGAAGGATTAATGTCCCAAATTTATTTATTTATTATCAGGCAGAAGTTTTTAGAGTATCTGTGTCATTTAGAGTCTGACTGGCTCACCAGAGTGTTTTCTCACAAGAGACAAAGATCTAGAACAGTGGTGAGACTTGAGCTTAAAATAGTCTATGGCATCACAGCTGATAAGCAGTGGTGAGACTTTGGCAGGAGAAATTTCCTGCACACATCCCTGTTTGCACTAAGAGCTATATACTCCTATGCATTGGTTTGATAAACATATCCAAGTCCAATTTGTATTTCTATGACCCAGTGGCGTGCCTAGGGTTTTTGGCACCCAGAGTGGTTCCTTTCCCCCACACTGCCCCCATACAGTAATTTCCCCAACACTGCCCCCACACAGTAGGTTCCTCCACACTGCCCCCCACAGTAACCTACCCTACACAGTAGTTTCCCCCACACAGTAGTTTCTTCCCCACAGTAATTTCCCCCACACTTCCCCCCACAGTAATTTCCCCCACACTGCCCCCACACAGTAATTTCCCCCACACTGCCCCCCACACAGTAATTTCCCCCAAACTACCTCCATATAGTAATTTCCCCCACACTGTCCCCACACTGTCCCCACACAGTAGCTTCCCCCACACGGTATTTTCCCCCCCACACTGTCCCTACACAGTAATTTCCCCCACACTGTCCCCACACAGTAATTTCCCCCACACTGTCCCCACACAGTAATTTCCCCCACACTGTCCCCACACAGTAATTTCCCCCACACTGTCCCCACACAGGAGTTTCCCCAACACTGCCCCTCACACAGTAGTTTCCCCCACACAGTAGTTTCCCACACACTGCCCCCACACAGTAGTTCCCCCACACAGTAGTTTCCCCCACAGTAATTTCCCCCACACTGCCCCACACACAGTAGCTTCCCCCATAGTTGCCCCTATATAGTAATTTGCCCACACAGTAGTTTTTCCCACACTGCCCCCCAAAGTAATTTCCCCCACACTGCCCCCATATAGAAATTTGCCCCACACAGTAGTTTCCCCCACATTGCCCCATAAAGTAATTTGCCACCATAATATTTTTCCCCCACATGTCCTCCTGTGTGCCCCCCCCCCCCCCCACATGTCCCCAATGTCCCCAATGTCGTCCACCAAAGTTGGCACATAAAATAGAATTTATTATTTTTTTTAAACCTGAAAGCTAAATACTCACCTGCGCTTGCAGAGGAGAGGAAGGCACGCACACTTCACTGTGACGTCATCACACATGCCTGCGCCGGGATTTCACTACTGCATACGCCTCAGGCCTACTAGGCCTCAAGCCTATGGCGGTGATCGGCGGAGGGGCAGGGAAATTTGCGCTCCCGTGCTCCCGTGCCCCGCCGCAGTATATGGGTACGGGTGGCTTTTCCACCATAGTAAAAGCGCAAGTTACAACCTTGCGGTGCCATTAGGAGTGACAGATTTTTATTTTTTTCTGATCACTGCAAAAACACCGTAAAATCGCTGCGGCGCTATAAAGATCACTTTTGAGGGGCATAGCGAGTTCATAGAAGATTTTTTTTTTTTGGGCACAAGTTAGAGGAAATTGATTTTTTTTTTCTTACAATTAGGCCTCATGCACACTACAGTATTTTTTCACTGTCCGCAAAATGGGGTTCCGTTGGTCCGTGATCCGTGACCGTTTTTTCGTCCGTGGGTCTTCCTTGATTTTTGGAGGATCCACGGACATGAAAAAAAAGACGTTTTGGTGTCCGCCTGGCCGTGCGGAGCCAAACGGATCCGTCCTGAATTACAATGCAAGTCAATGGGGACGGATCCGTTTGACGTTGACACAATATGGTGCAATTGCAAACGGATCCGTCTCCATTGACTTTCAATGTAAAGTCTGGAGTCCCTTTTATACCATCGGATCGGAGTTTTCTCCAATCCGATGGTATATTTTAACTTGAAGCGTCCCCATCACCATGGGAACGCCTCTATGTTAGAATATACTGTCGGATATGAGTTACATCGTGAAAACTCATATCCGACAGTATATTCTAACACAGAGGCAATCCCATGGTGATGGGGACGCTTCTAGTTAGAAAATACTACAAACTGTGTACAGGACTGCCCCCTGCTGCCTGGCAGCACCCGATCTCTTACAGGGGGCCGTGATCAGCACAATTAACCCCTCAGGTGCCACACCTAAAGGGGTTAATTGTGCGTATCATAGCCCCCTGTAAGAGATCAGGGTTGCCAGGCAGCAGGGGGCAGACCCCCCTCCCCAGTTTAAATTTCATTGGTGGCCAGTGCGGCCCCCCTCCCTCCCTCTATTGTAATAATAACATTGGTGGCACAGTGTGCGGCCTCCCCCCGGCCCTTCCTCTATTGTAATAAGAACATTAGTGGCACAGTGTGCGGCCTCCCCCGGCCCCCCCTTTCTCCCTCTATTGTAATAAGAACATTGGTGGCCAGTGTTCGGCCTCCCCCAGCCCCCCTCCCTCCCTCTATTGTAATAAGAACATTGGTGGCAGTGTGCGGCCTCCTCTCTCCCTCCCCCATCATTGGTGGCAGCGGAGTTCCAATCGGAGTCCCAGTCTTCGGATCCGTCTGTATGAAAGTAACCTACGGCCACGGATCACGGACACGGATGCCAAAACGGTGCATTTTAAGATTTTTCCATGGACCCATTGAAAGTCAATGGGTCCGCGAAAAAAAAAACGGAAAACGGCACAACGGCCACGGATGCACACAACGGTCATGTGCATGAGGCCTAACTCATATTCCACTAACTTGTGACAAAAAATAAAATCTCACATGAACTCACCATACCCCTCACGGAATCCAAATGCGTACATTTTTTTAGACATTTATATTCCAGACTTCTTCTCACGCTTTAGGGCCCCTAAAATGCCAGGACAGTATAAATACCCCACAAATGACCCCATTTCGGAAAGCAGACACCCCAAGGTATTCCGTGAGGGGCATATTGAGTCCATGAAAGATTGAACTTTTTGTCACAAGTTAGCGGAAAGGGAGACTTTTGTGAGAAAAACAAAAAAATAATAATTTTCCGCTAACTTGTGCCCCAAAACTTCTATGAACTCGCCCTACCACTCACGGAATACCTTGGGGTATCTTCTTTCCAAAATGGGGTCACATGTGGGGTTTTTATACTGCCCTGGCATTTTAGGGGCCCTAAAGCGTGAGAAGAAGTCTGGAATCCAAATGCCTAAAAATGCCCTCCTAAAAGGTACTCATTGGAATTTGGGCCCTTTTGCGCATCTTGGCTGCAAAAAAGTGTCACACATGTGGTATCGCCGTACTCAGGAGAAGTATTTTTACATATACCTATGCTGGGTGAGAGAAATATCTCTGTAAAATACAAATTTTCAAATTTTTTTATACAAAGTTGTCATTTGACAGAGATATTTATCTCACCCAGCATGGGTATATGTAAAAATACACCCCAAAACACATTGCCCAACTTCTCCTGAGTACGGCGATACCACATGTGTGACACTTTTTTGCAGCCAAGATGCGAAAAGGGGCCCAAATTCCAATGAGTACCTTTTAGGAGAGCATTTTTAGACATTTGGATTCCAGACTTCTTCTCACGCTTTAGGTCCCCTAAAATGCAAGGGCAGTATAAATACCCCACATGTGACCACATTTTGGAAAGAAGACACCCCAAGGTATTCCGTGAGGGGTATGGTGAGTTTGTGTCAAATTTTATTTTTTGTCACAAATTAGTGGAATATGAGACTTCGTAAGAAAAAAAATAAATAAATAAATTTACGCTAACTTGTGCCAAAAAAAAAAATATTCTAGGAACTCGCCATACCCCTCACAGAATACTTAGGGGTGTCTTCTTTCCAAAATGGTGTCCATTTGTGGGGTATTTATACTGCCCTGGCATTTTAGGGGCCCTTAAGCGTGAGAAGTAGTTTGGAATCCAAATGCGTAAAAAATACCCTGTGAAATCATGAAGATACTCATTGGAATTTGGGCCCCTTTATGCACCTAGGCTGCAAAAAAGTTTCACACATGTGGTATCGCCGTACTCAGGAGAAGTAGGGCAATGTGTTTTGGGGTGTATTTTTACATATACCCTTGCTGGGTGAGAGAAATATTGCTGTCAAATGACGACAAATGACAACTTTGTATAAAAAAAATGGGAAAAGTGACACTTTTTTGCAGCCAAGATGCGCAAAGGGGCCCAAATTCCAATGAGTACTTTCAGGATTTCACAGGGCAATTTTATGCTTTTGGATTCCAAACTACTTCTCACGCTTTAGGGCCCCTAAAATGCCAGGGCAGTATAAATACCCCACATGTGACCCCATTTTGGAAAGAAGACACCCCAAGGTATTCCGTGAGGGGTATGGTTAGTTCATGTAAAATTTTATTTTTTGTCACAAAAAATAAAAACTTCCATGAACTCACTATGCCCATCAGCAAATACCTTAGGGTGTCTACTTTCTGAAATGGGGTCATTTGTGGGGTGTTTCTACTGTCTGGGCATTGTAGAACCTCAGGAAACATGAGAGGTGCTCAGAAAGTCAGAGCTGCTTCAAAATGCGGAAATTCACATTTTTGTACCATAGTTTGTAAACGCTATAACTTTTGCGAAAACCAAAAAATATACACTTATTGCATTTTTGTTATCAAAGACATGTAGAACAATAAATTTAGAGAAAAAATTATATATAAATGTAGTTTTATTTGAAAAATCTTACAACTGAAAGTGAAAAATCTCATTTTTTTGCAAAAATTTCGGTCAATTTCGATTAAGAACAAAAAAGTAAAAATGTCAGCAGCAATGAAATACCACCAAATGAAAGCTCTATTAGTGAGAAGAAAAGGAGGTAAAATTCATTTGGGTGGTAAGTTGTATGACCGAGCAATAAACCGTGAAAATAGTGTAGTGCAGAATTGTAAAAAGTGGTCTGGTCATTAAGGGGGTTTAAGCTAGGGGAGCTGAGGTTGTTAAAGCAAGGAGATATATACCTGAGGAAGTTTCCCTTAACCAAGGATAAAGCCAGCACTAGGGCATATGGGCCTTCGGATAAAGACAGACAGGATTCTGAGGAAAAGTGCAGCCTGATCTGTAAGTGTTTAACCCTCTGAGTATCTTGCAAGAACAGTGTGCCTGCCATTTGTATAAGCCTGCTTGTGACTGCTGCTGACATATGGAACTTTTACAAAAGACTGTAAATAGTTAACTAATTTCTAGTAAAAGGAAGTTTTGGTTCACCACAACATCGTGTTCCTAAATTATTCCTACCATAAATCGGTGTGCCACCGTTAGCGGCACTGGCGTCATGAATTTAAAGGGATCTTGCCACCCGCACATTAAACAAACCTGCAACATCCAGGGCACCTCACCTACCATCAGGCCTGGTCCCTATACACAGAGAGTGCCCCAGAGGTCCCCTGTGCCAGCCTCTCCATCACTGCTGTACGTCTGCCCAGGGTATATAAAAGACAGTGAGTACTATAACCACCCTCGGTTAGTAACTACCCCTGTGACCTCACCATTCGCCTCATCCTGCAGGGCGGCGTACTGCACCATTAATCTGGCAAAACATTGTGAACTAAGTTTCATGATATATACAGTGGTGCCCAGGGATCTCACTGCACTTACTATTATCCCTGGGCGCCGCTCCGTTCGCCCGCTATGCCCTCCGGTGTCTTCGGTTACTTGGTTATAGTAGGCGGAGACTTAGGGGACTTGGTTATAGTAGGAGGAGACTGTAATAGTAAGTGCAGTGAGATCCCTGGGCGCCACTCTATATCTATCATGATACTTAGTTCACAATGTTTTGCCAGATGAAAGGTCCTCTTTAAGGTACAAAAGCCACAATAACTTAAACCCAATAGGCAAGATAAGTGACAATAAGGAAATAACACATGCAAATAATCTAACCTAACCTAACCTGTATTGATCAGGAGGTTTGAAGAATTGCATATAAGTAATGTGGATTCCTATGAAATGTCTGAGGATGTCAACCCATTTTCTTTGCAGGCTGTGACTGGAAAAAAAGCCTCCCCTGTTGGTAAAAATTTGAAAAATGTGGCAGTGCTACAGGGTGTACCCCACCAGCTCAGGGGCACTGCTATGGGGAGTCCTTGTGCCCCAACTTATGCTAACTTACTCCGGGGTTGGTGGGAGGATACAATAGTTTTTTTCTGTCCAATATGCCAACTGGGTCTCACATATTTTATTGTGGGTAAGATATATTGATGATATTTTGATACTGTGGTCAGATGAGAAACGAGATTTTCAGTTATTTGTCGAGGCATTGAATCAGAACAAATTTGGGTTATTTTTTACCCATGAGATACAGAAAGATTCTATTGCTTTTCTAGAAATTCGGCTATGGAAACAAGATAATATGATTCAGACATCCCTACATCGTAAAGATACCTCTACTAACAGTATTTTGCAATGGGTGAGTTTTCATCCTATTCCACTAAAGAAGGGGATCTCAAAGGGGGACAGTTCCTCAGAATACGGAGGAACTGTACAAGGGATGAGAATTTTGAGAAAGAGAGTACCATTCTGTATCAGAGATTTTGAGAAAAAGGATATCTGAGAAAAGTGATAAATCAGGCATGGGAATTTGCACGGAAATGCGATAGACCTAAGTTATTAACCCCCAAATGCAGTCAAGAGGACAAAACTATACGTATCATTGGAAATGTACTTGGTAAATATTGTTCACTCCTGAAAATCGATCCGGATATTTCTGGATTTATTCCAGATTTTCCAGCAAATACGTATAGACGTGGTCGCAATTTAAGAGATACCTTGGTTCACAGCCATTTTGAGACTGATAAAAAAGAGACATGGCTGACCAATAGACAGACTGGTACCTTTCATTGCAGCCACTGTAAATCTTGTCAATTTATCGTTAGAGGGTCTCAATTCTCAAATTCTGGTGGACACAGGGTATACCATACCCGCTCTTTTGCTAACTGCAATACTGAGGGTGTGATATATCTATGTAAATATACGTGCAATTTGATGTATGTAGGTAAAACGTGCCATGCATTCAAGAGACAGATTTTGGAACATGTGGGGGATGTGAGAAACAAACGTGATTTACTTCCTGTATTTGTATTCCACCGCCGACTTCATGTGACTTCCGGTTTTCGCGGAGAGCGGGTATTTAGAGCGACGCTGATTGCATGCTGACATGGACAGAGACCAGACTTTCCATCAAGATGGCCACCACTGCCCCTGTGCTGACCCAGACTGATCCCTTATCGTACCCTCTCCAGGCTTGGCATCTCATCTAGGATTTGGGGAAGTATAATCATATCCTCCCCTTTCTGTCATAGCAATTGTTATGTTTATTGGCCTATCCTGCTGCAATTTAGATTTTACTGAAAGCCATACTTTGATTATCAATATTTAAAATGTGTGTGGTAGAATTTTAAAAGGGTCTCAGTAGTAGCAGCGCTGTGGACATTTGGTATGTGATGCAGATGCATTATATTTGGTCCCAAATATGTGGGAATTGTCTTTCTTTATGGCCATGAGATTTACCATTATCATTTGGTATTACTACAAGAATATAATCTGATTCGCACACATATTATTGCCTCCATTTCTGTATTGTTTGTTTTTTGGAGTCTTTTTGTTATATGTGGTCCCCTGATGAACTGACCCCAGAGAACGGTTCAGAGAAACGCGTTGGGACAAAGTTTGCATTCCTGGGACATATGGTATGTGCTCCTTTTTTTTCCACTGGTGATCAAAACTGGACGCCACTGGTTTACTTGGGAGCATATATGTATTATGTGCGATTATTTTTTCTAACTTTATTACTTTCTGATACATGCATTGACTTATGACATTACTATTGGACTGTAGTCATACTAGGTCACTTCTTGGGTGGCGGTATCTTGTCAGGGACATATAGGACCTATCAGGAGGTTCCTGACAAGGGATCGCCTCTATCGAGGCGGCCATTCCATTTTGCAAGGCAGGGCCTATAGTTTGATAGGGCAAGTGTGAGGGTGAGCCAATTTTCCTTTCCTTGTCCTGCCCAGCCTCATTGTTAATTGCTTTTTAAGGGCACAAATTTGGTAATTTTTAATGATCATCAGTAAAGGTTACATTTTAACACTGGTGAAGGTACCCTGTGATTACAGTATGGTACTGGCAGCAAAATGGAAATTTTTGTATAAATGAGGAACCTAAAAGAGAAGGCATGGACCGTTCCTGGGTATTCCTGACTTCTAGATCACTGTATACACAGCGCTGAAGGAGCGCTGTGTATATAGATCAGGAAGCTATGTGCCGCTTCCTGCTCCAGTCCGGTGGTCATGTGACCACCGAAGCCGGGGGAGTGCAGGAGCTGTTGTGTGTTACATAGACCACGATTAGCCCTACAGTCAGGCTGTACAGTGTAATATTATGCTGTAGAGTCTCTCTGGGGGCTATATTCCTCCTGTAACTGGGGCTACTATGTGACTATGTGAGCCCCAACTACAGGACAAATCAATAGTAAAAAAAAAAAAAAAAAGGAAGTTAAATGTCCCCCGGTCTTGTATGACTTTATGGGGGACACAAAGTGCAATATAAAAAATAAAAAAATGTTTTAGAAAAAGAAATTCACATGTAAAAAAAAAAAGTTTTCCCCATGTCGTTTAAAAATCATTAAAAATAAAAAAATTGACATATTTGGTATTGCCACATCTGTAACTATCAGCTCTATAAAAATATCACATGATCTACCCCATCAGGTGAAAAAAAATAATTAAAAATTGCGCCAAAACAGCTTTTTTTTACCTCACCTCCCAAAAAACTAAATATCAAGCAATCAAAAAGTCGTATGTAGCCCAACATTTTACCAATAAAAATGTCACCTCATCCTGGAAACAAGTACTCACACAAGACAACCGCCAGAAAAATAAATAAAAATGGCTTTAAGAAAATGCCAACAGATAAACACGATTGTTTTCTAAAAATGCTTATTGTGTAAAACATAAAAAAAGACATATTTGGTATTGCCGCATCCGTAACGCCCAGATCTATAAAAATATCACATGATCTACCCTATCAAGTAAAAGGTGTAAAAAATAATTATGCCAAACAGCTTTTTTTTGTGACCTCACCTCCCAAAAAATTAGAAAGCCAAATGTAACAGATTTGCAAAATTAGGCTTGGTCAGAAAGGGGGCAAATGGCCTAGTCTAAAAATGTTTAAAGGGAGTCTGTCATCAACATTTCACCTTTGCAACCCTTCCCATAGCTTTCTAGCATCCTTACAGTTAATAAAAACGTTACCTTTATGATCAATCCTGGACTTATAAAACCGGCAAAAAACATCTTTGTAGCATATGCAAATGAGGGCTCGCAATAGTTACTGTGATGCCGTACAAGGAATAGGCTTCGCAGTGCACATGCGCCGGCCGACGGACTGAGTGCGCAGGCACAGGATCTCGGCGAAACAAGAAGTTAGTAGATAGGCGGTCAGAGGGAAAGGATGGGCGGGCGGAGGGAAGGAAGGGGCGGGGGTAAGCGAAGAAAAGGCTGAGCTAGCAGGGCACCTACGAGGGTAACGTTGCCGGTTTTATAAGGTTCTGCTGTCCATAAATACATGCTACAGACATAGTGCTTCGATGTCACACGTTGCATGTATTGCGAAAAAATATGAGCAGCATTAATTGCCGAAAATTCGCAAGCGCAAATATATTGGAGCACTCTATCTGCATATAAAGCTATTCTAATGCTCTGCCGTGCCAACCATTTTCTCCAGTCTCAGGAAACATACCAGCTTGAAAAATGTAGCCTAAGTGACCCATGCCGGTATTTCGCGCGCATAATACATTGCCGATTTTCGCAATCAAGAATATAATCTCGAATTGGCAAACATATGACGAATATTCTACAAAATAATCACGAAATATCACGAATTCGAATATTGGCCCTGCCGCTCATCACTACTCATCACTAGTCTTAACCTTTTTACCTTAACAGAGTTGTGACATTTACATGCTGCAGGAATGTTCTTTGCCTCCTTTTAGATCCTACAACCATCTAGCCAGGCATTGTTCTCAGGGTGCCACAGGAGTCTCTATCCTTATCAGGGGGAGCGCTTTCATGCTTAATTCTGTCCATGAGCTTGAGGAATTAGGCCGGGCTTCGGGAGATAAGGTTAACGGCCAGGCCATTACCAGGACTGTCTTTGGCTTTATATGGTGCTCCAAAATGGACAGAGTAAAACAAAAGGTAATGTATAAGGAGCCCCACAAGGGTGGGAAAGGAGTTCCAGATATCACCACTCTGCAGGCTGCCTTCGTGTGCAGCTGCATCTGCGGGACTCTGACATCCAAGGAAGACGAAACAAAGATGAATCCAGCACCGGAAGTTTCTTAAGTTGCTTGTTTCTTTATTAAGGAGTATAAAATATATGGTAACAACGTCAGCATCAATCCTCTCACTCCAGAAATAGTCTACGCATTTCAAACAAAAAAGTTCTTACTCATGACTGCTGGATTCCTCTCTGCTTCATTTTGCGTTTGGAGGTCTTACCTGTAGTTTCTGTGCACCTGGGGGATTTCAACAAGGATAGCAATTCAAGGTGAGCTTGATATCTCTACTACGGATTCAAGGAAGACGGCTCAGCTGTGTCCTGTTTCTTTTTCCTTCCTCTCTGGAGGAGGTTGGGTTGAGACATGTGGGACAGCTCCTACCCCAACAACTGAGACACCCCCTGGTATACCCAGGGCCCTCTCAATTTTGTAAGGGAACACCAGCTAGAGGGCCTCAAGCCTGACTTGTGGAAACCAAAGACAATTCACAAGCTCATCAGAGCAAGAACTTAATGGAATCTATTCTCTCTGCTGCCACCGCTAAGAATTTTTGGAAGACCATGGCTTCTAGCAGGTTAAACAACTGGCACAAAGACCTGGCATAGATTGCATGGCTGTGGACTATGCAACACCAGGTACTTCCCCAGGTGCCCATTGGAGAAGGAAACTCCCTTGTACCACTTTTGGCAGTGCTCTTTTACACAGGTCCTGTTGTAGGCCGTGGAAAATGAACTCATAGACTCTATTTCCAGGAGCAGCCTGGAGCACACAGTCATACTCTATGGCCTCTTCCATTGGGCTATCCAGGAGGCCTGGCACCTTATGAACTGTTTTTAACATGCTCTGTGTATTGCCAGGAAACACCTGGTGATTAGGGATGAGCGAACTCGAACTGTATAGTTCGGGTTCGTACCGAATTTTGGGGTGTCCGTGACACGGACCCGAAGCCGGACATTTTCGTAAAAGTCCGGGTTCGGGTTCGGTGTTCGTCGCTTTCTTGGCGCTTTTGTGACGCTTTCTTGGCGCTTTTTGAAAGGCTGCAAAGCAGCCAATCAACAAGCGTCATACTACTTGCCCCAAGAGGCCGTCACAGCCATGCCTACTATTGGCATGGCTGTGATTGGCCAGAGCACCATGTGACCCAGCCTCTATTTAAGCTGGAGTCACATAGCGCCGCCCGTCACTCTGCTCTGATTAGCGTAGGGAGAGGTTGCGGATGCGACAGTAGGGCGAGATTAGGCAGATTAACTCCTCCAAAGGACTTCACTTGATTAATCGATCGATCTGCAGCTGTGCATCATTGAGCTGCTGAAATTCAAATGCTCACTCACTGTTTTTAGGCTGCCCAGACCGTTTGTCAGTCACTTTTTTCTGGGGTGATCGGCGGCCATTTTGTGTCTTGTGCGGTGCTGCGACCAAGTGCATCCAAGCTGCGACCAAGTGCATTTAACCCTCAATGGTGTGGTTGTTTTTTGGCTAAAGCCTACATCAGGGTGAAGCTGTCACACCAAGTGCATTTAACCAGCAATAGTCTGTTCATTTTTTTGGCCATATACTAAATCAGGGGCAAGCTGCGCCTGTCACCAAGTGCATTTAACCCTCAATGGTGTGGTTGTTTTTTGGCTAAAGCCTACATCAGGGTGAAGCTGTCACACCAAGTGCATTTAACCAGCAATAGTCTGTTCATTTTTTGGCCATATACTACATCAGGGGCAAGCTGCGCCCGTCACCAAGTGCATTTAACCCTCAGTAGTGTGGTGCGTCAAGCTGTGACACCAAGTGCATTTAACCAGCAATAGTCTGTTCATTTTTTGGCCATATACTAAATCAGGGGCAAGCTGCGCCCGTCACCAAGTGCATTTAACCAGCAATAGTGTGGTTATTTTTTGGCCATATCCCAGTCTAATTCTGTCACTAAATCCATACCGGTCACCCAGCGCCTAAATACTAGGCCTCAAATTTATATCCCGCTAAATCTCTCGTTACCGCTGTCCTGTTGTGGCTGGGAAAGTTATTTAGTGTCCGTCAAAGCACATTTTTTGTTCTGGGTTGAAGTACAATTCCCAATTTAGCAATTTCATAATTTAGTGGTTCCTGCTATATCAGAGCTATTTGAAATCTATCCCTAAAAGGGTATATAATATTCAAGGTGCACATTGGGTCATTCAGAATAACTTCACACACACCCGCTACTGTGTATTTCCAAGTCTAATTCTGTCACTAAACCCATACCTGTCACCCAGCGCCTAAATACTAGGCCTCAAATTTATATCCTGCTAAATCTCTCGTTACCGCTGTCCTGTTGTGGCTGGGAAAGTTATTTAGTGTCCGTCAAAGCACATTTTTTGTTCTGGGTTGAAATACAATTCCCAATTTAGCAATTTCATAATTTAGTGGTTTCTGCTATATCAGAGCTATTTGAAATCTATCCCTAAAAGGGTATATAATATTCAAGGTGCACATTGGGTCATTCAGAATAACTTCACACACACCCGCTACTGTGTATTTCCAAGTCTAATTCTGTCACTAAACCCATACCTGTCACCCAGCGCCTAAATACTAGGCCTCAAATTTATATCCTGCTAAATCTCTCGTTACCGCTGTCCTGTTGTGGCTGGGAAAGTTATTTAGTGTCCGTCAAAGCACATTTTTTGTTCTGGGTTGAAATACAATTCCCAATTTAGCAATTTCATAATTTAGTGGTTTCTGCTATATCAGAGCTATTTGAAATCTATCCCTAAAAGGGTATATAATATTCAAGGTGCACATTGGGTCATTCAGAATAACTTCACACACACCCGCTACTGTGTATTTCCAAGTCTAATTCTGTCACTAAACCCATACCTGTCACCCAGCGCCTAAATACTAGGCCTCAAATTTATATCCTGCTAAATCTCTCGTTACCGCTGTCCTGTTGTGGCTGGGAAAGTTATTTAGTGTCCGTCAAAGCACATTTTTTGTTCTGGGTTGAAGTACAATTCCCAATTTAGCAATTTCATAATTTAGTGGTTCCTGCTATATCAGAGCTATTTGAAATCTATCCCTAAAAGGGTATATAATATTCAAGGTGCACATTGGGTCATTCAGAATAACTTCACACACACCCGCTACTGTGTATTTCCAAGTCTAATTCTGTCACTAAACCCATACCTGTCACCCAGCGCCTAAATACTAGGCCTCAAATTTATATCCTGCTAAATCTCTCGTTACCGCTGTCCTGTTGTGGCTGGGAAAGTTATTTAGTGTCCGTCAAAGCACATTTTTTGTTCTGGGTTGAAATACAATTCCCAATTTAGCAATTTCATAATTTAGTGGTTTCTGCTATATCAGAGCTATTTGAAATCTATCCCTAAAAGGGTATATAATATTCAAGGTGCACATTGGGTCATTCAGAATAACTTCACACACACCCGCTACTGTGTATTTCTAAGTCTAATTCTGTCACTAAACCCATACCTGTCACCCAGCGCCTAAATACTAGGCCTCAAATTTATATCCTGCTAAATCTCTCGTTAACGCTGTCCTGTTGTGGCTGGGAAAGTTATTTAGTGTCCGTCAAAGCACATTTTTTGTTCTGGGTTTAAATACAATTCCCAATTTAACAATTTCATAATTTAGTGGTTTCTGCTATATCAGAGCTATTTGAAATCTATCCCTAAAAGGGTATATAATATTCAAGGTGCACATTGGGTCATTCAGAATAACTTCACACACACCCGCTACTGTGTATTTCCAAGTCTAATTCTGTCACTAAACCCATACCTGTCACCCAGCGCCTAAATACTAGGCCTCAAATTTATATCCTGCTAAATCTCTCGTTAACGCTGTCCTGTTGTGGCTGGGAAAGTTATTTAGTGTCCGTCAAAGCACATTTTTTGTTCTGGGTTGAAATACAATTCCCAATTTAGCAATTTCATAATTTAGTGGTTTCTGCTATATCAGAGCTATTTGAAATCTATCCCTAAAAGGGTATATAATATTCAAGGTGCACATTGGGTCATTCAGAATAACTTCACACACACCCGCTACTGTGTATTTCCAAGTCTAATTCTGTCACTAAACCCATACCTGTCACCCAGCGCCTAAATACTAGGCCTCAAATTTATATCCTGCTAAATCTCTCGTTAACGCTGTCCTGTTGTGGCTGGGAAAGTTATTTAGTGTCCGTCAAAGCACATTTTTTGTTCTGGGTTTAAATACAATTCCCAATTTAACAATTTCATAATTTAGTGGTTTCTGCTATATCAGAGCTATTTGAAATCTATCCCTAAAAGGGTATATAATATTCAAGGTGCACATTGGGTCATTCAGAATAACTTCACACACACCCGCTACTGTGTATTTCCAAGTCTAATTCTGTCACTAAACCCATACCTGTCACCCAGCGCCTAAATACTAGGCCTCAAATTTATATCCTGCTAAATCTCTCGTTAACGCTGTCCTGTTGTGGCTGGGAAAGTTATTTAGTGTCCGTCAAAGCACATTTTTTGTTCTGGGTTGAAATACAATTCCCAATTTAGCAATTTCATAATTTAGTGGTTTCTGCTATATCAGAGCTATTTGAAATCTATCCCTAAAAGGGTATATAATATTCAAGGTGCACATTGGGTCATTCAGAATAACTTCACACACACCCGCTACTGTGTATTTCCAAGTCTAATTCTGTCACTAAACCCATACCTGTCACCCAGCGCCTAAATACTAGGCCTCAAATTTATATCCTGCTAAATCTCTCGTTACCGCTGTCCTGTTGTGGCTGGGAAAGTTATTTAGTGTCCGTCAAAGCACATTTTTTGTTCTGGGTTGAAATACAATTCCCAATTTAGCAATTTCATAATTTAGTGGTTTCTGCTATATCAGAGCTATTTGAAATCTATCCCTAAAAGGGTATATAATATTCAAGGTGCACATTGGGTCATTCAGAATAACTTCACACACACCCGCTACTGTGTATTTCCAAGTCTAATTCTGTCACTAAACCCATACCTGTCACCCAGCGCCTAAATACTAGGCCTCAAATTTATATCCTGCTAAATCTCTCGTTACCGCTGTCCTGTTGTGGCTGGGAAAGTTATTTAGTGTCCGTCAAAGCACATTTTTTGTTCTGGGTTGAAATACAATTCCCAATTTAGCAATTTCATAATTTAGTGGTTTCTGCTATATCAGAGCTATTTGAAATCTATCCCTAAAAGGGTATATAATATTCAAGGTGCACATTGGGTCATTCAGAATAACTTCACACACACCCGCTACTGTGTATTTCCAAGTCTAATTCTGTCACTAAACCCATACCTGTCACCCAGCGCCTAAATACTAGGCCTCAAATTTATATCCTGCTAAATCTCTCGTTAACGCTGTCCAGTCAGGCCGGACGAGGAGCGCAGCGGTGGGGGAGGCCGTTCATGAAGAGGTGATGGCAGCGAAAGGACAGGTGAGGTAAGGGTTAAGTGGGAGACTGGGTCAGTTAGGCGCGAGTTGTCAGGGGAGCGGGAGGGGGTGGGGGCGTGGCTAGCGCTTGCGAGGGGAAGAGGCGGGAGAGAGAGGACAGTGCGGCCAGGGCAAGCGAACGGAGCGGACCTGCGTTAAGATGTCGGCTCAGGGGATGTCGGTGGAGCAGCTGCTGGAGTGGCTGAGGAGAGAGGCGGAGGTGCGGGGGCCTGGCTGGCTGCAGGAGCAGGTGGGTGCGTGCGGAGTTTTGCCTGCTCCTGTGGCTACCCCTCTTGAACGGGCGGCACGGCCGCGGCGGGGTCACCCACCGGCGCGCCTCAGCCCTGAAAGCACCCCCCGGGCCCGGCGCCGAGTCGGGAGCCCCTCTGCGGACCCTCCGCGGCGGAGGGCGGCCGCTCGGCCTGCAGTGAGTCGCCCTCGCCGCGGGAGGAATCCCACTACACGGCGGGGCCCTGAGAGGAGCGGGACGCCCCCTCCCCCGCTCCCGGCGGCGGTCTTCATGGATGCGGGACCAGGAACGGTGGTCCGGCCTGGGCCTTCTTACAGCGGGCGGTCCACTCGGCGGCAGGATGAGTTCCAGGTGCTTCGGGCTGCATGGGATGGAGGGGATTCCCCGTGCAGGCCCAGAGAAGATCGAGGCGGTGAGGTAGAGGGTCCCCTCGTCGACACGGACGCCGCGGTTCCGGCCCGGGGGCCTTCCAGTGTGGTCCAGAGGGTCGTCCAGGTGGTCCAGGAGGAGCAGCCGTCGACGTCTGGGAGCTACGCCAGTGAAGTGTCGGTGCGGCGGGAGTCTGGATCAGCGGCAGCGGGAGTCACAGCGCCCGTGGTGCCTGGTGAGATTGCATGGGGACCCATTTTAGCGCAGGGCTTCCCGGTGGGGGGGGCTGGGGGTGGGGCGGCCATGGGTGAGTTAGGTAAGGGGTTGGGGCAGTTGTTGGGGGGGCTGGCAGGATGGTTGTCTGGGTTGGGGTCCGGAGGGGGGTCGCCATTGCAGGGTTGGGGAGTGTTGCCGGGGTTGGGGGCTGGGGCGTCAGGGGGGGCGGCTGGGTCAGTGTCGGTGGAGACGCAGGTTGGGGGGGATGCGGAGGGGCAGAGGTTGGATGACAGGGCGCGTGGCGAGGTGTATGTGTGCTTTGAGGGCCCTTTGGGGGCTCATTTGAAGCAGGAGGTGCGGGAAAAGATATGGAAGGGGGAGTATGTGGAGATTTTTTCGCTGCTCCCGTTGGAACGGTTTAACTTGGACAGGGGGAAGAAGGATGAGGGTAAGAAGGTGGAGGAGGAGGAGAAGCGGCGGCATCGGCTGATTCCGCGGACATTTGCTAATTGGCTTCAGGCGTTTGCCATTTTAGCTAGTGTCATTGGGGAACGGTCCCCGGAGTGCTGTTCGGCGCTGTTTTGCTATCAGGACGCCATAGGGGAAGCGTATCGGGTTTACGGTGGGGTGGGCTGGCTCCGGTATGATGAGCAGTTCCGGCAGCGTAAGGCGGTTAGGCCTGATATCCGGTGGGATCACAAGGACATCGGGCTGTGGCTGAGGGTGACGGCGGCGCCTAGGGCTGGGCAGTCCTTTCGGGGGGAGCCGGGCGGGTCTTCTCCAGGAGCGTTGGCGGCTGCGTCGGCAAAGGGGCTGTGTTTCCTCTTTAATGAGGGAAACTGCAGGTTTGGGGCAAAATGCAAATTCAAGCATGAATGCACTGGGTGCGGTGGGCCCCATGGAGCGAGCCGTTGCTTTAAGGGGGGACGGCAGCGGGGGGGTGAGGGGGCTGGAAAAGGGACTGACTCCGGTGCGGGTGGACGTGATGCAGGAGTTTCTAGATAGATATCCGGATCGGGAAGCGGCTAGGTTGTTGGGGGACGGTTTTCGTTTTGGTTTTCGCATTCCCTCTGTGGTGGCGGCGGGGCCTGTTGTTCACAAGAACCTTAGGTCTGCGCTTGAGCATGGGGGAGTGGTTGGGGACAAGTTGCGGAGAGAGGTTGAGCTGGGGCGGATGGCGGGTCCGTTTAGGGAGCCACCGCTCCCGAATCTGAAGGTGTCTCCTTTGGGGGTGGTGCCGAAGAAGGAGCCGAATAAGTTTCGGCTCATTCATCATTTGTCTTACCCCAAGGGTGCGTCGGTCAATGACGGTATTGATCCTGAGATTTGCTCGGTGGTTTATACTTCCTTTGACGCGGCTGTGAGGTGGGTGAGGAGGTGGGGGCGGGGGGCGCTGTTGGCAAAGGTTGACGTTGAGGCGGCTTTTCGTCTGCTTCCGGTTCACGTGGAGAGCATGGGGTTGTTGGGCTGTTTTTGGGAGGGGGCGTATTTTGTTGATCGGTGTTTGCCTATGGGGTGCTCTCTCTCGTGCGCGTACTTTGAGACTTTTAGCTCGTTTTTGGAGTGGGTGGTGATCGAAGTGTCGGGTTGTAAGTCGGTGATACATTACCTGGACGACTTCTTGTGTTTGGGGCCGGCGGATTCGCGGGTGTGTTCCTTGTTGTTGCACACGTTGCAATCGGTTTTTGAGCGTTTTGGGGTGCCGTTAGCGCGGGAGAAGACGGTGGGTCCGGTGACGGAGTTATGTTTTTTGGGGATTGTCATAGATACGGAGCGGATGGAGTGTAGGCTGCCTGAGGATAAGTTACTGGATTTGCGCTGCGGTATTGAGCGGGCCATAGGGAAGGAGAAGATCAGGTTGCGGGATTTGCAGTCGTTGTTAGGGAAGCTCAACTTTGCTTGTCAGATTATGCCGATGGGGAGGATTTTTTGCAGACGGTTGTCGGCGGCTACGGGGGGGGTGTCGGCGCCTCATCACTTCGTACGGTTGGGCAAGGAGTTAAAGGGGGATTTGAGGGTGTGGGCGGAATTTTTGGGGCAGTATAATGGGCGGACGCTGGTTATGGGGGGGTTGTGTGATTCCGTGGATTTCGAATTGTATACGGATGCGTCGGGGGGGGTGGGGTTTGGGGCTTATTGCCAGGGACAATGGTGTGCGGGCAGGTGGCCGGAGGCATGGGTGACCCGAGGATGGGTGAGGAATCTGGCGTTGTTGGAGCTGTTTCCGATTGTTATGGCGGTAGTGTTGTGGGGTGAGAGATTTGGGAATCGGAAGGTCCGGTTTCATTGTGACAACCTTGGGGTGGTACAGGCTATTAACAGTTTGTCAGCGTCTTCCCCGCCAGTGGTTCGGCTGTTGCAGTTTTTGGTGTTGCGTTGTTTGTCGATTAATGTTTGGGTGGTGGCGGAGCATGTTGCTGGTGTGTCTAATTCAGTGGCGGATTCTCTTTCTCGTTCGCAGTGGGAGCGGTTCCGGCTTCTAGCGCCAGAAGCGGAGGAGGAGGGTCTGGAGTGTCCGCCGTGGCTCTGGGGGATCCTGGAGGAGAAGTGATGGGGTTGTTGAGGGATTCGCTGAGTCCGGGTACTTGGAAGGAGTATGGTAAGGCGTGGACGACCTGGGAGTGTTGGAATGATGCCAGGGGGACGGGTGTTGGGGGCGGGGAGGTTAGGCTGGTGGAGTTGCTGGGTTGTTTGAAGAGGGAGGGGTGGACAGTGTCCAAAGTGAGTCGTTTTATGGCAGGGGTAGCTTTTGGGTTTAGGTTGAGGCGGCTGCCTGATTTGACGAAGGGTTTCCTGGTGCGGCAGGTGTTGAAGGGTTGGCGCAGGGGGGAGCCCAAGGTGCCGGATCAGAGGAAGCCGGTGTCTTTTGAGTTGCTGTTGCGGGTGGGCGTGCAGTTAAGTATCATTTGTAAGTCTGGTTGGGAGCTGGGGTTGTTCAGGGCGGCTTTTGCATTGGCGTTCTTTGGAGCGTTTAGATTAGGGGAGTTGGTGAGTGGCAGTGTTCGGAGAGCGGGGGGTTTGCGGTGTGATGATGTTGAGTTAGCGGTGGACAGGGTTGTGGTTCGGATTCGACGGTCCAAAACGGATCAGGAGGGCAGGGGGCGGCAGTTTGTGTTGTTTGCGGTCCCGGGTTGTGGTATGTGCCCGGTGCGGTGTGCGGGCGCTTACGGCGCGGGGATTACCAAGGATGCGCTGCCATTTCTTCGGCATGAGGATGGTTCCTTTTTGTCCAGATTTCAGTTTCTGGCAGTGTTTAAGAAATGTTTGAGAGGATTGGGCGTGCCGGCGGTAGGATATGCTGGGCATTCGTTTCGGATTGGGGCCGCGACGGAGGCGGCTAGGTTGGGGGTCAGTGCGGAGGGGATTAGGAGAATTGGGCGTTGGGAGTCGGCGCGGTTTAAATCGTATGTTCGGTTGGGGTTTTTGTAAGGGGGAGTGTGTTGGTGTGAATTTATTTTTTCTTTTGTTGTTCGCAGGTGTTGCGGCGGCCTTGGTGTGGATCTTGGGTCACTCCTATGTTTTTTGGGGGGCGGTTAGAGCGGATGTGCGGCCGTGCGGGCGCCAGTTGGGTTTTAGTCCGGAGGTAGCCACGGTCCGGTGGTTGGGGGTTCGGGGGATGTTGTGGGGGGGAGTGTTGCGGGAGGTTCATCGCTTTGCGCGGTTGGATCGCCCTCCGGATGTGTTGGTGCTTCATGTAGGTGGCAACGATCTGGGTAGGAGGCCGTTTAGGGAATTGATTAGGGACGTCAAGTTCGATTTGTTGAGGATTTGGGCGCTGTTTCCAGGTATAGTGACGGTTTGGTCGGACATTGTTCCGCGGTCGGTTTGGAGGGGGGCACGGTCGGTGGACAGCATTAACAAGGCCCGGATAAAGGTGAACAGGGCGGTGGGTCGTTTTATGGCAAAGAATGGGGCGGTGGTGGTGCGACATGTGGAGCTGGAGAAGGGTGAAGGGGCTTTTTGGAGAGCGGATGGGGTCCATTTGAATGCGGTGGGAACAGATTTGTGGTCTCTGGGGCTCCAGAGTGGTGTGGAAACGGCGTTGGGGATGTGGAGGGACGCGCAGGCTTGAGGAGGTCAAGCTGCGCGTTCGTGGAGGCGGGGGAGGTCCTTGAAGTGGAAGAAGATGGTGGTATCTGAGGATGGGAGGGCCCCGCGGGAGGGGCTGGACTCTCATTGAGGAGCTGGTAGTAAATAACTACGCGTCCATCAGTTGCTGCCTCCGAGCTGGGTTCAACGGCTGGGGGCAAGATGGAGACGCAGGTTTTAGTGGTGTTATGAGGTTATTGGGGCTTCTAGGACCTCCCCTCGTCCTGGGTTAATTTATATGTTAATGATGTTATGTATTTATTTAATAAACGGCTGCTGTGGCCGATTAAATCCAGGCAGTGGTGTTGCGTGTTTATTTCTATGGGATTAGGAGGGTAGTTCTGGTATGGTAGGTGGTGTGGTGGACCGAGCGTATTGCCATTGCCCTCTTCAAGTCAGGCCGGACGAGGAGCGCAGCGGTGGGGGAGGCCGTTCATGAAGAGGTGATGGCAGCGAAAGGACAGGTGAGGTAAGGGTTAAGTGGGAGACTGGGTCAGTTAGGCGCGAGTTGTCAGGGGAGCGGGAGGGGGTGGGGGCGTGGCTAGCGCTTGCGAGGGGAAGAGGCGGGAGAGAGAGGACAGTGCGGCCAGGGCAAGCGAACGCCCACCCTCCCGGCCCTTTGGTGATAGGGTATGGGGGGGGTCTGGGTTGGTTTCCTTTGTTATTTTGTCGCGGCAGTCGTGGAGGCGGGGGAGGTCCTTGAAGTGGAAGAAGATGGTGGTATCTGAGGATGGGAGGGCCCCGCGGGAGGGGCTGGACTCTCATTGAGGAGCTGGTAGTAAATAACTACGCGTCCATCAGTTGCTGCCTCCGAGCTGGGTTCAACGGCTGGGGGCAAGATGGAGACGCAGGTTTTAGTGGTGTTATGAGGTTATTGGGGCTTCTAGGACCTCCCCTCGCCCTGGGTTAATTTATATGTTAATGATGTTATGTATTTATTTAATAAACGGCTGCTGTGGCCGATTAAATCCAGGCAGTGGTGTTGCGTGTTTATTTCTATGGGATTAGGAGGGTAGTTCTGGTATGGTAGGTGGTGTGGTGGACCGAGCGTATTGCCATTGCCCTCTTCATGTTGTGGCTGGGAAAGTTATTTAGTGTCCGTCAAAGCACATTTTTTGTTCTGGGTTGAAATACAATTCCCAATTTAGCAATTTCATAATTTAGTGGTTTCTGCTATATCAGAGCTATTTGAAATCTATCCCTAAAAGGGTATATAATATTCAAGGTGCACATTGGGTCATTCAGAATAACTTCACACACACCCGCTACTGTGTATTTCCAAGTCTAATTCTGTCACTAAACCCATACCTGTCACCCAGCGCCTAAATACTAGGCCTCAAATTTATATCCTGCTAAATCTCTCGTTACCGCTGTCCTGTTGTGGCTGGGAAAGTTATTTAGTGTCCGTCAAAGCACATTTTTTGTTCTGGGTTGAAATACAATTCCCAATTTAGCAATTTCATAATTTAGTGGTTTCTGCTATATCAGAGCTATTTGAAATCTATCCCTAAAAGGGTATATAATATTCAAGGTGCACATTGGGTCATTCAGAATAACTTCACACACACCCGCTACTGTGTATTTCTAAGTCTAATTCTGTCACTAAACCCATACCTGTCACCCAGCGCCTAAATACTAGGCTAGGGATGAGCGAACTCGAACTGTATAGTTCGGGTTCGTACCGAATTTTGGGGTGTCCGTGACACGGACCCGAACCCGGACATTTTCGTAAAAGTCCGGGTTCGGGTTCGGTGTTCGTCGCTTTCTTGGCGCTTTTGTGACGCTTTCTTGGCGCTTTTTGAAAGGCTGCAAAGCAGCCAATCAACAAGCGTCATACTACTTGCCCCAAGAGGCCATCACAGCCATGCCTACTATTGGCATGGCTGTGATTGGCCAGAGCACCATGTGACCCAGCCTCTATTTAAGCTGGAGTCACATAGCGCCGCCCGTCACTCTGCTCTGATTAGCGTAGGGAGAGGTTGCGGCTGCGACAGTAGGGCGAGATTAGGCAGATTAACTCCTCCAAAGGACTTGATTAACTGATCGATCTGCAGCTGTGGATCATTGAGCTGCTGATCCTCAATTGCTCACTGTTTTTAGGCTGCACAGACCGTTTGTCAGTCTCATTTTTCTGGGGTGATCGGCGGCCATTTTGTGTCTTGTGGTGCGCCAGCACAAGCTGCGACCAAGTGCATTTAACCCTCAATGGTGTGGTTGTTTTTTGGCTAAAGCCTACATCAGGGTGAAGCTGTCACACCAAGTGCATTTAACCAGCAATAGTCTGTTCATTTTTTGGCCATATACAAAATCAGGGGCAAGCTGCGCCTGTCACCAAGTGCATTTAACCCTCAATGGTGTGGTTGTTTTTTGGCTAAAGCCTACATCAGGGTGAAGCTGTGACACCAAGTGCATTTAACCAGCAATAGTCTGTTCATTTTTTGGCCATATACAAAATCAGGGGCAAGCTGCGCCTGTCACCAAGTGCATTTAACCCTCAATGGTGTGGTTGTTTTTTGGCTAAAGCCTACATCAGGGTGAAGCTGTCACACCAAGTGCATTTAACCAGCAATAGTCTGTTCATTTTTTGGCCATATACAAAATCAGGGGCAAGCTGCGCCTGTCACCAAGTGCATTTAACCCTCAATGGTGTGGTTGTTTTTTGGCTAAAGCCTACATCAGGGTGAAGCTGTCACACCAAGTGCATTTAACCAGCAATAGTCTGTTTATTTTTTGGCCATATCCCAGTCTAATTCTGTCACTAAATCCATACCGGTCACCCAGCGCCTAAATACTAGGCCTCAAATTTATATCCAGCTAAATCTGTCCCTAGTGCTGTAGCTGGGCGAGTTATTTAGTGTCCGTTCAAGCACATTTCTTGTTCTGGGTTGAAATACAATTCCCAATTTAGCAATTTCATAATTTAGTGGTTCCTGCTATATCAGAGCTATTTGAAATCTATCCCAAAAAGGGTATATAATATTGAAGGTGCACATTGGGTCATTCAGAATAACTTCACACACACCCGCTACTGTGTATTTCCAAGTCTAATTCTGTCACTAAACCCATACCTGTCACCCAGCGCCTAAATACTAGGCCTCAAATTTAAATCCCTCTAAATCTCTCGTTACCGCTGTACTGTTGTTGCTGGGCAAGATATTTAGTGTCCGTCAAAGCACATTTTTTGTTCTGGGTTGAAGTACAATTCCCAATTTAGCAATTTCATAATTTAGTGGTTCCTGCTATATCAGAGCTATTTGGAATCTATCCCTAAAAGGGTATATAATATTGAAGGTGCACATTGGGTCATTCAGAATAACTTCACACACACCCGCTACTGTGTATTTCCAAGTCTAATTCTGTCACTAAACCCATACCTGTCACCCAGCGCCTAAATACTAGGCCTCAAATTTAAATCCCTCTAAATCTCTCGTTACCGCTGTACTGTTGTTGCTGGGCAAGATATTTAGTGTCCGTCAAAGCACATTTTTTGTTCTGGGTTGAAGTACAATTCCCAATTTAGCAATTTCATAATTTAGTGGTTTCTGCTATATCAGAGCTATTTGAAATCTATCCCTAAAAGGGTATATAATATTGAAGGTGCACATAGGGTCATTCAGAATAACTTCACACACACGCTTCTGTGCATTTCCAAGTCTAATTCTGTCACTAAATCCATACCGGTGACCCAGCGCCTAAATACTAGGCCTCAAATTTAAATCCCTCTAAATCTCTCGTTACCCACCGCTGTACTGTTGTTGCTGGGCAAGATATTTAGTGTCCGTCAAAGCACATTTTTTGTTCTGGGTTGAAGTACAATTCCCAATTTAGCAATTTCATAATTTAGTGGTTTCTGCTATATCAGAGCTATTTGAAATCTATCCCTAAAAGGGTATATAATATTGAAGGTGCACATAGGGTCATTCAGAATAACTTCACACACACGCTTCTGTGCATTTCCAAGTCTAATTCTGTCACTAAATCCATACCGGTGACCCAGCGCCTAAATACTAGGCCTCAAATTTAAATCCCTCTAAATCTCTCGTTACCCACCGCTGTACTGTTGTTGCTGGGCAAGATATTTAGTGTCCGTCAAAGCACATTTTTTGTTCTGGGTTGAAGTACAATTCCCAATTTAGCAATTTCATAATTTAGTGGTTTCTGCTATATCAGAGCTATTTGAAATCTATCCCTAAAAGGGTATATAATATTGAAGGTGCACATAGGGTCATTCAGAATAACTTCACACACACGCTTCTGTGCATTTCCAAGTCTAATTCTGTCACTAAACCCATACCTGTCACCCAGCGCCTAAATACTAGGCCTCAAATTTAAATCCCTCTAAATCTCTCGTTACCGCTGTCCTGTTGTAGCTGGGAAAGTTATTTAGTGTCCGTCAAAGCACATTTTTTGTTCTGGGTTGAAGTACAATTCCCAATTTAGCAATTTCATAATTTAGTGGTTCCTGCTATATCAGAGCTATTTGAAATCTATCCCAAAAAGGGTATATAATATTGAAGGTGCACATTGGGTCATTCAGAATAACTTCACACACACCCGCTACTGTGTATTTCCAAGTCTAATTCTGTCACTAAACCCATACCTGTCACCCAGCGCCTAAATACTAGGCCTCAAATTTAAATCCCTCTAAATCTCTCGTTACCGCTGTCCTGTTGTAGCTGGGAAAGTTATTTAGTGCCCGTCAAAGCACATTTTTTGTTCTGGGTTGAAGTACAATTCCCAATTTAGCAATTTCATAATTTAGTGGTTCCTGCTATATCAGAGCTATTTGAAATCTATCCCAAAAAGGGTATATAATATTCAAGGTGCACATTGGGTCATTCAGAATAACTTCACACACACGCTTCTGTGCATTTCCAAGTCTAATTCTGTCACTAAATCCATACCGGTCACCCAGCGCCTAAATACTAGGCCTCAAATTTATATCCCGCTGAATTTGAATACAATACATTGGGCCAAATAATATATTTGTTGTTGTGGTGAACCATAACAATGAGAAAAACATCTAGTAAGGGACGCGGACGTGGACATGGTCGTGGTGGTGTTAGTGGACCCTCTGGTGCTGGGAGAGGACGTGGCCGTTCTGCCACATCCACACGTCCTAGTGTACCAACTACCTCAGGTCCCAGTAGCCGCCAGAATTTACAGCGATATATGGTGGGGCCCAATGCCGTTCTAAGGATGGTAAGGCCTGAGCAGGTACAGGCATTAGTCAATTGGGTGGCCGACAGTGGATCCAGCACGTTCACATTATCTCCCACCCAGTCTTCTGCAGAAAGCGCACAGATGGCGCCTGAAAACCAACCCCATCAGTCTGTCACATCACCCCCATGCATACCAGGGAAACTGTCTCAGCCTCAAGTTATGCAGCAGTCTCTTATGCTGTTTGAAGACTCCGCTGGCAGGGTTTCCCAAGGGCATCCACCTAGCCCTTCCCCAGCGGTGAAAGACATAGAATGCACTGACGCACAACCACTTATGTTTCCTGATGATGAGGACATGGGAATACCACCTCAGCATGTCTCTGATGATGACGAAACACAGGTGCCAACTGCTGCGTCTTTCTGCAGTGTGCAGACTGAACAGGAGGTCAGGGATCAAGACTGGGTGGAAGACGATGCAGGGGACGATGAGGTCCTAGACCCCACATGGAATGAAGGTCGTGCCACTGACTTTCACAGTTCGGAGGAAGAGGCAGTGGTGAGACCGAGCCAACAGCGTAGCAAAAGAGGGAGCAGTGGGCAAAAGCAGAACACCCGCCGCCAAGAGACTCCGCCTGCTACTGACCGCCGCCATCTGGGACCGAGCACCCCAAAGGCAGCTTCAAGGAGTTCCCTGGCATGGCACTTCTTCAAACAATGTGCTGACGACAAGACCCGAGTGGTTTGCACGCTGTGCCATCAGAGCCTGAAGCGAGGCATTAACGTTCTGAACCTGAGCACAACCTGCATGACCAGGCACCTGCATGCAAAGCATGAACTGCAGTGGAGTAAACACCTTAAAACCAAGGAAGTCACTCAGGCTCCCCCTGCTACCTCTTCTGCTGCTGCCGCCTCGGCCTATTCTGCTGCTGCCGCCTCGGCCTCTTCCTCCGCCTCTGGAGGAACGTTGGCACCTGCCGCCCAGCAAACAGGGGATGTACCACCAACACCACCACCACCACCTCCGTCACCAAGCGTCTCAACCATGTCACACGCCAGCGTTCAGCTCTCCATCTCACAAACATTTGATAGAAAGCGTAAATTCCCACCTAGCCACCCTCGATCCCTGGCCCTGAATGCCAGCATTTCTAAACTACTGGCCTATGAAATGCTGTCATTTAGGCTGGTGGACACAGACAGCTTCAAACAGCTCATGTCGCTTGCTGTCCCACAGTATGTTGTTCCCAGCCGGCACTACTTCTCCAAGAGAGCCGTGCCTTCCCTGCACAACCAAGTATCCGATAAAATCAAGTGTGCACTGCGCAACGCCATCTGTAGCAAGGTCCACCTAACCACAGATACGTGGACCAGTAAGCACGGCCAGGGACGCTATATCTCCCTAACTGCACACTGGGTAAATGTAGTGGCAGCTGGGCCCCAGGCGGAGAGCTGTTTGGCGCACGTCCTGCCGCCGCCAAGGATCGCAGGGCAACATTCTTTGCCTCCTGTTGCCACCTCCTCCTTCTCGGCTTCCTCCTCCTCTTCTTCCACCTGCTCATCCAGTCAGCCACACACCTTCACCACCAACTTCAGCACAGCCCGGGGTAAACGTCAGCAGGCCATTCTGAAACTCATATGTTTGGGGGACAGGCCCCACACCGCACAGGAGTTGTGGCGGGGTATTGAACAACAGACCGACGAGTGGTTGCTGCCGGTGAGCCTCAAGCCCGGCCTGGTGGTGTGTGATAATGGGCGAAATCTCGTTGCAGCTCTGGGACTAGCCAATTTGACGCACATCCCTTGCTTGGCGCATGTGCTGAATTTGGTGGTGCAGAAGTTCATTCACAACTACCCCGACATGTCAGAGCTGCTGCATAAAGTGCGGGCCGTCTGTTCGCGCTTCCGGCGTTCACATCCTGCCGCTGCTCGCCTGTCTGCGCTACAGCGTAACTTCGGCCTTCCCGCTCACCGCCTCATATGCGACGTGCCCACCAGGTGGAACTCCACCTTGCACATGCTGGACAGACTGTGCGAGCAGCAGCAGGCCATAGTGGAGTTTCAGCTGCAGCACGCACGGGTCAGTCGCACTACAGAACAGCACCACTTCACCACCAATGACTGGGCCTCCATGCGAGACCTGTGTGCCCTGTTGCGCTGTTTCGAGTACTCCACCAACATGGCCAGTGGCGATGACACCGTTATCAGCGTTACAATACCACTTCTATGTCTCCTTGAGAAAACACTTAGGGCGATGATGGAACAGGAGGTGGCCCAGGAGGAGGAGGAGGAGGATGAGGAAGAGGGGTCATTTTTAGCACTTTCAGGCCAGTCTCTTCGAAGTGACTCAGAGGGAGGTTTTTTGCAACAGCAGAGGCCAGGTACAAATGTGGCCAGCCAGGGCCCACTACTGGAGGACGAGGAGGACGAGGATGAGGAGGAGGTGGAGGAGGATGAGGATGAAGCATGGTCACAGCGGGGTGGCACCCAACGCAGCTCGGGTCCATCACTGGTGCGTGGCTGGGGGGAAAGGCAGGACGATGACGATACGCCTCCCACAGAGGACAGCTTGTCCTTACCCCTGGGCAGCCTGGCACACATGAGCGACTACATGCTGCAGTGCCTGCGCAACGACAGCAGAGTTGCCCACATTTTAACCTGTGCGGACTACTGGGTTGCCACCCTGCTGGATCCACGCTACAAAGACAATGTGCCCACCTTACTTCCTGCACTGGAGCGTGATAGGAAGATGCGCGAGTACAAGCGCACGTTGGTAGACGCGCTACTGAGAGCATTCCCAAATGTCACAGGGGAACAAGTGGAAGCCCAAGGCCAAGGCAGAGGAGGAGCAAGAGGTCGCCAAGGCAGCTGTGTCACGGCCAGCTCCTCTGAGGGCAGGGTTAGCATGGCAGAGATGTGGAAAACTTTTGTCAACACGCCACAGCTAACTGCACCACCACCTGATACGCAACGTGTTAGCAGGAGGCAACATTTCACTAACATGGTGGAACAGTACGTGTGCACACCCCTCCACGTACTGACTGATGGTTCGGCCCCATTCAACTTCTGGGTCTCTAAATTGTCCACGTGGCCA
Organism: Bufo gargarizans; assembly: GCF_014858855.1. NCBI lineage: Eukaryota > Metazoa > Chordata > Amphibia > Anura > Bufonidae > Bufo > Bufo gargarizans. The sequence continues at coordinate 9,718,302 of NC_058088.1, forward strand.
GAGCTAGCCTTTTATGCCTTGGAGGTGCTGGCCTGCCCGGCAGCCAGCGTTTTGTCTGAACGTGTATTCAGCACGGCAGGGGGCGTCATTACAGACAAACGCAGCCGCCTGTCTACAGCCAATGTGGACAAGCTGACGTTCATAAAAATGAACCAGGCATGGATCCCACAGGACCTGTCCGTCCCTTGTCCAGATTAGACATTAACTACCTCCCCATAACCATATATTATTGGACTCCAGGGCACTTCCTCATTCAATCCTATTTTTATTTTCATTTTACCATTATATTGCGATGCTACCCAAAGTTGAATGAACCTCTCCTCTGCCTGTGTGCTAGGCCTAAATATATGCCAATGGACTGTTGCAGTGGTGGCTGACATGAAGCCTGATTCTCTGCTATGACATGCAGACTAATTCTCTGCTGACATGAAGCCAGATTGTCTGTTACGGGACCTCTCTCCTCTGCCTGGGTGCTGGGCCTAAATTTATGACAATGGACTGTTGCAGTGGTGGCTGACGTGAAGCCTGATTCTCTGCTATGACATGCAGACTGATTCTCTGCTGACATGAAGCCAGATCCTCTGTTACGGGACCTCTCTCCTCTGCCTGGGTGCTGGGCCTAAATTTATGACAATGGACTGTTGCAGTGGTGGCTGACGTGAAGCCTGATTCTCTGCTATGACATGCAGACTGATTCTCTGCTGACATGAAGCCAGATCCTCTGTTACGGGACCTCTCTCCTCTGCCTGGGTGCTGGGCCTGAATATATGCCAATGGACTGTTGCAGTGGTGGGTGACGTGAAGCCTCATTCTCTGCTATGACATGCAGACTAATTCTCTGCTGACATGAAGCCAGATTGTCTGTTACGGGACCTCTCTCCTCTGCCTGTGTGTGCTGGGCCTAAATATATGCCAATGGACTGTTGCAGTGGTGGCTGACGTGAAGCCTCATTCTCTGCTATGACATGCAGACTGATTCTCTGCTGACATGAAGCCAGATCCTCTGTTACGGGACCTCTCTCCTCTGCCTGGGTGCTGGGCCTAAATTTATGACAATGGACTGTTGCAGTGGTGGCTGACGTGAAGCCTGATTCTCTGCTATGACATGCAGACTGATTCTCTGCTGTCATGAAGCCAGATTGTCCGTTACGGGACCTTTCTCCTCTACCTGGGTTCTGGGCCTAAATTTATGAAAATTGACTCTTACAGTGGTGGGTGACGTGAAGCCTGATTCTCTGCTATGATATGAAGACTGATTCTCTGCTGACATGAAGCCAGATTGTCTGTTACGGGACCTTTCTCCTCTGCCTGGGTTCTGGGCCTAAATTTATGAAAATTGACTCTTACAGTGGTGGGTGACGTGAAGCCTGATTCTCTGCTATGATATGAAGACTGATTCTCTGCTGACATGAAGCCAGATTGTCTGTTACGGGACCTTTCTCCTCTGCCTGGGTTCTGGGCCTAAATTTATGAAAATTGACTCTTACAGTGGTGGGTGACGTGAAGCCTGATTCTCTGCTATGATATGAAGACTGATTCTCTGCTGACATGAAGCCAGATTGTCTGTTACGGGACCTTTCTCCTCTGCCTGGGTTCTGGGCCTAAATTTATGAAAATTGACTCTTACAGTGGTGGGTGACGTGAAGCCTGATTCTCTGCTATGATATGAAGACTGATTCTCTGCTGACATGAAGCCAGATTGTCTGTTACGGGACCTTTCTCCTCTGCCTGGGTTCTGGGCCTAAATTTATGAAAATTGACTCTTACAGTGGTGGGTGACGTGAAGCCTGATTCTCTGCTATGATATGAAGACTGATTCTCTGCTGACATGAAGCCAGATTCTCTGTTACGGGACCTCTCTCCTCTGCCTGGGTGCTGGGCCTAAATTTATGACAATGGACTGTTGCAGTGGTGGCTGACGTGAAGCCTGATTCTCTGCTATGACATGCAGACTGATTCTCTGCTGACATGAAGCCAGATTCTCTGTTACGGGACCTCTCTCCTCTGCCTGTGTGTGTGCTGGGCCTAAATATATGCCAATGGACTGTTGCAGTGGTGGCTGACGTGAAGCCTCATTCTCTGCTATGACATGCAGACTAATTCTCTGCTGACATGAAGACAGATTCTCTGTTACGGGACCTCTCTCCTCTGCCTGGGTGCCGGGGCCTAAATATCTGAGAATGGACTGTTCCAGTGGTGGGTGACGGGAAGCCAGATTCTCTGCTATGGAACCTCTCTCCAATTGATTTTGGTTAATTTTTATTTATTTAATTTTTATTTTAATTCATTTCCCTATCCACATTTGTTTGCAGGGGATTTACCTACATGTTGCTGCCTTTTGCAGCCCTCTAGCTCTTTCCTGGGCTGTTTTACAGCCTTTTTAGTGCCGAAAAGTTCGGGTCCCCATTGACTTCAATGGGGTTCGGGTTCGGGACGAAGTTCGGATCGGGTTCGGATCCCGAACCCGAACATTTCCGGGATGTTCGGCCGAACTTCTCGAACCCGAACATCCAGGTGTTCGCTCAACTCTATACTAGGCCTCAAATTTATATCCTGCTAAATCTCTCGTTAACGCTGTCCTGTTGTGGCTGGGAAAGTTATTTAGTGTCCGTCAAAGCACATTTTTTGTTCTGGGTTTAAATACAATTCCCAATTTAACAATTTCATAATTTAGTGGTTTCTGCTATATCAGAGCTATTTGAAATCTATCCCTAAAAGGGTATATAATATTCAAGGTGCACATTGGGTCATTCAGAATAACTTCACACACACACGCTTCTGTGCATTTCCAAGTCTAATTCTGTCACTAAATCCATACCGGTCACCCAGCGCCTAAATACTAGGCCTCAAATTTATATCCCGCTGAATTTGAATACAATACATTGGGCCAAATAATATATTTGTTGTTGTGGTGAACCATAACAATGAGAAAAACATCTAGTAAGGGACGCGGACGTGGACATGGTCGTGGTGGTGTTAGTGGACCCTCTGGTGCTGGGAGAGGACGTGGCCGTTCTGCCACATCCACACGTCCTAGTGTACCAACTACCTCAGGTCCCAGTAGCCGCCAGAATTTACAGCGATATATGGTGGGGCCCAATGCCGTTCTAAGGATGGTAAGGCCTGAGCAGGTACAGGCATTAGTCAATTGGGTGGCCGACAGTGGATCCAGCACGTTCACATTATCTCCCACCCAGTCTTCTGCAGAAAGCGCACAGATGGCGCCTGAAAACCAACCCCATCAGTCTGTCACATCACCCCCATGCATACCAGGGAAACTGTCTCAGCCTCAAGTTATGCAGCAGTCTCTTATGCTGTTTGAAGACTCCGCTGGCAGGGTTTCCCAAGGGCATCCACCTAGCCCTTCCCCAGCGGTGAAAGACATAGAATGCACTGACGCACAACCACTTATGTTTCCTGATGATGAGGACATGGGAATACCACCTCAGCATGTCTCTGATGATGACGAAACACAGGTGCCAACTGCTGCGTCTTTCTGCAGTGTGCAGACTGAACAGGAGGTCAGGGATCAAGACTGGGTGGAAGACGATGCAGGGGACGATGAGGTCCTAGACCCCACATGGAATGAAGGTCGTGCCACTGACTTTCACAGTTCGGAGGAAGAGGCAGTGGTGAGACCGAGCCAACAGCGTAGCAAAAGAGGGAGCAGTGGGCAAAAGCAGAACACCCGCCGCCAAGAGACTCCGCCTGCTACTGACCGCCGCCATCTGGGACCGAGCACCCCAAAGGCAGCTTCAAGGAGTTCCCTGGCATGGCACTTCTTCAAACAATGTGCTGACGACAAGACCCGAGTGGTTTGCACGCTGTGCCATCAGAGCCTGAAGCGAGGCATTAACGTTCTGAACCTGAGCACAACCTGCATGACCAGGCACCTGCATGCAAAGCATGAACTGCAGTGGAGTAAACACCTTAAAACCAAGGAAGTCACTCAGGCTCCCCCTGCTACCTCTTCTGCTGCTGCCGCCTCGGCCTATTCTGCTGCTGCCGCCTCGGCCTCTTCCTCCGCCTCTGGAGGAACGTTGGCACCTGCCGCCCAGCAAACAGGGGATGTACCACCAACACCACCACCACCACCTCCGTCACCAAGCGTCTCAACCATGTCACACGCCAGCGTTCAGCTCTCCATCTCACAAACATTTGATAGAAAGCGTAAATTCCCACCTAGCCACCCTCGATCCCTGGCCCTGAATGCCAGCATTTCTAAACTACTGGCCTATGAAATGCTGTCATTTAGGCTGGTGGACACAGACAGCTTCAAACAGCTCATGTCGCTTGCTGTCCCACAGTATGTTGTTCCCAGCCGGCACTACTTCTCCAAGAGAGCCGTGCCTTCCCTGCACAACCAAGTATCCGATAAAATCAAGTGTGCACTGCGCAACGCCATCTGTAGCAAGGTCCACCTAACCACAGATACGTGGACCAGTAAGCACGGCCAGGGACGCTATATCTCCCTAACTGCACACTGGGTAAATGTAGTGGCAGCTGGGCCCCAGGCGGAGAGCTGTTTGGCGCACGTCCTTCCGCCGCCAAGGATCGCAGGGCAACATTCTTTGCCTCCTGTTGCCACCTCCTCCTTCTCGGCTTCCTCCTCCTCTTCTTCCACCTGCTCATCCAGTCAGCCACACACCTTCACCACCAACTTCAGCACAGCCCGGGGTAAACGTCAGCAGGCCATTCTGAAACTCATATGTTTGGGGGACAGGCCCCACACCGCACAGGAGTTGTGGCGGGGTATTGAACAACAGACCGACGAGTGGTTGCTGCCGGTGAGCCTCAAGCCCGGCCTGGTGGTGTGTGATAATGGGCGAAATCTCGTTGCAGCTCTGGGACTAGCCAATTTGACGCACATCCCTTGCTTGGCGCATGTGCTGAATTTGGTGGTGCAGAAGTTCATTCACAACTACCCCGACATGTCAGAGCTGCTGCATAAAGTGCGGGCCGTCTGTTCGCGCTTCCGGCGTTCACATCCTGCTGCTGCTCGCCTGTCTGCGCTACAGCGTAACTTCGGCCTTCCCGCTCACCGCCTCATATGCGACGTGCCCACCAGGTGGAACTCCACCTTGCACATGCTGGACAGACTGTGCGAGCAGCAGCAGGCCATAGTGGAGTTTCAGCTGCAGCACGCACGGGTCAGTCGCACTACAGAACAGCACCACTTCACCACCAATGACTGGGCCTCCATGCGAGACCTGTGTGCCCTGTTGCGCTGTTTCGAGTACTCCACCAACATGGCCAGTGGCGATGACACCGTTATCAGCGTTACAATACCACTTCTATGTCTCCTTGAGAAAACACTTAGGGCGATGATGGAAGAGGAGGTGGCCCAGGAGGAGGAGGAGGAGGAGGAAGAGGGGTCATTTTTAGCACTTTCAGGCCAGTCTCTTCGAAGTGACTCAGAGGGAGGTTTTTGGCAACAGCAGAGGCCAGGTACAAATGTGGCCAGCCAGGGCCCACTACTGGAGGACGAGGAGGACGAGGATGAGGAGGAGGTGGAGGAGGATGAGGATGAAGCATGGTCACAGCGGGGTGGCACCCAACGCAGCTCGGGTCCATCACTGGTGCGTGGCTGGGGGGAAAGGCAGGACGATGACGATACGCCTCCCACAGAGGACAGCTTGTCCTTACCCCTGGGCAGCCTGGCACACATGAGCGACTACATGCTGCAGTGCCTGCGCAACGACAGCAGAGTTGCCCACATTTTAACCTGTGCGGACTACTGGGTTGCCACCCTGCTGGATCCACGCTACAAAGACAATGTGCCCACCTTACTTCCTGCACTGGAGCGTGATAGGAAGATGCGCGAGTACAAGCGCACGTTGGTAGACGCGCTACTGAGAGCATTCCCAAATGTCACAGGGGAACAAGTGGAAGCCCAAGGCCAAGGCAGAGGAGGAGCAAGAGGTCGCCAAGGCAGCTGTGTCACGGCCAGCTCCTCTGAGGGCAGGGTTAGCATGGCAGAGATGTGGAAAACTTTTGTCAACACGCCACAGCTAACTGCACCACCACCTGATACGCAACGTGTTAGCAGGAGGCAACATTTCACTAACATGGTGGAACAGTACGTGTGCACACCCCTCCACGTACTGACTGATGGTTCGGCCCCATTCAACTTCTGGGTCTCTAAATTGTCCACGTGGCCAGAGCTAGCCTTTTATGCCTTGGAGGTGCTGGCCTGCCCGGCAGCCAGCGTTTTGTCTGAACGTGTATTCAGCACGGCAGGGGGCGTCATTACAGACAAACGCAGCCGCCTGTCTACAGCCAATGTGGACAAGCTGACGTTCATAAAAATGAACCAGGCATGGATCCCACAGGACCTGTCCGTCCCTTGTCCAGATTAGACATTAACTACCTCCCCATAACCATATATTATTGGACTCCAGGGCACTTCCTCATTCAATCCTATTTTTATTTTCATTTTACCATTATATTGCGAGGCTACCCAAAGTTGAATGAACCTCTCCTCTGCCTGTGTGCTAGGCCTAAATATATGCCAATGGACTGTTGCAGTGGTGGCTGACATGAAGCCTGATTCTCTGCTATGACATGCAGACTAATTCTCTGCTGACATGAAGCCAGATTGTCTGTTACGGGACCTCTCTCCTCTGCCTGGGTGCCGGGGCCTAAATATCTGAGAATGGACTGTTCCAGTGGTGGGTGACGGGAAGCCAGATTCTCTGCTATGGAACCTCTCTCCAATTGATTTTGGTTAATTTTTATTTATTTAATTTTTATTTTAATTAATTTCCCTATCCACATTTGTTTGCAGGGGATTTACCTACATGTTGCTGCCTTTTGCAGCCCTCTAGCCCTTTCCTGGGCTGTTTTACAGCCGTTTTAGTGCCGAAAAGTTCGGGTCCCCATTGACTTCAATGGGGTTCGGGTTCGGGACGAAGTTCGGATCGGGTTCGGATCCCGAACCCGAACATTTCCGGGATGTTCGGCCGAACTTCTCGAACCCGAACATCCAGGTGTTCGCTCAACTCTACTGGTGATGAACTGGGAGAAGATGTCTGTCCAGGCTGGTTTGAAGCCTGCTCAGAGACTACACCATCATGGATGGTCCAGATGTCTTTCAATAAAGCTTCCCTCTCCCCCCTTCCCCTATCACTTGTCCGATGCTTGTTAATTGATGTATGATGCTTTATTAGAATGTCAGTGTGGTGCTATGCATAGTGTATAGTACAAGATCTGTGCCTATGCTCAGGAGTGCACCACCAATGAGGCCAGGTGAGGCATCACCAGCTAGGGGCAAGAGAGGGGCAGCCAAAGGGCCATGGGCTGAAGGGAAATGGTTAGGTTAAGAAACTGGCAATAGCAACGGTGGGGTGGCGTGATGACGTGAGCTACACGTCTCGCTCTCCCTTTCCGCAAGCCTCCTCCCTCCATCCTCCTCATGCTCCTGTGCCGAACAGCTGATGCCTAATGCGGTGAGGCCGTGATTCACTGCGGCTCACCTTCCTCTCTGCTGGCTCTGTCGTTGTCCGCTCTCTCTGCTGCTGTCGAGGTGTGCCTGGTTTCTTCCTCCGACGGTCTCTGCTTCTTTGCCCTGGTGTGTGGCATTGCCGGCGCTTGCCTCGAGTCGGCTGCTCCTTGGTGTGCCTGCCCTCTGCTGGCGACTTGTGGGACTTCGCCCCTGCATCTTTCCTGCTGCTCTCTCCCTGCTGGCCCGGGTTTTCGCTTTGTGGCTGGAGATAGGTGTCTGGATTCCTGGATTTGGCTAGCAGAGTGACCAGCAACTTGCAGTTCGTGTGACCAGCAAGAGATTCCTTGTCTCCTTTTGCCCGGGCGGCCCTGGACTCTCTGCCAGGCTTGTGGCGTATACCAGGACTGTGAACGCACTGGACACGTGAGAACACTGTTATCTGTTACCTGTGATCTTAATTTTGTTATATTGAGCCCCCTGCTAAATTGGAGCTGAAATTTTTCTGGTCCTGCCCCCTTTCTTTCGTACAGTTCGGAAAGGAGGGGATAGAGGACTGATAAAGAAAGGGAAGGGGGGGAAAGAGAGGGGAGAAGAAAAAAAAAAAAAAAGGGAAGAAAATGGCCCCAAAACGACGGTCGGTGGATGCCGCTGCTGTAAGGATGGTGTCTAAGACTCCTGAGAATAAAATTGATAGGTTTTTGAGATCACCCCTCCCAAATGATAAGAACACAGTTAAAACAAAATTGTCTGCTAACCAGAAGAAACCCGCAAAAATTCCCCAAACCGATGAATTATCTGATGATGAATCAGTGGAGGCAGGTCAGGGGGCAGGCGGGGAAAGTCCCTATGCAAAAAAGCAAGCTGCACAAATGCGAACAGAATATGACCCCTCAGTTTTGAATAAAATCTTGTGTGCCGTGGAAAATAACGGCACCCTAGTGCAAGGGATGTCTATTCAGCTGGGTTCAGTGCAGAGTGATATTGCCCTAATAAGAGAGGATCTAGCGAATATCCGGGACCGAGTTCAGAATGTGGAAAAAATAGTTGACTCCCTGCAAATTGATATAGATACTCTAAAATCTAAAACCGCGTTGCTAGCTTCAGACAATCAATCACTACAAAATAAGCTGGAGGATCTGGAAAACAGGGCAAGGCGAAATAATGTTCGTGTAATTGGTTTTCCAGAAGGAGTTGAAGGCCGACAGCTAGAGGAACAACTTAAAGATGTGGTCTTGAAAGAATTTGGCAGTGATTACTTTTCTTCCATGTTTCAAATAGAAAGAGCCCACCGAATACCAGGAGGGAAACCGATTCCAGGGAGGCCGCCGCGAGCCATTCTAATGAAATTATTATTGTCCGTCGATAGAGATATGATACTGAGAAGAGCAAGAGAGTGTACACGTATTGAATATCAGGGCACCAAACTGCTTTTTTTTCCAGACTTTGCCCGGCAGACTCAGGAAAAAAGAAGAAATTTCACAGAGATAAAGAAACGCTTGGCGTCTAAGGACATTAAATATTCCCTACAATATCCAGCAAAATTAAGAGTGATTTACAATGGGACTTCCCAATTTTTTGAAAAACCACAACAAGTGCTAGATTGGATGGAGCAAATGGACATATGAAATTGTGTAACACTATTATGGAGGGGAGGTGGGGCTAGGGTAAGGGAGAATGGCCGGAGGTTAGAGGTTCGCTGACTAGATCGGGCGGACCAACGGAGGGGGGAGGGGGAAACCCACCTTGCAGGTATGGGTTTTTTTTTTTTTTTTGTGTCTGCAGTGAAGGATGTCCACTAGAATTGTAACCTGGAACATTAGAGGGATGGGGGAAAGGGTTAAAAGACAAGCTATTATGGATGCATTAAAAAGATATCTTCCAGCAATTATTTGCATGGTAGAAACTCATCTCACTAAAGAAACTGTGTTCCGCTTGACAACGGGATGGCATTCCCAATCCTATCACTCTACCTTTAGCAGCTCCTCTAGGGGTGTCTCAGTCCTGATTCATAATTCTGTGGACTTTACCCTCATAGAATCTTATATAGATGACCAGGGTAGGTTTATTTTCTTGTATGGTAAGCTACATGGGTGCAGCTATATTCTCGCTTTTTTTAATATACCTCCGCCTTTCTCAATGTACCCACTGATCCAGCTAACACGCTTCTCTGAAGGGAGATCAGAGTGCCGGCTAGTTCTGATGGGGGACTTTAATGCGGTTATGGACCCTAATAAAGACAGACTCATACTAGATGCAGAACGGGTGAGGAATGTGTGCAATTCCCCGCTGGCACAGTTCTGTTCGGAGGTTGGACTGGTGGATATATGGGAATATCTAGGCGGAGGAAAGAGAGTATACTCTTGTGTTAGTAGGGGTGGTAGAGCAATGTCCAGGATCGATCTAGCATTTACCAATGAGAGCAATTTGAGCAATATCCGGAAGATACGATATGGGGTAAGGACAGTTTCGGACCATTCACCCGTACTGGTTGAGGTTTGTATTGGGAAGAATAAGGATAATAGGGGGTTAGGATTTAGGCTGAATCCATACTGGCTTACTATTATGGACAATTTTCAGTCCATTAAATCCCTGATGTCCTCCTTTTGGGAGGTGAATCTTCCCTCTGCTAACATCAATGTAGTATGGGATGCCCTGAAAGCATACTTGAGGGGGGTTTTTATAAGCGAGATTGCTGCAGTAAAGAGAACATTTAAAAGAAAAGAGGAGGAACTGGCCAAGGCTGCTGTAGGTACAACCGAGCGATTCACCAGCCAACCTACTAAGCATAACAGGGAAGAAATGCAGAAGGCCAGCTGCTCCTTGCAGAACCATATAATAGAGAAAGCAAATCATAGAGTATTCTTTAGGGGCTTAAAATATTTTTCGGAGTCTGGACGTCCTGGTAGGCTTTTAGCTAGGATAATCACACAACAAGACAGGAAAAATCAATCTATTGTCTCGATCCGCAACATAGTGGGGGAAATTATAACGGACCCAGAAGGAATCAGGGACACGTTTTTACAATACTTTACTCAGATATATAGTCCCTCTTCTGGTTTGTCACCCGACCTGGCGATGCGGTTCCTGGAGAGGATTCCTCTTTCTACTTTAAGTGAAGCCCAAATAGAATACCTGGAAGAGGAGCTATCTCTTTCGGAGCTCCAGGAGGCCTTGAGATCTGTCTCGGGGAACTCGTCGCCTGGGATGGATGGCCTTCCATATGAGGTTTACCGCAAGTACAGCAATGTCATTCTTCCTCAGCTCTTAGAGGTTTTCTCCCAGGCAGCACAGGGAGGGAGCCTACCATGCTCTATGATGGAGGCTTTGATCGTTTTAATTCCTAAAAAGGATAAAGACCCGATAGAAATGAGTTCTTATAGACCAATCTCGTTATTGAACACAGACGCTAAGTTACTATCTAAAGTTTTGGCTAGGAGGCTTTCACGGGTCATAGCCACTATTATTCACCCAGACCAAAATGGTTTTATGCCAACCAGGGGCACCCATCATAACTTGCATAGGCTATTTATGAATATCCAGTCCCCGGGATGTGGTACCCGCTCCATCCTGTCGTTAGATGCTACTAAAGCCTTTGATAGGGTGGAGTGGACTTTTCTTTGGGAGGTGATGAAAAAAATGGGTTTTGGCCCAAAATTTATGGCGATGGTTCAGTTATTATATAGCTCCCCAGTTGCTAGGATTAGGATTAATGATACGATCACAGAGAGCTTCACCCTAGGAAGGGGTACCCGTCAAGGCTGCCCTCTTTCGCCTCTTTTGTTTAATATTTATATTGAACCTTTAGCAGCTAGCATAAGGCAAGATCCGCAGGTGGCTGGTTTCGGCATAATGGGGAAGCATGATCGGGTATCCCTTTATGCAGATGATATCCTGGCTTTTGTCTATCAAACAGAAACCACTCTCCCTCGCATAATGGATTTGGTTGGTTCTTTCTCTGTGCCGTCTGGTTTAGAGATCAATTGGGGGAAGACCGTTCTCCTTCCCATAGACGAGCTGCGAGGTGACTGGGATAACCAGTTAACAGTTTCTGACTCAATAAAGTACCTGGGGATTTCAGTTTCTGCTAAACCTCAGGAATATCTACAACTTAATCTGATTCCCCTGCTGACAAAACTGAGGGCTAAAATCAAGATATGGCAAAAAATTGTATACGCAAGAGCGGACAGAATCTCGTTAATAAAAATGGTAGTACTGCCCCAGGTCCTTTATGTCTTGCGTAACTCGCCCGTATGGATTACAGACAAGTATTTTAGATTGATAGAGCGGATGTTGAATGATCTACTATGGGGGCGGAAGCGGGTGAGATTGAAGGCACTCTATTTCTCTATGCCCTACAATCGGGGAGGTCTCAACCTCCCCTATTTTAGGGGTTACTTTATGGCCTCCCAACTTTGCTTTTTCAATGACTGGGAAAATAGCCATTTCTGCAACAGGGTGGTGAAAGACTCAGGTTTTACGGACTTCTTTACTGTATTGGAGTCCGATTATTTATTAAATATACAGACTGAGTATACACTTTTCTGCAGAATGGCCATAAAGACCTGGCGGGCCATTAGGAGTTGGTGTGGAGTCAAGACATCACTTATTTGTACCCCACTATGGCATAATCCAAAGCTTTTGAATTTGAGGGACTTGAATTGTTGCCAGTATTGGAGGACTAAGAATGTTCAGTACCTACATCAGGCGGTCAGTGGTGGACAAATTTTGCCCCCGATGGAGCTAGGGCAAAGGGCAAATCTGGGTGAGGTGGCGTGGTATGCATACTTCCAACTGAGGTCAGCACTTTCTAGCACATTGAATAGTCACCTTCTTCTTATAGATACTCCTGAATTTCTACACGATTTAATTACTAAGAAAGCTGTCACGAAAATTAAAATATCACATTGCTATAGACACTTAATGAAAAAAATTTGTACGGGTCTTCTTTCTCCAGGGCAGAAATCCTGGTCCTTGACACTTTCAGAGGTGGGTCCCCCAGAATGGGAAAATATAGGGGAAAGTTTAAAACTTGTTTCACACAATTTTAATCACATTGTTGTACAATTTAATATTTTGCACAAAATATATGTGACACCTAAGTGGTTATATAGGAGAGGACTTAGAGCCTCCTCTGACTGCCCACGCTGTGGCGACTCCGAGGCAGATCATCTACATCTGTTTTGGGGCTGCCCATTGGTGGGTAGCTATTGGAGATCGGTCCAAACTACCTTGGCACGTAAACTTAATATTGATGTTCCCTTGTCCCCCAGGATATGGGTCCTGGGAGACCTATCGGGGGTTAACTACCAGCCCATAAAACGCCAATTATTGATTAAGGTTATGTTCTTGGCTAGGCTCTTGGTTTCAAGATTATGGTTCTGTTCTTCCGCTCCAGATTGTAGCAATTGGTTGGCCCTGGTTGATAAAGTGAAAAACTACGAGAGGATCCTGTATAAACAAAGAGGATCCTATTTAAAGTGGGGCAAACTGTGGGAAGACTGGGACATGGTCAAGTAATTAATCTGGAACTGCCTTTCTTTTTCTTTTTTTTTTTTTTTCTTTTTTCTTCCTTCTTCCTGCAAGGTGGGGGAGGGGACAAGGGGGGTTGGGATGGGGATGATCTTATTAGTCCGGCTTTTTCTGTATGTATTGTAATTGGCGAAAGATGTGACATTTCGCCTGAGTATTGGAGTATTTCTGGGGAGCGGGAGGATGGGGGTATTCTCCGGCATTGAACAATGGCTAAAGCTTCTGTCAAATTAGGGCACTGTGCGCCTTATGGGCGGGGGTCCGGGGCCCGGGGCCCTAGGCGGCCGGGGGGTCTGGGTGTGACACTCAATGCGGTTCTCTCTGTCAGATATGTGGTTTGATTGCAGGCAGTGGTATGTTATATGCTGCACGGGTGCTATTAGGGGACAGGTCTGGTCGCTGGTGTTTTTTTTTTTTTTTGTTTACATTCCGTCTAAATGCCGGCGATTGCCGGGCGATATTTGACCTGAGCCCCCTCGCACCCGAGATACTGGTGTGACTGTATGCGAGGCATGGTTAAGCTGGGCACTAATTTTCAATCCTAAACTACCTGGGGATGAGGCAGTAAAACATGCATGTGATTTTTTTTCTCCACTGCGGTAGAAGACTGCTGGACCCCCCCAGGTTGTTTTAAAGAAATGTTCCTGTGGCGAAACCAACCTCGCCACTGGGTTTTGGAGAGGGCTGTTTAAAAGCCTCTTGCCTCAGGATTATGGCCCATAGTAACTTTAAAGGAGAAAACAGACCGGCCGCACAGCTTAAATCTGTCTGTAGAATTGTATTTTATGTTATTATGCGTTCGGTTAAATTGTATGTTATGTGAGGGCACCCAGATAGCTAATAATATTGTATTCGTGTATTCTGAGTGCCATTCACCTAATGATATGCACTCAGACTTGAGCTATCTGGGGATATGTTAAATGTCTGTGTTTGCTGTGGGGGTGTGCCATTGTATGTTTGGGTGGTGATTCCTGTCCTGTTGTCTCCACATGTGTATTGGTGATCTCCCCTTTGTCCTGAGAGATAATTGGATTGTCTTTGGTCGTCTCCCAGGCAGAGAGGAGGAAACCATGATGCATTGTGGGGATATGTTGTATCTGTTCTGTGTCGCAATCTCCCTTCTGGTCCTCTAGGGGGCGGGAACGATTGGTTGCTGTATTTGCATTGTGTGTGTTGTGAATTACTGATTGGTTGGATTTCAAAACCCTGTGGGCAGTACTATGTTTGGTTTTTATCAATAAAAGAGGCTGTACTTGAAAAACAGTCAGATCACTGCTTGACCCTCAACACGGAGCCTTGTCTCGTTATTGGGGGGATTCCCTGTATGCTGTTGGAGACTGATTGCCAGGAGTGTAAGCCGACTGAATGCTTTTCCTGTTCGCCTGCTGACAGCTATCCGCGAGGTTCCAGTTTGGAGTGCTATTTTGTATCCAGTTCGGGAGGTTGGTGTTCTGCAGTAGCTGTGCCTGTCTCTCGGAAAGGGGCATATCGCCTAAACGGATTTTAACCCCTTGTCTGCGGAAACGGTGCCGTTACATTGGTGGCAAGCAGCGGGATCGTTCCTACAGCCAGAAGGACAGCTACAGGAGACACCATTTCTTTGGATTTTACAACTTAAGGGCAACGCATGTCTCAGTACAGTGACCCTAAAAGCACCAGGATGGAACCAGCAGTGGAGTACAGATACTCTGTGGAGGAATTTGACCGTATGATGTGGTTGCAGCTGAACTTCTTCGGACCCAATCCAGCTGAGAAATACGTGAAGTTCGTGAGGAGTCTAGTGTCTAAGACCCTACTATACCGGGCAGAAGGTGACGGTCAGCTGCCACGTTGGGTGGACCTCCATCGGAAGTTACGGTTGCGGGACAGTGGGAGCCCAGTCTCCATTCCCCAGCGGCAGTGTGAAGTGCAGGGAGGGGAGAGCAGCGGCCTCCCTCCCCAGCGGCAGGCTGAGTTACAGGGGGCAGAGGTAGTTGTTCCTGCCCCCCAGCAGCAGCATGATTTTTTGGGAATTGGGAGCCTAGTCTCCATTCCCCAGAGGCAGTGTGAAGTGCAGGGAGGGGAGAGCAGCGGCCTCCCTCCCCAGCGGCAGGCTGAGTTACAGGGGGCAGAGGTAGTTGTTCCTGCCCCCCAGCAGCAGAGTGATATGCCGGGAAGGCAGTGTGAAGTGCAGGGAGAGGAGAACAGCGGCCTCCCTCCCCAGTGGCAGGCTGAGTTACAGGGGGCAGAGGTAGTTGTTCCTGCCCCCCAGCAGCAGCATGATTTTTGGGAATTTGGGAGCCGAGTCTCCATTCCCCATCGGCAGATGGAGTTACAGGGGGCAGAGACAGTCGGTCCTGTCCCCCAGCGGCAGAGTGTCCTACAGGGAATAGAGAGCCCAGTCTCCTTTCCCCAGCAGCAGGACACTGTATTGGGAGCGGAGGCGGTCGGTCGCCCTCCCCAGCGGCTGGAAGTATGTATGGGAGAGGAGCTCGTTACCCCCTCTCCCCAGCGGCAGCTTAACGCACCAGGGGGAGACAGTAAGCCCCACAACTGTGCAGATGGGACCGTGGTCTCTGCACTTACAGCACAGGGGGTAGGGACAGTTGTTCCTGTCCCCCAGCAACAGGGCAGTTTAGCCAAAGGGGAGACAGTCGGTTTCCCCCTCCAACAACCAGACTCCAACCAGGCTTCTTCCGTGGTAACGCTGGCACCAGGGCAGAGTACCGCTGATCCCTGCCCACAAAGCAACCTCCACTCCAAGCCAGGGAGCAACTCAGAGACCGGGAGTACCAGCTACCAATATAACCTTGGGGGATTCACTGGACAGAGACAGCCTACTAAATTCTACAGGTCCAGTATTGGGTTGTGGGTGGGCTGCCAGACTAACTCAGGTACCGACCGGCGTGAGGTCAGGTATCTGGTTAGTCTTCCCTGGGGGGGGGGGAGATGTGTGGCGAAACCAACCTCGCCACTGGGTTTTGGAGAGGGCTGTTTAAAAGCCTCTTGCCTCAGGATTATGGCCCATAGTAACTTTAAAGGAGAAAACAGACCGGCCGCACAGCTTAAATCTGTCTGTAGAATTGTATTTTATGTTATTATGCGTTCGGTTAAATTGTATGTTATGTGAGGGCACCCAGATAGCTAATATTATTGTATTCATGTATTCTGAGTGCCATTCACCTAATGATATGCACTCAGACTTGAGCTATCTGGGGATATGTTAAATGTCTGTGTTTGCTGTGGGGGTGTGCCATTGTGTGTTTGGGTGGTGATTCCTGTCCTGTTGTCGCCACATGTGTATTGGTGATCTCCCCTTTGTCCTGAGAGATAATTGGATTGTCTTCGGTCGTCTCCCAGGCAGAGAGGAGGAAACCATGATGCATTGTGGGGATATGTTGTATCTGTTCTGTGTCGCAATCTCCCTTCTGGTCCTCTAGGGGGCGGGAACGATTGGTTGCTGTATTTGCATTGTGTGTGTTGTGAATTACTGATTGGTTGGATTTCAAAACCCTGTGGGCAGTACTATGTTTGGTTTTTATCAATAAAAGAGGCTGTACTTGAAAAACAGTCAGAGCACTGCTTGACCCTCAACACGGAGCCTTGTCTCGTTATTGGGGGGATTCCCTGTATGCTGTTGGAGACTGATTGCCAGGAGTGTAAGCCGACTGAATGCTTTTCCTGTTCGCCTGCTGACAGCTATCCGCGAGGTTCCAGTTTGGAGTGCTATTTTGTATCCAGTTCGGGAGGTTGGTGTTCTGCAGTAGCTGTGCCTGTCTCTCGGAAACGGATTTTAACCCCTTGTCTGCGGAAACGGTGCCGTTACAGTTCCTTACTAAAGGCCGTTGTAAGCCCGCTATGTGTGGTTAATGCAAGCATAAGGTGAATGGATCTAAGACTGTTAATCCTGCCGTTTCTTTACCCATATTCGGGAGGGGACGCGTGGGGTGCGCGCTCGCTCCTTTGTGGCCGCCCGGGCCGCGGGCCCCCGACCTCCGCTCTTTATAGATATTAACTTGCTAAGTTGGATGCTGTATGTGCCTTCCGACTGGGCTGTTGATGCCGGGTGATCCTCGCTTTCCTCTCATCAAGTGAGATTTCCACTTTGATTTGTATTATCCCCATAAATATGGGTACCTGTATGGAAGTATTATCAACCATGTTTATAAATCAGAAACTCACGGACTTTAGGATTTTATAATTGTATAAATGCTATATAGATATGTATTTTTGTACTACAAATAAAATATTTAAATAAAAAAAAAAAAGAAACTGGCAATAGGGAAGGAGGGGCACCGTTTCAGTTTTCGCCTCAGGTAGCAGAAAGGCTAGGTGCACCCCTGCCTGTGCTGTACATTGCACCTATGTTTATGTGTAGTATTTACTGTACTTTGTTCCAGCCTACGTCGCAGTATACCGTCTGTTTGTATCTTGATGGCTGATTGAAAATAAAAGCTATTTTCAATGAAAAGATAGAAAACTGGCTTGCACATTTCATTGTAAGAAACATAACCCTATGTGGGGTATGCTGATCTTTATGTCCTTCTTGATAAAAAGTTGGTTGCACACCTTACTTGTGTGGAACGTTTTTGCTTTGTTCCTGTTTTCTGTGTTGATATTTGTTTGTAGATGCAGTAAGAAGGGTTTTATTTATGAGTGTTTACTATGAGAGGTGGGGTCTGGTGTGGTTCTCATGTTTGGGGGTGTGATGTTTAATAGGAAAGGGGGTCTGGTTGAGGACGGTGAGACTGTGATGATCAGTTGTCCTATTCTTCTAGATGGAGAATTATAGTATGTTGTATATTCTAATGAAATATCAAGTGTAGTTAATTGAACAATTGGTGTAATTGATACAAATGATTTTTTTTACTTTAAAACACAGGTGCATCTTATAGTCAAAAAATATGGTAAATACCGGGGGCACTACGGGAGGGCATAATTATACTGGAGATACTACAAGGAGTATTATAAATACTAGGGGCTGTAGGGGGCCTTATTACTATTGAGGGCACCATAAGGAGCTTTATTACCATTGGGGGGTACAATAGGGGGGCCTTATTTCAACGGGAGCTCTGTGGGGGCATTATTATTATTGGGCACAATATGGGGGGCTTTTCTATTAATGGAGCCATTCTTGAGGAGCATCACTATTGGGGCTCTCTAGGAGGGAATTACTATTGGTGGGGCTTTGAGGAACAGTATTACTATTGGGAGAACTATCTGTATGGCACTATTATTTCGTCAGCAGAATATTTGGGGGCATTGGGGAGCACAGGGGGCACATTATTAGGGGTAGTAGCAGGATAATACTGTTGGGCACCAAGTTTGGGAAGAATAATGGAAAAGTGAGGAACCTAAGATGTCTGTGTGGTAAACTCTGCATACGTATGGCGGAGGTGTGAGGGATAGCCGAGGGCCTAGGGAGCGTTTGTCCATCAACTAGCTAAATTTATGGACGTCAATAAAGATGGGGCTGGCAATAGACTGCCTAGGGCAGCATGAACTCTAAACATGGCCCTGGCTGAAGGTGTTATACCATATGCTGTGTGGGGCTGGGGGTATCATACTATACACTGTGAGGGGCTGGGGGTGTTATACTGTATGCTGAGTGTGGCTGGGGGTATCATACTATATACTGTGAGGGGCTAGGGAGGGGTTATACAAAATACTATTTGTTTAATATTATTAAAACTATTTTACGTGATTATATTTGTTTAATATACTAAGTTGACTGAATGCGACCGTTGGTACAATATTTCTGAATTTGGGGCCGCACATTTAATTTTGCCTAGGGCCCCATTTTTTCTAAAACTTCCCCTGATGAAGACCAAGGACATAAATCATAGAAAGCCAATGATTGTAACTGATCTTCAGATTCTGTAACTTACACTAATATCCACTAGGTAGCGCTCTTTCGTTGGTTTATACGGTGCTTTGTGTAGATCTCATCTAATCCAATGTAACACAGCAAAGAAATACTGTAACGTCTTGAGTGATAAATCACATACTTCACAGATGATGTGAGATAAATATATCTTGTGACATATAGCACATAAAATAGAGATATCAGCCGACCATACAAGAAGCTATAGTAATGCGTGTATCCAGGATGCTGCAGCATCTTTACTAATAGAACAATCTGCCTTTAACTGTGTTCCAAGTGACAACCCCCTTAAAGGGTTTGTCTAAACTGAAAAATGATCACCTATCCTGTGTCTGATTGGTGGTGGTCCAACCGATGGGACCTCCGCAATCAAGAGGGCCCTGTGTCCCCTTATGGAACAGAGTGACGGTCAAGCATCTGCACTACATCTCCATTCAAACCCTATCGATATGTGGCAGATAGCCAAGCACTGTACTCTCAGCTATCGCCCCCCCCCCCCCCCCCAGTCCTATAGACTTTGGAGTGGTGTGCACGTTCAACTGCCAATGCACATAGACGGAGAACAGGGGACCCCCATTCTCTAGATTGTGTGGGTCCCAATGGTCGGTCTGCCACCAATCAAACACTTATCCCCTATCCTGTGGGTAGGTGATAAGATGTCATTCTGATACAACCCCTGTAAGACATCCATGTATTACATAGACAGCCATTCATCGAATCAGCTGAGACATCCCTATGTCCGTCTGCAAATAGCCAGCAACCTATCTCCCTTAAATCAAGAAAATACACTGCCAGCCAGTATGGGTCAGCTGCAAGGGCCACCCATAGAGCCTCCTATATCAGTGGCAGTCACAGTGCCCACTTTATACTGTATCTGACCAGCTACAAAGGGGTGAATCAATAAAACATAACTTATTATCTTCTCTTGAAAAAATATACTGAATAATTAGTAGCATAGTATATAAGGCCGAAAAAAGACATTTGTCCATCCAGTTCGGCCTGTTATCCAGCAAGTAAAAAATACAACTATTTGTCCATCGTAGGTGTATCCCTCATATTGTATCTTCTCAGGAACCCCACAATCTATACAAACAGCAAAACAGTACACGGCGGGACCAATTCAACCAGTAAACAGGGAGAGGACCATGATCTCCTAAATCTCATAAGTGAACCTCAACTCTATGGTGTTCTGAATCAGTGCATCAATGAATCATATAAAATTCCTTTTGGTCTCATTCCAGATGACAAATATGTCATCAATGTACTGTATCTTGCCCAGATGCCCACGGGGCTGCCATAAGCAGGCTATATACATTGCCTGTAATAGAGTCAGAACATTATCTCTCTCTGTACAGTACTTTAATATATTACTCTGTCTTCTACAGACTTAGGGCATCTCCCATATCCAAGCCCCAAACAGTCTCTGTACTTTCATGCAATTTAATTTCATGTAACATAGAATGGTGTAACTAGCAAATTTCAGAGCTAGCTTACATACTGAGCCTGATAAAAGAACTGCTTTTAAGCTTCTGAAGATTATAGGAGCATCCCGCCTTTCTGTAAGAGTGATTTTCCCCTTACTTATCTGTTCTGCGAGCTCCGAAGCTGAAAACAAACATAGTAGCAAGTAAGGGAAAGGACATCACAGCGGTACAATGCGGGAAGATTTCATAGAAAGGATATACCCCCCTGCTTCTTTGTGAAATGCACCTAGCTGTGCAGCTGAAACAGGGAATAATACTCAGGTAATCTTCACTTTTTACTTATTTTAGTCAATTCTGTTTTTGCCTCTATAGCTGTTTAAAACCCCTAAAGAGTGTCTTCACAAAACATGCATGTAGGGATGACTAAGCAAGGGCAATATACGGCAAGCTCTTAATAGTTTTCCGGATAGGGTTGCCGTTATTAGGGCGGGTGCTCCATGGTTAGGTCTCCTAAGGGCAGCGTAGCACCCCCAGATCGGGCTTACATGGTTAGACATCCTTATACCCTTGGGTTTACCTTTTTATTGCAGTGATTCTGCAGTTAGCACCCTATTTAAAGGTTTATAACGCGCTGAAGATTGAAAACTACAACACTTACCTTTTTCAACCCCCTACGGAGAGTGACATTACCCATACCACCCACTTATTGGGTGCAGTAGGAGATCATGATTCACTCCCTTTTTGCAGATTTAATTAGTACCGCTGTGTACCATTTTTGGTGTTGTTTTGCTGTTTTGCATATATTGTGGTGATCCACAGGGCATACAATAGAAGGGGTACCCCTTTGATGGACTTCTAGTTTTAATTTTACTTCAATTGTTCAGTGTGTTTTATCAGAAGATTAAAAGCTAAGTTTTATTGATTTATACCTTTGTAGCTTATCTTTTGATATAGATGAATATCTCTTATTTGACCTTTGAGGAACAGTATTGGCTTTATTGTTTGTCAACTATATATCTGCCAGCAACAGAGCCTGCAGTAACAGTGTCAGGAACTATGACACCACGGCATACCGTACCGTACATTTTATTAGGTCCCTAGGGTGATGGACAACTTTAGGGGCATTTATTTTTCATTATTGCACTGTACTCACTTTGAGCTAAAAATAATTTTTTCATTGGGTCTTTATTAAAACTTTTGAGCCCCTTTCTCTGTACAGCCTTCAGATTCTCTAGTAGCATGCTCTCTGTTTTCACTCTGTTCTGTCAGGAGTACTGCCCATGCTGATTAATAAAAAAAAGTGAGAAAAAGAGACCCCATAGGAAGGTAAGGATATCTATCAGCTTATATTTCATTTATCATTCTCCCAAAAGGGCATTGAATCCAAATAATTCACCCTCATTGTAACCATTTAGCCTATTGCCTATTGCTGTTACACTACAAAAAAGCTTTGTTCTTTTAATAGCAGATGTTCCTGATATTGCTGTCAGCAGTACCAAATATGTGTAGATTTTTTTTTAAAAGGGCGTTTTTTGTGTTGTACTTTATTTTTTTATTTAAAAATATTTATTTTATTTTATTTATTTTTTTACTATATTTATTAGTCCCACAAAAGAACTTGTACCTGCGATCTTTTATTTTTATTTATTAATGATATTAAGGACAGGATTAATAGCACCATTACTATTTTTGCAGATGACACTAAGCTGTGTAGAACTGTACAGTCTAAGGGTCCATTCACACGTCCGTTTTTTCTTTCCTGATCTGTTCCGTTTTTTCAGGAACAGATCAGGACCAGATCTGGACCCATTCATTTTCAATGGGTCCTGGAAAAAATCGGACAGCACAATGTGTGCTGTCCGTTTCCGTTGTTCCGTTCCGCATGTCCGTTTAAATATAAAACATGTCCTATTATGTTCCTGAAAAATCGGATCCTGGTACAATGCAAAGTCAATGGTTCCGCAAAAAACGGAAGATATTCGGATGTCATTCCGTATGTCATCCGTTTTTTGCGGATTCCGTTCCTGGAAATTAAATCCTGCCCACAGAAACCAAAGGGGAAGGGCTTGGCAGAGCTGGATCATCTTTTTTTTGAATCTGTCTGGATAGAAAAGTTGGCAAGATGCCAGTCTATGATGTGGAGCGTTTAATTACCCTGATAGAAGAGCGGCCCAACCTATGGGATACGCGATTGGACTCCTACCATGACCGAGTCCTGAAGGATAGGTCCTGGGAAGAGATCGCTCAGGAATTAGATGGGGAATTTTCCAAAGCAGACTCAAAGAAGCGGCACATCATCAGTGAGTAATTTATATATGTATATATGTCTGCTGTCATATTTCTTGTATGAAGTGCATGTATTCAGGAATGTGAAAACTATGGCTCTACAAACTACTACTACTCCTCCTATGACGTGCTGTGTAGAGTAGTAGTTTTTCAGCATTTGGAGAGCAGCAGACTGACCATGCTTTCCATATAGCATAAAGATCCAGCTGCATATTCTTGCTTTGTTTGGCTTTGCAAACTATTCAAATCCTTACGTCTTTGAATTTTACGTTTGCAAACCTGTGCATAGCAAGGCATTACTACACATCTGCATATGCATGCTTTTTTACTGGTTTGCAAACATTTTAACCCCCCCGTCCTAGATTTTTACTTTGGAAACCTGTGCATAGCAAGGCATTACTACACATCTGCATATGCATGCTTTTTTACTGGTTTGCAAACATTTTAACCCCCCCCCCCCCCCCCCCCGTCCTAGATTTCTACTTTGGAAACCTGTGCATAGCAAGTCATTAATATACAGCTGCATATGCATGCTTTTTTGCTGGTTTGCAAACATTTTAAGCCCCCAGTCCTAGATTTTTACTTTGCAAACCTATGCATAGCAAGGCATTATTTAAACAGCTGCATATGGCTACTTTTTTTTGAGGCCTTGCAAACATGTTAACTCCTTAGAGCATGGCTGCTCAAGGTGTGGCCATCCAGCTTTGGACAATCTACAACTCCTAACATGCCATGCTATAGGCTGATAGCTGTCGCCTGTGCAGAAATGCTGGGAGTTGTAGTTTGGAAACAGCATGAGGGCCTGAGGTAGTGCATGCCTGCCTTACAGATAAACAGTAAATAAATTGAGGAGATGAGTGTTTGAATACTGTTTAAATCTCAGATATGTTTTTTTTTTTTTTTTATTCTGGAAAATTTTAAATATATGTTGTTTTTTTGTCTTTTTTTACCTAGTCAGCAAAATTAAAAACCGCTGGTACTCGTGCCGGGACCAGTTTAAGCGCGAAATGAATCAGCGCCAAAGAAGTGGCGACGGTTCCTTGGCCAAAAAGCCATATTTGTATACGGCCAACCTCCAGTTCTTGCGCCCAATCATGGAAACTCGACCGTAAGTAATGTTTTTTAACGATAAAATTTCAATGTCACCTTGATGATTATAGTTTGGTGCCTTCAGGCTACTTTCACACTAGCGTTCGATCGGATCCGTTCTGAACGGATCCAATCATAATAATAACGACGTAGGCTCTGTTCTGAACGGATCCGTCTGCATTATATTCGCAAAAAAAAGATAAGTGTGAAATTAGCCTGAGCGGATCCGTCCAGACTTTTAAATTGAAAGTCAATGGGGGACGGATCCGCTTGAAGATTGAGCCATATGGTGTCATCTTCAAGCGGATCCGTCCCCATTGACTTTAGTCTACTTTCACACTAGCGCTTGATCGGATCCGTTCGGAACGGATCCGATTATATTAATGCAGACGGAGGCTCCGTTCAGTACGGATCCGTCTGCATTAATAACTTTGAAAAATGTATAAGTGCGCAAGATGCCTGAGCGGATCCGTTCAGACCTTCAATGTTTAGTCAATGGGGGACGGATCCGCTTGAAGATTGAGCCATATGGTGTCATCTTCAAGCGGATCCGTTCCCATTGACTTACATTGTAAGTCTGGACGGATCTGCACGCCTCCGCACGGCCAGGCGGACACCCGAACGCTGCAAACAGCGTTCAGCTGTCCGCCTGGCCGTGCGGAGGCGAGCGGAGTGGAGGGAGAACGCCGCCAGACTGATGCAGTCTGAGCGGATCCGCGTCCATATAGACTGCATCAGGGCTGGACGGAAGCGTTCGGGTCCGCTCGTGAGTCCCTTCAAACGGAGCTCACGAGCGGACAGCCGAACGCTAGTGTGAAAGTAGCCAGGCGTTTCAGGGTCGACCTGTGAATTCTGTTTTAAGGCTCTATGAAGCGGTCCACGAATGATCAGTTCGGGAACTATGCATTTTGATTGAATATGGTTCCATTTAGAATGCATACATTTTGCACCATCATGCCTCTTTCTGCTCCGGAGGCGGGCATCTAGATGATGTATGCTGAATTTTGTGGTGCTCCTTGAGGTGCCGAACCAAAGGGATCCGTCCTGAGGTACAATGTAAGTAAATGTGTACGGATCCTTTTGCAGTTACACAATATGGTGCAATTGTAAACGGATCCATTTCACATCGCCTTTCAATGTAAAGCCAGGAGTCCCTATTAATATACCATTGGATTTGAGTTTTCGCAAATCCAATGGGATTTTTTAACTTGAATCGTTCCCAACACCCTGAGAGAGCCTGTATGTTATAATTAAACCAGGCATGCTCAACCTGTGGCCCTCCAGCTGATGCCAAACTACAACTACCAGCATGCCAGAACAGCATACAGCTATCAGCTCACAGCAGTCCAACGTGGGAGTTTTAGTTGGACAATAGCTTGATGGCCGCTGGCTGAGCGTGCCTAGAATATACCATTGGATGTAAGTTTGTTTGTAATAACTCTGAAACTGCTAGACGTTTCCAGGATCAGCATGTTTGTCAAATAATAATCTAATTGGATTTTTTGATTTCCTTGAATAATTAACTTTAATAAAACTTTAAAAATTATTTCTCAGAACCGTGGATAACCTGAGTCAAGACCCGGTTGAAGTGGAAGCGGCTTCTGGACCTTCTTCCACGGAGAATCCAACTGCCCCTCCATCCTTGGAAGGTTCTCCACCGTTGGCAACGGTCACAGAAGGAACGGTCCCCCCCGAAAATATTGCTGGGCCACAGCAGATAAACACCCAGCGTCGTGCCTCGGGTAGGCGTAGGGGTCCCCCTCCACCCGATTCTGGTTTAGATACTCGAACCATTGTTGAATCAAGGGTTATGGAGTATTTAAACCAGAATCGTGGTGAGAGTCCTGATGAAACGATGGTGAAAAGTTTGGTGCCCCTACTTAAAAAAGTACCCGAGGAACGAAAAGCTCGGTGTCTATCTGCTGTGGCACTTCTAATGGACCTTTTTGCTGGTCCTCAAGAACCTATTGCGACAGTCCACAATTTGGAGCGGGATCGCGATGAGATGCTCAATTGGAGGCCATTTGGGCAAAGATTTTCTCATCATCCACCCTCATCACAGTATTTTCTTGGAGAAACCTCTACCCAGGGGAGTTACCAAGCTCAACATGGACACCCCAGGTCTTCCGAGGGATCTCGTCCCCAAAGTTCTAATACCGGCCCTTTTACAAGGGAATTGTTTGATCTCTAATTTTATCAAGTTAAAAGAAAAAAAAAAGATGTTGAATAAATGAGATTTTTCATTTAAATCTGTCTAATAATTTTTATTTACACAATTAAAGATAATAGCATAAAGGTTTTTCAATTAAAGTTCAACACACATTTTGGAAAAATTTAATAGTGAAAAAAAAAGAATTATGTGGAGACAAAAGCACAATTCCAAAACACATTTAAACCATTTATTAATAAATGTTATTTAGAGGTATTTGAAGGTATTTAATACCAAAAAATGTAAAAAAATTTAAAACACTATCACCCAAATTTTATATAATGATAGTCATTTGTCAAATATTAAATACCTCAGCTCGCAAGCCCACGTCAAGGGTCCTCATTATCTTGCGAGTCCCTAAACTAAACTAACAACAGGGGATCTAACTAAACTAAGAAAATGTAAATTTGAATAGTAATTTGGAAACCAGATTCAAGCTGAAATCAACGACTTCCACGGATGGCTTCCAATTGCCACGGTAATGCCCCCTCTGGACTGCTGAAAAAGTCGGCATAGAAATCCCGAACAGCTAGCCCAGCCGTTCCCGGTCTTCCAGTCCGACTGAGATCAAAATTGACTGAAGATGGCACATTTTGACCCAAATCAGCATCAGCGGAGGCATCATGTATCCTGGTGAAGTTGTGCAGCACTACACAAGCCTGTATCACCAGGGTGGCATTGTCCGGATTCATTTGTATGGATGACATGAATACTCTCCACTTACTGGACAGTATTCCAAAAGCGCACTCCACATACCGACGGGCGCGAGTCAATCGATAATTGAAGATACGCTTCCTGTCATCCAGATCGCGTCTAGGGAAGGGCCGCATCAGGTGATGTGACAATGCGAATCCTTCGTCTGCCACGATCACAAATGGAGCCGGCGGACCTGCAGATCCGGGTAGTCTTCTTGGCTCTGGCAGGGCAAGCTGGTTTTCACGAAGCCGTTCACCCATTCTGGAAACACTAAAGATGCGGCTGTCTGAAGTGCTCCCGTAGGCCCCGATATCCACAATTACAAACTTGTAGTTACTGTCAACTAAGGCCATCAGCACTACAGAAAAATATTGTTTGTAATTGAAGAACCGGGACCCTGAGTGAGGCGGTTTCTTCACACGGATGTGCTTTCCGTCCAGTGCCCCAATGCAGTTTGGAAACTGCGCGGATTGGAAAAAACCCTCGGCGATACGAAGCCAATCTTCCGCCTTGGGGGTGGGCATCACCGCATCTCTGAGTCGCTGCCATATGACTTTACACGTATGGCAGACAATCCCAGAGATAGTTGAGATCCCTAGCAAAAATTCAAAGTGCAGCGATGCAAACGAATTTCCAGTTGCAAGGAATCTGTGGAAAAAAAAAAAAGGTTTAGTTCAATTAAAATACACAAAATATTCACATTACCGAAAAAAACTTACCTCAACGTGACAATAAGCCTTTGTTCGGCAGAGATGCTGCGCCGCATGCTAGTGTCCCTGAAGTTAAGGTCAGGGTGGAGAGACGTCAAAAGGTGATCAAATGACTCCATGGACATACGGCAAAAATTGTGAAACTTGAAGGGGTCTTGACGCAGATCATTATAAAGTGTGTGAAATTGTCCCTTCTGAATTCTCTGCGCAACAATGGGATGAATCCAGTGTCTCCTCCTCCTCCTCTCCGGTTCTTCTTCCAACATTGGTTGTTGTTGTCCAAATAACCGAAATAGGACCCAATGGAACAGAACTCCACAAATATCCTTCGGCATTTTATCGCAGTAGAGTATGCACGGAAAAATGGCTATACAGCAAAATTTCCACACAGAGCTCTTTACCTCACGATGAACCAAAGAAAATGGCACCTGAGGTAATCATATCTTGTCTTTTTATTCACTTTTTTTTTCACTTTTTTTCAAAGAAATCCAATTAACTTTATTTGCTTCCAACTTTAGACATCTATCCGTTTTTTGCGGATCCGCAAAAAACGGATGACATACGGAAACATTTTCAGGAACAACGGATCCGCAAAAAACGGACAGAAAATCGGATTATAGAAAAATCAGGACTGTGTGAATGTAGCCTTAGGAAGATGTCCATAAAATACAAGCTGACTTGACACTTTGAGTGTCCAAATGATTGGGCATCAACTGAGGTTCAATGTGGATAAATGTAAAGTTCTGCATCTTGGTAGTAATAATCTCTGTGCTTCATATGTCCTAGGTGATGTAACACTGGGAGAGTCACTTACTAGAGAAGGATTTGGGTGTCCTTGTGGATGGTAGATTAAATAACAGCATACAGTGTCAATCAGCTGCTTCTAAGGCCACCAGGATATTGTCATGCATTAAACGAGGCACGGACTCGCGGGGCAGGGATGTAATATTACCACTTTACAAAGCTTTGCTGCGGCCTCATCTGGAATATGCAGTTCAGTTCTGGGCACCAGTCCATAGAGAGGATGCCCTGCAGCTGGAAAAAGTACAGAGGAGAGCGACTAAACTGATAAGGGGCATGGAGGGTCTTAGTTATGAAGAAATTTATTTAGTCTTGAGAAGAGACGGGACATGATTAACCTATACAAAAATATAAACGGGCCATACAAAAAATACTGTGAAAAACTGTTCCATCAAATGCCCTCAAAAGACAAGGGGGCACTGCCTCCGACTGGAGAAGAAAAAGTTCTGTCTCCAGAAGCGTCAACATTTCTTTACTGTAAGAAGAACTGTGAATCTGTGGAATAGACTTTCTCAGGACGTAGTCACAGCAGGAACAGTGGCCAGTTTTAAAAAGGGTTTAAAAAAAAGTTAATGACATTAATGCTTATGAAAATGTGTAGAAACCTGAGTCTCACTTGCTTCTGGGATTCACGTCCCACCTATCCTTTGGTTGAACTTGATGGACTTATGACTTTTTTCAACCGTATTAGCTATGTAACTATATAGTGTAGTGTATTATGTCTGCCTGTCAGTGTTCTACTGACAGGGACACTACTAGGGCCCTTTTATACAGGCTAATGATTAAAATGCTTCTTCCGAATCATTGTCCATGTAAATATGCTGCCAATCACTCGTTTATTTGTCGGGTCATCGCATCTTTTATGTGCCACCAAAAATTGTATTTGTAGACAGGGCATGTGTTGCTGACAATAGACAAGTCTTTTTACATTTATTTTGAGCACTGCTGGTTAGTACTCATTTGGGCCTGAAATTGCTGTGTGTAAACAGACTTTTTAGACGCCGGTCTTAATAAAGCCGTGCACTGGCGGTCGATCTGTCGGATTTATGTAGAGGCACCGGCCTCTACATAACTTTGGTAGATCCACCTCCGCTTATAAATGTAAGACCGCTTCCTTGCTGTCTTACATTTAGACCATTTTCTACTCCTAAACATGCATAGAAAATGATGAATGAGACAGACCATCCCCTTCCCCGTCCTCGCCAGGCCCACTATTTTTACATGTATGGCGCTGGAGCGATAGGTAAACAGCAGAGACCTGCCGCTGTTTACCGCAACTGGCAGTAATGCCGACCGCAGTAATTAAAGGCTTTAGATGCTGTGATCAAGTGAGATCACGGCATATAAAGTGTCAAAAACCCGGACCTCCTACCAAGCTGGGCCTCCTACCAACATCCCCTGTGGCCAATGGGGATGTCGGTAATTGCTTTGAATACTCATGCCGATGAGACCCAAAAGCATTCATGCTGCAATTTTTATTTTGACCACCAGATGGAGGGCCAACATAAGGAATGAGCAATAGACCGTAATAAACTCATTTCAAAAATACATTAAAAAAAATACATAATTGTTCAAAATTAAAAATTAAAAAACTGATTTTATAGGCTCATATATGAGCTTCAAAATCATTATAAAAAATATATATAAAAGTTTAAATCAGCCCTCTTTCCGTATAATAACAAAATAAATACCTAAATAACAAAAAATATAAACATCATGGGTATCACCGCGACAAAAAATGTACTATTAAAATATTAAAATATTTTTCCAATATGGCGAATGGCATAACGGAAACAAGGGTCAAATGGCCAATTTGCCATTTTTTCATTGCTTCTCTTATGCAATTTTTTTAAATAAAATGTGATCAAAAAATCACACACACTCCAAAAAGGTATCAATAAAAACTACAGATTACTCTGCAGACAATGAGCCCCCGGGAAGCTCAGTAGATATAACTCTAAAAAAGTTATGGGGGTCAGATTTTTTTTTTTTTTACAAAGTTTAAATGTATTTGTACACTATTTAGACATAAAAACCCTATACATATGGGGTATTCTTATAATTGTACTGACCCAGAGACTAAGGGCCTGGGTCAGTTTTGCTGCATACAGAACGCCGTGCGAACAAAACCTGTAAAACTGTGGAGGAATTGCATATTTTTTCCAATTCCACCCTAACATGGCTACTGGCATTACAGTGAGGGCAGTACTTACCTGCACGCTTTGGGGAGGATAAGGGGACGGGGTGCACTTGACTTCAGGCGAGAAAGCCGCTGCCCCCTTGACTTCAAGACTATCGTTTACATAGCGTGGCCTGCTGAATAAAAGTCTTTTTTTAGACCTTTGCCGCATTGCACAGAAAAGACACAGACACCTTTATAGTCATGCTACAGGCTGCAATAAGGTACTGCTGGCGGTATAATATGCATTTTCTAGGTGACAGGTTCCCTTTCACTTTCTCCTCGATAGATTTCAATAGCTTTTATCATGAGATGACAGAGTTATCTGTGACATGTGTTATCAGGGTCCCTCCTGGACTAATAGTGCTAGAGACTAATAAAAACGACATAAAATGTCCATCAACAACATGTGCCAAAACAATATAAATGAAGACAGTGCAGTGCAGAACCGCAAAGTACAATACTATAAACAATATGCAAGGTATTAATAAAAGGTATAGAAATGATGACTTATAATCCTGGAGGAAAGTCGTTGTCAACGGTTTAGTTTCACAGTAAGTTATAAATGTGCAAAGATTTGCAAAATTGCAATGTCTGTGTATTGCATTCAATCCCGCTCCACCTATTAAAATGTTCGTATGTCTGTAATATTTAGACCAATGTCCCTTTTTTAGGTCTAATGGCTTGTGGGAAAAAGCTGTTACACAGTCTGGTTGTAAGGGCCTGAACGCTTCAGTACCCTCGGTACAACGTTTAGTGTAAAGATCTGTAATAAAGGGAGGAGAGACACCAATCATCCTCTCCGCTGTCTTCACCATCTTCTGCTGCATCCAGAAACTCTTTGATGAGGTGGTGGTGTCAGCCAGGGCCGTTTCTAGAGCCAGGCGAGGGGTGAGACTGCAGCGTGGCAAACCGATGCCCGGGGTCTCTTCTACAGGTGTTATGTGAGTTTTTGAAAGTTTTTGTCTTGACGCCAGTTGCATTTCAGCAACGAGGGAATAAATCCCCTTATGTAGAAGGTGATGGTGGGACCCAGGTGTTGGAATTTCAGAGTGGTGTAAGGGTTGCCTATAGTGTCCCTTAGGTGCAGATTTTGCACTTGTCACGTTGTTCCTACCTGGATATCCTGAACCCCAAGCGTGGTCGTCGGCGGCAGTGAAAAAAGGGTTAACAGTTCAGGGATTTGCAGAATAAGGGAGTCCAGACTTGTATTGAAGTAGTTAACAGGTTTACTTGAGTAAACTTGCATCAGAGACAATATTCAAGCTTTGACTTGGTTATCAGCAGATCTTGGATTAACTTTTGGCAGGCAAACGCAATCAGCTCTAATACATCTGAACTCTCTCAGCTCTGCTATGCTAGCTGGATTAAATAGGAACTTTTTCTTTTCTGCTATCGGCTGCAACTTAGCTTTCTGTGGTCTGACTCTGTGTTTATCTTGCTCTGTATCTGTCTTTATTTCAAGGAATCTTTTTTCCTGACTTCAAGCTCACTTAGCTTGGTTTTAGGCAATGCAAGCCCAGGAGGGGACAGGCAACCATTAGAACCCACAGGCAGAGCCTATCCAGACACGACAAGGCCTGCTTCCTTCCCCAGCATGGAACAAGCTGGACCACTACCTCTCCCCCCAGAGGTTAGGCTGGAACAGAACCTTTCCCCTCGAAGGGGCTAGGTTAGACTGACTGCACTAGCTAGCCTGAACTAACTCCTCCCTAAATAGAAAGGGCTGGACTGGAACTAGACGGTTCCTCTCCAGGGAAACTAAGGGCACTTTCACGCTGGTATCCAAACGGCTACCATTTGTAGATGGATCCGGATACGGATCTGTCACTCAAATGCATTTCAATACCTTATCCGTCTCTCTGGAAAAACTGTATTTATCTTTTTCACGCGCAGACCGCAAAACCGTATCCGTTTTTCCGAAACACTTGGGGCCGGATCCGGCATTCATGCATTTCAATGTAAAATAATGCTGGATCCAGCATTCTGGCAAGTGTTCCGGAATTTGCGGTATTTTCTCAGTCCAAAAACCGTACAGAGACTGAACTGAAGACATCCTGATGCATACTGAACGAATTCCTCTCCTTTCAGAATGCATTAGGATAAACCTGATCAGTTTTTTTCCGGTATTGAGCCCCTAGGACGGAACTCAATACGGGAAAAATTTAACGCAAGCGTGAAAGTACCCTAACTCTTCCAATGTTGCCGCCATCTGCTGATGAACCATTACATGCTAACAGTTACAAAATCAGGAAATACATACACATTATGCAGGACAGGGCAACAAATATACATGAGATGACACAGAATGCACCATTGAAGATAGTGGGGGCCAGACAAAGGTGGTAATACCGCTCTGGGGCATTACACGACCGCAAGTGGCGCCACACTCCAGCAACTAGAAAGGGCGCCGTCGGCGTCTGCAGCTGATCAGCAGGACCAGCAATGGAGATCTAAATCATGCTGCTGAGCGCTGCTGTCAGCGAATGTGCGTGCGCTCCTTGTGCTCAGCAGCACCAACGGCTTGCTCCTGAAGTCTGTGCTCCACTAAGGCGAGAATCGCTGGATTCTGGTTGATGGCTGCTTTCACTTGCAGCCAAACAGCAGCAGCCCTGTTCCCAAGGCTCCCGGGCACGGCAGTTATCCCCACCACCTGGGTGGGTGACGTGAAAAAATGACTTGCCAGCCAGAACCGCCATTAGTGAGTGGAGGAGCGGCATGTCTGTAGAGGAGAGGTTTTCTCAGGCTCTACTCTGGGCTTGTCTGGGCTCCCCTGGCACCTGGGTCACTGGTTACAGCCAGTAAGTTTGGGGACAAGTCACAATGGCAATGTAATAAGTGATGTGGTTAGGAGTGGGGATTATTATTATAATGTTCAATCACTGTGCAGCACATGGCAGCCTCTCTGTGATATATATGTCAGCTATGCAGCACACATACCCATATATAATATATGTATAATCCTAGACAATCACTTGTAATATTTTCATATAACACTACAAACTACCCTGGTGCCAGCGCAAGCCCAGCAATAGTAACCAGAGACCACCCTCTCCACATACAGCCGAGGGGACATGCAGTGCATGAAATACATTAACATTTGACATGACACATTGATAGATGAAACTTACAGCATGCACATAAAGGGGATATTCCAGGATAAGCTAATACATGTTATGTCTATTGCAGGCACTAAGGGGGCGGAGCATGACACAGATTCTCTGGTTTTCTTCTGCCCCTGTGTCATGCACCTCCCTTTTTCATCCGGTGTTAGGCATAACACAGTGTATTATCTTTTCCCAGAGAGTTCCTTTAAAAATGTCTAAATATAATTCATATTCCTGTTTCTTGTTTATTAAACTTGACGGCGGAGTAGGTGACTTCCTGCACATTGATTCTCGGTCCTGATTGCTGATGAGAACTGTTCTTGCAGATGTCGGCATACTGTAGCTCGGAAGGATGCGACTGCAGACCCTGTAAAGTTAGAACAACACACAATGAGAACTCCCATAGATTACAATGAAGAGAGCTATAAGAGTTATGGCACCAAATCTCAGCCCAGACGTTCCTCTGGTTCCCATAGACTGCTATAAAGAGGACGTGACGCCCAGTTTAGATTGTCTTATGAGGTCGGACCCAGGGGTGCACCTAGCCTTTCTGCTGCCTGAGGTGAAAAATTAAACTATTTTTTAACCTCACCCCTTTGCCACATTGAAAGCGCTCATCGCCCATGGCCCTTCCGCTGCCCCCCTCTTGCCCCTACCTGGTGCTGCCTGAGGCGATCGCCTCACCTGGCCTCATTGGTCGTGCACCCCTGGTCGGAACACTGTTTCCCATAGGTAGAGTTTCCGGCCTCTCATCCTAGAGATAAATCATAAGTGTCTAGCAGGGTCAAATTAAAGGTACGGCACTCTGAGGCCTCCACCACTAAGGAAGAAGAAGGAGCCTCCACCAGAATTCAAGTGCAGGTTCAGGCTGAGGCTTGTGCCGAACCTGCAGATATCAGTGCCTGAATGAACGTTGACTGCCACAAAATAGGAGCAAACAGGTGCTGAAATTGCAGTTCACCTGCAACTAGTACAGCTCTGGGAATGGAGGGATGATGGGGGGAGAGGCCCAGAGCATCATTATCAGAAAGTTGTAATTATTACCGGTTTTATAGGAGAGATAATTACTGTGTCTACTAGATGGCAGCATTACACAGTGATACTGCCTTCTGCTGATATTAAAGGGACACTGTCACCTGGATTTTACTTACTGAGCTAATAACATCACCACATCAGTCTCCACGATTTACATTAAAATATACTAGTATTACTGCCCTGTGTCTTTTATTTTGTCTATAAAATCGGTTTTATTAATATGCAAAGTACCTCAATAAGGAGCCCAAGGGGACGTCCCTCCGGCAGTTGGAGCCCAGCCGCGCCCATTACTTTGGAGCCCAGCACCGCCCCACTGCTAATTTATTCACTCCTCTTCGCCGACGTAATGTTTGTGCAGCGCCTGTAATCCCGCGCATGCGCCCTGGATGCACATGTCAGCGCCTGCACAGTGTCCTGGCATCGGCCTCACAGGAGTCATTGCGCATGCGCCAGCCTTGATGCTCCTGCTCCTCCGTCCTCTGCCCACCCGGCAAGTCGCACCAATCTGCTCTTCCTTTCCGGGTCGAGCGAAGCTGGCGCATGCGCAATGACTTCTGTTAGGCCAGTACACCGCGCGGGCGCTGACATGTGTATCAGGGTGCATGCGCGGGATTACAGGCGCTGCACAAACATTACATTGGCGAAGAGGAGTGAATAAATTAGCAGATGTGGTGATGTTATTAGCTCAGTAAGTAAAATCCAGGTGATAGGGTCCCTTTAAAAACCATGAGGACTGGAGTCGGCAACATGACCTGCTACCACAAGAGAAAAGGAGGCGAAGGTCTTCTGAGTTATCTCTTCCCTCTCCACAACCTGTAGAAAGGGCAGCTACACTAGACTGTGGACTGATTGATCGCAGCATTTACACCATACTATGGACTGGCAGCAGCAGTGTTTACACTAAACTATGGACTGACATCAGCATTTACACTATAATGTGGACTGACAGACGGCAATTTTTAAACTAGACTGTGAACTTAGAGACGGCAGCATTTTTACTAGACTGTGGACTAACAGGTGGCAGTGTTTGCACTAGACTGTGGACTGAGAGACAGCAGCGTGTACTGTTTGCTGACAGGTAGCAGTGTTTACACTAGACTGGGGACTGACAGATAGCAGAGTTTACACTATACTGTGGACTGACCGGCAGCAGTGTTTACACTAGACTGTGGACTGACAGATAGCAGAGTTTACACTAGACTGTGGACTGACAGATAGCAGAGTTTACACTAGACTGTGGACTCACAGATGGCAGAGTTTTGTTCTGCACCATGGTATTGCCTGCCCCACCTACTTCTGTTGCCTCGCCTGCTGTCAATTTGGGCCCGCCTACAACATGGGGTCACTTTATTTTTTCTTTTTTTTTTTCCAGGGCCACTTTCAGTTCCCAGTCCACCCCTAGTTTCCCAAACAGGTTACATTTGAAAATTCCTGCGGGACAACCTGTGATCCGTTATGGTTTTTGTTCCTACCAAAAGATAGTGGACAGCCCTTTAAACTCTGATAAATTAAATCTGCGCTGTGATTAGATGCTATAGTCAAGGTCAGAAATGAAAGAAATGAAGTTGATGCAGTCCAAGGCCACCGGAATCTCCCTCCTCACTACGGACACAGCCGCCGGATCACACAGCCACAGCTAACTCCTAGTCTGGCAGTCTGTGACCATTGGTGTCCAGTTGCCACCTCATATTCCTGCTAGGCCTGTCAGTCTATTGCCTTCTGCAGCATCTCCTAGGGCGTGCACATCTTCTGACCTCTTAAAGGGCTAGGAGTATTTAGAGCACCTTCTTCATTGAGATTGTACTTAGGCAACAGGTTCCAGAAGCTACATTCCTGCAAATGTGCACAATATTTCTGTCCATTTACCTATGTACTAATTCTGCTTGTCCCTTCACTCTTTTCCGCATCACTATGCACCAGCTAGTTCCTCTTTTTGATCCTGAGCTGCCTGCTCAGACCCGCAGACTGTTTCCCAGAATTCTACAAACTCTGCGTGCCCAGATCATTTGTCTGTGACTATGGTGTTGTCGGATCCCTTGGTGCTCCACACTGGTGTCTCTTGACCTCAGTGAGTCAGCAGCTACTGAGCAGAAACTACTCCATAATCTGGCGGCCTGATGGTTCCCCTGCAGCAGAGACTATTTCACTGTACAGGGGTTAAAGGGTGAAGACAATCGTTAATTTCTAACGATAATTTGTTTTCCCTTAGTCCTAACAGCAGCACAGATGGGGTTAACTGCCCCTGTGGACTGGTAGGACCGGCGGAATTTTAATGAGCCCAAGAACCAATAAACGATCTTCAGCTCCCTGAAAGGGAGGAGATCACCCCCCAGCCCACCGTGTTTTTAACAAGCATAATGTATTTAGGGTGGGATATTTGTGTGCTGCTGTTAGGACTAAGGGAAAACAAATTATCGTTAGAAATTAACGATTCCCTTACGTCCTCAACAGCAGCACAGATGGGGAGATAGCAAGAAGAATCCCCTAGGGAGGGTCCTCATGCCTGGCAGAACTAAGAACAGTCTGCCCAAAAGCCGAAAACTCTGCCATCCTAGCATCTATCCTATAATGGGAGATGAAGGTTGACTCAGAGCTCCAGGAGGCCGCCTTACAGATCAACTCTAAGGGGAGGAGTCTTCTCTCCGCAACCGAGGTGGAGACCGCCCTAGTAGAATGGGCCCTCACAAACTCGGGAGGATCTAAGGATTGGGAGACGAAAGCTTCCAAAATGGCCTCCTTGATCCAGCGACTAATGGTGGCTTTAGACGCTTTACGGCCTTTAGACTTACCGGCAAACAGGATAAGAAGATTCTCATCTTTCCTGAACTCACTAGATCTATCCACATAGATCTGGAGGCATCTTGAAATATCCAGCGGGTCTCTAGCTGGAGTATCAGAGGAGGAGGCTGTAAACAAAACTGGTAAAGATATTACCTGATTGATGTTCTGGAAAGTAGGCACCTTAGGCCTGAAGTAAGGTAAAAACTTCAGGAGTATTCTATCCTGTAGAAAAATAATGTACGGGTGATTTGCGGAAAAAGCCTGCAATTCAGAAACTCTTTTGGCTGAAGCTATAGCCAGAAGAAAGACCATCTTTAAAGTCAGAAATTTAAATTTCATAACATGCCAAATGCTTCCTCTTGGCCCCAGCCTTCCGCTGATCCTCCTTAGGGGAAGCCATAGTCTGTAATGGAAGAAACAAAACAGGTCATAACACCTACAACATCAGGAGGTGGAGAAAACCAGACCTTAAGGGGGCCCACCAGCACTAGAAGAAATAGAGCTGAAAGAAGAGGAAGTACAAAACCCAAGCAAAGCAATACTGCAGGAATATCACAAAGCACAGGAGAGCTCTGGAGCTAACTTGTGAAAGCAACGCAACCAGAGCACTGACTGATGGGCTCTGGGCGCTTAAAAGGAGGAAACCCCGCCCAATGGGCGGGTTCCTGAAACGAGATCAGCACCACTCCCTTTTTTTTTTTTGTATATGTGCTGCCAAAGCAAGCACTCAGAAAAACCAGAGCCTATACTGGCTCTACCTAAACGAAAAATTGTCTCCCCAGACTAATCCTAAGTCCAGGATGTCATTCTAGGGAGCCAGTTTAAGAAAAGGTGAGTTTTATACATCACCGCATCGCTTCGGAAAACCGGAAGTGACGTAGCGCACCTAAGGCGCGTCACTTCCGGGAAATGGCGGCGCCCATAGCGCCGCACACATGCGGTAACAGAGGAACGGAGCACCGTCTACAGATGATGAAAGAAGAGGGGAGGGGACGCCCCCCTCCCCAACGGTACCCCAGACCGAAATCGCCATGATCAGGCCTAAAATAAAGGCACTGAGATGCATAGAAAGCGAGCTAAGCTTTAAGGAGGGAAAAAAGAACCCCTAAGCAATCTTCAGCTCCCAAAGAGGGAGCGACACGCCAGTCCACCTGTCCAGAGGACAGAAAAAAACACGGTGGGCTGGGGGGTGATCTCCTCCCTTTCAGGGAGCTGAAGATCGTTTATTGGTTCTTGGGCTCATTAAAATTCCGCCGGTCCTACCAGTCCACAGGGGCAGTTAACCCCATCTGTGCTGCTGTTGAGGACGTAAGGGAACTGCCAGTATATCGCCCTTCGAAGTAGCCCCAAATCAAATCCATTCATCGGCACAGCAGATCCACATTCACTTATGTAACTCTGTGAACATGGCCCCAAATATATTACCATCACTTGTTTTATTACATTCTCACTGTGATTCATTCATTTAAATATACACCCACCTGATCTTCAGTTCTTGATAAACCTGTGAAATGAATAAGAACATTCATTATATAGTGCATCATTCAACCGTATTAGTAGTTTACCAATATACAGTACATTTAGCGTAGTACAGTCTGTATGCAGCATCCCACTGCAAGGCAGAGGTACACTGCTAAAGAGGCTCTAGATGTACTTTGCTAAGGAGGGCTGCGCTACCCTCCCCATAGGGAGTGGTTAGAAGTCATTCTGTGTCTAGACAGTGAAGTGATCAGATGCAGGGAGACAACGCCCTGGGATCAAACCAGCCAGACAACAGTAAACATGTTGAAGAATGTGGAGAAAAGGGCAAAATATATATTTGAGAGCATATCAGTGTCAGGAGGAGATGCGCAAAGAAGCTCTGTGGAGATAACTTGTCTAAAAGAAGCTTTCAGGCTACACAGCGAAGTTGCTCAGGAGATTTAAGTCTTAAAGTGCCTGGACATACTTTGCAAGAACATGTGGAAGTTGGTAAAGATCCAAATCATGCTGAAGACATTATGGAACCATTTATTGTGAGTACAGTTACCAGAGAAAAGTATGCAGAACTTAGTCTTACGTTGGGGCCACCCCGTGGTTGCAAAGTCAAAGAGAAGTGTTACACACCTTCGTGTAACCTGTGAGGGCTGTGGAAAACTGCATTTGTGTAAAAACTGCTTGTTAGTGCATGCTGAGAACTATGACTATTGAACTTGATTCTTCAGTAAAGAACTGTAAAGAATAAATCAACGCAACTGGACGTACTGTAGATTTCTTTAAAACGTTTCACTCGTTCTTCCAACGAGCTTTCTCAATTCTGAGTGACTGTACAAGAATTCTCTGGGAATAACACAGTATCCCACCATAATATTTTTACCCCACATGTCCTCCTTTGTGCCCCCCCACATGCCCCCCAAAGTTGGCACATAAAATAAAAAAAAAGAAAGAAAAAAACAAAAAACAAAAGCTAAATACTCACCTGCGCTTGCAGAAGGAAGGAAGGTGCACACACTTCACTGTACTGCTGTGTCCCTGCACAGGCAAGCGTGATGACGTCATCACGCAAGCCTGCGCCAGGATTTCACTACTGCATAGGCCTCAGGCCTACTAGGCCTGAAGCCTATGGCGGTGATCAGCGGCGGGACAGGGAACTATGCGCTCCCGTGCCCCGAGCAGTATGTAGGCGTCAGCGCCCCAGCAATGAGTGCTTCCATCTGTATTCATGGAAGCACTCATTGCTTCTGGCACCCCCCTGAAAGCCGGCACCTGGAATGGACCCCCCCCCCCTCCCCCCCCCCCCCCCCGGGCATGCCACTGCTCGGGGAATACCCCTGATTATGGGGCTCCTTGGCTCCTGCCTGATGGTAGTTGGGATGCCATGAGTGGAAGGCAGGAGATGTAGGGTGCAGTGGCCGGCGTTTGATGATGGAGCCAGTAACCAAGCCAGTTGTAGAAGATAAATATCTCTCTTTACTAAAACCCAGAATGGGAGTTGTAGTACATCCAACAACATCAAAACACAGTTCCAAACAATTGACAGTGCAACTCTTCCCAGATAGCTGTCACGGATGGTGTAACAGAAAACAAGAAGTTACAAATAAGGATCCAACTGGCTTGATCCGAAACTAAGGAACAAAAGGGTGACCCCTATTCAAGCCCTGAAACTCTCCCTGTCTTCTCAGCCCATGCAAAGATCTCTATGATAGAAAATTGCATGCCCTCGTGCCTCGACTGTATGACACCTGAACACCCTATAATAGTGAGGGGACACGACCACCGGCTCCCTACACTCAATACGGAGGGAGTCAGGGTCACCTAGGATCAAGCAAACAGGAAAACACAAATCAATGAACAGACTTATCTGTAGAAGCATTAGTTGTAGCATCCAGCATGTACACACTCCAGGAAGTTGTATAAACCGCAAAGTGATGCAGTATGGGAGGGGATTTAAAGGGATGCAATCAGTGCAACTAGATGACAGCTGAGAGAGGGAAAGAGATGACAAAACGAAAGCAAAACAAAAGAACCTCAAGCAGGAGGTTCTGAAGAACGTCTGTCAGAGCTTCTCAGATGTCTGACGGTGACAGTACCCCTCCTTCTACGAGTGGACTCCGGACACTCAGAGCCCACCTTCTCAGGATGGGACCTATGGAAAGTCCTGATGAGACGAGTGGCCTTATTGTCCGTCACTGGGACCCACATCCTCTCCTCAGGACCATAACCCTCCCAATGAACGAGGTACTGGAGAGAACCGCGGACAACACGAGAATCCACAATCCTAGAGACCTGAAATTCAAGATTACCATCAACCACAATCGGAGGAGGAGGCAAAGAGGAGGGTACAATGGGTTGGACATAAGGTTTTAATAGGGACTTATGAAAAACATTATGGATCTTCCAAGTCTGAGGAAGATCAAGACGGTAGGCAACAGGATTGATGACGGACAAGATTTTGTAAGGCCCAATAAACTTAGGACCCAACTTCCAGGAGGGAACCTTCAATTTGATATTCTTAGTAGACAACCACACCAGATCACCAACATTCAGGTCCGGACCAGGCACACGTCTCTTATCCGCCACACGCTTATATCTCTCACTCATGCTCTTTAGATTATCCTGAATCTTTTGCCAAATAGATGACAAAGACGAGGAGAATCTCTCCTCATCAGGTAAACCAGAAGACCCCTCTCCAGAGAATGTCCCAAACTGCGGATGAAACCCATATGCACCAAAAAATGGTGACTTATCAGAGGACTCCTGACGACGGTTATTTAAAGCAAACTCAGCAAGGGACAAAAAAGAACACCAATCCTCCTGATTCTCCGCCACAAAACAGCGCAGATATGTCTCCAGATTCTGATTGACGCGCTCTGTCTGGCCATTCGACTGCGGGTGGAAAGCAGAAGAGAATGACAACCGAACCCCCAAGCGAGAACAGAAAGCCTTTCAGAATCTGAAAACAAACTGCGTGCCCTTATTAGAGACTATGTCTGAAGGAATACCATGCAATTGACAATGTGATCAATAAATGCCTGCGCCAGCGTCTTAGCATTGGGCAACCCAGAAAAAGGAATGAAATGCGCCATTTTGGTAAAATGGTCCACCGCCACCAGAATCACAGTCTTCTCCGAGGAACGAGGCAGCTCCGTAATGAAGTCCATGGACAGATGTGTCCAAGGACGGGACGGAATGGGTAACGGAAGAAGAGGACCTGATGGCCGTTAATGAGGGACTTTGGCACGAGCACAGGTCTCGCAGGCTGCCACAAAACCCTCAACCTATTTCCGAAGCGCAGGCCACCAGAATCTCCGAGCGATGAGATCCACTGTGGCTCTACCCCCCGGGTGCCCAGCAAGGACAGTATCGTGGTGCTCCTTAAAAACCTTGTGTCTTAAAGCGAGAGGCACAAA
This sequence comes from Bufo gargarizans, assembly GCF_014858855.1. Lineage (NCBI taxonomy): Eukaryota > Metazoa > Chordata > Amphibia > Anura > Bufonidae > Bufo > Bufo gargarizans. The sequence goes on from NC_058088.1 coordinate 9,760,344, forward strand.
CAACCTCCCAGGAGGACAAAGATCAGGAGCCTCTGCCTGGGCTGCCTGAACCTCTGCCTCCAATTCAGGATAAAGAGCAGAGACCACCACACCTTCAGCCAAAATGGGACCCGGGTCTTCAAAATTCCCACCTCCCGGAAAACAACGTGACAGGGCATCTGCCTTCACATTCTTAACCCCAGGGCGGAACGTGACAACAAAATTAAACCTTGAAAGGAACAAAGACCATCTGGCCTGTCTCGGGTTCAGCCGCTTGGCTGACTCCAAGTAGGCCAGATTCTTATGGTCGGTAAACACGGTAATAGGGTGTCTGGCTCCCTCTAGCCAATGGCGCCATTCCTCAAAAGCTAACTTGATGGCCAACAACGCCCTATCTCCCACATCGTAAAATCTCTCTCTGCAGAGGAGAGTTTCTTAGAGAAAAAGGCATACATCGCCATTTGGCAGGAGAGGGACCCTGAGACAAGACCGCACCCACACCCACCTCAGAAGCGTCCACCTCAACTATGAAGGGCAGAAAGATATCAGGTTGTACCAAGATGGGAGCAGAAGCAAAACTCTCATTGATACTAGAAAAGGCCTTACGTGCCTCTACCGACCAGGAGGAAAAATCTACCCCCTTTCTAGTCATATCAGTGAGTGGTTTAACAACAGAGGAATAATTCAAAATAAACTTCCTGTAATAATTGTCAAAACCCAAAAAAACGCATCAGCGCCTTCTGATTCTCAGGAAGCTCCCAATCAAGCACAGCGCAGACCTTCTCGGAGTCCATGCGAAAACCAGAAGCGGAGAGAAGAAACCCCAGAAATTGAATTTCTGGAACCGCAAACACACATTTTTCCAGTTTAGCGTACAATTTATTCTCCCACAGGATGAGCAAGACCTAACGTAGGTGGTCCTTATGAGTCTTGAACTCAGGAGAAAAAAATCAAAATGTCATTTAGATACACTAGTACAAATTTCCCCATTAAATGATAAAAAATGCTGTTCACAAAATGCTAAAAGACGGCTGGAGCATTCATCAAACCAAAGGGCATAACCAAATTCTCAAAATGGCCCTCAGGGGTATTGAAGGCCGTCTTCCATTCGTCTCCTTCTCTGACCCTGACCAGGTTGCATGCCCCTCTTAGATCCAACTTAGAAAAAACTTTAGCCCCAACAACCTGGTTAAACAGGTCCGGGATCAGAGGAAGCGGATAAGGGTCACGAATTGTGATACTGTTCAGCTCCCTGAAATCCAGACAAGGTCTTAAAGAACCATCTTTTTTCTTAACAAAGAAGAAACCAGCGGCAACAGGTGACTTCGAGGGTCGTATGTGTCCCTTTCTCAGGTTCTCAGAGATATAAGCACGCATAGCGACCCTTTCAGGTTGGGAGAGATTGTATAAACAAGATTTAGGCAGCTTGGCGCCTGGGATGAGATTAATAGGGCAATCGTACTCCCTGTGAGGGGGCAACTCCTGAACACAACTCTCAGAAAACACATCTGAAAATTCAGAGAGAAAAGATGGTACAGTCTTAGTAGAAACCTCTGAAACAGATGTCATGAGTCAATTCTCTCTGCAAAAGTCACTCCAACCATTTATTTGCCTCGCTTGCCAATCAATGGTGGGGTTATGTTTAGTGAGCCAGGGTAGCCCCAACACTAGAGGATTAGGCAACCCGCTTAGGATGAAACATGACACATCCTCAACATAAGTATCACTCACAATCAAACGAATATTGTGAACTATGCCCTTTAACGATTTCTGAGAATGTGGAGCAGAATCAATAGCAAAAACAGGTATATCCTTTCCCAAAGTGCCTACCTGGAAACCATGTGTTATAGCAAATTGATTATCAATGAGATTGACAGCTGCTCCACTATCTACAAAAATATCACAAAAAATGTTCTTGCTCTCTAGCGCCACCCTGGCAGGTAGGACAAAACGGGAACTACAAGCAAACGGAAAACCTTCAATTTCCGCATCAACCTTGCCAATAGTAACAGATGGAACGTTTTTAGAGGATTTTTTTCTTTTTGTTGCTTTATTACTCTCAAAAAACTGCCTGAATCTCCTAGAGGGACAAACATTTGCCAAATGATTTATACCTCCACAACAGAAACAACCCTTTCTATGAGAGCTGAATCTTCTATTGTCAGAGGCAAGCAAATCCAGCTGCATGGGCTCCTGCTCAGAGGGGATTGAGAGAGACTGAGACCCCTGCACACTGAATGAGACCGCCACACTGCCCTTGGACTGAGTATGACAGGAAGGAGTGATCTCTCCTCTCTCTCTAAGACGCCTGTCAATACGAACGGCCCGAGACATGGCAGACTCCAAGGAGGTAGGTCTCTTATGAAAGGCAAATGCATCTTTCAATCCCTCTGAAAGACCATGGCAAAATTGACTTCGGAGTGCAGCATCATTCCAACCAGTATCAGCTGCCCATCTCCGAAATTCTGAACAGTATATCTCTGCGGACTGTTTACCCTGGCATAAAAGACGCAGATTAGATTCAGCCAGAGCAATACGATCCGGATCATCATATATCTGACCCAGGGCTAAAAAAAATGAATCCACTGAACGGAGGGGCCGTGCCCCCACCGGCAGCGAAAAGGCCCAGGACTGAGCGTTATCCCTGAGCAGCGAGATGATGATCCCCACCCTCTGCTCCTCATCACCAGAGGATTGGGAAAGTAGGCGAAAATGGAGTTTGCAAGCCTCTCTAAAACAAACAAAATTCTCACTACCACTGGAGAACGTATCCGGAAGCGAGATTTTAGGCTCAGAACAAATTCCATGAATGCCAACAGAAACGGCCACCTCAAACTGAGAGACAGTTTTCCGGAGATCTGCTACCTCCAGTGAAAGACCCTGCATGCGGTCAATCAAGGTTGAAACCGGATTCATGCTTAAGACGGTTTTGGCGGTTTATAATGTCACGGATGGTGTAACAGAAAACAAGAAGTTACAAATAAGGATCCAACTGGCTTGATCCCAAACCAAGGAACAAAAGGGTGACCCCTATTCAAGCCCTTAAACTCTCCCTGTCTTCTCAGCCCATGCAAAGATCTCTATGATAGAAAATTGCATGCCCTCGTGCCTCGACTGTATGACACCTGAACACCCTATAATAGTGAGGGGACACGAGCACCGGAGGGAGTCAGGGTCACCTAGGATCAAGCAAACAGGAAAAAACAAATCAATGAACAGACTTATCTGTAGAAGCATTAGTTGTAGCATCCAGCATGTACACACTCCAGGAAGTTGTATAAACCGCAAAGTGATGCAGTATGGGAGGGGATTTAAAGGGATGCAATCAGTGCAACTAGATGACAGCTGAGAGAGGGAAACGAGATGACAAAACGAAAGCAAAACAAAAGAACCTCAAGCAGGAGGTTCTGAAGAACGTCTGTCAGAGCTTCTCAGATGTCTGACGGTGACAATAGCAATGTTTAGGTATAGGCCAAATGGGGCGTTGTAGTACTCCTTTCCGCTATCTCCTCAAGTCTCTCTCTGCAGAATCTAAGGCTGTCAATATTATTTTTGTAATGGTGGCTGTAATTTCTAGCTGAAGGGTATGTGATTAAGATATGGCTGGCCACGAACATGTCACAGTGTGAAGGATGTATTAGCAATGTCCCTCTCACTGCAGTAAAGTCTCTATCAACCGTAAACAGCAAATACCTTACTGACTGACTCCAGTGCTCGGCCATGCATATTGTGGACCTTCTACTTTCTCCCTTTCCTTTTCCTGGAGTACTCTAAAGTCATTATGGCTTTCTCTCTGTGGATCTTTCAGAGATAAATGATCTGTTCACACTGTGCAGTACTGCATGACAACTGTAACTGTTGGATGGTGGGGCCCAGTGCCGAAGTGGCTTAACCTGACAGCAGCGGTATTGTTGGGTATCTGGACCTTGTTGCCTGCAGGTGTTGTATTACAGCAGCGATGGTCACCATGTGTCATTCTCCAAATTAGAGTAGGGACCCACTCAATAGAGGTCACCTTGATGTGGTGAATGGGCCAATGCATTTTGATCAAAACGTACACTAAGTACCTCAATAGAGATGTTTACAAATTATGGCGAGAAGCAATAGATCAATGCACAACATGTTGATGTGCAATCCATATCTCTTCTCCATTGTTGGGCATTCTATACATTTTGCTGTCTGAAAATACTGTGCACTAACGTTCACTTCCTCATCGAAAGATTTACATACATTTATACATACCTCGGGGGCGCCACTTAATAACCACAGCAATCAGGATTATTATAACAAATGCTTCTGCCCCTATGACGGTGTAGAGAATATACTTTTCATGTCCTGTTTCCTGATGACCTAAGGAATCTAAAAATTAAGTACAAATCAGATACATGTTCAGAACTGTTTTAAGCTGTAATAAAGTATATGTCAAAGTTTAATTTAGTATAGTCACTTGAAAGTAAGTACAGGGCTGCACCGCTAATGAGGTGAGGTGAGGCGATCACCTCAGGCGGTGCAACCCTGGAGATAAGTGGAGAGCAGCGTCAGGCCGAGGGAAATGAGCGTTTCATTGTGGAAGCACTCATCTCTCTATATTCAATTGTATCACCATCCTCAGGACGGTGACTACAGTTGAATATTACAGCGGGGCATGGGAGAGATGTCCCCCTCCCCGTTCCCTCTGATAGACTTCAGACCTAGTGCCTAATGTAGCCTATAAGAGGCCGGCGCAGGTGGCGTGATGACATCATCGTCAATGTGCCGCCTGAGCCAGGCAGCGTACATGGCAGGACACGGGCCAGAAGAGGCCTGCACTGCATCGCTGGCAGGTATTAATGTTTATTTTTTTATCTTAGCACCATGCTGTTTGGTCAATATGGGGAAGGTGAGAGGAGCACTATGGGGGCATCTACTGGGGGTACTATATAAGAGTATTTTATACTAGCACACATATTGGGGAAAGAGGGGAGAGGAGCACTATGGGAGCATCTACTGGGGGCACCATCAGGGGCGTAGCTATAGGGGGTGCAGAGGTAGCAGTCGCTACGGGGCCCAGAAGCCTGAGGGGGCCCAAAGACCCTTGTGGAGCATAAGAAGACACCAGTATTATAGAAAGTGCATGCTGGTCAAGTTACACCTCTGGCTCAAGGGGGTGCCGCTTCAATTTTTGCCTCGGGTAGCACGAAGGCCTTGTGTTTCCTGCCCCTGGCCATAAAGCACCAAGGGAAGGGGGGCTCCCAGCTGAACTCTTGCACCAGGGCCCATGAGCCATTAGCTACGCCCCTGGATAGGGGTATTTTATACTGGAACACATTATTGGGGGCACTATGGGGACATTAGCTCAACTGGTGCACTAACAGGAGGTATTTTTTGTACTGGCACATGACAGTGGTATGTTTTGTACTGGCACACATTAGGGGGTCATTTTTTGTACTGGCACCCATTAAAAAGGGCATTCTTTTGTACTGAAACACATTATAAGGAGGCATTTTTCTTACTGGCACACATTATAAGGAGAATTATTGGGTGGGCTTTACTACTACCGGGGGACTATGGGGAACATGATTACTAGTATGGGCACTGTGGGAGCATTATTACTTCTGGGGCACGGTGGGGACATTAATACTTGTTGAGGAAGGGTTGAGACGTATGCATATATATATATCCATACATGCATGCAAATACGTGCGTGCATGTGTGATATATATGCATGCACTGACTGCCACATCATAGGATGATGTGCGCAGATGTGCCCAGCATCTGCGCACGTCTGCCCCTAGTGGTCCATCACTATTTGCATAAACGTTGGACTGTCCCTGCTTATTAATGCGTCTGCTCTGAGCAGACGCATTAATAAGCAGGGACAGTCTAACGTTTATGCAAATAGTGATGGGGTTTAAGAGGGTATGAGAAACAGGTTACAGGGTAGAGCTGTGACACAATAGCTCTTACCTGCTAGATACCCATCCCATATCACTACGTATACTAGTTTGCTAGTTACATATACACGGTTGCAACAATTTGAACAGTTGCTACTTGGTGTATAATTGGTGTTATGCAGTACTAACATATTGTAGCATACCCACCTGTCCTAGCAACTACATACAGTGAGTGTGGATAAGTGGACAGGACATTACCTATAAGTGTGGAGGTAGAGGCTGTACCCATACAATCGTGGTGTGAGCCATTCCTCCAGACTTAAGCCTGATGAGTCTATCATGTGGTAGGTTGCCACTATTTTAATAAATATAATAATAAAGTTCTTTTTAAGCGTTTATTCAGGCAGTGGGCGTCTAATACTTGTATGTGTGAACTGTATAGTTAGTTTATGGGTGGAATTTGGGAACATATAGTGTAGTTTAGTACTGTATATTTAGTGCTGTATTGTCAGTGTATTGCTTGCGTAGTGTATTGTTGGTAATAAATAATGTGTTTTATGTACAACTATCTGTGTAACGTGTAGTCATTAGCGATAGTTTAGTAAGGCGCATGCAGCTAGCGTAGTGATTAGCGTAAGGCAAAGTATAGTGAAAGTAATGTATTATTGTTATATAAAGGTATAAATAGGCAGAGTCATCGATAGACGGCTCCTCCTATTTATGAATATTAATTATTGATATTTGCATAAATATTGGTGATTAATATTCCCCCTTTACAATACTCTTGGGGGCACTATTACTACTAAGTACACTCGGGCAGATAATTAGTTCCACTTTGGGGGGCACTATTACTGTGGGGGGCACCCTGCCACGGTATCAACTTAGCACAATTATTTTTGGGGGACATTATATTTACACGATTAATGCCAGGGACACAATTTTCTAGCTGCAGTTATGTTTTGGGGCACTGCATGTTAATAATTATTGAGGGGGGCACTATCTGCGTGGTACTAGTATTTTCTGGTAGACTTTCTGCAGTATAGTATTGGGGAGCACAGCTGGCACAATATTGGGGTTGGCAGGATGGGGTATTCAGAAGGTGGGAGGATGATGGAAAAGTAGTAAACTAAGATGTTCGTCAAACTCTGCAGAGAGAAATCATCATGACGGTCTGGAGTGAATGGAGAAGATGAGGAAAGAGAACATCTACAATAGAGGAGACATCACTAGATGTAAGAGGTAAGTGGTGCTGTATTACCTTGTATGTTCTGTAGTGCTGAATGTAGTGTTAGGAGGAAAAAGGTTAGGTTTTGGGGGGGGTGGCATTTCAGAAAGGCTAAGTGCACCCCTGAGTAAGTACACCTCATGTATTGTTATTTTCACGTTGTTAACCAGTTACCAGCCACTTATAGAAGACAAGAGCGCGGCTACATGGCGACACTAGTGGCGGCCATGGATCACAGGTGCATCGTAGTGTAGCAGTGATCCCAAAGCTATAAATTGGGTTTCAGCATGAGTTACAGGTGTGCCGAGACTGTGGCCCTTGAATTGCAAAAGAAAATCCAGCAGTCTTGGATTTTTTGCAATTCACATGTCAGGGTCGCAGAATACATGTGAGTTGCACTGCAACCCTATTCATCACCACTACACTGCAATGCCCCTACGAGCTATGGCTGCAAATGTGTTGCGTGATCAGTGTCATCGTGTGGCCGCACCCTAAATGTCTGGACGGTCAGCACGTTAATCGTGCAGCTGGTAAAGCCTGCTCCCCATAGAGAAGGCAAAGGTGGTTTTCCACTGTTCCTGCCTTCCCGATCATTATACACAGAGCTGAACTAGCGCTGTGTATAGTGATCAAGAAGCATGTATGCCAGTTCCTGCTTTCAGTCCCAGAGGTCATGTGATCACTGGGGGTCAGGTGCTGTGTAAGCTGCTAGGTCTTATCAGACCCAGATCAGCTCTGCAGTGAGACTGTACAGCATAGTATACTGCTGTGCAACCTCTCCGGGGGCTGCATTCCCCCTATAACTGGGGCTAATATGTCAGCCCCAGTTACAGCAGAAATCAGCAAAAAAATTAAATTTAAGGTCCCCCTCTCAAAAATCTTGTATGAACCTATGAGGGCCTCAAACTGTAAAAATAAAAATTAATTATGGCAATTAATAAAAAAAAAACACATGCACAGCACATCACAACTACCCCGCCTCCAGCCACCATACATCCCATATATCAAAATCACTGTTACGGAAAGGAGACATAATAAAATAAAATAAACATTATATACAGTTGTAAGAAAAAGTATGTGAACCCTTTGGAATGATATGGATTTCTGCACAAATTGGTCATAAAATGTGATCTGATCTTCATCTAAGTTACAACAATAGACAATCACAGTCTGCTGCTTAAACTAATAACACACAAAGAATTAAATGTTACCATGTTTTTATTGAACACACCATGTAAACATTCACAGTGCAGGTGGAAAAAGTATGTGAACCCTTGGATTTAATAACTGGTTGAACCTCCTTTGGCAGCAATAACTTCCACCAAACGTTTCCTGTAGTTGCAGATCAGACGTGCACAACGGTCAGGAGTAATTCTTGACCATTCCTCTTTACAGAACTGTTTCAGTTCAGCAATATTCTTGGGATGTCTGGTGTGAATCGCTTTCTTGAGGTCCTGCCACAGCATCTGCATCGGGTTGAGGTCAGGACTCTGACTGGGCCGCTCCAAAAGGCAGATTTTCTTCTGTTTAAGCCATTCTGTTGTTGATTTACTTCTATGCTTTGGGTCGTTGTCCTGTTGCAACATCCATCTTCTGTTGAGCTTCAGCTGGTGGACAGATGGTCTTAAGTTCTCCTGCAAAATGTCTTCATAAACTTGGGAATTCATTTTTCCTTCGATGATAGCAATCCGTCCAGGCCCTGACGCAGCAAAGCAGCCCCAAACCATGATGCCCCCACCACCATACCTCACAGTTGGGATGAGGTTTTGAGGTTGGTGTGCTGTGCCTCTTTTTCTCCACACATAGTGTTGTGTGTTTCTTCCAAACAACTCCACTTTGGTTTCATCTGTCCACAGAATATTTTGCCAGTACTGCAGTGGAACATTCAGGTGCTCTTGTGCAAACTGTAAACGTGCAGCAATGTGTTTTTGGACAGCAGTGGCTTCCTCTGTGGTGTCCTCCCATGAAATCCATTCTTGTTTAGTGTTTTACATATCGTAGATTCGCAAACAGAGATGTCAGCATATGCCAGAGACTTTTGTAAGTCTTTAGCTGACACTCTAGGATTCTTCTTCACCTCATTGAGCAGTCTGCACTGTGCTATTGCAGTCATCTTTACAGGATGGCCACTCCTAGGGAGAGTAGCAGCAGTGCTGAACTTTCTCCATTTATAGACAGTTTGTCTTACCGTGGACTGATGAACAGCAGGGCTTTTGGAGATACTATTATAACCCTTTCCAGCTCTATGCAAGTCAACAATTCTTAATCGTAGGTCTTCTGAGAGCTCTTTTGTGCGAGGCATTATTCACATCAGGCAATGCTTCTTGTGAAAAGCAAACCCAGAACTGGTGTGTGTTTTTTATAGGGCAGGGCAGCTGTAACCAACACCTCTAATCTCATCTCATTGATTGGACTCCAGTTGGCTGATACCTCACTCCAATTAGCTCTTGGAGATGCCATTAATCTAGGGGTTCACATACTTTTTCCACCTGCACTGTGAATGTTTACATGGTGTGTTCAATAAAAACATGATGACATGTAACTCTTTGTGTGTTATTAGGTTAAGCAGACTGTGATTGTCTATTGTTGTGACTTAGATGAAGATCAGATCACATTTTATGACCAATTTGTGCAGAAATCCATATAATTCCAAAGGGTTCACATACTTTTTCTTGCAACTGTATTTGCAGATCCATGACCGGCTAAGTAATGATAACTCATCATAGCTTCTGATATGGCTGACTATCAAGGGTCCAGATATCGAGAGTTCAGAAAGAACATTTGCACCCAGACCCCGGAGCTTTAGGGGGCCTAAAAGAACATATGCTAACAAGATGAGACTAAAATCATGGACATGAAAGGAAGGGGGCCTGTTAAAGGTAGGTTGGTGACTCACCTTCTAACTTATTTGTCACTTGCAACCTTATCCTTCTTCCAGCTTGTATTTTACCGTCAGCCGCCTTCAAATGGCAGCAGTACATTCTCGAATCTTGCTCTGTCACGTTTTGAATGGTCATTTGATGTTTTCCCGAACTGAAAATCACTCTGCCCTTGTACAACGGGTGATCCTGGAGAAGTGTTGAATCATCACAGTCTAAGGTCCAGAGCAGAGTGAATGGAGACCGGGGAAAATCATTGGGGCAGTTGATGTTCACGTTGTCCCCAGATTGAGTGAGGATGTAGCCTGGGTGCTTCTTCATATTCTGAATTTTCCCACCTGCTCAAATGACAAATAAAAAGTAAAAAGAAATATGTTCTTAGTTTATAAAATGTTGGTCAACTCTTCATGCCTTGGAGATATAATTACGTGGTCACAAAGTAAGGTGGAAAAAAAAAGACACAGGTCCATCTAGTGTAAGGCTGAGTTCACACAGGCGAGATTTCCGCGCGGGTGCAATGCTGGAGGTGAACGCATTGCACCCGCACTGAATCCTGACCCATTAATTTCTATGGGGCTGTGCACATGAGCTGTGATTTTCCCGCATCACTTATGCGTTGCGTGAAAATCGCAGCATGCTCTATATTGTGCGTTTATCACGCAACGCAGGCCCCGTAGAAGTGAATGGGGCTGAGTGAAAATCGCAAGCATCCGCAAACAAGTGCAGATGCCGTGCGATTTTCACGCATGGTTGCTAGGTGACAGTCTATTCACTGTATTATTTTCCCTTATAACATGGTTATACATTCCTACTGTAAAAAAGATCCATTTTTTGTCACCTTACATCACAGAAAGTGTAATAACAAGCAATCAAAAAGTCATATGTACCCCAAATAGTTCCAATCAAACAGTCATCATATCCTGCAAAAATGATACCCTACCTAAGAGAATCGCCCAAAAAATAAAAAAAACTATGGCTCTGGAGACACTAAAACATGATTTTTTTTTGTTTCTAAAATGATATTATTGTGTAAAACTTAAATAAATATAAAAAGTATATATATTAGGTTCACCGCAAATGTAAGAACCTGCTGTATAAAAATATCACATGACCTAACCCCTCAGGTGAACACCGTAACAAAAATAAAATAAAAACTGTGTCAAAAAAGCTCTTTTTTGGTCACCTTAAATCACAAAAAGTGTAATACCAAGCGATGAAAAGGTCATATGCACCCTAAAATAGTACCAATCAAACCATCACCTCATACCGAAAAAATGAGACAGTCGCCCCAAAAAATAAATAAAAAATAGGGCTTTCAGAATATGAAGACACAAAAAAAAATTTTTTGGACAAAAATGCTTTATTATGTAAAACTTTAACAAACAACCAAAAAAGGAGCCATATTTGGTATTGACCGTAACAACCTGCTCTATAAAAATACTGCATGATCTAACCTGTCAGGTGAACATTATAAATAACAAAAAATAAAAACTGTGTCAAAACAGCAATTTTTTGTTACCTTGCCTCACAAAAAGTGTAATATTGAGAAACCAAAAATCATATGTACCCTAAAATAGTACCAACAAAACTGCCACCTTATCCCGTAGTTTCCAAAATGGGGTAATTTTTTTGAAGTTTCTACTCTAGGGGTGCATCAGGGGGTCTTCAAATGTGACATGGCAACTTAAAATTATCCCAAAGAAATCTGCCTTCCAAAAACCATATGGCGTTCCTTTCTTTCTACACCCTGCCGTGTCCCCGTACAGCGGTTTACGACCATATATGGGGTATTTCTGTAAACCCAGAATCTGGGTAATAAATATTGAGTTTTATTGTCTGTTAACCCTAGATTTGTTAACGGAAAAAAAATATTAATTTAAAATGTAATTAATTTTAATAAAAAATCTGCCAAAAAAGTGAAATTCTGAAATTTCATCTACATTTTCCTTTATTTTTGTGGAACACCTAAAGAGTTACCAAAGTTTATAATATCAGTTTTGAATACCTTGATGTAATGGTGCAGAACCATAATAATAATAACCTGTGCAGGGAAACACCAAGGGGACAGCCAGTGACCAGGCCAAAGTTCTTATGTGCAGTATTATTTCGTGTAACGTGGTACCTAGAAATGAGAGGTCAGGATTTCCAGGTTCCGATCCAAGGTAATACACAAGACAAACTGTTCAGCAAAAATGAGGTATCTAGAGGCAGTCTCTAGAGATAAATCGAGGAAGGCAGAGGTCATGCACAGGTAAGTCTGAGGGAATATGAACTGCAACATACACCCGGGTTGTCAAAACAACAGTGGGCACTGACCAACCAGAGAGATCACCTTTTAAGTAACTGCTAGCCATTCACAAAGTGCCATGTATTTATTCTTCATATGTCAAATAATGATCCTAATCCTGGCCGCCACCAGTCCGGTCAATCTGCCCCCGAGACCCCGGCGGTCTTCCCCTCCGGCGACCATGTGGATGCACTACCGCATATGCACATAAAAAGGAGTTGGAACCGAAGACTCCCCAGGCAAATGCGTGACCTGTCCTGCTACTCCAACGGGGTCCCCCGCAGGCCGAGCCCCACGAGGACCCCTGGGGGCCCCAGTGGATCGCAGAAAAGAAGAGTCTTAGACTTAAGGGGTGCATTTTCCAAAATGGGGTACATTTTTGGGGAGTTTCTACTCTAGGGTTGCATCAGGGGGTCTTCAAATGTGACATGGCAACTCAAATTTACCCCTGTGAAATCTGCCCTCCAAAAACCATATGGCGTTCCTTTCCTTCTGCGCCCTGCCATGTGCCCCTAAAGCAGTTTATGACCACATATGGGGTGTTTCTGTGAAATACAGAATCAGGGCAATAAATCTTAAGTTTTGTTTGTCTGTTAACCCTTGTTTTGTTACTGGAAAAAAATGGATTGAAATGGAAAAATCTGCCAAGAGTTAAATTCTGAAATTTCATCTACATTTTCCTTTAATTCTTGTGGAACACCTAAAGGGTTAAGCAAGTTTGTAAAATCAGTTTTGAACACCTTGAGAGGTGTTGTTTCTAAGTCTACTTTCATACTCGCATTTTGGCTTTCCGTTTGTGAGATCCGTTCAGGGCTCTCACACGCAGTCCAAAACGGATCCGTTTGCATTCTAATGCATTCTGAATGGAAAAGGATCCGCTCAGAATGCATCAGTTTAGTCTCCATTCTGCTTTGGGGAAGGACACCATGACGGATCCGCACAAAACGCGAGTGTGAAAGTAGCCTAAAATGGGGCCATTTATGGGTGGTTTCTATTATGTAAGCCTCACAAAGTGACTTCAGACCTGAACTGGTCCTCAAAAAGTGGCTTTTGGAAATGTTCTGAAAAATTTCAAGAATTCCTTCTAAACTTCTAAGCCTTCTAATGTCCCAAAAATAGAAAATGTCATTTACAAAATGATCCAAACATGAAGTAGAAATATGGGAAATGTAAAGTAATAACTATTTTAGGATGTATCACTATCTGTTTTAAAAGCAGAGAAATTGAAATTTTGAAAATTGTGAATTTTTCATTTTTTTTTGTAAATTTGGTATTTTTTTATGAATAAAAATGAAACATTTTGACTCTAATTTACCACTGTCATTAAGTACAATATGTGACACGAAAATAATCTCACAATGGCTTTGATAAGTAAAAGCTTTTTCCAGTTATCACAAGTGACACGTGTCAGATTTGCAAAAAATGGCCTGGTCCTTAAGGTGAAAAATGGCAGGGTCCTGAAGGGGTTAACATCATCCCCTTGATACACAATAGGTAATTTAGTGATGACAGCCTCCATTGCTGAACACGAGAATAGGTGGGAATCTGAGGCAATGTAAGAAAATATTAATTTACTGAAAGAGTAGTAGATCCTGAAGAATCTTTTAACAGATGTGGTTGGAAAATCAACAGTAAGTGAATGTCAACATGTCTGTCCTAAGTAAAAAATTAAAAGGCAATTATTCAAGGTGAGCCTAGATGGACCACGTGGTCTTCTTCTGCCGTCATTCTTCTATGCTTCCCTGAAACATGTAATAAGATCTGTCCTTACCAGCCCCTCGGCCTCAGTCCTTACCTGTAGCCCGGGAAAACAGAAGATGCAGGATGATCACCGTTAGAAGCAAAGACTTCATTACTCGTAAGATAAAGACCAAGTCCGAGAAATGCGTCTGATGGTTTTGAATTCTTTTTCGACTTCCTGGAAAGTCTGGCTAGCTACAGCCCATGCCTAGTGGGTGGATTCTCGTTAATGCAGGTGTGAACTGACAAGTGACTGCTGTAAGCTTTATACAGGGTCAGAGACTGGGGGTCATTTTCAAGTCCTTGAGTTCATCAGGACACTAAACCTGCAGCAAGGAGCATAGCTATCGGGTTGCTTAGGTGATATTTGCATTGGGACCCGGTGCCTAAGTGACCCTAAGGCCCATCTATCATATAAGAGGACTCCAGTATTATAAATGACATATGGTATGTGGGGGCAATGTTACAAATTTTGCAAAGGCTTAAAGGTCATCTGTCAGCAGATTTGTCCCTCTGACACTGGCTGACCTGTTACATGTGCGCTTGGCAGCTGAAGGCATCTGTGTTGGCCCCATGTTGATATGTGCCCGCACTGCTGAGATAATTATGTTTTAATATATGAAAATGAGCCTCTAGGACAGGGATGCTTAACCTGTGGCCCTCCAGATGTTGCAAAGCTACAACTCCCAGCTTGCACTAGTAGCTGTAGGATGTCCAGGCATACTGGGAGTTGTAGTTTTGGAACAGCTGGAGGGCCGTAGGTTGGGCATCTCCGCTCTTTGTGCAACTGCCACGTCCTCTCCTCTTTGATTGACAGGGCCAGGTGTGATGATGTTTTCACTGCCTGTCAATCAAAGTACAGAGGGTGCGGCAGTTGCAGAGAGAGCAGAGCCTCTTAGTGTAATGACAACTCCCCCGTTGCTCCTTGAGGCTCATTTGCATATATTAAAACTGGGTGGATGTTGGACAGGTTCGAGGGATGTTCTAGTTGTGCTCTGGGGGTTCCCAGGAGCAGGACCCACCACGAGCACCGACCTATCATAGAGCTATGGGGGCTCTGACAAGAAAGGGAGGCAGAAGGCGACACAGCAGAGCAGTGCAGGAGGGTAGCAGGTCCCCTGATTGTTCTTCTCCCCCTCCAGCAGCCCTCCTGCCGTCTCCTTCACCCATTGTTCTGTCCTCTGCCCCCCCAAAATGCCCCCCTCACTTGTTTTTGTGTCCTATGACCTCCTATAGCTGCTGCCTACTGAAAGCCCCCCCCCCCCCCCCACTGTTGTCCCAAGATGGGGGTAAGTGGCCCCTACTTCTACAGGCTGCCTGCGAGGTCCAGACGTCACCTATCAGCAGAAAAGGTAAGGTAAGTGTGCAATGTGTGTATAAATATGTTTGTGTATGGAATGTGCATCCATGTATGTTATGACCGAGCAAACGAGTGCATCTATGTATGAAACGTGTAGAAGTGCACCCATATATGTACAGAGCGCGTGTATGAGTGCATGCATGTACGGTATGTGGTAAGAAAGTGTATGAGTGTGTACATGTATGTGGTGAGACTGGGTACATGTATGTATTAAGACTGTTTGAGTGTGAACATGTATGTATAGAGATCTGATGTATAAGGACAGTCACCGCTGCAGCCAGTGATTGTCTGTACAGAGACCTGATGTGTACGGAACTTCACTGCTGCAGTCAGTGATTGTCTGTACAGGGACCTGATGTGTAAATGGTCTACACTCACCCTCTTCTCCACTGCTGCTTCCAGTCTGTGCTCCAGTCCCCCTCGCTGGTGTACATTTACTGAAGCAGTGAAGTCCCGTCCACAACATGTCACCGCTGCAAACAGTGATTGTCTGTGCAGAGACCTGATGCGCATGGAACGTCAGTGCTGCAGCAGCCAGTGATTGTGCAGAGACCTGATGTGTTCGGAATGTCACTGCTGCAGCCAGTGATTGTCTGTATGCAGTGTTGGACTGGGGTGCCTAGGGCCCACCAGTAAAATTCATTCTATGGGCCCACTATAAAGTTAAATGTATATATTACCTGCCCATGCGTTCTATTTTTTATATAAACATAGGCAATGTACTGTGAAACATTTCAGCCAGCCTACTTATATGTCATTCTATATTTATATGTCAGGGGGTGGGGAACTAAGACCCCACCTTGCTCAGGGGCCCACCGGAGGATTCACCTGTTCCCCTGTGGGCCAGTCCGAGCCTGTCTGTATGGAACGTCACTGCTGCAGCCAGCGATTGTACGGACACCTGATGTGTATGGAATGTCACTGCTGCAGCCAGTGATTGTCTGTACAGAGACCGGATGTGTACAGAATGTCACTGCTGCAGCCAGTAATTGTCCAGATTTTATTTTAAAGGGGTTGTCCCTTTCATGGCAGAGATGAGTATGACCACAGTAAGAACCAAACAGGGAAGCAGAGTCCCAGAAACATCCCAAGTTACAGAAGCAGCATCGCTCCCATTCACTGCTGTTGGAGTTACAGAAAGAGCAGAGTGTCGGTTGCAGAATCTTTGTGAAGACACTAATACTTCTTGGTCATTGTGGATCATTACACCAAGTTTGCATTGGCAAGATTAGACAGCAGTTAACAGCAATGTTCTGGCGGAAAAGCTGCATCTTGGCCGGGGAGCCACCCAGTTGCATTCAGATCAAGGGTTGGGTGTTCAAAAAGCTATGCTGCTTGTATCAGATCCAGGAAGCGGGGGAATCATGCCTGTGACCCAGCTACAGGTCCTAGAGAACCTGAAGGAGAGACGGCCAGAAAGTAAAGAGCAAAGCAGAGACCACAGAGCCGGACGCGGGGCCGGACTGGGACTGAAATTCAGCCCTTGCATTTTAAAACAGACAGGCCCACTAGCTGTGTGGGGAATGTGAAATATGTTTGTGCGTGTCATGGCGCAGGCAATCGTAATAATGTCATTGCTTCGTGACTACTTGCACTGCTTCATAGGTTTCAGCAGGCCTGGTGGCCCACAAGAGTAGGGTTGTCACATGGCCGGTATCTCACCGTCAAGGCCCATATTTTAGTGGCCCTGCCGATGCCGGTAATTTTTTTCTACCAGTAATTAACTGTCACAACCAGACAGCTGAGAAGCTCTGACAGAAGCCTTTCAGAACCTCCTCCTTGAGTTCTCTTTGTTGTGCTGTTCAGTTCCTCATCTCATTGGCCTCTCTCAGCTGTCATGTGGTTGGACTGATTGCTTCCCTTTAAATTCCTCCCCATGGTGCATTACTGGGCGGCTTATACTACTTCCTGGAGTGTGTGTGCATGCTAATCTTGTTTTCCAGTCTGCTACTAAGTTAAGTGCTGAACATGTATCTGTTATTTTCTGTTTGCTGGATCCCAGGTGACCCTGACTCCCTCCGTGTCTGGTGTAGGGAGCCGGTGGTCGTGTCCCCTCACTATTGTAGGGTGTTCAGGGGTTATATAGTTGAGGTACGTGGATATGCAACCATCCACCTCTGGGATCTTTGCATAGGCTGAGCAGCCAGGGAAAGTCTCAGGTCTTGTGCAGGGGTCTCCCTTTTGGTTCCTTAGCTTTGGATCCACTCAGTCATATATGCATGTTGCTTTGTCTTGTTTCCTGTACACGGTCCGTGACATTAACATTTTCATTTTAATATATTATTTTTATTTTTTTGCAGAAGTAGAGAAGGGAGCACTAATGGGGGCATTATTCATAGGTACATAGTTGATACGGTTGAAAAAAAGACATAAGTTCATCAAGTTCAAGGGATAGGTGGGGACGTGAATCCCAGAAGGAACTGAGAATCAGATTTCTACACGTTTTCATAAGCATTAATGTTGTTTACTTTTAAGAATTCATCTAAACCCTTTTTAAAACCGTCCACTGTTCCTGCTGTGACCACTTCCCGATTTAGTCTATTCCACAGATTTACAGTTCTTACAGTAAAGAAGCTTCGACGCTTCTGGAGACTGAACTTTTTCTTCGGCAGTCGGAGGCAGCGCCCCCTTGTCTTTTGAGGGCATTTTATATGGAACAGTTTTTCACTATATTTAGCCCATTTATATATTTTGTATAGGCTAATCATGTCCCCCCCTTAGACGTCTCTTCTTAAGACTAAATAAATTCAATTCTTTTAATCTTTCTTCATAACTAAGACCCTCCATGCCCCTTATCAGTTTAGTCGCTCTCCTCTGTACTTTCTCCAGCTGCAGAGCATCCTTTCTGTGGACTGGTGCCCAGAACTGAACTGCATATTCCAGATGAGGCCTCGTTTAATGCACAACAATATCCTGGTGGCCTTAGAAGCAGCTGATTGACATTGTATGCTGTTATTTAATCTACCATCCACAAGGACACCCAAATCCTTCTCTAGAAGTGACTCTCCCAGTGTTAGATCCCCTAGGACACATGAAGCACGGAGATTATTACTACCAAGATGCAGAACTTTACATTTATCCACATTGAACTTAATTTGCCAAGTTGATGCCCAATCGCTCAGAGTGTTCCAGTCAGCTTGTAGTTTATGGACATCTTCCATATACTGTACAGTACTACATAGATTAGTGTCATCTGCAAAAATAGATATGGTGCTATTAATCCCGTCCTCAATATCATTAATTAATAGAGGGCCCAGCACTGAACCTTGGGGTCACCACTTATAACCCGGGACTATAGTGAAAAGGAATCATTGACCACAACTCTCTGGACACGGTCCTTCAGCCAGTTTTCAATCCAATTACAAACTATACTTACCTGTGAAGGACCTAGATCCTTTTTTTAATATGGGCACCACATTTGCCTTGCACCAATCACTTGGCACTTTACCAGTACCTAGAGAATCTTTAAAAATTATAAACAGGGGCACAGCAATGACTAAACTGAGCTCTTTAAGCATCTTGGGTGTAATCCATCTGGACCCAGAATTTTGTTCACATTTACCTTATATAACTTCTCTTGGACCATATCTACAGTTAGCCAATTGAGTATATCACTGGGTGTACTAACAGCCCCAGCACCACAGATATCAGCACCTTTCTCTTATTTTGTATATACAGAGCTAAAAAAGAACATTTAGTAACTCTGCCTTTTCCTTATCTTCAGTGACTACCCCCCCATCACCACCATAATTTAGGGGACCTACCTGCTCGGACCTTGGTTTTGTAGCATTTATATATTTAAATAATTTTTGGGGATTTGTTTTGCTCTCTTCTGCCACCTGCTGTTTGTTTTATTATTTTTGCTAATTTTATCTCCCTTTTACAGATATTTTTTTAAGCCCTTTATAATCTTCAAATGCTACAGCTGACCCCTTAGATTTGTATTTTTAAATGTTTTTGTTGTTGTTTTTTTATTGCCCTTTTTACAGTAGCTGTAAGCCATGGGGGGGGGGGGGGGGTTGAGTTTAGCCGTTTATACTTGTTACCTAAAGGAATAAATTTTTCAGTGCAATTACTCAATGTGGATTTAAAGCTCTCCCATTTAGGCCTCATGCACACGCCCGCTGTGTGCATCCGCGTCGGTTCCGTCATTTTTCACAGTTTAGCGGAGGTCCCATTAATTTCTATGGAGCTGTGAAAAAAAAAACGATAGTCCTCCATTTTTTCTCCGCGTCCGTGATCCGTGATTCCAGTCCGTCAAAAAAATATAACCTGACCTATTCTTGTCAGTGGAAAACGGAGGACGGACCCATTCAAGTCAATGGGTCCGTCAAAAAAAAAACTTCAGTTTTTTTCTACAAGACCTTGGTGCAATAAAATTACACTTTTCATTAACCTTTTTTTGTTTTTTTGTCTGACAGGGGAAAAAAAAGGGACACAAGAAAACACAACTGAAGCAAAATTGTTCACGGACCACTGAAACCAAATCACTGACAGTGAAAAAACACTGTCGTGTGCATGAGGCCTTATCCTCAGTATTATTATCAGGGGTGTGGAAATTTAAAAAAAATACTTGTCGAAGGACTAAAGCGGGGGCTCGATCTACTTGTCTTGATACATATTTATTTTTTTAAATCAAAACCATATTTCCGTGCACCGCCGCGCTTCCTTATGCAGGGAGGCGGCTGGCTTGCGTTCCAGTCTTTGTGGTGTGAAATGACTCTACGTTTAGTCCTCGTTCACACCAGATGATTCTGTCCAGAATGCACTACATGGCGGCCGGCTCACTATGTTGTGGGGTAGGAGGGGGGGTGACAATCCATTGAAGTGAATGGCACCGTAGCCACAGCCGCAGGCGATCGGATGCACGGGATCGCAAGGCACGATTATGCCTGAGGTGCGGTCACAATGCTGCTTGCATAATGTGCCTTGCGATCCTGTGCAGCCGTTGGGCATGGTTATGGTGCCAATCACTCCAACAGACCACTACGCCCCCTCCTGCCCCACAATATAGATAGCCGGCCGCAATGCGACAGAATCGGGCCGGAACGCACTGCCTGGTGTGAACGAGGCCTTAATGTGATCACAGCAATTAGTTTAGCGCACACTCCTGCTCTTAGCACATTACTACCCGCACCTCTAGGTGGTTTAGGCAAATTAGCTGCTGATGTGGCATGGAAAGGACCCCCCTCACCTTCCTAGTTTGACAACACCTGCAGAAAGGGGGTCCTCTGAGGGATGCTGGCTCTGTAACTGCTCCGTCACTGCTCCTCCTCCCGAGCCGAAGACGTGACAGAACCCCCCCCCCCCCCCCCCCCCCAAAAAAAAGCCATCTCAGCCCTGCTACCCGCCCGCAGCGGGGCTAAGCTACTGAACAAACTACCTGTCCAGTGCCCGGAACTGCAAGTCCTGGGCGTCGGGCGATACCATTTCCACACCCCTGACTATGTGACAGTAGCTGCTCCCAGTCTATGCCCTGAAATGCTGCCCTCAACCCAGGGAAATTTGCCTTTTTAAAATTCAGTGTCTTTGTTCTGCCAGACAGAGTTTGCTTCCTATAGTTTAGGGGGAATATAATTATATTGTGGTCACTATTACCTAGTGTTTCTCGAACAGTAACATTACCAACAAGCTCTGCATCATTAGAAGTTACCAGATCCAACAGGGCATCGCCCCTAGTGGGAGCTTCTACAAACTGCCCCATAAAGTGGTCCTGCAGCAAGCTGAGGAATTTTCTCCCCTTTGCGGCTGAGGCATTATTCTTACTGGGGGGCACTAATGGGGGCATTATTCTTAATGGGGGCACTAATGGGGCATTATTCTTAATGGGGGCACTAATGGGGGCATTATTCTTACTAGGGGGCACTAATGGGGCCTATACTCCTACTGGGGGGCACTAACAGGGGCATTATTCATACTGGGGTGCACTATTGGGGTCATTACTCTTACTGGGGGGCACTAATGGGGGCATTACTATTACTGGGGGCACAAATCGGGGCATTACTATTACCAGGGGCATTAATATTACTAGGGGGCACTAATGGGGGCAGTATTAATTCTGGGGGCGCTAATGGGGGCATTAATATTATTGGGGGCACTAATATTACTGAGAGCTACAGTATGACAGCAACCTAACACCCTGTGTTGAGCTACGCCTCCACAACCTCACCCTCTTTGGGGTATGGCTTAACTTGGCCAGTATTTTTTGTTGGTAAAGGTGGCAGCCCTACACAAGAGTGATTTGCAGCGGGGCAGGGAACTGACAGATCCTGTGCCCGGCTGCACTATTTTAACTGCTGTATCTGCAGCAGCCACTACGTTCGGGAGTCTGGGCAAAACATCCAGGGCCCAAGCCCCGCATGTTTTGGCCTAGCAACACCCTTGAAGTGGGTGGCCCACTCCAGCACTGGCCCATGTCCCATTTGCCAGAATTGCCAAGTGGGCAGCCTGGCCCTGCTGGGATGGAAGTTGTTTGGAGAAAGGTACAGGACATGTATGACCTATCCCTGTGATGGCTAACCTCCGGCACTCCAGCTGTGGTAAAACTACAACTCCCAAGATGCACAGTTGCTTGGCTGTTCTCAGAACTCCACAGAAATGAATGGTGCATGCTGGGAGTCGTAGTTTCGCCACAGCTGGAGTGCCAGAGGTTAGCCATCACTGAGGCCTAGTTGCTCTGTGACTAGGCCCGTGCATGCTTACAGCTAATGGAAAGCTAAAGGTCTGGTCCTCACAAGAAGGAGCAAAAATATTCATAACCCATAGACAAAACTCTAAAACAGAACCACATAATCAAAAAGTATATCCCAACGTTGTCACCAATACAAATATAAATGCACATCACTAGTGCGGATGCCACGTGACGTCACACACATCCGTTAGACCAGCACATACATCGCCTCATTCAACACCATAACTATAAATACATTTATGATCTGAAGAAAAAACCACACAAAAAAATGAAAAAATACAAGCAATTTCCGTGAATACCATGAAGTGAAAAGAGATATGTCGCTAAAAAAGGGAAATGAATCGTAAAGTGTGAAAGAATCTGACCGCAGTGTCTGATAAAGATAAGTGTGAAAGAAAGAGAAGTGTAGAGCATAGAGTGCATAAACCTTGAAAAATGAAAATGTATTTAAAATGTATTTATTAAAATTTAAATGATTTGACGAAGTTTATTACATGCAGAATGTAAAAAAAAAATATATATATATATTTATTAACCCTACAGGAGGTGTTTTTTTTATTTTTGAGTTTTCATTTTTTTCTTCCCGGAGCCATAACTATTTGGGGCTTGTTTTTTGCGGGACAAGTTGTATTTTCTAAAGCCATCATTTAATATGGCATACCATGTATTGGGAAGCTGGAAAAAAATTCTAAATGGGGTGGAATTGGAAAAAGAACGCAATTCCTCAACAGTTTTACAGGTTTTGTCCCTACAACATTCCCTTTGCGGACAAAACTGACCTTCATTCTCTGGGTCAGTATGATTACAACGATAGCACATATGTATAAGTTTTATACGTTTAAATACTGAAAACAAAATAAAAAATTTGGGAAATTGTATTTATTTTTTTACATCACCATATTCTGACCCCCCCCTAACTTTTGCATAGTTATGTGTACTGAGCTGTTTGGTGGCTCTTTTTTTGCGAGATGATCTGTATTTTTTTTTATTGATACCATTCTGGAGGGTGTGTCTTTTTGGTCACATTTTATTAAATTTTTTGGGGTAAGAGAAGCGATGAAAAAAAGGCAAATAGGCCAATTTGATACGTTTTCCCGTTACGCCATTATATATTAAGAGTACGGGTGTTTTTGGACGCAGAGATGCCCATGATGTTTATATTTTTATTATTTATGTATTTACATTTTTATATTTTTTACCCTTCAGGAGGCTACAATGATCAGTACTTTAGTTTTTTTTTATAAACTATTACCATCCTCCAAAAAGGAGTATAGGAATATGTGGGTTGCTGATTTCTGATTCCTACCACCTGCTGGCCAACATAGGAATTGCAGTTCTAATAGGATGGGTCTCTTCAGAGAATTAAATACCAGCATCCCCGATCACCACACAAGGATGCTGGTTTTTCACCCTTTAGATGCTGTGATCACACTTGATCACGGCATCTAAAGGCTGTAATGTCCGTGATTGGCATTATTGCCGGTCACGGACATTAGCCATGGGCCTCTGCTGTTTGAAACAGCAGAGACCCGCCGGCTTTGGCATCCACTGCACGCGCAAGTGGGCGCCATGTTTATAGACTGCACCAGCGCCGTACATGGTACGAACGTGTTAAATAACTGTGAATAAAAACTAAAACCATAGGAGGAACATGTCCTCTTTGGTCCATCTTCCCAGAACAAGTGAATTTCTCAATCTCCCTTCTTGTTATTGTGATGGTTTTACGACAGCTTTAGGGCTGTTCCACATGAGCGAATCCATAGTGGGAACCGCACTCTGTGTGTGAGCGTCATCCTCCGTTCTGGGCTTGCAGGAGCGCAGGGCATCATCCCGATTTAGAATGCTGTGTGCCTCTTCTTGACCTTACTTCTACAGGATGATACTGACAGCTTTATGTCACTATGATCCTGTAGAAGGTCAAACAGAAGCACATAGTATTATAAATCAGGATAATGTCCTGAGCTCCTGCAAGCCCAGAACGGAGGATGACGCTCACACACGGAGTGCGATGCCCACGATGGACTCTCTCGTGTGAAATAGTCCTTGTGCCTCCTGATATATCACTTATTGTTTTTGGTCAGTAGGTGTCACAGTCCGAATACCTTTGCTAGGAGCAAGGGAGAATATGCCCATCACAGGAGCGCTGGTTTTGGCATTCCGGTGAACTTTAAACTCAATGAATTACTCATTTCTGGCATCATAATAAAAAAAAGCTCTGGCCTAACTCCGTGCCTTCAAATAATTCTAGTCTCTTGGTTGTTATTTATACACTGCCCAAAAATAAGACCCTTAAAACGTTCCTGAGTTTTCAAAGAAAAGTTTGCATAATGGCTGTGCTTCTTTGTACAATCATAACTGTGAAGGAACCGGACTTTCTGGGCTTCCCTAATGTATATAGCCCTGTTTCAACTGCACAGCTAGCTGCATTTCTCTCAGAGGCTGGGGGCATCTCCCTTCTGTGGAATCTGTCAGCACCGCTCCCCGCTCAGACATTTCCACTGCGCCTGCGCCGAATGCCACCGAATGCAGAGACGGACGGCGCAGGCGCGAGATTTCAGATGCCAGAAGCAGGGCGAGGATCGAATTTACTAGGAGATGGGCATTCTGGAGCGACGAGCTGGGCAGGCAGTTTATGAAGGTAGACGGAGCCTCTAGGTGCTGAAAAGACACCCACATAGCACCTAGAGGCTCATTAGCATAAATATAAAAGTGCTTTTTTAAACAAAACGGCCGAACAGAATAAGATAATATTTAGCTTGTATTGTACATCAGACACTAGCGGATCGCTAGTGTCTGAAAACGAAATGGGTGCAAAGCAAGTGGTAGAAACCCTTTAAGGTTAAGTCGTGGGAAGGGGCCTTGGTCATGTATTTTCCCGGGCAGTATATGAGGGGAGTGGGGGCGGAGTTTGATCAGACGGTGCTTGTGGAAGAAGCAGGAAGGTTTTTCCCGCCCGCCCGGTATATCGGCAGGGGGTTGAAGGGTTTGTTGCGGCGTGGTAATGGAGGGTCCTGGAAGGCAATGATAAGTTTAAGAGGTGCATGCCAAGGTGGAGTGTGCATCTCAGGAGGTTCAGTAAGCTTGTGCATGGGGCTCCTGTTGGGCAGACGGGCCTATAGGGGAGACTAATTACAGTTTGGAGTATTCGGTGCTCTCGGGTCGGTGACCGCGGCCGAGGGTAAGGCGATATGACAAGTGGAGGTGAATGGTGGAGAACATAGCTTACCTGTTGCCTTCTAGGATCCTATTCAATGGTTCAGATGTTATGGTAATTGTTATGGTAATTGATATGTTATGTGTGTTATTACGTATTTATGTTAAGTGATAATTAATGTTGTTGAACAAATTGGCCGAGAAGGCTCTTTTCCCAAGAAGATGTCTCGGTGTGTTAATTGGGGACAGGAGGGGGCAGTAAGGTAGATGGGAGGTTTATGTGCCTGAGTACCTTCCATCCTTTAAGTCATCAATAGCAGTTGTTTTATCGGTCTCAGGATTTCAGCTAGCTCCGACAGACCCCCATTTCCTGAGAGACATCTTCTGTATGTGTGTTACTATGGAACAGGTGGAAGTAAGACCCCTAGTGGCCATGACTTTACTGCTATTTATAATCAATGTAGCTGATTTTCAGATTTTGCAATTCACACCAAAATCCACAAGGTGGCGCTCTTTCATTGGTGTATATATAGAGCACATGAACTATGTCCAGATCTCATACAATCCAGTGTAACATGGCAAAGAAAAATTCATCCGAAGCTCAGTGAAACCGACTCATAAATCACATGTACAGTATATATCAGCTGACCATAGAAGAAGCTACAGTAGATTTTAAGCCCTCGTGTGCAGGGTCCTCTCTTCTTCTGTACCATTTTGTAGTCTTATTCATGCTTATTGCATTTGTTTTGTATTATGTATGTGCACCCCTTTTCATATGTACAGCGCCATAGAATGAATGGTTCTTTAATAATAATTATAGTAATGCATGTATCCAGGATGCTTCAGTATCTTCCCTATAGAACAGTGGGCTGCAACCTACAGTGACACTACAAGTCCCAGCATGTAAAGTCGACTGATCATGTGATTAATCATCCTTGCCCTCTGGCTCTGCAACCACATATATGCACCGAAGACTGCAATATCCTTCTGCACATAAAGAGCCAGACATATTAAAGGGGACCTAGACCTTCACTGAAAACAGGAAGGTGCAGCGGCTTTTCTCCGAGCGCTCTGCACCTTCCCTTAGCTCTGCTTTTCCAGTATGAAAATTCCAGTCCTGATCTTAGTGGGACCGCTGCATTCACAGTCTCTTGCAGTAGGGTTCTTGACATGTTCCTCTCCAGTCTTGGCTGATGAGCCCGTTCTCACATCTCTTCTGGTAGCGCACACTCTGCGCCCCCCGGAGTTCCTTCTCCTTCTGTCGTTGCCTCTGTATGGCTACTTTCACACTTGCGCTTGATCGGATCCGTTCTGAACGGATCCGATCATATTAATGCAGACGGAGGCTCCGTTCAGTACGGATCCGTCTGCATTAATAACTTAGAAAAATTTCTAAGTGCGAAAGTAGCCTGAGCGGATCCGTTCAGACTTTCAATGTAAAGTCAATGGGGGACGGATCCGCTTGAAGATTGAGCCATATGGTGTCATCTTCAAGCGGATCCGTTCCCATTGACTTACATTGTAAGTCTGGACGGATCCGCACGCCTCCGCACGGCCAGGCGGACACCCGAACGCTGCAAGCAGCGTTCAGCTGTCCGCCTGTCCGTGCGGAGGCGAGCGGAGCGGAGGCTGAACGCCGCCAGACTGATGCAGTCTGAGCGGATCCGCTCCATTCAGACTGCATCAGGGCTGGACGGCTGCGTTCGGGTCCGCTCGTGAGCTCCTTCAAACGGAGCTCACGAGCGGACAGCAGAACGCTAGTGTGAAAGTAGCCTAAGTACGTCTTCTCTCCCGCAGCGCTGGACGATTCCTGCACAGAGACTCTCTTGCCCTTTGCACCAGGAGGCACAGACGGGATATTCCTTGCTTGATATTCTCTGTAGATTCGATCGGCCCAGGACTCAAAGGTCTCCACTAGAGTTGAGCGAACACCTGGATGTTCGGGTTCGAGAAGTTCGGCCGAACTTCCCGGAAATGTTCGGGTTCGGGATCCCGAACCTGAACCCCATTGAAGTCAATGGGGACCCGAACTTTTCGGCACTAAAAAGGCTGTAAAACAGCCCAGGAAAGGGCTAGAGGGCTGCAAAAGGCAGCAACATGTAGGTAAATCCCATGCAAACAAATGTGGATAGGGAAATGAATAAAAATAAAAATAAAATAAATAAAAATGAACCAATATCAATTGGAGAGAGGTCCCATAGCAGAGAATCTGGCTTCACGTCACCCACCACTGGAACAGTCCATTCTCAGATGTTTAGGCCCTGGCACCCAGGCAGAGGAGAGAGGTCCCGTAACAGAGAATCTGGCTTCATGTCAGCAGAGAATCAGTCTGCATGTCATAGCAGAGAATCAGGCTTCACGTCAGCCACCACTGGAACAGTCCATTGTCATATATTTAGGCCCAGCATCCAGGCAGAGGAGAGAGGTCCCGTAACAGAGGATCTGGCTTCATGTCAGCAGAGAATCAGTCTGCATGTCATAGCAGAGAATCAGGCTTCACGTCAGCCACCACTGTAACAGTCCATTGTCAGATATTTAGGCCCAGGCACCCAGGCAGAGGAGAGAGGTCCCATAACAGAGAATCTGGCTTCATGTCAGCAGAGAATCAGTCTGCATGTCATAGAAGAGAATCAGGCTTCACGTCAGCCACCACTGCAACAGTCCATTGTCATATATTTAGGCCCAGCACCCAGGCAGAGGAGAGAGGTCCCGTAACAGAGAATCTGTCTTCATGTCAGCAGAGAATCAGTCTGCATGTCATAGCAGAGAATCAGGCTTCACGTCACCCAACATTGGAACAGTCCATTGGCATATATTTAGGCCCAGCACCCAGGCAGAGGAGAGAGGTCCCGTAACAGAGGATCTGGCTTCATGTCAGCAGAGAATCAGTCTGCATGTCATAGCAGAGAATCAGGATTCACGTCAGCCACCACCGCAACAGTCCATTGTCAGATATTTAGGCCCAGCATCCAGGCAGAGGAGAGAGGTCCCGTAACAGAGGATCTGGCTTCATGTCAGCAGAGAATCAGTCTGCATGTCATAGCAGAGAATCAGGCTTCACGTCAGCCACCACTGTAACAGTCCATTGTCAGATATTTAGGCCCAGGCACCCAGGCAGAGGAGAGAGGTCCCATAACAGAGAATCTGGCTTCATGTCAGCAGAGAATCAGTCTGCATGTCATAGAAGAGAATCAGGCTTCACGTCAGCCACCACTGCAACAGTCCATTGTCATATATTTAGGCCCAGCACCCAGGCAGAGGAGAGAGGTCCCGTAACAGAGAATCTGTCTTCATGTCAGCAGAGAATCAGTCTGCATGTCATAGCAGAGAATCAGGCTTTACGTCACCCAACATTGGAACAGTCCATTGGCATATATTTAGGCCCAGCACCCAGGCAGAGGAGAGAGGTCCCGTAACAGAGGATCTGGCTTCATGTCAGCAGAGAATCAGTCTGCATGTCATAGCAGAGAATCAGGCTTCACGTCAGCCACCACCGCAACAGTCCATTGTCAGATATTTAGGCCCAGCACCCAGGCAGAGGAGAGAGGTCCCGTAACAGAGAAACTGGCTTCATGTCAGCAGAGAATTAGTCTGCATGTCATCGCAGAGAATCAGGCTTCACGTCACCCAACATTGGAACAGTCCATTGGCATATATTTAGGCCCCGGCACCCAGACAGAGGAGAGGTTCATTCAACTTTGGGTAGCCTCGCAATATAATGGTAAAATGAAAATAAAAATAGGATTGAATGAGGAAGTGCCCTGGAGTCCAATAATATATGGTTAAGGGGAGGTAGTTAATGTCTAATCTGCACAAGGGATGGACAGGTCCTGTGGGATCCATGCCTGGTTCATTTTTATGAACGTCAGCTTGTCCACATTGGCTGTAGACAGGTGGCTGCATTTGTCTGTAATGACGCCCCCTGCCGTGCTGAATACACGTTCAGACAAAACGCTGGCCGCCGGGCAGGCCAGCACCTCCAAGGCATAAAAGGCTAGCTCTGGCCACGTGGACAATTTAGAGACCCAGAAGTTGAATGGGGCCGAACCATCAGTCAGTACGTGGAGGGGTGTGCACACGTACTGTTCCACCATGTTAGTGAAATGTTGCCTCCTGCTAACACGTTGCGTATCAGGTGGTGGTGCAGTTAGCTGTGGCGTGTTGACAAAAGTTTTCCACATCTCTGCCATGCTAACCCTGCCCTCAGAGGAGCTGGCCGTGACACAGCTGCCTTGGCGACCTCTTGCTCCTCCTCTGCCTTGGCCTTGGGCTTCCACTTGTTCCCCTGTGACATTTGGGAATGCTCTCAGTAGCGCGTCTACCAACGTGCGCTTGTACTCGCGCATCTTCCTATCACGCTCCAGTGCAGGAAGTAAGGTGGGCACATTGTCTTTGTACCGTGGATCCAGCAGGGTGGCAACCCAGTAGTCCGCACACGTTAAAATGTGGGCAACTCTGCTGTCGTTGCTCAGGAACTGCAGCATGTAGTTGCTCATGTGTGCCAGACTGCCCAGGGGTAAGGACAAGCTGTCCTCTGTGGGAGGCATATCGTCATCGTCCTGCCTTTCCCCCCAGCCACGCACCAGTGATGGGCCCGAGCTGCGTTGGGTGCCACCCCGCTGTGACCATGCTTCATCCTCATCCTCCTCCACCTCCTCCTCATCCTCGTCCTCCTCGTCCTCCAGTAGTGGGCCCTGGCTGGCCACATTTGTACCTGGCCTCTGCTGTTGCAAAAAACCTCCCTCTGAGTCACTTCGAAGAGACTGGCCTGAAAGTGCTAAAAATGACCCCTCTTTCTCCTCCTCCTCCTGGGCCACCTCCTCTTCCATCATCGCCCTAAGTGTTTTCTCAAGGAGACATAGAAGTGGTATTGTAATGCTGATAACGGCATCATCGCCACTGGCCATGTTGGTGGAGTACTCGAAACAGCGCAACAAGGCACACAGGTCTCGCATGGAGGCCCAGTCATTGGTGGTGAAGTGGTGCTGTTCTGTAGTGCGACTGACCCGTGCGTGCTGCAGCTGAAACTCCACTATGGCCTGCTGCTGCTCGCACAGTCTGTCCAGCATGTGCAAGGTGGAGTTCCACCTGGTGGGCACGTCGCATATGAGGCGGTGAGCGGGAAGGCCGAAGTTACGCTGTAGCGCAGACAGGCGAGCAGCAGCAGGATGTGAATGCCGGAAGCGCGAACAGACGGCCCGCACTTTATGCAGCAGCTCTGACATGTCGGGGTAGTTGTGAATGAACTTCTGCACCACCAAATTCAGCACATGCGCCAAGCAAGGGATGTGCGTCAAACCGGCTAGTCCCAGAGCTGCAACGAGATTTCGCCCATTATCGCACACCACCAGGCCGGGCTTGAGGCTCACCGGCAGCAACTACTCGTCGGTCTGTTGTTCTATACCCCGCCACAACTCCTGTGCGGTGTGGGGCCTGTCCCCCAAACATATGAGTTTCAGAATGGCCTGCTGACGTTTACCCCGGGCTGTGCTGAAGTTGGTGGTGAAGGTGTGTGGCTGACTGGATGAGCAGGTGGAAGAAGAGGAGGAGGAAGCCAAGTAGGAGGAGGTGGCAACAGGAGGCAAAGAATGTTGCCCTGTGATCCTTGGCGGCGGAAGGACGTGCGCCAAACAGCTCTCCGCCTGGGGCCCAGCTGCCACTACATTTACCCAGTGTGCAGTTAGGGAGATATAGCGTCCCTGGCCGTGCTTACTGGTCCACGTATCTGTGGTTAGGTGGACCTTGCCACAGATGGCGTTGCACAGTGCACACTTGATTTTATCGGAAACTTGGTTGTGCAGGGAAGGCAAGGCTCTCTTGGAGAAGTAGTGCCGGCTGGGAACAACATACTGTGGGACAGCAAGCGACATGAGCTGTTTGAAGCTGTCTGTGTCCACCAGCCTAAATGACAGCATTTCATAGGCCAGTAGTTTAGAAATGCTGGCATTCAGGGCCAGGGATCGAGGGTGGCTAGGTGGGAATTTACGCTTTCTCTCAAATGTTTGTGAGATGGAGAGCTGAATGCTGCCGTGTGACATGGTTGAGATGCTTGGTGACGGAGGTGGTGTTAGTGGTACATCCCCTGTTTGCTGGGCGGCAGGTGCCAACGTTCCTCCAGAGGCGGAGGAAGAGGCCGAGGCGGCAGCAGCAGAAGAGGCCGAGGCAGCAGAAGCAGAAGAGGTAGCAGGGGGAGCCTGAGTGACTTCCTTGGTTTTAAGGTGTTTACTCCACTGCAGTTCATGCTTTGCATGCAGGTGCCTGGTCATGCAGGTTGTGCTAAGGTTCAGAACGTTGATGCCTCGCTTCAGGCTCTGATGGCATAGCGTGCAAACCACTCGGGTCTTGTTGTCAGCACATTGTTTGAAGAAGTGCCATGCCAGGGAACTCCTTGAAGCTGCCTTTGGGGTGCTCGGTCCCAGATGGCGGCGGTCAGTAGCAGGCGGAGTCTCTTGGCGGCGGGTGTTCTGCTTTTGCCCACTGCTCCCTCTTTTGCTACGCTGTTGGCTCGGTCTCACCACTGCCTCTTCCTCCGAACTGTGAAAGTCAGTGGCACGACCTTCATTCCATGTGGGGTCTAGGACCTCATCGTCCCCTGCATCGTCTTCCACCCAGTCTTGATCCCTGACCTCCTGTTCAGTCTGCACACTGCAGAAAGACGCAGCAGTTGGCACCTGTGTTTCGTCATCATCAGAGACATGCTGAGGTGGTATTCCCATGTCCTCATCATCAGGAAACATAAGTGGTTGTGCGTCAGTGCATTCTATGTCTTCCACCGCTGGGGAAAGGCTGGGTGGATGCCCTTGGGAAACCCTGCCAGCGGAGTCTTCAAACAGCATAAGAGACTGCTGCATAACTTGAGCATGGGGGGTGATGTGACAGACTGATGGGCTTGGTTTTCAGGCGCCATCTGTGCGCTTTCTGCAGAAGACTGGGTGGGAGATAATGTGAACGTGCTGGATCCACTGTCGGCCACCCAATTGACTAATCCCTGTACCTGCTCAGGCCTTACCATCCTTAGAACGGCATTGGGCCCCACCAAATATCGCTGTAAATTATGGCGGCTACTGGGACCTGAGGTAGTTGGTACACTAGGACGTGTGGCTGTGGCAGAACGGCCACGTCCTCTCCCAGCACCAGAGGGTCCACTAACACCACCACGACCATGTCCGCGTCCTTTACTAGATGTTTTCCTCATTGTTATCGTTCACCACAACAACAAAAATATTATTTGGCCCAATGTATTGAATTCAAATTCAGGCCTTTTTTTACAGACACCTAACACTATCTGGCTATCTATTTAGGTACCGTATTACACTAATACAGGCACAGCAGTAACGACAGATTTAGCTGGATATAAATTTGAGGCCTAGTATTTTGGCGCTGGGTGACAGGTATAGGTTTACTGACAGAATTAGACTTGGAAATGCACAGTAGCGTGTGTGTGAAGTTATTCAGAATGACCCTATGTGCACCTTGAATATTATATACCCTTTTAGGGATAGATTTCAAATAGCTCTGATACAGCAGAAACCACTAAATTAGGAAATTGCTAAATTGGGAATTGTATTTCAACCCAGAACAAAAAATGTGCTTTGACGGACACTAAATAACTTGCCCAGCCACAACAGTACAGCAGTAACGACAGATTTAGCTGAATATAAATTTGAGGCCTAGTATTTAGGCGCTGGGTGACAGGTATAGATTTACTGACAGAATTAGACTTGGAAATGCGCAGTAGCGTGTGTGTGAAGTTATTCAGAATGACCCTATGTGCACCTTGAATATTATATACCCTTTTAGGGATAGATTTCAAATAGCTCTGATACAGCAGAAACCACTAAATTAGGAAATTGCTAAATTGGAAATTGTATTTCAACCCAGAACAAATAATGTGCTTTGACGGACACTAAATAACTTGACCAGCCACACCAGTAACTTGAGGCCTAGTATTTAGGCGCTGGGTGACAGGTATAGGTTTACTGACAGAATTAGACTGGGATATGGCCAAAAAATAACCACACTATTGATGGTTAAATGCACTTGGTGTGACAGCTTGACCAACCACACTACTGAGGGTTAAATGCACTTGGTGACAGGCGCAGCTTGCCCCTGATGTAGTATATGGCCAAAAAAATAAACAGACTATTGCTGGTTAAATGCACTTGGTGTGACAGCTTCACCCTGATGTAGGATTTAGCCAAAAAACAACCACACCATTGAGGGTTAAATGCACTTGGTGACAGGCGCAGCTTGCCCCTGATGTAGTATATGGCTATACAAAAAAACTATACAACGGAAAAACTGTTACCTTATCCTTACACAAATAGAGCGAAAAATGTTCTTTTAACAAGCAGAAATGTTCTCTGACGCAGCAGACAAAACTATAGTTTCTCTCCCCTTTACCTGCTGTGCAGAGAAAAAAATCCATTGAATCCTCCTAGCTCGCCATCTGTTATAGTAAAAAGTAATAGTTGTAATCGGCGCATCAAAGTTTGTGTAAGGAGGTAAATCCATTCTTATCATCTGCAGTCAGAGACAGACTCACTTGTTACCATCTTGATTGAATTCTGCTGAGCATCTCCTCCCGCCCTGCTCAGTGTGTACACTTTTATTAACTAACAAAAGGTGTAAAAGGGGCTGGCCCAAGACAAGGATACAGGAAGTGATGACATACAGGAAGTGATGACATAGGATGAACATAGCCAGCTAACAAACACATGTATACAATACCACTGGAGCGAACTTTATCCAGCCTTGCTCAGTGATCAATGCCAGATAAAGTTACTATGATCCACATGCATGTTTATTTACAGTACACCGTCATTATCTCCAGCGGCTGATCAGGCGCACTAGAGACAACAAGCGCACGTTCCTTTACAGGACATACACGGGAAGATATCCACTCCAATGGTTTACCCTGACACTGAGAGACATGATGACAATACACAATATATTAAATACACATCCTAAAGTAAAATGTCCATATAATAAAATTTCCACAACATAGACGTTTCATCCCGCATTTTGCGCAGATTGAGGATCCAATCCAGGAACTCCTGAGGGGGCATCCCAAAAAGAGTCCAAAGACTCCTATCTCCTGTTGAATGGAATGAGGAACGGGAGATTGCCTTCCAGCTCCTAAAGAAGAAGCTGACCGAACCCCCTGGCCTGGGTTACCCAGATTATCAGAAGCCGTTCCACCTCTATACGGATGCCACCAAGAGAGGCCTGGGAGCCATGTTGGCTCAGGTGCAAGACAACAAAGAGAGGGTGATTGCCTACGCCAGCATATCCCTGAGGGGAGCTGAGAAAAACGATCAGAACTATAGTTCCTTTAAGCTGGAGTTCCTTGCTTTAGTGTGGGCTGTGACTGAAAAATTCAAGGACTACCTTGCTGCCACTCCATTTATCGCCTTCACTGACAACAATCCCCTGGCGCATCTGAATACGGCCAAGATGGGCCTCCCGCCTTGCCAACTATGACTTCACTGTGAAATACCGGGCAGGCCGTTCAAATGATAATGCTGATGCTCTGTCTTGGCTTCCCACTACAGAGGCCCCAGACGAACCAAAGGATGCCTGGGAAGAAGTAGAGATGCCAGCGTTTTATAACAAGTTTGCTCAGCAAGATAATGTTCACACTGAACACAACTCAGCTGCTGATCCCTCTCCACCGAATAATCCTGAGTCCAGAGGCGAATGTGAAAGGTGGGTTAAGCTCCAGTCAGAAAGTAGAGTCCTCGGTGAACTGCTCGACTTCCTTACCAGCGGAAGAACTCCTGTAAGAGTCCGCAGGAAGAGTGCAGACCCAGAACTATTGAAATTGTGGAGACATCGCCACCAACTCTTCCTTCAAAAAGGCCTGTTGCTAAGAAGGACCCTGGATCCAGTGTCCTGCGATAGGGTGTACCAGATCCTCATACCACGTTGAGATGCCAGTCTGGTGTTAGAGATGTATCATAACCAGTCTGGACACTTCGGCGTGCAGAAAACTGAGGCCACCATTCGCAGGAGGTTCTATTGGATTGGGATGAGAGAAGACATTGAAAAATGGTGCCGGGAATGTACTGCCTGTGCCGTCGGGAGAAGTGAACGCCATGACCAGAGAGCGCCTCTCCATCCTATAGTGAGTAAAACTCCCCTGGAGCTTGTTGCCATTGATCATGTGAAGTTGGAGCCAAGTCACTTAGGTTATACTTATGCCATGATCATTATTGATCAATTCACTAAGTTTGTTGTAGCAGTGCCTCTGAAGGACCTGACAGCCGAGACTGCGGCAGGAAGCATTCTGGAAGCATTTCCTCCTGCCCTTTGGCTACCCAGAGAAAATCCTCACCGACCAGGGGTCTGCGCTTGAATCACAGTTGTTCCAGGAGATGTGCCTGCTACATAATTGCCAGAAGGTCCGAACCACAGCCTATCATCCGCAAGGTAACAGACTCTGTGACAAAATAAATTAAACTCTCATCGAAATGTTGAGAGCAGTGTCCCCTGAGACAAGGGGTAATTGGCCTACTCTGCTGCCACAACTTATGTATACGTATAACAATACCATTCACTGTTCCACCGGGTACACGCCCTTCTATTTGATGTTCGACCGTCAGGAGAGGCTGCCTGCCGACCACTCCCTGGATGTACAAGTGCCTGATGTCATCAACCCACTACCAAAAACTGATTGGGTGGTGGAGCATCAAAGACGTCTCCTTGATGCCAAGGAGATTGTTCAGGAGTGCATGGAATGTGCCCGAGAGCGACAGCAGAGAGACTATGACCTGTCTGCTCATGCAGAACCTCTAGCTATAGGAGACATGGTGTGGCTGAAGAATAACCACTGAACCAGCAAGCTGGACAGTAAGTGGGAGAGGACTCCTTATGTCATAACTGATATTCCTAATGTTGAGGCCCACATTTACCAAATTTCCAGGGAAGGTAAAGGCTCCCAGACTGTACACAGGAACCGTTTAAAGCCTTGCATAGAAGGAGAGACTGCAGCAGGGGACGTTGAGCCAAAGTCCCCTGAGTCTGAGTTGTCAGCCCAACCTGTTGATCCTATGCAGGCTGTTGAAAACCTGTTACATGACAAGGAGCCACTTCATTGGTTCCTCACACCCTGGTTGAACTTGGTGGTACCGGCTCCAGTTCCTGCTAGTCCTCAACCCCAGGATGACCTGTCCCAGGGTGTACCTGAAAAGGGCTCCAGAGCCTGTGGATTCCTCTGGCCCCCCTGAACCAAGGCAGGAGGAGCCTCTGCCAGTAAGAAGGTCCACCTGCGAGATTCGGAGACAACATTGTTGACCAAAGTAGCTCCTCCCGGGAAACCCCTGTTTAACTGTCTACAAGACCCGGGTACGGACTCATTTTGTTCTTTTGAGCCTCCAGGAACTTATGTTATTGTTACAATTTTTATTATTATGGACTATCCTGGTTATTCCTGATACACTGTACCAGGTCAGTGCCCCTGTTCCCTGTTCTGTCCTGCATGAAGAGAAAGACGCCCTTTTCAACGCACTTGTCTTTTGCCAGTGGAGCTGCCTGATATATTTTAATTGCAAATGTAGTGATTGTCGTATATGCCTGCTTTGCATTTTTGGTCTTTCAGGTTACAGTCTCCAGCTGGGCGGGCCCCCTGTGTTGCGCCGAGGACAGGCAACCTCAAAGCAGCGGGGTATGTAGTGTCCCACTAGGTAAATGTGGGCACTACACAAGGGTCAATTGGGCCACGGTGTTCCCCACCTTTTGTGGAACATGGTCATTGTATTTTATATGGTATCTTTAATGTGTATTTTCCTGTTATCTCTTGTACCAGGCCTGATAGGGGTAGTTCCTCCTCCTAGTCAGTAGAGGGAGCTAGGGAACCCCCTAGTATATATAGTTAGGCCCAGACAGGAAAAGGGGAGTGCAGTTTATTCCAGGAGGCTAGTTAGTGCAGTCTAGCCTGCCTGAGTTTTCCTAAGCAAAAGAAGCTCAGAAGTTGCATCCAGGGGAAGAAGCTGCCTCCTGAAGTTCCTTTAAAAGTACAGCGCAGAGCCAAGTTTCACCCAGCCAAATAGAGAGTTGAAGGGCAGAAGGATATTTTACAGCAAGGATATATATACCAGAGGAATGTTTCCCTACCCAAGGATAAAGCCAGCAATAGGGCATACGGGCCTTGGAGAAAGACAGACAGGACCTAAGGAAAATACAGCCTGATCTGTAAGTGTTATTCCCTCTGAGTATCTTGCAAGGACTTTGCCTGCCATTTATATAAAGCCTGCCTGTTACAACCTTTTACATGTGGAACTAACTAAAGACTGTAAATAGTTGAACTGTTCAGTCAAAGGAAGTTCTGGTTCACCGCATCTTGTGTTCCTCAATTATTCCTACAACAAATCGGTGTGCCACCGTTACCGGCACTGGCGTCACAAACTTTAAGGGATCTTGCTATAGGGCACACTAAACCTGCAACACCCAGGGCACCTCACCTACCACCCGGCCTGGTCCCTATATACAGAGAGTGCCCCAGAGGATCCATGTGCCAGCCTCTCAATCACTGCTGTATGCCTGCCCAGGGTATATAAAAACTGTGAGTACCAAGAACACCCTCGGTTTAGTAGCTACCCCTGTGACCTCAGCATTCGCTCACCCTGCAGGGCTGCGTACTGCATATATACACAGTAGACTGTTATCCCATAAATCCATACACCCTTGCTCTTTCGATCTTTTGCATGGGGATATATGCTCCCTAGGCATAAAGAGAAAAGATAGGCTGGAAGACAGACGCTTATGAGAGGAGAGGTGGGGTTTGTATTTGTTGATTATACATATATAGAGATATTTAAATTCCTGTAAATGTAGATATTTTACAAGAATGGCTTATACGAGAGGTATTCATTTAAACCATTTGGTGTCACAGATTTAAGTCTGTATATCCATCTCGTTTCTGCTTCAGGATCATTTTATCCCAGTCTCCACCCCTCCTTGGTTTGGGGACGTGTTGAATGCCTATAAATTTAAGGCAGGTGGTGTCTCCACCCTGGCACTGGTTAATATGACGCGCCACTGATGTATCTTTTTTATTTTGGATGTCATTAATGTGGTCTAATCCGTCGCCTAAATTCTCTCTTTGTTTTGCCCACATAGTCAAAGGGGCAAGAGCATTGTGCGAGGTATACTACGCCCATGGTCAGACAATTCACATAGTCACGAATGCTGTACTCTCTACATGTGTAGGAGCTCAACTGACCTGTTGAGCACTGACAATGGATTACCAAGTTATAATACTCAACTATGTGCCACTAACATAATATATTCATTTACCCTTTTTAGTCTGTTTCTGAGTAATCGCTCTCTAGCATCCAGGACAGACAGGGTTAAGGCATCTGGGTCTCTCTTCAG
Organism: Bufo gargarizans; assembly: GCF_014858855.1. Lineage (NCBI taxonomy): Eukaryota > Metazoa > Chordata > Amphibia > Anura > Bufonidae > Bufo > Bufo gargarizans. The sequence continues at coordinate 9,798,905 of NC_058088.1, forward strand.
CCATTCTGAATATCACCTTCTTCCCTCAACCCAATGCCTAGCCTAAAATGTGATCATAAACAAAGCCTTGCTGTGCGGAGAATCAGCCGGGGACGCGGTGTTAGGTCCCCATAGCAACTACTCATGCCCACGGACCATGTCACTTCCGGCTAGCAACGGAGCACAGCGAGCCCGGCCTTACAAGGAGGCGATACCTCGTGACACTGTGTCTCCATTTGGAATTGGCTGTCAGTCGCAGTGGGAGTAATCATTGCGCAGCACACCCACAGGGCCTACTGGCCAACTAAATTGTGGGTGGAGCGGCGCGCATTTAAAAGAGACTCCAGCGTATGAATAGATTGCCACTGCCGCAATATACAAACAGGAGCACAGCCACTGCTTATGGTGCCCCGATATCCATATCCCTGAAGAGCCAAGTGCCTATTTGGCGAAACGCATCGGATTATGGTTCAGACAAGATCAACTAGGGAGGTAAGAGCATAGGGAACTCTAGCATAGGCCCGAGGTTCCAGAGGCTGGGGGTCGTCCTTCTAAGGACGAGTGCCCCGATTACAGCCATTAAGGTATTCCTGCACACAGACTAGGCAACATAGGGTGAGCACCTAGGGAGAGTTATTTGCCTCATTAGTAGGCCCCCCCCCCCCCCTATATACAAGGAACCATACTAGGCCATTCTTGTGCATATAGACCAGGGCTGGCCAACCTGAGGCTCTCCAGCTGTTGCAAAACTACTACTCCCAGCATGCCCAGGCTACCTACAGCTATCAGCCTACAGCAGGGTATGGTTGGAGTTGTAGTTTTACAACAGCTGGAGAGCCTCAGGTTGGCCATGCCTGATATAGACCCTGTCCTCACTACCAATATAGCGCAGTAGTTCACTCTACTCTATTGTCTCATTTATTTTAGTACAAACTAATAAAAGTTATATCTTAACTTAAATACAATAAGGCATACTCAATTCAGTATAGTTCTGGGTATGACTGGAAAAAAAAAGAAAGTAGACAAGCAGAATACATGCTGAAACAAATGTAAAAAATAATAAAAGCAAAGGACTCATCTTCCTCTCTAAAGGGTCTTCCTGTCTATGGTCAAGCGGTGGGTGCAAAACGCTTCGTGTTGAGCAGCCAGAACATATACAGATGTGGTCTTCCTTTCACATATCTGAAGTTATGTATACTGAATGGTTGGTCACTGAAAGACTGTGGTTGTCTCACTGAGGTCTGAAAAGCCCATTTTGCTAGAATGCCAGAATAAGCCATGATGGGTGTACATGAATAATGTCAGTATTCAGACCTCAGTGTTTCTTGTATGTTGCATTTTGAGCAGTTTTGTCCCTCTGCAGGCTCCATTTTTAAATGTCATCATTTGGTCAGCTCAGCTCTAGAAGGGGTGGACAATTTTCTCCCAGAAGCACTGCAACCTGTCTCCATCCCAATATTCTGCGCATACTTCTAATGAACCATGCCACAATTCTGTGCAAGCTTCTAATTTACCAGCAGAGCATCTTGATCAGTGTTTTTGGGAGATTTTTACTGAGAAGTGTTGCTTTTAATCATGGGTGTAGGAACCCCAAAAAATCTGGGGGGGCAGCATTTTTGCTCGCCGGGTATATTCTTATTCAGTATGCGAGTTGTTTATATCGTTAAATTTTAAGTGTGTTTGTGGTCGGATCAGCTATCAGAAAGGTGAACCTAACCTATCTAACACTATCTACAACAAGCAGTGGAGTTATGCCATAACTGCCGTGGTAGGGCAGCCTAAAGGGGGCCACCCTAATGTGAAATGACTGTAAGATGGTGTGGGTGGGTGGGTGAAATCAGCTGAATCAGCATCAGCCTGGGCCCACAGGTGCCTTTAAATAGCCTAGTAATCAGCCAGCCTGGGCCCACAGGTGCATATAATTAGCCTTGTAATTAGCCTCCCCTCCCACAAATGCAGCAATATATTTGCTTAATACGTGTGTGTGTGTGTGTGTGTGTGTGTGTGAAAAATCTCACAACAAAAAAATATGCAAAAAGGAACAGTTCTTTGTTCATCAGGTCACAGAAATTAACCAAACATTTGGCATATATTTCAGTTATTCCACTTAAAACTAGTGGTAATAATACTTTTTGGGTACTTTCACACTTGCTGCAGTGTGATCTGGCAGGTAGTTCCGTCGTCGGAACTGCCCGCCGGATCCGCCGATCTGCCTCTGACTAAAAGCATTTGTAAGACGGATCCGGATGCAAATGCATTGTCATGCGGACAGACGAACCCCTCTTGTATATTTTTTCACATTTTTACTGGTCTGCGCATGCGCAGGCCGGAAGGACGGATCCGGCATTCCGGTATTTTGAATGCCGGATCCGGCACTAATACATTCCTATGGGAAAAAATGCTGGATCCGGCATTCAAGCATAAAACCGGAGATAAAACCGTAGCATGCTACGGTTTTATCTTTTGCCTGATCAGTCAAAACGACTGAACTGAAGACATCCTGATGCTTCCTGAACGGATTACTCTCCATTCAGAATGCATGGGGATATGCCTGATCAGTTCTTTTCCGGTATAGAGCCCCTGTGACGGAACTCTATGCCGGAAAAGAAAAACGCTAGTGTGAAAGTACCCTTAGGGCTCTTTCACACTTGCGTTGTCCGGATCCGTCGTGTACTCCATTTGCCGGAATTACACGCCGGATCCGGAAAAACGCGTAAGAACGCATAATTTTTTCTTTCCGGATGCGTCTTTCCGGCTTTTTTGGTAAGATACTGATACGGAAATCCTGAAGCCAACATCTACGTTTTTTTTTCCGGATCCGTCGTACAGATCCAGTATGGGGCCGGATCCGTGCGACGGATCCGGAAAAAAAACGTTGATGTTGGCTTCAGGATCTCCAGTCTCTTTTTGCGCCAGCCAAGCCCTTCCTACTTCCTGGCGCAGGCGCAGACGCAACTTCCGGATCCGTCGTTGCGTCGTAACAACTGAAGATGTTAGGACGGATCCGAAATAATACATTTCAATGGGCTATTATTCCGGATCCGTCGATGCGGCAAGCGTTCAGGATTTTTGACCGGAGCAAAAAGCGCAGAATGCTGCGGTATTTTCTCCGGTCAAAAAACTTTCCGGTCCTGAACTGAAGACATCCTGATGCCTCCTGAACGGATTTCTCTCCATTCAGAATGCATGGGATAATCCTGATCAGGATTTTTCCGGCATAGAGCCCCGACGACGGAACTCTATGCCGGAAAAGAAAAGCGCAAGTGTGAAAGAGCCCTAAGTAATGCACTTTGCCTGATTTTAACAATACAAAAGATCTTGTATAAATACAATAAAAATACTATAACTATATAAATAGAAACAATTTTCTAACTGCAGACAGAGCGAGACCCTCCAAGCACCACAACCACTGAAGCGTACTTCAGCTAATTAGGTGCAAGGTAGCTGTTCCTGTAAATGTGTGCCTGCCACTGCCAGCTCACACACTAAAGCTACAGGAGATGTGTGGTAAGTGTGCCCACATTCACACAAGGCAGAATGGAACAAATAAGTACCCTCCATAAAGTTTCCTTTAAGCCAAATCTAAAGAACGCAAGTTTTTAAAATCCAAAAACTTTTTTGCGGCGATCACAACACATTGCAAATTCCTTTGCTATGGCTTTCGATGTCTACTTTATCTATTATGTCTCTATGGATGTTGCATATAGCAACATGGTTCAAACGTTTCTGGGTCATTGTGGACTTCAACCAGGTTTTTAATCTACGCAGTGCACTAAAACTTCTCTCAGCTTCACAGGAAGAAGCAGGAATAGTTAATAGGATTCTGACAATTTTTTCTACTTGAGAGAAAAAGCATCTTTCTCTGGCAGGCATCTTTCGCAAAATATCTACAACCTCAGAGACTGAAGTGTACTTGTAAATAGAGATGTCCCGAATAGTTCGCCGGTGAACATCGCTTGTTCGCGTTCGCCGCGGCGGGCGAACATATGCAATGATCGGTCCGCCCCCTATACAGTCATCATTGAGTAAACTTTGACCCTGTACCTCACAGTCAGCAGACACATTCCAGCCAATCAGCAGCAGACCCTCCCTCCCAGACCCTCCCACCTCCTGGACAGCATCCATTTTAGATTCATTCAGAAGCTGCATTCTTAGTGAGAGGAGGGACAGTGCTGCTGCTGATTTAATAGGGAAATCGATAGCTAGTCTACCAGTCCTGAAGGACTCATCTGATCTCTGCTTTAAGGACAGCACCCCAAAAAGCCCTTTTTAGGGCTAGAACATCAGTCTGTTTTTTTTTTCTGTGTAATCTAATTGCAGTTGCCTGCCAGCGTGTGTGTCAGGCTCACAGCGTATACTGTGCCCACTTGCCCAGTGCCACCACTCATATCTGGTGTCACAATAGCTTGCATAAAAAAAAAAAAAACTTTTTTTTACTGTGAAATAATAGCAGTCAGTTGCCTGCCCTTCACGCGTGTGCGTTTCAGGGCCTGCCAGGGCACAGTGTCACACCAGTGCCACTGATACCTGGTGTAACACTAGTGTACATTTGAAAAAAAACTCGAAATTTGACTGTAATAGATTGAATAGCAGTTAGTTGTCTGCAAGCGTGTGTGTCAGGCCTACAGCGTCTACTCTGCCAACTTCTGCCAGTGCACAGTGCCACTCATATCTGGTGTCACAGTAGCTTGCACGCATAGTACCACTAATCGAAAAAAAAAATGACAGGCAGAGGCAGGCCAGCCCGCAGGGGCCGTCGTGGTTGTGGTGCTGTGATTCCCTTTGGCCCTAGAATAATGCCCAGTGTTCAGAGGCTCGAAAAGTCCTGAGGACATAGTTGACTGGCTACACAGGACACCCAATCTTCTACAGCTTCCGCTAGGAACCTTGACGCACCATCCTCCTCCAGCTTAGCTTCGGGCACCTCTCAAGTTACCACTCGCCCGCCTGCCGCCACCACCACCACTACCACCACAGCCACCACAGCCGCTTCACTTGATCTGTCAGAGGAGTTATTTACACATCAGTTGGAAGAAATGAGTGATGCGCAACCATTATTGCCAGAGGATGTAGATAACAGGGATATGTCTCAGTCAGGCAGCATTACACAGATGGACGTACAGTGTGATGATGATGATGTTGTACCCGCTGCTGCTTCCTTTGCTGAGTTGTCAGATACAAGTGAAGCGGTTGATGATGACGATGTGTCCGTGGATGTTACGTGGGTGCCCGCTAGAAGAGAAGAAGAACAGGGGGAAAGTTCAGATGGGGAGACAGAGAGGAGGAGGAGACGAAGTTAGAAGCAGGGGGAGGTCGTCGCAAGAAGCTAGTGGCACAGTCAGACAGCATGCATCGGCACCCGGGGCCAGCCAGACAGCACGCCAATCAACGCATGCTGTTGCCACCACCAGAATGCCGTCATTGCAGAGCTCAGCAGTGTGGCATTTTTTTTGTGTGTCTGCCTCTGACAACAGTGATGCCATTTGCAACCTTTGCCAAAAGAAACTGAGTCGTGGGAAGTCCAACACCCACCTAGGTACAACTGCTTTGCAAAGGCACATGATCGCACATCACAAACGCCTATGGGATCAACACATGAGTACAAGCAGCACACAATCTCAAAGCCGCCATCCTCCTCCTGGTCCAGCATCTTGAGCCACGTCAACCACTGCTGTCCTCTTTGCCCCCTCTCAACCATCCGCCACTCCGTCTCTCGCCTTAAGCAGTTCCTGCTCATCTGCCCACAGTCAGGTGTCTGTCAAGGACATGTTTGAGCGTAAGAAGCCAATGCCACAAAGTCACCCCCTTGCCCGGCGTCTGACAGCTGGCTTGTCGGAACTCTTAGCCCGCCAGCTTTTACCATACAAGCTGGTGGAGTCTGAGGCCTTCAAAAAATGTGTAGCTATTGGGACACCGCAGTGGAAGGTACCCGGACGAAATTTATTTTCACAAAAGGCAATCCCCAACCTGTACTCGATTGTGCAAAAGGAAGTCATGGCATGTCTGGCACACAGTGTTGGGGCAAGGGTCCATCTGACCACTGATACCTGGTCTGCAAAGCACGGTCAGGGCAGGTATATTACCTACACTGCGCATTGGGTAAACCTGCTGACGGCTGCCAAGCATGGAATGCGTGGCTCTGCAGAGGAGTTGGTGACACCGCCACGACTTGCAGGCAGGCCTGCTGCCACCTCCTCTACTCCTCCTACTCCATCCTCTTCCATAACCTCCTCGGCTGAGTCCTCTTCTGCTGCTGCGTCTTGCTCCACATCAACGGCACCCCCCCAGCTCCCCAGGGGCTATTCCACATCCCGGATTCGGCAGTGTCACGCCGTCTTGGGGTTGACTTGCCTGAAAGCAGAGAGTCACACCAGACCAGCACTCCTGTCCGCCCTGAACGCACAGGTGGATCAGTGGCTGACTCCGCACCAACTGGAGATTGACAAAGTGGTGTGTGACAATGGAAGCAATTTGTTGGCGGCATTGAATTTGGGCAAGTTGACATATGTGCCGTGCATGGCACATGTGTGTAATCTGATCGTACAACGCTTTGTGCATAAGTACCCAGGCTTACAGGATGTCCTCAAGCAGGCCAGAAAGGTGTGTGGCCATTTCAGGCGTTCCTACACGGCCATGGTGCACTTTTCAGACATTCAGCGCCGAAACAACATGCCAGTGAGGCGCTTGATTTGCGACAGCCCGACACGTTGGCATTCAACACTCCTAATGTTCGACCACCTGCTCCAACAAGAAAAAGCCGTCAACGAGTATTTGTATGACCGGGGTGCTAGGACAGCCTCTGCGGAGCTGGGGATTTTTTTGCCACGTTACTGGACGCTCATGCACAATGCCTGTAGTCTCATGCGTCCTTTTGAGGAGGTGACAAATCTAGTCAGTCGCACCGAAGGCACCATCAGCGACATCATCCCATTTGTTTTCTTCCTGGAGCGTGCCCTGCGAAGAGTGCTGGATCAGGCCGTAGATGAGCGTGAAGAGGAAGAGTTGCGGTCACCATCATCACCACCAGAAACAGTGCTTGCTGGACCTGTGGCAACGCTGGAAGAGAAGTCTGAGGAAGAGGAGTCAGAGGAGGAATGTGGCTTTGAGGAGGAGGAAGACCAACCACAGCAGGCATCCCAGGGTGCTCATTGTCACCTATCTGGTACCCATGGTGTTGTACGTGGCTGGGGGGAAGATCAGACCTTCAGTGAGATCAGTGAGGACGAGGAACAGGACATGAGGAGCTCGGCATCCAACCTTGTGCAAATGGGGTCTTTCATGCTGTCGTGCCTGTTGAGGGACACTCGTATAAAAAGGCTGAAGGAGAACGACCTGTACTGAGAGAAGATGATATTCAATCTTTGGATACTGAGGAAGAACTTCACTAGCTTGTCCTGTCAACAGATAATGTTCCAGTTTTTCATATACAAGTAAGCCCTCTTGGTCAAAGCGCTGCATTAACTGTGTCGATATAATATCCATTATTTGGAAATACTGAGGACAATAGTATTCCTTCACAGTCTTTGCATGAAATTGTTCAGTTGGCCCATGTTGAAGACGTTTAGGAATATTAGGTTGCCTTGGTACAGTAACCTCTTTTAGCTGGTATTTTTCCACTAAATTAATAGTGGTAGAAAGAACTCTTTCAAAGGACGTGTCACATCGTAACTTTTGTATAGCATCATGGGTCCATTGTACACTTGCTAAAAGTCCTGATATGGTTTGTTCTCTGCCTTGCAAGGCTACATTCAGGCATTCTAAGATCTCCATGATGCTAAGAGAGATTTGAAGACCTAGTAGAGTTTTCCCTTGCCTAAATTGTTGTAGTAGGCCACGTGCACATGGATTTATATCTCCACTACTTCTGGTATTTCCAATTTCTTCAAGTGTTTTCAAAATCAGCTGGTAATTATCCAGAATTTTTTTCACAGACTTCACTCTAACAGTCCAGCGTGTTGGGCACAATGAATTAATATGCAAGACTTTAACAGGCCCTTCAGCTTCATGATGCACAATTTCAGAACAGTGTGGTTCTGCATTTTATAGATTGCCCAAAGAGTTTGCCAATAATCTTGCACACACATAAGTGCATCTTCCATTATTGGACATTGATGTGCTGCGGCCTGCATAACTAAATTTTTGCAATGTGCACCGCAATGGACATAAATGGCAAGTGGATGTTCCTGCTTGATTAACCCCTTAAGGACACAGGGCGTACAGGTACGCCCTTGTGCCCTGGTACTTAAGGACACAGGGCGTACATGTACGCCCTGTGCATTTTCGATCACTGCCGTGCGGCTGGCAGTGATCGGAACCCGGTGCCTGCTCAAATCATTGAGCAGGCACCTAGGCTAAATGCGCGGGGGGGTCCCGTGACCCCCCCATGTCGGCGATCGCGGCAAACCGCAGGTCAATTCAGACCTGCGGTTTGCTGCGATATCTGCAGTTTATGATCCCCGCGGTCCCTGACCGCGGGGATCAGAAACTTTAGGATTCAAAACTTTGTCCAGTATTCCTCCCCCTGCACCCCTGAGTTATTTGGGCACGGTGGGAGGTGCAGGGGGAGGGTTGCGGGCGGTGCGGGAGGCGGGCGGTGCGGTAGGCGGGATCGCGATCCCCCGCCCGCCTCCCATTGCGTAATCGTTGGCGTCTAGTGGGTATACCAGGGTGCCAGCACATTGCTGGCACCCTGGTATAAACGGCTGACATCGGTGATGCGATGTCAGCCGTTTAACCCTTTCCATACAGCGGTCCGTACGGACCGCTGTATGGAAAAGGTTAACAGTAAGAGGGAGCTCCCTCCCTCTCCCATCGGGGGGCTGCTGTGCCTTTGCAGTCCCCCGAATGGAGAGGGAGAGAGCTCCCAGGCAGCCCCCCCAAGCCCCGTCCTTACCCTTCCCCGTCTGCGCAGTTCTGACCATAACTGAGCAGACGGGGAAGGTTCCCATGACAACAGGACGCCTTCTCAGGCGTCCTGCTGTCCATGGTTCTGAACAGATCTGTGCTGAAAGGCATAGATCTGTTCAGACAAAGTGTAAAATACAGTATAGTACTATATATTGTACTGTACTGTATTATGTAGACATCAGACCCACTGGATCTTCAAGAACCAAGTGGGTCTGGGTCAAAAAAAAGTGAAAAAAGTGAAAAATAAAGTAAAAATCAAAAAACACATTTATCACTGATTAAAAATGAAAGAAATAAAATTCCCTACACATGTTTGGTATCGCCGCGTCCGTAACGACCTGATCTATAAAACGGTAATGTTACTTTACCCGAACGGTGAACGCCATAAAAATAAAAAATTAAAAACTATGATGAAATTGGAATTTTGCCCACCTTACTTCCCAAAAAAGGTAATAAAAGTGATCAAAAAAGTCGCATCTATGCCAAAATTGTAACAATCAAACCATTATCTCATCCCGCAAAAATCATACCCTACCCAAGATAATCGCCCAAAAACTGAAAAAGTTATGGCTCTTACACTATGGAAACACTAAAACATGATTTCTTTTGTTTCAAAAATGAAATCATTGTGTAAAACTTACATAAATAAAAAAAAAGTATACATATTAGGTATCGCCGCGTCCGTATTCACCGGCTCTATAAAAATATCACATGACCTAACCCCTCAGATGACCACCGTAAAAAAATAAAAATAAAAACGGTGTAAAAAAAGCCATTTTTTGTCATCTTCCGTCACAAAAAGTGTAATAGCAAGCAATCAAAAAGTCATGTGCACCCCAAAATAGTGCCAATCAAACCGTCATCTCATCCCACAAAAAATGAGACCCTACTTAAGATAATCGCCCAAAAATTTAAAAAACTATGGCTCTTAGACTATGGAGACACTAAAACTTTTTTTTGTTTTAAAAATGAAATTATTGTGTAAAACGTACATAAATAAAAAAAATTGTATACATATTGGGTATCACCGCGTCCGTGACAACCTGCTCTATAAAATTACCACATGATCTAACCTGTCAGATGAATGGTGTAAATAACAAAAAAAAAAAAAACGGTGCCAAAAAAGCTATTTCTTGTTACCTTGCCGCACAAAGTGTAATATAGAGCAACCAAAAATCATATGTACCCTAAACTTGTACCAACAAAACTGCCACCCTATCCCGTAGTTTCTAAAATGGGGTCACTTTTTTGGAGTTTCTACTCTAGGGGTGCATCAGGGGGGCTTCAAATGGGACATGGTGTCAAAAAAACCAGTCCAGCAAAATCTGCCTTCCAAAAACCGTATGGCATTCCTTTCCTTCTGCGCCCTGCCGTGTGCCCGTACAGCAGTTTACGACCACATATGGGGTGTTTCTGTAAACTACAGAATCAGGGCCATAAATAATGAGTTTTGTTTGGCTGTTAACCCTTGCTTTGTAACTGGAAAAAAAATATTAAAATGGAAAATCTGCCAAAAAAGTGAAATTTTGAAATTGTATCTCTATTTTCTATTAAATCTTGTGCAACACCTAAAGGGTTAACAAAGTTTGTAAAATCAGTTTTGAATACCTTGAGGGGTGTAGTTTCTTAGATGGGGTCACTTTTATGGAGTTTCTACTCTAGGGGTGCATCAGGGGGGCTTCAAATGGGACATGGTGTCAAAAAAACCAGTCCAGCAAAATCTGCCTTCCAAAAACCGTATGGCATTCCTTTCCTTCTGCGCCCTGCCGTGTGCCCGTACAGCAGTTTACAACCACATATGAGGTGTTTCTGTAAACTACAGAATCAGGGCCAGAAATAATGAGTTTTGTTTGGCTGTTAACCCTTGCTTTGTAACTGGAAAAAAAATATTAAAATGGAAAATCTGCCAAAAAAGTGAAATTTTGAAATTGTATCTCTATTTTCTATTAAATCTTGTGCAACACCTAAAGGGTTAACAAAGTTTGTAAAATCAGTTTTGAATACCTTGAGGGGTGTAGTTTCTTAGATGGGGTCACTTTTATGGAGTTTCTACTCTAGGGGTGCATCAGGGGGGCTTCAAATGGGACATGGTGTCAAAAAAACCAGTCCAGCAAAATCTGCCTTCCAAAAACCGTATGGCATTCCTTTCCTTCTGCGCCCTGCCGTGTGCCCGTACAGCAGTTTACAACCACATATGAGGTGTTTCTGTAAACTACAGAATCAGGGCCAGAAATAATGAGTTTTGTTTGGCTGTTAACCCTTGCTTTGTAACTGGAAAAAAAATATTAAAATGGAAAATCTGCCAAAAAAGCGAAATTTTGAAATTGTATCTCTATTTTCTATTAAATCTTGTGCAACACCTAAAGGGTTAACAAAGTTTGTAAAATCAGTTTTGAATACCTTGAGGGGTGTAGTTTCTTAGATGGGGTCACTTTTATGGAGTTTCTACTCTAGGGGTGCATCAGGGGGCTTCAAATGGGACATGGTGTCAAAGAAACTGTCCAGCAAAACATGCCTTCCAAAAACCAAACGGCGCACCTTTCACTCTACGCCCCGCTGTGTGGCCGTACAGTAGTTTACGGCCACATATGGCGTGTTTCTGTAAACGGCAGAGTCAGGGCAATAAAGATACAGTCTTGTTTGGCTGTTAACCCTTGCTTTGTTAGTGGAAAAAATGGGTTAAAATGGAAAATTAGGCAAAAAAATGAAATTCTCAAATTTCATCCCCATTTGCCAATAACTCTTGTGCAACACCTAAAGGGTTAACAAAGTTTGTAAAATCAGTTTTGAATACCTTGAGGGGTGTAGTTTCTTAGATGGGGTCACTTTTATGGAGTTTCTACTCTAGGGGTGCATCAGGGGGCTTCAAATGGGACATGGTGTCAAAAAACCAGTCCAGCAAAATCTGGCTTCCAAAAACCATACGGCGCACCTTTCACTCTACGCCCCGCTGTGTGGCCGTACAGTAGTTTACGGCCACATATGGGGTGTTTCTGTAAACGGCAGAGTCAGGGCAATAAAGATACAGTCTTGTTTGACTGTTAACCCTTGCTTTGTTAGTGGAAAAAATGGGTTAAAATGGAAAATTAGGCAATAAAAGGAAATTCTCAAATTTCATCCCCATTTGCCAATAACTCTTGTGCAACACCTAAAGGGTTAACAAAGTTTGTAAAATCAGTTTTGAATACCTTGAGGGGTGTAGTTTATAGAATGGGGTCATTTTTGGGTGGTTTCTATTATGTAAGCCTCGCAAAGTGACTTCAGACCTGAACTCGTCCCTAAAAATTGGGTTTTTGTAAATTTCTGAAAAATTTCAAGATTTGCTTCTAAACTTCTAAGCCTTGTAACATCCCCAAAAAATAAAATATCATTCCCAAAATAATTCAAACATGAAGTAGACATATGGGGAATGTTAAGTCATCACAATTTTTGGGGGTATTACTATGTATTACAGAAGTAGAGAAACTGAAACTTTGAAATTTGCAAATTTTTCCCAATTTTTGGTAAATTTGACTTTTTTTTATGCAAAAAAAAATATTTTTTTAACTTTATTTTACCAGTGTCATGAAGTACAATATGTGACGAAAAAACAATCTCAGAATGGCCTGGATAAGTCAAAGCGTTTTAAAGTTATCAGCACTTAAAGTGACACTGGTCAGATTTTCAAAAAATGGCCTGGTCCTAAGGTGTAAAAAGGCTGTGTCCCTAAGGGGTTAATGCCTGGGCACCATGATATTTACCAGCCATATTTGAAGCTCCATCATATGTTTGCCCTCGCAACATTGACATACAAAGCCCATTACGACATGAAGCATCCTTGACAATCTGTGCGATTGCAGATCCACTTGTTTCATCAACTTGATATAAGCCTATGAAGTCCTCATGTGGGTACAAGTCTTCATCAACATAGCGGATACAGAAACTTTCTTGTGAGTAAACGACTGGCACTCACTATGTGGGTCACAACGATAGCATTTATTGACATACAGGTCACAAAGATAATCACATCTAGTTAAAAGATCATAGTCGACATTAAAAATGTTTACACGAAAGTTTACATAAAAATACCCCCTTAAAAGTTACAATCTAATAAAACCATTCACTGGTGTATGAGGAGGTCTGCTGCATATGATGAGGGCTCTCCTTTAGTATTGAATAAGAGTCCCAATATTACACTTAGATGGCCGAAGTGAATCTCTAGCAGTGTTCCTTTAAAACAAGCCGGTATGCATCTGGATAGAAATATATATAAAAGTTCGGATCCTGGTATCCACAGAATATGAGGCTTCAAATGCCTCTTCCACAATACTTTGTCTCTGGTGGTGAGTGCTGTAGAGAGATATGTTGCTTACCGGTCTATCCGAATGTCCGGTTCTCTCATTCCTCAGCTCTCTCCACCACGTTGCTCTGATCGCTGCCGGCGTCTCCGCTACTCTGGTCCGTGTCACGTGGTTCTTCAGAGGTATCGCAGGATTAGCCGGATCTGTTACAATGCTGACTCTGTTGCAATATTCAAATGCGATTGTATTCGCAGCAGGAGAGAAGAAAAATGGAGCGCTCCAAATTATCTAGGTCGTCTTAATCATATCCAAATATGAAAATCGGAACAGGGATCCAACGCCAGACGCGTTTCAGGGACTTCACTCCCCTTCACTTTCTTGTTCTTGACCAGATATATCTTGTGTGCCATCAACAATAATTGCAAAAACATTATTCCCAATCTGTTTCCGAATAAGGCGTAATACGGTGTGAGACAATAACTTCAAAATCTCATTTTGAATGTCGGGACTCATGTATTCTGCTTTGTGTGATATCCAATTTTTTGGATAAGACACATCATCTGCTTGTGCAAGCAGAAACTGTTTAAAATTGCCATCATTGTCTTCATGGCCACGAAGAGGGAGACCTTGTTTTGCCAACAGGGCTATTGTTTGTACTATCTTGATGAGATACAGCCATGCATCATTCTGTTGCTGTTGAGCTTGTAGTGAAAGCTGAGCATTAATGGGTTGCGAATCTTTATGATGCAATAGTTGCTTTATAGAATATGTATGAGCAGAACAACTCTGATGTTTTTTTAACTTTTCAATAGCTTTTTTCCAATTTTTAAAGCCTACACACACAAATGCTGGCTCAGTGTTCTTTTCGAGTTGAGTCAGATTCAGGACGGCTGCTTTAGCACAGTAGAAACATAGTACCCCATCAAGAGTAAAACTATAGAGAAATGCATTTTCCTTTTGTGTATGTTTTAGATTTACTATGAACATCTACAGTTTTGATTGCAGTACCACAAGCATGGTCTTCCTCACCATCACTACTTGAGTCACTCATGAGGCCAACTGCTTCTAAAGACACTGTCTCAGCATATTCCTTTTCTGGCTCAACAAAATGATGCCTGACTGGTGTTTCACTGATCTATTTTTGTTGACATGCCTCTGAGCTTGATGAGGATGTATTTGCTTTACTAGGCTTTGTAAAAAACTTGCGGATATCCATTCTGACTATCTTCACTCAAACTGACTGAAGGCTAGCTTGGCCTTAGGGGTGCTGGCTGGCTGGCTTGGCCAGGCAGAAGGAGTGTGGGAGACTGTGAGGCCTTTTTCTCCAAGCTGCTCCGGATCAGTGCTCTGGGTAGCTGGGCTCCGGGCTGGAAGTGGGCACAATAAGAAAAAAATATTTTTCATTACACCTCAGGTCAGACCATCAATCAGACCCCCAATGTTAATCAGACCTCAGCTAACAGCCCCAATAAGATCCCCAATGTTAATAAGACCTCAGATCACACCTCAGCTCAGACCCCAATATGAATGACCCCCAATCAGACCTCAGATAAGAGCCCCATGCCTCATAGCAGCCCCCAGTGCCTCTCATCAGCCCCTCCGGCGCCTCTCATCAGCCAGTAATAACAGCCCCCCTCAATCATGTGCCAGTAATAACAGACCCCCAATCATGTGCCAGTAATAACAGACCCCCCAATCATGTGCCAGTAATAACAGACCCCCCAATCATGTGCCAGTAATAACAGACCCCCAATCATGTGCCAGTAATAACAGGCCCCCCCTCAATCATGTGCCAGTAATACCAGGGCCCCCCCAATCATGTGCCAGTAAAACCAGCCCCCCCCCCAATCATGTGCCAGTAATACCAGCCCCCCCCAATCATGTGCCAGTAATACCAGACACCCCAATCATGTGCCAGTAATACCAGACCCCCCCAATCATGTGCCAGTAGTAATACCAGACCCCCTTCAATCATGTGCCAGTAATTCCAGGCCCCCCCCCAAATTCCCCAATTATGTGCCAGTAATACCAGACCCCCCCAATCATGTGCCAGTAGTAATACCAGACCCCCTTCAATCATGTGCCAGTAATACCAGGCCCCCCCAATCATGTGCCAGTAATACCAGACCCCCCAATCATGTGCCAGTAATACCAGACCCCCCCATTCATGTGCCAGTAATACCAGACCCCCCCAATCATGTGCCAGTAATACCAGACCCCCCCAATCATGTGCCAGTAGTAATACCAGACCCCCCCCAAATTCCCCAATCATGTGCCATTATAATACCAGCCCCCCCCCCCCCTCAGTTAAAAAAAAGTATTGTATATAGTTAAAAAAAAAAAATTAACACTTATACTTACCTCTTTGGAGCGATGCGATGCAGGCCTCTTCCGGCCTGTGTCCCGACTCCAGCGCTGTACGGCTCAGGCGGCGCGATGACGTCATCGCGCCGCCTACGCCGGCCTCTGATAGGCTGCCAGCCTAGTAGTGCCGGCAGCCTATGAGAGGAACAGGAAAGGGACATGCCTCCCTGCCCTGCTCCTCCGCAGCCTTCTGTTTGTATCGCTGTCCTGAGGACAGCGATACAAACAGAAACAGATCACTATGAAGATGAGCGCTTCGCTTCCACATTGGAAGCGCTCATCTCAGGGCCTGCCCTGCCGCCGCGGCACAGTGCTTGCCCCGCCGCCGCCGCCGCACACACACTGGGGGGGATTTGACCAAACCTGTCCCCCCCGCATTATTTTCTGGGGGGGATCCGTCCCCCCTGCTTCCTACACCCATGCTTTTAATTGATGTTAAGTCTACTTACTAGGAGTCCAGCAAGCAAAATAACGCTCTCCACTAGACATCTACTGTATGTGTACAGGCACAACCTCTCCTTGGTCTCTCTGCAGCTCTGCTTTGTGTAATCCGATCCCTCAGAAAGATTCTCCAAATACTTTCATGCCTCTTAGCTGTTTTGGTTTTTCAGTGAGTGCAAAGATTCTGAGCATCTACAGACAGGTATAGGGGGAAAAGGCAAGAGTTACAAGTCATCTACTGTGTGTGTACAGGCAGACCCTCTCCTTTGTCTCTCCGCAGCTCTGCTTTGTGTAATCCAATCTCTCGAGATTTCCATGCCTCACAGCTGTGGTTTTTCAATAGTTGCAGAGATTCTGAGCATCTACAGACAGGTATAGGGGGAAAGAGGCATTCTCTGTAATATTAGAAAAGAGAAGTGGCGCACTGGGCTGGTACTGACACAGGAGGTGCTCTCAGTAAAAAGGATATCACCCTTCCTTTAAATAGAAAATCAATAATAAAAAGATACTGGGCACTCTCTAACTAATGGAACCTAATAGTTTAATAAAATACATCATATACACTTCAATACATTAAGCATAAAAATACGTATAATAACGAAAAAAATAATAATAAAAATAGGTTCCTCCACCTATTGGTACCAATAAAAATGTATATTTGTTAAAATAGAATGAATGGCCTCTAGATATTCGGGGTGTAGATCACTCCTTGAGGTATGTGTCCTTAGGACGAATGACTTTATATAAATCCGCAAGAACAAGTTGTCGCAATCAGAAATTGATGCAGTGATTATATTGAGCGGCGTCCCGCTGTTACTCACTGTTAAACTCCTGCGTTAAGCTCCCCTGTTGTAAAAGTCCTTTGAATCAGGGATTTCGCCGACAGTCCGCGGTTCCCCTGCTGTTTCTCTAGCGTCGCTCCGTAGATAAAAGAGCCGGCGCTTAGATGTTATCACAGCCTCCTTTTCTCGCGCTGCACTCGTTGTGCTGGTGAGCGTGTTTAGATGTTAAAATCCGTTCCCAGAGAGTGCGCGTCAAGACTGTGGTTACAGCAGCAGAGGTTCCAATAATAGCGGTATAATAGTCCTCGATGTCCAAATGCAACGGGGGTCCTGGCACCAAGGACCCCCGTTACATTTGGACATCGAGGACTATTATACCGCTATTATTGGAACCTCTGCTGCTGTAACCACAGTCTTGACGCGCACTCTCTGGGAACGGATTTTAACATCTAAACACGCTCACCAGCACAACGAGTGCAGCGCGAGAAAAGGAGGCTGTGATAACATCTAAGCGCCGGCTCTTTTATCTACAGAGCGACGCTAGAGAAACAGCAGGGGAACCGCGGACTGTCGGCGAAATCCCTGATTCAAAGGACTTTTACAACAGGGGAGCTTAACGCAGGAGTTTAACAGTGAGTAACAGCGGGACGCCGCTCAATATAATCACTGCATCAATTTCTGATTGCGACAACTTGTTCTTGCGGATTTATATAAAGTCATTCGTCCTAAGGACACATACCTCAAGGAGTGATCTACACCCCGAATATCTAGAGGCCATTCATTCTATTTTAACAAATATACATTTTTATTGGTACCAATAGGTGGAGGAACCTATTTTTATTATTATTTTTTTCGTTATTATACGTATTTTTATGCTTAATGTATTGAAGTGTATATGATGTATTTTATTAAACTATTAGGTTCCATTAGTTAGAGAGTGCCCAGTATCTTTTTATTATTGATTCTCTGTAATATACTTATATTACAATTGGTAAGTTTATTTTCTTTGCAAACACGTTTTATGGGAAGAAATATAAATGCACTGTCATCCATATATGTTTACAGGTAGTTTAGTGATTTTGAGTTTTACAAGGATTTGGTTAAATAATTCATGTACACAGACACATAATTACTATAAATAACTGCATATGAGGTGTTAAGCGTAAACTTTTTTTGATCCACAAAATGTTCTGTTAAAACAATTTGTATCGTGATAGAAGCCGCCCGCTTAGCATCTCTCACCATCATCATCATCCTACTAGGTGTAATCGTCAAGAAGCTGTCCTAATCTGTTGCTTAATGCTGATATGAATATACAGTCAGGTCCATAAATATTGAGACATTGACACAATTCTAACATTGTTGGCTCTATACACCACCACAATAGATTTGAAATGAAACTAACTAGGTGTGCTTTACCTGCAGACTGTCAGCTTTAATTTGAGGGTATTTACATCCAAATCAGGTGAACGGTGTAGGAATTACAGCAGTTTGCATGTGTGCCTCCCACTTGTTAAGGGACCAAAAGTAATGGGGCAGAATAATAATCATAAATCAAACTTTCACTTTTTAATACTTGGTTGCTAATACTTTGCAGTCAATTGCAGCCTGAAGTCTGGAACGCATAGACCTCACCAGACGCTGGGTGTCATCCCTGGTGATGCTCTGCCAGGCCTCTACTGCAACTGTGTTCAGTTCCTGCTTGTTCTTGGGGAATTTTCCCTTCAGTTTTGTCTTCAGCAAGTGAAATGCAGCTCAATCGGATTCAGGTCCGGTGATTGACTTAGCCATTGCATAACATTCCACTTTTTTCCCTTAAAAAACTCTTTGGTTGCTTTGCAGTATTCTTTGGGTCATTGTCCATCTGCACTGTGAAGCGCCGTCCAATGAGTTCTCAAGCATTTGGCTGAATATGAGCAGATATTAATATTGCCCGAAACACTTCAGAATTCATCCTGCTGCTTTTGTCAGCAGTCACATCATCAAAAAATACAAGAGAACCAGTTCCATTGGCAGCCATACATGCCCACGCCATGACACTACCACCACCATGCTTCACTGATGAGGTGGTATGCTTAGGATCATGAGCAGTTCCTTTCCTTCTCCATACTCTTCTCTTCCCATCACTCTGGTACAAGTTGATCTTGGTCTCAGCTGTCCATAGGATGTTTTTCCAGAACTGTGAAGGCTTTTTTAGATGTTTGGCAAACTCTAATCTGGCCTTCCTAATCTGAGGCTGACCAATGGTTTACATCTTGTGGTGAACCCTTTGTATTCACTCTGGTGAAGTCTTCTCTTGATTGTTGACTTTGTCACACATACACCTACCTTCTGGAGAGTGTTCTTGATCTGGCCAACTGTTGTGGAGGGTATTTTCTTCACCAGGGAAATAATTCTTCATTCATCCACCACAGATGTTTTCCGTGGTCTTCCGGGTCTTTTGGTGTTGCTGAGCTCACCGGTGCGTTCCATCTTTTTAAGAATGTTCCAAACAGTTGTTTTGGCCGCGCCTAATGTTTTTGCTATCTCTCTGATGGGTTTGTTGTGTTTTTCAGCCTAATGATGGCTTGCTTCACTGATAGTGACAGCTCTTTGGATCTCATCTTGAGAGTTGACAGCAACAGATTCTAAATACAAATAGCAGACTTGAAATGAACTCTGGACCTTTTATCTGCTGATTGTAATTGGGATAATGAGGGAATAACACACACCTGGCCATGGAACAGCCGAGAAGCCAATTGTCCCATTACTTTTGATCCCTTAACAAGTGGGAGGCACATATGCAAACTGTTGTAATTCCTGCACCGTTCATCTGATTTGGATGAATACCCTCAAATTAAAGCTGCCAGTCTTCAGTTAAAGCACATCTTGTTCGTTTCATTTCAAATCTATTGTGGTAGTGTATAGAGCTTAAAATGTTAGAATTGTGTCAATGTCCCAATATATATGGACCTGACTGTATCTTTCTCAATAGCCAATGTACAGTCTAGTATAAAGTGGTAGTCATGATTCTGTAGGCTTCAGAGCTAAAATCTTTTAGCATTCCCTGCTGGCTTTATGCCTGTGTTCTGAGGAATTCTGAGAAATGCCCCCACCACACTCTGAAATCTATTCACTAATCTAAGCTGCTTCACTTCCTGGTCCTGGCTTGAAACACCACAAACAGCAGGAGAGGTCCATCCGATCAATCACTGGCTGAGGCTGGTCCCTGGTATGGCCGTGATTAGCTGAATGTGTCTTTCCTGGCATTTCTGTGGTGTCGAGCTGATACCAGAAAGAAAAGATCAGTGGGGAACGGACCAGCAGTCAGGCATTTTTGAGGGTATGTTTTTTTTTTTTTACCCTTTGTGGCTCAATAAAAAAAAAGTTATAAATTGATTTCCCCGGAAAACTGCTTTAAAGTTGATTTCTGTCAGCAACGTTGGAGTACAATACTGTCTGTAACAGGATAAGTAATGTAATGTATTTACACAGCTACCCAATAATATAGATGACATCTGTGTGTTGTGTATTGTAACAGCGTGGAGTTTTTCTGCTCAATTCTACTATAATGTTGCTGTGAAAATACTGTAAAATTGTAAATGTACAAACACGTCCCGTATGTATAATTTATGTTGGATCTACAAAAAATAAAATAGAAAAACTGTGACCATCTATACTGTCTTGGGGGATGCAAGAGGGTACTAGTGATGTCTCATCGTTCGTCTCTTTTTTTCAGTCCTATAGCGTTTGCATGGAACAGCAGATCATGCGCTCGAACACTGCTGCATCCAAACTCAAACTGACCACAGCCATGTGCATGACAAGGAACAAGAGACTGCAGAAACCCATTCGAGTGATTGATGGCTCTGGATTGCTTTAAGCTTCTGTCCTATATCCATCAAGTGCTCAAGAATACTGTAGAAAAAGTAGTTGAGCAGTAAAGTGCACTGAGGGCGGGCCAAGTTACTCAGTGCACCTTTGCTCTTTCTGCCTTCTCTGTCAGCCCCTCCTTCTCTTCTTGATTGACAGGGTCAGGTTCCTGCGTAGACATCTAGGCTGGCCCTGTCAATCAAGAAGAAGAAGGAAGGGCTGGGAGAGAAAGCAGGAGAAGCAAGGTTGCACAAAGTGGTTGGGTCCGCCCTCAGTGCACTTAACAGCTCATTTGCATGTGGAATAAAAGGCCTTTTTCTCCAGAATGAAGCAACAGATTGCAACGTGAAAGGTATCATTATATTCAGCTGAGCTACAAGGCCTTGAACCTGGTGTAACAGTGAATTTTCTGGTGACAGACTTCCTTTAAGGGGGTATGGACATCTCACAGGATATGCAATAAATACCCAATAGGCAGGCGGTCAACATCTAGACTACACCAGGAGAATAAGGCCTCATACAGATAGTTTTTTATGCCAATTCATCCATGGAATGCTCCAAATTTGCCTCCTGTTGTTTACAGTGCCCTATCCTGCCACACTGAGAAACACTGTAAGCATGGAGAAGTCTGAGGACTGTGGGTCGCATGGTGGAACCGACTCAGGAATGGAGATGGACAATGTGTCTGACCCTGGAGTTGGAAGTGTTAACACAAGGCCAGAAGATTCCTCAGATGAGTCTGTGGTAAGTGGACTCAATACAGGTTGTAGTGTGGGATCTAGTCATGCTAGGATGGTTAATGTTTTGCGCCAAGTCAAATCGCCATGTGCCCAGACAGGGTATTGTGCAGGGAGGCGAGCTATTCTTTGTTTCGCATGCAGGGAATACGGGCACATTGCACGATATTGTAACATTGCTAATGGCAACAGACACAGGTTTGTTAAGTACCCCAGAACCACACCTAGAAGTGAAGTGGTTTATTCAGCAAGGTGGGGTAATGGTCCCAGACATGCTTCTTTGCAAAGGCAGAGAACCCAGGGACAGCCAAGGTCTTGGATCAATGAAGCGTATTTTAAATCACAATATGAACGGTTAAAATGTGAAAATGTAAAGCTCAGAGAGGAAAGAGATCAGTTCTTGGAATTCAGTAGAGTTTCTAATTTTTGTGTGCCAAAGAAGGGTACATTTAGGGCTTTGTAAACCATTTTAACTCTTAAGACCTAATTTGAATAGAATCCCTCCCCCTAGGAAAAAACGGTTTTGGGACCTTGTGATGTTAAATCCTGCTTCTCTGGTCAAATGAATCTGAAGCTGTTTGGGGCTGGGCAAATCAACATTTCAATTACTGGGTGGGTAGGAATTCTCTTGTACGGTTTCAGGGGAACCCTCCAGGACATTGATTTGTTAATTCAGTCCTATACAATTGTATGTGTTCCTAAGGTTTTAGGTTTTGTATCTGAGTTTTGGGTTTTAAGTTAAAATTAACTTTTTACTGAAGCTCAATGTATGTAATCAAGTGTTTTTTCCTTTTTTATTTTTCAGTTATTTTTGTCTATTTTTGTTTGGGTATTTCTTTGATTAATTTACATTTACATTTATACATTTACATTTTTCTTCTTTTACTAATCCATTTTTATTTTTTAGGTTTTTATTGAAGTTTTTTTCAGTTTTTCCTTATTTACCAACCCATTTTTATTTTTAGTCTATTATTAATTTTTTTCATATTTTGGATTAATTTATATTTAAATTTTTCTGCAGTTCTATATTCAATCTTAACATACTTTTTTCCTTCAATTACTCTTTTCCAAGTGACGGTTCTACACACCAGGACTCTTCTCTCTTTAACAACCAGAGGTTAACCCCGTATTTATTTTTACTTTATCAGCAGGAGATTGACTGGAGGAGCCACATTGAGCTGGAGAAAAGCGGGTCTCAATTATTGGCTAGTCATTGCTGACCAATCGAAGGCGTAGCTCAGCTGTGTGTATAGCCCTTTAGGAGGCATACTGGGAATCCAGCAAAAGGAGCTCTGGCTTAAATGCCCTGTGGGAGTGGAAATAGCATTGAGAGTAGCAATAGGCCGCCCTCAGTGCAGGAGATTTCAAGCTGTCCGACATAGGCTGTGTAAAAGTCGGGGTCGGGCAGACGTACTGTAAGAATGAGCCGGGCGGTACCCTCCATGTACGGTCAAAAGCGTGTCCCTGGATGCAGGCAACACTGGTATGGCTTGGTTAACCAAGGATGGGTTGTGGTAGATCCATTTTCGGGGAGGAAAACATAGTTCCCCTCGTGGGGGTCAGACGGCTGCTCAGTACATGAGATCTAGTTATGGGGTGAAGGCCACAAAGCCCCTTAAAGAATGGAGTAGGTGGTCCAAGGGAACTAATTGGAGTATCCCTCTGGACGTTAGGTAGCGCAATTGTGGCTGCAAAAGTCAATCATGGTAATTAAGCAGGGCGTACAGAACCCAGTTGTAATCCGGAAGAACCAAGTGATGTACGGCCTGGCCTGAGGGGTAAACTGAGTTTAGGGATCCGATGCAGGAAGCAGAGGAGGCTCTATCTGGGCTGACTTTGCTGAAACAGGCCGGATCCACTAAACCCGGGCCTACTGAAATAACCAGTACCCGAGGTAAGTGAGTCCCTAACTGTCACTTCCACCTCCACTACTGACAGGGTTGCTTTTCTCTTTCTCTATCTTTTTCTCTTTCTCTATCTCTCTCTCTCTCATCCCTCCCTCATCTCTCCATCTAACCTTGAGACGATGCACCATGTTTAATCCAGCTTCTCTTCGTCCTGGTTTTAAGGACGATGAGAAGGGGGAAAAGTGGTGCAGAAAACAATGATCTTCAAACTTTCTAACCTATCAAATGTCAATCAATTTCTAAACCATCACAACTGCCTTTTCTTTGCTGGTACTTGGGTCAGATTTTTGCAAAGAAGGTAAAAATCACGGCCGATCCATGGCCTGAATGTTCCGCTGTAACCCTTTTATTCCATCAGGTATGCCCACAGGCAGCCCCACGGGTTATCACCCGATGTCCACCACCGGGTTCAGGAGTTTCTCCCGGACCCAGACTCAATAACCAGTGTTCATTTTTAGTCAACCAGGAGATTGGGTCGTGCTGAAGAAACATCCGAGGACAGGACTAGAGTCGAGATATCTTGGTTGATGACGACAACCTCTCTGAAGTTCGAGGGACGAGACAACTGGATCCACACCGGTCACTGAAAGAAGCTGCTCAACTAAGTCAAAGAATGCAGAGTATCACTTTTGTTTATTTGTTTAGTTTAATGTTTGTTGATAGCACTGGTTTTACATTCCTATAGGGTAATATCAGCTATAGGTTTAATATTAGCTCTGGCTCCTGCTCCTCGCTTGTTAATCCTGTATTGGTGTCCGGGCAGCTAGGCGGCCCGTAGATATGGTAAAGGGCATAAGTTTGTGGGATCCTCCAGTTGTGAGGAAGGTCAACCTTACTAATGAAACCCCCGATCTCTTTAATAACACCCATAGACCAGATTATATCTGCTGGAAAGAAGGGTGTGACGTTCAGACTCAGGGAGCGATCCCTCAGTATATTCAGTTATTACCGTCAGAAGTTCTTGTGTGGAGTTGACGGGTCCGTACTATTTCCTATGCGGTTTAGCCGCTTATAAGGTAATTCCCCCTAATGCCAGAGGTTCATGTGTCCTGGTGAAGCTTGTCCCTGCATCCTACTTTGCAGCCAATTGGGAGAAACTGATGGTGTGGAAGGAGGTAAGAAGGGCAGGGAGAGCTGGAAGGGATTTGTTTTGTGGCTGGATGGGATGAGGAGTTGGACTTATGAAGCAATTGAACAATTCCTCATCCATAGTGGATGAGATGTTCAAAGAAACCGTTGAGGCAGTGAGAGAGATCCCCGAGAAACATCAGTAGAGCGTCCAGAGGAGGGTTTCTGTGAATGAGATGACTGTTATACCTGGCTAGCAGACACCATTGACAAGGGTCAGGCCCATACTGACAGGAGCAGGACAGAGGCGGAGCTATGACTAGTGAGGGTTGGAATATTTTTTAAAGCTTTGGGAGGTCTTGGGGCTCACTGGTTTTCCATTGGATCTGGGCAAAAGGAAATAGGACATGTACTGTGTTTTTTTTTTGTTTCCAATCCTTCTATACGCCGGAGTGAGATGTTCCTGATGTCTAGTCGAATGAGTTGCCGAAGCCCGAACAGAGAAGATGCCCTGAAGACCATGGACCAGATGCAGAGGATTCCAAACCAGCGCGAAACACCACCTCCTGAGTCAGCTCTCGAAGAAAATAATCTCTTGAGTCAAGATTTGTTTTAAGCTACGTGTCAAGATTGACTTTCTGTTTTCCATCATCTGTTTTGTTTTATGGATTCAGGACTTTTCGTAGACAAGACAGTTTTTTTTTCCAAAGAGGAAGATCGAGATTCGTCAATGGACACTGGGGAGCATATGACAAAGAGTAGGGACTGTTGTGGAAATTTTATTAGGATGTGTATTTAATATATTGTGTATTGTCATCATGTCTCTCAGTGTCAGGGTAAACCATTGGAGTGGATATCTTCCCTTGTATGTCCTGTCACAGCTGCTGGGCGCAGGGGTCTCCATCGGCGAATGGTCCATGTGCTAAGCACTGGGCTGTGGGCCGGGGGAGACTGATGTGTTCAGCAGAGCAGTGTTTTGTTGGCTCATGTATGGACGCCAGCTAGGGCCCCCGCGCAAGACGCGGATTTATTGGCTTGGCGTGGATGCATTTGTTAAGAGAACATTATATAAAAGGAACGTGCGTTTGTTGTCTCTAGTGCGCCTGATCAGCCGCTGGAGATAATGACGCTGTACTGTAAATAAACATGCATGAGGATCATAGTAACTTTATCTGGCATTGATCACTGAGCAAGGCTGGATAAAGTTTGCTCCAGTGGAAATGGGAGATTATTGTATACATGTGTTTGTTAGCTGGCTAGGTTATTCTAAATGATGGTGTCTTGTCTTCCTATGTCATCACTTCCTGTATGTCATCACTTCCTGCATCCTTGTGTTGGAACAGCCCCTTTTACACCTTTTGTGAGTAAATAAAAGTGAACCGACTGAGCAGGGCGGGAGGAGATGCTCAGCAAGATTTCAATCAAGATGGTAGCACCTGGGTCTGTCTCTTACTGCAGCTGAGGGAAAATGGATTTACCTTTTTCCTTACACAAACTTTGATGCAAGCTGATTACAACTATTAATTTTTCTACAACAAGACCCCAGCTTCATTTCATGCAAAAAGCTTAGTCTCATTGCTTTAGTACTAAATGACCCCAATGATCTTAGGTGGGTTTGGTCCTTGTGCTGTGTGAGTACATGCAAAACCTTGGGCTAGTTGTCAGATGAGAGCTATGCTAATACTTCTTCTTCTTGTTTATTGTGTGTCTAGCAGAAGGTCCCGGCTTTGCACGTGTATATTTCATCTATTTCATTTAATGTTTGTGTGTGTTGTTAAAAGAAATCGACAGTATCCACAATAACAGTGACATCTACAGTACCCTGTCGCCTTAACAGTGACCTCCACAGTGTTCGCCCCTTCAACAGTGACCTCCACAGCAGCTGCCCCTTTATTAGTGACCTCCACAGTACCCCGTCTCGTTAAGTGATTTCCACAAAAACCCGCCCCCTTAACAGTGATCTCTACAGAGCTCTGTTCCCTTAAAATGTGACCTCCACTACACCCCGCCCCTTAACAGTGACCTCTACAGCACCCCGCCCCTTAACACTGACCTCCATAGAGGAGCGCCTCCTTAACTGTGACCTCCACAGTTCCCTGTCCCCTTAACAGAGACCTCCACCCCGCGAGCTCCTTTAACAGTGACCTTCACAGCGGCTGTCCCTTTATTAGTGACCGCCACAGTACCCCATTTCCTTAACAGTGATATCCACAACATCTTGTTCCCTTAACAGTGGCCTCTTCAGCAATCTGCCCATTAACACTGACCTCCATAGGGGACCATCCCCTTAACTGTGACCTCCACAGCAGCCTGCCCCAGATCTGGTTTTAAGCATGACAGTCTAGCTTTCAGACTCGCTGTCCTCAGTCCGGCACAGGACCTGTACGGAAACAGGGATGTTCTTTTGAACAGCTCACTCTCAGAAAGCAGCACTGTGCTGTGTGAGCGTGAGCTGCAGGGAGAAATTGACCCTCCCTCTCACCGATGAAGCTGACAGAAGTAGATTTTTACCTTAATTTGTTAAATCCCTGTCGGCCGCGGAGTAGGAGGGGGCATCGCTTAGCGGGACCTGGAGGGGTTTTTAAGTCCGACTTTTGAGGGTGCCCTGAATGGCCACCCAGGGCCAGCACCACCCATAAGCAGAGTAGGCCACCGCGTAGAGCGCACTCTTGCTGGGTGCGCCGGCGCTCTGGAGTCTGGCTGCCAGTGGCGTTGCGAGGTGGGTGCGGCGGGTGCGGGCCGCACCGGGTGACACCAGTCTGATGGGGTGTCACCCTCCCGGACCCAAGTTCCCAACACCACTAGCACCAGCCCTCTTGTACTTGTGTCCCTGATCTGATCCTGTACTTGCCGGCTGTGCGGGCATGAGTTCAGTCACTTCGGCGCGCAATCCAGCGAGATCCATGACCTCCCGAGCTGGGTCTCGCGGGATCACACACCATAGGATGGAATTGCGTGCCGAAGACACTGAACTTAACTGAACTCATGCTTGCGCAGCCGGCAAGTACAGACTGTACAGGATCAGCGACACAAGTACGGGGGGGGGGGGGACTACATAATGGAGGGTAGTCTGGGGGCAAAAATAACTTGGTGGGGGCAAATTACATAATGGAAGGCAGTGTGGGGGCAAAATTACTTAGTGTGGGGGACAAACTACTTGGTGGGGGCAACTTTCATGATGGAGGGCAGTGTGTGGGGCAAATAACATAATGTGGGGCAGTGTGGGGGGGAAATTACATAATATGATGCAGTGTAGGGGGAAAACTACTTAATGTGGGGCAGTGGGGGGGATTACTTAATGTGGGGCAGTGTGGGGGAAAATTACATAATGTGCGGCAGTGTGGGGGCAAATTACTTAATGTGGGGCAGTGTGGGGGGCAAATTACTTAATGTGGGGCAATGTGGGGGCAAATTACATAATGTGGGGCAGTGTGGGGGGCATATTACTTAATGTGGGGCAGTGTAGGAGGCAGTATTACTAATGAGGGCAATCTAGAAGGGAATTACTATTGGAGGGACTATGAGGAGCACCATTACTATGGGAGCACTATTATTTCTTCAGGATAGTATTTGTGGTATTGGGGCTGGGGCACAGCGAGCAGCAGGATAGCACTGTGGGGACTCCAGGTTGGGGGATGATGATAAAAAAAATGAGGACACTAACATGTCTCTGCAGAGACGAGGAGCGGCTGAAAGAAGTGTCTGGACCAAATGGAGAATATGATGAGAAGCTCCACATTGGCCCTGAACTGACACCTGAACTGACACCTCCACAGCACTCCGTTCCCTTAACAGTGTCATCCACAGCGCCCTGCCTCTTTAAAGCTGACCTACAGCAGTGAAGAAAAATGGCTGGGTTGATATGAAAACCTGGTGTAAAACTGTGTGTATTTCGAGACTAAGGGCATGAAAGCTTCTATTGGCTGATAAGGGTCATGTGACCAGGCTTCTATTGGCTAATGCATTTTTTGGGAATAGCTCACACAGGGATGTCCTTTTGAACAGCTCACTCTCAGACAGCAGCACTGTGCTGTCTGAGAGTGAGCTGCAGGGAGAAAGTCCCCCTCACTACCACCCCTGCAGCTGACAGAAGTTTTTTTAAACCTTCATTTTTTCAATCCCTGGCGGCTGCGGTGTGGGAGGGGTGTGGCCTAACCAGGTCGGGAGCGTGGCTTAGCGGGACATTTCATAAACAGATTTTTACTTTCATTACTATTTATATAGCTATTAGTAGAGTATGATGGTTAGTATTTTGAGACCTACTCAGACTACTTACCTGTCTAGTGGACCAGAGAAGTAACTACAATTAGTTCTTCACCACATCCCCATACAGTGACGCTATAAACGATTCATAATTGCATCTATAGTGGCATTTTGTTACAAGTGCATCACCAGTACAAGTGCATCACCAGTTTCTTCTGATGAGCGATTTTAAAATGCAGCGTCACCCCGTGTGTTTCCAGACCCTTTTTGATATTCCTGATGTGCTCTTGCACCCTCACTTTAAGGGTCCATTCACACATCCGTATGTGTTTTGCGGACACCGGCAATATGCTTTCCGCGGACCGCACATCGCCAGCCACTTAATAGAAAATGTCTAATGTTCTATTTTTTTCGGGAACAGAATTGCGGATGTGGAAGTGCGGATCCGCATTTCCGGATCCGGGCAGCACATCGTGTGGCCCCATAGAAATGAATGGGTCCGCAATTCCGTTCTGCAAAATGCGGAACAGAATTGCGGACGCGTGAATGGAGCCTAAGCTTTCTCATGGTGCGGCCCACATACTGGAGGCCACAAGGGCACTCCAGCATGTAAGCCACACCGGAGTTTTCACATGTTATCATGCCTTTCATTTTATAGTCTTTATTTCTCTCATTTGAGTGTATTATAGATGTCCTTCTCAATTTTTCATCCTTATTTCTGTTTCTACACGGAAGACAGAACCCACACCATAGGAATTTGTTCTGCTTTCCCTTCCCACTATCCATGGGAATTGCACTATGCACTAAGAGGTCACCAAGGATGGAAGCCTTCCTAAAAATAATATCTGAACGATCCGGAATTTCATTCCTCACAATCGGGTCATTTTTCTGATTACATTCTTGATCGGGCCAGAATAGGTGTTATACGGTGTCAAAAAGGCAAACCGAAAGTCCTCATTGCGGGAAAAGGTGCGGGAACATGCGCAATTTTTCCGCGTGAGTGCAAAACATTGTAATGCGTTTTGCACTCGCGTGAGAAAAATCGGCATGTTTGGTACCCAAACCCGAACTTCTTCACAGAAATTCGGGCTTGGGATCGGTGTTCTGTAGATTGTATTATTTTCCCTTATAACATGGTTATAAGGGAAAATAATAGCATTCTGAATACAGAATGCATAGTAAAATAGTGCTGGAGGTCATCACATGGTCCATCACATGACCCATCACCATGGTAAAAGATCATGTGATGGACCATGTGATGACCGGAGTCACATCACCACAGGTCCTGTTCCTGCACACAGCAGAGAAGACAGACAGAAGAGATGCCGGCTGCGCGAGCAAGTGGATTAAGGTGAGTTAAATTATTTTTAATTTTTTTTAACCCCTCCAGCGCTATTTTACCATGTTATAAGGGAAAATAATAATGATCGGGTCTCCATCCCGATCGTCTCCTAGCAACCGTGCGTGAAAATCGCACCGCATCCGCACTTGCTTGCAGATGCTTGTGATTTTCACGCAACCCCATTCATTTCTATGAGGCCTGCGTTACGTGAAAAACGCACAAAATAGAGCATGCTGCGATTTTCACGCAACGCATAAGTGATGCGTGAAAATCACTGCTCATGTGAACAGCCCCATAGAAATGAATGGATCGGGATTCAGTGCGGGTGCAATGCGTTCAACTCACGCATCGCATCCGCGCGGAATACTCGCCCGTGTGAAAGGGGCCTTGAAGTGAGGGTGCAAGAGCACATCAGGAATATCAAAAAGCGTCTGGAGTGTCGCTTCATTTTAAAATAGCTCATCAGAAGAACCCGAGGGCACTTAAAGGGGTTTTCTCAAGACGCAGTTTTATACTTACCTGCTCCCGGCGCGCCGTCCACTTCCTGGTTTCGGCAGGGGGCGGGCTCCATCTTCATTGATGTCTTCTCCCGGCCGGGCAGCGCGCTGTACTGAATGCGCACGCCAAATCCGTGCATGCGCCCTGGTGACTTCTTCCTGGCCAGTATAGTATACTTGCCAGGAAGAAGTCACCAGGGCGCATGCGCGGACTCGGCGTGCGCGTTCAGTACAGTGCGCGGCCGGCCGGGAGAAAAAAAGAAGTCGTCTGTGCACGCGCGGCCTCCGCGATTCCTGAGAAGAGCGGTGGCCGTAACCAGGGGAGACGGAAAACAACAGTCAGGAAAGTATAGGTTTATTTTTTTCTAAGGGGTGGGGATTTGTTAATAAAGTACAGCAGGCTGGTTTTCCAGCCTGCATTTGTGGGAGGGGCATAGGGTACTTAACCTTCCCTCGCTGCTCCGTCAGACGCCGGCATCGCGTGGTGCGCATTCTCGTGTTCGGTGACGTCATCCGGGTGCGACTTCCGGTTTCCGGCCTTCCCTGTGCAGACGAGCAGCGGCGGCGTCCTTCATCTCCTCTGGTAAGCTACTTGGGCCCAGTTCCGTACTGCCGCCCGTCGGTACGCCCGGCCGGCCGGCCCCAGTCTCATGACCCCCTCCCCCTCCGTTTCACCTCGCTCACCGGAGGGCCCGCTTCTTCAAACATTTTGTTCCTCATCACTGCGCGGTACACCCATCCTGCAACCCCCTGCTGTTTTTCCGCCCGGCCCCTCCCACGTCCGGCACCCTCGTCAGGCTCGAGTGCGCCATCCTCGGTTCAAATGGCCACCGCAGCCGGGCGTCGGGGGGGCCGCGGGCAGCAGCGGGGGTTTTTGTCGCCGTCCCCGCAGCAGGGCCTGCCCTAGCAACCAGCAGAAACTGGTGTCATGTTGCATTTTCCCATCATGAATTGCTTGTTGCACATGACGCAATCTGACCTGGCGGCAGCATGCTGCGGGAACGCGCACTGGCAACACCAGCTCCTCCTCCTGGCCCGGGGCGGCCTACAGGGGGCGCTGTGCGGTCCAACACGGCACAAGGGACTGTGGAAACAGGCGCCTATTGCTTCCACCCTGCACGTTTTTCAATTTGCACACCTTTGCCAGGAACAACTTCCCTGACGGGCCAGGCAGTCTCCGCCAGGGTCAGTGACCACCGGAGCACGCCATCACTCCTCAGAGGTGCACCCCGGTTTCCGGTGTCGGAGCTGTGGTAGGGGGAGCTTGCCCAGGACGGTCCAGCAGGGCAAGTCAGGCCCCCCTTCCTGGCTCCTGGCACGCTGCACGGCACAGGCGTGTTTTTTTCACCCTCACCAGCCCCCCCCCCCCCACCCGTCCATTGCTCCTGGCAAAAAAAAAAAAAAAAAGTTTTTGTTTTCTGTCACCCTGTTCCGTCAAGGTCCTCTTTACGTCCTGTCACCTGATCCGTTCAGGTTCTCTTCATGTCCTGTCACCTGATTCGTTCAGGTTCTCTTCGTGTCCCGTCACCTGATTCGTTCAGGTTCTCTTCGTGTCCTGTCACCTGATTCGTTCAGGTTCTCTTCGTGTCCTGTCACCTGATCCGTTCAGGGTCTCTTCGTGTTCTGTCACCTGATCCGGTCGGGTTCTCTTCAGGTCCGGTCACCTGAGCCATTCAGGTTCACCTCGTTGTCCCGCCTCCAGATACGTTCTTGTTCTCTCTCGTGTCCTGTCTCCATGTTTCTCAGGTTCTGTTCGGGTCCTGTCACCTGATACGTTCAGGTTCGTTTCATGTCCTGTCACCTGATGCGTTCAGGTTCGTTTCGTGTCCTGCCACCTGACACGTTCAGGTTCGTTTCGTGTCCTGCCACCTGACACGTTCAGGTTCGTTTCGTGTCCTGCCACCTGACACGTTCAGGTTCGTTTCGTGTCCTGCCACCTGACACGTTCAGGTTCGTTTCATGTCCTGCCGCCTGTCACGTTCAGGTCCGTTCGTGCCTTCTCACCTGACACTTCAGGTTCATTTCATGTCCTGTCACCTTTTGAGGTTCAGTTTTTCTCGTGTCCTGTCACCTGTTTTTCTAGCTTCCTCTTCATGTTCTGTTACCCTTCATGTCTGGGCGCCCGATACGGTCAGATTTCGTCATGTCCCCTTGCTTGTTAGGCTCAGTTTTGTCTCCTTCACGATCCGCACGGATGTTCAGGGCCGGTCGCCTGACTCTCCCACTGTCACTCAATGTTGTTCAGTCGTCCCGTCAGGTCCTTCACCTGTCCTTGTCCATCCTGGTCAACTCCCTCTCCACTGTCCTGTCACGCTTTTTCGGCTTCAACCTGCCATCACGGTCAGTTCAGGCTCTTCACCTCTCTCACTTGGGTCCCGTTGGCTCTCCGTCGCCGTCATGCGCGGGTCATGTCGCCTCGCTGGCGGCCACCATGGTAAAATTCCACGTTGACACCCAGCCGAGGCCTCGTCACCAGGGGCATCTCGGCTTTCGGTCTCGTTTTTCGGGACCCAGCAACCAGCTCCCGGGATACCCCGGGGTCTCCAGTCCGATTTTTCGGCACAATCCATCACTCTCGTTAACTCCTGGCCCGCTCAGGTTGTCATTTTTCTTCCCTCATGCAGGTCTCGTTCTTCCTGATCATCATCTGCGTAAGTTCCGTTTTCAGAAATGTTGTTCGGCGTACCTCTTCACGCAGGTACCTGTTAAATTCTGCCTCACTTACACGTCCCAGGTTGTGGTTGCGAGGTCTCACCCTCTTCGTGAATTTTCCCGGGCTTTTGATTGCTCCCAGGTCCCCCTTTTTTCCACCCCAATTCCTCTTGACTCCAGGTAAGAAAAAATAAAATAAAAAAATAATAATAATTTTCCGTGGGGTTATTTGCATGGGTTTTGTCATTTCAATTGAGATCCTCCCAACAGGGTCCAGCTCTAACGAGGGCCATCCTTCCCGATACCATGTCCCACGTGTCTGACATTGAAGACTCGATGTCTATCCCGGAGTCGGCAATCTCCGAGGCAGCCAGCCGTGCTTCATACAGGCACTGGACCATCCCCAAGTTGATCACCGAACTCAAAAAGAAGGGGATCCGTTACTCTGCATCAGCTCGAAAGGCAGAGCTATACCGCCTGCTCTTTCCTGAAACGCCCAGGGCCCTTGAACCACCCAGAACTTCCGAAGACCTGGTCTCCATGTCGACCATCCAGCTATCATTGACCCAGCTCCACGCAACCATAAACAATCTGGCATCCTCGATTTCGGACATCGACGCACGACTCCAGGTCATCGAGAACAAGGATTCCGCATCTCCTCCCCCGGCGGAGCCCGAAGCCATTCCTTCCACTTCCCGGACCAACCCACCAGGTACAAGTCTTGGCACTCCCGACATCGCCCCCGCTTTCTTTGTACCAGAGAATATCAGGCGGGATATCCTAGCAGGAAAGGACATCAACTTGGCCGCTATCCTGATCTCGACCCACGACACAGTCGAAAATCGGACAATTGCCTGCGGAGACGTATCGGTGGTGCTGAGATCTAAAGACGTCCGACTTAACAGGAAACTCACCATTCCCGAGTTCATGCTGACCTTCAGTCTGTACCGTGACATCGTGTGCTCCGTTCATCCCCATTGCAGGGAAGAATTAGATACCTACCTATACCGGATCACCGAGCTAGGTTACAAGTACGGCGGGTCTGCTTTCTACGAGTATCACCGGTCGTTTTCCGCAAAAGCTGCAGCAGCGTTCCTCCAGTACCAGCATGTCACCAACTGGGCCGTCCTGGATATGGAACTCTTTTGCAGGCATTTTGCCGGCCAGAAAGCCCCGGCTTGTGCCAGCTGCCAGTCTGTCCTCCATGCTTCCGACTGGTGCCCCCACATCTCCAATCCAACTTCTGCCAGACCAACGACCAGCTCCAGTGCGCCAAGGTCCAACCCCCTTACGGACAAACTCGGGCGACCTATCACCTTTTTAGGGAAGAACCAAGTTTGCAACAATTTTAATCTGGGGTTCTGCAGTTATGACAAATGTAAAGCATTACACATCTGCTCTATTTGCTTTAGGGCCCATCCGCAGTCCTCCTGTTCCCAGCGCACGGCCAAGCGCTCATGACTAGGCGGGGTCAACATTGACCTATTACTCTCCCTCCTCCAACGGCACCACGATCCCAGTTTCGTCCTGTTCCTCAAGCAGGGTTTCTCCGAAGGTTTCCACACAGGGTTAGTCACCCTCCCACAGGTCACCCATGAATGCCCCAACCTTCTGTCTTCTCTCACGGACCCCGTGGCAGTGGACGAGTTGTTGGAGGCCGAATTGCAGAAGGGCTTCATGATCGGGCCGTTCGCTCAGTGTCCCTTCCTGGTGTATCGGGTCAGCCCCATAGGTCTGGTCACCAAAAAAAACCTCAAATAAAAAGAGATTAATATACGACCTGTCTGCTCCTCATGCATCCAGCACCC
The DNA here is from genome assembly GCF_014858855.1 of Bufo gargarizans. NCBI lineage: Eukaryota > Metazoa > Chordata > Amphibia > Anura > Bufonidae > Bufo > Bufo gargarizans. Next base: position 9,833,724 of record NC_058088.1, read on the forward strand.
CCAGCCTAAATTCCCTGGTCCCTTCAGACGAATTTTCAATGCAATACTCCTCCTTGGATGAGGCCATAGAGCTCATCTTACAGGTCGGGGCAGGAGCCTGGTTGTCAAAGGCTGACATTTCTGATGCCTTCAAGCTGCTGCCAATCCTGCCTCACCTGTGGAGGTTTTATGGCATCAAATGGAGGGGTAAGTATTATTTCGCCACCCGCTTGACGTTCGGGTCAAAGAGCAGCCCCTGGCTCTTTGACCAGTTCGCCCAAGCTCTCCACTGGATCCTGGTGAATCACGTCCACTGTCCAAGGGTGATCCATTACTTGGATGATTTCTTGCTCATCGAGCAGGCGGTGCACGCCCCGAACAGGCTGGACAGCCTACTCGATCTGTTCAGCCGCCTGAACGTCCCCGTGGCTTCGGCAAAGGTCGAGGGACCGTCCAGGGTGATCACCTTCCTAGGAATCACCCTGGACACCGTCAAGATGGAGGCCAGCCTTCCCCTGGACAAATTAGTCAGACTCAGGGACTCTGTGGCCAGGCTCGTGGGTACCCGCACGGTGTCAAAATTGGAGCTCCAATCTTTGTTGGGGTCCTTCAATTTTGCCGCCAGGATCATGCCCCAGGGCAGATCCTTCACCTCTGGCCTGCTCAGACTCCTCCCAACAGCCTCGGATCAGCATGCCCTCGTCCACCTCGGACGCGATGCGTTGGCGGACCTGGCCATGTGGTCAGTCTTTTTGTCCAGCTGGAATGGCATCTCCCTCTTTGTTCCTCAGTGGAACGATGCCTCCCTCTTGGTGTTTTCTGACGCTGCTGCTTCCCTCGGTTTCGGAGCCATCTGCGGGGACCAATGGTTTGCGGGTCCTTGGCCCACGCAGGTCTCTTCTGACCAGGAGGCTGCCAAGTCCTCCCCCTTACTCGAGGTATACCCCATCGTAGCGGCTGCTCACGTCTGGGGGCAGTCATGGAGGGACAAGCCGGTGTGCTGCATGACAGACAACCAAGCAGTGGTCGACATCCTCGCCAGGGGCAGATCCAGCTCCCCCAAGGTCATGCGTCTAGTTCGCAAGCTCACCTGGCTGTCCTTACAACACAACTTCCGTATCATCTGCAGGCACATCGAAGGCAAGAAAAACACCGCAGCCGATGCCCTGTCCCGCCTAAACTTTAGTTTGTTTTTTCAGATCATGCCGGGAGCACGGAAAGTCGGGATCACCCCCCCGGGGTTCGAAGACTTGATAATGGACTAGATAAGTACGTCTCCGCAGCCCATGGTCTCATCCGCAGGTCACTCTCAGCCAACACTGCCCGGAACTATTTAACGGGGTGGAACACCTTCAGACGGTTCTCACTTCTTCACCCCAGGGGGGACAGGGACAAAGTCTCCTTCGTCCTGGCCTTCCTGGCTTACTGCCACAAGGAGCTACGACTATCCCACAATACCATCAGACTCTACCTGGCAGGGATCCAGCATCACCACATGGTCAGTCACCCCAGTCACTCCTCCTTTTTTTCCTCGCAGGCGGTTAAGGCGGTCCTGAGGGGCATCCAGAAGCTCTCTCCTCCATCCGCTCCCACCAGGCAACCGGTCACAGGGGACATTTTCCCAAAAATTTCGGCCGCCCTAGATGGTAGTCCCTTTGGCCCTTTCAAAAGCCTGGTCCTCAAAGCTGCCCTCTATCTCAGCTTCTACGGGTTCCTCAGGCCTGGGGAGTTCTGCTGCACCTCGGCACGGAACTTAGGGCCAGCAATCGGTCAGCTCCACCGCAGTCTCGACCATTTCATTTTCTTCCTTCCTTCCTCCAAGACCTCCCAAGTCGGTCCGCCAGTGCAGATCAAGTATTTTAATTCATTCAACCCTTGGTGTCCCGTGACCGTTTTCAACCAGCTGCTCTCCGCTCTACGTGACAGAACTCCTGACAGCCCCTTACTGCCTTTTCCCGTGCTCTCACTGACTTCTGCGCAGTTCATCAAACACATCCGCTCCTTAGCCTCGGGGCTAGGTTTTCACGCGGCCTCAATATCCGGGCACTCTTTCCGAATCGGAGCCGCATCCGCTGCTTCCAAACACGGCGTGCCCGCTCACGTCATACGGAAGATGGGACGGTGGCAGTCTTCGTGCTTTTCCCGTTACGTCCCCCATCCACGGGCCGAGATCGCCAGGGCCTTCTCCAGTCTGGTTCTGTAAATTCTCCTCCAATAAACTGCCTAAATTCCTGTTTTGCCCCCTTTTTCTGGCTCACCCGCGTTACATGGCTAAAGGCACACCACTAGCCAAGTTAGGTTCCATCTCCAGTTCTCCACCTTCGGCCAGCGCTCCCCCGGAGCCTTGACCACAAGTACAGCAGGCTGGTTTTCCAGCCTGCATTTGTGGGAGGGGCATAGGGTACTTAACCTTCCCTCGCTGCTCCGTCAGACGCCGGCATCGCGTGGTGCCCCACCCTACCCTCCCTCATCTCCAGTCTTGCTCCAAGCTCAGACTCCCTGGGTTAGCCCCCTTTTTCTGGCTCACCCGCGTTACATGGCTAAAGGCACACCACTAGCCAAGTTAGGTTCCATCTCCAGTTCTCCACCTTCGGCCAGCGCTCCCCCGGAGCCTTGACCACAAATATATTTAGAAAAATGATCACTGTTAAATCATTAACAGATTTAACCCAAAAAATATAACCTGTCCTATTATTTTCGCGGAAAACGGTTCGCGGACCCATTCAAGTCAATGGGACCGCTAAAAAACACGGAGGCACACAAGATTGTCGTCCGCGTCCGTTTTTTTTTTCTATGATTTGCATGGCAAACCTGTCTTAGATTTTTTTTTACTTTCCTTTATGTCTGGTGATCCTCCAAAAATAAAGGATTGCGAAATTTGCCAATGTATTATTTGCGTAATGAGTGCGAAATACCGTGGGGTAGGCAAATTTTCTATTGGTTGCTAGGGATGTTGCTAAGCTGTGACAAATCCTTCTCATTGGCCCACAAGCTAGAAGAAGGGAGGGATGATCACCTGATATGTACTGTGTTAAAAAAATAAAATAATAATATTCGTCATTACGAATATATAGCACTATATAGTTGCTGACCCACTGGGGTCAAGAGATACCGTTGCGGAGCACCGAGCAGTCAGACAGAACTGTAGTCATGGACAAGCCGGGATCTGGGCAGGCAGAGTATGTGCATATCTGGGGAAAAGGCTGTGGGTCAGGCCAGGCAGGTCAGGGTCAAAATGATGAACTAGAGGGTGCCTGGTCAGGCAGAGAATGGTTAAATCCTGCGACAGGCGGAATGAATACACAGGCAAATGGACAGAAATATGGCATATTTTTGCAGGAATCTAGCTATTAGAACCTGTTGCTCAGGCACAGTCCCAATGGGGAAGGCTGCCATAGGCTAGAACAGATGGAGTTGTGCACATACTGGCTTTTAAGAGGCCGGAGGGTGTGTACACATAGTAGATGTTGCCAATTTCAATAGGTTGACTGGCCTAGCAGGAGCACAAGGAAGCCACAGGACAATGACGGGCACAGACCACTGGATTAAGAAAAAGCTGTGGATGAATGAACTGGCGGCTGTGCCCGTCAGGAGGAGGGAGAATCCAATGGCCCCAGACCACCTCAACTTCGTTTACTTAAATACTGGCGTTGACCATATTATCCTATCACAGTGCAGATTTCATTTGTTAGTGGAGTTTAAAGGGGGCCCCCAATGTTTATATATAACCCACAGGGCCCCAGTGTTTAACCGTAACCTGTTTGGGAAACCAACAAGAGATTCAACACCACTACAGGGGAAATGCACCACCACACATATCCCAATGGAATTATGGTCTGTCTGTGTAATGCATGGACACTCTGGGTCCTCCAGACTGAAAGACACTCTTCGTAACTGTAAAATTTGAAATCTTAGAGAGGGCTCACCCGCTGCTCCAGAATGGTATGGGTGCACCTGCAGGAGGATTCACCCAATCCTCTAAGTAATTAAAAAAAGCAGGTAACAAGTAGGGCACACCAGACACTTAATGCCACACAAAGAGTTAATTTGCACGTTATTTATTAGATGTAATACATATGATGAATTAATATTAATAATTAAAATGCATTAAAATACACAAAAATCTAAAAACTTGAAGATAATTTAAAAAATTAAAACAAATAAAGTCCTTAAATATATCCAGTGATGAATAAATGAAACGTTGTAAATATAGTAGTCTTTTTGAGAGTTATTATAAACTCGCTATTTGTGACCGGAATCAGTCAGTACGAATCCCTAAGAGGATTAAATCCTTGGATAGTAGTAACGGTACCGCTGACTTTTTTCACAAGTTTTTTACTGCCTATTTGCAAAATGGCCCGAATTGGTGTACTCACTATTTCAGTTGGTATCAGGCTTCTTAACCTCACTCGTGGCGTCCCACGTGCAGTGAGGATACTGTAGGCAGAAGTAAATGCGGTTTAACTTGTTGCGGTAAAATGTTAAAGTTGTTTCGGGATCCTCGGTGGTCAGATGTTAGCTGCGCTGTTTTCAAGGTGCGCTGTTTATGAGATGGTCTGGTCACTCTAATCTTCGGTGCAGTGACAGTCCAGATTTGCAGAGTTATACCAGATTACCAATCTCAACAGCAAGTATCCAGCTTTCCTGAGTGTCAGCATAAAAGAACACCGATCCCTTTCTTCAAGCGCTTTTTATCCTCGGGTGCCGTATTTGTTTCTCATGGGATTAGTTTACCATACGCGTTTCAGAGCTTATTCCAGCTCCTTCTTCAGTGGTTGAGTTTCCCATGGGAATGAACTATCTTTATATACCTGAACAGGTGTGGTTTAGAAACAATTAATTACGGCTTGTGTATCGGAAGTGACGTATACTCCTTGTTAACCTTCATAATGACTCAATCTGTTTTTTATTTTTTATTTATGTTAAAAACATTTATTTATTTCGTTAAGAATGAATTAAATATATACCGTTTCATATGTTAACCTTACATAGTGATAAAACTGGAACTTTAGTTACAAATATATTCGAGGATATAGATCGTAACTGTGTTTCATTCTATCTCTGAGTGTTGGCCTTATTAACTGTTTCAGGGTTATATGTTAGTTGAACACTCAGGAGCTAGAATCATATATGTATGATTATTTCATATTGCCTATTACTTCTCTGCCTCTATTGTATAAACGGACGGCAGAGGCTAAGAGTACATACAATAATATGATATCTCGATATATTATTATATAGACAGACACTTTTAACTATTTGTACATTATTCCATATTAATCGTGCAAATTTAGAATATTATAAAAATATATATATAAATATAAAGATATATATGTATATATATCGGCTATTGCGAACAGTCATATATAAAATTAATCATATAACAATAAGACTATAAAATTTCACCATATAGTGATAGGAAATATGGGCAATGAAAATTTCTTCATATAGTAGTGGTAATAGAGATGTCTCCATATAGTAATGAAATTCGGAGTGGAGTGACAGGGACTTAGATGGGAATGGGGAGGGGGAGACTTCCCACCAGGGGAGAGCCCGGACAACCATAATGGTTCACGAGCTTCTTCCCGGTGAGAGGCCTCCCCACACCAAAGATCATAAAAACCCATAGATTTCTATCTCTGCATTTAAACCAGCCGGTAGTAAGGTATTGAAGTCAAATATATATCTTGACTCGATCCTTGACATTTTCTTAATATGGTTACCACCCCTCCAATCAGTTTCCACTTTTTCAAGGGCGGAAAAAGTCAATCCTTTCGGATTTTGATTATGTGAGACTTTAAAGTGGTTTGACAGAGTATGTTTCTCGTAGCCTTTCTTTATATTGGAAATATGTTCGGCTATTCGGACTTTAAGTTGTCTTTTGGTCCTACCTACATACTGTTTTTTACAGGGACATTGTATAATGTAAGGTAACACTATTAGAGTTACATGTGAGGAAGTCTTTAATTGTGTGTTCAAAAGTGTTGGTTGTGGATTTTATTTTAAGGTTTTTTTTTCGGAAATGTGGTATGTTTACAGCCCATACACTTGCCGCACCGAAAAAAACCAGTAGTGTTTGTCCATTTTTGTATGGATGTGTCTATTTTATTCTTGTTATTTTTCGGAATGGTAGGGTGCTACCATTAACGCTAAATTTGGTGCTTTGGTGAAGCAAATTTGTGGAATGGACGGAATCAAATGTCCTATTATTTTGTCTTTATGTATAAAGTGCCAGTGCTTATTAATTATGTGTCTCGCTTTTTTATAGTGAGTGTTAAAAGGTAAAATAATTCTCATATTGTTTTCTTCCTGTTCCTTTTTTGTTTTTGTCTCAAAAAAAGTCTTACGATCCATTTGTCTTACTGTATCTATGGCCGTTTCTAAAATTTCTATCGGGTATTGCTTGCTCTAAGAATTGATTTTTCAATGGAATAGCTTCTTTTTCGAAATCTGCTAATTTTGAGCAATTTCTCCTAATCCTTCTAAATTGTCCCGTAGGTATGTTTAGGAGCCACTGGGGTAAGTGGCAACTATTGTATAGGATGTAGCTATTTTTGGACGTTGGTTTACGATATGTATTACAGACTAATCTTTTCCCTTCCACTTTAATTTCTAGATCTAAGAACTCAACCATAGTTTGGCTGGTTTTACCCGCAAACCGTAAGTTACAGTCATTTTTATTAATCTCTTCCAGAAACTTGTCTAATGATTCTTGATTTCCTTTGTATGGAAAGGAAATCAAGAATCATTAGACAAGTTTCTGGAAGAGATTAATAAAAATGACTGTAACTTACGGTTTGCGGGTAAAACCAGCCAAACTATGGTTGAGTTCTTAGATCTAGAAATTAAAGTGGAAGGGAAAAGATTAGTCTGTAATACATATCGTAAACCAACGTCCAAAAATAGCTACATCCTATACAATAGTTGCCACTTACCCCAGTGGCTCCTAAATATACCTACGGGACAATTTAGAAGGATTAGGAGAAATTGCTCAAAATTAGCAGATTTCGAAAAAGAAGCTATTCCATTGAAAAATCAATTTTTAGAGAAAGCAATACCCGATAGAAATTTTAGAAACGGCCATAGATACAGTAAGACAAATGGATCGTAAGACTTTTTTTGAGACAAAAACAAAAAAGGAACAGGAAGAAAATAATATGAGAATCATTTTACCTTTTAACACTCACTATAAAAAAGTGAGACACATAATTAACAAGCACTGGCACTTTATACACAAAGACAAAATAATAGGACATTTGATTCCGTCATTTCCACAAATTTGTTTCACTAAAGCACCAAATTTAGCGTTAATGGTAGCACCTACCATTCCGAAAAATAACAAGAATAAAATAGACACATCCATACAAAAATGGACAAACACTACTGGTTTTTTTCGGTTCGGCAAATGTATGGGCTGTAAACATACCACATTTCCGAAAAAAAACCTTAAAATAAAATCCACAACCAACACTTTTGAACACACAATTAAAGACTTCCTCACATGTAACTCTAATAGTGTTACCTACATTATACAATGTCCCTGTAAAAAACAGTATGTAGGTAGGACCAAAAGACAACTTAAAGTCCGAATAGCCGAACATATTTCCAATATAAAGAAAGGCTATGAGAAACATACTCTGTCAAACCACTTTAAAGTCTCACATAATCAAAATCCGAAAGGATTGACTTTTTCCGCCCTTGAAAAAGTGGAAACTGATTGGAGGGGTGGTAACCATATTAAGAAAATGTCAAGGATCGAGTCAAGATATATATTTGACTTCAATACCTTACTACCGGCTGGTTTAAATGCAGAGATAGAAATCTACGGGTTTTTATGATTTTTGGTGTGGGGAGGCCTCTCACCGGGAAGAGCTCGTGAACCATTATGGTTGTCCGGGCTCTCCCCTGGTGGGAAGTCTCCCCTCCCCATTCCCATCTAAGTCCCTGTCACTCCACTCCGAATTTCATTGCTATATGGAGACATCTCTATTACCACTACTATATGAAGAAATTTTATTGCCCATATTTCCTATCACTATATGGTGAAATTTTATAGTCTTATTGTTATATGATTAATTTTATATATGACTGTTCGCAATAGCCGATATATATACATATATATCTTTATATTTTATATATATATTTTTATAATTATTCTAAATTTGCACGATTAATATGGAATAATGTACAAATAGTTAAAAGTGTCTGTCTATATAATAATAGTATATCATATTATTGTATGTACTCTTAGCCTCTGCCGTCCGTTTATATAATAGAGGCAGAGAAGCAATAGAATCATACATATGTGTTTCTAGCCCTGAGTGTTCAACCAACATATAACCCTGAAACAGTTAATAAGCCAACACTCAGAGATAGAATGAAACACAGTTACGATCTATATCCTCAATATATTTGTAACTAAAGTTCCAGTTTTATCACTATGTAAGGTTAACATATGAAACGGTATATATTTAATTCATTCTTAACGAAATAAATAAATGTTTTTAACATAAATAAAAAATAAAAAACAGATTGAGTCATTATGAAGGTTAACAAGGAGTATACGTCACTTCCGATACACAAGCCGTAATTAATTGTTTCTAAACCACACCTGTTCAGGTATATAAAGATAGTTCATTCCCATGGGAAACTCAACCACTGAAGAAGGAGCTGGAATAAGCTCTGAAACGCGTATGGTAAACTAATCCCATGAGAAACAAATACGGCACCCGAGGATAAAAAGCGCTTGAAGAAAGGGATCGGTGTTCTTTTATGCTGACACTCAGGAAAGCTGGATACTTGCTGTTGAGATTGGTAATCTGGTATAACTCTGCAAATCTGGACTGTCACTGCACCGAAGATTAGAGTGACCAGACCATCTCATAAACAGCGCACCTTGAAAACAGCGCAGCTAACATCTGACCACCGAGGATCCCGAAACAACTTTAACATTTTACCGCAACAAGTTAAACCGCATTTACTTCTGCCTACAGTATCCTCACTGCACGTGGGACGCCACGAGTGAGGTTAAGAAGCCTGATACCAACTGAAATAGTGAGTACACCAATTCGGGCCATTTTGCAAATAGGCAGTAAAAAACTTGTGAAAAAAAGTTAGCGGTACCGTTACTACTATCCAAGGATTTAATCCTCTTAGGGATTCGTACTGACTGATTCCGGTCACAAATAGCGAGTTTATAATAACTCTCAAAAAAGACTACTATATTTACAACGTTTCATTTATTCATCACTGGATATATTTAAGGACTTTATTTGTTTTAATTTTTTAAATTATCTTCAAGTTTTTAGATTTTTGTGTATTTTAATGCATTTTAATTATTAATATTAATTCATCATATGTATTACATCTAATAAATAACGTGCAAATTAACTCTTTGTGTGGCATTAAGTGTCTGGTGTGCCCTACTTGTTACCCACTCTTCGTAACTGATCGCTGCTCTGGTTCGGAGTTTACAGCGCTCTCTAGTATGCATTATGTGAAAAAGTTTGATGGATGAAGCCCATTGTCTTTTCCCCTGTCTTATTTTCATCTCAATCCCCAAGAACTGAGCCACTATCACTTGATAGCTTCTCTATTCTGCAGTGGCCTTCAGGAAGCCAAATTAGATCCTCCCCACACACAGTAATCTGCTGGGTCACTGGAGACTAGATTCTGTAAAAATGCTTCAACAGTGTCAGAACTGAGTCACAATAGACTAAAATGATTACGCCAACAGTGGCAAGACTGTGCATCGCCCTGTGCAGGGACCAAGGCCCACTTAATCATTTAATTCATGGGTTTTATTCAGTCCAATTGCTACAGGTGTATAAAATCCAGCCCCTTCAATGTTATGCTATGTATGATGGGCCAAGAGAGACTAGGCAATTTCTAGGTAATTATGACTTTCTGGTGTAAATGCTGTTGTCGGTCAATCAACAGCCTAGTGTAAGCGCTGCCGCCTGTCAGTCCACAGTCTAATGTAAATGCTGGCACCGGTCAGTAGAGATGGCCTTGCGGTTCACCCGGTGGTCTTTTCGTGGCAGAGTGTTCGTGATTCGCCGAACATGCGAACATATGGAGATATTCGCGCCCGCCATATTCTTTTACATTGTGAAGAACTTTGACCCGTGACACATCCATCAGGTGGGACAGGACAGCCAATTGAGACGTTTCAGCACATGGACATACCCCCTACCTTATAAATAAACCTGATCTGGGCGCCATTTTACATTCAGTGTTTTGCCAGTGTAGGGAGAGGTTGCTGTGTGGAGCAGGGACAGGCTGTTAGGGACACCAAACTCTAGCTAATAGGGCCACAAAAGTCCTTTTAAGGTCTGGTATAGATGTGCTATCGATAGGTGTGATACACAGAGGGGTGCGATATATTTATAATGAGTCAAAAACACATAGATCTATATAGTGATCACCTGGTAGTCAGGGGTCTAGGGGCTTACTAGGGCCATTTTTATATAGGGTAAGGTTCCGGACAGGGTCGCTCTTATCAGGGCAGCTGGTCTGTGGTTAGGCTATCAGGGCCAGAATAGCACCCCCCTGTAGGGCAATATCAGGGACAGTTCTTTGCCACCCTGTCCTTCAATACCACATCATCATCTAGCACAGGGATAGATGTTTTTTGCTTTCCCTCCTGGAATCATGGATGTGCACTGGAACCCCCCGGATTGTGGTAGGACATATGTTTTCTTATTTGGTGCCGCCGAGCACTTGTTATTGCCGACCACAGCTATGCTCTTTGCTTAACTTTAATAATTTATTTTAATTTTGAGGGATATCTTATCCATTCACACGTTCGCAAAATGGGTCCGCATCTGTTCCGCAATTTTGCGGAACGGGTGCAGACCCATTAATTTTCAATGGGGCCAGAATGTGCTGTCCGCATCCGTATTTGCGGATCCGCATCCGCATTTGCGGATCCGCACTTCCGCATCCGTGCTTCTGTTTCCGCAAAAAAATAGAACATGTCCTATTCTTGTCCGCAATTGCAGACAAGATTAGGCATTTTCTATTATAGTGCTGGTGATGTGCGGATCCGCAAAACACTTACGGACGTGTGAATGGACCCTCATAGTAACATTATCAAAAGTTCCGTTCCATGTATATTCTAATGGATTGCCTTCCTTGTACAATGTTATAATATACTTTCTATGTTAGGCAGTATATTATAGTGCACTTGTATTGTGCGGCAGTTGTGTGCGGTTCTGCTGCGATACTGCAGGTATATAGAGGGACAAGCGTTATTGGAACAAATCATTTCTACTGGTGTGATATACCAGTCGTCCCCCCAAAAAGACTGATTGAAGCGGGGTGTTATATACCAATATACTTTCTTTATAGTGCATTTGGGTACTGTATAGTGCATTCGCGCATGTGCGTACACGAAAATTATATTGCCGATATTTCACATTGAAAATAATGAACGGAGATCGCAAATTCGAATAATACATCTGGTATGTCACTGTCCATGTTGTGGGACTATTTGTGCACTTCTAGTAATTATTTCTTGGCTGCAAATATGAGCTGAAGGTTTTTCAGGTTCGCCTGCCATTAAAATGAATGGGACCCGCCGCGAACTTGCGGTTCGTGAACATTTGATCGCGTTAGCGAACCATCCCGGCAGATGTTCGTCCATCACTACCGATCAGTCCACGGTTTATTATTATTTATTATTAACCCCTTAAGGACCGGGCTCATTTTCACCTTAAGGACCAAGCCATTTTTTGCAAATCTGATCAGTGTCACTTTATGTGGTGATAACTTTAAAACGCTTTGACTTATCCAGGCCATTCTGAGACTGTTTTTTCGTCACATATTGTAGTTCATGACACTGGTAAAATGGAGTAAAAAAAAAATCATTTTTACTTATAAAAAAATACCAAATTTACCAAAAATTTGGAAAAATTAGCAAATTTTTAAGTTTAAATTTCTCTACTTCTATAATACATAGTAATACCTACAAAAATAGTTATTACTTTACATTCCCCATATGTCTACTTCATGTTTGAATCATTTTGGGAATGATATATTTTTTTTCCCCAGATGTTACAAGGCTTAGAAGTTTAGAAGTAAATCTTGAAATTTCTCAGAAATTTTCAAAAACCAACTTTTTAAGGACCAGTTCAGGTCTGAAGTCACTTTGTGAAGCTTACATGATTAATCGCATTGCGATTTCAACTTTCTCAAAGCCGACAGTACATTCTAGCATGGAGCCGTTCCCATGGTGATGGGGACGCTCCATGAGCACGGAAGTCGGCAGAAGCTCTAAGTTGAAATCGCAATGCGATTAATTCAAGTTCTATAAATCGCATTGCGATTTCAACTTACCACACTCTGCGTCAACTACGTAATTTTCCATGGGAGTTTTGCCATGGGTCCCCCTCCGGCATGCCACAGTCCAGGTGTTAGTCCCCTTGAAACAACTTTTCCATCACTATTGTGGCCACAAAGAGTCCCTGTGGGTTTTCAAATTCGCCTTCCTATTGAAATCTATTGCAGTTCGCCCGGTTCGCACGTTCGCGAACATTTGCGGAAATTCGCGTTCGCCGTTCTCGAACGGAAAATTTTATGTTCGTGAAATCACTAAATATGTATACAATTTTTTTTATTTATATAAGTTTTACACAATTATTTCATTTTTGAAACAAAAAAATCATGTTTTAGTGTCTCCATAGTCTGAGGGCCATAGTTTTTTCAGTTTTTGGGCGATTATCTAAGGTAGGGTCTCATTTTTTGTGGGATGAGATTACGGTTTGATTGGCACTATTTTGGGGTGCATATGTCTTTTTGATCGCTTGCTATTACACTTTTTGTGATGTAAGATGACAAAAAACAGCTTTTTTTACACAGTTTTTATTTTTTATTTTTTACGGTGTTCATCTGAGGGGTTAAGTCATGTGATATTTTTATAGAGCCGGTCAATACGGACGTGGCGATACTTAATATATATACTTTTTTATTTATGTAAGTTTTACACAATAATATCATTTTTGAAACAAAAAAAATCATGTTTTAGTGTTTCCATAGTCTAAGAGCCATAGTTTTTTCAGTTTTTGGGCTAGGGTATGATTTTCACGGGATGAAATTACGGTCTGATTGGCACTATTTTGGGGTGCATATGACTTTTTGATCGCTTGCTATTACACTTTTTGTGATGTAAGGTGACCAAAAATTGTTTATTTAGCAAAGTTTTTATTTTTTATTTTTTACTGTGTTCATCTGAGGGATTAGGTCATGTGATATTTTTATAGAGCCAGTCGATATGGACGCGGCGATACCTTATATGTATACTTTTTTTATTTATGTAAGTTTTACACAATAACAGCTTTTTTAAAACAAAAAAAATGATGTTTTAGTGTCTCCATATTCTGAAACATATTTTTTTTATTTTTTTGGCGATTGTCTAAAGTAGGGGCTCATTTTTTGCGGGATGAGGTGACGGTTAGATTGGTACTATTTTGATGGGTGTACGCCTTTTTGATCGCTTGCTGTTGTACTTTTTGTGATGTAAAAATTGTTTATTTAGCACAGTTTTTATTTTTTATTTTTTACGGTGTTCATCTGAGGGGTTAGGTCATGTGATATGTTTATAGATCTGGTCGATATGGACGCAACGATACATAATATGTCTATGTCTTTTCCCTATTTTTGTTTACTATTTTTTTTTTTTACTTTATTTTTGGAAAATGACGCTTTTTTTTTTTTACTTGAAACTTTTTATTTTTTTTGTAAAACTTTAATTTTATTAACTTTTTTGTACTTTATTTTTTGTCCCACTATGGGACTTCAACATTACAGGGTCTGATCCTTGTTTCAATACAGCACAATACATCTGTATTGTGCTGTATTGAATTGTTAGTGTCTTACTGTCACGGCCACGGTTATGGCCGTGACTCCCTGGGAGCCGCATACAGTTGCCCGCGGTTTGGGTAGTGGTTTCAACCACAGCTTGAGGCATGTTGTTGTTTGCCTCAAGTGCGGTTGCCGCGGACAACAGTGATGTGTGCGGTTCCCTGGGAGTTGTGTGCTTGTTTATATGCACTTTTGTATGTCTGTGTGCACTGTGTTGTTTTGGTGTGCACTGACATCATTCCCCTCACTGTGGTTGCCCGTGGCAAAGTTTGGTGGTATTGTGTACATGTGGTGGCACTGTCCCGGCCTTCGGGCTGACTCCCAGGACATGGTTGCCACCCATGTCGTTGCTAGCGGCAACAGCCACAGTGTGTGACGTTAGTTTAGACACTTTTCCTATTTGATGTTTCCCTTCTGGTGCTGGAAGGGTTAACTCCCTTCCCAGTGTGTGTGTTGTGTCACTGGGTGTGTCTGACTGTGGGGTGTGGCTTCTTGGCCTATATAGCCTCACTGTTAGCATGGCTCAGTGGGTTGCTTCAGCCATGCTTGCTGGAGCAGCCTCCTGTGACCTCCATCTTCCTTGCCAGTGAGAGCCACCCCTGTGGTCATAAAGTATTGTTGCTATGTTTAAGTCTTGCTGTGTGTTTATGTAGTATGTTACATTCTGTTGGGCCCTTTCTATGTTTTGGTGCAGCTCACGGTTCTGGATTCCTGTTAGCTCAGGGATCCAGTCAGCAAGGCTGTGGCAGGTTGGTGGAACTTCTCGTTCACCTGCCATTCCCGTAAGGCTGTTTATGTCCCCCTTTTCCCAACAGCTTGGCCATTGAGACTCCTGCTCCTCCGTGCCTAGGAGGAGTAGGTCGTCTTACTCAGCTCCTAGCTCAGGGACCTGCGGAGGGTAAGTCAGGGCTCCGAGGTTCCTGCGCATGGGTCCTCCTACCATCAAGGTCGGCCCATGCAGGTAGGAGTTAGGGTCAGGTTAGGGATGCGTGAGGAGGTGACCTGCTCCCTATCCCGTTCTCATGGCCGAGTAGCCACTACATCATCTGGCAGCACACGGCTGAGGGTTTCCCCCATCCTCAGCCGTGACACTTACACTGTAAGACACTAACAGTTGCCTAGGGGACCCAGCCTGGGGGCTGGGCCTCTTAGGCTTCCGTAGTTAACAGGCCCCAAGCCTCAGAATGTCTTGGGCTGCCATGGCAACGATCAAGTCCCCGCCACAGCACAGTGGGGACCTGATCCATCAGGTAAGGGAGCGCAAACCTCCCATATGCCGTGGTCAGCGTTGACCGCGGCATATGAGGGGTTAATCCACTGGCATCAGCGTTATCGCCGATGCTGGTGGATGCAGCAGGGATCCGGCGATCAGTAACCGCCGGATCTCTGCTGCTGACTGGGGGGACCGCACGCGGGGGGAAGAACAACTCCAGGACTCGATCGCTCGTCCTCGAGCGCTAAGTGCCGGCGTTTTAGGATGAGCTATCTCGTCCTGGGTCGTTAAGGTGTTAAAGTGCCATTCATTCCATGGCGCTGAAGATATGAAAATGGGTAAACATACATAATATAAAACAATTGCAATAAGCATGATCAAGACGGGTTACAAACTGGTAAAGAACGAGGAAGGACCCTGCTCACGAGGGCTTACAATCTACAAGGTACGGGAGAAGGACACCATAGGTGAGGGTAAAGCTGGTTATAGCAGCAGCAGGGTCACTGTAGGTTGTAGGCTTGTCTGAAGAGGTGGGTTTTTGGGTTTCTTTTGAAGGTTTCCACTGTAGGTGAGAGTCTGATATGTTGGGGTACTGAGTTCCAGAGTGTGGGGTATGCACGGGAGAAATCTTGGAGGCAATTATGGGAAGAGGTGATAAGAGGAGAGAAGGAGGTCTTGTGAGGATCAGAGATTACAGTGTAGGGATGTATCTGGAATGTAGCTCAGAGATGTAGGGAGGAGACAGGTTGTGGACGGCCTTATATTTATTTGTTAGTATTTTAAACTGAATTTGCTGGGCAATAGGGAGCCAGGAAAGGGATTGGCAGAGAGGAGAGGCAGAGGAGTAACGGAGTGAGGGGTGGATTAGTCAGGCAGCATAGTTGAGGATAGATTGGAGGGGTGCAAGGGTGCTAGATGGAAGGTCATATAGGAGGATGTTGCAGTAGTCTAGGCGGGAGATGATGAGGGCATGTATAAGCATTTTCGCAGACTCCTGGCTGAGGAATGCGCGAATGCAAGAGATATTTTTCAGTTGGAGGCGGCAGGTTGTGGAAAGGGCTTGGATGTGTGGTTTGCAGGACAAGGCAGAATGAAAGGTAACTCTAAGGCAGCAGACTTGTTTGACCGGGGAGAGTGTGCAGCTATTGACCGTGATAGATAGGTCTGTTGAGGGGATGTCACGGATGGTGTTGCAGAAAACTAGAAGTCACAACTATAGATCTGACTGACTTGATCCCAAACTAAGGAACAATGGGTGAGCCCTATAAAATCCCTAGAGCTCTCCCTGACTGCTCAGCCCATGCAAAGATCTTTATGATAGAAAGATGCATGTCCTCGTACCTAGACTGTGTGACACCTGAAAACCCTACAATAGTGAGGGGACACGACCACCTGGCTCCCTGCACTTAATACAGAGGGAGTCAGGGTCACCTAGAATCAAGCCAACAGGAAAACACAAATAAAGGAAAAGACTTATCTGAGGAACCAGCAGTTACAGCATCTAGCAGTGAGCACAATCCAGGAAGTAGTATGAACCGCAAAGTGATGCAGTATGGGAGGGGATATAAAGGGATGCAATCAGTGCAACTAGATGACAACTGAGAGAGGGAAACGAGATGACAAAACGAAACCAAAACAAAAGAACCTCAAGCAAGAGGTACTGAAGAACGTCTGTCAAAGCTTCTCAGAGATCTGGCGGTGAGTGAGTGAGATCTGGCGGGAGGGGTGAGTGAGATAGAAGAAAGATTATAAATTCTGTTTTATCCATGTTAAGTTTTAGAAAGTGAAAGTGAGAGGAGAAGAAGGATATAGAAGATAAGAATTGTGGGATTCTGAATAGTATGGTGGTGATATCTGGACTAGAGAGGTAAATGTCATGTTCTAGCAAGAGTCCCACTGACCCCTAGAACATATATCAGGCAAATAATTGAAGGCAAGCAATCACACAAGGCAAAGACTAACACAAATACTTTATTCAAAGATACCAGACATGACAGTAAACTGGACCAGCGGTTAAGGGACCAGTGGTAGGTAATACCATAGGACCAAGTGCACCGATTTGACTTGTTGACTTGGTGCCAAACCCAGAGGGCAAAGACTCAGTGAGCCCCATTCTTTACAGAGCCCCTGATGGTGGGGATGAACTTAGCCGAGGGCTCACTGGTCGCACCTCCAGGATGGTCCTAGTGCACTTGGCCACGTACCTGCAAAGACTGACAGTGCAAGCACCAACGGTCCACACAAACATATAGACTGGAACCCAGGCACATAAACTGAAACCCAAACATAACTGCACAGGCCACAGTTCAAACAAGACAAATGAAAACCAGAACACAAGCAGATGCCTGGACCCATGCGGAACAACACATGGCGGTCACAGGCAGAGCTGCATGCATAGACTAGATGTCTTCCCTCCAGGGAATCCAGGAGCCTTCTAACCAAAGGCATAGACTCGGACTAGCAGATGTCTATTGCCCATGCAGAGTTAGTCAATGGGGGAACAGACAGAGATGCACACAAGACATAGAACCGGACTAGCTGATGCCTGTTCCCAAAGCGGAGTAAGTCCATCGGCAAACAGACAGCTGCACCCCAAAAAACAGAACCAGGCAAGGTGACCTTGATGTCTCACTAGGTGACCACACAGACAGGGTAGATGGAATATCCCCAGGTCAGGTGTATAGCTCCTGCACCCAGCAAAGCTGGAGACAGACTGACCTCAAACCCACAGCACACAGGATGTAATGGCAGGGTAATGAGATCATCTGACCACTAGCAAACACACTCAAGAAAGAACACGGAAAGTTAATCCCACCAGAACAGAGACAACAGGGAGGGGAGCATGCATACACAAGTAGCAGTTCACACACAGGCTGCCGCAACTACACGTAGATCATAGTAACCAGCCTACAAGGAGTCCACCACAGACAGTATGCCAGAGAGCTACTAGCAAGTGAAGTACACTGTGACACTAAGCGACACTAAGCGATGAAAAAGCCGTATGCCCCCCAAAATAGTACCAATCAAACTGTCACCTTATCCAGCAAAAGAATGAGACCCGAACTAAGACAATCAGTCAAAATATAGAAAAACTATGGCTCTCAGACTATGAGACACTAAAACATCATTTTTTTGTTTCAAAAATGCTATTATTGTGTAAAACTTAAATAAATAAGAAAAAGTATACATATTAGATCGGCAGAAAAATGAAAAAAATGGCGTTCAGAATATAGAGACACAAAAACAATTTTTTTTCAAAAATGCTTTATTATGTAAAACTGAAACAAACAAAGAAAGTAGACATATTTGATATCATTGCGTCCGTAACAACCTGCTCTATGAAAATAGCACATGATCTACCCTGTCAGTGGAATGTTGTAAGAAATAAAAAATAAAAACAGTGCCAAAACAGCAATTTTTTGGTTACCTTGCTTCACAAAAAACTTAATATAGAGCAATTAAAAATCATATGTACCCCAAAATAGTACCAATAAAACTGGCACCTTATCCCCTAGTTTCCAAAATGGGGTCACTTTTTGGGAGTTTCTACTGTAAGGGTGCATCAGGAGGGCTTCAAATGGGACATGGCATCTAAAAACCAGTTCAGCAAAATCTGCCTTCCAAAAACCATATGACGCTCCTTTTCTTCGGCACCCTGCCGTGTGCCCTTACATCAGTTTACGACCACATTTGGGGTGTTTCTGTAAACCGCAGTATCAGAGTAATAAATATTGAGTTTTGTTTAGCTGTTAACCCTCGATGTGTTAAAGAAATGTTTTTTTGTTTTATTAAAATGGAAAATCTGCCAAAAAAGTGAAATTTAAAAATTTGATCTCCATTTTCCTTTAATTCTTGTGGAACACCTAAAGCAGGCATGTCAAACTCGCGGCCCTCCAGCTGTTGCAAAACTACAACTCCCAGCATGCCCGGACAGCCTACAGGTATCAGCCTACAGCAGGGCATTGTGGGAGTTGTAGTTTTACAACAGCTGGAGGGCCGCAGTTTGACATGCCTGACCTAAAGGGTTAACAAAGTTTGTAAAATCGGTTTTAGGTAACTTGAGGGGTGTAGTTTCTACAATGGGGTTATTTATGGGGGTATCCACTATGTAAGCCCCACAAAGTGACTTCAGACCTGAACTGGTCCTTAAAAAGTGGGTTTTGGCAATTTTTATTAAACATTTTAAGAATTGCTTCTAAAATTCTAAGCCTTCTAACGTCCTAAAAAAATAAAATGACATTTACAAAATGATGCCAACATGAAGTAGACATATGGGGAATGTTAAGTAATAAATATTTTACGAGGACTCACTTTCTGTTTTAAAGGCAGAGAAATTGAAATTTTGAAAATTGAAAATTTTTAAAAATTTTTGGTAAATTGGTGAATTTCTTCTTAAATAAAGGTGAAATATATTGACTATATAACAAAACAATAACAAATACAGGTGCACTCTGCAGTCTCACTAAACCCTCAAACTGATTTTAAAATTGAGAGATTAGTCAACATGTCCTACGGTGTAGAACATGTCTAAGCCCGGGCACCACGTCAAGGTTTCTCAAGTAGCCCGGGACCTAACACTCTCCTACCTGAGCCGTATGGGCGATACCAGGAGCCAGTGGGCAAATTACAGGAGCATGAGGCCGACTCACAAACAGCTCACCAGTTACCTCCAGCATGTAACCTTGCTTGCAATAGGAGGAGGGAGGAGTCTGTGAGTCCCACTCAAGACTGGCTGATATGGCCCAGGCCTCACAGGTGCACCTAAATGTGGCCTGTAGATGGAAAACAGGCACATTTAAATTGGAGTTTATACACCTCCAGGAATCTATATATACAAACTAAAAAGACAAGGTGGCATTAGCAGGAGGTGCTCAAACCCACATGCAGTCGTGCATATATACAGGGGAGCAAATCCTGTTTATAAACTCCAATTTAAATGTGCCTGTTTTCCATCTACAGGCCACATTTAGGTGCACCTGTGAGGCCTGGGCCATATCAGTCAGTCTTGAGTGGGACTAGCAGACTCCTCCCTCCTCCCATTGCAAGCAAGGTTACATGCTGGAGGTAACTGGTGAGCTGTTTGTGAGTCGGCCTCATGCTCCTGTAATTTGCCCACTGGCTCCTGGTATCGCCCATACGGCTCAGGTAGGAGAGTGTTAGGTCCCGGGCTACTTGAGAAACCTTGACGTGGTGCCCGGGCTTAGACATGTTCTACACCGTAGGACATGTTGACTAATCTCTCAATTTTAAAATCAGTTTGAGGGTTTAGTGAGACCGCAGAGTGCACCTGTATTTGTTATTGTTTTGTTATATTGTTATATTGATTATGACATCCGCACTTGTTACCTTGTGTGAGATGTCTATTGTGGTAGTTGTGGTTCGCTGCGGGCATCCTTCACCGTATGCATTTTGCTGGGGATCGCCATTAGCAACGGGCCACAAGTGCAGGATTTGCTCCCCTGTATATATGCACGACTGCATGTGGGTTTGAGCACCTCCTGCTAATGCCACCCTGTCTTTTTGGTTTGGAAATATATTGACTCAAATGTATGACTATCATGAAGGACAAAGTGTCACGAGAAAACAATCTCAGAATGGCTTGGATAAGTGAAAGCATTCCAAAGATATTACCACAAAAGAATTATGCCAACAATAACTCCTAACTCAGAAGATGGGTGCTTCTACTCAGAAAGCTGAGCACACACTATGAGCAAGGCATCACTGGGAAAACAGGGAGTGGCTAGGCTAAACTAACTAGAAGCCTGAAAACAAGTAGGAGGGAAGAGAGGAGCATACCGATACACAATGCAAACTACTGGAACAAAACAATGGCTGTAGGACCAGGCTCCACCGCAACAGCCTTCCATGGGCCCCAGAGACCTGGTTCAACCAACCAAAAGGGGTCTCCAAAATCCTAGGTCCGTAGTCGCTAGGAAGGAGGCTGTCCATCAGAGACTCCAGGGCCACTGATGGTTGTAGGCAGAGGCCTGTGGAGCTTTGCCCTGATGACAACTCTTCAGCTGGGACTAGTAGTTCCCCTGCATCGGCCTGCTGTTGGGGAGAGGGGCTGCCTGCCCTGGCTCCCTGGAGCTTCAGAGGTGCATTTGGTGTGGGGCAGAGGTCAGCAGTGCTCTGCCCCGATGCCAGCTCTTCAGCTGGGACTAGTAGTTCCCCTGCATTGGCCTGCTGTTGGTGAGTGGGGCTGCCTTCCCTGGCTCCCTGGAGCTACAGAGGTGCATTTATTGCGGGCAGAAATCATCAGTGCTCTGCCCTGATGCCAGCTCTTCAGCTGGGACTAGTAGTTCCCCTGCATCGGCCTGCTGTTGGGGAGTGGGGCTGCCTGCCCTGGCTACCTGGAGCGTCAGAGGTGCATTTGGTGCGGGCAGAGGTCAGCAATGCCCTGTCAGCTCTTTAGCTGGGACTAGTAGTTCCATGACATCTGTGGTTGCTGTTGAGCAATGTCGAACAATCTTTTGTATGCCTGTTCCAGCTCCCATTCCTGTGTAACTAAAAAGTCCAAATCAGTCCTCAATGCGAGCTCACTCCTCAATCCGAGCTCACCAACTCCCCAAAATCATGTATGTCCTCCCTTCTCCACTCCGGTGCACTCCCAAAATTGTGGATACTCCTGGAGCGCCTCAAATATAAGTTTCGGGCTGCCGAAGTCATAGCCCTTTGTGGGACCATTGTTCTCCAGCCATGGACACAATTGGGCGACATATCAATACAGAACCCGATACCCATCATCCAGCATCAGTTCCGTTTTGCAGCAGCCAATCCATCTCGAACAGCCATTCCTCCCCGGGCTGCTCTCCCAGGAAAGGAACACGCAAGTCCCATTGTTGCCGGTATCGTTCCTCAGATGTAGGGAGGACCTTGCCACAATAGTGCTGCTGCAATTCAAGCGTCTCTATCCAGATCTCCCGGTGCAAAGCGTCTCTCCTTCCCAGCGCTTCCATGGCCGTAGGCAACTGTGGCTCTGGGTGGTTTGAATGTCTCCTTAGGCAAGGAAGAGTATCCCACTGCTGCTGGTCGTTTCGTGGGGAGTTTTGCTTGTTCGCGGTTCGACGAACAGGCGAACATATGGCGATGTCCGCTGGCACCATATTCTTTTGCATTGTGCAGAACTTTGACCAATGACATATCCATCAGGTGGGACAGGACAGCCAATTGAGACATTTCAGCACATGGACACACCCCTTACCCTATAAATAAACGCGATCTGGCCGCCATTTTACATTCAGTGTTTTGCCAGTGTAGGGAGAGGTTGCTGTGTGGAGCAGGGACAGACTGTTGGGGGCACCAAACACTAGCTAATAGGGCCACAAAAGTCTTTTGAAGGACTGGTATAGGCATGCTATCGATGGGTGTGACATACTGAGGTGTGTGATAAACTTCTAATATACTTTCTAACATAGAAAGTATAATATAGTGCATTTGTATTGTGCAACATTTGTGTGTGGTTCTGCTGCGATACCGCAGCTATACAGAGGTAAAAACGCTATTGGAACAACTAATTGCAACTGGTGTGATATACCAGTTGCCCCCCCAAAAAACTAACTAGGCAGGGGTGTTATATACCTATAATATACTTTCTATATAGTGCATTTGTATTGTGCAGCAGTTGTTTGTGGTTCTGCTGAGATACCACAGCTACACAGAGGGACAAACACTATTGGAACAACTAATTGCAACTGGTGTGATATATCTTTTGCCCCCCAAAAAAATGATTAAGGGGTTTGATATACCTGCTTCCAGCAAATAATCATTAAGGGGTTCTATATACCTGCTTTCACCAATAAAGCTCTTCTGTAGGGACTTTGTCACAGGGTCATTTTGAAAATGACAGGCAGAGGAAGAGGCAGGCCATTCCGTAGGGGTGGTAGGGGTCGGGCAGGTGCACCAGGCTGGAGCCTAAGTGGGAAGTTGGAGGAGGTGCATGCGATTACGTCAAAGGATGCACCAGAGTTGGTTGAGTGGCTCAATCAGCCTTCCGCTTCTTCACCCGCCTCATCCTCTGTATCTGCACCCTCCTCACTCTCTGCTGTGTGCACCCCCAAAGACACCACCACCACCATAGCCCCTCCACTTGAGTCAGAGAAATTATTTTCCCATCCATTCCCAGACCTTACCAATGCGCAGCCATTCTTGGCATCGGATGAGGAAGAGGAGGTAGCAATGGCCGTCACCCAGCAGTCTGATGACAGTACCCAGATCAGCCCAAGGACGGATGTCCCCGCTGTTGCTGCCTACTCTGAGATCTCTAATATCAGTGGTGGTGAAGGTGACGATGATGACGTGTTGATGGATATCATGTGGGTACCCACAAGAGAGGAATAGGAGGGGAGTTAAGAGGGAGAGACAGAGCAGCAGATAGGGGGTAGTAGTAGGAAAAGCAGGCAGAACTCGCAGTGCACAGACTGCAAATGTATCTGGAGCGAGCCATTCGCCATGCGCGGTCACATCTGGCGCTCCCAGGACGCTGGCATATGGCTCCGCAGTGTGGGCTTTTTTAAACGTGTCCGCTGCTGACAATAGTGTTGCCATCAGAAACCTGTGCTGTCAACGCATAAGTCGCGGTAAGCCCAACACTAACCTAGGGACGACCGCCTTAAGAAGGCACCTGGCCTCCCATCACTGAGCCCAGTGGGAGCAACACCGTCAGAACCCACAAAGCCACACTCCCGGCTCTTCACGTCCTGCCTCTTCTTCTCCTTCTCCTCTCTCCTCCCATTTGTCCTCCACTCCACCTTCCACCGTGCCGTTGTTGCGTTCATCTGGCAAAAGGCAGGCTTCCGTGGCCAAAATGTTCAAACATAAAAAGTTGATGACGCCAGATAACCCTCTTGACCAAAGGCTAACCGCCGGCTTGTCGGAACTGCTAGCCCGCCAACTACTGCCATATAAACTGGTGGACTCTGAGGCTTTTAGAAAATTTGTGGCCATTGGCACACCGCAATGGAATGTCCCCGGAAGGAAATATTTCTCCCCGAAGGGCATCCCGTAGGAATATGGCCATGTTCAGCAGCACGTTAATGTATCTCTGGCACACAGTGACGGTGCCAAGATATATCTGATCACAGACACATGGTCTAGCAAACACGGGCAGGGAAGGTACATAACTTTTACTGCCTACTGGGTGAACCTTCTGACGGCTGTCAAGCATGCAACCCGTGGCACCCGTGTGGATTTGGTGTTACCGCCATGGATTGCATGAAGGCATGCCTATTCTTCTCCTACTCCATCTTCCGTCTCCTCCTCGGCTGACTGCTCCTTTTCCACTGCTGCCGCCTCTTCCACTGCACCCCCTCAGCTCCTCAGAACCTATTGGACGTGCCAGGTGAGACATTGCCATGCTGTGCTGCGGCTGTTGTGCCTGGAAGCCAAGATCCACACTGGTCCTGCACTGCTTTCAGCTCTGCGGTCACAGGCTGATCAGTGGCTAAACCCGTTCACGGTGGTGTGAGACAACATTGCCAATCTGATGAGCGTGCTGAAACAGGGCAAAATGACACATGCCGTGCATGACACACTTCCTGAACTTAGTCGTGCAAAATCTCTGGCCATTTTAGAAGATCTTACACGACCATCGCTCGGCTTGCTGACGTTCAGCGGCGATACCACTTGCCCATTAGATTTGTGACTGCACCTTGTATACGCTTAATAGGCTGCTCCAGCAGAAACGTGTCATTAACGACTACCTGTACGCACTCTGCTGCAGGAAAGGTTCTGGGGAGCTTGTTTTTTTTTCATGCGATGCATGCAGACTTCTGCAGCCATTTGATGAGATCACCAAACTGGTCAGTCACAGCCAGGGAGCCATCAGTGACATCGTACCTTACGCCTTCTTTCTGGAGCGTGCATTGCGTCGTGTCATTGATCAAGCTGTCGAGGAGCAGGAGCAGGAAGATGAGGAAGTTGCAATGCTGAATGAATTCCCAGGGGGGGCTACTCCATCTAAGACAAGTCAGCAGGAGTCTGAAGAGGAGTCAGAGGAGGATGGTGGCTGGGAGGAGGAGGAGCAAGAAAGCAGGCTTTAAATTTTTCTAGGATCCCTGGTGTTGTCCGTGGATGGGGGCAGGAGACCGAGGACGACATTCTCCTGGGCGATGAGCAGAAGCCAGGCTGCTCCACCTCTTCCAATTTAGTGCAAATGGGGGCCCTCATGCTCCAGTGTTTGAAGAGGGACCCCTGTATAAATAGCATAAAGTGCAAGGACCAGTGCTGGTTGGCAACGTACTTAGACCCCCGGTACAAACACAAAATGGTGGACATGTTACCAGCATCACAGATGTCTGTTAGAATGCAGCATTTCCAGGCCTTGCTTCGAGAGATGCTGCATTCTGCTGTTGCAAACGCTGGCAGAGGAATTTCCACCCACAGAGAAACAGTTGCGGGTACCAATCCTACTGCGCATGCAAGAAGAGGGTGGTTTGAAGATGTGTTGGTCACTTTGGATATGAGATCATTCTTGCAGCCAACCCATCGACAGCCGCCCTCCAGATCCAGCCTCAGAGAACACCTAGACCGACAGGTGTCCGACTACATTGGGTTAACGGCTGATGTGGACGCTCTGAGAAGCAAGGAACCCCTTAACTACTGGGTGTGCAAGCTTGACCTGTGGCCAGACCTGGCACAATTTGCCATGGAACTCTTGGCTTGCCCCTTATCGAGTGTCCTGTCTGAAAGGATGTTCAACGCAGCAGAGGGGATCGTGACCCATAAGCGCACTCGCCTAGCTCACGACAGTATTGACTACCTCACATTTCTAAAAATGAATGAGACATGGATATCGAGGAATTCAACACCTGTGACAACCACGTTTAATTGAATTTCCTCATGCCAGCCCACACATATTCGCCACCACTCAGAACAAAAAATGGTCCCTGTCTTATGTAAATACAGCGGCATAAAAGGCCTTTTCTGTCCGGTGAATGTCTAATGTTTGGGGCCTGTACTTCACTGACCTGCAGTAAAATTGATATCCAATGACCGTCTAATATACCTCCAGCCACATAATGAGTTGATCTTTTCTATATGGTGAATGCATAATTTTTGGGGCCAGTAATCTAACTGGCCAACAGTAAAATTGTTATACGGTGACCGCCTAATGTACCTTCAGCCACATAATCACTTGATGTTTTCTGTCCGGTGAATGCCTAATGTTTGGGGCCTGTACTCCACTGGCCTGCAGTAAAATTGATATCCAATGACTGTCTAATATACCTACAGTCACATAATGACTTGATCTTTTCTGTACGTTAAATGCATAATTTTTAGGGCCTGTAATGTAACTAGCCAACAGTAAAATTGTTATACGGTGACTGCCTAATGTACCTCCAGCCACATTATCATTGCTCTTTTCTGTATGTTGAATGAACAATTTTTGGGGCCTGTAGTCCAACAACCTGCAATAAAATTTATATCCAATGACCGTCTAATATACCTCCAGCCACATAATCACTTGAAGTTTTCTGTCTGGTGAATGCCTAATGTTTGGGGCCTGTACTCTTGTGGCCTAAAATAAAAAATTTCTAGGCTCCAGCAGTTGTGCTGACAGTCTTTTGCTAGATAAATTACACAGTATAACATAATTACACTTAATCCAACACCATTACACATTTAACTGAAACTGATGAACATGTCATCACACTGCCACCTTAACAATGACCTCTACAGCACCCCGCCCCTTAACACTGACCTCCATAGTGGATTGCCCTCTTAACTGTGACCTTCACAGTTCCCTGTCCCCTTAACAGAGACCTGCACTGCATGCGCCCCCTTATCAGTGACCTCCACAGTAGCCCGCCCCTTTAACAGTGACCTCGACAGCATCCCGTCCCCTTAACAGTGACATCCACATCAGTCCGCCCCTTTAACAGTGACCTCCACAGCGGCCACCCCTTTATTAGTGACCTCCACAGTACCCCATTTCCTTAACAGTGATTTCCACAACACCCCGTCCCCTTAACAGTGGCCTCTACAGCAATCTGCCCCTTAACACTGACCTCCATAGCAGACCGTCCCCTTAACTGTGACCTCCACAGCAGCCTGCCCCTAGGGTGGCCAGAGGTCCTCCTTCCGGCGCAGGACCTGGGCGTTTTGAACAGCTCACTCTCAGACAGCAGCACTGTGCTGTGTGAGCGTAAGCTGCAGGGAGAAAGTCACCCTCATTCCCACCCCAGCAGCTGACAGAAGTTGATTTTTACCTTAATTTGTTCAATCCCAATAGGCTGCAGAGTGGGAGGGGGCGTGGCTTAGCGGGACCTAGGGGAGAAGTTTTTAAGTCTGTCGTTTGAGGGTGGCCTGAACCCTAACCTCCACAGCACTCCGCTCCCTTAACAGTGCCATCTACAGCGCCCTGCCCCTTTAAAGCTGACCTGCAGCAGCGAAGAAAAATGGCTGGGTTTTTATAGAAACCTAGTGTAAAACAGTGTGTATGTGGAGACTAAGGGCCTGCAAACTTCTATTGGCTGATAAGGGTCATGTGACCAGGCTTCTAATGGCTAATGCATATTTTGGGAATATCTCATAAAGAGATGTCCTTTTGAACAGCTCACTCTCAAACAACAGCACTGTGCTGTCTGAGCGTGAGCTGCAGGGAGAAAGTCACCCTCCCTCCCACCACTGCAGCTGTCAGAAGTTTATTTCTACCTTCCTTTTTTTAATCCCTGTCAGTTGCGGAGTGGGAGGGGCGTGGCCTAACCGGATCGGGGCGTAACTTAGTGAGACCTGGGGGCAGAGTTTTTAAGTCTATCTTTTGAGGGTGGCCTGAGTAGCTATCCTACCTGCGCCCTGAACTGTGACCTCCACCGCACTCCACTTCCTTAACAGTGTCATCCATAGCACCCTGCCCCTTTAAAGCTGACCTACAGCAGTGAAGAAAAATGGCTGGGTTGTTATAGAAACTTGCAGCAAAACTGTGTGTATGTGAAGACTAAGGGCCTGCGAGCTTCTATTGGCTGATAAGGGACATGTGACCGTGTTTATGGCAGTTGGGATATGAAGAGAAATACCTGCAGGCTTGTATTGGCTAATGGAGGTCATTTTTGGGAAATCTCTCAGGACTGGATTTTTTTCCAGGTAGCAAGGGATGTGCATACCCAGTTTCGTTAAAATTAATGGTGGAGATTTTGAGTGATCGTGGAACATACATACACACATATATATGTCCTTCTTTATATATATATTTATTTTACACACATATAGCGCTGACATATTCTGAGGCGCCTTACAGACATTAGCATCATGCTGTCCAAAATGGAGCTCTCACAATCTAAGGTCCCTTCCTTTGGAGATGTTGTCCTTGGTCGGGTTTGAACCTAGGACCCCAGCGTTGCAAGGCACCAGTGCTAACCACTGAGCCACCGTGCTGCCCACTTATCATCAGGTCTGGTAGCTTCAGAAAACTATGCAACCCCCATGGTCCTAATTAGCTGAGCTCACCGTAGGTACTATGATAGATGGCGTCATATTTTCACAGTCTGAACTTCGCGTAAGGCAAATTTTTATTTCGTTTATACAATTTTTTTCTATCTTGTAGCCGGGTTATTGAATTAAGTCCTTTTTCTTGTTGGGTGTAAAAATAGGGGGCAGAGGCTCGAAAAAACACAACCCATCACACGGTTACATTCCCACCCACTAGGGAGGGGGTTGAGTAAACCATATAAAATAGGTGGGTCCAGAGGTGAAACAGGAAATGACTTACATAAGAAATATAAATCTGCTGCACCGTCTGTGTAACCTCTCATTCAGCATGAAGACGTCAACTCTCCTTGTGATCACATTTGTTCTGTTGCTCTTGATCTTCCACAAGGGTGCAGGTAAGAGACATCGAGGCAAATTATTCACAATGTTGGGATGCTAAATACAAATACATGGATTGTGCAGTAGATCACCAAACTTCAAATCTGCTGCACTTAAAAAAAAAAAATATACAAAAAACTAAAAAAAGTAAAATGTAAAAATCTGAACATTACATAGTATATAAAACATTTCATACAAATTATAGTTCATAGAGAATTACACTGTAATGATATGTCAGAAGCAGGAACATCTATAATGTAAATGCTATGGAGAAACGTCAGAAAATAATTTTAGAGATAGACAGACAGATAGATAGAAAGATAGATAAAAATTTAAAATTAAAAAGAAAATAGCAGCACACAATAAATGCCGGGTGCTAAATCATTGATTGGATTCCGAATAAAAAAAATCCTCAAGCAAGCATTTGGTGTGAATAAAGAATCCACTTTTTTCATTTTTTTTAAGTCCGGAGTGCTGCCTGGTTACTTACCTTATTGTAGATAGATAGATAGATAGATAGATAGATAGTAGACACATATGTAGGATAGATAGATAGATAATAGCTAGATATGAGATGGATAGATAGATAGATAGATAGATAGATAGATAGATAGATAGATGGCTTGACAAAGGCCCCATTGAGCTGGGCTAAAATGTTGCGACTGGGGTAATAAACGAGTCCACCTCCCTCACCTTCCTTGGAGTGCTGACTCATTATTTGTTTCATGGACATTATCTGTGAATTCATACCTGAAATCTAGGAAGGATTGCACCCAATTTCACTTTTTAGGAGAGTGTGCTACTGTTGTTTTTTGTTTGTGTAGATAGATAGATAAATAGATAGATAGAAAATAGATACAAAGAAAGATACATAATAGATAGATAGATAGATAGATAGATAGATAGATAGAAAATGTGTATAGATTTAACAGACTCCACTTTAAAGGCTATGTACACCTTTTGAGGCAAGTTTTGTTTATGATTGCATTTTTTCTCATTTTTAGCTAAAAATCATTCTGTCTTTTTATTTAAAATGATCTATTCTGTCACAAAGGGTTAAATGTTTTTCTAACTGTGTGAATTGTACTTTCACTTTGTGCTGGTCATTTAATAAACCTTATCTCTAAACTACTAAGAGATCATAAACATTTATTAAAGCCACTTTCTTATCAGTAAGATAAGGATTAAGCTTTGATGAGTGTTTATAATGTCAGAGAGTAGAGGTAAGGAGTCCATCCACTCCCTGCCTGACGGAGCAGAGAGAAAATCCAGAGGCAGCTAGTAGAGCATCTCAATTCTGTACAGAAAAAAGGACTCCATATTGGTAATAAAGACCAATTGTAAAAATGATTTTTAGCTCAAAATAATTACAATGCAATAATAAAAATAAAAAAAACAAATGTGACTTTAAGTCAGTCGAAATCTAATTAGTATAATTTTTATTATGTAAAATAAAAAATAATTTTAGAACATGTTTTTCAAACATTACAAAAATTTAAACGGATAGCACCAATACGATATTTATTTATAGAGATGAGCGAATCGAAGCTGACAAAGTGGAATTCAATCCGAATTTCAGGAAAAATTTGATTCGCAATAAATGCAAATTTTCTCGCCCCTTCGTGGTAACAAATCACATTTTTCCTAAAATGGCGGCTGCACGTGTGAGGACATGGAGAAAGAAAGTCTGGGAAGGCGGGATCACCCTGATTGGCATGCATGCATGCAGCCAATCAGCAGCCAGCCAGCCAGCCCTGTGATGTCACAGCTACAGTTGAGCGGACACCTGGATGTTCGGGTTTGGCAGGTTCGGCCAAACTTGAAAAAAAAGTTTGGGTTCGGGACCCGAACTTAAACCCGAAACCCATTGAAGTTAATGGGTACGCAAACTTTTTGGCCACTAAAATGGCTCTAAAATAGCTCTGGAAAGAGCTAGAGGGCTGCAAAAGGCAGCAAAATGTGCTTAAGAGCATGGCAAATGCTCTGCAAACAAATAATTAGGAATGATGTAGGAGGAAGAGGTTGAGGAGGCTTTGAATGGGTGGATGTGGCGGTGTAGGCTCACGTGGCGGTCTAGGTGGAAGCGGCGAAGGAGGAATAGGTAGCCAACACAGATGTGTGTTATTTAGCATTTTTACATAGGGGTATCCCCCAAAATATTGGGACATATAAAAATAAAAGGAATAAGTGCACTTGAGTACAAGGATGGATGGTTGAGGCTGTTAGAACTGTCTATTCTGCACAAGGTACAGAAAAGTCTTGTGGGATCCAGGCCTGGTTCATTTTAGTGAGCTTGTCCACGTTGGATGTGGACAGACGGCTGCGTCTGTCTGTAATGACGCCTCCTGCCGTGCTAAATACACGTTCAGAGAGTACACTGGCTGCAGGGCAGGCCAGCACCTCCAAAACATACAGGGCAAGCTCTGGCCATGTGGACAATTTGGAGACCCAGAAATTGAATGGGGCAGAACCATCAGTCAGTACGTGTAGGCGTGTGCACAGGTACTGTTCCACCATGTTGTTCAAATGCTGCCTCCTGCTAACACGCTCCATATCAGCAGTTGGGGCTGTTTGTTGCAGCAAGGTGACAAAGCTTTTCCACATGTCGGCCATGCTAACCCTGCCTTCTGAGGTGCTGGCGATGACACAGCTGCGTTGGCGACCTCTTCCTCCTCCCCTCCCTTCGCCTTGTGCTTCCACTTGTCCCCGGCGTCAGTCGGGTGAATGCTCTCAGGATCGCCAGCGTGCGCCTGTAGTCGCGCATCTTCCGATCACGCTCCAGTGAGGGAATTAAGGAAGTCACATTGTCTTTGTAACGGGGATCCAGCAGGGTGGCCACCCAGTAGTCAGCACATGATAAAATGTGGGCAACTCTGCTGTCGTTGCGCAGGCACTGCATCATGTAGTCACTCATGTGTGCCAGGCTGCCCAGAGGTAAGGACAAGCTGTCCTCTGTGGGAGGCGTATCGTCTGCGTCCTCCGTATCCCCCCAGCCACGCACCAGTGATGGGCCCGAGCTGCGTTGGGTGCCACCCCGCTGTGAACATGCTTCATCCTCCTCATTATCCTCCTCATCGTCCTCCAGTAGTGGGCCCTGGCTGGCCAAATGTGTACCAGGCCTCTGCTGTTGCAAAAAACCTCCCTCTGAGCCACTTCTAAAAGACTGGCCTGAAAGTGTTAGAGATGACACCTCTTCCTCCTCCTCGCCCTGGGCCACATCCTCTTCCATCATCACCCTAAGTGTTTTCTCAAGCAGACATAGAAGTGGTATTGTAACGCTGATAACGGCGTCATCGCCACTGGCCATGTTGGTGGAGTACTCGAAACAGTACAACAGGTCTCGCATGGAGGCCCAGTCATTGGTGGTGAAGTGGTGCTGTTAGGCAGTGCGACTCACCCGTGCGTGCTGCAGCTGAAACTCCACTATCGCCTGCTGCTGCTCGCACAGTCTCTCCAGCATGTGCAAGGTGGAGTTCCACCTGGTGGGCACGTCGCATATGAGGCGGTGAGAGGGAAGGCAGAAGTTACGCTGTAGAGCAGACAGCCGATCGGCGGCAGGATGAGAACGCCGGAAGTGCGCACAGACAGCCCGCACTTTATGCAGCAGCTCTGACATGTCGGGGTAGTTGTGAATGAATTTCTGCACCACCAAATTCAGGACATGCGCCAGGCAAGGGATGTGTGTCAAACCGGCTAGTCCCAGAGCTGCAACGGTGCAACGAGATTTCACCCATTATCGCACACCACCAGGCCGGGCTTGATGCTCACTGGCAGCAACCACTCGTTGGTCTGTTGCTCTATACCCCACCACAACTCCTGCGTGGTGTGGGGCCTGTCCCCCAAACACATCAGTTTCAGAACGGCCTGCTGACGTTTACCCCTGGCTGTGCTGAAGTTGGTGGTGAAGGTCTGTCGCTGACCGGAAGAGGAGGTGGTAGAAGAGGAGGAAGAAGCCGAGTAGGAAGAGGAGGCAACAGGAGGCAAAGAATGATGCCCTGCAATCCTTGGCAGCGGAAGGACGTGCGCCAAACAGCTCTCTGCCTGGGGCCCAGCCGCCACTACATTTACCCAGTGTGCAGTTAGGGAGATATAGCGTCCCTGGCCATGCTTACTGGTCCACGTATCTGTGGTTAGGTGGACCTTGCCACAGATGGCGTTGCCCAGTGCACACTTGATTTTATCCAATACTTGGTTGTGCAGTGAGGGCACGGCTCTCCTGGAGAAGTAGTGGCGGCTGGGAACGACGTACTGTGGGACATCAAGAGACATGAGCTGTTTGAAGCTGTCAGTCTCCACCAGCCTGAATGACAGCAATTCAAAGGCCAGTAGTTTAGAAATGCTGGCATTCAGGGCCAGGGATCGAGGGTGGCTAGGTGGGAATTTACGCTTTCTCTCCAAGGTTTGTGAGATGGAGAGCTGAACGCTTCCGTGTGACATGGTAGAGATGCTTGGTGACGAAGATGGTGTTGTTGGTGGCACATCCTCTGTTTGCTGGGTGGCAGGTGCCAACGTTCCTCCAGAGGCGGAGGAAGAGGCCGAGGCAGCAGCAGAAGAGGGAGCAGGAGGGGCCTGAGCCCTTTCTTGGTTTTGAAGGTGCTTACTCCACTGCAGCCCGTGTCTCGCATGAAGATGCCTGGTCATGCAGGTTGTGATAAGGTTCAGAACGTTAATGCCTCGCTTCAGGCTCTGATGGCACAGCGTGCAAACCACTCGGGTCTTGTCGTCAGCACATTGTGTGAAGAAGTGCCATACCAGGGAACTCCTTGAAGCTGCCTTTGGTGTGCTTGGTTCCTGGTGGCGGTGGCCAGTAGCAGGCGAACTGTTTTGGCGACGGCTGCTCTGCTTTTGCACCCTGCTCCCTCTTTTGCTACGCTATTGGCTCGGTCTCACCACTGCCTCTTCCTCCGAACTCTAAAAGTCAAAGGCACGACCTTCATTCCATGTTGGGTCTAGGAGCTCATCGTCCCCTGCATCGTCTTCCACCCAGTCTTCCTCCCTGACCTCCTTTTCGGTCTGCACACTGCAGAAAGATGCAGCAGTTGGCACCTGTGTTTCGTCATCATCAGAGACGTGCTGAGGTGGTATTCCCATGTCCTCATCAGGAAACATAAGTGGTTGTGCGTCAGTGCATTCTATGTCTTCCACCCCTGGGGAAGGGCTAGGTGGATGCCCTTGGGAAACCCTGTCAGCAGAGTCTTCAAACAGCATAAGAGACTGCTGCATGACTTGAGGCTCAGACAGGTGATGTGACACGGGGGTGATGTGACCCACTAATGGGCATGGGTTTCAGGCGCTACCTGTGCGCTTTCTGCAGAAGACTGGGTGGGAGATAATGTGAATGTGCTGGATCCATTGTCGGCCACCCAATTGACTAGCGCCTGTTCTTGCTCAGGCCTTACCATCCTTAGAACGGCATTAGGCCCGACCAAATATCGCTGTAGATTCTGGCGGCTACTGGGACCTGAGGTAGTAGGTTCAGTAGGACGTGTAGCTGTGGCAGAACGGCCACGTCCTCTCCCTGCACCAGAGGCTCCACCAACACCACCACCACGACCATGACCGCGTCCCTTATTAGATGTGTGCCTCATAGTTAGCGTTCACTAAGCAAAGTAAAAAGTGGTTGAGTCTGTTAAAAATAATTATCCGCCAATAAAAACCCTGATGTAGGGTATTGCACAATTTTTTTTTATTTTTTAACTCTATATGACAGCGGTATTTGTGGCCTAAATTTCACAGTAACTTATGCACCTCTAATCCCAGACGTGCAGTATATCAGAGTTTTTTTTTTAACCCCAGTAAGCAAAAGCCGTATTTGTGGCCTAAATTTCACAGTAACTTATGCACCTATAATCACAGATGTGCAGTATATAAAACACAGTGTTTTTTCCACCCCTGTATGCGAAAGACGTATTTCTGGCCTAAAATGAACAGTCCCTTATGCACCTATAATCATAGATGTGCAATATATGAAACAGAGTTGTTGTTTTTTCACCCAGTATGCCCCAGTATGCCAAAGCCGTATTTCTGGCCTAAATGTGACACTCACTTATGCACCTATAATCACAGATGTGCACTATATGAAACAGAGTTTTTTTTTTCACCCCAGTATGCCCCAGTATGAGAAAGCCGTATTTCTGGCCTAAACTGAACAGTCACTTATGCACCTATAATCACAGATGTGCACTATATGAAACAGAGGTGTTTTTTCACCCCAGTATGCCCCAGTATGAGAATGCCGTATTACTGGCCTAAATTGAACAGTCACTTATGCAGCGATAATCCTAGATGTGCACTATATGAAACAGAAGGTTTTTTTTAACCCCAATATGCCTCAGTATGAGAAAGCCATATTTGTGGCCTAAATTGAACAGTCACTTATGCACCTCTAATCCCAGACGTGCAGTATATCAGAGTTTTTTTTTAGCCCCAGTAAGCAAAAGCCGTATTTGTGGCCTAAATTTCACAGTAACTTATGTACCTATAATCACAGATGTGCAGTATATAAAACACAGTGTTTTTTCCACCCCGGTATGCGAAAGCCGTATTTCTGGCCTAAAATAATCAGTCCCTTATGCACCTATAATCACAGATGTGCACTATATGAAACAGAGTTTTTTTTTTAACCCCAGTGTCTCAAAGCTGTATTTCTGGACTTGCAGACATGCAGATATCCTGTGCTGGTGCACTATCGTTGCATAAAATGGCTGCCGATTATGTATTGACTAACTGAAGGAAAAAAAGTTTGTTTTCAGCAGTAGTTGGCTCAGGGCAGGCTTAAAACAATTGTGCACTGCACTCACAAAACATATTTGCTGTAGATCGCTGAGTAAAGAAGCAGTTCTTTATAAGGTACTTCCCTGATCTCTCCCTCACAGCAGCTGCAGCC
The DNA here is from genome assembly GCF_014858855.1 of Bufo gargarizans. NCBI lineage: Eukaryota > Metazoa > Chordata > Amphibia > Anura > Bufonidae > Bufo > Bufo gargarizans. Next base: position 9,869,471 of record NC_058088.1, read on the forward strand.
TATCCCTACACTAATCCGAGCAGAGTGACGGGCGGCGCTACGTGACTCCAGCTTAAATAGAGGCTGGGTCACATGCTGCAGTTGGCCAATCACAGCCATGCCATTAGTAGGCATGGCTGTTATTGCCTCTTGGGACAAGTAGTATGACGCTTGTTGATTGGCTGCTTTGCAGCCTTTCAAAAAGCGCCATAGAAATCGCCGAACACCGAACCCAAACTTTTACGTAAATGTTCGGGTTCGGGTCCGGGTGCCGAAAAACCAAAAATTCGGTACGAACCCAAACATTACAGTTTGGGTTCGCTCAACTCTAGTCACAGCCCTATAAATACAACAGCCATCTTAGATTCAGACATTTTCCAGCGTTCTGAGTGCAGGGACAGACATGAGAAGGTGCTAGGGAGAGCAATTGGAAAAACCTCATTGTGAAAAAAAAAAGATATAAACTATTCAAAATTTAGTGCAGGAAAAGATTATTTGGGGATCCAAATAGCCATTATACAGCTCTGTCATTCCAGCAATTTTTTTCTTGTTATTGGGGTGCAAGTGCTATGTTGAAAAGCCTTTAGTGGCCTATTTTAGTACAAAAAGAAAAATACACACGCACTTCACTGTTGCAGTTATTTGTGGCCTATTTCAATACAGAAAAAAATAGTAATTCAAAAGGATCCACAGCACTCTTCTATAATCAAAAAATCTTTTCATACAATACAATAAATGCGACTGCGACTGCGCATGCGCCTCCCACTGCATAATCAGATCCCGAACACATGACCAAGTCAGCAGACCATCACGCAACCCGAACGTCATTACCAAGCGGCGGCTACGTCATCGGGTCACGTGACCAAAATGATCAGCCACCTCGTACCCAAACAACATCACCTGACCCGAATGGTACGTAGTTATGCATGCGCCAGTTATCCGATCACATGATCGGAACTTCTCATGCCAGGGATCGGCGCATATATTCACATAGCAGCCCATACTCAAACCGATCACTCAATATATCACTATTCCACTATATCATAAGGGAATTAGAATGACCATTCCCAACGGATGCTCAAACGTATCTACCTTTACTAATAAACATAGATTGAGAATCCCCTGGCCACATCAGACCAAAGGGTGGTAAGAAATAACTCAAAAGAGGGGGTTATTGTTATCAGAGTTATTATTATTCAGGCTAGAGGATGCCTAAGGGTGGGGTCACCTATTTAGGTGATTTCCAATCCCCTCAACAGACATCCACCCGCCCTCACAGACCTCCCAAACGGTTCGGGGTTCCTTAACCATAGGAAACCAATCAACAAAACGGATGGTCCAAGTGTTCATCCACCCTGTTGTGTGTCCCAGACCTGGAAGTCCCCGTCGGAAGACCCCAGTATATTCCGGACACACCCAGGGGACCATTCATTCCAGTATTGTACAAGCTAATGGGGAGGTAACCCAATCCAAGGGCCCAACCCCCAAGTTGCCTCAACAAAAATTTTGGGTCATATCAGCACCTTTACCTTCTCAGGGGGATATAAGCCCTCCCAAATGTATCTATAGGTAATTGACCCTTACATTCAACACTATTTCTGACCATCCCACCTCATCAAGAAATCAACAAACTCACCCCTTGCTGGCCATATGGCCACGGGAATGTCCATCTAGATGTACAAAATCAAGAGGCAAACATAATGTCCTAAGGATCACCGGTGAGTCCACACAGCCAAACTGGAACCCCCAAAAAGGGGGACAAAGTGAATCCTGAGGATCCCAGTGTCCACAAAGAAGGCCATCTGCAATGACATACATATATACAGTATATATATAAATAAAAAAAATGGGCAGCACTCCATGAAGTAAAAAAATACAAAAAAAACGTTATTTACCCAAGCAGGACATGCGATGTTTCGGCTCTATACTGGAGCCTTTCTCAAGCAGTGTATACAAAGTGCCAAGTATATATAGCAGTGTGCTGATTCATAACAATTTACATAACATGTGTGACCAATTCATAGCAATTTAACAAATCACAAAATAATGCCCATTTTTTTTTATTTCTATCTATTGGATTTGCTTATATCATCATTGACGGTGCTGCCATTTTTTTTCTTTTTTTTTCTATATATATATATATATAAAATTATAAAAAGTGAAATAAGTGAAAACATGTAATAAACATATGAAAACACAACTAATAAAGTTGGGCACATTACTTATGTAGTTACAAATTATACAAAAGAGGACAGAGTTACGTACATCGGGCAATACACCTAAAGAAAGATGTTCAGCCCAAAATCCCTAGGTTCTAGAGTATCCAGTTTATAGATCCATTGTAATTCCGTTTTTTTCAGTATTACCTCACGATTACCACCCTGCTGGGGTTGTGGGATTCCATCTATAATTAAAAATTTCAACTGGGAAATAATAAAGATTTCATTAGAATCAATAGAAAAAGGGGGTATAGAGAATTGATATAAAATCTGGCGTACAGGAGATCAGAGATGTGGAGAGGGATTGGTAATTGACCATCCACCACTCTGATAGCCTGAATAATAGCCTGTTGCTTGCTAACACTCAGTATATTGTAACACTGATATAGGTGTAGTCTAGAGCAACCAGGCTGAAATACCGCTACACAATTGGCAGGGACTCACATGTGCAGACCTAGTCCTATGTACGTATATCCCTATGCTACTTGTGATAAGCCATAGAGTGGAATGTCTGCAGAGTCTGAACAGCTGATATGGGTCTGAGTGCACCCTTAGACGCTGCCCTGCCTAGTGAGCGATATGTAACACATCAGATCACTCAACGCATTTCTACATGACTAGGATATGTCATGTGTCATCAGGAGCGATACATTAGTATGGAATATCAGATGTGAATGGAGATGCCGCTCTGTCGCGTGCATACATCGGCGCTGTGATGGCCGTATGCGGCCGAGCACACGCCGAATAGAAATAATCTAAGACCCGCCCCCAGGAGGTGTGTGCCATCATGGAGCGCCAATCAGGAAGGAGGGCGCGTCATCTGACACGCCCCCTAATGCGGCCACATGGAAATTGGGCGTGATACACTCTGGGGGAGTAGTCATCCGACACGCCCCCTGATGCGGCCACATGGAAATTGGGCGTGATACACTCAGGGGGATACACCTCATAGATGAGACCACCTAGTGCATATATCGCAACGTAAATCTGTGGTCATATGACACCACACACAATAGGACCACGACAACCATTCCAATGGCCTGCTATATGAAGCAAGAAAATGAGACCGCCTCGTTAAGTCCCTTGGGGTGTGCGGTGTCTAACTTGAAAATCCATTCAGTTTCTTTGCGGCGCAGCGGGATATCAATGTCCCCTCCACGAACGGATTTGACAATATGTTCAATTCCTTGAACCATGAGTACATTTGGATTGCCGCCATGATGGTCGCATACATGGCGTGCCACAGACGTATCACGGTTGTTTTTTATGTCAAGTAGGTGTTCACCGATCCATCTGCTCAATTCGCGTCTGGTCTTCCCTACATATTGTAGTCCACACTGACAGGTCAGTAAATACACAACTCCAACTGATGTGCATCTAATGAAGGATCGGATAGAGAATCTTTCCTTCAACACTTGGCTAGTAAAGAATGTCCCTTTCCATATATTGCCACAGATGACACATGCCCCGCATGGAAAAGTCCCAGTCAGTGTATTTTTGAGCCATGTATCTACTGTAGGATGTAGGTAGGTACTATGAACCAGACGGTCGCGTATATTAGAGCTGCGATAGTATGTAATAGAGGGACGGTCTGACACAAAATCTCCAATGTCTGGATAGGACTGCAAAATGGGCCAGTGTTTCTGAAGGATCTCACGTACCTGTTTCTGCGCTTTATCGTACGTGGCTATAATCCTTGGAGTATTCTGACCCTGTATTTTTGCTTAGGGACCAGTAATTGTTCACGGCCAATGCTCATAGAGTGATGGTACGCCCTCTTCACCGTATGTTGAGGATAACCTCTATTCGTAAATCGGGTCCTCAGATCATTTGCGGCCACCCTGAAGTCCCTCATATCCGAGCAATTCCTCCTAGCCCTCAGGTACTGGCCTTTAGGAATGCCGCTCCTGAGGGCTAGTGGGTGGCCACTATCCCACCGCAACAGGCTATTCGTGGAGGTCTGTTTGCGGAACAGATTTGTGATGATCTTTTTATCTGTCCCCACAGAAATAGTCAGATCCAAGAACGTAATTTCTCGTTCATTGATATCTGACGTGAAGAACAGACCTAGCTGGTTGATATTCAATTCAGCTACAAATTGGATGAAGCGATCTTTGGTCCATTTCCACAACAGAAACACGTCATCGATATATCTGATCCAGATTAATATCGATGACGTGTACTGATCCATACCTTCCTTAAAGACAACCTCTCTTTCCCACCAGCCCAGGTAGAGATTTGCGTAAGTTGGGGCACATGGACTGCCCATCGCAACTTCCATGAGCTGGTGGAAAACTTGACGGTCAAAGAGGAACACATTATGACTCAGAACAAAATCCAGTAATTCCATAACAAAAGCATTGTGCCGGTTATGATGTTCGTCCCTCTGTTGCAGGAAAGCCCTCACAGCTAGGCAGCCAGTGTGATGGAGAATAGAGCTATATAAAGCTTCTCTCATCATCACACTGGATACCTTCAAGTCACTGTAAAACATCCATTGTGTCCCTGGCATAGGATGGCAAACTTGCCACAAAGGGCCTCAGTATCACATCAATGTATGTGTTGATGTTTGCCGTGAGACTGCCAATACCGGACACAATTGGTCTAACTTTCACCGGTGTGCTCTGTTTATGATGGTTTAGGTAAACTATAGAATGCGGCACGCACTGGAAACTTAGGTAGTAAGAAGTCAAATTTGGTTTTATTAATGAGCTTATCCTTCAGGGCCTCATTAAGGAGTACGGACAATTGTTCCTTAAAAATAGGGGTCCGATCAGAGGAGAGACGCCTATATGTAGTGGTGTCTTCCAATATTCTGAGACACATGTCACAGTATTGTTCCTGATCCATGATGACAATGTTACCCCCTTTGTCTGAGGGTTTAATGACTATATTCGGATCCCCTTCCAGATCTCCCAGCGATGTTCTTTCATTAGAGCTGAGATTATCAACGCCAAAATACTGTCCCTTCAATTTATGAAGATCCTGGGTGACAACTGAAATAAATGTATCTGTAACGGGGTGCCGAAGGCGCACTTAGTCTCCCATCAGCCGCAGACCTGCTGCTTAGCTTTGGGAGCTAGGATCTGTGTTTGACCTCGTTCCCAGGGCGGCTTTGCTAGCTGGGAGGCTCCCTGCTCCTAGGTCTGCCTTAAGCGCCGAGCTGATCACTCGGTGCTCGACTGGTCGGTCTGTCGGTCATGTGACACTGGCCACGTCACATGACCCTCACTCCACACTATAAATACAGGCAGCCTGCTGGCCACAGGTTGCCTGTTAATTCTAGGTTCCTCGCATTTTGTTGGACTACTGAATACTACCTGAGCCTGTTCCCTGACGATCCTTTGCCTGCTCCTCCTGTACTGCGCGTCTCTCCTGGTATCCTGACCCCGGCTTCCACCTGACGATTCTTTGCGGACTCCTGTTGTACTTCGTTTCTATCCTGGTATTTGACCTCGGCTTTTCCTGACTATTCTCTGCTCATTCCTTAGTACTGCGTAGCTCTCTAGGTATTGACCCGGTCTGTTCACGTTCCATTATTTGTCTTGTCTGTCTTCCCAGCACGTATCCTAAGTTAGGGACTGCCGTCTAGTTGTCCCCTGTCATTAGGACTTGCGAGGCAAGTAGGCAGGGCCAGGGGTGAGGGTGGAGTGCAGTGGTCACTATCCTCCCCCCTGTGTGTAGTGTACGTGACCGTCACAGATTAACAGGCCATAACCTAACCACTGTATCATGAATCCTCTGGTGACCCTGACTGACCATGTCTCTAACCTGACGCAGATGGTGCAGGAGCTAGGGGAGAAACTCTGTTCTTTTGAGCTAGGACAAGGTACTTCCATCCCTCAGGCCTCCAGTCCGTATTTAGAGCCCCAGATTAAGCTTCCTGAGCCCTTTTCTGGAGATCGGAAGAAGATTCTTTCCTTTAAAGAAAACTGTAAACTTTTTTTCCGTTTGCGCCCCGTGTCCTCTGGCCCCGAGAGTCAACGCGTGGGCATTGTCATTTGCCGGTTACAGGGTGATCCCCAGGACTGGGCATTTTCTTTACCTGCTGACACCAGTTGTTTAACATCAGTGGAGTTTTTTTTTCAGGCCCTGGGTACCCTGTATGATGAACCAGACAGGACACTGGTAGCTGAGAGTGCTCTAAAGGTTCTGGTTCAGGGCAATCTACCGGCGGAGGAGTATTGCACCCAATTCAGAAGGTGGTGTGTTCCCTCAGGATGGAATGAACCAGCACTTAAGAGTCAGTTCAGATCAGGTCTGTCTGATAACTTAAAGGATCTTCTAGTGAGTAATCAGCTTCCAGAGACTCTAGAGGAGATGATGACCCTTGTAGTCCGACTTGACCGACGGGTTAGAGAGAGACGACAGGAATGACAGTTCTCTCCTCAGGTGGTGGTTCAGCCTGAGGTCTATCCCAGAAACAACGCTGAGGTCTCTACCGAAGAACCCATGCAGGTCGGCATGACTCAAGGGAATCTGCGCCGCAGACGTGGAGTGTGTTTTTACTGCGGAGATCCTGACCATTGGATCAACCAGTGTCCTAAGAAGGCCCTCTCCATTAAGTCTCCCAAGGCAAGGCAACCTAAAGACCAGGTACACCCTGATATTACGAAATGTAAGCTTTTGGTACCTATAACTATATCTCTGGGGGTTAATAAATGGCCGGGTAAGGCCATTATTGACTCTGGTTCAGCGGCCAGCTTTATTGACTCTGAGTACGCCATTAGACTGGGTATTCCAATTTTTTCTCTTCCTACACCTATTCATGTCATGGCTATTGACGCCACTCCCCTGGTAGGTGGTATAGTGAGGTCATGTACCTCAGAGATTTCTTTAACCGTGGGGGTGTGCCACTCTGAGAAATGTTCCCTCTTAGTCCTGGAGAACTTACCGGTCGAGGTGGTACTAGGGTTGCCTTGGCTCCGATTACACAACCCCACTATTGATTGGTCCAGGGGGGAGTTGGTGAAATGGGGACCTAAGTGTGACTCGTGCTTGTCTGTGGTACAAGCTGGGGTCTCAGTAGATTCTGACATATTACCCACGGTCATTAGGGAATATTCTGATGTGTTCTCATCACCTGCCCCAGAGGTTCTACCACCCCATAGACCTTATGATTGCGCCATAGAGTTAGTAGAAGGTGCCAGGTTTCCTAAGGGGCGTATTTATAATCTCTCTAAGCCTGAACGCAAGGCCATGGAGGATTATATTAAGGAAAGCCTCGGTAAGGGGCACATTAGACCTTCTGTCTCTCCTATGGGAGCGGGGTTTTTCTTTGTTAAGAAGAAGGATGTTGGTCTTAGGCCTTGTATCGATTACCGGAAATTGAATAAGATCACTATCCAGAATAGATACACTCTCCCATTGATTCCGGATTTATTTAACCAGGTTCTGGGGGCAACCTGGTTTTCTAAGATTGACCTGAAAGGGGCATATAATCTAATCCGAATCAAGGAGGGAGACGAATGGAAGACGGCGTTCAATACTCCGGCAGGACACTTTGAATATCAGGTTATGCCTTTTGGACTCAGCAATGCCCCCGCTGTGTTCCAAAACTTTATGAATGATATTCTTAGAGAGTTTTTAGGTAAATTTGTCATTGTCTATCTTGACGACATTTTGATATTTTCTCCTGATTTCAAATCTCATCTGTCTCATGTTAGACAAGTATTAGAGGTGTTGAGGGAGAATCAGTTGTCCGCTAAAAAAGAGAAATGTGTCTTTGGTGTACAGGAGATACTGTTTCTAGGGCATGTCCTGACCCTTCACGCCTTCAAGATGGATCCTGGTAAGGTACTAGCTATTAAGGAATGGGTAAGGCCTTCATCCTTAAAGGCCTTACAACGGTTCTTAGGTTTTGCCAATTACTACTGTAAATTTATTAAGAATTTTTCAGTAATTGCTAAACCGTTGACCGACCTTACTAAGAAAGGGGCGGATTTGGAGAACTGGTCTACTGATGCCATTACTTCATTTGAAACACTAAAAAAGGCATTCAGTAGCGCTCCCATTCTGATCCAGCCAGATCAGGAGAGACCTTTTATTGTGGAGGTGGATGCGTCTGAGGACGGCACAGGAGCAGTCCTTTCACAAGGTCCTGCTAGTCTAACTAACCTGAGACCATGTGCTTTCTTTTCCAGAAAATTTTCTTCCACCGAGAGAAACTACGACATAGGGAATCGGGAGTTGCTGGCCATTAAGTGGGCATTTGAGGAGTGGAGGCATTTTCTGGAGGGGGCAAGGCATTGTGTAACTGTTGTCACTGACCATAAGAACCTTATGTTTCTCGAATCTGCTAAGAGGTTGAATCCTCGTCAGGCTAGATGGGCACTGTTTTTTACTCGTTTTGAATTCTCCATTACTTTCAGGCCTGGAAGTAAAAACGTGAAGGCTGATTTATTATCTCGGAGCTTCCATGCTTTTCAGCCTACAGAGGCACCGCCTGAATCCATCCTACCAGCAAATATCTTCGTAGCAGCCTTAACCCAAAATATCTCGGCTCTCATTAAGGCTGAACAACATCTGGCACCGGCAACCACCCCAACAGATAAGTTGTTTGTCCCCATACAATTTCGTCTCCAGCTGTTGGGTGAGTGTCATGATTCTGCTTTTTGTGGACATCCTGGTTTTGAGGGCACTAGAGAGCTGGTTTCTAGATCTTATTGGTGGCCCACTCTATTTAGGGATGTCAAGTCCTATGTGTCAGCCTGTGAGGTTTGTGCTAAGTCTAAGACACCTAGGACTCGCCCTGCTGGTAACCTACGACCCCTACCCATTCCCAGTAGACCCTGGTCCCATATCTCGATGGACTTTATTACTGACCTGCCGCCGGCAGAGGGTAAGACTGTTGTTTGGGTAGTGGTTGATAGGTTTAGCAAGATGGTTCACTTCATTCCTCTGTCTAAACTCCCGAATGCCAAGACCCTGGCGTCTATTTTTGTGAAAGAAATTGTACGGTTACATAGTATCCCAGAAAATATTGTATCTGACAGGGCTGTGCAGTTTGTGTCCAAATTTTGGAGGGCTTTCTGTCAAAGATGTCAGATTTCGTTGTCTCTTTCCTCCGCCTACCACCCTGAGAGTAATGGGCAGACTGAATGCCTTAATCAGTCTGTGGAACAATTCCTGAGGGCGTATGTTGCTGATGAACAGCAATTATGGGTTAAATACCTTCCGTTGGCTGAATTTGCTTTGAATAACCGTGTTAATTCTTCTGCTGGGGTCTCCCCTTTCTTTTGTAACCATGGTTTTCATCCCCGTTTTCATTCTGGGTCGTCCGTCTCCTCCTCTATCCCTGAAGCGGATAAAATCTCCTCCAATCTGTGCACAGTTTGGGCCCGGGTTCAATCGAACCTAGAAAAGGCTCAAAGTTCTCAAAAACTCAAGGCCAATAGGAGACGTTCCAAGGGGTGAAATTTCAGGTTGGGGATAAAGTATGGTTGTCCTCCAAGAATCTATCTCTCAAGGTAGCTTCTAGAAAATTTGCTCCTCGTTTAATTGGACCGTATAAGATCACGGAGGTTATTAATCCGGTATTGTTTAAGTTGGAGCTGCCCGAGTCGTTCCACATTCATAATGTATTTCATAAATCTCTACTTAAAAAGTATTTTGAACCTGTTGTACCGTTGAAAGCCTCGCCTCCGTCGGTTCTTGTTAGTGATGCTGTCGAGTATGTGGTGTCTAAGATAGTGGATGTCAGGAGAGTGTGTAATTCCTTACAGTACCTGATTAACTGGAAGGGGTATGGACCTGAAGAGAGATCTTGGGTACCTGCCAGGGAGGTTCATGCTCCTAGACTTGTTCGAAAATTTCATTTAGAACACCCTGAAAGGCCATCGCCTGAAGTCTTGGGTCCGGTGGCCCCTCGTAAAAGGGGGGGTACTGTCGAAGACGCACTTAGTCTCCCATCAGCCGCAGACCTGCTGCTTAGCTTTGGGAGCGAGGATCTGTGTTTGACCTCGTTCCCAGGGCGGCTTTGCTAGCTTGGAGGCTCCCTGCTCCTAGGTCTGCCTTAAGCGCCGAGCTGATCACTCGGTGCTTGACTGGTCGGTCCGTCGGTCATGTGACGCTGGCCACGTCACATGACCCTCACTCCCCACTATAAATACAGGCAGCCTGCTGGCCACAGGTTGCCTGTTAATTCTAGGTTCCTGGCATTTTGTTGGATTACTGAATACTACCTAACCCTGTTCCCTGACGATCCTTTGCCTGCTCCTCCTGTTCTGCGCGTCTCTCCTGGTATCCTGACCCCGGCTTCCACCTGACGATTCTTTGCGGACTCCTGTTGTACTTTGTTTCTATCCTGGTATTTGACCTTGGCTTTTCCTGACTATTCTCTGCTCATTCCTTAGTACTGCGTAGCTCTCTAGGTATTGACCCGATCTGTTAACGTTCCGTTATTTGTCTTGTCTGTCTTCCCAGCACGTATCCTAAGTTAGGGACTGCCGTCTAGTTGTCCCCTGTCATTAGGACTTGCGAGGCAAGTAGGCAGGGCCAGGGGTGAGGGTGGAGCGCAGTGGTCACTATCCTCCCCCCTGTGTGTAGTGTACGTGACCGTCACAGTATCAATTGGCGTGTTATCATTCATGGGGGGGAACAGTTTCGAGGGATTTCTCAGGTCCGTGATTGGACCATCGCCAATATTTCTATCCCCCTCCTCACATAGATCAGCCAATAACCTAACATCCTGAAGCTCCTCTACTCTAATCCCTAACTCCTGACAAACGCGTTTGTCATGAGTTAGGGAAAAAAACGTTCTCCATTTCAGCTTGCGTGCATAAAGATGAATATCCTTGACCCAGTTAAATAGATATAATTATTGCAGAGGGACAAATGAAAGGCCCTTTTTCAGGACCTCCATTTCCGATGAAGACAGGGTGCGTTGTGACAGATTAACCACTTGGAGGTCTAATATACACGACCGTCTGGTTCATAGTACCTACCTACATCCTACAGTAGATACATGGCTCAAAAATACACTGACTGGGACTTTTCCATGCGGGGCATGTGTCACCTGTGGCAATATATTGAAAGGGACATTCTTTACTAGCCAAGTGCCGAAGAAAAGATTCTCTATCCGATCCTTCATTAGATGCACATCAGTTGGAGTTGTGTATTTACTGACCTGTCAGTGTGGACTACAATATGTAGGGAAGACCAGAGGCGAATTGAGGAGACAGATCGGTGAACACCTACTTGACATAAAAAACAACCGTGATACGTCTGTGGCACGCCATGTATGCGGCCATCATGGCGGCAATCCAAATGTACTCATGGTTCAAGGAATTTAACATATTGTCAAATCTATTCATGGAGGGGACATTGATATGTCGCTGCTCCGCAAAGAAACTGAATGGATTTTCAAGTTAGACACCGCACACTCCGGCGAATGCGAACATCTTCATGATGTCCTTTGAGGAGTCGTTTGTGTATCCGTCCAGGACTTCAGGTCGGTAAGTGGCTGGATGATATACAGACGTGGACAAAATTGTTGGTACCCTTTGGTCAATGAAAGAAAAAGTCACAATGGTCACAGAAATAACTTTAATCTGACAAAAGTAATAATAAATTAAAATTCTATAAATGTTAACCAATGAAAGTCAGACATTGTTTTTCAACCATGCTTCAACAGAATTATGTAAAAAAATAAACTCATGAAACAGGCATGGACAAAAATGATGGTACCCCTAACTTAATATTTTGTTGCGCAACCTTTTGAGGCAATCACTGCAATCAAACGCTTCCTGTAACTGTCAATGAGACATCTGCACCTCTCAGCAGGTATTTTGGCCCACTCCTCATGAGCAAACTGCTCCAGTTGTGTCCGGTTTGAAGGGTGCCTTTTCCAGACTGCATGTTTCAGCTCCTTCCAAAGATGCTCAATAGGATTGAGGTCAGGGCTCATAGAAGGCCACTTTAGAATAGTCCAATTTTTTCCTCTTAGCCATTCTTGGGTGTTTTTAGCGGTGTGTTTTGGGTCATTGTCCTGTTGCAAGACCCATGACCTGCGACTGAGACCAAGCTTTCTGACACTGGCTAGTACATTTCTCTCTAGAATTCCTTGATAGTCTTGAGATTTCATTGTACCCTGCACAGATTCAAGACACCCTGTGCCAGACGCAGCAAAGCAGCCCCAGAACATAACAGAGCCTCCTCCATGTTTCACAGTAGGGACAGTGTTCTTTTCTTGATATGCTTCATTTTTTCGTCTGTGAACATACAGCTGATGTGCCTTGGCAAAAACTTCGATTTTTGTCTCATCTGTCCACAGGACATTCTCCCAGAAGCTTTGTGGCTTGTCAACATGTAGTTTGGCATATTCCAGTCTTGCTTTTTTATGATTCGTTTTCAACAATGGTGTCCTCCTTGGTCGTCTCCCATGTAGTCCACTTTGGCTCAAACAACGACGGATGGTGCGATCTGACACTGATGTTCCTTGAGCATGAAGTTCACCTTGAATCTCTTTAGAAGTCTTTCTAGGCTCTTTTGTTACCATTCGGATTATCCGTCTCTTAGATTTGTCATCAATTTTCCTCCTGCGGCCACGTCCAGGGAGGTTGGCTACAGTCCCATGGATCTTAAACTTATGAATAATATGTGCAACTGTACTCACAGGAACATCTAGTTGCTTGGAGATGGTCTTATAGCCTTTACCTTTAACATGCTTGTCTATAATTTTCTTTCTGATCTCTTGAGACAGCTCTTTCCTTTGCTTCCTCTGGTCCATGTCGAGTGTGGTACACACCATATCACCAAACAACACAGTGATTACCTGGAGCCATATATATAGGCCCAATGGCTGATTACAAGGTTGTAGACACCTGTGATGCTAATTAGTGGACACACCTTGAATTAACATGTCCCTTTGGTCACATTATGTTCTGTGTTTTCTAGGGGTACCATCATTTTTGTCCATGCCTGTTTCATGAGTTTATTTTTTTACATAATTCTGTTGAAGCATGGTTGAAAAACAATGTCTGACTTTCATTGGTTAACATTTATAGAATTTTAATTTATTATTACTTTTGTCAGATTAAAGTTATTTCTGTGACCATTGTGACTTTTTCTTTCATTGACCAAAGGGTACCAACAATTTTGTCCACGTCTGTACATAGACAACATTTTTTTCATATGGTCTGGAACAGAAGATTCATTATGGGATTTCAATGCGTATATAAATAATATCCACAGTGAGCTACAGTTTACTGTGTTTTTTTCAATGGATACGCTTGTGTACCCTGTGGGAGGAGTCCTACAAACTGACCTACACACTAAGGCAACAGACAGTAATAACATCCTTAGCTTCCAGAGCTCTCACCCTAGAAGGATGATTGAATTTCTCCCACATAGTCAGTTCTTGAGAGTAAGGAGGATTGTGAGTGAGGAGAGCAAAGTACAGACGAGATTGGATGACGTGGGCCATAAATTTATGGAAAGAGGTTATCCACCTAATCTAATTAAGAAGCATCTTGAACGCAGTAGGAAAACTACGAGACAAGAAGTACTAACTAAAAAGGGACCTAAGAAAGTTAATAGTAGAATTCCCCTTGTTACTAGCTATTCATCTATGAGTACGAGAATAGCATCTGTTGTGAGAAAGAACTGGGGGATTCTGACTCAGGCGTTCCGGACGTTCCTGAATTTCAGAACCCCCCCTTCTTTCATACAGAAGAACTGTGAATTTTAAAGATAAGTTGGTCTGTGCAGATCAGGGTTTAGTACAAACAAAAACTCAGAAGACCGGGTGTTTCCCCTTTCTGAATTGTTGCCATTGTAACAGCATGATCAGGGGAAATACTTTTGTACATCCCCGGACAGGGGTTATGCATCGCATTGGGGGGCATTACACTTCCACTTCCTCATATGTGAGACTACTCAGGAAACCAAAAAAATAATAACGCAACATAAGTCCAAAATACGCAAGTCTGTTCTGGAATTACCAGTGTCTGAGCATATTGTTAAATACAAACATAACATTTCCCAGTTTAAATTTTTAATTATAGATGGAGTTCCACAACCCCGGCAGGGTGGTAATCGTGAGGTAATGCTGAAAAAACTGGAATTACAATGGATCTATAAACTGGATACTCTAGAACCTAGGGATTTTGGGCTGAACATCTTTCTTTAGGTGTATTGTCTGGTGTACGTGACTCTGTCCTATTTTGTATAATTTGTAACTACATAAGTAATGTGCCCAACTATATTAGTTGTGTTTTTATATGTTTATTACATGTTTTCACTTATTTCACTTTTTATAATTTTTTATATATCTATATATATATATATATATATATATATATATATATATATCATTGCAGATGGCCTTCTGTGTGGACACTGGGATCCTCAGGATTCACTTTGTGGGGTTCCAGTTTGGCTGTGTGGACTCACTGGTGATCCTTAGGACATTATGTTTGCCTCTTGATTTTGTACATGTAAATGGAGATTCCTGTGGCCATATGGCCAGCAAGGGGTGAGTTTGTTGATTTCTTGATGAGGTGGGATGGTCAGAATTGGTGTTGAATGTAAGGGTCAATTACCTATAGATATATTTGGGAGGGCTTATATCCCCCTGAGAAAGTAAAGGTGTTGATATGACCCGAAATTTTTGTTGAGGCAACTTGGGGGTTTGGCCCTTAGATTTGGTTACCTCCCCATTAGCCTATACAATACTGGGTGTGTCCGGAATATACTGGGGTCTTCCGACGGGGACTTCCAGGTCTGGGACACACAACAGGGTGGATGAACACTTGGACCATCCGTTTGGTTGATCGGTTTACTATGGTTAAGGAACGCCAAACCGTTTGGGAGGTCTGTGAGGGCAAGTGGATGTCTGTTGAGGGGATTGGAAATCACCTAAATAGGTGACCCCACCCTTAGGCATCCTCTAGCCTGAATAATAATAACTCTGACAACAATAACCCCCTCTTTTGAGTTATTTCTTACCACCCTTTGGTTGGATGTGGCCAGGGAATTCTCCATCTATGTTTATTAGTAAAGGTAGATACGTGTGAGCATCCGTTGGGAATGGTCATTCTAGTTCTCTTATGATATAGTGGAATAGTGATATATTGAGTGATCGGTTTGAGTATGGGCTGCTATGTGAATATATGCGCCGATCCCTGGCATGAGAAGTTCCAATCATGTGATCAGATAAATGGCGCATGCATAACTATGTACCATTCGGGTCAGGTGATGTTGTTTGGGTACGAGGTGGCTGATCATTTTAGGTCACGTGACCCGATGACGTAGCAGCCGCTTGGTAATGACGTTCGGGTTGCGTTATGGTCAGCTGACTTGGTCATGTGATTGGGATCTGATTATGCAATGGGAGGCGCATGCGCAGTTATACTGGAGGGGCGCCGAGTGAGGATGGCGGTGCAACCATGCTGGAAACATGTTGTGTATGGCGGACCTACAGTTTAGGATGAGGATGCCTGGTGATCTCACGGACGGCCACCTGATGTGAGTACACTATGATTATGACCTACTGTATGTGAAGTAAGGGTGTTTTTAATCTTGGATTAATTATAGAAACCAGGCACCTATCATGTTGCACTTGTGGTTATTTAAAGATTATATTGTTCACTTCGTATTGCTTGATAAAGACTTGCTTAAGTCAAAACGTCGCATTTATTGTATGATGCTGGACAAATAAAAGAAAGGATTTTTTGATTTTGGAAGAGTGCTGTGGATCCTTTTGAATTACCTAAACATCAAGGAATCCTTGGCCTGGATCCCAGTCCGCGAGCACCACCTTTGGACCATTGTTTTTGGTACCAAGAAAATTGGACGTCTGCCCCACAGGAGGGTATGTTGTGCTGCTGATCATGTTTCTTTTCTCCTCATGCTGCTGCCACCTCTAGACTCTGTCATGGTGCCGCTCTGTGGTCTCCTCATGCTGATGCCACCTCCAGACTCTGTCATTGTGCCACTCTGTGGTCTACTCATGCTGATGCCACCTCCAGACTCTGTCATTGTGCGGCTCTGTGGTGTCCTAATGCTGCTGCCACCTCCGGACTCTATCATTGTGCCACTCTGTGGTCCCCTCAGGCTGCTGCCACCTCCAGACACTGTCATTGTGCCGCTCTGTGGTGTTCTGATGCTGCTGCCACCTCCAGGCTTTGTCATTGTGCCGCTCTGTGGTCTCCCCATGCTGCTGCCACCTCCAGACTCTGTCATTGTGCCGCTCTGTGGTGTTCTGATGCTGCTGCCACCTCCAGGCTTTGTCATTGTGCCGCTCTGTGGTCTCCCCATGCTGCTGCCACCTCCACACTCAGTCATTGTGCCACTCTGTGGTCTTCTCATGCTGCTGCCACATCTACACTCAGTCATTGTGCCACTCTGTGGCCTCCTCCTGACGCTGCTGCTACCGCTACCTCAAGACTCTGTCATTGTGCCGCTCTGTGGTCTCCTCATGCTGCTGCCACATCCACACTCAGTCATCGTGCCGCTCTATGGTCTTCTCATGCTTCTGCCACCTCCAAAATCTGTCATTGTGCCTCTCTGTGGCCTCTTCATGCTGCTTCCACCTCACCACTATGTCATAGGGCCACTCCATGGACTTCTCATGCTGTTATCACCCTCCCCACTTCATGACTGGGCCACTATTTTTCCTTTCGGCCGGGCTGACGTCATCATTTATTTGACATTTCTTCTGATCTGTCAGAAGGAAGGAAAAATGAGACGCAACGGATCCTGACGGTGTAGCAGCTGTAAGGCCTGTGTGGTCCCATCAGAATTGGCTTATGATTTGGTAGCCAAAAGCAGGAGTGGGTACAAAACACAGCAGACATGCAAATATTCTATTCACGTGTCATCTCTGTTTTGGATCCACTCCTGTTTTTTGGGCATTAGCAATACTGATGGATTACTGACTAAATGCTGACCGAGTGAAGGCGGATGCTCAACAGACAGGATCCGTTTTTTTGGGGGTTATTGTTCTGACGGATCAGAGAAAGGGCAAAATAATCAGTGACGTCAACATCAACTTACTGCTGACACCCTCTCCACTCTGTCGGGGGCTCTGCTTGTATAAGCGTTTAATAGAACAGGTTCTGTAGACATCTATGTGGAATCAGCTGATAACGGTGTAAAAGGAGTGCGCTTCTTCTTGGCGCTAACATTGACCTTTAAGGCTGAGTTCATACTTGAGTTATTTGATCGTTTTTGGCCCCGTAACTGCCCAAATAATTGAAGTGTGCAGTGATTCTAAGAGCGACGCCTGTCATCTGCATGTCATATGGACTCACAGTATGATTTCACTACCACAGCAGACTCCCTATGCGTGTTACTACAAGGCACAGTGTTCTACACCGCTATACAGGCTCTCTGCAGCCAGGAAATAGCAGTTTTTTAACGCAATTCACCGTGAATATATTCGGATCAAAACAAATTTTTCCGGAAAAATTCGGCCACCGGCGAATCAAATTTTTTAAAAATTTGCTTATCTCTATTTATTTAGTTTGCAAAAACTTTGTCACAGAATAAAATAATTCATGGACAAGATATCTTTTGGAGTAGACCAGTCCACCAAATTATGCTGAGAAGGAACAAAAGGGGTAAAATACATTAATTCTCTTAGTTCCCTAAGGGGACTAAAAATGTGAGTAAAAAAAGTGAGTAAAAAAAACAAAACATATAAAACACCCAAAATGGCTGAAAATTCCATCCTTTCCAAATTTTACACATAAAATAAAAAAAAACTGAATTGGTATTGCCATGTACAAAAATGTCTGAACTATAAAAATATTTATCATGTGTGGTCAATGCCACATATGTCAAAGCAGAAAACTCCACAGCAAATCATGCCACTGAACTAAAGTCTGCCCCACAGTGCAATTTGTGCAGTGAGTTATGTTCATAACATGTGGCTGAGACCCCTTAAAACCATACCCACTTTGCCAGCCTGCATTTGGCTGAATATGAGCAGATAATATTGCCCGAAACACTTCAGAATTCATCCTGCTGCTTTTGTCAGATCATCAATAAATACAAGAGAACCAGTTCCATTGGCAGCCATACATGCCCACGCCATGACACTACCACCACCATGCTTCACTGATGAGGTGGTATGCTTAGGATCATGAGCAGTTCCTTTCCTTCTCCATACTCTTCTCTTCCCATCACTCTGGTACAAGTTGATCTTGGTCTTATCTGTCCATAGGATGTTGTTCCAGAACTGTGAAGGCTTTTTTATATGTCGTTTGGCAAACTCTAATCTGGCCTTCCTGTTTTTGAGGCTCACCAATGGTTTAAATCTTGTGGTAAACCCTCTGTATTCACTCTGGTGAAGTCTTCTCTTGATTGTTGACTTTGACACACATACACCTACCTCCTGGAGAGTGTTCTTGAACTGGCCAACTGTTGTAAAGGGTGTTTTTTTCACCAGGGAAATAATTCTTTGGTCATCCATCACAGTTGTTTTCCGTGGTCTTCCGGGTCTTTTGGTGTTGCTGAGATCACCGGTGCATTCCTTCTTTTTAAGAATGTTCCAAACATTGTTTTGGCCACACCTAATGTTTTTGCTATCTCTCTGATGGGTTTGTTGTGTTTTTTCAGCCTAATAATGGCTTGCATCACTGATAGTGACAGCTCTTTGGATCTCATCTTGAGAGTTGACAGCAACAGATTCCAAATGCAAATAGCAGACTGGAAATTAACTCTGGACCTTTTATCTGCTCATTGTAATTGGGATAATGAGGGAATAACACACACCGGCCATAGAACAGCTGAGAAGCCATTTGTCCCATTACTTTTGGTCCCTTAACAAGTGGGAGGCACATATGCAAACTGCTGTAATTCCTACACCTTTCACCTGATTTGGATGTAAATACCCTCAAATTAAAGCTGACAGTCTGCAGTTAAAGAACATCTTGTTATATTTCAAATCCATTGTGGTGGTTTATAGAGCCACAAACATTACAATTGTGTCAATGTCCCAATATTTATGGACCTGACTGTATATTGTGACACAGTGAGGGGTTGTGTCTGGAAAGGTCCTCCCAACATGTGCGGCTGGGCTGATTTCCAGCCAGGTGAGGTCAATTACCGGACCAGTGTTTAAGTGCCGATCTGGGTTTTGGCAGCACCTGGCTGTCCTTAAATAGGCAGCTGGGCTCAGCAGAGATGTCTCTGTTTTTGGGATCTGAGGCTTTGTGCCGTGCTGGAGGGCTGAGAGCTGCATGCTGGGGAAACTGCTGTGGACTACTGCCAGCTAGGTGACTTGTGTTATATGAACATTCCATTGTGTGTGAATTAACACCAAGACTGCAAAGTTACGTTCTGTTTTATGCAATTGCCTCAAGTCTGAATAAACACTGACGTTTTGAGTTAAGAACTTGTATTTTGCCTCTGTACTGCGCCAGCTTACCCTATCTACCAGAGCGAAACCCCACAATATGTACACACTACATCTATTATATCTCATACCTCACATATCAGTACGCTGCTGTATATACTATATATCTGTACACACTGCATCTATTATATCTCGAACCTCACATATCAGTACGCTGCTGTATATACTATATATCTGTACACACTGCAGTTATTATACCTCATACCTGACATATCAATACTCTGTTGTATATACTATATATCTGTACACACTTCATCTTTTATACATTGTACCTGATGCATCAGTACTCTCTGTGTATACTATGTGTCAGGTGTGAGGTAAAAAAAATGCAGTGGGTACTGATATATGTGGACAGTCATATATAATGGTCACTGTGTGTGAGGTACTTGAGGTATTGAGGGTTGCAGTTAAGTTTAGGTCAGTATTTGGGTAAGTATCAGGGTTTAGTCGGTATTAAGGTTAGGGTCGATTATAGGGTTAGGATTAGTATTAGTATATTAGAGCCAGTAATAGGTTTAGGGTCATTATTAAGGTTAGAATAAATATTAGGGTCAGAATAAGGTTTAATCTCATTATTAGGGTTAGTATTACAGTAAGGAGTCAGTATTAGAGTATGAGTACATGTACGGCGCTGGTAGCGAAGGGGTTAAAGGGAGTCAGTTACCTACTTTAGACATATTTATCACTGTCCTGTAGGTAATATAAAGAGTTAACAGATCGTACCTTTCTTTCTTATTTCTGTATACTTGATGTTGAATAAACGAAGTTTGAAGATATATGCAAATGAGCTGAAAGTGCCCAGGGGCGTTCGTCTGCGAATGCAAGTGCCCAGGGGCGTTCCTCTGGGAATGCAAGTGCCCATGTTCTCCTGAGATTGCCGTTATCGCTCCTCCCATGTTTCAATGTAAGCCTGCCCAGTGCCCTTACATTATGGACTCTGATCTCTGAAATCCCGCGGAATGGGCATGCGCAGTCAGTTTACTGTACAGCGCATGCCCAGGGCCAGCACTCATTTGAGTTGCCGCAGGATTTTAGAGAGCAGAGTCTAATCAAGAGATCCACGATCAGATATGAACATGATCCTAAAACATTATGATACAGTAAGTTCAGGGGAGCCGTGGTCGGTCCAGGAGATCCAGCAGACACATAGACCATGTTTTCGGGGGCTGACCATGATTGTGTGCATGAGCCCTTATGGTGTCATGAGGGTGCTGACAAAACCTATAGCAGATAATTAATGGTCTTCTCCCTTCCATATGATAGGTAATCACAAAAAGCTGATGGTGAGGCAACCATTGATCATCAAGGCATCAGTTGGAGAATCTGTGACCATTTCATGCTTCTTCGAGACAGAGTCGCCCTCTTTCACTGTGAGGTGGACTTTGTGTTGTGACCAGCTGAAGTCTATCTTTGATCATCCGCGTTACAAGAACAGAGTCAACCTAAGCTCTACTTTCAAAGAGGTTACAATTGTAAATGTGACAGAGCAGGACTCCGAAAAATACTGCTGTGAAGTACAGACGGCTGATTTCGAGAAGGGAGTTGGAAATGGAACAATCTTGGAGGTTACTCCATACATTGAGAAAGAAGGTAATTTTTTTTTTTTTCTTTTTTTCATAAGATGTTGGTCTATTAGGCAACTGGTGCTCAGTAACTTTCATCAAAGGTTATGTAAAATAAGCATGAAAGCAGGGCAAGGACAAGGGGTAGACGAGAGAGGATTTAGTCTAGGACAGGGATGGGCAAACTGCGGCTCTCCAGCCTACAGCAGGGCATGATGGGATTTGCAGTTTTACAACAGCTGGAGAGCCGCAGTTTGCCCATCCCTGGTCTGGGACATACTATACCTGCCTCACCTTACGACAGGGAAAAATGTCTGAGCACCACATCTCCAAGAGGAAGATATTGCAGCGTTCTGCAGGATTTGGATGAGGAAGGAGTGACGTGAGACTGTTGACTGGTGTCTAACCGGTAATTTCCTTCTAGAAAAGAAGCCTTATTCACACTGGAGATTTCAGACATTTCCTTCTGTTGGAGGGAGGCGCCTCTGTTGAAGTGATCTTACTTAATCATCTGATCAGGAAATCTTTTTGTGCGGGACATTTATATATGTGTATTAGTGTTGAGCAAGTCGAAGTCCAGAATAAATTTGATTCGCAGCAATGTCGAATTTCCTTGTGCTTCATGTTAGCAAATTGATTTAACCTGAAATAGTGTAAAAAAATAAAATAAAAAAAATCATACTTACCTGCTCCATATGCTCACGAAGGGCAAGCGGCCGCCATCTTGCTTGATGATCTCAGATGAAATCCTGTGCGTGGTGAGGTATAATGTCACCACACTGGCTGGGGTGATGACGTCATAGCGGGCCAGGTCTTCAAGCAAGATGGCAGATTTTTGGGTTAAATTCGGCGAAGCAGCCAAATTTAACTTTTTATTATTTCGCTCATCTCTAATGTGTATACATTAATATTGTCTGCTTTCAAAGGGGTCGCCTGTCAGTGAGCTGCTTGTGAGGCTTCCACTGCTGTGACTAAATGACTGTATGTCTTCTATACACTGTTTAAAGATTAGATATGTAAAAAAACAAACACAAAAATAACATTACATGGGGCGTACTTACATTCACGGCACTATGCTAAACTAAATTTGCCATATGGTTTATTGTAGGCTTACGTTCCTCTAGGAATTCTGAATGTTTATCTGTGATTTGTAATTTATTTTTACATCTCGTAGGTCAAGATCGGAAAACAGGACATGAAAAGTATATTCTCTTCACCGTCATAGGTGTAGAAGCATTTGTTATAATTATCCTGATTGCTGTGGTTATTAAGTGTCGCGCCCGAGGTATGTATGTATAAAACTATCTATGAGGAACCAAACATTAGTGCACAGGATTTGCAGGCAGCAAAATGTATAGAATGATCAATACAGGCAAGATCTAACCTCTAGGAACTGGTGATCGGTGGATCCTCTAAGATGTACTCCCGCTGACGCAGTGTAAACTGGGGCATAGAGTCCAAGGGATTATACATTCTTTGCTCGGTACCTCCCACAAGGAAGGATGGACGTTCCCCCAGGACACTACGGGGGTAATTTACTATCAGATGTACGCCAGTTTTCTGGTATATATCTGGCGCAGATTGCAATCTGCGACTTTTCCCAACTCACACCTGTCTAAAAAGTGGTCGTGGAGTGGGCAGGCTTGTCTCATTCATCATTTTCTACATCTGTTTTAGGCGTAGAAAATAGTCTAAATTGAAGCCAGCAAGGAAGCTGTCTTACATTTAGACTCGCGCTGGATGTGCCAAGGTTATGAAGAAGCCGACACCTCTACATAACTTTGGCAGATCCTCCGCCAGCTAAAGGAGCTATTAAGACCGGTGTCTAAAACGCCGGCCTTAATAAATGACCCCTTAAGTTTGCAGACCATAAAGTGGTTTTAAACCGGATTCCCAAGACATAATTTTTAGATGCTTTGGCAACACCAGGAGTAGTAGAAGAGCTGGCTTGGATCCTGGATGGATGAGTAGTGGTACCCCCTCATCTTAGGGTCACTCCCTAAAAAACTCGTCAAAGAAATGAGGGGATACCTGCCTGGCATGGGATCATGAGAAGTAATAATGAAGCATTAAGGTCTTCCTATCTCTCTGTTCGGTACCAAGAACTTGTATTTTCTTGTAGTCTAGAATTCAACTCCTCTCATATTTAGCAGAGCATGCTTGAATGGGAATGGGAGGTCTTTATCTCAGTAAAAAAAAAATTGTTGATTACCAGATCGCAAAAAAATGTGGAAGCAATATGGAATCTGAAGCATTGGTGGAATAATCTGTTTAATGACTTGGAAATAACCAGTATCAACCAGTAATAATACTACCATACTGTGTCCACTGTGTCCGCTGTATACTGTCTAAGTAGAAAATGGGCGCGTGGAAAATGGCCCTTTTGGTCTAAGTCTGTAAAATTACATTCTCCACTCTGATTTCTCTTGAAGCTCTAGTTCTTAGGGGGCAGTTGCCCACTTTGCCAACCTCTAAAAACAGATAGATGCAGTAAGTTTGGTGTCAGGAACTCTGAGCACTCGCAGAGCCCTGTGTTATATTCGGAGCGATTGCTTTATTAGCGACGTATGAGATACTGTACATGCAATTATTTTCCCATTTGGTTCTATACATAAAATGTATGTAGTGTTAAGGATGTCCAATTAAAGGTGGAAGAAGGAGGCATGTTGCCTGCCTCGAGGGCTGTTTATCTGCCGTAGACTTGTATGGAGCGCTAGTGTGGCCTCCGCTCCATAATCTTCTCCTAGCCTGGTAATAGGGAATAGGGGGCTTAGAGGTGGGAATCATATAGCTTTGATCGATCACCTGCCCTATGGGTAAGTGATAAATATTCCAGGTGGAAAACATCTACAAATTTGTCTTTGAACATAAGTTTAAAATTACTATGGCTACTCCTGGAAACAGTCAGCATACACGTCGACAGACACTCCCCCTAACAGTTTATCTGATCTGCTGCTTCCTGCTGCATTGCATTATGGGACATCTAGTTTTGCCAATCAGATTAGTGGTCATTGCTGATGTATAGACTGCACTTCACTGAATGTGTGATGTAATATTATACTGTTATTAATTTAAAACCATTGAAATAACGCACAATATAATGAATGTTCTTACTTATTTCACAGGTTTAAGATCTGAGGATCAGGTGGGTTGATATTTAAAGGAATAAATCAGAGTAAGAATTAAATTAAATGAGTGATGGTAATATATATATATATATATATATATATATATATATGTCTTTGAGGCCAATACAAGATAAATACATTGTTCATAGTGTTATGGAAGCGGATGTGGATCCGCTGTGCTACTAAAAAGATTTGACTTGGTTCTACTCCAACATACTTGTACATTATCCTGGCAGTCCTCTGGCCTTCACCTTTTAACCCCTGTTCAGGGATCTGGTCACTACTGCAGGGAAACCAAGAGTATGCTACCTCATGGAGTAGTTTTTGTTCAGTGGTTGTTGACCCACTGGGGTCAAGAGATAACGTTGCGGAGCACCAAGCAATCAGACAGAACCATAGTCAAAGACAAGCCGGGATCTGGGCAGGCAGAGTATGTGCATATCTGGGGAAAAGTCTGTGGGTCACGGCAGGCAGGTCAGGTTCAAAATTACGAACTAGAGGGTGCCTGGTCAGGCAGAGAAGGGTTAAATCCAGGGACAGGCAGAATGGGTGTACAGGTAAAAGAACAGAAATATGGAACACCTTTGCAGGAATCTAGCTATTAGAACCTGTTGCTCAGGCACAGTCCCAATGGGGAAGGCTGCCATAGGCTAGAACAGATGGAGTTGTGCACATACTGGCTTTTAAGAGGCCAGAGGGTGTGTACACGTAGTAGATGCTGCCAATTTCAATTGGTTGAATGGCCTAGCAGGAGCACGAGGAAGCCACAGGACAATGACGGACACAGACTGGTCTGTCTGTGTAATGCATGGACACTCTGGGTTCTCCAGACTAAAAGACACTCTTCGTAACTGAGCGCTGCTATGAGGCGGTTACAGCGCTATCTAGTATACATTATGTAAAAAAGTTTGATGGATGAAGCCCATTGTCTTTTGCCCTGTCTTATTTTCATCTCAATCCCCAAGAACTGAGCCACTATCACTTGATAGCTTCTCTATTTTGCAGTGGCCTTGAGGAAGCCAAATGAGATCCTCCCCACACACAGTAATCTGCTGGGTCACTGGAGACTGGTCACTGTCAGAACTGAGTCACAATAGACTAAAATTATTACGCCAACAGTGCATCGCCCTGCACAGGAACCAAGGCCCACTTAATCATTGAATTCAGAAGTTTCATTCAGTCCGATTGCTACAGCCCCTTCAATGTTATGCTATGTATGATGAGCCAAGAGGGACTAGACAATTTCTAGGTAATTATGACTTTCTGATGTAAATGCTGTTGTCGCTCAATCAACAGCCTAGTGTAAGCGCTGCCGCCTGTCAGTCCACAGTCTAATGTAAATGCTGGCACCAGTCAGTCCACGGTTTATTATTATTTATTATTATTAAAGTGCCATTTATTCCATGGCGCTGTACATATGAAAAGGGGTACACATACATAATATAAAACAATTGCAATAAGCATGAACAAGACAAGTTACAAACTGGTACAGAACGAGGAAGGACCCTGCCCACGAGGGCTTACAAACTACAAGTTACGGTAGAAGGACACCATAGGTGAGGGTAAAGCTGGTTATAGCAGCAGCAGGGTCACTGTAGGTTGTAGACTTGTCTGAGGAGGTGGGTTTTCAGGTTTCTTTTGAAGGTTTCCATTGTAGGTGAGAGTCTGATATTTTGGGGCAGAGAGTTCCAGAGTATAGGGGAGGATTGGCAGAGGGGAGAGGCAGAGGAGTAACGGAGTTAGAGGTGGATTAGTCGGGCAGCATAGTTAAGGATAGATTGGAGGGGTGCAAGGGTGCAAGGGTGCTAGATGGAAGGCCATATAGGAGGATGTTTCAGTAGTCTAGGCGGGAGATGATGAGGGCATGTATAAGCATTTTCGCAGACTCCTGGCTGAGGAATGCGAGAGATATTTTTCAGTTGGAGGCAGCAGGTAGTGGAAAGGGCTTGGATGTGTGGTTTGAAGG
The DNA here is from genome assembly GCF_014858855.1 of Bufo gargarizans. Classification (NCBI taxonomy): domain Eukaryota; kingdom Metazoa; phylum Chordata; class Amphibia; order Anura; family Bufonidae; genus Bufo; species Bufo gargarizans. Next base: position 9,895,687 of record NC_058088.1, read on the forward strand.
ACAAGGCAGAACCAAAGGTAACTCTAAGGCAGTGTACTTGTTTGACCGGGGAGAGTGTGCAGCTATTGACCATGATAGATAGGTCTGTTGGGGGGAGGGGGGAGTGAGATGGAGGAAAGATTATAAATTCTGTTTTATCCATGTTAAGCTTTAGAAAGTGAGAGGAGAAGGAAGATATAGAAGATAGAAATTGTGGGATTCTGAATATTACAGTGGTGATATCTGGACCAGAGAGGTAGATGTCATGTTCTAGCAAGAGTCCCACCGACCCCTAGAACATATATCAGGCAAATAATTGAAGGTAAGCAATCGGACAAGGCAAAGACTAACACAAATACTTTATTCACAGATACCAGACATGACGGTAAACTGGTGCAGCAGGTAAGGGACCAGTGGCAGGTAATACCACTGGACCAAGTGCTCCGGTTTGACTTGGGGCCAAACCCAGAGGACAAAGACTCAGTGAGCCCTGTTCTTCAAGAGACCCTGATGGTGGGCATGAACTTAGCCGAGGGCTCACTGGTCGCACCTCCACCATGGTCCTGGTGCACCTGGCCACTTACTTGCAAAGACTGATAGTGCAAGCACCATCGGTCCACACAAACATAAGTACTGGAACCCAAACATAACTGCACAGGCCACAGTTTAAACAAGACAAATGAAAACTAGAACACAAGCAGATGCCTGGACCCCATGCGGTACAACACATAGCGGTCACAGGCAGAGCTGCATGCATAGACTAGATATCCTCCCTCCGGAGAATCCAGGAGCCCTCTCACCAAAGGCAAAGACTCGGACTAGCAGATGTCTGTTCCCCATGCAGAGTTAGTCCATGGGGGAACAGACAGAGATGCACATAAGACATAAAACCGGACTAGCAGATGCCTGTTCCCTATGCAGATTTAGTCAATGGGCGAATAGACAGCTGCACCACAAGACACAGAACCAGACAAGCAGATGCCTGTTTCCTATGCAGAGATAGTCCATGGGCGAACAGACAGCTGCACGCCAAAAAACAGAAACAGGCAAGGTGACCTTGATGTCTAACCAGGTGACCACACAGACAGGGCAGATGGAATATCCCTAGGTCAGGTGCATAGCGCCTACACCCAGCAAAGCTGGAGACAGACTGACCTCAAACCCACAGCCCACAGGATGTAATTGCAGCGTAATGAGATTATCTGACCACTAGCAAACACACTCAAGAAAGAACACGGAAAGTTAACCCCACCAGAATAGAGACAACAGGGAGGGGAGCATGCATACAAAAGTAGCAGTTCACACACAGGTTGCTGCAACTACACGTAGTCCACCGCAGCCAGTATGCCAGAGAGCTACTAGTAACGCGGCAACAAGTGACACAGTGAACTACACCGTGACAGTAAATTTGCGTGCTGTCAGCATAAAAGTGATACTGAAATCCACGGGACTCTATGAGTTGTCCCAGGCTGAAAGTGTAGATTGAGAAGAACCTTGAGGGAAACAGAAGAGGGGATGAGACGAGGGGTGGTGTGAGAGTGGGAGACACTAAATGTTTGGTCTGTGAGGTATGATTTGATCCAGAAGAGATGAGACAGTTTCTAAGAGAAGACAGGAAAATGTGGATAATGGATTCCACCGATTTTGATACCTCATGGTGCAAATACACGACCTCGGTAGCTCGGAGAAATGTATTTTCATTTAAATAAAGGGTGACAACGCGTTTTGGAGCTGCACTAATCCTTTTTCAGGTCTAAAAGTTGTCACCCTTTATTCAAATTAAAAAAAAATCTCCAAGCTACCGAGGTCGTGTATTTGCACCAGGAGGTATCAAAATTGGTGGACTCCATTATCCACATTTCCCTGTCTTATATTGTATCAATCCTCCGGAGGACTGGCAACTCCACTAGCGAGGACTGAACGTTACCTGCAGCACCGACCACCTTCTTACACATACCTACACTAATGTTGTGCCTATGATCGCACAACACTAAAAGGTGAGCATAACTACTATTCTTCACCTTTCTACAAATCGAGCAAAACTTACAACCCTATGAGCGCCTTTCCCCTTTTTGCCACATATTTTCTAAGAGAAGGGAATGGTCGACAGTGTCAAAGGCAGAGGACAGGTCAAGGAGAAGGAGGACAGAGTAATGTTGTTTGGCTTTGGCAGTAAGAAGGTTGTTGGTGACTTTGATAAGGGCAGTTTCAGTTCAGTGGTGGGGTGGGAAGCCAGATTGTAGCTAGTCAGAGTGGGAGCAGGAATAGAGATGAGAGGACAGTTCAGAATGGACATGTTGATCAAGTATCTTTGAGGCATATGGAAGAAGTGATGTGAGGCGATAACTAGACAAAGAAGATGGGTCAAGGGAAGGCTTTTTGAGGATGGGTGTGATGGTAGCATGTTTAAAACCAGAGGGGAAGACACCAGTGTATATTGATAGGTTGAAGAGATGAATTAGGGCTGGGATAAACCCTGTGGTGAGGTTGGGGGAGGAGATTGGATGGGATCTGTTTAAGTGCACAGATGATGAGATGTGATCTGGAGAGTAGGGTGGAAATATTTTCCTCTGTAATGGTGGAGAACCTGGTTTTGGGGGAAGAGGACTGGGTAGTTGTGTAGAGGGGGCTGTGGGGACTGTGCGCTGAAGCTTTCTCTGATTTTGTCAATCTTTTGTTTAAAGTATGGTAAAGTCCTCAGGTGAGATGTGAGGTGAGGGAACTGGGGGACGAAAAAGAGAGTTAAAAGTGTTAAAAAGTTGTTTAGTGTTGTGAGATAGGGAAGATATGGGAGATAAGACGTAGGCCTGTTTTGCAGCAGTGAGTGAGGACTTGAAAATAAGGAGGGCTTGCTTGTATTGTTTACAGTCTAGTGTAAATGCTGGCATCGGTTAGATCACAGTCTAGTGTAGCTGCCCTTTCTCCTGGTTGTGGAGATGGATGGGATAATGATGAAAACGTAACCTTCTGCTTCTCTTTCTCTTGTAGTAGCAGGTCATGCTGCCAATACCAGCTTCCGTGGTGTTTCAATACCAGTAGGAGGCAGTATCACTGTGTAATGCTGCCACCTAGTGGACACAATAATTATCTTTCCTCTATAACAGAAAAGAGGTAATAAATACAACTCTCTGATGGCCCCTTCCCTCCATTCCCAGAGCCGGACTAGTTGGGGTGAACTGCAAATTCAGCACCTGCTAACTACTATTTAGCAGCTGTTTAGTCATCGTTCATTTAGGCACTGATGTATGCAGGTTCGGCAAAAGCCTCAGCCCGAACCTGCCGTTGAAATCTGGTGGTGGCTCCTTCTTTTTCCTTAGCGATGGAGGCCCTCGGGTGCCCAACCTTTAATCCGACCCTGCTAGACACTTATGACTTATCCCTAGGATGAGAGGTTTGAACCTCTACCTATGGAGAAACAGTGGTGCAACCTCATAAGACGATCTAATTTGGGCATCACGTCCTCTCTATTGCAGTCTATGGGAGTTGGAAGAACGTCTGAGCTGAGACTTGGACAGTCCCATAACTATTATAAAAAAAAAGCAAAACAAATAAGTCTCAAAAAACAATATTACTCAGCTCGCTCTAATTGAACAACAGCCTATACAAAAGCCCTATAACAGGGAAAAAAATAAGCATTATATTCTTTATTGCAGCATATATAAATAAAGATGTAGACATAAATCATACACAATGGGTGGGGGGGGGACATCTAGATATGGAACAATGTCCACAAATGGCGTACTGAGTATGGATCCCAAAGCACCTGTACATAACACAAAGGTAGGTAAGCCTGTACCAATCCAAATAATGTCAGGAAATAATTATATCAGATCTACATAGCAAACCTAATGCTACAGAGGGCATGAAGTAACATACCCACTCAAAGGATTTAACCACCCCTAAGTCGCTGTAGGACCAGGAGAAACATAAGGGGAAAAAATATATACAGTCAGGTCCATAAATATTGGGACATCGACACAATTCTAACATTTTTGGCTCTATACACCACCACAATGGACTTGAAATGAAACAAACAAGTTGTGCTTTACCTGCAGACTGTCAGCTTTAATTTGAGGATATTTACATCCAAATCAGGTGAATGTGGTAGGAATTATAACAGTTTGCATATGTGCCTCCCACTTGTTAAGGGACCAAAAGTGATGGGACAATTGGCTTATCAGCTGTTCCATGGCCAGGTGTGTGTTATTCCCTCATTATCCCAATTACAATGAGCAGATAAAAGGTCCAGAGTTAATTTCAAGTTTGCTATTTGCATTTGGAATCTGTTGCTGATAACTCTCAAGATGAGATCGAAAGAGCTGTCACTATCAGTGAAGCAAGTCATCATTAGGCTGAAAAAAACAAAACAAACCCATCAGAGAGATAGCAAAAACCATTAGGCGCGGCCAAAACAACTGTTTGGAACATTCTTAAAAAGAAGGAACGCACTGGAGAGCTCAGCAACACCAAAAGACCTGGAAGACCACGGAATATAACTGTGGTGGATGACCGAAGAATTCTTTCCCTGGTGAAGAAAACACCCTTTACAACAGTTGGCCAGATCAAGAACACTCTCCAGGAGGTAGTGTCACAACTGAGAGTGGGGAAAACCCTCAGCTGTGCGATGTTAAACGTATAGGAAGCTGCTCGGCCAGGACAACAGAATAGGGAGCAGGTCATCTCCTATCGCACCCCTAAAGCTGACCCTGACTCCTAGCTGTATGAGCCAACCCTGATGGTAGGAGGGCTCAAACTCAGGAACCTCGGGTCCCTACTAGCCCTCAGCAGATCCCTGAGCTAGGAGCTGAGTAAGACAACCTGTTCCTCCTAGACACGGAGGAACAGGAGTCTAAACTGGCCAAACTGCAAGGAAGGGGAAACATAAACAGCCTATGGATATGGCAGGTGAGTGAAAGCACTTCCACACCTACCTGCCACAGACACACTGACTGGATCCCGTGCTCAAATGCTAGTGTCCACACCAAACATAAAAAGGACACAGCACACACACATAAACACACAGGAAACCAGATCCACAGCTGCAGTGATAATAAATACCACACAAACATGAAATAAAGATCAAGCATAACTTTTGTTTTATGACCACAAGGGTGGCCCTCACTGGCAGATGGTATAAGACCAGGAGGATGACTCCAGCTTACCACAAGGCTGGAGTACCCCCCATCTTCAGGTCTCAACTGAGGCTAAATAGCCACACCCACACAGACACACCCAGTGTTCAACACACTAAGAAGGGAGTTAACCCTTCCAACACCAGGCAAGGAACGGAAACCACTTAAAGGGAACCTGTCACCGTGATTTTGGCCATAGAGCTGGGGACATGCGCTGCTAGATGGCCGCTAGCACATCTGCAATACCCAGTCCCCATAGCTCTCTGTGCTTTTATTGTGTTAAAAAAACGTTTTGATCTATATGCAAATGAACCTCATATGTGTCCTGTATCCGGAGATGAGTCCAGCGGAAAGGAGCCCAGCACCGCCCCGCGTCCTCCGAATCTCCTCCTTGCTGGCTGACGTCACAGAGCTGGATGCCAGCACAGGGAATGAACATGATGCCGACACTGCGCATGCGCTAGCTTTTTTAAGGGAAAGAAGTGGAATGTTATGCAATGGCCGAGTCAATCACCTGACCTGAACCCGATTGAGCATGCATTTCACTTGCTGAAGACAAAACTGAAGGGAAAATGCCCCAAGAACAAGCAGGAACTGAAGACAGTTGCAGTAGAGGCCTGGCAGAGCATCACCAGGGATGAAACCCAGCGTCTGGTGATGTCTATGCGTTCCAGACTTCAGGCTGTAATTGACTGAAAAGGATTTGCAACCAAGTATCAAAAAGTGAAAGTTTGATTTATGATTATTATTCTTTCCCATTACTTTTGGTCCCTTAACAAGTGGGAGGCACATATGCAAACTGCTGTAATTCCTACACTGTTCACCTGATTTGGAATACTCTCAAATTAAAGCTGACAGTCTGCAGGTAAAGCACATCTTTCTCGTTTCATTTCAAATCCATTGTGGTGGTGTATAGAGCCAGAAATGTTAGAATTGTGTCAATGTCCTAATATTTATGGACCTGACTGTATATAACAAAAACCGAGGTCAGGACAATAACTAACCAATCTACATTTTAATTTATATATGCTGCAATAAAGAATACTTTTTATATACAAGGTTTTGAGTTCTGCTTATTTTTTTCCCTGTTTTAGGGTTTTTGTATAGGTTGTTTTCCCCATAACTCTTTTAGACTGCATACAACTCTCTTTATTGTAATCTATGGGAGATCTCATTGTGTATCATTACAATTTTACAGGGTCTGCAGTCAGATCCTTCAGAGCTACAGTATGCCGACATCTGCAAGAAAAGTGACCCTCAGCATTCAAGACCGAGAATCAATGTGCAAAAAATCACCTACTCCGCTGTCAAGATTAAGAAAGAACAGGACTATAACTTAAATTAATCCATTTTTTAAAGGAACTCTCCGGGCAAAGATAATACACTGTGTTATGCCTAACACTGGGCAAAAAAGGGAGGTGCGTGACACAGGGATAGAAGAAAACCAGAGACTTTGTGTCATGCTCTTCCCCTCCACAGTAGACATGACACAGTGTGTTAGGTTATACTGGAATATTCCTTTACGTGCATGCTGTAAATTTCATTAAACTGATTTTGGCATTATATAATATTCTTCACAGTTTTAATAAAATTGTGCAAGGAAAAACCAATTTTATAAATATACACTGTTGTCTATCTATTGTGGGGATTCGCTCTGGTAGACAGGGTGTGCGGACGCAGTACAGATGCAAATTACCATACAGTACTGTCTGCAAAGCCATCACATGTTGTAGCAGCAACTGGTTGGTCTCTTGCTGCTGCTCATTAGCCTCGCGTTGGTGCACGTGTGTTGGAGCTGCTGCAGATCAGCCTCCATGAGGGCTTTCACAACCGCCTCCATTTTGTCGTGGGACACGGGTTGTAATACCACTAGTTTGATGTATGACATACAACCGTGCCGAAAAATGTAAACCAAAAAATATTTTGCCGTTCATGCCAGCCTCACTGCTTTGCACGCATTCTCCACAAATTGTGGGGATTCGCTCTGGTAGACAGGGTGTGCGGACGCAGTACAGCAGCAAATTATCAGTTCTTAAATCAAACTTCCGTGTTTATTCACACATAAAGCAATACCAAAACGTCACTTTGCAGTCTTGGTGTTAGTTCACACACAATGGAAAGTCCACATAGCAACAATCACCTTGTTGGCAGTCCTGCCTCCAGCAGTCCATAGCAGGCTTTTAGGGGGCTCGTTTCCCCTACTCACGGGTCTCAACCCTCCAGCACGGCACAAGCCTCAGATCCCAGCACACACAGCTACAGTGTCAGAGAGGAGCAATCCACCACACCTGGCAGTGCTAGCTGGTTTGTATAGGCCTGTCAAAACCTGGCCTGGACCGTGGGGAGTAGTCACCCACCCAGCACTTTGTCTACTCCCAGTAAGAGCCATCCCGGATCAGCTATTAACAGCCATACTATATAGCAAGGTGTCAAACAGCAACTGCTACTGACACAGAAAACTGGCTTTTACTCCACTGAGGCCAGGAACCTTGTTGACACATACCTATCATCTACGATGATTCCTTGTACCTTCTTACATACCTCGCCCCTTTGTTCAACCCTAAGGTGGTGAACAAACACCAGACATTGCACTCGGGACAGGGCATCTGTGTTTCCCTGCAAGCGGCCTGCCCTGTGTTCTACGGAGAACTTAAAGTTCTGTAAGGACAGGAACCACCTGGTGACTCTGACATTTCTCTCTTTGACCTGGCTCATCCACTTGAGAGTGTTTAATCACCAGGCGGAACTTTCTTCCCAACAAATAGTAGCGGAGAGACTCGAGTGCCCACAGCACCGAGGCCCACTTCGGAGGCGTCCATTTGTACTATGAATTCCCGCTTGAAGACGGGCATCACCAAAACTGGGGACCCACACAGTGCGGACTTCAAAGCGTAGAATGCCTTTTCCGCCCGATCATCCCAGCGAACCATCACCGACCTGCGTCCCTTCAAGAGCCCAGTCAATGGCGCGGCCACTGTAGCAAAGTGGGGAGCAAACCTCATGTAATATCCCACCATTCCCAGGAACGACTTTACTTGCCTAGTGGTGACAGGTCGGGGCCAATTCCGAATCGACTCTATTTTGTTCACTTGAGGTTTAATAACTCCGTGCCCAATGACATACCCCAGGTAATTAGACTCTTCTAACTCTATCGTGCATTTTTTTTGGATTAGCAGTTAGCCCAGCCTTCCTAAGGGAGTTCACTACAGCCTGTACTTTGGGTAGGTGATTTACCCAGTCGGTACTGTGGATGACAATATCGTCCAGGTAAGCCGAAGTGTACCGACAATGTGGACGCAGCACAATGTCCATGAGCCGTTGAAAAGTGGCTCGGGCACCATGCAAACCAAAGGGTAACACCTTGTACTGATATAGCCCCTCCGGTGTGATAAAGGCAGTTTTCTCTTTAGCAGCCACTGTTAAGGGCACCTGCCAATACCCTTTTGTGAGGTCCAAAACTGAAAGATACTGGGCTTGTTCTAACCCCTCATTTAGCTCATCGACTCGGGGCATTGGATATGCATTGAACTTAGAGATCTCGTTTAGTTTTCAGAAATTGTTACAAAACCTGAGTGTCCCATCCGGCTTGGGTATTAGCACTATAGGACTAGCCCACTCACTTTTAGATTCCTCAATGACGTCTAGCCTCAGCATCATCTGCACTTACTCCGAGATGAATTGTATCACGACCGGCGTGCCGATCACATACGTGACGCAAAGGGAGGGAAAAGGGAAGGCCCTGTCCAAGGGAGAGGGAAAGGTGGTGACCCCTAACTCACCTTGAGGCTGGCACCTGACTGCCCTGACATCCCTAGATGGGTTTCTCACCCGTACGCCAATCACGTGCCTAAACCCTGGCTTTCCCTAAGATGAGCCCTAAGTAGTGAATAGGGCAGTGGGAACACTAGTCCTCACCACTAACACTAAAGGAAAACACCAAGGAGAGGACAGACAATACAGACAAAACATATAAACCCAGGTGGGCGACCACAGCGGACAACAAAAGCCCAACAGGGATCCGGAGGGTAACGCTCTGGAACGACAACCAGGAATCACAGCTACACAGCTCCAGTGGGTCAGTATAGAGGTCCAGGCAGGAAGCTCTATATCTGGCAGTGGAAGTGGGAGGGAGAATATAAGGAGGTTGGGAGTGACGGACAAGAAACAGCTGAGGAGAAGAAGCTACGGATCCCTGAGTGAGACAAAAAGATTGCAAGGCAAACACAGAAAGCTATCATTAAGAAACAGTGCGATCTTTAGACATAGAGTGCGCAGCCACCCGCTGCGACTTCCTGACCCCGGGTATAACGGAGTCAGACGTGGCTCTTGACACCCTCGTGACAGATTGTCGCCGAGCCTCGGGTACCCAGTATGGTTTTAGCTGGACTTTCGCCTGAGGCTCAGTGACAATGTCATGCCGAATTGTGGAAGTGCGTCCAGGGAGATCCGAAAACACATCCGTGTTCCGGCTAACAAACTACCTGGCCTCCTGAGCCTGCTTAGGGGAGAGGCTGTCAGCAATTCTTACTGTGGCAGCTGCTTCCCTTGCTTCAGACAGAGGGGCCTCAACTGCTTCCCCTTGAAATCCTGGCCGCGGGCTGTCTTCAGTACAGGTTTCCCTATCTTTCCACCGTTTGAGTAAATTCATATGGTACACCTGCTCCGGCTTTCGCCTCCCTGGTGTACCTGGCCAGAAACTTACTGTCTACGGTCGGCACCTGAACCAAAACTAGATCACCCGGGTTAAAGATCCGGACCCGAGCCTGCCGATTATAGATCCGACTGAGCGGCCTCCATATGCTTCCTGACAAGAGGTAAAACGGTCTCTATCCACTGTTGCATCTTGGTAACATACGCAAGGACACTTTTATGCGGAGTGGGTTGCTGTTCCCACGCCTCTTTGGCTACGTCCAACAAACTGCGAGGATGTCTGCCATATAGCAATTCGAAGCGCGAGAACCCAGTAGAGGCCTGGGGCACCTCTCGCACAGCGAACATGAGATAGAGCAGAAGAAGGTCCCAGTCCTTCCCATCTCTAGACACCACTCTTTTTAACATGGTTTTTATTGTTTTGTTAAACTTCTCAACCAGACTGTACGTTTGCGTATGGTACACAGACGTCCGTAACTGTTTAATATGCAGCAACATACAGAGTTCCCTCATGACCTTGGACATAAAAGGGGTCCCCTGGTCAGTCAGAACCTCTTTAAGTAGTCCCACTCGGGAGAACATCTCCATTAGCTCCTTAGCTATAAGTTTAGCCGATGTATGTCGCAGTGGCACCGCATCCAGGTACCGAGTGGCGTAGTCTAGGATGACCAGGAGGTGTTGGTGTCCTCTAGCGGACTTCGGTACCGGGCCTACGAGGTCCATAGTGATTCGCTCAAACGGTGCCTCTATGATCAGGAAAGGTACCAAGGGACTGCGGAAAAGGTGCTGGGGGCTGGTTGCCTGGCAGGTCGGGCAAGACTTACAGAATTCGTCCACCTCTCTAAACAGAGAGGAGGGGCTGTGAAGCAGCTCAATGCAGAGAGCACTTCACAGTGAATCTCCCCCTCCTGGACACTTGCAGGACCAGAATCATGCAGAATAAAAGTTCAAAACTGCTGACAGATTCCCTGTAAGTATTTCCAATAGATGTAAACGCAATGGAACACACTCCTGCAGCATCCTTACATTCTGGTTGGATCCTTACATTTCTTCAAGACTTCCAAGTTGGGTGGTCTTTTTGCTTAAAGGGGACTTCCAGGATTTTTATATTGATGATGGCCTATCTTTTCCATCAGTATTTGATCAGTGGGGGTCAGATTCCTGGCAGCAAGCCAATCAGTTGTTTGAAGAACTTGCTCCGGTGAGTACTACAGCCTCCTCAAAGCTTACCAAGCACAGCGCAATCATTTTTATAGTGGCTGTGCTTGGTATTGCAACTGAGCCCTATTCACTTGAATGGGACTGAGCTGTGCCTAGGCCATGGGACCGAAGTGTGGCGACCTCACTGGCCTAGAAGCAGGTGAGCGCCGTGGTCTCTTCAAGCAGCTGATAGTTGGGAGTGCTGGGAGTCAAACCCCCACTGATCAGATATTGATGATCAATGGTGAGGATAGATCATGATTGACAGAGTATGTGGCCCTCAAGTTGTAAGAATCACAACTTTGTACAGAACTTCTTTTGAAAGCTTGAGGTTTCTTAAAAAAGATCTGTCCGCACTCCTGACATATCCGAGATTTAGCAATTACTTGTATTCCCCATGAAAAAACAATTCTGGAGAATCTTTTCTTAGAACTCTGTATTGTACCGTATGTCTGTTACTCCTCCTGGAAATATATTAATAAATTGACAACTGGGTGTTATCATTCCCCTTGTTGATAGGGTGTGTCCCTACACTGGCAGCACTGATCGAACTGTCAGTGTCTGAGACACGCCCCATTGACAAGGGGAACGCTAACATCCAGTTGTCCAGTGGTCTCATCTCATCAGACTTCAATCATCTATCCTGCTAATAAAGTTGCTCCTATTGTCCGGGAAGTCTGATTTCACAGCACCCGCATTTTCTTTTCTGGTATCCTTTTTTTAACTCCATCTATTATTGTCAGGCCGGACGGGATTTCAGACATGCAGATAAACCAGCAAACCAGGCTCTAGACGAGAAGCAGGGTAAGGGTCACCTCCTAGCAAATCCCTGACTTCTCTCCCTGCTCTGCTCAGCCCACATTCAAACCTTGATGGTAGGAATGATGTGTCCTCGTGCCTGGACTAAAACACCCTAGATTCCCTGAGATGGTGAAAAGGGGAATAGGAGCAGTCTGCTCGCACAGAACCTGGATGGGAGAGATGACACCAACACAACCAAGATAGCAAACAACAAAAAACTGAAACCACACTTATCTTTTCAGAGCTGGAACAGACAACCTTCCTTCCAAGGCCAGAATGATTTCTATAACCCACTCAGAGCACTGGGATAGAGTGCTATTTAAACTAATGACCCCACCCAGTGCACCTGATGGGAGGGGGATCCAGCACGGCTCCAAAACAAAACACTAAACACGTGCTGCTATTCTGGCCGACCTCCGCACATAGTCAGAGCAGGGCATGACAGTACCCACCCTTCTACGGGTGACCTCCGGACACCCCGGACCAACCTTATCCGGATGGGATCTATGAAAAGCCCTCACCAGTCGGCTGGCGTTGACATCCAGCGCCGGAACCCACATCCTCTCCTCAGGGCCGTAGCCCCTCCAGTGTACCAGGTACTGAAGGGAACCCCGAAGAATTCTAGAGTCGAGAATCCTGGAGATCTCGAACTCCAAGTTTCCATCGACCAGAACAGGAGGAGGAGGCAATGGTGATGGTTCCACCGGTTTCACATATTTTTTCAGTAAAGACCTGTGGAACACATCATGGATCCTCCAAGTCTGCGGAAGATCCAGCCGAAACGCTACAGGATTGATCACCGCAGATATTTTGTACGGACCAATAAATCTTGGACCCAGTTTCCAAGATGGCACTCTCAATTTGATATTTTTAGTGGACAACCACACCAGATCACCCACACACAGGTCCGGACCAGTCACACGTCTCTTGTCAGCCATTCGTTTATACCTCTCACCCATCTTCTCCAAATTCCCTTGGGTCCTCCGCCAGATGGAGGATAAGGCAGAAGAAAATCTCTCCTCCTCTGGCATCCCAGAGGAACCAGTCCCAGAAAAGGTACCAAACTGAGGATGAAAACCGTATGCGCCAAAAATTGGCGACTTACCCGCGGACTCCTGCCTACGGTTATTCAACGCAAACTCTGCTAGGGACAAGAATGAGGACCAGTCCTCCTGATTCTCAGCCACAAAGCACCTCAAGTAGGTCTCCAGGTTTTGATTAGTACACTCCATCTGACCATTCGACTGCGGATGAAAAGCCGAAGAGAATGAAAGTTGAATGCCAAGCCGAGAGCAGAACGCCCTCCAAAACCTGGAGACAAACTGCGTGCCCCTATCAGTGTCATGGTCTTACCTCCTTGCTGTTCCCTTCGTTTGACATGTGCTGGCGGCCATCTTGGTTTCTGGGTTTTCTTGTAGCCTCCCACCCTGCGGCTCCTCCTTCCCACTGGGAGGAGCTGGATGCCCAGCTCATATATATAGGAGGTCTGTGGCTTCAGTTCCTTGCTTGGTCCTCCTGTGTTCACATGCTTCCAAGACTGCTGCTGCTTCTGGTTCCTGATCCTGGCCTCGTCTGACTACCCCGTTGGTTCCTGATTCCGGCTTCGTCTGACTACCCCGTTGGTTCCTGATTCCGGCTTCGTCTGACTACCCCGTTGGTTCCTGTTCCTGGCTTCGTCTGACTACCCTTCTGGTTCCTGACCTCTGTCTCCGCAAGACCCTGCTTCGGTTTAGCCATCCGTTCGGACTTTGCTACGGCTTGCTCTTCAATAAAACCTTCTTATTTTCCACTTATCTCTTGTTGTACGTCTGGTTCATGGTTCCATGACATTAGGACCAAGCCATGAATTCTGACGGTACAGGGCCACCCTCGCTACCTACGCTGGTTGCCAGACTTGATCAGCAGGATCACCTGTTGGGTCGGTTCGCTGTGGCGTTGCAAACCCTGCTTGAACGCACGGCTCATTTAGCTTCCGTTGCCGATGGGTCGGTTGTTGCTCCTGGGCCCGCTCCTACTGCCGCTCCGGTTGTTGCGCCAGAGTCTACCCTGACACCTGTTGCTGCGCCTGTGGTGTTTCAGGGTATGACCGGTTCTGCCCCCCTTCCACAGCGCTTTGGGGGAGAGCCAACTCAGTGCCGAGGTTTCCTTAACCAGGTGGGCATTTACTTCGAGTTGCTGCCACATGCCTTTCCTACTGAGAGATCAAGGGTGGGCTTCTTGATCTCGCTGCTCTCGGACAAGGCCTTGGCCTGGGCCAGCCCTTTATGGGAGAACAACAATCCGGTGGTTGCCGAGTTTTCCGGTTTTGTTGCTTCTCTTCGGAAGGTATTCGATGTGCCGGCTCGTGCTGCCTCTGCTGCGAAGCTCCTTATGTCCATCAGACAGGGTTCACGATCCGTAGCTGAATACGCCATTGAGTTTCGTACCCTGGCAGCAGAGGTGGGCTGGAATAATGAGGCTCTGGTCGCTGCTTTCTCTCATGGTCTCTCGGATGCCTTGAAGGATGAGGTTGCAGCTAAGGACCTACCAGTGGAGCTCGAGTCTCTTATTTCTTTCCTGATTTTGATTGACACCAGACTCAGGGAGAGACCTTCCTTTAAGGAGAGCCTGCGGAGGTCTCCTAACAGATTGGCGCCTACGTTTGCTGTCCCACCCGTGCCTCCCTGTCCTCCCACGCCTCCTGGGGATGACTTGTCTGGGGGTGAACCCATGCAGCGGGGGTTTGCTCGCCTGTCTGAGGGGGAGAGGGTACTCCGGAGACGCGAGGGCCGATGCATGTACTGTGGTCTCGGTGGGCATTTTCGGTTGGCATGTCCGAACCGTCCGGGAGAACGCTCGCACCTGAGGTCCTGTCGGGGGCAGATCTTGGGTGGAGTCTCCTCGTCCCCGGTTTCCCGTGTTGACAAACCACTGATCTCTCCTGGGTCGGGGGCTCGGTGACGACCCAGGCGTTGGTGGACTCTGGTGCTGGTGGTTTGTTCATTGATAGAGTGTTCGTTGCCGCCAATTCCATTCCTCTGCAGCCTCGAGGTTCCCCACTGGCTCTTGAGGCGATAGACGGCAGACCCCTTCTGCCGCCACACGTGACTCATGAGACCCTTCCAGTGGGGATGGCCATTGGTGCCGTTCACAGAGAGTCGGTCTGTCTCCAGGTTATTTCGTCTCCACACTACTCGGTGGTCTTGGGGTACCCCTGGCTCCAGAAGCATAATTCGACTTTCGATTGGAGATCGGTCGAGATCCTCTCGTGGTCACCGCAGTGTGGGGCTAGTTGCATCCATGGGCCTGTCAAGTTGCTGTGTACTTCCTCGGACTCTCTGTTGCCTCCTGAATACGAAGAGTACCGGGATGTATTCGATAAGGTGCGCGCGGTTGCCCTACCTCCGCACCGCCCATACGATTGTGCCATAGAGTTACAATCCGGTGCCGTTCCTCCTCGTGGCAAAGTCTATCCACTGTCGGTAGCGGAGAATGAGGCCATGGAGGAGTACGTGAGGGAGGCGCTTTCACGCGGACACATTCGCAAATCCTCGTCCCCGGCAGGGGCTGGATTTTTCTTTGTGGAAAAGAAGGGCGGCGAGTTGAGGCCTTGCATCGATTACAGGGGTCTCAATCGCATCACGATCAAGAACGCTTACCCGATACCCTTGATTTCCGAGCTGTTCGATCGCCTCAAAGGGGCCACGGTCTTTACCAAACTCGACCTGAGGGCGGCATATAACCTGGTAAGGATCAAGGCGGGCGATGAGTGGAAGACCGCGTTTAACACCAGGACCGGTCATTATGAATCCTTGGTTATGCCCTTTGGGTTGTGCAATGCGCCCGCAGTCTTCCAGGAATTCATCAACGATGTTTTCCGTGACCTGTTGCAGCAGTGTGTGGTGGTCTATTTGGATGACATCTTGGTATATTATGCATCCATGGAGGCCCACATTCTGGATGTCAGACGAGTGTTGCAACGCTTACGAGAGAACAAGCTGTTCGGTAAGCTTGAGAAATGCGAATTTCACCGATCCCAGGTAACCTTCTTAGGTTACATCATTTCCGCTGAGGGGTTCTCCATGGATCCTAAGAAGGTTTCGGCTGTCTTACAGTGGCCCCAGCCCAGTGGGCTTCGTGCCCTGCAGCGCTTTTTGGGCTTCGCCAATTATTATCGGAAGTTCATCAGGGACTTTTCCATGCTAGCCAAGCCTCTCACGGATCTGACCAGGAAGGGCAGTAATCCTCAGGTCTGGCCGCTCGAGGCCATCCGAGCTTTTGAGGCTCTAAAGTCCGCCTTTGTGTCGGCTCCGATTCTGTCGCATCCCAACCCTGGGTTGCCTTTTGTCCTCGAGGTGGACGCGTCTGAGACGGGAGTAGGCGCCCTCCTGTCTCAGCGTAGAACACCAGAGGGTCCTCTGCTTCCTTGTGGGTTTTACTCCCGGAAACTGTCTTCCGCGGAGTGCAACTATCAGATTGGTGACAGGGAGTTATTGGCCATCGTGCAGGCCCTTAAAGAATGGAGGCACTTGCTCGAGGGCTCGGTGGTTCCGGTTCTCATCCTGACGGACCACGAGAATCTGACCTACCTCTCTGAGGCCAAGAGATTGACACCACGTCAGGCCAGATGGGCTCTGTTCTTGTCACGTTTTAATTACGTGGTCTCCTACCTACCCGGCTCCAAGAACATCAGAGCGGATGCCTTATCACGGCAGTACTCCGAGCTGTCCGGGGAGGAGTCGATTCCGACTACGGTCATACCCCCGAATCAGATCCTGGCCGCTATTCGCACCAGCCTGACTTCTCCTCTGGGTGAGCAGATTTTGGCGGCTCAATCTGGTGCTCCCTCTGGGAGACCCAACGGCAGATGTTTTGTGCCTGAGGAGTTGCGCACTCGGTTGTTGCGAACCTACCATAACTCCAAGGCCGCGGGGCACCCTGGAAAGAATCAGCTGTCCTGGGCGGTTTCACGTCTGTTCTGGTGGCCTTCTCTACGTTCCGACATCGCCGCATATGTAGCGGCATGCTCCGTTTGTGCCCAGAGTAAGTCCCCTCGGCACCTTCCGTTGGGCCTTTTGCAACCCATAGCCACCGGGGAGCGTCCATGGTCACACCTGGGGATGGATTTCATTGTGGACCTCCCTGCATCCCGAGGCCATACGGTCATTCTCATGATTGTGGATCGGTTTTCCAAAATGTGCCACTGTGTTCCTCTCAAGAAGTTACCCTCTGCACAAGAGTTGGCCTCGATTTTTGCCAGGGAGGTCTTCCGGTTGCACGGTTTGCCCAAGGAGATTGTGTCGGATCGGGGGAGTCAGTTTGTGTCCAGGTTCTGGCGCGCCTTTTGCTCCCAGTTGGGGATTCATCTCTCTTTCTCCTCGGCCTACCACCCTCAGTCCAATGGGGCCGCAGAACGATCCAATCAGGCCTTGGAGCAATTCCTTCGTTGCTATGTCTCCGATCACCAAGACAATTGGGTTGACCTCCTGCCTTGGGCTGAGTTTGCCAGGAACACGGCGGTGAACTCTTCCTCTGGGACGTCTCCCTTCATGGCCAATTATGGGTTCCAACCTGCCGTGTTACCGGAGGTATTCTCTCCCCAGGATATTCCGGCTGTGGAGGATCACCTTTCCGTCCTACGTGCTTCTTGGGTACAGATCCAGAGGTCCCTTGAGGTCTCTGCGCAGCGCCAGAAACTCCAGGCTGATCGCAGACGAGCGCCCGCTCCTTCCTACCAGGTCGGAGACCGCGTATGGTTGTCCACCCGCAACCTCAACCTTCGAGTGCCCACTCCCAAGCTGGCGCCTCGCTTTGTTGGTCCCTTCCGAGTGCTTCGCAGGGTAAACCGGGTAGCCTATGCCCTTGCGCTTCCTCCTGGCATGCGGATCTCCAACGTGTTTCATGTCTCCCTGTTGAAGCCACTGGTGTGTAATCGTTTCACTTCCTCGATTCCTCGGCCTCGTCCGGTCCAAGTGGGCAATCGTGAGGAGTATGAGGTGAGCAATATCCTGGACTCACGCCTGGTCCGCGGCCGGGTGCAGTTTTTGGTCCATTGGCGTGGTTATGGTCCAGAGGAGCGTTCCTGGGTTCCCTCCGCAGATGTCCATGCTCCTGTCTTGCTCCGAGCCTTCCACGCACGCTTCCCTCAGAAACCGTTCCTTACTCCGCGGAGGAGGGGCCCTTGAGGGGGAGGTACTGTCATGGTCTTACCTCCTTGCTGTTCCCTTCGTTTGACATGTGCTGGCGGCCATCTTGGTTTCTGGGTTTTCTTGTAGCCTCCCACCCTGCGGCTCCTCCTTCCCACTGGGAGGAGCTGGATGCCCAGCTCATATATATATAGGAGGTCTGTGGCTTCAGTTCCTTGCTTGGTCCTCCTGTGTTCACATGCTTCCAAGACTGCTGCTGCTTCTGGTTCCTGATCCTGGCCTCGTCTGACTACCCCGTTGGTTCCTGATTCCGGCTTCGTCTGACTACCCCGTTGGTTCCTGATTCCGGCTTCGTCTGACTACCCCGTTGGTTCCTGTTCCTGGCTTCGTCTGACTACCCTTCTGGTTCCTGACCTCTGTCTCCGCAAGACCCTGCTTCGGTTTAGCCATCCGTTCGGACTTTGCTACGGCTTGCTCTTCAATAAAACCTTCTTATTTTCCACTTATCTCTTGTTGTACGTCTGGTTCATGGTTCCATGACAATCAGAGACCACATCCGAAGGAATACCATGCAATTTCACAATATTATCCACAAAAATCTGCGCAAGAGTCTTGGCGTTAGGCAGACTAGTTAATGATATAAAGTGAGCCATTTTACTGAAACGGTCAACTACCACCAAAATCACTGTTCTCCCGGAGGAACTCGGCAGATCAGTAATAAAGTCCATAGACAAGTGCGTCCAAGGACGAGACAGAATAGACAATGGAAGAAGTGAACCAGCCGGTCGAGTATGAGCAACCTTTGACTGAGCACAGGTTTCACAAGCTGTCATGTAATCCTCAATGCTCTTATGTAACCCTGGCCACCAGAACCTCCGGGACACCAGATCACAGGTGGACTTACCACCAGGATGTCCAGCAAGGACAGTATTGTGATGTTCCTTGAACACCTTGTATCACAGGCCCTCAGGAACAAACAACCTCCCTGGGGACAAGAACCAGGAGCCCCCTCCTGGGCTCCCAACACCTCCATCTCCAATCCAGGGTACAGAGCGGAGACCACCACCCCATCCGCTAAAATCGGTGCAGGATCCTCTGAATCACCTCCCCCAGGAAAGCTGCGAGACAAGGCATCTGCCTTGACGTTCTTAACCCCTGGGCGAAAGGTAACCACAAAATTGAACCTGGTAAAAAACTGTGACCATCTGGCCTGTCTAGGGTTCAGACGCTTGGCAGATTGCAGGTAAGCCAAATTCTTATGGTCTGTATT
Source organism: Bufo gargarizans (assembly GCF_014858855.1). Classification (NCBI taxonomy): domain Eukaryota; kingdom Metazoa; phylum Chordata; class Amphibia; order Anura; family Bufonidae; genus Bufo; species Bufo gargarizans. The sequence continues at coordinate 9,914,844 of NC_058088.1, forward strand.
TATCGTAACGGGGTGAGACGCCCCCTCCAACCAGTGACGCCATTCCTCAAAGGCCAACTTGATAGCCAACAACTCTCTATCTCCAACATCATAATTCCTCTCGGCGACCGAGAGCTTCTTGGAGAAAAAGGCACACGGGACCCATTTGCCAGGGGATGAACCCTGTGACAGAACCGCTCCAACCCCCACTTCTGATGCATCAACCTCCACTACAAATGGCTGAGACACATCCGGCTGCACCAGAATGGAAGCAGACGCAAAACGCTCCTTAATAGCCGAAAAGGCCTGCAATGCCTCATCCGACCAGACAGAGACGTCGGCGCCCTTCTTAGTCATATCCGTGAGAGGTTTTACTATGGAAGAATAGTTCGAAATACATTTAATATAATAATACGTAAACCCCAAGAACCGCATCAAAGCTTTCTGATTCTCTGGTCGGTCCCATTCTAGAACCGCCCGGACCTTTTCAGGGTCCATACGAAAACCAGAATCAGAAAGCAGATATCCCAAGAACGGAAGCTCTTGCACCGCAAACAAACATTTCTCCAATTTGGCATATAATTTATTCTCCCGAAGGATCGTCAAAACCTGTCTCACATGATCCTGATGGGTCTTCAGGTCAGGAGAGTAAATTAAAATGTCATCCAAGTAAACTACTACGAACCTCCCCACCAAATGATGAAAAATGTCATTGACGAATCACTGAAATACTGCTGGGCATAGTCAGAGCATGAGAAAAAGAAATATGTAATGTTATCTGGTGTGAAAATAATGGACCTCAGCAGCGGTCCCCTTAAGGGAGTAGGTTCAATCTCCTAGGTAAGTTACAAACAAAGGGTGCGGGAACCGCGCTCTACCAAACAGTTAATGTCAGTTCTTGAACCCTGCAAACATAAAGAACTGAAGTCTGATCCAGCTGACAGAGGCGTTGTTCGCAGAAACGTAATGTTCATACGAAGAGGTGTGTAATCCGCCTCCTACTGGTCCACAGATCTCGTGATGATTCACCAACCAAGGAATCCAAACACCGGACCCGAATACCTTCAAGAAGGAATAGAACAGATGGTGCAATACCCTCGGTATCTTCAAAGGTAAGAGGTTTATTATACTTACAATTATCACTTTACAAACATGCACATAGAAATGCCCGACCCGGGTTTCGCTATTCGCTTCTTCAGGGGCTGCGGTGCACACGCCGCTGCAAACCACGAGTAAAAGATCTCTTCTACCCCGGAACTAAAACGGACTTCCGTTATCAGATTACCTATCACTTGCAGGTGTCTGCTTGTATAAATGCAGCTCTTAAACCAGCCTGCTTTTTTTCCTCTGGATTCAAAGGACTGGCAGCTCAGTCCTTGCTGATAGTAGCACCAACCAAGAGTCCTTGCTGATAGTAGCACCAACCTGTTTTCATGCCAAACAGGTAGAAAGCCTTCATCCAGACACAAGGCTCCCAGATCCCAACACAGAGACCTGGCTTCTGAGCCCAGCTTCCTATTTAAGACAGCCAGGTGCTGCCAAAACCCGGACTTAAAATCCGGTCCGGTATTTTACCTCACCTGGCTGTAAATCAGCCCAGCAGCACATGCTGGGAGGAAAATACCTGTTTTCCCAGACGAAACCTCTCACTGTGTCACACACATACCCCCCCCCCTTTTGTTCAACCCTGAGGGGGTGAACACACGCCAGACAGTGTACCCGGGACAGTGTTCCCTGTAACCAGCCTGCCCTGTGTTCCACTTAAAACTTAAAGTGGCCATTTCTGTCTTTGGCCTGGCTCATTCACTTGAGAGGAGAGTGGTCAGTTACCAGGTGGAATTTTCTCCCCAATAAATAATAGCAGAGAGATTCTAGTGCCCACTTGATAGCCAGGCACTCTCTCTCCACTATACTATACCGGGTCTCGGCTGGGTTGAGCTTACAGCTAAGGAAGACAACGGGATGCTCCTCACCATTGACTTCCTGAGACAGTACAGCACTGAGGCCTACTTCAGAGGCATCGGTCTGTACTATGAACTCCCTTTTGAAGTTGGGCGTCACCAAAACTGGGGACCTGCACAGGGCCGACTTCAAAGCGGAGAAAGCCTCTTGTGCCCCATCATCCCAGCGAACCATCATCATTGACTTGTGCCCCTTAAAGAGACATGTCAAAAGCGCGGCTAGAGTGGCAAGCACCCGACAGCATAGGGAGGGTGATTAGAGACTGGGGGTCCTCCCCTACCCCTTGTGCCCCCCAGATGTGTAAGGGTCAGGGCGAATATGGGAGTATGGACAGGTTGGAGGTTATGGTGTGGAAGGGGTTAAGTCTGAAGCCTTCCTGGGTTTCATCAGAGGAAGGGGCGGTTCTGGGGGGTTATATATACGCCTGTTCTTCCCCCTCTACTTCCTCTTGGCGGTGGGCGAGCTGGTTGAGGTACCCTCTTTGCCACCACCATGTCCGTGGGAGATGTTGCCCTGAGGGAATACCTCCTGGCGCGTGTTCAAGAGGAAGGAGAGGGTTGGCTGCGTGGTTTCCTGGGCAGCTTGCATTCCCCTCTGCCTTCCTCCACTCCTGCCCCTTTGCCTGCTGCCGTTTCTGAGCTCCCGGCTCCTGCTGGGAGCTCTGGGAGTTATGTGGGGGATCGGCGGTCCGCTCGGCGTTCCCGCCCCCCGGCGCGTCTTGGCCATAGCCCCCCGTTGCCTGTTACCTCTGGCCGCGGTCGGTCCCTGGGTCCTTCCCTGGTGCAGCTCCCTGCTCGCTCCGTGAGTTGTTCTCGGCCGGGCCGCTCCTGTGGGCGGGTTGAGGGGCGGGCGCAGCGCGGCGCTGTGGCTCCTCCCCTTCCTGTGGCGCCCGGAAGTGAGGTTCCGGCCGGCTGTGTGCGGGGGAATGGGTGCCAGAGAGAGTGCCCTTGTGGAGGATTCGCCTCCTACACCTCCTCCATCCCAGTCGTTCCCCCCCCCTGTTAATGTGGGGATGGCTGTTGCGTCGGTGGCTCCTGTAGCTGGGGAGCCGGCCGGCGTGCCTGTTACTGATGTTATGGGGGCTCCTGGTGGTATGTCCACTACCCCCCCCCTCCTCCTCCCTTGTCACCGGTTCCCGCGGCAGTCAGGCAGAGGAGGCGCAGGGAGGTCTCTGTCTCTCCCTCTTCCTCAGTGGAGGGTAGCAGGGGTGAGCGCCATTATCGCAGGCGTCCGTCCCGGCGCCGTTCTAGGGCCCATGGGAGTCGTAGGAGCTCCAGATCCTCCAGATGGCGCTCCCCCTCATCATCAGAGTGGTCATCGGGTGCATCTGAGGAGTCTGGCAGAGTTTCTCGGAGTCGGCGAGGGAGGCCGGTGCCTAGTTGTGCTTCCAGGGCTCCGAGCCTGGTTCATCCGGTGGTCCAGGTTCCTGCGGTGCCGGCGGTGACGTCTTCGCCGGCGGTTCCTCCTGCTTCTGTTGGTGAGTTCCAGTTTGCGGGTGCATGGGGGGAGAGTGGGTCTGTAGCGGGGATGGAATCACTTATGCGGGCGTTGTTGGACAAGTTGCAGGATTCCCCTGGCCCAGTCGCCCCTTTGGCTTCCCCCGCGGTGGCCGCAGGGGTTCACAAGGAGTCCTTTTTCTGTGGGGTTAGTCCTTTGGGTTCGCATGTTGAGGAGGCGGTTAGGGAGAAAATTTGGGCCAACCTGTATGTGGACATTTGGTCCCTTATCTCGGTGGACCAGCACACGGTGGATAGGGAGCGTCGGGTCCCGGATAGGCCGTATGAGCGACGGCCGAGGGTGGCTAAGACGATAGGTAATTGGTTGCAGGCTTTTGCAGTTTTGGGGTGTATCATGGGTCAGCGTCACCCCGAACGGTGTTCAGAGTTGTTTATTTATGTGGACACGGTTTACAGTGTACAAATCCCATGGGGGCAGCGCGTGGTGGCGGTATGATGAGGAGTTCAGGAGGCGCTTGGCGCTTAGGCCGGAAGTGGGTTGGGGAGTCAAGGCTACGGATGTTTGGTTGCGGCTCATGTTGTCTCAGAAACAGCACCCCTTTGCGAGCGCGGCCACCGGTGCTGGAACAGCCCAGGTTCATGCAGCGGTGGCCGTCCGACGCCCTGGAGCCTGCTGGCCATTTAATGAGGGTAGCTGCAAGTACGCGGGGTTATGCAGATTTAAGCATGAGTGCTCAGTGTGTGGAGGCCCCCATGCAGGTATCAGATGCCCGGGACAGGCGGCCAGGTTCCCCAAGTTGCCCGCCCAGAGTGATGGCAAGGACCCCGGTGAGCGTGGTCGCGATGGCCCCGTGGCTCGACAGGTACCCCGATGAGCATGCGGCTTCCCAGATTCGTTCAGGGTTTTCGGTTGGTTTCTTTATCCCGTTTGTTCTTAGCCGGTCTCCTGTTTTTAGTGATAATTTGAAGTCGGCCGGGAGCACCCGGGAGTGCTGAGGGAGAAGTTGAGTAAGGAGGTGGAGCTTGGTAGGATTATGGGCCCTTTTCCTTCCATTCCGTTTCCTAACCTTAGAGTCTCGCCATGGGGTGTTGTCCCGAAGAAGGAGGCAGGGAAGTTTCGTTTGATTCACCATTTGTCTCACCCTAAGGGCTCCTCTGTGAACGATGCGATTCTTCAGGAAGAGGCATCGGTTTCTTATGTTTCTTTTGATAAGGCGGTCTCGTTGGTGAGGGAGGCAGGTAGAGGGGCTTTGTTAGCTAAATCTGATATTGAATCGGCTTTCCGGCTCCTTCCGGTTCATCCGGATTGTTTTCATCTGTTGGGAGGTTTTTGGGAGGATCGGTTTTATTATGACACCTGTTTGCCTATGGGATGCTCCATTTCGTGTCACTATTTTGAGTTGTTCAGTTCTTTCCTGGAGTGGGTTGTGCGAGTTGAGTCGGGCATGTCGTCGGTGATACATTATTTGGATGACTTCCTGTTTGTTTCCCCTTGCGGGGGGGATGGCTGCAGGTATTTGTTGTCTGTGTTTTTGGCGCGGATGGCGCAGTTTGGAGTTCCTATCTCGGCTGAGAAGACTGAGGGCCCGGTCACTTGTTTGTCCTTTTTGGGGATTGAGATTGATACAGTCGCTATGGTTTTTCGGTTGCCGGGGGACAAGTTGGGTAGGTTGTTGGAGCTGATTGCGGGTTTTCTTGCCGTTAAGAAGGTGACGTTGAAACAACTTCAGTCTCTGTTGGGGTTGTTGTGTTTCACGTGCCGGGTTATGCCCATGGGCCGTGTTTTTTCCCGCCGGTTGTCGTTGGCGACTAGAGGTGTGACTTCGCCGGGCCATCGTATTCGGTTGACCAAGTCCCTTAAAGCGGATTTGGGTGTTTGGCGATCCTTCCTGGGCAGTTATAATGGTCATACTTGTTATATTTCTAAGGAGATTGTGAGTTCGGAGCTGTCATTGTGGTCGGATGCGGCGGGGTCTTGTGGTTTTGGTACCATATTGGGCAATGAATGGTGCTCTTCTCCTTGGCCGGAGTCGTGGCGGGAGTCCGCTTATTGCAGGAATTTGACGTTACTGGAGCTTTTTCCTATTGTGGTTGCTGTGGAGATTTGGGGGGTCAGGTTGTCCAACAAGCATGTGTGTTTTTGGTCGGATAATCTGGGGGTGGTTCAAGTTATTAATCGTTTGTCCTCCTCTTCTCTTCCAGTGTTGTCTTTGTTGCGTCACTTGGTTTTGCGCTGCCTGGAGCATAACATCTATTTCCGGGCCCGTCATGTTCTGGGGGTGGATAACAGGGTTGCTGATGCTCTCTCTCGATTTCATTGGCAGGTCTTCTGGGAGCTCCATCCGGGAGCGGACAAGTGTGGCAAGGAGTGCCCTCCGTTCCTGTGGCGGCTGGTGGACGATTAATGTCGCTTGTTAGCTCCTCTGTTTCTCCGGCTACGTGGCAATCACATGGTAAGGACTGGGCTGAGTGGTTGGCGATGGTGGGGGCGAGGGATGTGTGTACGCGTGATGATCTCCGGCTGGAGGTCACGGTGGAATGGTTGCTTCGTTTGCACGGTTTGGGTGTGTCTGCTCCTGTTGCCCTTCGTCGTTTGTCTGGCATGGCTTTCTTTTTTAAGTTATGTGGTTGGGTGGATGTGACGAAACACTTTGTGGTTCGTCAGGCTATGCGTGGTTGGCGTAGGGAGTATGTGGCGCGGGATACGCGGCGTCCGGTGTCGTTTTCTTTGCTGTGCAGGCTTATTGGCAGTTGCGCTTGCGTTTGTAAGTCGGCGTATGAGGGGTCCTTGTTTTCTGCCAGTTTCAGTGTTGCCTTCTTTGCTGCCCTGCGGGTGGGCGAATTGTTTGCTCCATCGCTTACGAAGGCGGGTGGTTTGTTGGTACAGGACGTAGTCTTGGCGAATGACTCCCTGCGTATCAGGGTGCTTCGGTCAAAGACGGATCAGTATGGGTATGGGGCGTGGATCCCTCTCCTTCCGGTTCCGGGTCCCGCTTGCCCGGTTAGTTTGGTGGCGGGATTCAGGGACAGGTGGCGTGAGGGTTCTAGTTTCTTTTCTCACGAGGACGGTTCTCCGGTTACTAAATTTCAGTTTACGGCGGTTTTTAGGCGGTGCCTTGTGGCTGTTGGGGCCGATCCGAAGGAGTTTGGGACTCATTCGTTTCGCATTGGCGCGGCTACAGAGGCAGCGAGAGCGGGTTTGCCGGAGGCTGAAGTTATGCGGATTGGTCGCTGGCGTTCTGCATGCTTTGCTCGCTATGTTAGTCCGGAATTACTGCTTTGAAGTTTTTATTTATGTACATAACTGATGGGCGTGCTGGTACTTGGGTGCTGGCGCAGGGAGTGTGTGTTATTATTCGTGTTACGGGTCATGATTGTTTGTGTTGATGGTATGTCCTAACAGCGTTTGTCTTTTCAGGTGCCGAGCGTCCGACTGTTTGGATAGTTGGACATTCCTACGTATTCTGGGCTGCACAGCGGGCTGAAGGACGGCCTGGCGGGCGCAATCTTGGTTTCAGGAATATTGATGTCTTGTGGAGGGGTGTCCGGGGTCTGCGGTGGTCGCAGTTGCTTACGGAGGTGGTGGAGATTGGTACTCGTTCGGTAGGCCCGGTAATCTTGGTGATTCACGCCGGTGGTAACGACCTGTGCCACTTGAGAGTGGCGGAGTTGTTAACGCTTATGCGTTCGGATGTGGAGCGTTTTCCGTCATTCTTTAGGGAGATGGTGTTAGTGTGGTCGGAGATCGTTCCGAGGGTAGTTTGGCACGGGGCACGGGATGGTGAGGCCTTGGAAAAGGGCAGGCGGACGGTGAATGCTCGGATCTCCCGGTTTGTGCGTTCTAGGGGTTCAGTAGTGGTTCGGCACAGGCAGCTTGAGGGTGACAACCGGGCGTTGATGAGGCCGGATGGCGTTCATCTTAATGATATAGGGCTGGATATATTCCTGTCGGGCATCCAGGATGGCATTGAACAGGCCTTGTTTTTGCTGGGTGGTGGTCGGAGCCCCGTGTAGGCACGAGTCTCCTCCGTGGCGGTATATAATTCAGTTGGAAGTGGTTATGGCACATGGCAGACTTGCCCGCTGGGAGGCCAGCGGCCGGCATACTGCGCCATTGACAGTTATGTTGTTATGGTTAAATAAAGAAAGCTGTGGCCGATCATCACCCAGCATTAAAAGGAATACGTTTGTCAGTCTCTTATTTAAAGGTTGATGGTTTTAGGAGGCCTGACTGTGTGCCCTTCCCCCATGGGGGTTAATCCCTAGATACCTACAGTCTGGCAAGCACCCGACAGCATAGGGAGGGTGATTAGAGACTGGGGGTCCTTCCCTACCCCTTGTGCCCCCCAGATGTGTAAGGGTCAGGGCGAATATGGGAGTATGGACAGGTTGGAGGTTATGGTGTGGAAGGGGTTAAGTCTGAAGCCTTCCTGGGTTTCATCAGAGGAAGGGGCGGTTCTGGGGGGTTATATATACGCCTGTTCTTCCCCCTCTACTTCCTCTTGGCGGTGGACGAGCTGGTTCCCTCCCGCCCTCCCTGTGAAGTGGGGGTGGTGGTTGGACTGTGTCCAATGTTCCTTGTTGAAAAAAAAAAAAAAATGAATGAAAAAAATGATGATAAATGTAAAAAAAAAAAAAAAAAAAGGAATAAGAAATGTCATACGAAGCTGAGGGATATTGGAGACTACGTTGATTATGTAGGAGGATGATGAATAAAGTTTGTATTGTAATGTCGACTGTATACAAGTCACAGCTGGCGGTATATAATTCAGTTGGAAGTGGTTATGGCACATGGCAGACTTGCCCGCTGGGAGGCCAGCGGCCGGCATACTGCGCCATTGACAGTTATGTTGTTATGGTTAAATAAAGAAAGCTGTGGCCGATCATCACCCAGCATTAAAAGGAATACGTTTGTCAGTCTCTTATTTAAAGGTTGATGGTTTTAGGAGGCCTGACTGTGTGCCCTTCCCCCATGGGGGTTAATCCCTAGATACCTACAGTCTAGCAAAGTGGGGAACAAACCTCATGTAATAGCCCACCATTCCCAGGAATTACTTTATTTGCCTAGTGGTTACAGGTCGGGGCCAATTCCGTATCGCCTCTATTTTGTTCACTTGGGATTTGATGACTCCACGCCCAATGACATATGCAGCACGCCAGACCTGCAGGGTATAGCAACAGTGAGGTCATGGTATGGGCAATCGAGGGTTACTCACTTTTTGGAGGACCCTGGGCAGCAATGCAGCAGTGAATGAGAGGCAGACACTAGTTCCTCTGGGGCACACTCTGAATGTAAAGACCTGGCCTGATGTTGGGTGAGGTGCCCTGGATGTTGCAGGTGTTTAGAGTGTCTGAGGCAAGGTCCCTTTAACGATCGTGACGCCAGTGCCTGTAACGGTGGCACACCGGTTTGTAGGAGTAGTAATTGAGGTACACAGATTGTATGGTGAACCAAACGTTGCTTTACTTGGAAAACAGTCCAAACTTTGTACAGTCAATTACAGTTGTCAATGATGATGCAGTCCCATGAACAATACTTCACAAGCAGGCTTATTTTCAATGATGGCAGGTATTAGTCATGCAAGATACTTGGAGGGCAAACAGTTAATGCTTTGCAGTACAATGCTGCTCTATCCCCTCAGCTATTCTAGCTGGCTGGATCCCGAGGCCCGGATGCCTAAGTGCTGGCTTAAATCCTTGGTATAAATTCCTTCCTCCAGTATAGACCCTTGCTCTTCACTTTATAGTACTTCTGCCCATCAGGTTACTTATCTGTACTTGGTTGTATTATCCTCTCTTGGAAGGGAAACTGCAGGTTGCTCCCAGGAGGTCCATCCCTACTACTTGGGTAATCTTCTGAGCTAACTGAGGCTCACTTGATCTACAGGCAGGCTAGGGTTCTTCACTAGCCTCCTGGTTGTAGCTAGCAGCCAGGGCTATCAAGCTGCATGTCAGGAGGAGGCCCTCAGCATATCTTAGGCCCCATGCACACGGCCGTGTTTCACGGCCATGTGCGGGCCGTGGAACCGCGGCCTGAATCCCTCCTGAGAGCAGGAGCGCACGGCGTCACTGGTTGCTATGACGCCGTGCGCTCCCTGCTGCCGCCGCAATACAGTAATACACTGGTATGATCTATACCAGTGTATTACTGTACTGTGCCAGCAGCAGGGAGCGCACGGCGTCATAGCAACCAGTGACGCCGTGCGCTCCTACTCTCAGGAGGGATCCAGGCCGCGCTTCCACGGCCCGCACACGGCTGTGAAACACGGCCGTGTGCATGGGGCCTTAGGCTGGTGCCTTCTCACTTCTGTCTCCACAGACTCCTGACTATGACCTCCCCCCTCCCTGTCTGGGCCTGAACATTTATACTAGGGGCTCACTATCTCCCTCTAGTGTCTAGGATGCCTAACTACACCCCAATAGGCCTGCCATGCATAATAACAGGGGGAACCAACATATGTAATACACACAGTAAATTACATTAAATGCATAGATCAATACAATATCACTGTCCCTTGTGAGTAGAAGTAACACGTTACCCAATTGACCCTTGTGTAGTGCCCACTCCTACCTAGTGGGACACTACACATACCCCAGGTACTTAGTCTCTTCTAACCCTATCGCACATTTCTTTGTGTTAGCGGTTAGGCCAGCTTTCTGAAGGGAGTCCAACACAGCCTGCACCTTGGGTAGGTGACTTTCCCAGTCGGTACTGTGGATGACAACATTATCCAGGTACGCCGAAGTGTACTGACGATGTGGACGAAGCATGATGTCCATTAGTCGCTGAAAAGTGGCAGGGGCGCCATGCAGACTAAAGGGTAAGACCTAATATTGATACAGCCCCTCAGGCGTGATGAAGGCAGTTTTCTCTTTGGCAGCCTCCGTTAAGGGCACCTGCCAGTACCCTTTCGTGAAGTCCAAAACAGAAAAATACTGGAGAGTTCCGACGTAGGATTCTGGAACATGTTAATGACATTAAAAAAAAGAATAATACTCCGGTGGCCGACCATGTTTAGGAACACCATAATGGCAACCCCAAGGCCGTATCATTTTCGGCACTGGAATTGGTGAGACCCTCTCCTAGAAGGGGTGACTGGGACTGAAGGATCCTTCAGAAAGAAACAGTGGATCTATAGGCTTCGGTCCCAGTCACCCGGAGGACTTAATGAGAGGTTGACATTCTCATGCTTCATTTAACCCAGTTTTCGTTTATAAGTAACCTCACCTCCAATAGTATAGGAATCCATGTATCTATGCGAGATGCGTTAATAGTTTTTATTGCTATGGTGGGTCTTTATTTTGACCACCTCTGATATCTATTAATTATAAATCTGTAATATATTTTGGTGTTATTTTCCTGGAAAGTATACTTTAGGCAAATATCAACATGAACGTGATGTTGCGGTTCTCTTGTGTGTAATAAGGGGGAGTAATAACTATATAACTGCACTAGATTGCAGATTTGTCCCAATTCCCCTTTTTTTCATTTTTTTTTTCTTCTCCACATGAGAAGGCTTGGAACGTATATTGTTTGGAGGCATGTTGGAGACTGTGGGTGTGTTTCTCATTACTCACCCTGCCTATCTTGTAGCAGATGGCTTGAGTGATCAGGTAGCCAGCAAATCAGGAGATTGCATGTGAAGCCCACACCCTCCTTGTCCTCCTTTTCTTTTTTTTATCAGACACTACCCAGGTATAATGGAGCCATCATCTGGCCCCAGGAACACATCTCTGGTCACACAGTTGGCAGATTGAAAGTTTGTATTAATTGTACTCACACCTCAAGCGGCTTGGTATGTATGATCCCACTTAGTATCTAATGGAAACAACACAGGACGCAGTCATGCAGTTAATATCAGCCCATGCATTGTGTCCCAGTATGACTGTCAAGCAATTGTGATTATGGTCTCATTGATTGGTTTGTTTATAACCCCTCTGTTTCAAACTCAGCATTTCATGAATATATGGTGCATGTAATATTAGTCCTTGCACTGTTGCATAGTATGAATGCTAAGGGACTGTGACTAATGCTGTTTGTATCTGTTGGTTACAACTCTGCCGAGCTGTTTTGCCATAAACTTTGTATCTTAGGAGTACATGTGTGTACCACTGGTTCCATTTTTGTGTGTTTTGCCCCTATATCAATGCGCTGTTAGTCCATTTAGAGGCCGCACACTTTTTCTGTATTGACCCATTCAGGTATTGTCCCCTGATGAACCCTCTGTTGCATTGAGAGGGGGAAACGCGTTTGGACCTGTAAAATTGGGATACATCTTGTAATAGGGTCTTTTCAAGGACAGTTCAGTCCTAGGTACGCGGACAGAGTACCCCTACCATTAAGGTTTATCTCTGGGCTGAGCAGCTGTGGAGGGAAAGTCTAGGGATAGCTATTCCCTGTATCCCAGTTTCTCAGCCTATTACCGCCCTTCGTTTACCGTTGATAGCTTTCTACGCACCAATTAGGATGCTTTATCCAAGTTGTAATTTTATTTTATTGTGATTATAAATAAAAGTTAAGTTTTAGGTCCTTGTCCTCAGTGATACAGTTTTCTCTTTGGCAGTCTCCGTTAAGGGCACCTGCCAGTACCCTTTTGTGAGGTCCAAAACAGAAAAATACCGGGCTTGTCCTAACCTCTCAATGAGCTCATCCACCCAGGGCATGGGATACGCATCGAATTTGGAAACCTCGTTAAGTTTTAGAAAGTCGTTACATAACCACAAGATCCCGTCCGGCTTGGGTATCAATACTGTAGGACTGGCCCACTCACTTTTTGACTCTTTGATGACCTCTAACTGCAACATTAGCTGCACCTCCTCCAATATGGCTTGTCAACCGAGCGTCAGGTACCCGGTATGGTTTTAATATGACTTTTGCCTGAGGCTCAGTGACAATGTCATGCTGGATTATGGAAGTGAGTCCAGGGAGGTCCGAGAACACATCCGTGTTCCGACTAACAAACTCCCTGGCCTCCTGAGTCTGTTTAGAGGAGAGGCTGTCAGCAATTTTTACTGTGGCAGCCGCCTCTCTTGCATCAGACAGAGGGGCCGGTACCTCTTCTCCTAGAAAACCCAGCCATGTGAATTTACTCAAACCGTGGAAAGATAGGGAAACCTGTACAGAAGACAGCCTGTCTTCTGTATAGGTTTTTCTATCTTTCCATGGTTTGAGTAAATTCACATGGTAAACCTGATCCGGCTTTCGCCACCCTGGCTGGTGTACCCTGTAGTTTACATCTCCAATTTTCTTGAGTACCTCGTAGGGCCCCTGCCACCTAGCCAGGAACTTACTATCCACGGTCGGCACCAGAACCAAAACCTGATCACCCGGGTTAAAGGTCCGGACCCGAGCCTGCCGATTATAGACCCGACTATGGGCTTGCTGAGCTGCCTCCATATGCTCCCTAACAAGAGGCAGCACTTTCTCTATCCGATCTTGCATCTGGGTAACGTTCTCAATTAGACTTTTATGTGGAGTGGGTTGTTGTTCCCACACCTCTTTGGTCACGTCCGAAAGTCTGCCATATAGCAGTTCGAAGGGCGAGAACCCAGTAGAGGCCTGGGGTACCTCTTGCACTGCGAACATGAGATAGGGCAGAAGGAGGTCCCAGTCCTTCACATCTTTAGCCACCACACTTTTCAACATATTTTTTAATGTTTGGTTAAACCTTTCTACCAGACCGTCTGTTTTATGTGCAGCAACTTACAGAGTTCCCTCATCACCTTGGACATAAAAGGGGTCCCTTGGTTGGTCAGAACCTCTTTAGGTAGTCCTACTTAGGAAAACATCTCCATTCATTCCTTAGCTATTAGTTTGGCCAAGGTATGTGGCAGTGGCACCACCTCCGGGTACCGAGTGGCGCAGTTTAGAATGACTAAGATGTGTTGATGCCCTCTGGTGGATTTCGGTACTGGGCCTATGAGGTCCATAGCTATTCGGTCAAATGGTACTTCGATAATCAGGAGAGGTACTAGGGGACTACGGAAATGTGGCTGGGGGCTAGTTATCTGGCAGGTCGGGCAAGACTTACAAAACTCTTCCACTTCTTTGAATATGCTGGGCCATTAAAACTGCTGTAGAATACGATCCTGAGTTTTCTGCACCCGCAGGTGACCCCTGAGAACGTGTTGGTGGGCTAGATCTAACACAAGCTTGCGATAAGCCTTGGGGACCACCAATTGTTCAATAGGCTCACCCCATAGTTGGTTTACCTGATACAACATATCCTGATGAACCACAAAACGGGGAAACACTGACTCTGCCCCAGGTTGTTGTGGTTCACCACCTACTATTAACACATTTTACCAGGCGCGGGATAGGGTTGGGTCCCGACGTTGGGTGGTACCAAAATTGTCCCCAGAGACATTGAGGTCAGCCAATTCAGGACCCGGCGGCAAGTCTCCCACCATCACACTTAGCGGGGTTGTCTCCCCGTATTCCACCGAAGTGGCGGTCACCCCTACGACTGGCCCTTTGGTCTCAGGTTCCCAGGGTTCTGGTCTGCCCCCTGAGCCGGGCCACTCTGCTGGGGTTACCCCTGTCTCATGGGCATCATTCACTCTCATAGCAGGCCACAGAGCCAGAAAGCCTGGGAAGTCTCTCCTTATTATGAGTTTATAATGGTGATTTGTGGCGACAGCCACCTCGTGGGTCCATCTACCGGCCACCATGGTTAGAGACACCAGCGCGGTGGGGTAGTCTTTTAAGTCTCCGTGGATGCACATCACCCAAACTTTCCGGCAAGTATACTCAGGGGACCGCACCAGGGTAGCCCTTACTAGGGTCACCAGACTCCCTGAGTCCAGCAGAGCCTCCGCCGGAGTGTCTTCCACTTCCACCTGGCACAAATGATCTAGAGACTCTGGGGTACCTGTTGCACACAGCCTCCTGGCATATATCGACTGATGGTAGCCATAGTTAGTGCCCCCATCCTTCACCAATTGTGGGGTTTCGCTCTGGTAGACAGGATTGATCATTCAGTAATCCAAACGATCATATGGTTAAAAATATATCTTTATTACCATCAAATTGAAAATCTGAAAACATTTAGAATCCACACAGTACATGGAGAAGGAACAACTGGAATGGAGCTTGCATAATTTCATCATATGTGTACAATCAGCAGAGGAAATCTTACACTCTATTACTAATATAACAATATCACATGTTCATTATTCAGAGCATTTAAGGCAAGAAAGTGCAACGTGCGTATCATCACAACGGTTATGTGTACCTACCGATCAATGAGGTGCTGCTTATATAAGTGAAAGGAGAGCCCATCCTCCACATATTGTGAGTATAAGCTGCATAAGGTACAAATGCATATCAGTCATATAAGAAACTATCTCAAGAAAATGCCCAAGAAAGTCAGCGCTAGTCTCCCAGCCTAGTGTCCCTCACTTACCAACGCGTTTCGCTGAATGGCTTTGCAATGAGCAGGAACGGGATAGGCTGACGCCAAATTATGCAGTGGATCAGGATATGGGTTGTTTATTATGTTCCGTATTTGTTGTGACACCAATTGCAGCGTGCGCAGGTTACAATCACAGGGCCCTTCAAAAGGTGTTATAACTCACGTCCCAGGTTAGGAATGCCAGAGTCGTGTAATGTCTCTGTATGGAGGTGATAATTTTGTCAACAGTGTCTCCTACCTGGATACGGCAGGACTCCTGGCTCACTAGCAATAAATTGAGTGTAGTACTAGTAGGAGTAATAGAGGGATTTTGCAGCAGAAATTGAGATCAAGACCTTTGGTAAAGTTCAAACTTGTCTTTACTGATTGTAACTTTCATCCAAGCAAGATACAGCTTTAGTCTTAGGTCCCAGAAGGTTTTCAGCAATGGTTGGCAGGAATTTATCTTCTGCTCTATCAACCTTGAGCTTGCAGGAAAGGACGTCTGCTTTGTAGCTCTATACTGTAGCAGGAATTTAGCTTATGCACTCTCTATCTTCTGCTGTATGGGGACTGACTAGCTGAGGAGGAAAATGGCTTCCCCTGGGTCTCTGTACTTAACTCACAGTTATCTTCTCAGGGTATGCTTTCTTCCTGGAACTGGAGTTTGTCTGCTTGCTTCATCCAGCTAAGGCTGCAGGGCTTAGGCTGGGGATTGTGATCAATGTCTCAGCCGAGACAAGATCCTGGTTTGGTTCCCTATATCTGGGAGCTCCTAACACTCATACACACACACACCCTACCCCTAGCAGGGGGTGGGCTACACTACTCTAATCAACTATTCCAGCTTATAAATACTAAACTGAACCTAAGTCCTTGCTAACACATTGCTGCCACCTGCTGGTGAACATGGAAATTACAGCAATTATTACAGTTAACAAGGTTTTAGGCACATCTGTGAAGATATAATGTAAAATTACATCAGATGACAAAGTGAAAGCTCTTAACAGATTGTAGCGGGGCAGAAAAGTTTTGTAACACAACTCTGGGGTGTTACAGCTTCGTCAGGGGAAGTGTAAATCAGCCCAGCAGCACATGCTGGGAGGAAAATACCTGTTTTCCTAGACAAAACCTCTCACTGTGTCACTATATATATATATATATAGAAAAGAGGGGAAATCCAGCGGGAGCACCAGCTGAGGTATGGGTGCAATGTCCAGCACGGGGTAGCGGCAATACCCTAAGTATTGTAGAGACGAAAGAATCCGGACTGCACTCCAAAATGAACGTGAAATAAATAATTTATTCACCCATAAAAATGGCAAAACTTGCGACGTTTCGGCTCACAAGAGCCTTCCTCAAACGGCTTGAGGAAGGCTCTTGTGAGCCGAAACGTCGCAGGTTTTGCCATTTTTATGGGTGAATAAATTATTTATTTCACGTTCATTTTGGAGTGCAGTCCGGATTCTTTCGTCTCTCTCTCTATATATATATATATATATATATATATATATATATATATATATGTATATATATATATATACACACACACACAATACAGACCAAAAGTTTGGACACACCTTCTCATTCAAAGAGTTTCTTTATTTTCATGACTATGAAAATTGTAGATTCACACTGAAGGCATCAGAACTATGAATTAACACATGTGGAATTATATACATAACAAAAAAGTGTGAAACAACTGAAAATATGTCATATTCTAGGTTCTTCAAAGTAGCCACCTTTTGCTTTGATTACTGCTTTGCACACTCTTGGCATTCTCTTGATGAGCTTCAAGAGGTAGTCACCTGAAATGGTTTTCACTTCACAGGTGTGCCCTGTCAGGTTTAATAAGTGGGATTTCTTGCCTTATAAATGGGGTTGGGACCATCATTTGCGTTGTGGAGAAGTCAGGTGGCTACACAGCTGATAGTCCTACTGAATAGACTGTTAGAATTTGTATTATGGCAAGAAAAAAGCAGCTAAGTAAAGAAAAACGAGTGGCCATCATTACTTTAAGAAATGAAGGTCAGTCAGTCCGAAAAATTGGGAAAACTTTGAAAGTGTCCCCAAGTGCAGTCACAAAAACCATCAAGCGCTACAAAGAAACTGGCTCACATGCGGACCGCCCCAGGAAAGGAAGACCAAGAGTCACCTCTGCTGCGGAGGATAAGTTCATCCGAGTCACCAGCCTCAGAAATCGCAGGTTAACAGCAGCTTAGATTAGAGACCAGGTCAATGCCACACAGAGTTCTAGCAGCAGACACATCTCTAGAACAACTGTCAAGAGGAGACCTATGTGAATCAGGCCTTTATGGTAGAATATCTGCTAGGAAACCACTGCTAAGGACAGGCAACAAGCAGAAGAGACTTGTTTGGGTTAAAAAACACAAGGAATGGACATTAGACCAGTGGAAATCTGTGCTTTGCTCTGATGAGTCCAAATTTGAGATCTTTGGTTCCAACCACCGTGTCTTTGTGGTGAAAAGGTGAACGGATGGACTCTACATGCCTGGTTCCCACCGTGAAGCATGGAGGAGGAGGTGTGATGGTGTGGGGGTGCTTTGCTGGTGACACTGTTGGGGATTTATTCAAAATTGAAGGCATACTGAACCAGCATGGCTACCACAGCATCTTGCAGCGTCATGCTATTCCATCCGGTTTGCGTTTAGTTGGACCATCATTTATTTTTCAACAGGACAATGACCCCAAACACACCTCCAGGATGTGTAAGGGCTATTTGACCATGAAGGAGAGTGATGGGGTGCTGCGCCAGATGACCTGGCCTCCACAGTCACCGGACCTGAACCCAATCGAGATGGTTTGGGGTGAGCTGGACCGCAGAGTGAAGGCAAAAGGGCCAACAAGTGCTAAGCATCTCTGGGAACTCCTTTAAGACTGTTGGAAGACCATTTCACGTGACTACCTCTTGAAGCTCATCAAGAGAATGCCAAGAGTGTGCAAAGCAAAAGGTGGCTAATTTGAAGAACCTAGAATATGACATAGGCCTCATGCACACGACAGTATTTTTTCACGGTTCGCAAAAACGGGGTCCGTAGGTCCGTGACCGTTTTTTCGTCCGCGGGTCTTCCTTGATTTTTGAAGGATCCACGGACATGAAAAAAAAGTCGTTTTGGTGTCCGCCTGGCCGTGCGGAGCCAAAAGGATCCGTCCTGAATTACAATGCAAGTCAATGGGGACGGATCCGTTTGACGTTGACATAATATGGTGCAATTGCAAACGGATCCGTCCCCCATTGACTTTTAATGTAAAGTCAGGAGTCCCTTTATACCATCGAATCGGAGTTTTCTCCAATCCGATGGTATATTTTAACTTGAAGCGTCCCCATCATCATGGGAACGCCTCTATGTTAGAATATACTGTCGGATATGAGTTACATCGTGAAACTCAGATCTGACAGTATATTCTAACACAGAGGCGTTCCCATGGTGATGGGGACGCTTCAGGTTAGAATATACTAAAAAACTGTGTACATGACTGCCCCCTTCTGCCAGGCAGCAGGGGGCAGGACCCCCCCCCCCCTGTTTTTAACTCATTGGTGGTCAGTGCGGCCAGCACCCCCCTCCCCTGTAGTTAACTCATTTGTAGCCAGTGGGCCCCCCCTCCCTTCCCTGTAGTTAACTCGTTGGTGGCCAGTGGGCCCTCTCCCCTCCCTCCCCCTCCTAATTAAAATCTCCCCCCTATCATTGGTGGCAGTAGAGAGTACCGATCGGAGTCCCAGTTTAATCGCTGGGGCTCCGATCGGTAACCATGGCAACCGGGACGCTACTGCAGTCCCGGTTGCTATGGTTACTTAGCATTTTGTAGAAGCATCATACTTACCTGCGAGCTGCGATGTCTGTGTCCGGCCGGAAGCTCCTCCTACTGGTAAGTGACAGATCATTAGGCAATGCACCGCACAAAAGGGTTAAAACCAGGACCTTTGATTTTTGAGTGATATTAGTGTTGTATCATCAAGGCCTGATTGAGTCAGGCAGTAACACTGTATTGCCAAGCTTTATTACATCTTTGCTAGTTGTCTTCAGACTACCAGTTGTATCAGGAGTGATCGGACCGGTTCATATCTGCTGGACGAAGCTGGGCAGTCTAAACCTAGGAAGGGAGACTCTAGGGATTGTGAGTTAGAGTGGGGACAGAGACAGACTTAGGGACACCTAGAGTTTGAGACCCAGCACTGTGTCCTTCCGTCTGGTTTTCCTCTCACTCTTTCTGTGTTGCTATCCCTTTACTGGGTCCCTCCCTCATTTACAGCTATACTGCAATTTATTACACATATGCAGTTCTTGAGTTGTATTCAGTGCAACACTTTTAATAACTTTTTGGGCCTATTATTTTATATGCAAACATTAAATGTTAAGTTTTACTTAATCTACCCACTATTTGTGAATTGCCATGCTGTACAATAAACAGTATAACCCCTACACAGTGTAGAGGTATACTGTATATTGTGTGGCACAGTGTAGGCTATATGTGTATAACATAAACATACTCCACATGAAAACTTACAATTACTTGGCTTTGCCCTTGGGGATCTCGGACACCACTTCAACCCTTTGGCCGGGGGCTCGGCAGAGCTGATGTTGTGCTTTATCCTAATGAGAAAGATTTCATAATAAGGATTTGGAGAAGGGGCAGAGGGATAGCAGAGCAGGGAGAGGCCGGTGCTGCTACTAGGGAGTCATACCATGGGGGAGTAATAAAGCCCACCATAATGCCCCCCCCCCCCCCCCAGTAGAAATAATTCTCCTTATAATGTGCAAAACATACCCCCTTGTAATGCCCCCAGTTGAGCTAATGTTCCCATAATGTGCCAATATAAAATACCCATTCTCAGTGCCCCCGTAGATGACCCCATAGTGCTCCTCTCCCCCTTCCCCATAGTACCCACCATAATGTGTCCCAGTATAAAATGCCCCTATACAGAGCCCCCCATATAAAATACCCTTTCTTTTTAACCTCAGTAGATGCCCATATAGTGCCACCCAATAATGTGCCAGTAATAAGTGCCCCAATAGATGCCCCTCAATCATGTGCCAGTAAGATGTGCCCCCATAGATGCCCCTAATCATGTGCCAGTAATAAGAGCCCCCATAGATGCCCCCCAATCATGTGCCAGTAATAAGAGCCCCACCACCATGTGCCAGTAGCCAGAGTGTCCCACTATCAAGTGCCAGTAGCCCCACTATCAAGTGCCAGTAGCCCCCTATCAAGTGCCAGTAGACCCCCTATCAAGTGCCAGTAGCCCCCCTATCAAGTGCCAGTAGCCCCCCTATCAAGTGCCAGTAACCTCCCTATCAAGTGCCAGTAGCCCCCCTTATGTGCCAGTAGTGCCAGTGTCACCGACAGATCTCTGAGAAGCTCTGACAGACGTTCTTCAGTACCTCTTGTTTGAGTTTCTTTTGTTTTGGTTTTGTTTTGTCATCTCGTTTCCCTCCCTCAGCTGTCATCTAGTTGCACTGATTGCATCCCTTTATATCCCCTCCCATACTGCATCACTTTGCGGTTTATACAACTTCCTGGATTGTGCTCACTGCTAGATGCTGCAACTGCTGGTTCCTCAGTTAAGTCTGTTCCTTTATTTGTGTTTTCCTGTTGGCTTGATCCTAGGTGACCCTGACTCTCTCTGTATTAAGTGTAGGGAGCCGGTGGTCGTGTCCCCTCACTATTATAGGGTTTTCAGGTGTCACACAGTCTAGGTACGAGGGCATGCAATTATCTATCATAAAGATCTTTGCATGGGCTGAGCAGTCAGGGAGAGCTCTAGGGCTTTTATAGGGCTCACCCTTATGTTCCTTAGTTTGGGATCAAGTCAGTCGGATCTTTATTTGTGTCTTCTAGTTTTCTGTAGCACCATCTGTGACACCCCCCTTATGTGCCAGTAGCCCCGCCTATCATGTGCCAGTAGCCCCGCCTATCATGTGCCAGTAGCCCCCTATCATGTGCCAGTAGCCCCCCTTATGTCTGTGCCAGTAGCCCCCCTTATGTGCCAGTATTGTAATTTGTACATATATATATATATATATATATATATATATATATCAAAACTTCCGGCCTGTGTCCCTCGCTGGCTCAGGCTGCACGATGACTGCATAGTGCTGCCAGCACTATCAGAGGAACAGGGAGGGGACACACCTTTCCCTCCCCTGCCGCAGCACAGTCATTTGTATCGCCGTCCTGAGAACGGCGATACAGATGACTATGGAGATGAGTGAGCGCTTCCACAATAGAAGCGCAGCGCTCATCTCCTGCTGTGCCCTGCCGGCGCCCCCCTTCTGACAGCGCCCCAGGCGGCCACCCGGTCCAAGAAACGGCCCTGGTTATGACCACCCTGCAATCCATCAGCTGTGGTCGGGCTTGCACACTATAGAAAAAAGCAGTGGCCTCTCTGATGGCCAGGACAGTGGGAGCGCACAAAGGCATGCATGTGCAGCATCTCCAACCCACCGCTTTTGGATTGCAAGGTAGTCATAACCCTGTAAACGTATGGGAGGTAAAACCTGCCAAAATTAAAATGAAATTGAAAAACCTAAAATTATAATTAAAATAATAATTTTAATTTTATCTAGTGTCTGCAAAATGTATGCCAAAAATTAAAAATAACATTCTATTCCTCCATTTGAATTTTCTTTTCCACCTCCAGCGTGGGTCATAAGTGCCCAAAATAAATGTAAAAATAAATAGCCTTTTTCCTTTTACATTTCCAGTTTGTCAATTAATTATCATCTCCACTCTGTGGGATAATCATGCCAATATCATAAATCAAATGGAAATTCTGATTTAACATTTAATTTAGATCCTATGTCTGCAAATGCTCGCCAGTACTAAAACGAAAAAGCAATCCCTCTATCTGAATTTTAGTTTTCAACTCCACTGTGGGTAATAAGTGCCAAAAATGAATGCAAAAGTAAATAGCCGATTTCATTTTAAATTTCCACTTTGTCAATTCATTCTCCTCTTTCTATAGTGGGTTTTTCATGTCAAAATCATAAATCAAATGAAAACACCAAGAAGAAGCTGAAAATGGTAGATTGAGATTTCAATTCCATCTATTTTCAAATGAAAAAGAAAGCCCATTGGAATTTTCATTTTAACATTGTACTAACATTCAAATTCATTTAAATGAGCAGTAGTGGCGGTGGTGCAGCATGCAAAATGTTGTTATTTAATTCCTGACAGGACAGACAGTGACTCTGTATGTCCACAAGAGGGCGCTCTGCTTCTCCACATTTCCAACGGCTAACACAGGATCAAGTTTATTATTCCAATAGATGGCGCTGTGACAGTGCATAGGATAAGATTATGAATCTAATAGATGGCGCCCTCTTTTTGAGGAGTGAATTATACTATTATTATATCATCAACTCTGCTGCTCTGTTAACACTCTAGATACTCTACAGTAGCATCTACCCTTTCCAGGAAGGTAAGAACTTTGTCTCCTTCACTTGATCCCGAGCAAAGTTATAGAGATAAACCTGATCGGAAATTTGATACTCCTTCTGTGTAGTCTTCAGATCGTCGTTTGTCTTAGCACTTGTGTTTTTCTCTATATTCTTCTGGGCAAACGCAAAAGCATGCTGAAGGTTTTCCACATATTGATGAGATGTTGTAGCATTTATTAAATTGTGGTCTGTCGTCCAGTAGAGCAAATGTTGGGGTAACACTATCTTCCTGCCTGTGATCATTTCGAAGGGAGAAAGTTTGGTTGCTGTGCTTGGGGTGGCTCTGATGGCCATGAGAACCAAAGGAAACTTGACATCCCAGTCCTTACTGGATTCATTGACAAACTTTTTTAGAATGTTCACAATGGACTGGTTGTAGCGCTCCACTCTGCCAATAGAGGCTGGCCGATAAGCTATATGTAGCTTCCTTTTTACCCCCAGTATCTCCCACATCTTTGTCATCACTTCACTAATGAAATGACTTCCAAGATCGCACTCGATGCGTTGGGGAAGACCAAAATATGTGGTTAATGAGCAGAGATGCACATATGCTTGAACTGCATGTTTTACAAGGTAAACATTCCACCTATTTTGTGAACAAGCAAGTCACGATTAGCATGTATCTGTGGCCTTTTCATGAGGTTTTTACCGGTCCAATGAAGTCAATTTGGATGTCTGACCATGGCATGGACATCCCCCTTTTTATCAGTGGTGCCTGATGAGTGGGTGCCTGTGGCTGGAATTGAGGGCAAGTTAGACTTCCCTGACAATACGTGCGAACCTCTTGCAACATATGTGGCCAATAAGGGTAGTCCCGTAACAACTCGTACGTCAATTCTCACCTTGGTGACCAGCTGTTGGGGCATCATGGGTGTGTTGTAATATTAACCCTCGGTACGCTGTGGGTACTACCCATTGAGTCATCCCATTCTTCGAGGTTCTAATTAACAATCCATCCTGTAACGAGAATTGGGACTTACCATTCATCAAAATCCGTGACTCCTCTTTACCATCACAGTCTTCTGTATTTATGGGAAAATTCTGTGGATCTTCAATGTGTTTATAAAAGATACCAATAACTGGATCCCCCTTTTGGCTCACAATGAGGACTAAAGGAATCTTGGCTCCATTGTACCACAGTGGCTTCAGTTCCCTTTTGGGCCTGACTTCTTATTGTTGCATCCACTTGGACAGTTCCCATGAGATCATCTATGTCCAAAACTTCTCCATTGATGGCTGTTTGTTTAGCGAGGGAGTCTGCTAGATCATTTCCTTTATCTATACCTGGATATTTTGAATGACCCCTTACCTTTTTCAAGTAAATGGTAAGACTGTGGGTAATAACCATCTCATCAACCTTGCAAAACATCTTACCATGCTTGACAGGCTTGTTGTTGCTTCTCATCATGTTGGATCTTTTTCATCCGGGGAAATACTCCACAAAGCTATTTCGAATATAATCAGAATCTATGATTATGACAAACTCTTTAACTCGAAATTCGATAGCCATTTGTACAGCTGTGTACACAGCGGTAAGTTCTGCGACCTGGCTACTTTTGGGACCGATTTTGTATTTGACGGACATCTCTGGAAACATATTATTTCACACGATTCCGACACCTGCAACCAGCGTATGCTCAGTTCCTATATTTGTATGGAAAGAACAATCGTCTTTGCAGTACTCCTCTTCGTAAGATTTATATGGGGATGATGATTGTTCCTCCAGGAAATCATTCTCCTGTGACTCACCTATTATGTTCCGCATTGGTACAATCATGGAGTTCAGCTAATCCTTGAGCAACTGGGTTCTTATTATTTTGTTTATACCTGATCCCCAACGGCCATCTCATTAAGGACAACGTCCAGGCGGTTATCCTGCTTTTTGACAGATTTACATCCTTGATCCGATAACTTTGCAAATATTGCAGAGGTTGATGTACAGTTTCCTCAATAATCTTTTCACCTTGAATAAAGCTCCTGAAATATTGCAAAGCCCACACTGTTGACAATAATGCTTTTTCACAATTATTGAATTTTACCTCAACCGGTGATAAGAATTTGCTGGCATAGGCGATGATCTTGTTCAACTTTTCCTTTTTCTGGAAAAGGACTGCACTCATGCTTTTGTCAGTGAAACCTGTTTCCATGAAGGAAGGTTTACCCCCTTCTGGATAGGCAAGGCATGGAGCCTGGATAAGTTTGGCCTTGAGTTCATTCACAGCTTGCTCATGACGCTCACTCCATTCCCATTTTACTCCTTTCTTTAGTAACTGCAAATGAATAGTTCATCATGCCCAAGAATGATCTCAATTTTTTTTTTAATTTGTAGGTGACTTGGTATTGATCACTGCTTCCACCTTCTTCTTCTGTGGATTGATTCCATCAGCAGTGATTTCATGACCTAGGAAATTAACCTTGGCACAACACCATTGAGCCTTCTGAAAAGAAAGTTTCACACCAGATTTTCTCAGTTGGGTTAGTACATGCCTCAGTTCTGCAACATGTTCCTCAAAAGTCGTACTTTTGATCCACATAGGATAAGTGCAATGAGCAGGACCGTGGTACAGTTAAGCGGACGCCAAATTATGCAGTGGGTCCGGATATGGGTATAGAAGTCTATAGTTTTTGTTCATGACGCCAATTGCAGCATGTGCAGGGTACAGTATCAGGGCCCTTTAAGGTGTTGCAACTCACGTACCAGGTTAGGAATGCCAGAGTGGGGTAATGTCTCTGTGTGATAGTTGCAATAGTGTCAACGGTGTCTCCAACCTGGGTACGGCTGGACTCCTGGATCCTGGCTCACTTGCAAAAAAATTAGTGTTGCTAGTTGGGGTAATTGAGGGATTTAGTAGCAATAATTGAGATCCAGACTTGGAATATAGTTCAAACTGGTCTTTACTTGATGCAGCAGTAATCCACATGAGATACAGCAATGGTCTGAAATCCCAGCAGGTATTGGCAATGTATGGCAGGAATCGATCTTCTGCTTCTATCATGTGCCTGGAGCTCTCTTGCAGGATAAGTCATCTGCTTGTGGCTCTGTAATATGGCAGGAATTTATATCTTCTGCGCTATCTTCTGCTGTGTTGGGGACTGACTAGCTGAGGAGGAATTTGGCTTCTCCTGGTCTCTGGACGGTACTCACAGTTGTGCTCACAGGGTATGGTTTTTCCTAGAATACTGGATGTGGCTGCTTGCTTTCTACCAGCTGAAGCTGAAGGCTCAGGCTGGAAATGATGATCTTTGGTCTCAGCCGAGACAAGATCCTGGCTTAGGATCCCTAGAACTGGGAGCTCCTACCAGCACAACCTTCCCCAAGCAGGGGTGGCTGGCACACTAACTCTAACTTCCTTCTCCACCCATGAGGCAGGATGTGGGAAAGCCCACTCTGCTCAAAGAGGGGGGAGCTAGACTGGAATGTACTATTCCAGTCTAGCAACACTAAACTGACACTAAGTTCCTGGTAACATTGCTGCCACCTGCTGGTGTACATGAAAATTACAGCAAAATATGATTTACAAGGCTTTAAATGCACATTAGTGAGGATGTGATGTTAAATTACACAGGATGACAATGCAGATACACTTAACAGGTTGTAGCGGGGTAAAAGAGTTTCGTAACATAACTCTGGGATGTTACATTCCCCCTTACTTCGAGTTAAGCCGCCCTCGGCTTATGCTTAGGAGGGAGAGGAACCAGCTCTGGGGTACCCAATTAAGTACAAAGTGCTGCATGTACTGCACATAAAGACATACAAAGACAACCATGAAACGGCTATCCCTTTGCTAAGTGCAATTGTCAAAATTAGTGCATAAAGGTCACATTGCAGCACCTGGAAAAGAATACACACAATGGGCATGTTATACTTGAACGTTACATAAAATGTAAACTGGTACAATTAGTGCAATTGAGATCACAATGGAAACCACAAAAAGCTCAGGTAATCGTTTGAGTCTTTTCTTTGGGTGCAAGCTTTTAACGTTGCAGTAAACATTTTTAATAAAAGTAGTGGAATTTTATTAATGCAAGGGTAGGCTCAAAAATAACTTGAGTCCTTTGACTTGAAGTGCTTGACGTTGAATCCTCTGGAAACAGATTAAAAAGTCAATTGTAATCCACAGGACAATAAAAGTTAATTGTAATCCAAAGGAGGTATAAAATAGCAGCTTAAGAACCATAGTTCCACAAGGTTATCAAGTAACCTGAGAAAGGGGGTAAAACAATAAACTTGGACATGAGGGGTTAAATGATGATGGGAGGAGTCCTTACAGCTCATGACCATCAGGGTGAGGACAAAGTAGGGCAACCTGGAATAAAAACGTTAAAACACAATGCCAATGGGTCCTCATCCGTCAGGAACAGTCCACAACGTGGCTCCCATATAGTTCCTTATTTGTTAAAGAGGATGCATTTTTAGAGAAGAACGTCCATGTCCTCCTCGCTGCTGGAGCTACTAAAGCGCATCAGGGGGCGCTCTTGCCTCTGGTAGCTAATGGTTGCAGCAGTAGTGGTATGCCACTGACCTCTGGTGGTGTCCTTGGGTACTGGCTGTGCAGACAGCCTGGAGCATACAGCTGTGACCTGCTGCAAGCCGGGATCCCTAGCCGGTGCAGAGGCGGTTAAAACCTCCGGCTGAAGGGGTTCTGAAAGGCTACTTGCAGGTGCTTGGGGCAGCTTCCAAGGAAGGACATAAGGTTGCACCCTGGGGTTAAATGTTAACACAGAGTTATTTATCTGGCCCACCCATAGTGTTGGTGGTGCGGCCAGGTCAGGGATAAGTGGTGCAGGTTCTGGCTGGGGTTGCTCTCTGAGACGCAACCTGCCGTCTGGGGTTTCTTGCAAGGATCTGACTTTCCCTGCAGAGCCTGGGTCTTCCTGCCAGGTCTCTGGGGCGACTGCAGGGATTAATGGCTTAGCCAGCAGAGTCACACTGGCAGCAAAGGGGCCTTGGACGTAGCACATAGGGGTAAATTCTACCTGGTCCCTTGCATACAGGTTCTGACGGGCCTGTGGTAGGTAATGTCGCTTGACTGAACGGCAGCCCACAAAGATCTCTGACCCAGAGTGGCTGTCCTGTAGAAATCCCACTCCTCTCTCAACTGAAAACCAGAGCACAGGCCCACTGCACCTGGCCAATTCGGGGTCTCCTGGCTGGGGGTTGTCTACTACCTGCTTCACCCACTCTTCAACGGCGGACTTGTATTCCCAAGCCGTCTGGGCATAAGCGGTAATCTCCCAAGAGATCTTGGGGTTAAGACATCCCAGTTTGGCAGTAGTGGCACTGGGCGGCGGAGTGGAAGTTCCATGCCGCCTCCGTCGCACCAGTAAGTGTCTTTGGCGGAGCAGGCCTAGGCCTGTGTGTGGTATCGGAACCCACAGGGAGCGGTGCAGGGGTAGGTACGGACCGGGCCTGGGCCTCATGGAGCGCTTATGCTCTTACCTGATGTCACGGCCGGGTGGGGTCCAAGTGCCGTCTGTGGTGCAGGCTGGTCCAAAGCTTATATACAAGCTCTCCCTGGATCGCCATCTGATCCCATTTTGGAGGAGGGAGCGCCATCTTCCTTGGCTCCACTGTCGGGGTGCTTTCAGGAAGTGAGGGAGGAGCCCAGAGGGATTGCAAAGTTTCATTGCAAAGTTCTTGGTGGGCATGCTTTAGATTTCCCGCTTCTAGGGGGCGTAGTCATCATTTTCGCGCTCTTGAAAGCCATGAAGACACTGAGCCATGAGGGAAAAATGGCTGATTAACCCTTGCAGTGCTGACGCGCACAATGCAGCGTTTTCTGGTCCCGCAATGAAAGTAATAAAGTCCATTTTCAGGGTTTTTGCACAATCTGTAGATCTTGCAGTACTGTAAAACATGCAATTTGATCCAGTTGAGCACGCAATTGGATCCGGTTCTGTTGGCACACAGCTCGATCCTGTTCCAGTGACGCCAAAAATGCAATGAGCAGGACGGTTACGCAGACGCCAAATTATGCAGTGGGTCCGGATATGGGTATAGAAGTCTATAGTTTTTGTTCATGACGCCAATTGCAGCGTGCGCAGGGTACAGTCTCAGGGCCCTTTAAGGTGTTGCAACTCACGTACCAGGTTAGGAATGCCAGAGTGGGGTAATGTCTCTGTGTGATAGTGGCAATAGTGTCAACGGTGTCTCCTACCTGGGTACGGCTGGACTCCTGGATCCTGGCTCACTTGCAATAAAATGAGTGTTGCTAGTAGGAGTAATTGAGGGATTTAGTAGCAATAATTGAGATCCAGACTTGGAATATAGTTCAAACTGGTCATTACATGATGTAGCAGTAATCCACATGAGATACAGCAATGGTCTGAAGTCCCAGCAGGTAATGGCAATGTATGGCAGGAATCTATCTTCTGCTTCTATCATGTGCCTGGAGCTCTCTTGCAGGATAAGTTCTCTGCTTGAGGCTCTGTAATATGGCAGGAATTTATATCTTCTGCGCTATCTTCTGCTGTGTTGGGGACTCACTAGCTGAGGAGGAATTTGGCTTCTCCTGGTCTCTGGATGGTACTCACAGTTGTGCTCACAGGGTATGGTTTTTCCTGGAATACTGGATGTGGCTGCTTGCTTTCTACCAGCTGAGGCTGAAGGCTCAGGCTGGAAATGATGATCTTTGGTCTCAGCCGAGACAAGATCCTAGCTTGGGATCCCTAGAACTGGGAGCTCCTACCAGCACAGCCTTCCCCAAGCAGGGGTGGCTGGCACACTAACTCTAACTTCCTTCTCCACCCATGAGGCAGGATGTGGGAAAGCCCACTCTGCTCAAAGAGGGGGGAGCTAGACTGGAATGTACTATTCCAGTCTAGCAACACTAAACTGACACTAAGTTCCTGGTAACATTGCTGCCACCTGCTGGTGTACATGAAAATTACAACAAAATATGATTTACAAGGCTTTCAATGCAAATTAGTGATGTGATGTTAAATTACACAGGATGACAATGCAGATACATTTAACAGGTTGTAGCAGTGTAAAAGAGTTTTGTAACATAACTCTGGGATGTTACAGTTGCAAGAAAAAGTATGTGAACCCTTTGGAATGATATGGATTTCTGCACAAATTGGTCATAAAATGTGATCTTATCTTCATCTAAATCACAACAATAGACAATAGACAGTCTGCTTGAACTAATAACACACAAAGAATTAAATGTTACCATGTTTTTATTGAACACACCATGTAAACATACACCGTTTAGATAGAAAAAGTATGTGAACCCCTAGACTAATGACATCTCCAAGAGCTAATTGGAGTGAGGTGTCAGCCAACTGGAGTCCAATCAATGAGATGAAATTGGAGGTGTTGGTTACAGCTGCCCTGCCCTATAAAAAACACACACCAGTTCTGGGTTTGCTTTTCACAAGAAGCATTGCCTGATGTGAATAATGCCTTGCACAAAAGAGCTCTCAGAAGACCTACGATTAAGATTTGTTGAATTGCATACAGCTGGAAAGGGTTATAATAGTATCTCCAAAAGCCTTGCTGTTCATCAGTCCACGGTAAGACAAATTGTCTATAAATGGAGAAAGTTCAGCACTGCTGCTACTCTCTCTAGGAGTGGCCGTTCGTAAAGATGACTGGAAGAGCACAGCGCAGACTGCTCAATGAGGTGAAGAAGAATCCTAGAGTGTGAGCTAAAGACTTACAAAAGTCTCTGGCATATGCTAACATCCCTGTTAGCGAATCTACAATACGAAAAACACTAAACAAGAATGGATTTCCTGGGAGGATACCACAGAGGAAGCCACTGCTGTCCAAAAAAACATTGCTGCACGTTTACAGTTTGCACAAGAGCACCTGGATGTTCCACAGCAGTACTGGCAAAATATTCTGTGGTCAGATGAAACCATCTGCGCCGTACCTGTCTTTAATCGGCGCAGGCGCACTTGCTGGTAGCAGCCGCATCCTCCTCTCATAATGACGCCCCCTCCGCTGTGTGAGTGACAGGTCCAGGGAACGGGATCGTTCTCTGCTGGCCCTGTTTGAATTCAAAATATCGCGCCTGCGCCGAACCTGTCTTTAATCGGCGCAGGCGCACTGAGAGGCGGCCGCTCTCTCGGCCGCTCCATCCTCAATGCGCCTACGCCGGGTGTAGATGTGATGTCTTCGGCGCAGGCGCATTGAGGATGGAGCGGCCGACAGAGCGGCCGCCTCTCAGTGCGCCTGCGCCGATTAAAGACTGGTTCGGCGCAGGCGCGATATTTTGAATTCAAACAGGGCCAGCAGAGAACGATCCCGTTCCCTGGACCTGTCACTCACACAGCGGAGGGGGCGTCATTATGAGAGGAGGATGCGGCTGCTACCAGCAAGTAGCCGTCCTACTTGCTGGTAGCAAGGTAATTTACATATTATAAAAATTGCTTTTTAACAAAATCTACTGAACAAAAATGAATATTTAGCTTATGTATAGGGAGCTCACAGTGTAGGGATTATTATTAACCAAAAAAAAAAAAAAACGGTTTAGTGGGCTGACAGAAGCCCTTTAAACAGAAGAAAATGCGCCTTCTGGAGTGGCCCAGTCAGAGTCCTGACCTCAACCCGATTGAGATGCTGTGGCATGACCTCAAGAAAGCGATTCACACCAGACATCCCAAGAATATTGCTGAACTGAAACAGTTCTGTAAAGAGGAATGGTCAAGAATTACTCCTGACCGTTGTGCACGTCTGATCTGCAACTACAGGGAACGTTTGGTTGAAGTTATTGCTGCCAAAGGAGGTTCAACCAGTTATTAAATCCAAGGGTTCACATACTTTTTCCACCTGCACTGTGAATGTTTACATGGTGTGTTCAATAAAAACATGGTAACATTTAATTCTTTCTGTGTTATTAGTTTAATCAGATTGTGATTGTCTATTGTTGTGACTTTGGTCATAAAATGTGATCTGATCTTCATCTATTTGTGCAGAAATCCATATCATTCCAAAGGGTTCACATACTTTTCCTTGCAACTGTGTGTGTATATATATATATATATATATATGTAAAAAAAAAAAAAAATATATATATATATATATATATATATACACACAGGGTGGGCCATTTATATGGATACACCTTAATAAAATGGGAATGGTTGGTGATATTAACTTCCTGTTTGTGGCACATTAGTATATGTGAGGG
The DNA here is from genome assembly GCF_014858855.1 of Bufo gargarizans. Taxonomy (NCBI): domain Eukaryota; kingdom Metazoa; phylum Chordata; class Amphibia; order Anura; family Bufonidae; genus Bufo; species Bufo gargarizans. The sequence goes on from NC_058088.1 coordinate 9,946,235, forward strand.
GGGGAAACTTTTCAAGATGGGTGGGGACCATGGCGGCCATTTTGAAGTCGGCCATTTTTAATCCAACTTTTGTTTTTTCAATAGGAAGAGGGTCATGTGACACATCAAACTTATTGGGAATTTCACAAGAATAACAATAGTGTGCTCGGTTTTAAGGTAACTTTATTCTTTTATAAGTTATTTACAAGTTTCTGACCACTTATAAAATGTGTTCAATGTGCTGCCCATTGTGTTGGATTGTCAATGCAAGCCTCTTCTCCCACTCTTCACACACTGATAGCAACACCGCAGGAGAAATGCTAGCACAGGCTTCCAGTATCCTTAGTTTCAGGTGCTGCACACCTCGTATCTTCACAGCAAATTTTTAAGTTTCAATTTCTCTACTTCTATAATACATAGTAATTAGGGATGAGCGAACTCGAACTGTATAGTTCGGGTTCGTACCGAATTTTGGGGTGTCCGTGACACGGACCCGAACCCGGACATTTTCGTAAAAGTCCGGGTTCGGGTTCGGTGTTCGTCGCTTTCTTGGCGCTTTTGTGACGCTTTCTTGGCGCTTTTTGAAAGGCTGCAAAGCAGCCAATCAACAAGCGTCATACTACTTGCCCCAAGAGGCCATCACAGCCATGCCTACTATTGGCATGGCTGTGATTGGCCAGAGCACCATGTGACCCAGCCTCTATTTAAGCTGGAGTCACATAGCGCCGCCCGTCACTCTGCTCTGATTAGCGTAGGGAGAGGTTGCGGCTGCGACAGTAGGGCGAGATTAGGCAGATTAACTCCTCCAAAGGACTTGATTAACTGATCGATCTGCAGCTGTGGATCATTGAGCTGCTGATCCTCAATTGCTCACTGTTTTTAGGCTGCCCAGACCGTTTGTCAGTCACATTTTTCTGGGGTGATCGGCGGCCATTTTGTGTCTTGTGGTGCGCCAGCACAAGCTGCGACCAAGTGCATTTAACCCTCAATGGTGTGGTTGTTTTTTGGCTAAAGCCTACATCAGGGTGAAGCTGTCACACCAAGTGCATTTAACCAGCAATAGTCTGTTCATTTTTTGGCCATATACAAAATCAGGGGCAAGCTGCGCCTGTCACCAAGTGCATTTAACCCTCAATGGTGTGGTTGTTTTTTGGCTAAAGCCTACATCAGGGTGAAGCTGTCACACCAAGTGCATTTAACCAGCAATAGTCTGTTCATTTTTTGGCCATATACAAAATCAGGGGCAAGCTGCGCCTGTCACCAAGTGCATTTAACCCTCAATGGTGTGGTTGTTTTTTGGCTAAAGCCTACATCAGGGTGAAGCTGTCACACCAAGTGCATTTAACCAGCAATAGTCTGTTCATTTTTTGGCCATATACAAAATCAGGGGCAAGCTGCGCCTGTCACCAAGTGCATTTAACCCTCAATGGTGTGGTTGTTTTTTGGCTAAAGCCTACATCAGGGTGAAGCTGTCACACCAAGTGCATTTAACCAGCAATAGTCTGTTCATTTTTTGGCCATATACAAAATCAGGGGCAAGCTGCGCCTGTCACCAAGTGCATTTAACCCTCAATGGTGTGGTTGTTTTCTGGCTAAAGCCTACATCAGGGTGAAGCTGTCACACCAAGTGCATTTAACCAGCAATAGTCTGTTTATTTTTTGGCCATATACTACATCAGGGGCAAGCTGCGCCCGTCACCAAGTGCATTTAACCCTCAGTAGTGTGGTTGGTCAAGCTGTGACACCAAGTGCATTTAACCAGCAATAGTCTGTTCATTTTTTGGCCATATACTACATCAGGGGCAAGCTGCGCCCGTCACCAAGTGCATTTAACCAGCAATAGTGTGGTTATTTTTTGGCCATATCCCAGTCTAATTCTGTCACTAAATCCATACCGGTCACCCAGCGCCTAAATACTAGGCCTCAAATTTATATCCCGCTAAATCTCTCGTTACCGCTGTCCTGTTGTAGCTGGGAAAGTTATTTAGTGTCCGTCAAAGCACATTTTTTGTTCTGGGTTGAAGTACAATTCCCAATTTAGCAATTTCATAATTTAGTGGTTTCTGCTATATCAGAGCTATTTGAAATCTATCCCTAAAAGGGTATATAATATTCAAGGTGCACATTGGGTCATTCAGAATAACTTCACACACACCCGCTACTGTGTATTTTCAAGTCTAATTCTGTCACTAAACCCATACCTGTCACCCAGCGCCTAAATACTAGGCCTCAAATTTATATCCTGCTAAATCTCTCGTTACCGCTGTCCTGTTGTAGCTGGGAAAGTTATTTAGTGTCCGTCAAAGCACATTTTTTGTTCTGGGTTGAAATACAATTCCCAATTTAGCAATTTCATAATTTAGTGGTTTCTGCTATATCAGAGCTATTTGAAATCTATCCCTAAAAGGGTAGATCATATTGAAGGTGCACATAGGGTCATTCAGAATAACTTCACACACACCCGCTACTGTGTATTTCCAAGTCTAATTCTGTCACTAAACCCATACCTGTCACCCAGCGCCTAAATACTAGGCCTCAAATTTATATCCCGCTAAATCTCTCGTTACCGCTGTCCTGTTGTAGCTGGGAAAGTTATTTAGTGTCCGTCAAAGCACATTTTTTGTTCTGGGTTGAAGTACAATTCCCAATTTAGCAATTTCATAATTTAGTGGTTTCTGCTATATCAGAGCTATTTGAAATCTATCCCTAAAAGGGTATATAATATTCAAGGTGCACATTGGGTCATTCAGAATAACTTCACACACACCCGCTACTGTGTATTTCCAAGTCTAATTCTGTCACTAAACCCATACCTGTCACCCAGCGCCTAAATACTAGGCCTCAAATTTATATCCTGCTAAATCTCTCGTTACCGCTGTACTGTTGTTGCTTGGAACGATATTTAGTGTCCGTCAAAGCACATTTTTTGTTCTGGGTTGAAGTACAATTCCCAATTTAGCAATTTCATAATTTAGTGGTTTCTGCTATATCAGAGCTATTTGAAATCTATCCCTAAAAGGGTATATAATATTCAAGGTGCACATTGGGTCATTCAGAATAACTTCACACACACCCGCTACTGTGTATTTTCAAGTCTAATTCTGTCACTAAACCCATACCTGTCACCCAGCGCCTAAATACTAGGCCTCAAATTTATATCCTGCTAAATCTCTCGTTACCGCTGTCCTGTTGTAGCTGGGAAAGTTATTTAGTGTCCGTCAAAGCACATTTTTTCTTCTGGGTTGAAATACAATTCCCAATTTAGCAATTTCATAATTTAGTGGTTTCTGCTATATCAGAGCTATTTGAAATCTATCCCTAAAAGGGTAGATCATATTGAAGGTGCACATAGGGTCATTCAGAATAACTTCACACACACCCGCTACTGTGTATTTCCAAGTCTAATTCTGTCACTAAACCCATACCTGTCACCCAGCGCCTAAATACTAGGCCTCAAATTTATATCCCGCTAAATCTCTCGTTACCGCTGTCCTGTTGTAGCTGGGAAAGTTATTTAGTGTCCGTCAAAGCACATTTTTTGTTCTGGGTTGAAGTACAATTCCCAATTTAGCAATTTCATAATTTAGTGGTTTCTGCTATATCAGAGCTATTTGAAATCTATCCCTAAAAGGGTATATAATATTCAAGGTGCACATTGGGTCATTCAGAATAACTTCACACACACCCGCTACTGTGTATTTCCAAGTCTAATTCTGTCACTAAACCCATACCTGTCACCCAGCGCCTAAATACTAGGCCTCAAATTTATATCCTGCTAAATCTCTCGTTACCGCTGTACTGTTGTTGCTTGGAAAGATATTTAGTGTCCGTCAAAGCACATTTTTTGTTCTGGGTTGAAGTACAATTCCCAATTTAGCAATTTCATAATTTAGTGGTTTCTGCTATATCAGAGCTATTTGAAATCTATCCCTAAAAGGGTATATAATATTCAAGGTGCACATTGGGTCATTCAGAATAACTTCACACACACCCGCTACTGTGTATTTTCAAGTCTAATTCTGTCACTAAACCCATACCTGTCACCCAGCGCCTAAATACTAGGCCTCAAATTTATATCCTGCTAAATCTCTCGTTACCGCTGTACTGTTGTTGCTGGGCAAGATATTTAGTGTCCGTCAAAGCACATTTTTTGTTCTGGGTTGAAATACAATTCCCAATTTAGCAATTTCATAATTTAGTGGTTTCTGCTATATCAGAGCTATTTGAAATCTATCCCTAAAAGGGTATATAATATTCAAGGTGCACATTGGGTCATTCAGAATAACTTCACACACACCCGCTACTGTGTATTTCCAAGTCTAATTCTGTCACTAAACCCATACCTGTCACCCAGCGCCTAAATACTAGGCCTCAAATTTATATCCTGCTAAATCTCTCGTTACCGCTGTACTGTTGTTGCTGGGCAAGATATTTAGTGTCCGTCAAAGCACATTTTTTGTTCTGGGTTGAAATACAATTCCCAATTTAGCAATTTCATAATTTAGTGGTTTCTGCTATATCAGAGCTATTTGAAATCTATCCCTAAAAGGGTATATAATATTCAAGGTGCACATTGGGTCATTCAGAATAACTTCACACACACCCGCTACTGTGTATTTCCAAGTCTAATTCTGTCACTAAACCCATACCTGTCACCCAGCGCCTAAATACTAGGCCTCAAATTTATATCCTGCTAAATCTCTCGTTACCGCTGTACTGTTGTTGCTGGGCAAGATATTTAGTGTCCGTCAAAGCACATTTTTTGTTCTGGGTTGAAATACAATTCCCAATTTAGCAATTTCATAATTTAGTGGTTCCTGCTATATCAGAGCTATTTGAAATCTATCCCAAAAAGGGTATATAATATTCAAGGTGCACATAGGGTCATTCAGAATAACTTCACACACACGCTTCTGTGCATTTCCAAGTCTAATTCTGTCACTAAATCCATACCGGTCACCCAGCGCCTAAATACTAGGCCTCAAATTTATATCCCGCTGAATTTGAATACAATACATTGGGCCAAATAATATATTTGTTGTTGTGGTGAACCATAACAATGAGAAAAACATCTAGTAAGGGACGCGGACGTGGACATGGTCGTGGTGGTGTTAGTGGACCCTCTGGTGCTGGGAGAGGACGTGGCCGTTCTGCCACATCCACACGTCCTAGTGTACCAACTACCTCAGGTCCCAGTAGCCGCCAGAATTTACAGCGATATATGGTGGGGCCCAATGCCGTTCTAAGGATGGTAAGGCCTGAGCAGGTACAGGCATTAGTCAATTGGGTGGCCGACAGTGGATCCAGCACGTTCACATTATCTCCCACCCAGTCTTCTGCAGAAAGCGCACAGATGGCGCCTGAAAACCAACCCCATCAGTCTGTCACATCACCCCCATGCATACCAGGGAAACTGTCTCAGCCTCAAGTTATGCAGCAGTCTCTTATGCTGTTTGAAGACTCCGCTGGCAGGGTTTCCCAAGGGCATCCACCTAGCCCTTCCCCAGCGGTGAAAGACATAGAATGCACTGACGCACAACCACTTATGTTTCCTGATGATGAGGACATGGGAATACCACCTCAGCATGTCTCTGATGATGACGAAACACAGGTGCCAACTGCTGCGTCTTTCTGCAGTGTGCAGACTGAACAGGAGGTCAGGGATCAAGACTGGGTGGAAGACGATGCAGGGGACGATGAGGTCCTAGACCCCACATGGAATGAAGGTCGTGCCACTGACTTTCACAGTTCGGAGGAAGAGGCAGTGGTGAGACCGAGCCAACAGCGTAGCAAAAGAGGGAGCAGTGGGCAAAAGCAGAACACCCGCCGCCAAGAGACTCCGCCTGCTACTGACCGCCGCCATCTGGGACCGAGCACCCCAAAGGCAGCTTCAAGGAGTTCCCTGGCATGGCACTTCTTCAAACAATGTGCTGACGACAAGACCCGAGTGGTTTGCACGCTGTGCCATCAGAGCCTGAAGCGAGGCATTAACGTTCTGAACCTGAGCACAACCTGCATGACCAGGCACCTGCATGCAAAGCATGAACTGCAGTGGAGTAAACACCTTAAAACCAAGGAAGTCACTCAGGCTCCCCCTGCTACCTCTTCTGCTGCTGCCGCCTCGGCCTATTCTGCTGCTGCCGCCTCGGCCTCTTCCTCCGCCTCTGGAGGAACGTTGGCACCTGCCGCCCAGCAAACAGGGGATGTACCACCAACACCACCACCACCACCTCCGTCACCAAGCGTCTCAACCATGTCACACGCCAGCGTTCAGCTCTCCATCTCACAAACATTTGATAGAAAGCGTAAATTCCCACCTAGCCACCCTCGATCCCTGGCCCTGAATGCCAGCATTTCTAAACTACTGGCCTATGAAATGCTGTCATTTAGGCTGGTGGACACAGACAGCTTCAAACAGCTCATGTCGCTTGCTGTCCCACAGTATGTTGTTCCCAGCCGGCACTACTTCTCCAAGAGAGCCGTGCCTTCCCTGCACAACCAAGTATCCGATAAAATCAAGTGTGCACTGCGCAACGCCATCTGTAGCAAGGTCCACCTAACCACAGATACGTGGACCAGTAAGCACGGCCAGGGACGCTATATCTCCCTAACTGCACACTGGGTAAATGTAGTGGCAGCTGGGCCCCAGGCGGAGAGCTGTTTGGCGCACGTCCTTCCGCCGCCAAGGATCGCAGGGCAACATTCTTTGCCTCCTGTTGCCACCTCCTCCTTCTCGGCTTCCTCCTCCTCTTCTTCCACCTGCTCATCCAGTCAGCCACACACCTTCACCACCAACTTCAGCACAGCCCGGGGTAAACGTCAGCAGGCCATTCTGAAACTCATATGTTTGGGGGACAGGCCCCACACCGCACAGGAGTTGTGGCGGGGTATTGAACAACAGACCGACGAGTGGTTGCTGCCGGTGAGCCTCAAGCCCGGCCTGGTGGTGTGTGATAATGGGCGAAATCTCGTTGCAGCTCTGGGACTAGCCAATTTGACGCACATCCCTTGCTTGGCGCATGTGCTGAATTTGGTGGTGCAGAAGTTCATTCACAACTACCCCGACATGTCAGAGCTGCTGCATAAAGTGCGGGCCGTCTGTTCGCGCTTCCGGCGTTCACATCCTGCCGCTGCTCGCCTGTCTGCGCTACAGCGTAACTTCGGCCTTCCCGCTCACCGCCTCATATGCGACGTGCCCACCAGGTGGAACTCCACCTTGCACATGCTGGACAGACTGTGCGAGCAGCAGCAGGCCATAGTGGAGTTTCAGCTGCAGCACGCACGGGTCAGTCGCACTACAGAACAGCACCACTTCACCACCAATGACTGGGCCTCCATGCGAGACCTGTGTGCCCTGTTGCGCTGTTTCGAGTACTCCACCAACATGGCCAGTGGCGATGACACCGTTATCAGCGTTACAATACCACTTCTATGTCTCCTTGAGAAAACACTTAGGGCGATGATGGAAGAGGAGGTGGCCCAGGAGGAGGAGGAGGAGGAGGAGGAAGAGGGGTCATTTTTAGCACTTTCAGGCCAGTCTCTTCGAAGTGACTCAGAGGGAGGTTTTTGGCAACAGCAGAGGCCAGGTACAAATGTGGCCAGCCAGGGCCCACTACTGGAGGACGAGGAGGACGAGGATGAGGAGGAGGTGGAGGAGGATGAGGATGAAGCATGGTCACAGCGGGGTGGCACCCAACGCAGCTCGGGTCCATCACTGGTGCGTGGCTGGGGGGAAAGGCAGGACGATGACGATACGCCTCCCACAGAGGACAGCTTGTCCTTACCCCTGGGCAGCCTGGCACACATGAGCGACTACATGCTGCAGTGCCTGCGCAACGACAGCAGAGTTGCCCACATTTTAACCTGTGCGGACTACTGGGTTGCCACCCTGCTGGATCCACGCTACAAAGACAATGTGCCCACCTTACTTCCTGCACTGGAGCGTGATAGGAAGATGCGCGAGTACAAGCGCACGTTGGTAGACGCGCTACTGAGAGCATTCCCAAATGTCACAGGGGAACAAGTGGAAGCCCAAGGCCAAGGCAGAGGAGGAGCAAGAGGTCGCCAAGGCAGCTGTGTCACGGCCAGCTCCTCTGAGGGCAGGGTTAGCATGGCAGAGATGTGGAAAACTTTTGTCAACACGCCACAGCTAACTGCACCACCACCTGATACGCAACGTGTTAGCAGGAGGCAACATTTCACTAACATGGTGGAACAGTACGTGTGCACACCCCTCCACGTACTGACTGATGGTTCGGCCCCATTCAACTTCTGGGTCTCTAAATTGTCCACGTGGCCAGAGCTAGCCTTTTATGCCTTGGAGGTGCTGGCCTGCCCGGCAGCCAGCGTTTTGTCTGAACGTGTATTCAGCACGGCAGGGGGCGTCATTACAGACAAACGCAGCCGCCTGTCTACAGCCAATGTGGACAAGCTGACGTTCATAAAAATGAACCAGGCATGGATCCCACAGGACCTGTCCGTCCCTTGTCCAGATTAGACATTAACTACCTCCCCATAACCATATATTATTGGACTCCAGGGCACTTCCTCATTCAATCCTATTTTTATTTTCATTTTACCATTATATTGCAAGGCTACCCAAAGTTGAATGAACCTCTCCTCTGCCTGTGTGCTAGGCCTAAATATATGCCAATGGATTGTTGCAGTGGTGGCTGACGTGAAGCCTCATTCTCTGCTATGACATGCAGACTGATTCTCTGGTGACATGAAGCCAGATTGTCTGTTACGGGACCTCTCTCCTCTGCCTGGGTGCTGGGCCTGAATTTATGACAATGGACTGTTGCAGTGGTGGCTGACGTGAAGCCTGATTCTCTGCTATGACATGCAGACTGATTCTCTGCTGACATGAAGCCAGATCCTCTGTTGCGGGACCTCTCTCCTCTGCCTGGGTGCTGGGCCTAAATTTATGAAAATGGACTGTTGCAGTGGTGGGTGACGTGAAGCCTCATTCTCTGCTATGACATGCAGACTGATTCTCTGCTGACATGAAGCCAGATTGTCTGTTACGGGACCTCTCTCCTCTGCCTGTGTGCTAGGCCTAAATATATGCCAATGGATTGTTGCAGTGGTGGCTGACGTGAAGCCTGATTCTCTGCTATGACATGCAGACTGATTCTCTGGTGACATGAAGCCAGATCCTCTGTTACGGGACCTCTCTCCTCTGCCTGGGTGCTGGGCCTAAATTTATGAAAATGGACTGTTGCAGTGGTGGGTGACGTGAAGCCTGATTCTCTGCTATGACATGCAGACTGATTCTCTGGTGACATGAAGCCAGATCCTCTGTTACGGGACCTCTCTCCTCTGCCTGGGTGCTGGGCCTAAATATCTGACAATGGACTGTTGCATTGGTGGCTGACGTGAAGCCTGATTCTCTGCTATGACATGCAGACTAATTCTCTGCTGACATGAAGCCAGATTGTCTGTTACGGGACCTCTCTCCTCTGCCTGGGTGCTGGGCCTAAATTTATGAAAATGGACTGTTGCAGTGGTGGGTGACGTGAAGCCTGATTCTCTGCTATGACATGAAGACTGATTCTCTCCTGACATGAAGCCAGATTGTCTGTTACGGGACCTCTCTCCTCTGCCTGGGTGCTGGGCCTAAATTTATGAAAATGGACTGTTACAGTGGTGGGTGACGTGAAGCCTGATTCTCTGCTATGATATGAAGACTGATTCTCTGCTGACATGAAGCCAGATTGTCTGTTACGGGACCTCTCTCCTCTGCCTGGGTGCTGGGCCTAAATTTATGAAAATGGACTCTTACAGTGGTGGGTGACGTGAAGCCTGATTCTCTGCTATGACATGAAGACTGATTCTCTGCTGACATGAAGCCAGATTGTCTGTTACGGGACCTCTCTCCTCTGCCTGGGTGCCGGGGCCTAAATATCTGAGAATGGACTGTTCCAGTGGTGGGTGACGGGAAGCCAGATTCTCTGCTATGGAACCTCTCTCCAATTGATTTTGGTTAATTTTTATTTATTTAATTTTTATTTTAATTAATTTCCCTATCCACATTTGTTTGCAGGGGATTTACCTACATGTTGCTGCCTTTTGCAGCCCTCTAGCCCTTTCCTGGGCTGTTTTACAGCCGTTTTAGTGCCGAAAAGTTCGGGTCCCCATTGACTTCAATGGGGTTCGGGTTCGGGACGAAGTTCGGATCGGGTTCGGATCCCGAACCCGAACATTTCCGGGATGTTCGGCCGAACTTCTCGAACCCGAACATCCAGGTGTTCGCTCAACTCTAATAGTAATACCTACAAAAATAGTTATTCAAAAATAAAAGAAAAAACAGGCATTCACCATCTGGTAGGATGTATAAATGGCTAGTTTACTCAATGGGTTTAGCATAGTCTATACAACATATATGTATGTATTAAAATGTCAATACACTGTAGATCAATAAAAACCGTAGGAAAAAAATCATATAAACTCTAACTTCTTGCTTGCTGGTATGCTGCATTCGGAGTATTCAATTAGACGGACTTATGTAATATAATAAGTGATTCAATCAATAAGTAAAACTTATACATAAATAGTTACTATGTGCTCCTTAGAAATTATATACAACTATGAGAGACCATATCATAGATAGTGTTTCAAAAGTATAATCGCCACAATTCATAAGTGATTAGTGAGATAAAAGTCCACAGTATTATATGGTAATGAAGAAATGATTAAAAATGTGAAAAATATACAAAATATAAAGAATATGCAATATGAAAAAATAAAAAAATAAATTGAGAGGAGTGTCACAGAAATGAAGAAAACTATCCCGGTGATAGTCAGTACCAATTCAATGCTCCCAGTTAATGGTATAGCTCTATTTTCCCTGAGGGCTAGGTATTACTTGTAGGGCTAGCGTCTGGGGCGTCCCCCTGATGCACACCCTCTTACCTTACCCTTCCCACGGTATGCTTCTGATAAAATTGTTTGGTTTAGACAGGCTCGGTTCTTCTGTCTCTCGATATCTGTTACTAGATACAACGTGGGATATCCGCCTCGATGGTAAGTTGCAGTCACTCCGGAATGCATTTTGCGTAAATCTCGGCGTCTCGCGTGATCTTGCTCCAAAGTCTCCGGACCTTGCCGTGCGTGAGCTTCAGCGTCCCAGCAACTATAGCGTTGTCACGTGGTATTCCACATGAGGCGGAGCAAGTCAGGTGATGCCATTTGCGCTCCACTAAATCTTATAGACTCAGTCTTTATAATAAAAGACAGTGAAGAGGGTAGTATTGGATAGTCTATATAAGGTTTTAGGTGGGTAGTCTTTATTTCTGAAAACAGCCAGGGAGGCCAATCATCTCTGGCATAGGATCTCTTACATCTAATCTGTCTGAATATATCGACAAACACCTTCAACCCAGCGTAAAAAAAGAACTTTTCCTATATTAGGGATACTACGCAATAAAAAAAGTACTTTCGTCTCCGCTCCAAAATCATCTTCTGAGCGTAAACCTAATGGACCCCATTAGACTATGGGGTCCGTAGGCTCGGCTCGCCTCAGTTATGTGCCCGATCCGTCCTTTCCGTTCTCCTGCTCCTATAACGGAGCAGGAGAACGGAAAGGCTGAACGCTGTTGTGAACTCAGCCTTAGAAGTAAATCTTGAAATTTTTCAGAAATTTTCAAAAACCTACTTTATAAGGACCAGTTCAGGTCTGAAGTCACTTTGTGAGGCTTATATAATAGAAACCACCCAAAAATGACCCCCTTCTAGAAACTACACCCCTCAAGGTATTCAAAACTGATTTTACAAACTTTGTTAACACTTTATGTGTTCCATAAGAATTAATGGAAAATAGAGATACAATTTCAAAATTTCACTTTTGGCAGATTTTCCATTTTAATATTTTTTTTCTAGTTACAAATCAAGGGTTAACAGCCAAACAAAACTCAGTATTTATGGCCCTGATTCTGTAGTTTACAGAAACACCCCATATGTGGTCTTAAACTGCTGTACGGACACACGGCAGGGCGCAGAAGGAAAGGAACGCCATATGGTTTTTGAAAGGCAGATTTTGCTGGACTGGTTTTTTGACACCATGTCCCATTTGAAGCCCCCCTGATGCACCCCTAGAGTAGAAACTCCAAAAAGTGACCCCATTTTAGAAACTACGGGATAGGGTGGTAGTTTTGTTGGTACTAGTTTAGGATACATATTATTTTTGGTTGCTTGATATTACACTTTTTGTGAGTCAAGGTAACAAGAAATAGCTGTGTTGGCACAGTTTTTTTGTTATTTACAACATTCATCTGACAGGTTAGATCATGTGGTATTTTTATAGAGCAGGTTTTCACGGACGCGGCGATACCTAATATGTATACTTTTTTTTATTCATGTAAGTTTTACACAATGATTTCATTTTTTAAACAAAAAAAAATCATGTTTTAGTGTTTCCATAGTCTGAGAGCCATAGTTTTTTCAGTTTTTAGGCGATTATCTTGGGTAGGGTATGATTTTTGCGGGATGAGATGATGGTTTGATTGGCACTATTTTGGGGTGCGTATGACTTTTTGATCGCTTGCTATTACACTTTTTGTTATGTAAAGTGTCAAAAAATGGCTTTTTTTACACCATTTTTTATTTTTTACAGTATTCACGGGTTAGGTCATGTGATATTTTTATAGAGCAGGTTATTACGGATGCAGCGATACCTAATATGTATACTTTTTTAAATTTACCTAAGTTTTACACAATAACAGTTTTTTTAAAACAAAAAAAAATGATGTTTTAGTGTCTCCATATTCTTACCCATATTTTTTTTTTTTTTGGGCGATTGTCTTAAGTAGGGGCTCTTTTTTTGCAGGATGAGGTGACTGTTAGTTTGGTACTATTTTGGTGGGCATATGCCTTTTTGATCGCTTACTGTTGTACTTTTTGTGATGTAAGGTGACAAAAAAATTGAGGGGTTAGGTCATGAAATATGTTTATAGAGCCGGTCGATACGGACGCGGCGATACCTAATATGTCAACTTTTTTTTTCATATTTTTTTTAACTTTATTTGGGGGAAATTACTTCTTTTTTTTTTTACTTAAAACTTTTAATTTTTTGGGGGGAAAACTATTTTTTCAACTTTTTTTCACTTTATTTTTTGTCCCACTTTGGGACTTCAACCTTTTGGGTCTGATCCCCTTTACAATTCATTCCAATACTTCTGTATTGGAATGTATTGGCTGTATGAGTAATACACTGTGTATTACTCATACAGCTTCCGGCCTGTGAGATCCAGGGGGCTGGATCTCACAGGCTCCTCACCGGAAGGCAGCGTCGATGCCTAAGGAAGGCATCGCGCTGCCTTCCATGCCATCGGGTCCCCCTTACAGCCGCACAGGGACCCGATGGCTTCTCCGATCACCACCGCAACCTCCAGAAAAAGCCACAAACCGCAGGTCTGAATTCACCTGCAGTTTGCGGCGATCGACCACACGGGGGGGGGGGGTCACGGGACCCCCCCGCGCATTGATCCAAGGTGCCTGCTCAATGATTTGAGCAGGTACCTTGTTCCGATCACCGCCCGCCACGCGTGTTACCTGTACGCCCTGTGTCCTTAATTGGTTAAAAGTACAATGTTCTCTATATATTCACTTTTAACATACTGAACTTTCCATGAACCCATCTTGTTTTTTTTCAGGTTCATGCTGATCACATGCTGTTAAAGGCAATGATCATCCATATTGAATATAGTATGATCAGATACATTGTACACTTATGAAAATGCACAACAATTTCAATGTAAAATAATGCCGGATCCAGCATTCTGGCAAGTGTTCCGGAATTTGCAGTATTTTCTCAGTCCAAAAACCGTACAGAGACTGAACTGAAGACATCCTGATGCATACTGAATGGATTCCTTTCCATTCAGAATGCATTAGGATAAAACTGATCAGTTTTTTTCTGGTATTGAGCCCCTAGGACGGAACTCTATGCCGGAAAAGTTTAACGCAAGAGTGAAAGTACTCTAACTCTGCCAATGTTGCTGCCATCTGCTGATGAACCATTACATTACATGTTAACAGTTACAAAATCAGGAAATACATGCGCATTATGCAGGACAGGGCACCAAATATATATGAGATGACATAGAATGCACCATTGAAGACAGTGGGGGCCAGACAAAGGTGGTAATGCCATTCTGGGGCATAACATGACCGCAAGGGGCGCAACACTGCAGCAACTAGAAAGGGCGCCGTCGGCGTCTGCAGCTGATCAGCAGGGCCAGCAATGGAGATCTAAATCATGCTGCTGAGCGCTGCTGTCAGCGAATGTGCGTGAGCTCCTTGTGCTCAGCAGCACCAGCGGCTTGCTCCTGAAGTCTGTGCTCCACTAAGGCGAGAATCGCTGCATGCTGGCTGATGGCTGCTTTCACTTGCAGCCAAACAGCGGCAGCCCTGTTCCCAAGGCTCCCGGGCACTGCAGTTATCCCCACCACCTGGGTGGGTGACATGAAAAAATGACTTGCCAGCCAGAACCGCCATTAGTGAGTGGAGGAGCGGCATGTCTGTAGAGGAGAGGTTTTCTCAGGCTCTACTCTGGGCTTGTCTGGGCTCCCCTGGCACCTGGGTCACTGGTTACAGCCAGTAAGTTTGGGGACAAGTCACAATGGCAATGTAATAAGTGATGTGGTTAGGAGTGGGGATTATTATTATAATGTTCATTCACAGTGCAGCACATGGCAGCCTCTCTGTGATACAGTCCTGATCAAAAGTTTAAGACCACTTGAAAAATGGCAAAAAAAATCCTATTTAGCATGGCTGGATCTTAACAAGGTTCCAAGTAGAGCTTCAACATGCAACAAGAAGAAATGGGAGTGAGACAAAACATTTTTTGAGCATTCAATTAATTGAAAATAACGAATAAACTGAAACGTGTTTTTCAGTTGATCAAAATTTTAGGACCACATGCCTTTAAAAGGCCAAATCTGTGCAAAGATGTGGATTCATTGTCATTTTCTGTCAGGTAGTCACACGTTGTGATGGCAAAGGCAAAAAAACTCTCCCTTTTTGAACGTGGTCGGGTTGTTGAACTGCATAAGCAGGGTCTCTCACAGCGCGCCATTTCTTAAATGATCCCGAGGGTTATGGAATAAAAAAGTCAAGTGGAAGACCCAAAAAAAATTCATCAGCACTGACCCGGAGGATCCAATTGGCTGTCCGTCAAGACACTGGACGATCCTCGACCCAAATTAAGGCCCTTACTGGTGCTGACTGCAGCCCCATAACCATCAGACGGCATCTGAGACTAAAGGGCTTCAAAAACAAAAAACTTCTTCAAAGCCCTCGTCTCCTTGAACGCCACAGAACTGCTCGTTTGGACTTTGCAAGAGAGCACCAAACATGGGACATTCAATGGTGGAAGAAAGTTTTATTCTCTGATGAGAAAAAATTTAACCTTGATGGTCCTGATGGTTGCCAACGTTACTGCCATGACAAGCAGATCCCATCTGAGATGTTTTCTACGCGCCACAGTGGAGGGGGCGCCATAATGGTCTGGGGTGCTTTTTCCTTCAGTGGAACAATGGAGCTTCAGGAAGTGCAGGGGCGTCAAACGTCCGCTGGCTATGTCCAGATGTTGCAGAGAGCATTCCTCATGACTGAGGGCCCTCGTCTGTGTGGTAACGACTGGGTTTTTCAACAGGACAACGCTATAGTACACAATGCCTGCAGGACAAGGGACTTCTTCGAGGAGAATAACATCACTCTTTTGGCCCATCCTGCGTGTTCCCCTGATCTAAATCCAATTGAGAACCTTTGGGGATGGATGGCAAGGGAAGTTTACAAAAATGGACAACAGTTCTAGACAGTAGATGGCCTTCGTGCGGCCGTCTTCACCACTTGGAGAAATGTTCCTACTCACCTCATGGAAACGCTTGCATCAAGCATGCCGAAACAAATTTTTGAAGTGATAAACAATAACGGCGGAGCTACTCATTACTGAGTTCATGTTTGGAAGTTGGATTTCTGTTTTGGGGGGGTTTAGGTTGTTTTGGAGGTGTGGTCCTAAACTTTTGATCAGCTGAAAAACAGCCTGTTTCAGTTTATTCATTGGTTTCATTAAATTGAGTGCTCAAAAAATGTTTTGTCTCACTCCCATTTCTTCTTGTTGCATGTTGAAGCTCTACTTGGAACCTTGTTAAGATCCAGCCATGCTAAATAGGATTTTTTGCCATTTTTCAAGTGGTCTTAAATTTTTGATCAGGACTATATACACTCACCTAAAGAATTATTAGGAACACCATACTAATACGGTGTTGGACCCCCTTTTGCCTTCAGAACTGCCTTAATTCTACGTAGCATTGATTCAATAATGCTGATAGCATTCTTTAGAAATGTTGGCCCATATTGATAGGATAGCATCTTGCAGTTGATGAAGATTTGAGGGATGCACATCCAGGGCACGAAGCTCCTGTTCCACCACATCCCAAAGATGCTCTATTGGGTTGAGATCTGGTGACTGTGGGGGCCATTTTAGTACAGTGAACTCATTGTCATGTTCAAGAAACCATTTTTCCAGTCTTCAACAGTCCAATTTTGGTGAGCTCGTGCAAATTGTAGCCTCTTTTTCCTATTTGTAGTGGAGATGAGTGGTACCCGGTGGGGTCTTCTGCTGTTATAGCCCATCCGCCTCAAGGTTGTGTGTGTTGTGGCTTCACAATTGCTTTGCTGCATACCTCGGTTGTAACGAGTGGTTATTTCAGTCAACGTTGCTATTCTATCAGCTTGAATCAGTCGGCCCATTCTCCTCTGACCTCTAGCATCAACAAGGCATTCTCGCCCACAGGACTGCCGCATACTGGATGTTTTTCCCTTTTCACACCATTCTTTGTAAACCCTAGAAATGGTTGTGCGTGAAAATCCCAGTAACTGAGCAGATTGTGAAATACTCAGACCGGCCCGTCTGGCACCAACAACCATGCCACGCTCAAAATTGCTTAAATCACCTTTCTTTCCCATTCTGACATTCAGTTTGGAGTTCAGGAGATTGTCTTGACCAGGACCACAACCCTACATGCATTGAAGCAACTGCCATGTGATTGGTTGACTAGATAATCGCATTAGAGAGAAATAGAACAGGTGTTCCTAATAATTCTTTAGGTGAGTGTATATGTCAGCTATGCAGCACACATACCCATATATAATATATGTATAATCCTAGACAATCACTTGTAATATTTTCATATAACACTACAAACTACCCTGGTGCCAGCGCAAGCCCAGCAATAGTAACCAGAGACCACCCTCTCCACATACAGCCGAGGGGACATGCAGTGCATGAAATACATTAACATTTGACATGACACATTGATAGATGAAACTTACAGCATGCACATAAAGGGGATATTCCAGGATAAGCTAATACGCTGTGTTATGTCTATTGCAGGCACTAAGGGGGCGGAGCATGACACAGATTCTCTGGTTTTCTTCTACCCCTGTGTCATGCACCTCCCTTTTTCATCCGGTGTTAGGCATAACACAGTGTATTATCTTTTCCCGGAATGTCTAAATATAATTCATATTCCTGTTTCTTGTTTATTAAACTTGACGGCGGAGTAGGTGACTTCCTGCACATTGATTCTCGGTCCTGATTGCTTGATGAGAACTGTTCTTGCAGATCTCGGCATACTGTAGCTCGGAAGGATGCGACTGCAGACCCTGTAAAGTTATAACAACACACAATGAGAACTCCCATAGATTACAATGAAGAGAGCTTAAAGAGTTATGGGACCAAATCTCAGCCCAGACGTTCCTCTGGTTCCCATAGACTGCTATAAAGAGGACGTGACGCCCAGTTTAGATTGTCTTATGAGGTCGGACCCAGGGGTGCACCTAGCCTTTCTGCTGCCCGAGGTGAAAAATGAAACAATTTTTTAACCTCACCCCTTTGCCACAATGAAAGCGCTCATCGCCCATGGCCCTTCCGCTGCCCCCGTCTTGCCCCTACCTGGTGCTGCCTGAGGCGATCGCCTCACCTGGCCTCATTGGTCGTGCACCCCTGGTCGGAACACTGTTTCCCCATAGGTAGAGTTTCCGACCTCTCATCCTAGAGATAAATCATAAGTGTCTAGCAGGGTCAAATTAAAGGTACGGCACTCCGAGACCTCCACCACTAAGGAAGAAGAAGGAGCCTCCACCAGAATTCAAGTGCAGGTTCAGGCTGAGGCTTGTGCAGAACCTGCAGATATCAGTGCTTGAATGAGCGTTGACTGCCACAAAATAGGAGCAAACAGGTGCTGAAATTGCAGTTCACCTGCAACTAGTACAGCTCTGGGAATGGAGGGATGATGGGGGGGAGGCCCAGAGCATCATTATCAGAAAGTTGTAATTATTACTGGTTTTATAGAAGAGATAATTACTGTGTCCACTAGATGGCAGCATTACACAGTGATACTGCCTTCTGCTGATATTAAAGGGACACTGTCACCTGGAATTTACTTACTGAGCTAATAACATCAGTCTCCACGATTTACATTAAAATATACTAGTATTACTGCCCTGTGTCTTTTATTTTGTCTATAAAATCGGTTTTATTAATATGCAAAGTACCTCAATAAGGAGCCCAAGGGGACATCCCTCTGGCAGTTGGAACCCAGCCGCGCCCATTACTTCGGAGCCCAGCACGGCCCCACTGCTAATTTATTCACTACTCTTCGCCAACGTAATGTTTGTGCAGCGCCTGTAATCCCGCGCATGCGCCCTGCATACACATGTCAGCGCCCGCGCAGTGTCCAGGCATCGGCCTCACAGTCATTGCGCATGCGCCAGCTTCGCCGCTCCTGCTCCTTCGTCCTCTGCTCACCTGGCAAGTTGCACCAATCTGCTCTTCCTTTCCGGGACGAGCGAAGCTCTCCATGACTACTATGCACATGCAAGGGTCTCAATGGTAGATGATTGCATGCCCACGTACCTAAGACTGTGTGACACCTGAAAACCCTATAATAGTGAGGGGACACGACCACCGACTCCTTGCACTTAATACGGACGGAGTCTGGGTCACCTAGAATTAAGCCAGCAAGGAAACACAATAAAGGAAAAGACTTATCTGAGCAAACAGCAGCAGAAGCCTCCAGCAGTGAACACTTCATCCAGGAAGTAGTATAAACTGCAAAGTGAAGCAGTATGGGAGGGAATATAAAGGAAAACGATTAGTCTAAATATGTGACACCTGGCAGAAGGAAAGGGGATGACAAAGTGAAACCAAAACAAAGAACGTCATACAAGAGGTAGAGAAGAACGTCTGCCAGACCTTCTCACAGAACTGGCGGTGACACTGATGTGGTGATGTTATTAGCTCAGTAAGTAAAATCCAGATGACAGGGTCCCTTTAAAAACCATGAGGAATGGAGTCGGCAGCATGACCTGCTACCATAAGAGAAAAGGAGGTGAAGGTGACATCTTCTGAGTTATCTCTTCCTTCTCCACAACCAGTAGAAAAGGCAGCTACACAAGACTGTGGACTGATTGATTGCAACGTTTACACCAGACTATGGACTGACAGGCAGCAGTGTTTACACTAGATTGTGGACTGACTGGCGGCCTCAGCATTTAAACTAGACTGTGGACTGACTATCGGTAGCAGTGTTTACACTAGATGATGTACTTACTGGAGGTGGCAGTGTTTACACTAAACTATGGACTGACAGCAGCGTTTACACTATAATGTGTACTCCACAACCAGTATTCTCCACAACCAGTAAAAAAGGCAGCTAAACTAGACCATGGACTGATTGATTGCAGCGTTTACACCAGACTATGGACTGACAGGCAGCAGTGTTTACACCAGACTATGGACTGACAGGCAGCTGTGTTTACACTAGATTGTGGACTGACTAGCAGCCGCAGCATTTAAACTAGACTGTGGACTGACTAGCGGTAGCAGTGTTTACACTAGATGATGTAATTACTGGATGTACTTACTGGAGGTGGCAGCGTTTACACTATAATGTGGACTAACTGACAGCTGCAGCATTTACAGTAGACTGTGGAATGACTGGCAGCAGCAGTGTTTACACTAGACTGCGAGCTGACAAGCAGAAGAATTTACACTAGATTGTAGACTGACTGACAGCAGCGTTTATAATAGATAGCGGACTGAGCTGTGCCAGTGATTAAAATTAACTATGGACTGACCAGCAGCAGCGTTTTTACTAGACTGTGGACTACCAGGCAGCAGTGTTTACACTAGACTCTGGACTGACAGGCAGCAGTGTTTACACTAGTCTTGAGTCCGACAGATGGCAGCGTTTACTGTGGACTGACAGACGGCAGTTTTTAAACTAGACTGTGGACTTAGACACGGCAGCGTTTTCACTAAACCGTGGACTGACAGGCAGCAGCGTTTACACTAGACTTTGGACTGACAGACAGCAGTGTTTACATTAGACTGTGGACTGTTTTTATACTAGACTGTGGACTGAGAAACAGCAGCGTGTACTGTTTACTGACAGACAGCAGAATTTACACTAGACTGTGAACTCACAGATGACAGCATTTAAAATTAAATTTGCTAACAGGAAGTAGTGTTTACACTAGACATTGGACTGACAGGAAGCAGAGTTTACACTAGGCTGTGGACTGACTGACAGCAGCAGTGTTTACAATAGATAGTGGACTAAACACCGGCAGTGTTTAAAATGAACTATGGACTGACAAGCAGCAGCATTTTTATTAGACTTAGACTGTGGACTAACAGGTGGCAGTGTTTGCACTAGACTGTGGACTGACAGACAGCAGTTTTTACACTAAACTGTGGACTGACAGATGGCAGTGTTTACACTATACTGTGAACTGACAGCAAGCAGTGTTTACACTAGACTGTGGACTGACAGATGCAGAGTTTACACTAGACTGCGGACTGACAGATAGCAGAGTTTACACTAGACTGTGGAGTGACAGCAAGCAGTGTTTATGCTAGATTGTGGACTAACAGATAGCAGAGTGTACACTAGACTGTTAACTGACAGCAGAGTTTACACTAGACTGTGGACTGATAGATAGCAGAGTTTACACTAGACTGGACTGACAGATAGCAGTGTTTACACTAGACTGTGGACTGACAGATAGCAGAGATTACACTAGACTGTGGACTGACAGATAGCAGAGTTTACACTAGACTGTGGACTGACCGGCAGCAGTGTTTACACTAGACTGTGGACTGACCGGCAGCAGTGTTTACACTAGACTGTAGACTGACAGATAGCAGAGTCTACACTAGACTGTGGACTGACAGATAGCAGAGTTTACACTAGACTGTGGACTGGCAGATAGCAGTGTTTACACTAGACTGTGGACTGACAGATAGCAGAGTTTACACTAGACTGTGGACTGATAGCAGAGTTTACACTAGACTGTGAACTGACAGATAGCAGAGTTTACACTAGACTGTGGACTGATAGCAGAGTTTACACTAGACTGTGGACGGAGAGATAGCAGAGTTTACACTGGACTGTGGACTGACAGATAGCAGTGTTTACACTAGACTGTGGACAGATAGCAGAGTTTACACTAGACTGTGGACTGACCGGCAGCAGTGTTTACACTAGACTGTGGACTGACCGGCAGCAGTGTTTACACTAGACTGTAGACTGACAGATAGCAGAGTCTACACTAGACTGTGGACTGACAGATAGCAGAGTTTACACTAGACTGTGGACTGGCAGATAGCAGTGTTTACACTAGACTGTGGACTGACAGATAGCAGAGTTTACACTAGACTGTGGACTGATAGCAGAGTTTACACTAGACTGTGGACTGATAGCAGAGTTTACACTAGACTGTGGACTGATAGCAGAGTTTACACTAGACTGTGGACGGAGAGATAGCAGAGTTTACACTAGACTGTGGACTGACAGATAGCAGAGTTTACACTAGACTGTGAACTGACAGATAGCAGAGTTTACACTAGACTGTGGACTGACAGATAGCAGAGTTTACACTAGACTGTGAACTGACAGATAGCAGAGTTTACACTAGACCATGCACTGACAAATAGCAGAGTTTACACTAGACCATGCACTGACAGGCAGCAATGTATACACTAGACTGTGGACTGACAGACGGCAGTGTTTACACTAGACTGTGGACAGATAGCAGAGTTTACACTAGACTATGGACTGACAGACAGCAGAGTTTACACTAGACTGTGGACTGACAGATAGCAGAGTTTACACTAGACTGTGAACTGACAGATAGCAGAGTTTACACTAGACCATGCACTGACAGGCAGCAATGTATACACTAGACCGTGGCCTGACAGATAGCACAGATTACACTAGACTGTGGACTGACAGATAGCAGAGTTTACACTAGACTGTGGACTGACAGACAGCAGAGTTTACACTAGACTGTGGACTGACAGATGGCAGTGTTTTGTTCTGCACTATGGTATCGTTTGCGCCACCTTCTTCTGTTGCCTCGCCTGCTTTCAATTTGGGCCCGCCTACAACATGGTGTCACATTTTTATTTTTTTTCCAGGGCCACTTTAAGTTCCCAGTCCACCCCTGGTTTCCCAAACAGGTTACATTTGAAAATTGCAGGTTCCTGTGGGACAGCCTGTGATCTGTTATGGTTTTTCTTCTTACCAAAAGATAGCGGACAGCCCTTTAAACTCTGATAAATTAAATCTGCTCTGTGATTAGATGCTATAGTCAAGGTCAGAATTTAAAGAAATGAAGTTGATGCAGTCCAAGGCCACCGGAATCTCCCTCCTCACTACGGACACAGCCGCCGGATCACACAGCCACAGCTAACTCCTAGTCTGGCAGTCTGTGACCATTGGTGTCCAGTTGCCACCTCATATTCCTGCTAGGCCTGTCAGTCTATTGCCTTCTGCCTCATCTCCTAGGGCGTGCACATCTTCTGACCTCTTAAAGGGCTAGGAGTATTTAGAGCACCTTCTTCATTGAGATTGTACTTAGGCAACAGGTTCCAGAAGCTACATTCCTGCAAATGTGCACAATATTTCTGTCCATTTACCTATGTACTAATTCTGCTTGTCCCTTAACTCTTTTCCGCATCACTATGCACCAGCTAGTTCCTCTTTTTGATCCTGAGCTGCCTGCTCAGACCCTCAGACTGTTTCCCAGAATTCTACAAACTCTGCGTGCCCAGATCATTTGTCTGTGACTATGGTGTTGTCGGATCCCTTGGTGCTCCACACTGGTGTCTCTTGACCCCAGTGAGTCAGCAGCTACTGAGCAGAAACTACTCCATGAGGTGGCGGCCTGATGGTTCCCCTGCAGCAGAGACTATTTCACTGTACAGGGGTTAAAGGGTGAAGACAACTGCCAGTATATCGCCCTTCGAAGTAGCCCCAAATCAAATCCATTCATCGGCACAGCACATCCACATTCACTTATGTAACTCTGTGAACATGGCCCCAAATATATTACCATCACTCGTTTTATTACATTCTCACTGTGATTCATTCATTTAAATATACACCCACCTGATCTTCAGTTCTTGATAAACCTGTGAAATGAATAAGAACATTCATTATATAGTGCATTATTCAACAGTATTAGTAGTTTACCAATATACAGTACATGTAGCGTAGTGCAGTCTGTATGCAGCATCCCACTGCAAGGCAGAGGTACACTGCTAGAGAGGTTCTAGATGTACTTTAAGATGTTTATGCATTTTCCTGTTAATGGGTAACAAGCCATAGCAACCAGTTGCTAAGGAGGGCTGCGCTACCCTCCCCATAGGGAGTGGTTAGAAGTCATTCTGTGTCTAGACAGTGAAGTGATCAGATGCAGAGAGACAACGCCCTGGGCTCAAACCAGCCAGACAACAGTAAACATGTAGAAGAAAGTGGAGAAAAGGGCAAAAGATATATCTGAGAGCATATCAGTGTCAGGAGGAGATGCGCGAAGAAGCTCTGTGGAGATAACTTGTCTAAAAGAAGCTTGCAGGCTACACAGCGAAGTTGCTCAGGAGATTTAAGTCTTATGGTGCCTGGACATACTTTACAAGACCATGTGGAAGTTGGTAAAGATCCACATCCTGCTGAGGACATTGTGGAACCATTTATTGTGAGTACAGTAACCAGATAAAAGGGTGCAGAACTTAGTCTGACGTTGGGGCCACCCCGTGGTTGCAAAGTCAAATAGAAGTGTTACACCCCTTCATCTGGATGCTTGTGCCTAAGTCAGCTAGGAAAAGTGCAGTCTGAGGAAAACTGCTTTAACAAACCATCTTAGCCTGTTAATTATTACTGCAGTCGTGTAACCTGTGAGGCCTGTGGAAAACTGCATTTGTGTAAAAACTGCTTGTTAGTGCATGCTGAGAACTATGACTAATGTACCTGAACTGGATTCTTCTGAAAAGAACCGCTCTGTATTAACCTGGTGTTAGTATTGCCTGCACTGACACACTGCGCCCTTCGCATCAGTGCATGGCCCAGGGGAGTGTCAGAGTGAGTAATACCTATGACCACCATTCTTGCTAATATCGCTCCTATCCTCTCTTCTCCCCCTCTCCTCGGGTGGCTGCATGTACACAAGGCATTGATCAATAATCTGATTTTGCAAAACCAGCTCTCCCAGAATGCAATGCAGCACGAAGCTGTAGATCAGAGAAGCAGGTAGCGGGACTGTCTGTCAACATGTATACTGACAGTTTCCAGGGGCAACCATAGTAATTGTAAAATAATGTTCAAAGATGAAGCTCTCATTTGTAGAAGTTTTTCCACTTACCCATAGAATAGGTGATCGATTAAAGCTCTCGGACTCCCACCCCTATTATCATGAGCGGAGGCCACACTAGCCCTCTGTGCAAGTCTATGGCAGATAAACAACCCTCTATGCAAGCAACATGCCCCCCTCATTAAGTCGGATATCCTTGATACGATGCATTTTATGCATAGAACCAAATGGTTGCATGTACAGTATAAGATATGTCGCTATTAAAGGGGTTGTCTCACTTCAGCAAATGGCATTTATCATGTATGTAGAGAAAGTTAATACAAGGCACTTACTAATGTATTGTGATTGACCATGTTGCCTCCTTTGCTGGCTGGATTTCATTTTTCCATCTCATTATACACTGCTAATTTCCAGGAGTTACGACCACCCTGCAAATCATAGGAAAATGTGCTGGCCTCTCTCGTCATATCTGTTCTGCAGCCGTGGTCATAACCCCTGACAATTAGCAGTGTATAATGCGGTGGAAAATGAATCAAACCAGCAAAGGAGGCAATATGGACAATCACAATACATTAGTAAGTGCTCTGTATTGACTTTCTCTACATGATAAATTCCATTTGCTGAGATGAGACAACCCCTTTCAAGCAATCGTTCCTAATATTACACCGGGCAACTATGGCCATTTAAACTCCATGTAATTGCCCAGAGTTCCTGACAGCAAACTTACTGCATTTGGCTGTTTGTAGTGGATCTCAAAATGGTCATCTGCCCCCGAGGACCAGCTCTTCAGGAGAAATCTGAGTGAAGCATGTGATCAAAAGGGACTTAATTTTTAGGGCAAGGCCAAATAGTCCAGCTGCATTATGCAGGTCACAGCCTCCAATTGTTCATGTGGCCATTGGCTGAAGTCAGTGGGACTGGCCAGCGGCTGACCACGACCATTTGTTTCATTAAATGGCACTTCCATGCGGGAAATACATAGCATTATTTGGACACAGTATGGTAGTATTATTTGGATATTCGTCTTTTCCAAGTCCTTGAACAGATTAATCCTGTCTACTTTCAGTTGAAACTTCCACAAATGCGTCAGATTCCAAATTGCTTCCACATTTCTCTTTTTGACCCTCTGGGAATCAACAAATTGTTCACTGAGGTCAAGACCTCTCCCATTTCCATCCAAGCATCCTCTGCTAAATATGAAGGGAGTCCAATTCTAGACTACAAGGAAATACAACTTATTGGTACCAAACAGAGATGTTGGGTTCCTAAGGAAGACCTTAATGCTTTATTACTTTTCACTAGGGCAAGGGTACTGATAGGGGGACGCACCCTTTCTTCCCTCGGGTCAGTGGCGTGCCTAGGGTGTTTGGCACCCGGGCAGTCCTTTCTCTGGCACCCCCCCCCCCCCTCCGCCCCCAATACTTGACCACATACCTCTTACATACAGAGACATCTCCTGTCATGTAGACCTTCTCTTTCCTCTTCTTCTCCGTTAGACCGCCATGACAAATTCTTCCAGCCGCATCTCGTCTATACAGAGTTTGTAACACAGACACGTTAGATTTCTCAGTTTTTCCATCAACCTCCTGGTGTCCCCACAGTGTCATCCTGCTGCCCCCCTCAATACTGTGCCTGCTGTGCTCCCCAATGCCCCCAGGTACTATACTGCTGAAAAAATAGTGACCCCAGTAGACGTAATCGGGGGCATTTATCAAACTGGTGTAATATAGAACTGGATTTCCAAAAGAGCTGTCAAAAATTAAGGGTGGAATCTGATTGGCTTCTATGGGCAACTAAGCCAGTTCTACTTTACACCAGTTTGATAAATGACCCCAAATGTCCCTATAGTGTCCACAGCAGTTATAATGTCCCCTAGAGTGCCCCAGTAATAATAACACCCTATATTGTGCTCCAGGAAATAATCCCTGTATAGTGTCCCCAGAAATAATAGAATTGCCCCTACAGTGCCAACCCAATAACAACGCCCCCCACGCTGCCCCCGTAATCCCCCATAGTAATTTCCCCAACAATGCCCCACACACAGTAATTTCCCCCACACAGTAGTTTCCCCCACCCTGCCTCCCACATAGTAATTTCTCCCACACTGCCCCCAACACTGTAATTTCCCCTAAACTGCCTCTCCACAGTAATTTCCCCACGTAACAACGCCCCCCCCCCCCCCCCACAAACAGTAATTTCCCCCACATTGCCCCATATAGTAATTTTCCCCCCACATAGTAATCCCTCCCATAATAATTTCCCCCCACATAGTAATTCCTCCCATAATAGTTTGCCCCCACACAGCATCCCACCATAATATTTTATGTCCTCCTTTGTGCCCCCCACATGTCCCCCAAAGTTGGCACATAAAATAAATAAAAAAGAAAGAAAAAAAACAAACAAAAGCTAAATACTCACCTGCGCTTGTAGAAGAAAGGAAGGCACGCACACTTCACTGTGCTGCTGTGTCCCTGCACAGGCGCGCGTGATGACGTCATCACGCACGCCTGCACCCAGATTTCACTACTGCATAGGCCTCAGGCCTACAAGGCCTGAAGCCTATGGCGGTGATCGGCGGCGGGACAGGGAACTATGCGCTCCCGTGCCCCGCGCAGTATGTGGGCGTCAGCGCTCCAGCAATGAGTGCTTCCATCTGTATTGATGGAAGCACTCATTGCTTCTGCCACCCCCCTGAGAGCCGGCACCTGGGATGGACCCCCCCTGGGCATGCCACTGCTTGGGGCATGCCCAGGATGATGGGGCCCCTGGGCTCCTGCCTGATGGTAGTTGGGATGCCCATGGTGTTGTGGCTTTGGTACGAGTGCAAGGCAGGAGATGTAGGGTGCAGTGGCCGGCGTATGATGATGGAGCCAGTAACCAAGCCAGTTGTAGAAGATAAATATCTCTCTTTACTAAAACCCAGAATTAGAGTTGTAGTACATCTAACATCAAAACACAGTTCCAAACAATTGACAGTGCAACTCTTCCCAGATAGCAATGTTTAGGTGTAGGCCAAATGGGGGGTTGTAGTACTCCTTTCCGCTATCTCCTCAAGTCTCTCTCTGCAGAATCTAAGGCTGTCAATATTATTCTTGTAATGGTGGCTGTAATTCCTAGCTGAAGGGTATGTGATTAAGATATGGCTGGCCACGAACATGTCACAGTGTGAAGGATGTATTAGCAATGTCCCTCTCACTGCAGTAAAGTCTCTATCAGCCGTAAACAGCAAATACCTTACTGACTGACTCCAGTGCTCGGCCATGCATATTGTGGACCTTCTACTTCCTCCTTTTCCTTTTCCTGGAGTACTCTAAAGTCATTATGGCTTTCTCTCTGTGGATCTTTCAGAGATAAATGATCTGTTCACACTGTGCAGTGCTGCATGACAACTGTACCTGTTGGATGATGAGGCCCAGTGCAGAAGTGGCTTAACCTGACAGCAGCGGTATTGTTGGGTATCTTGACCTCGTTGCCTGCAGGTGTTGTATTACAGCGGCGATGGTCACCATGTGTCATTCTCCAAATTAGAGTAGGGACCCACTCAATAGAGGTCACCTTGACGTGGTGAATGGGCCAATGCATTTTGATCAAAACGTACACTAAGTACCTCAATAGAGATATTTACAAATTATGGCGAGAAGCAATATATCAATGCACAACATGTGGATGTGCGATCCATATCTCTTCTCCATTGTTGGGCATTCTATACATTTTGCTGTCTAAAAATTCTGTGCACTAACGTTCACTTCCTCATCGAAAGATTTACATACATTTATACATACCTCGGGGGCGCCACTTAATAACCACAGCAATCAGGATTATTATAACAAATGCTTCTGCCCCTATGACGGTGTAGAGAATATACTTTTCATGTCCTGTTCCCTGATGACCTAAGGAATCTAAAAATTAAGTACAAATCAGATACATGTTCAGAACTGTTTTAGGCTATAATAAAGTATATGTCAAAGTTTAATTTAGTATAGTCACTTGAAAGTAAGTACAGGGCTGCACCGCTAATGAGGTGAGGTGAGGCGATCACCTCAGGCGGTGCAACCCTGGAGATAAGTGGAGAGCAGCGTCAGGCCGAGGGAAATGAGCGTTTCATTGTGGAAGCACTCATCTCTCTATATTCAACTGTATCACCATCCTCAGGACGGTGATACAGTTGAATATTACAGCGGGGCATGGGAGAGATGTCTACCTCCCCATTCCCTCTGATAGACTTCAGACCTAGTGCCTAATGTAGCCTATAAGAGGCCGGCGCAGGTGGCGTGATGACATCATCATCAATGTGCCGCCTGAGCCAGGCAGCATACATGGCAGGACACAGGCCAGAAGGGGCCTGCACTGCATCGCTGGCAAGTATTAATGTTTATTTTATTATTTTGGCACCATGCTGTTTGGTCAATATGGGGAAGGTGAGAGGAGCACTATGGGGGCATCTACTGGGGGTACTATATAGGAGTATTTTATACTAGCACACATATTGGGGAAAGAGGCGAGAGGAGCACTATGGGAGCATCTACTGGGGGCACTATCAGGGGCGTAGCTATAGGGGGTGCAGAGGTAGCAGTCGCTACTGGGCCCAGGAGCCTGAGGGGGCCGAAAGACCCTTGTGGTGCATAAGAAGACACCAGTATTATAGAAAGTGCATGCTGGTCAAGTTACACCTCTGGCTCAAGGGGGTGCCGCTTCAATTTTTGCCTCGGGTAGCACGAAGGCCTTGTGTTTCCTGCCCCTGGCCACAAAGCACTAAGGGAAGAGGGGCTTCCAGCTGAACTCTTGCACCAGGGCCCATGAGCCATTAGCTACGCCCCTGGATAGGGGTATTTTATACTGGCACACATTATGGGGGGCACTATGGGGACATTAGCTCAACTGGTGCACTAACAGGAGGTATTTTTTGTACTGGCACACATTATGGGGTCATTTTTTGTACTGGCACACATTATAAAGGGCATTATTTTGTTCTGACGCACATTATAAGGAGGCATTTTTTGTACTGGCACACATTATAAGAAGAGAATTATTACTACTGGGGGGGGCATTATGGTGGGCTTTACTACTACCGGGGGACTATGGGGAACATGATTACTAGTATGGGCACTGTGGGAGCATTATTACGTCTGGGCACAGTGGGGACATTAATACTCTTGGGGGCACTATTACTACTAAGCACACTCGGGCAGATAATTAGTTCCACTTTGGGGGGCATTATTTATGGGGGACATTATTTTTACACGATTAATGCCAGGGACACAATTTTCTAGCTGCAGTTATGTTTTGGGGCACTGCATGTTAATAATTATTGAGGGGGGCACTATCTGCGTGGTACTAGTATTTTCTGGTAGACTTTCTGCAGTATAGTATTGGGGAGCACAGCTGGCACAATATTGGGGTTGGCAGAATGGGGTATTCAGAAGGTGGGAGGATGATGGAAAAATAGTAAACTAAGATGTTCGTCAAACTCTGCAGAGAGAAATCATCATGACGGTCTGGAGTGAATGGAGAAGATGAGGAAAGAGAACATCTACAATAGAGGAGATATCACTAGATGTAAGAGGTAAGTGGTGCTGTATTACCTTGTATGTTCTGTAGTGCTGAATGTAGTGTTAGGAGGAGAGAGGTTAGGTTTGAGGGGGGGGGGGGGTTCTTTTCAAGTGCACCCCCGAGTAAGTACACCTGATGTAATGTTATTTTCACGTTGTTTACCAGTTACCGACCACTTATAGAAGACAAGAGCGCGGCTACATGGCGACACTAGTGGCGGCCATGGATCGCAGGTGCATCGTAGTGTAGCAGTGATCCCAAAGCTATAAATTGGGTTTCAGCATGAGTTACAGGTGTGCCGAGACTGTGACCCTTGAATTACAAAAAAATCCAGCAGTCTTGGATTTTTTGCAATTCACATGTCAGGGTCGCAGAATACATGTGAGTTGTACTGCAACCCTATTCATCACCAATACACTGCAATGCCCCTACGATCTATGGCTGCAAATGTGTTGCGTGATCAGGGTCGTCATGTGGCCGGACCCTAAATGTCTGGACGGTCAGCACGTTAATCATGCAGCTGTTAAAGTCTGCTCCCCATAGAGAAGGCGAAGGTGGTTTTCCACTGTTCCTGCCTTCCCGATCATTATACACAGGGCTGAACTAGCGCTGTGTATAGTGATCAAGAAGCATGTATGCCAGTTCCTGCTTTCGGTCCCAGAGGTCATGTGATCACTGGGGGTCAGGTGCTGTGTAAGCTGCTAGGTCTTATCAGACCCAGATCAGCTCTGCAGTGAGACTGTACAGCATAGTATACTGCTGTGCAACCTCTCTGGGGGCTGCATTCCCCCTATAACTAGGGCTAATATGTCAGCCCCAGTTACAGCAGAAATCAGCAAAAAAATTAAATGTATGGTCCCCCTCTCAAAAGTCTTGTATGAACCTATTAGGCCCTCAAACTGTAAAAATAAAAAAACTAATTAATTATTGCAATTAATTTTTTAAAAAAAACATCACAACTACCCCGCCTCCAGCCACCATACATCCCATATATCAAAATCACTGTTACGGAAAGAAGACATAATAAAAATAAAAAAAACATTATATATTTGCAGATCCATGACCGGCTAAGTAATGGTAACTCATCATAGCTTCTAAAATGGCTGACTATCAAGGGTCCAGATATCGAGAGTTCAGAAAGAACATTTGCACCCAGACCCTGGAGCTTTAGGGGGCCTAAAAGAACATATGCTAACAAGATGAGACGAAAATCATGGACATGAAAGGAAGGGGGCCCTGTTAAAGGTAGGTTGGGGACTCACCTTCTAACTTATTTGTCACTTGCAACTTTATCCCTCTTCCAGCTTGTATTTCACCATCAGACGTCTTCACATGGAAACAGTACATTCTCGAATCTTGCTCTGTCACGTTTTGAATGGTCATTTGATGTATTACCGAACTGAAATTCACTCTGCCCTTGTACAACGGGAGATCCTTGAGAAGTGTTGAATCATCACAGTCTAAGGTCCAGTGCAGAGTGAATGGAGTCCGGGGAATCTTGAAGGTGCAGTTGATGTTCACGTTGTCCCCAGATTGAGTGAGGATGTAGCCTGGGTACTTCTCCATATTCTGAATTTTCCCACCTGCTCAAATGACAAATAAAAAGTAAAAAGAAATATGTTCTTAGTTTATAAAATGTTGGTCAACTCTTCATGCCCATGAGATATAATTACATGGTCACAAAGTAAGGTGGAAAAAAAAGACACAGGTCCATCTAGTGTAACATGTCCTTCTATTGTGTTGATCCAGAGGAAGGGAAAAGTCTCTATGAGTTGGATACCAATTACCCCATATTAGAGGAAAAATTCCTTCCTGGCTCCAAATTGAATAAATCCCTGGATCAACGTCCCATCTCTAGAAATCTAGTACCTATGATGATATTAAACAATCTGCTCTGGCAGAGAGCTCCATAGTTTCACAGTTCTTAAAGTATGGAATCCTATGGTGTAACCATCTTTCCTCTAGACGAAGAAGATGTCCTCCTGTCATGGTCATTAGAAAGATCTCTGTATTGACCGTTCACATAATTGCACATTGTAATAAGATGTTTATTTCACACAAACGATACGGGATGAGTCAGGGCCTGTTCAGGGAAAAACGAATGGTTTTGCGTCAAACTTGAATGGGTTTTGTCTGCAAATAACAATCTACATCTTCCAGCAACCGTCAGTGAAAAATGTACTGCGTCCGCATGCGATCCGTTTCTCACACTAGCCCCATTCATTTCTATCGGGCCTGGGCTGGGAAAAAATGCTCAATACTGAACATGCTGCAATTTTTCCTAAATGCAGATATGGTCAGTGATAAGCAATGTGCCCAATGAAATGAATGGGTCAGCATACAGTCCGCATGCTATGCGTTCAGTACATGCATAGATCTAGACAGAAAACCCGTGTGAAAGAGGCCTAAGTTGTCTGTCTTCCCAACAGAAAAAGCCTACTTTCACATCTGTGTTATGCTGTCCGGTTTTGAGATCAAAACCGCAGCACAACGCTTCAGTTTTGTCCCCATTTATTGTCAATGGGGGTCAAAACTGAACAAAGCGAAACATAGTGCACTAGAATGCATTCCGTTCCCATGACTGACACAAAACCGCTGCAAGCAGTGTGTTTTTTTTGTTCGGCATGAAAAACTGAAGAAGCTGGATCCGGCACCAAAAACCATGTAAGTCAATGGTGCGGATCCAGTTTTTTTTCAGACATGAAAGAAACTGCTCCAACACCCATTGACTTAGGGTACTTTCACACTAGCGTTTTTCTTTTCTGGCATAGAGTTCTGTCCTAGGGGCTTTATACCGGAAAAGAACTGATCAGTTTTATCCTAATGCATTCTGAATGGAGAGCAATCCGTTCAAGATGCATCAGGATGTCTTCAGTTCAGTCTTTTTGACTTTTCAGGACGGAGATAATACCACAGCATGCTGCGGTTTTAGGGTACTTTCACACTAGCGTTTTTCTTTTCTGGCATAGAGTTCTGTCCTAGGGGCTTTATACCGGAAAAGAACTGATCAGTTTTATCCTAATGCATTCTGAATGGAAAGCAATCCGTTCAAGATGCATCAGGATGTCTTCAGTTCAGTCTTTTTGACTTTTCAGGACGGAGATAATACCGCAGCATGCTGCGGTTTTATCTCCGGCCAAAAAGACTAAACACTTACTTGAATGCCGGATCCGGCATTTTTTTCCATAGGAATGTATTAGTGCCGGATCCGGCATTCAAATTGCTGCATTGACGGATCCAGTATTCCGGTCTGCGCATGCGCAGACCTTTAAAAATGTGGAGTAAAAAAATACCGGATACGTTTTGCCGGATGACACTGGAAAAACGGGTCCTGTGTTGCAATGCATTTCTCTGACTGATCAGGCATTTTTCAGACTTTAAGGATCCTGATAAGGCTACTTTAACACTTGCGGCAGCGTGATCCGCCAAGCAGTTCCGCGTCTTCAGTTCAGTCTTTTTGACTTTTCAGGACCGAGATAATACCACAGCATGCTGCGTTCCTTTCCTTCTGCGCCCTGCCGTGTGCCCGTACAGAAGTTTACGACCACATATGGGGTGTTTCTGTAAACTACAGAATCAGGGTAATAAATATAGAATTTTTTTGTCTGTTAACCCTAGCTTTGTTAGCGGAATAAAAATGGATTAAAATTGTAAATCTGCCAAAATTTTCCTTAAATTTTTGTGGAACACCTAAAGAGTTACCAAAGTTTGTAATATCAGTTTTAAATACCTTGATGTAATGGTGCACAACCCCAAGCAACCAGACAGAGTGGATTTATTAAATAAATGGCAGTACAGTCCAAACCAGTAAGCATATACAGGTAACCAACCCGAATAATAACCTGTGCAGGGAAACACCAAGGGGACAGCCAGTGACCAGGCCAAAGTTCTTATGCGCAGTATTATTTTGTGTAACGTGGTACCTAGGGATGAGAGGTCAGGATTTCCAGGGTCAGATCCAAGGTCATACACGAGACAAACTGTTCAGCAAAAATGAGGTATCCAGAGGCAGTCTCTAGAAATAAATCGAGGAAGGCAGAGGTCATGCACAGGTAAGTCTGGGAGAATATGAACTGCAACATACACCCAGGTTGTCAAAACAACAGTGGGCACTGACCAGCCAGGGAGATCACCTTTTAAGTACCTGCTAGCCAATCACAAAGTGCCATATGTTTATTCTTCAGTCCGGTCAACCTGCCTCCGAGACCCCGGCGGTCTTCCGCTCCGGTGTATGCCTGTAAAAAGGAGTTGGAACCGAAGACTCCCCAGGCACATGCGTGACCTGTCCTGCTACTCCAATGGGGTCCCCCGCAGGCCGAGGACCCCTGGGGGCCCCAGTGGATCGCAGAACAGGAGTGTCTTACACTTGAGGGGTGTATTTTCCAAAATGGGGTACATTTTTGGGGAGTTTCTACTCTAGGGTTGCATCAGGGGGTCTTCAAATGTGACATGGCAACTCAAAATTATCCCAGTGAAATCTGCCCTCCAAAAACCATATGGCGTTCCTTTCCTTCTGCACCCTGTCGTGTGCCCGTATAGCAGTTTATGACCACATATGGGGTGTTTCTGTAAAATACTGAATCAGGGCAATAAATCTTGAGTTTTGTTTGTCTGTAAACCCTTATTTGGAAAACATTGATTGAAATGGAAAAATTTATTGAAATGGAAAATCTGCCAAAAGAGTGAAATTCTGAAATTTCATCTACATTTTCCTTTAATTCTTGTGGAACACCTAAAGGGTTAAGAAAGTTTGTAAAATCAGTTTTCAACACCTTGAGGGGTGTAGTTTCTAAGTCTATATTCATACTCACATTTTGTCACGGACAGTGTACAGGAAACAAGACAATCCAACATGCATATAAGACTCACTGGATCCAAAGCTAAGGAACCAAGAGGGAGACCCCTGTATCAGACCTGGCACTTTCCCTGGCTGCTATCCTATGCAACAATCCCAGAGGTGGACAGTTGCATAGCCACGTACCTCGACTATCTAACACCTGAACACCCTACAATAGTGAGGGGACACGACCACCGGCTCCCTACTCCAGACACGGAGGGAGTCAGGGTCACCTGGGATCCAGCAAACCGAAAATAACAGCTAAACAAACAGTACTTAACTTAGTAGCCGGCAGGGAACCAGGAAAGCAAGCAGACACTCCAGGAACTTGTATAAACCGCACCCTACTGCATTAAGGGGAGGAATTTAAAGGGATGCAATCA
The DNA here is from genome assembly GCF_014858855.1 of Bufo gargarizans. Classification (NCBI taxonomy): domain Eukaryota; kingdom Metazoa; phylum Chordata; class Amphibia; order Anura; family Bufonidae; genus Bufo; species Bufo gargarizans. The sequence continues at coordinate 9,981,644 of NC_058088.1, forward strand.
GTCCAAGTACAAGACAGCTGAGACAGGCTAACGAGATAAGAAACTGAAACCAAAACAACAGAGAGCTCAAGGGGGAGGTTCTGAAAGGCATCTGTCAGAGCTTCTCAGATGTCTGGTTGTGACAGTACCCCTCCCTCTACGAGTGGACTCCGGACACTCAGAGCCCACCTTCTCAGGATGGGACCTATGGAAAGCCCTGATGAGACGAGAGGCCTTAATGTCCGTGACTGGGACCCACATCCTCTCCTCAGGACCATAACCCTTCCAATGAACAAGGTACTGGAGAGAACCGCGGACAAGACGAGAATCCACAATCCTAGAGACCTGAAATTCAAGATTCCCATCAACCATAATCGGAGGAGGAGGCAAAGGCGAGGGTACAATGGGTTGAACATAAGGTTTCAATAAGGACTTATGAAAAACATTATGGATCTTCCAAGTCTGAGGAAGATCAAGACGGTAGGCAACAGGATTGATGACAGACAGGATTTTGTAAGGCCCAATAAACCTAGGACCCAACTTCCAGGAGGGAACCTTCAATTTGATATTCTTGGTAGACAACCACACCAGATCACCAACATTCAGGTCCGGACCAAGCACACGTCTCTTATCTGCCACACGCTTATATCTCTCACTCATGCTCTTTAGATTATCCTGAATCTTTTGCCAAATAGATGACAAAGACGAGGAGAATCTGTCCTCATCAGGTAAACCAGAAGACCCCTCTCCCGAGAAAGTCCCAAACTGCGGATGAAACCCACATGCACCAAAAAATGGTGACTTATCAGAGGACTCCTGACGACGGTTATTTAAGGCAAACTCAGCAAGGGACAAAAAAGAACACCAATCCTCCTGATTCTCCGCCACAAAACAGCGCAGATATGTCTCCAGATTCTGATTGACGCGCTCTGTCTGGCCATTCGACTGCGGATGGAAAGCAGAAGAGAATGACAACCGAACCCCCAAGCGAGAACAGAAAGCCTTCCAGAATCTGGAAACAAACTGCGTGCCCCTATCAGAGACTATGTCTGAGGGAATACCGTGCAATTTGACAATGTGATCAATAAATGCCTGTGCCAGGGTCTTAGCATTGGGCAAACCAGGAAAAGGGATGAAATGGACCATTTTGCTAAAACGGTCCACCACCACCAGAATCACAGTCTTCCCCGAGGAACGAGGCAGGTCCGTTATGAAGTCCATGGACAGATGTGTCCAAGGACGGGAAGGAATGGGTAGGGGAAGGAGAGGACCTGACGGCCGTGAATGAGGGACCTTGGCACGAGCGCAAGTCTCGCAAGCTGCCACAAAACCCTCAACCGACTTACGAAGCGCAGGCCACCAGAATCTCCGAGCGATGAGATCCACTGTGGCTCTAGCCCCCGGGTGCCCAGCAAGGACCGTATCGTGGTGTTCCTTAAAAACCTTGTGTCTTAAAGCGAGAGGCACAAACAACCTCCCAGGAGGACAAAGATCAGGAGCCTCTGACTGGGCTGCCTGCACCTCTGCCTCCAATTCAGAAAAAAGAGCAGAGACCACCACACCTTCGGCCAAAATGGGACGCGGGTCTTCAAAATTCCCGCCTCCCGGAAAACAACGTGACAGGGCATCTGCCTTCACATTCTTAACCCCAGGGCGGAACGTGACAACAAAATTAAATCTTGAAAAGAACAAAGACCATCTGGCCTGTCTCGGGTTCAGACGCTTGGCTGACTCCAAGTAGGCCAGATTTTTATGGTCAGTAAACACGGTAATAGGGTGTCTGGCTCCCTCCAGCCAATGGCGCCATTCCTCAAAAGCCAACTTGATGGCCAACAATTCCCTATCTCCCACATCGTAATTTCTCTCTGCGGAGGAGAGTTTTTTCGAGAAAAAGGCACACGGTCGCCATTTGGCAGGAGAGGAACCCTGAGACAAGACCGCCCCCACACCCACCTCAGAAGCATCAACCTCAACTATGAAGGGTAAAGAAATATTGGGTTGCACCAAGATGGGAGCGGAAGCAAAACTCTCCTTGATATTAGAGAAAGCCTTACGCGCCTCTACCGACCAAGAGGAAAAATCTACCCCCTTTCTGGTCATATCAGTGAGTGGTTTAACAATAGAGGAATAATTCAAAATGAACTTCCTGTAATAATTGGCAAAGCCCAAAAAACGCATCAGTGCCTTCTGATTCTCAGGAAGCTCCCACTCAAGCACAGCGCGGACCTTCTCGGGGTCCATGCGAAAACCAGAAGCGGAGAGAAGAAATCCCAGAAATTGAATTTCTGGAACCGCAAACACACATTTTTCCAGTTTCGCATATAATTTATTCTCCCGCAGGATGAGCAAGACCTGACGTAAATGTTCCTTATGAGTTTTGAAATCAGGAGAAAAAATCAAAATGTCATCCAAATACACTAATACAAATTTTCCCATCAAATGATAAAAAATGCTGTTCACGAAATGCTGAAAAACGGCTGGGGCATTCATCAAACCAAAAGGCATAACCAAATTCTCAAAATGGCCCTCAGGGGTGTTGAAGACCGTCTTCCATTTGTCTCCTTCTCTGACCCTGACCAGGTTGTATGCCCCTCTTAAATCTAATTTGGAAAAAACTTTAGCCCCAACAACCTGGTTAAACAGGTCCGGGATCAGAGGGAGCGGATAAGGGTCACGAATAGTGATACTGTTCAGCTCCCTGAAATCCAGACAAGGTCTCAAAGAACCATCTTTTTTCTTAACAAAGAAAAACCCAGCGGCAACAGGTGACTTCAAGGGTCGTATGTGTCCCTTTCTCAGACTCTCAGAGATATAAGCACGCATAGCGACCCTTTCAGGTTGGGAAAGATTGTATAAACGAGATTTAGGCAGCTTGGCGCCTGGAATGAGATTAATAGGGCAATCGTACTCCCTGTGCGGGGGCAAATCCTGGACTCCAATCTCAGAGAAGACATCAGAAAATTCAGAGAGAAAAGATGGTACCGTCTTAGTAGCAACCTCAGAAACAGATGTCGTGAGGCAATTCTCTCTGCAAAAGTCACTCCAACCATTTATTTGCCTCGCTTGCCAATCAATGGTGGGATTATGTTTAGTAAGCCAGGGTAGCCCCAACACCAGAGGAGCAGGCAAACCGCTAAGAACGAAACATGACACATCCTCAACATGAGCATCACTCACAATCAAACGAATATTGTGAACTATGCCCTTTAATGATTTCTGAGAAAGTGGAGCGGAATCAATGGCAAAAACAGGAATATCCTTTCCCAAAGTGCGCACCTGGAAACCATGAGTTATTGCAAATTGATTATCAATGAGATTGACCGCTGCTCCACTATCCACAAAAATCTCACAAAAAATGCTCTTGCTCTCTAGCGCCACCCTAGCAGGCAGGACAAAACGGGAACTACAAGCAAACGGAAAACCTTCAATTTCCGCCTCAACCCTGCCAATAGTAACAGACGGAACATTTTTAAAAGATTTTTTCCTCTTTGTTTCTTTATTACTCCCAGAGAACTGCCTGAATCTCCTAGAGGGACAAATATTTGCCAAATGATTTATACCTCCACAACAAAAACAAACCCTCCCATGCGGGCTGAATCTTCTATTGTCAGAAGCAATCAACCCCAGCTGCATGGGCTCCTGCTCAGAAGGGGCTGACAGCGACTGAGACCCCTGCGCGCAGAATGGGACCGCTGCACTGTCCTGGGACTGAGTATGACAGGAAGGAGAGATCTCACCTCTCTCTCTAAGACGCCTGTCAATACGAACGGCCTGGGACATAGCATAGTCCAAGGAGGTAGGTCTTTCATGAAAGGCAAATGCATCTTTCAATCCCTCTGAAAGACCATGGCAGAATTGACTTCGGAGTGCAGCATCATTCCAACCAGTATCAGCTGCCCATCTCCGAAATTCTGAGCAGTATATCTCTGCGGATTGTTTACCCTGGCATAGGAGACGTAGTCTAGACTCCGCCAGAGCAATACGATCCGGATCATCATATATCTGACCCAGGGCTAAAAAGAATTCATCCACTGAACGGAGGGGCCGTGCCCCCTCCGGCAGCGAAAAGGCCCAAGACTGAGCGTTACCCCTGAGCAGCGATATAATGATCCATACCCTCCGTTCTTCATCACCCGAAGAATGGGGAAGAAGGCGAAAATGGAGTTTGCAAGCCTCTCGAAAACGCACAAAATTCTCACTACCCCCGGAGAACGTATCCGGGAGCGAGATCTTAGGCTCAGAACAAACTCCATAAACGCACGCTGAACCGGTCACTTGAAGCTGAGAAAGAGTCTTACGGAGATCAGCTACCTCCAATGAGAGACCCTGGAAGCGTTCAGCCAAAAGTGAAACCGGATCCATGCTTGAGACGGTTTTGGCGGTTTATAATGTCACGGACAGTGTACAGGAAACAAGACAATCCAACATGCATATAAGACTCACTGGATCCAAAGCTAAGGAACCAAGAGGGAGACCCCTGTATCAGACCTGGCACTTTCCCTGGCTGCTATCCTATGCAACAATCCCAGAGGTGGACAGTTGCATAGCCACGTACCTCGACTATCTAACACCTGAACACCCTACAATAGTGAGGGGACACGACCACCGGCTCCCTACTCCAGACACGGAGGGAGTCAGGGTCACCTGGGATCCAGCAAACCGAAAATAACAGCTAAACAAACAGTACTTAACTTAGTAGCCGGCAGGGAACCAGGAAAGCAAGCAGACACAGTCCAGGAACTTGTATAAACCGCACCCTACTGCATTAAGGGGAGGAATTTAAAGGGATGCAATCAGTCCAAGTACAAGACAGCTGAGACAGGCTAACGAGATAAGAAACTGAAACCAAAACAACAGAGAGCTCAAGGGGGAGGTTCTGAAAGGCATCTGTCAGAGCTTCTCAGATGTCTGGTTGTGACACATTTTGGCTTTCCGTTTGTGAGATCCGTTCAGGGGTCTCACAAGCTGTCCAAAACGGATTAGTTTGCATTCTAATACATTCTGAACGGAAAAGGATCCGCTCAGAATGCATCAGTTTAGTCTCCATTCTGCTTTGGGGACGGACACCATGACGGATCCGCACAAAATGCGAGTGTGAAAGTAGACTAAAATTTATGGGTGGTTTCTATTATGTAAGCCTCACAAAGTGACTTCAGACCTGAACTGGTCCTCAAAAAGTGGGTTTTGGAAATTTTCTGAAAAATCCTTCTAAAGTCCCAAAAATAGAAAATGTAATGTACAAAATGATCCAAACATGAAGTAGAAATATGGGAAATGTAAAGTAAAAACTATTTTAGGATGTATCACTCACTATCTGTTTTAAAAGCAGAGAAAAAATAAAAAGGCAATTATTTAAGGTGAGCCTAGATGGACCACGTGGTCTTCTTCTGCCATCATTCTTCTATGTTTCCCTGAAACAGGTAATAAGATCTGTCTTACCAGCCCCTCGGCCTCAGTCCTTACCTGTAGCCCGGGAAAACAGAAGATGCAGGATGATCACCGTTAGAAGCAAAGACTTCATTACTCGTAAGATAAAGACCAAGTCCGAGAAATGCGTCTGATGGTTTTGAATTCTTTTTCGACTTCCTGGAAAGTGTGGCTAGCTACAGCCCGTGCCTAGTGGGTGGATTCTCGTTAATGCAGGTGTGAACTGACAAGTGACTGCTGTAAGCTTTATACAGGGTCAGAGACTGGGGGTCATTTTCAAGTCCTCGAGTTCATCAGGACACTAAACCTGCAGCAAGGAGCATAGCTATAGGGTTGCTTAGGTGATATTTGCAATGGGACACGGTGCCTAAGTGGCCCTAAGGCCCATCTATCATATAAGAGGACTCCAGTATTATAAATGACATATGGTATGTGGGGGCAATGTTACAAATTTCGCAAAGGCTTAAAGCCCATCTGTCAGCAGTTTTGTATCTCTGACACTGGCTGACCTGTTACATGTGCACTTGGCAGCTGAAGGCATCTGTGTTGGCCCCATGGTCATATGTGCCCGCATTGCTGAGAAAAGTGATGCTTTAATATATGAAAATGAGCCTCTAGGACAGGGATGCTTAACCTGCGGCCCTCCAGCTGTTGCAAAACTACAACTCCCAGCTTGCACTAGTAGCTGTAGGATGTCCAGGCATACTGGGAGTTGTAGTTTTGGAACAGCTGGAGGGCCACAGGTTGGGCATCTCCGCTCTTTGTGCAACTGCCATGCCCTCTCCACTTTGATTGACAGGGCCAGGTGTGATGATGTTTTCACTGCCTGTCAATCAAAGTACAGAGGGTGCGGCAGTTGCAGAGAGAGCAGAGCCTCTTAGTGTAATGACAACTCCCCCGTTGCTCCTTGAGGCTCATTTGCATATATTAAAACTGGGTGGATGTTGGACAGGTTCGAAGGATGTTCTAGTTGTGCTCTGGGGGTTCCCAGGAGCAGGACCCACCACCAGCACCGACCTTCCATAGAGCTATGGGGGCTCTGACAAGAAAGGGAGGCAGAAGGCGACACAGCAGAGCAGTGCAGGAGGGTAGCAGGTCCCCTGATTGTTCTTCTCCCCCTCCAGCAGCCCTCCTGCCCTCCCGTTGACCCACTGTTCTGTCCTCTGCCCCCCAAAATGCCCCCCCACTTGTTCTCCTGTCCTGTGACCTCCTATAGCTGCTGCCTACTGAAAGACCCCCCCCCCCCACTGTTGTCCCAAGATGGGGGTAAGTGGCCCCTACTTCTACAGGCTGCCTGCGAGGTCCAGACGTCACCTATCAGCAGAAAAGGTAAGGTAAGTGTGCAATGTGTGTATAAATGTTTGTGTATGGAATGTGCATCCATGTATGTTATGACCGAGCAAACGAGTGCATCTATGTATGAAATGTGTATAAGTACAGAGCACGTGTATGAGTGCATGCATGTATGTGATAAGAAAGTGTATGTGTGTACATGTATGTGGTGAGACTGGGTACATGTATGTATTAAGACTGTTTGAGTGGGTACATGTATGTATAGAGACCTGATGTATAAGGACAGTCACCGCTGCAGCCAATGATTGTCTGTACAGAGACCTGATGTGCACGGAACTTCACTGCTGCAGTCAGTGATTGTCTGTACAGGGACCAGAAGTGTATGTAACGTAACGGATGCAGCCAGTGATTGTACAGAGACCTGATGTGTAAATGGTCTACACTCACCCTCTTCTCCACTGCTGCTTCCAGTCTGTGCTCCAGTCCCTCTCGCTTTTCCAGTCTGTGCTCCAGTCCCTCTCGATTTTCTGCAGCAGTGAAGTCCCGTCCACAACATGTCACTGCTGGAAACAGTGATTGTCTGTGCAGAGACCTGATGCATATGAAACGTCACCACTGCAGCCAGTGATTGTCTGTGCAGAGACCTGATGCGCATGGAACGTCAGTGCTGCAGCAGCCAGTGATTGTGCAGAGACCTAATGTGTACGGAATGTCACTGCTGCAGCCAATGATTGTCTGTATGCAGTGTCGGACTGGGGTGCCTAGGGCCCACCAGTAAAATTCATTCTATGGGCCCACTGTAAAGTTACATGTATATATTACCTGCCCATGTGTTCTATTTTTTATATGAACATAGGCAATGTACTGTATAACATTTCAGCCAGCCTATTTATATGTCAGGGGGTGGGGAACTAAGACCCCACCTTGCTCAGGGGCCCACCGGAGGATTCACCTGTTCCCCTGTGGGCCAGTCCGAGCCTGGCTGTATGAAAAGTCATTGCTGCAGCCAGCGATTGTACGGACACCTGATGTGTATGGAATGTCACCGCTGCAGCCAGTGATTGTACGGACACCTGATGTGTATGGAATGTCACTGCTGCAGCCAGCGATTGTACGGACACCTGATGTGTATGGAACGTCACCGCTGCAGCCAGTGATTGTCTGTACAGAGACCGGATGTGTACGGAATGTCACTGCTGCAGCCAGTAGTTGTCCAGATTTTATTTTAAAGGGGTTGTCCCTTTCATGGCAGAGATGGGTATGACCACAGTAAGAACCAAACAGGGAAGCAGAGTCCCAGAAACATCCCAAGTTACAGAAGCAGCATCGCTCCCATTCACTGCTGTTGGAGTTACAGAAAGAGCAGAGTGTCGGTTGCAGAAACTTTGTGAAGACACTAATACTTCTTGGTCTTTGTGGATCATTATACCAAGTTTGCACTGGCAAGATTAGACAGCAGTTAACAGCAATGTTCTGGAGGAAAAGCTGCATCTTGGCCGGTGAGCCACCCAAGATCAAGGGTTGGGTGTTCAAAAAGCTATGCTGCTTGTATCAGATCCAGGAAGCAAGGGAATTATGCCTGTGACCCAGCTACAAGTCCTAGAGAACCTGAAGGAGAGACGGCCTGATTACATGGGTGTACGACAACACAGTGCACTCCTCCAGTGGTTGCTCCCCCTTATTTTTGATCTTCAGGAGAAACAGATGACGCCCCTTTCTGCAATGAAAGTAAAGAGCAGAGACCACAGAGCCGGATGCGGGGTCGGACTGGGACTGAAATTCAGCCCTTGCATTTTAAAACAGACAGGCCTACTAGCTGTGTGGTGAATGTGAAATATGTTTGTGCGTGTCATGTGCAGGCAGTCGTAATAATGTCATTGCTTCGTGACTACTTGCACTGCTTCATAAGTTTCAGCAGGCCTGGTGGCCCACAAGAGTAGGGTTGCCACATGGCCGGTATCTCACCGTCAAGGCCCATATTTTAGTGGCCCTGCCGGTGCCGGTAATTTTTTTTCTACCAGCAATTAACATTTTAATTTTAATATTTTTTTTTGCAGAAGTAGAGAAGGGGGCATTCTTCTCACTAGGGGCACTAATGGGGGCATTATTCATAGTTACATAGTTGATACGGTTGAAAGAAGACATAAGTCCATCAAGTTCAAGGGATAGGTGGGGCGTGAATCCCAGAAGGAAGTGAGACTCAAATTTCTACACGTTTTCATAAGCATTAATGTTGTTTACTTTTAAGAATTCATCTAAACCCTTTTTGAACCCGTCCACTGTTCCTGTTGTGACCACGTCCTAAGGAAGTCTATTCCACAGATTCACAGTTCTTCTTACAGTAAAGAAGCTTTGACGCTTCTGGAGACTGAACTTTTTCTTCTCCAGTCGGAGGCAGTGCCCCCTTGTCTTTTGAAGGCATTTTACATGGAACAGTTTTTCACCGTATTTTTTGTATGGCCCATTAATATATATACATTTGTATCTGTATTTCGCCATAGCAATGAGCACCTGCATACAGGTAGTGCGGGCTGAAATCCATCACATTTTTTTCTTTGCAGTATATATTGGAGGCGTGGCGATCTCCATGCAGCCGTGCACACCTGACCAGTTAATTTGCCCTGGCGGCTGGTTTTAAAGTCAGTATAAAACTGAGTCTGCTTATATAGCACCTACCAGTAGCCATTTTGGCTCCAGGAGAAGTATATAGTGGGTTCAGCATGCATGTCGGTACTTGCATCCCTGGATCCGATGAAAGCTGTAATGGCACCGGATGGGGTTAGAAGCAGAGTGTGCTTGGCGTGTATGCTGTACCTGCGCTCCCTGGATTTTGTGTGGCTGCCGTGGCCAACAACAGGTAGGAACTAGTGTTAGGGACCACTCATGAGGCGACCTTGACGCGGTGAGTGGCTTATTACGCTTTGGCCAAAATGTACACCAATGCCTCATTTAACATCCAGCTTAAAGGCAGGGCAGAGTGCTGGTTTGCAGAGTGCGATTGCATTTGTGTTTTTACGTTTGTATCTGTATTTCGCCATAGCAATGAGCACCTGCATACAGGTAGTGCGGGCTGAAACCCATCACATTTATATATTTGTATAGGTTAATCATGTCCCCCTTAGACGTCTCTTCTCAAGACTAAATAAATTCAATTATTTTAATCTTTCTTCATAACCAAGACCCTCCATGCCCCTTATCAGTTTAGTCGCTCTCCTCTGCGTACTGTGTATTCCAGATGAGGCCGCACCAGCGCTTTGTAAAGTGGTAATATTACATCCCTGCCCCGCGAGTCCAGGCCTCGTTTAATGCAGGACAATATCCTGGTGGCCTTAGAAGCACCTGATTGACATTGTGTGCTGTTATTTAATCTACCATCCACAAGGACACCCAAATCCTTCTCTATAAGTGACTCTCCCAGTGTTACATCCCCTAGGACATATGAAGCACAGAGATTATTACTACCAAGATGCATAACTTTACATTTGTCCACATTGAACCTCATTTGCCAAGTTGATGCCCAATCACTCAGTGTGTTCAAGTCAGCTTGTAGTATATGGACATCATCCATAGACTGTACAGTTCTACACAGCTTAGTGTCATCTGCAAAAATAGAAATGGTGCTATTAATCCCGTCCTCAATATCATTAATAAATAAATTAAATAATAAAGGGCCCAGCACTGAACCATAGGTCTATAATCACCTGTGGCGGACCTAGATCCTTTTTTGAATATGGGCACCACATTTGCAGTGTCCCAGGGGGTCAGTAGTGTATGCTGGGCTTTGTAGTGCAGATTGACCACTAACCTGGGATCCACTGTCGTCTTCAATTTTGGTCAGATACTGGAACAGGCAGGTGATTAAAAGTTCGTGACGCCAGTGTCAATTAAACGGTGACACGCCGTGTATGAGGTTGTAGAAGAATGAAGCAAGCACAGGGTAGCCAACAAAAACGGAACTTTACTGAATATCAGTCAGGATAATACATGGACGCAGTTGGAAGCGCCGTTCCATGAAAGACAGTTGGTTTTCCATAAGAATACAGGTGGTTATTGGAATTACAGAATGGCCGGTCACAGCAATGTTTTATACAGAGTGTTGATTGCAGGAGATGCAGTACAGGCGGCTTGCACACTATTCCTGACTGGTCCTGACACATGTGACTTTCTCTCCAAGGTCTAATGCCCTATAGCTGGCGTACCCTTGAAGCTGTCTTTATATAGTACCTCCTCTGTTATCTTGAGTACCTCTTGCTTTATCTGATCGGCCTCTGTGGTATTCTGTGTCTTTGCTAGTGGCTTGCTTATGCTGCTTCAGCTAAACGGATGATGACTCAGGAGGGGAACCTTTTCCTTGGATCCGGAACCCGGTTACAGGGCCTTTACTACCCTCTCCTAGTCGGCAGGCTTCAGGCCTGCTATGCTCTCACAGGCCCATAGCCTGGCCTTCACTCAGACACAGGATCATTTCTGACCTCTGCTCCCACTGTCTGTCTCCTGCTATTACTTCCTGACTGGGCCTTATATAACCTAGGGCTCCCTAGCTCCCTCTAGTGACTCAGAGCTGGAATGACACCCTAGCCGGCCTGCAAATGCACGTTTCACAGTAACAGGAAAATACATAGCATGACATTATAAGATGTTTTATACCAACCTCCCCATAAATACAGGGGGAACGACAGTACCCAAGTGACCCTTCTGTAGTGACGGGGTATTACTCTCCCGTACACTACATACCCCGCTGCTTTAAGCTGAGTACGACCTCGTACTCCATCAGGGCCCGCCCAACTGGAATCCTGAAATAGAGAAAGACACATGCATGCATACATATATGTCAATTACACTCTTATCAGACCCAATTGGCAAAGGTGAAGTCTGGTGACAAGGGGCGTCGTTCTCTTTTTCACAGGATAGTGAGTGGAACGGGGGCGCTGACCTGGCACAGCAAATGTTAAACACCAGGATAGTCCATGATAATAAATTAGTCCATAATAAATTAACCTCTCAGAGGCTTGCACATAGGAAGTCCATCTCTGGGCACATAGGCGTGAATAAAACAAACCGGTTGCTTAAATACTGTCAGCAGCACATATATAAAATGACAATACAGGACTCTGACAATACCAGGGCCATGTTATCCTGGCAAGTCCTGCTTACCCTTTAAAATAGTGCTGACATAAAAATGTCTTTTCAACCTGAAATGGGGGTAAAAAGGGAAAATTTGTGCAAAAACTTCAAGGCACAACCGGGATAATAGCAGCAGACCGGATGTCCCAAACAAAACAAAGGCAGCTGGAAGCAGTGGAGTACAGTGGCACATTATTCAGCTAGGATGCCACCGGCCGTGTGTAACTGGCAGCAAGCTTGACCAGCTCTGCCAACCGGAGGGACAAAACGGCCATTAAGGAGACGGAACATCAGGAAAGGCGTACTCACAGGCGAGTGTCATAGTCTTCCTCTGATAAAGAGTTAATGTCGTATCCCTCTTTTGATGAAGAGTCAACGTCGTCTCCTTCCTCTGATAAAGAGTCAATGTACTGGACTTGCAACAATTGTTCTGGCACGGCTGGCCACATTTGAAAACCGTCACCCCTGACAATTTTTAGAGGGGGAGGTTTGTCTTGTACGGCCTCCATTTCGGCCTCCGTTCTTGGAAATGGAAACCACCGCACGCCTCCAGCGCAGCCGAGGTCCGCCACCCAATACACCCTCTTTCGTAGGGCCACTAGTTCCGCCTTAGTGCAGGTGGTCGGATCTACCGGAGGTCCAGGGGGTCCGGCCGCTGGGGTAACAATGGCAGCTGCTGTCTGGCGCCGGGCCTCAGCACATTCCTCGGCTCTCCGGCAGCTGTCCTGCCGCTCCTTCTCCTCCTCTCGTCTCACTGCATCCGGAGGGGGATACCGCTCCTCCAGCCCCTGCAGCACGATGGGCTCCCAGAAAACGTCTGGACTGAGGTATGCCTGGCTTTGCAGATGGGTGGTTCGGGCCTTTTCCACGTGTGCTCTCTCTACCTCGACCGACTCTGACCTCTCGTTTCCAGAGTCCCAGTTCTCAGCCGGCGCCTTCGGGCGAGTCACTGCAGTGGCGTAGGGACCCCTTAGACTTTCGGCGGGGGTGTACTCTACGATCTCCCCTATGGTCAGATTGTGGAGATGCTCCGGGAGGTAGTGCCGCTTTACCGATCGCCGGTTGACATAGAAGTCCCGGCCAGTCCCCAACTCCTGGATAAACCCGTATCCTTTTTCCGTGTCAAAGGACACCACGATCCCGCGGCGCCTTTCTAGCTGGGGCTTACCCGGAAAGGAGTCTCCCTGTATGGACTTGGCCATCTCCTCGAACCGCTTCTTCCGGCTGGTGTTCTTTTTCGCCACCGCGGCTCTCAATTCCTCCATAATAGCCGGCCATTCTGCATGCCGGCGACGGGCCGGTGGGGACTCAGGTCGGGTGATGCTTAAGTCCATGGCCTGGGCCCAGGGGGTGGCCGTCCAGGCTAGAGGGTCCCACGGCCCCAACTCCGGAAAGTCCGGTGGAGTGTCGCCCCACTCGCACGTGGTTTCCACTCCTAGCTCTGCAGCACACGCCATCTCTCCTCTTCCTGGTTGCAGCATCGATTCTGACTCCTCCCAAGCACTGGGCCAGTCTATCTCCATCGGAGCCCCGCCTCCCAGGCGTAACTCTTCAAAGCAATCAGCCAGGTCGTCACTCCTCAAGGTGGGTGGCGCTCCAGGGCAATCGTCTCCTCCTTCTTCTTGGAAGGTTTCGGCGCCAAATTTTCGCGCCTCTGCACATCCTGATGGCGCAGTAAAAAGCCTCATGGCGGCAGCGGCCATTTTAGATGTCCTGATGCTGCAATTCACTGACAGCAAGCAGGATGATGAAAAGTCCAGTAAAATACAGTCTACAAATGCGATTTTCTCTCTGGGGGTAGCGCAACACAGTACAGCGCCTCTGATTCTTCCCAGGCACAACTGTAATCCACCGGCTTGGAATAAACGTTACAGTCTTTGCAATACGGTGGTGGAATAGTTAAAGCACACAGTTCACACTTCTCTGCACTTCAGAAGTATGCGTATCCTGTTCGTGACGCCAAAAAGAGCGAAGCAGTGTCCCAGGGGGTCAGTAGTGTATGCTGGGCTTTGTAGTGCAGATTGACCACTAACCTGGGATCCACTGTCGTCTTCAATTTTGGTCAGATACTGGAACAGGCAGGTGATTAAAAGTTTGTGACGCCAGTGTCAATTAAACGGTGACACGCCGTGTATGAGGTTGTAGAAGAATGAAGCAAGCACAGGGTAGCCAACAAAAACTGGAACTTTACTGAATATCAGTTAGGATAATACATGGACGCAGTTGGAAGCGCCGTTCCATGAAAGACAGTTGGTTTTCCATAAGAATACAGGTGGTTATTGGAATTACAGAATGGCCGGTCACAGCAATGTTTTATACAGAGTGTTGATTGCAGGAGATGCAGTACAGGCGGCTTGCACACTATTCCTGACTGGTCCTGACACATGTGACTTTCTCTCCAAGGTCTAATGCCCTATAGCTGGCGTACCCTTGAAGCTGTCTTTATATAGTACCTCCTCTGTTATCTTGAGTACCTCTTGCTTTATCTGATCGGCCTCTGTGGTATTCTGTGTCTTTGCTAGTGGCTTGCTTATGCTGCTTCAGCTAAACGGATGATGACTCAGGAGGGGAACCTTTTCCTTGGATCCGGAACCCGGTTACAGGGCCTTTACTACCCTCTCCTAGTCGGCAGGCTTCAGGCCTGCTATGCTCTCACAGGCCCATAGCCTGGCCTTCACTCAGACACAGGATCATTTCTGACCTCTGCTCCCACTGTCTGTCTCCTGCTATTACTTCCTGACTGGGCCTTATATAACCTAGGGCTCCCTAGCTCCCTCTAGTGACTCAGAGCTGGAATGACACCCTAGCCGGCCTGCAAATGCACGTTTCACAGTAACAGGAAAATACATAGCATGACATTATAAGATGTTTTATACCAACCTCCCCATAAATACAGGGGGAACGACAGTACCCAAGTGACCCTTCTGTAGTGACGGGGTATTACTCTCCCGTACACTACACATTTGCCTAGCGCCAATCACTTGGCACTGTACCAGTACCTAGAGAATCTTTTAAAATATAAACAGGGGCACAGCAATGACTGAACTGAGCTCTTTAAGCACTCTGGGTGTAATCCATCTGGACCCGGAGCCTTGTTCACATTTACCTTATTTAAAGGGGTATTCTCATCTTAATGATCACTGTTAAATCTGTTAATGATTTAACAGTGATCATTTTTCTAAATATATTTAATTAACTAATTCCCACCCCTTAGAAGAAAATAAACATATACTTACCTGACTGTTGTCTTCCGTCTCCCCTGGTTACGGCCACCGCTCTTCTCCGAAATCGCGGTGGCCGCGCTTGCGCAGACGACTTCTCTTCTCCCGGCCGGCCGCGCGCAGTCCCGAAAGCGCACGCCGAGGCCGCGCATGCGCTATGGTGATTTCTTCCTGGCCAGTATAGTATACTTGCCAGGAAGAAGTCACCAGGGTGCATGCGCGGCCTCGGCGTGCGCGTTCAGTCCAGCGCGCGGCCCAGCCGGGAGAAGACTTCAATCAAGATGGAGCCGCCCCCTGCCGAGTGCCGAAACCAGAAAGTGGACAGCGCGCCGGGAGCAGGTAAGTATGAAACGACGTGTTGAGAATACCCCTTTAACTTCTCTTGGACCATATCTACAGTTAGCCAAGTGAGTATAATCACTGGATGTACTAACAACCCCAGCACCACAGATATCAGCACCGTTCTCTTCTTTTGGATATACAGAGCTAAAAAAAAAAACATTTAGTAACTCTGCCTTTTGCTTATCTTTAGTGACTACCTACCCCCCCCCCCCCTTTGCTCTCTTTTGCCACCTGCCGTTTGTTTTTTTATTTTTGCTAATTTTATCTTTTTTTTTACAGATTTTATTAAGCCCTTTGTAATCTTCAAATGCTACAGCTGACCCCTCAGATTTGTATTTTTAAATGCTTTTTTTTGTTTGTTTTTTATTGCCCTTTTTACAGTAGCTGTAAGCCATGGTTGATTTTAGCCGTTTATACTTGTTACCTAAAGGGATACATTTTTCAGTGCAATTACTCAATGTGGATTTAAAGCTCTCCCATTTATCCTCAGTATTATTATCAGGGGTGTGGACATTTTTAAAAAAAACTACTTGTCGAAGGACTAAAGCGGGGGCTCGATCTACTTGTCCTGTTAAAAAAAATAATTTTAAAACAAACCCATATTTCCATGCACCGCCGCGCTTCCTTATGCAGGGAGGCGTCTGGCTTGCGTTCCAGTCTTTGTGGTGTGAAATGACTCTAAGTTTAGTCCTCGTTCACACCAGATGATTCTGTCCAGAATGCACTACACGGCGGCCGGGTCACTATGTTGTGGGGCAGGAGGGGGCGTGACGATCCATTGAAGTGAATGGCACCGTAGCCACAGCCGCAGGCGATCGGATGCACAGGATCGCAAGGCACGATTATGCCTGAGGTCCGGTCACAATGCTGCTTGCATAATGTGCCTTGTGATCCTGTGCAGCCGATCGCATTGCAGCCGATGGCCATGGTTATGGTAGCAATCACTTCAGCAGACCACTACGCCCCCTCCTGCCCCACAATATAGTTAGCCGGTCGCAATGCATTCTGGACAGAATCGGGCCGGAACGCACTGCCTGGTGTGAACGAGGCCTTAATGTGATCACAGCAATTAGTTTAGTGCACACTCCTGCTCTTAGCACATTACTAGCCGTACCTCTAGGTGGCATGGAAAGGACCCCCCTCACCTTCCTAGTTTGACAACACCTGCAGAAAGGGGGTCCTCTGAGGGACGCTGGCAGAGTTTTATCAATGCCCCTGGCTCTCTAACGGCTCCGTCACTGCTCCCCCCCCCGAGCCGGAGACGTGACAGAACCTTTCATTGCTCCACGCCCACTGCTCGGTCACCACCGCTCCATGCCCCCAGCTCGTCTCCGATCTACTGCTCCGGTAAACAAAGCCATCTCAGCCCTGCTACCCGCCCGCAGCGGGGCTAAGCTACTGAACAAACTACCTGCCCGATGCCCGGAACTGCATGTCCTGGGCGTCAGCCGATACCATTTCCACACCCCTGATTATGTGAGAGTAGCTGCTCCCAGTCTGTGCCCTGAACTGCTGCCCTCAACCCAGGCAAATTTGCCTTTTTAAAATTCAGTGTCTTTGCTCTGCCTGACAGAGTTTGCTTTTTATAGTTTAGGGGGAATATAATTATATTGTGGTCACTATTACCCAGTAACATTACCAACAAGCTCTGCATCATTAGAAATTACCAGATCCAACAGGGCATCGCCCCTAGTGGGAGCTTCTACAAACTGCCCCATAAAGTGGTCCTGCAGCAAGTTGAGGAATTTTCTCCCCTTTGCAGCTGAGGCATTATTCTTACTGGGGGGCACTAATGGGGGCATTATTCTTACTGGGGGCACTAATGGGGGCATTATTCTTACTGGGGGGCATTATTCTCAGTGGGGGGCACTAATGAGGGCATTATTATCACTGGGTGGCACTAATGGGGGCATTATTCTTACTGGGGGCACTAATGGGGGCATTTTTCTTACTGGGGGGCATTATTCTCAGTGGGGGGCACTAATGAGGGCATTATTCTCACTGGGTGGCACTAATGGGGGCATTAATTCTGGGGTGCACTAATGGGGGCATTATTCATTCTGGGGTGCACTAATGGGGGCATTACTATTACTGGGGGGCACTAATGGGGGCAGTATTAATTCTGGGGGCGCTAATGGGGGCATTAATATTATTGGGGGGGCACTAATATTACTGAGAGCTACAGTATGACAGCAACTTAACACCCTGTGTTGAGCTACGCCTCCACAACCTCACCCTCTTTGGGGTATGGCTTAACTTGGCCGGTAATTTTTGTTGGTAAAGGTGGTAACCCTACACAAGAGTGATTTGCAGCGGGGCAGGGAACTGACAGATCCTGTGCCCGGCTGCACTATTCAACTGCTGTATCTGCAGCAGCCACTACGTTCGGGAGTCTGGGCAAAACATCCAGGGCCCAAGCCCCGCATGTTTTGGCCTAGCAACACCCTTGAAGTGGGTGGCCCCACTCCAGCACTGGCCCATGTCCCATTTGCCAGAATTGCCAAGGGGGCAGCCTGGCCCTGCTGGGATGGAAGTTGTTTGGAGAAAGGTACAGGACATGTATGACCTAGTTCTGTGATGGCTAACCTCCGGCACTCCAGCTGTGGTAAAACTACAACTCCCAAGATGCACACTTGCCTGGCTGTTCTCAGAACTCCACAGAAATGAATGGTGCATGCTGGGAGTCGTAGTTTCGCCACAGCTGGAGTGTCGGAAGTTAGCCATCACTGAGTCCTAGTTGCTCTGTGACTAGGCCCGTGCATGCTTACAGCTAATGGAAAGCTAAAGGTGTGGTCCTCACAAGAAGGAGCAAAAATATTCATAACCCATAGACAAAGCTCTAATACAGAACCAAATAATCAAAAAGTATATCCCGACGTTGTCACCAATACTTCAACTATAAATGCACATCACTAGTGCGGATGCCACGTGACGTCACACACATCCGTTAGACCAGCACATACATCGCCTCATTCAACAACATAACTATAAATACATTTATGATCTGAAAAAAAAAAAAACACAAAAAAAATGAAAAAATACAAGCAATTTCCGTGAATACCATGAAGTGAAAAGAGATATGTCGCTAAAAAAGGGAAATGAATCGTAAAGTGTGAAAGAATCTGACCGCAGTGTCTGATAAAGATAAGTGTGAAAGAAAGAGAAGTGTAGAGCATAGAGTGCATAAACCTTGAAAAATGAAAATGTATTTATTAAAATTTAAATGATTTGACAAAGTTCTTTACATGCAGAATGTAAAAAAAAAAAAAAAAATATATATATATATTTTTTTTATTAACCCTACAGGAGGTATTTTTTTTATTTTTGAGTTTTCATTTTTCATCCCTGTCTTCCTGGAGCCATAACTATTTGGGGCTTGTTTTTTGCGGGACAAGTTGTATTTTCTAAAGCCATCATTTAATATGGCATACCATGTATTGGGAAGCTGGAAAAAAAATTCTAAATGGGGTGGAATTGGAAAAAGAGCGCAATTCCTCAACAGTTTTACAGGTTTTGTCCCTACAACGTTCAATTTTTCGGAAAAAACTGACCTGTGCCCTTCATTCTCTGGGTCAGTATGATTACAACGGCAGCACATATGTATAAGTTCTATACGTTTAAATACTGAAAACTAAATAAAAATTTTGGGAGATTTTTTATTTATTTTTTACATCACCATATTCTGACCCCCCCCCCCCTAACTTTTGCATAGTTATGTATACTGAGCTGTGTGGTGGCTCTTTTTTTGCGAGATCATCTGTAGTTTTTTTTTTTTTTTTTATTGATACCATTTTGGAGGGTGTATCTTTTTGGTCACATTTTATTCAATTTTTTGGGGTAAGAGACGCAATGAAAAAAAGGCAAATAGGCCATTTTGATACTTTTTACCGTTACGCCATTATATATTAAGAGTACGGGTGTTTTCGGACGCAGAGATGCCTATGATTTTTATTATTTATGTATTTACATTTTTATATTTTTTACTTTTTTATTTTATTTTGTAGCCCCTTCAGGAGGCTACAATGACCAATACTTAGGTTTTTTTATAGACTATTACCATCCTCCAAAAAGGAGTATAGGAATATGTGGGTTGCTGATTTCTTATGTTGGCCTACCACCTGCTGGCCAACATAGGAATTGCAGTTCTAATAGAGTAGGTCTCTTCAGAGAATTAAATACCAGCATCCCCGATCACCACACAAGGATGCTGGTTTTTCACCCTTTAGATGCTGTGATCACACTTGATCTAAAGGGCATTATTGCCGGTCATGGACATTAGCCATGGGCCTCTGCTGTTTGAAACAGCAGAGACCCGCCGGCTTTGGCATCCACTGCACGCGCGAGTGGGCGCCATGTTTATAGACTGCACCAGCGCCGTACATGGTACGAACGAGTTAAATAACCGTGAATAAAAACTAATACCATAGGAGGAACATGTCCTCTTTGGTCCATCTTCCCAGAACAAGTGAATTTCTCAATCTCCCTTCTTGTAAGGCCTCCTGCACACGACCGTTGTGTGCACCCGTGGCCGTTGTCCCGTTTAACGTGTTTTTCTGCGGTCCCATTGGCTTTCAATGGGTCCGTGGAAAAATCGGAAACCGCACCGTTTGGCAGCCGCATCCGTGAGCCGTGTTTCCTGGCCGTGAAAAAAATATGACCTGTCCTATTTTTTTCACGGCCAACGGTTCACGGGCCCATTCAAGTCAATGGGTCCGTGAAAATCACAGATGCACACAAGATTGTCATCCGTGTCCGTGATCCGTGTCCGTTTTTTCCTATCATTTCAATGGCAAACTTGACTTAGATTTTTATTTCATTTTTCATGTCCGTGGATCCTCCAAAAATCACGGAAGACCCACGGAAGAAAAAACGGGCACGGATCACGGTACAACGGAACCACGTTTTGCGGGACGTTAAAAAATACTGTCGTGTGCAGGAGGCCTAAGGCCTCATGCACACGACCGTTGTGTGCATCCGTGGCCGTTGTGCCGTTTTCCGTTTTTTTTCGCGGACCCATTGTCTTTCAATGGGTCCGTGGAAAAATCGGAAAATGCACTGTTTTGCAGCCGAGACCGTGATCCGTGTATCCTGTCCGTCAAAAAAATATGACCTGTCCTATTTTTTTGACGGACAACGGTTCACGGACCCATTCAAGTCAATGGGTCCGTGAAAGAACACGGATGCACACAAGATTGGCATCCGTGTCCGTGATCCGTGGCCGTAGGTTAGTTTCATACAGACGGATCCGAAGATCCGTCTGCATAAAAGCTTTTTCAGATCTAAGTTTTCACTTCGTGAAAACTCAGATCCGACAGTATATTCTAACACAGAGGCGTTCCCATGGTGATGGGACGCCACGACAAACTATGTACAAGACTGCCCCCTGCTGCCTGGCAGCACCCGATCTCTTACAGGGGGATATGATAGTACAATTAACCCCATCAGGTGCGGCACCTGAAGGGGTTAATTGTACTATCATATCCGCCTGTAAGAGATCAGGGCTGCCAGGCAGCAGGGGGCAGACCCCCCCCCTCCCCAGTTTGAATATCATTGGTGGCCAGTGCGGCCCCCCCCCTCCCTCCCTCTATTGTAATAATAGGTTGGTGGCACAGTGTGCGCCCCCACCCGCCCCCCACCCTCCTCCCTCTATTGTAATTATTCGTTGGTGGCACAGTGTGCGCCCCCCCCCTTCCTCCCTCTATTGTAATTATTCGTTGGTGGCACAGTGTGCGCCCCCCATCGGCCCCCCTCCCTCTATAGCATTAACAACATTGGTGGCAGTGTGCGGCCTCCCATCTCCCCCCCCCCCCCCCCCCGATCATTGGTGGCAGCGGAGTTCCGATCGGAGTCCCAGTTTAATCGCTGGGGCTCCGATCGGTAACCATGGCAACCAGGGCGCTACTGCAGCCCTGGTTGCCATGGTTACTTAGCAATAGTACAATAGTAGAAGATTCATACTTATCTGCTGGCTGCTGCGATGTTCGTGTCCGGCCGGGAGCTCCACCTACTGGTAAGTGACAGGTCTGTGCGGCGCATTGCTTAATGAACTGTCACTTACCAGTAGGAGGAGCTCCCGGCCGGTCACAGACATCGCAGCAGCTAGCAGGTAAGTATGAATCTTCTACTATTGTACTATTGCTAAGTAACCATGGCAACCAGGGCTGCAGTAGCGCCCTGGTTGCCATGGTTACCGATCGGAGCCCCAGCGATTAAACTGGGACTCCGATCGGAACTCCGCTGCCACCAATGATCGGGGGGTGGGGGGGGAGTTGGGAGGCCGCACACTGGCCACCAATGTTGTTAATGCTATAGAGGGAGGGGGGCCGATGGGGGGCGCACACTGTGCCACCAACGAATAATTACAATAGAGGGAGGAAGGGGGGGGGGGGGCGCACACTGTGCCACCAACGAATAATTACAATAGAGGGAGGAAGGGGGGGGGGCGGGAAGGGGCGCACACTGTGCCACCAACGAATAATTACAATAGAGGGAGGAGGGGGGGCGGGGGGCGCACACTGTGCCACCAACGAATAATTACAATAGAGGGAGGAAGGGGGGGGGGGCCGCACTGGCCACCAATGATATTCAAACTGGGCGGGGGGGGGGGGTCTGCCCCCTGCTGCCTGGCAGCCCTGATCTCTTACAGGGGGATATGATAGCACAATTAACCCCTTCAGGTGCAGCACCTGAGGGGTTAATTGTGCTGATCATGGCCCCCTGTAAGAGATCGGGTGCTGCCAGGCAGCAGGGGGCAGTCATGTACACAGTTTGTAGTGTATTCTAACTAGAAGCGTCCCATCACCATGGGAACGCCTCTGTGTTAGAATATACTGTCGGAAATGAGTTTTCACGATGTAACTCATATCCGACAGTATATTCTAACATAGAGGCGTTCCCATGGTGATGGGGACGCTTCAAGTTAAAATATACCATCGGATTGGAGAAAACTCCGATCCGATGGTATAAAAGGGACTCCAGACTTTACATTGAAAGTCAATGGGGACGGATCCGTTTGAAATGGCACCATATTGTGTCAACGTCAAACGGATCCGTCCCCATTGACTTGCATTGTAATTCAGGACGGATCCGTTTGGCTCCGCACGGCCAGGCGGACACCAAAACGACTTTTTTTTCATGTCCGTGGATCCTCCAAAAATCATGTAGGACCCACGGACGAAAAAACGGTCACGGATCACGGACCTACGGACCCCGTTTTTGCGGACCGTGAAAAAACACTGTCGTGTGCATGAGGCCTTAGGCCTCCTGCACACGACAGTATTTTTTAACGTCCCGCAAAACGTGGTTCCGTTGTACAGTGATCCGTGCCCGTTTTTTCTTCCGTGGGTCTTCCGTGATTTTTGGAGGATCCACGGACATGAAAAATGAAATAAAAATCTAAGTCAAGTTTGCCATTGAAATGATAGGAAAAAACGGACACGGATCACGGACACGGATCACAATCTTGTGTGCATCCGTGATTTTCACGGACCCATTGACTTGAATGGGCCCGTGAACCGTTGGCCGTGAAAAAAATAGGACAGGTCATATTTTTTTCACGGCCAGGAAACACGGCTCACGGATGCGGCTGCCAAACGGTGCAGTTTCCGATTTTTCCACGGACCCATTGAAAGTCAATGGGACCGCAGAAAAACACGTTAAACGGGACAACGGCCACGGGTGCACACAACGGTCGTGTGCAGGAGGCCTTATTGTGATGGTTTTACGACAGCTTTAGGGCTGTTTCACATGAGCGAATCCATTGTGGGAACCACACTCTGTGTGTGAGCGTCATCCTCCGTTCTGGGCTTGCAGGAGCTCAGGGCATCATCATGATTTATAATGCTGTGTGCCTCTTCTTGACCTTACTTCTACAGGATGATTCTGACAGCTTTATGTCACTATAATCCTGTAGAAGTAAGGTCAAACAGAAGCACATAGTATTATAAATCAGGATAATGTCCTGCGCTCCTGCAAGCCCAGAACGGAGGATGACACTCACACACAGAGTGCGATTCCCACAGTTGGCACCTGGAATACCTTTGCTAGGAGCAAGGGAGAATATGCCCATCACAGGAGCGCTGGTTTTGGCATTCCGGTGAACTTTAAACTCAATGAATTACTTATTTCTGGCATCATAAAAAAAAAAAAAGCTCTGGCCTAACCCCGTGCCTTCAAATAATTCTCTTGGTTGTTATTTATACACTGCCCAAAAATAAGACCCATAAAACGTTCCTGAGTTTTCAAAGAAAAGTTTGCATAATGGCTGTGCTTCTTTGTACAATCATAACTGTGAAGGAACAGGACTTTTTGGGCTTCCCTAAAGTTTATAGCCCTGTTTCAACTGCACAGCTAGCTGCATTTCTCTCAGAGGCTGGGGGCATCTCCCTTCTGTGGAATCTGTCAGCACTGTACTGCTGTGACACCCTTTCTCTCACTTTCCACTATGTTTTTTTTTATTTCAGCTACGGAGCTCACAGAAAAAGATAAGTAGGGGAAAAAAATAATTAAAAAAAAAAAAAAAAAATCACATTTAGGGCTCATGCACATGAACGTATTTTCTTTCCGTGTCCGTTCCATTTCTTTTGCGGTCCGTATGCGGAACCATTCATTTCAATGGGTCAGCAAAGAAAATAAAAAAAATAAATGGAAGTTGCTCCATGTGCATTACGTTTCCGTATGTCTGTTCCACAAGGAAATAGAACATGTCCTATTATTGTCTGCATTATGGACAAGGATAGGACTGTTCTATTAGGGGCCGGCTGTTCCGTTCCGCAAAATACAGAATGCACACGGACGTCATCTGTATTTTTTGCAAACCGCAAAATACATACTGTCGTGTGCATGAGCCCTCATAGACAAACAGGAGACTCCTATAATCTTCAATAGCAGTTGTTTTATCGGTCTCAGGATCTCAGCTAGCTCCGACAGACCCCCATTTCCTGAGAGCCATCTTCTGTATGTGTGTTACTATAGGTGGATCTTGCCTGCAACTTACCGTAGGTGGAGGTAAGACCCCTAGTGGCCGAGACTTTACTGCTATTTATAATCATTTTAGCAGATTTTCAGATTTTGCAACTCACACCAATAGCCACAAGGTGGCGCTCTTTCATTGGTGTATATATAGAGCACATGAACTACGTGCAGATCTCATCCAATCCAGTGTAACATGGCAAAGAAAAATTCATCCGAAGCTCAGTGAAACCGACTAATAAATCACATACTTCACGTATATATCAGCGCCATAGAATGAATGGTTCTTTAATAATAATTATAGTAATGCATGTATCCAGGATGCTTCAGCATCTTCCCTATAGAACAGTGGGCTGCAACCTACAGTGACACTACAAGTCCCAGCATGTGAAGTCGACTGATCATGTGATTAATCGTCCTTGCCCTCTGGCTCTGCAACCACATATATGCACCGAAGACTGCAATATCCTTCTGCACATAAAGAGCCAGACATATTAAAGGGGACCTAGACCTTCACTGAAATCAGGGAGGTGCAGCTGCTTTTCTCAGAGCGCTCTGCACCTTCCCTTAGGCTCCATTCACACGTCCGCAATTTCGTTCTGCATTTTGCGGAACGGAATTGCGGACCCATTCATTCCTATGGGGCAGCATGATGTGCTGCCCGGACATGGAATTGGGGATCCGCACTTCCGGGTCCGCACTTCCGTTCCGCAAAAAAATAGAACATGTCCTATTCTTGTCCGCAATTGCGGACAAGAACAGGCATATTCCATTAGTGCCCGCAATGTGCGGTCCGCAAAATGCGGAACGCACATTGACGCTTTCCGTGTTTTGCGGATCCACGGCTCAGTGTATCCGCAAAACACGTTGCGGACGTGTGAATGGAGCCTTAGCTCTGCTTTTCCAGTATGAAAAGATCCTGTATACTTTTTATAGATCTGTACTCCGCATGCAGGAAGAGCAGAGCTGAAGGTGCAGAGAGCTCCGAGAAATGCTTCTGCACCTCGTGTTTGCAGTAAAGGTTTGCGTCCCCTTTGAATGCGGCAATCTTACATCACACGGTGGGTAAGTTTTGGGCTTACTGGGGGTAACATATATTATCTGGTCTGGATATCCTGATAATCCG
This sequence comes from Bufo gargarizans, assembly GCF_014858855.1. Lineage (NCBI taxonomy): Eukaryota > Metazoa > Chordata > Amphibia > Anura > Bufonidae > Bufo > Bufo gargarizans. The sequence continues at coordinate 10,007,126 of NC_058088.1, forward strand.
GCATGTGACCGAAACAGTCCTGTGTTGGATTATCAGTAACTAGGAGTTATACATGGAAACATTGCCAACTCACCGGCCTTCCGGCAAACAACGGGGGGCTAAAGGCCTGTGTGTCGTCAGTAGACCAGCACCTCTGGCAATACCAAGGAAGTCGGATTATTGGAATCTACTGTCTTGTTACATCTGCCATGACATATACACCTGTGACCATATACTTGTCATCTTCCCATCACTTTGTCAGCTCTGCTAGTCTGTTCAGTTCTTGTGACAGCGCTGTAACTGTTCGCAGCACACGTTCTCTGTCCTTGGCCAGCAGACGAGAGCCACATCTCTGCATAAAGCGGTCAGGATGCCACGTCACCCTCTGCGCCCGCAGGTAGCGTTTATATGACCCTGCATCTGAGGGGTCGCCACCAGCAGCAATGGTCTGTGCCATCTGTTCGGCGGTCCCTCCTGGCAGCGGCCATGGGATGTCGCTGTACCCCAATGTACCGAGACCAGTCCTGATCTCAGTGGGACCGCTGCCTTCACAGTCTCTTGCAGTAGGGTTCTTGACCAGTTCCTCTTCAGTCTTGGCTGATGAGCCTGTTCTTCCAAACACCTCCTCACATCTCTTCTGGTAGCGCACACTCTGCGCCCCCCTGAGTTCCTTCTCCTTCTGTCGTTGCCTCTGTAAGTACGTCTTCTCTCCCGCAGCGCTGGACGATTTCTGCACGGAGACTCTCTTGCCCTTTGCACCAGGAGGCTCAGACGGGATCTTCCTTGCTTGATATTCTCTGTAGATTCGATCGGCCCAGGACTCGAAGGTCTCCACCTCGGGCACCTCTTCTGGATAATCCTCTGAAAAGAGAAAACATCACTGAGAACAAATGACAGTAACAGAGGACAGATGACTATATCATGTGTGTGACATTATTACAGGGGAGATACATAAAAAATAACCCGACATGTCATATACGGGACTCGGCAACAAGAGACAGAGGCCCAGAGATGCTGACCTTAGAGGTGCGGGGGGGTCTCTGCAGATGACACTGATCCTTACTGTGTTCCAGCAAAAGGCCACAACCATTTAAAGCGTGGCAGTGCCCCCCACCATTTAGAGCAAAGCTGTGCCCCCCACCATTTAGAGCAAAGCCGCGCCCCCTACTATTTAGAGCGAAACCATGCCCCCAACATTTAGAGCGAAGCCATGCCCCCCAACATTTAAAGTGTAGCCGTGCCCCATGCCATTAACAGCGCAGCCATGTCCCCCGCCATTTACAGTGTAGCCGCAACGCCCACCATTTAGAGCCATGCCAGGCACTCTACCATTTAAAATGCAGCTGTGCCCACCATTACTTACAGTGCAGTCGTGCCCTCCACTATCTTGACTGCAGCCGCAACCCCCTCCATGTAAAGTAAAGCCATTCCCCCTCCATTTAGAGCTCAGTTGGCCCCCATATACATAGTGCAGCCTTTGCCCCTTATCTATATGCCCCCACTCTCCCAGGCTGCAGTCTCCTCTTCTCCCCAGATCTTTTGCCCTACTCACTATGAGCAGGCGGCGGTATCGCCATGTTATGCTGCCACCTGGTGGCCAAATTTATGTTTACTCGATAACAGCTAGGTACTTGTGAGGAGGGGGGAAGGGAGCTGGGGCACAGGGTTTCGCTGATGACCTGATACATGGCTCTGTAAGGTGTAGGACAATGAATGTCTACATCCAGGTATTAATGGAGAGGCCGATGCATACGTTTCCCAGGATGCATTTTTGGACCTCCACAAGGAGAATCAGCACCTGGACGGGGCAGATCTGCGTGCTTGGGAAACGCGAGTGTATAAGTTCACAGATATCCAATATTGAGACACTTCTACAGGACACATGAGGAGGCCACTTCTGGTGGATTTCCCCTCCACATCCCTTACCCTCATACTGTCCATACAATTCTTGATACTCATCCATGCTCTCTGCTAAGAGTTTTTCTCTCCACTCTGAAGACTGCTGCGAGGAGACGTCTGGAGATGCGCTCCGCCTGGAGTTCCTCTCCTATAGAAGGAAGCAAAAAATAGCCATAAGCTGGTGAGCCTGACTTAGGGTCCATTCACACGTCCGTTGTTTCTTTCCTGATCTGTTCCGTTTTTTGCGGAACAGATCTGGACCCATTCATTATCAATGGGTCCTGAAAAAAAAAAAAAAAAAAAAAAAAAAAAAAAAAAATCGGACATTGTGCTGTCCGATTTTTTTCAGGACCCATTGAAAATGAATGGGTCCAGATCTGGTCCAGATCTGTTCCGCAAAGAACGGAACAGATCAGGAAAGAAACAATGGATGTGTGAATGGACCCAAGGCTACTTTCACACCTGCGTTAGGTGCGGATCCGTCTTGTATCTGCACAGACGGATCCGCACCTATAATGCAAACGATTGTATCCGTTCAGAACGGATCCGTTTGCATTATGAAGAACAAAGTGAAAACGGATCCGTCCCCATTGACTTACATTGTAAGTCAGGATGGATCCGTTTGGCTCCGCATCGCCAGGCGGACACCAAAACGCTGCAAGCGGAATGGAGGCTGAACGGAGCCAAACTGATGCATTCTGAACTGATCCGTTTTGAACCGTTTGTGAGATCTCTAAAACGGATCTCATAAACGAAATTCAAAACGCCAGTGTGAAAGTAGCCTTAAATGAAGATGGGCGCCTAACGGACCTTCAAGTAACACTGTCCTCCCAGGACATCCCCGTTTGTGCATCTGCTGCCCTGACACTAAGATAACAATAAGGCCACATGAAAACGACCGCTGGATGCTTTGCGATCCACATAACACAGATACCGACCGTGTACATTCCGTATTTTGCAGAACGGCCGCCCTCTAATAGAACAGTCCTATCCTTGTCCATAATGCGGACAATACTAGGACGTGTTTTAGTTTTTTATCGAACGGACATATGGAAACAGTATGCACCCGAGTCATTTGGTTTTTTTTGTGGCCCCATAGAAGTGAATGGTTCCGCATAAAGGCCGCAAAATGTAGACCCCCTAAATTACAGATCCAAGCTCAGACCCCCTAAAATACAGACATACAGACCCCAGCTCAGACCCCCTGAAATACAGACCCCAGCTCAGACCCCCTGAAATACAGACCCCAGTTCAGACCCCCTGAAATACAGACCCCAGTTCAGACCCCCTGAAATACAGACCCCAGTTCAGACCCCCTGAAATACAGACCCCAGTTCAGACCCCCTGAAATACAGACCCCATAAAATACAGACCCCAGCTCAGACCCCCTGAAATACAGACCCCAGCTCAGACCCCCTGAAATACAGACCCCAGCTCAGACCCCCCGAAATACAGACCCCCTATATAATACAGAGAATATGCATCTCATGGATGTCTTAGGTTACACATTACCATGAGGTCTTCGGCCCGTCTCAGGATGTCTCGCGGTGTCGTCCCCTGATGATCTGCCACATCGATGGACTGCGGGCAGCGCTTGAGTATCGGCACAACCAGGTCCGTGTACACTGCGACAAGAAGAAGAAATCTGAAAGGAGCGCTGCCGACCTGGACAAGAGGGACAACAGACGCTCAATGACTTCAAGGAGCTTTCCCAGTGACAATTAAAGGGGCGATGCCACAAAAAAATATTCTACATTTATCCAAGCAGCACCTAGATCTGAACATAAAACAAAAAAAAAGCCAAGGGAAGCAGCGCCGCAGTGCAAATCAAGGCTTATTCGCCCAGTGTAAGACAGCAACGTTTCAGCTGCTCAATGCAGCCATCTGATTTGCGGCCTTCCTTGATTTAAAAAATGTTGTATAGCCGCTGAGTTATTCATTAAAATGTATCTGTATAGCGCCACCTGCTGTTTGTTCTTTATTTAATTTCTCTGTCCACCTCATAAGGGTGGTCACACATTCTCAGTTTAAATCTTTAAAGGGCTTCTGTCAGCCCACTAAACCCTTTTTTTCCCCCCGTTAATATTAATCCCTACACTGCAAGCTCCCTGTACATATGCTAAATATTCATTTTCGTTCAGTAGATATTGTTAAAAATCAAGTTTTATAATATGTAAATTACCTTGCTACCAGCAAGTAGGGCGGCTACTTGCTGGTAGCAGCCGCATCCTCCTCTCATCATGACGCCCCCTCCACCGTTTGATTGACAGGGCCAGGGAACGGGTTTGTTCTCTGCTGGCCCTGTTTGAATTCAAAATATCGCGCCTGCGCCGTACCTTTCTTTAATCGGTGCAGGCGCACTGAGAGGCGGCCTCTCTCCCGGCCGCTCCATCCTCAATGCGCCTGCGCCGGGTGTAGATGTGACGTCATCGGCGCAGGCGCACTGAGGATGGAGCGGCCGATAGAGCGGCCGCCTCTCAGTGCGCCTGCGCCGATGACGTCACATCTACACCCGGCGCAGGCGCATTGAGGATGGAGCGGCCGGGAGAGAGGCCGCCTCTCAGTGCGCCTGCACCGATTAAAGAAAGGTACGGCGCAGGCGCGATATTTTGAATTCAAACAGGGCCAGCAGAGAACAAACCCGTTCCCTGGCCCTGTCAATCAAACGGTGGAGGGGGCGTCATGATGAGAGGAGGATGCGGCTGCTACCAGCAAGTAGCCGCCCTACTTGCTGGTAGCAAGGTAATTTACATATTTCAAAAATCGATTTTTAACAAATTCTACTGAACGAAAATCATTAATTAGCTTATGTATGATGAGATCACAGTGTAGGGATTATTAGTAAAGAAAAAAAAAAAAAACGGTTTAATGGGCTGACAGAAGCCCTTTAACTGCTACTAGCCATGTCTACTGTTAGAAGCTGTGACAGTTACAGGGAAAGAGCTACAGCAGAGAGGACGCACCCCCAGACAAAGGACACGCTCCTGAGCTGTGATAGGAAGAGAGCTACAGCAAAGGACACGCCTCCAGACAATGAACACACCACCTGAGCTGTGATAGGAAGAGAGCTACAGCAGAGAGGACATGCCCCCAGACAAAGGACACTGCCCTGGGGTCAGACCATGAAAACCCACGGTCTCCTTTGAGAATGGAGGTGTGCACTCATGACCACCACTCCATTCACTTCTTTGAGACGGCTGAGTGCAGCTCTTGTCTATCTCCCACAGAAGTTAATGGAGCAGTGGTCATGTATGCGACACCATTCCACTCACCAGGAGGACTCCGGCTCCCCTGTTCCTCGCAGTCGGACCCCCGGTGATCTTTATCTCATGAATAGGCGATATATTCTGCTAATGGGAAATATCTTTAAATTGATAACTACTACTCCCACTCTCCTCACCTTTCCATCCTCCTTTCTCCACCTCCCGGGCTGCCACGTGCAGAGCGTTGTTACCGGAAGCATCCCGCTGCATGGGGTCGGCTCCTTTCCGAAGCAGCAGCAGAGCGCAGGCGTCGTCGCGCAGCGCGCAGGCAGCATGGAGAAGGCTCCGCCCTCCTGGTAAGACGTGATCCAGACGTAGGTGGCGATGTTTCCTGATGTAAGACTTCAGCCGCAGAACGTCCCCGCGCTCGATGTACCCCAGAGCCCGCAGCTCCCGCCGGAACGCCATCACCCCTACAGGGGAGAGAAGGCTGATTTATTAAAGGGCAACTCTGCATTTACAGCTCTTTAAAGACATCCCCCATCAATTTCACCCACATTGACAACATCTCTGCTTACTGTCAGTGAACTAAAACATATCACCATCCAGGGGCTGAAAACTCACACAGATCTAATATCTTGACAGCAGAACACTTGCTGTAAAGGCTATCCTCTGCACATCAGGAGCATAAATCCACCCTGATGGTTTGCTACAATGTGTCCCAGCTATAAAAGTCAGGCTATATATATACAATGTGCAGCCTGTGGTTTCCCAGCTCTGGTGGAACTATAACCCCCAGCATGCCCTGTCTGTGAAGAGACTACTTACCTCTGTTCTCAGCTCAGCACCTACATTCAATACACACTGTACAAGGAAAGGAAAACGTCACTACTCACTTCCGGGTGTACTGGGCGGAGTCAGCAATGAACTTCCTGTCCAGTCTATAAACTGTTTCCCCCCGGAAACTAGAGCCGCGTCTTTCTGGCCGACACTGACTGAGTGATTGTTGGTATGAGGACAGGGATATTATATAGGATGTGCAGTGCATGTTACAGCAGGTACATGGATCAGTACTATAGTCATATACATGCAGGGAACAATATTCCCTGAGACTGACTAAAGATGAGGTAAGGTATTAGTATAGCTATGACTATCCAAGGTAAAGTGTACAGCAGACACCAGAAACCTCCAGCTGGTGTGAAACTACAACTCCCAGGATGCAAACTTGCTCGGCCGCTCTTCTAACACCCAAAGAAGTGAATGGAGCACGCTGGGAGTTGTAGTTTCAGAACAGCAGGAGGTTGCTGATCCCTGGTCTATAGGGAGACAGGGTGGTGGCTGTCACTTATAGGGGATGTGTCTTGAGACAATTGTCCGTACACCCTAGGGCAGTGATGGCGAACCTATGGCACGGGTGCCAGAGGCGGCACTCTGAGCCCTCTCTGTGGGCACCCACACCCTGGAAAAAGTCTGAGTGTACCAATATGCCTTAGACCTTTCCTGCCATTCATCAGCGCAGGACGCACCATGAACAGCACAGGCAGCGCACTGAATGTAGACAGGCTATTATAGCTACTACATGATAAAGTACATGAAAGATATACTATATTGGACTGTAGGATTCAGGTTAACTTGCCACGTTGGCACTTTGCGATAAATAAGGGGGTTTTGGGGTTGCGGTTTGGGCACTCAGTCTCTAAAAGGTTCGCCATCACTGCCCTAGGGCATATAGATGTCGAAGATGGGGGTCCTCCGCTTAGAATCCCCTTTGTATGAGCCAGAACAGAGACTTGAGACATTGTCATCAGAATAATCGTTATGTATCTGGCTGAGATGAGCGATGTGCTAATGTCATCAGAACATAACTGTATGACTTATATCTCCCTGCCTGCCGCCGTTCGTGCTAAATAATGACTTTTATACTATGCTAATGAGCCTCTATGTGCTAGTGGGGCGTTGCTGCAGCACCTGGAGGCTCCGTCCTCTCACCGATTGGCACGCCCTTGTAAAGGCGATTGACATCCTGGGTCTCCTCCGTGCCCCGCAAATCCCGCGCCTGCGCCGTCCATTTTAGTATCAGGCGCAGTGAGTGAAGGACGGCAGGCAGGGAGATATAAGTCATACAGTTATGTTCTGGTGACATTAGCACATCGCTCATCTCAGCCAGATACATAACGATTTTTCTGATGACAGAAACCTTTTAAAGGGGTTCCCCCACTAAAAGCACCTATGCCACAGGGCGTATCTGATCAGTAGGTATCTGATCGCTTGGGCCAGGGAAATCACGAAAACAAGGGCTCCATGTTCATTTGTTTGAATGGAGAGCGCTATACTCGGTTATCCCCTGCAGTCCCATAGGGAATGAATGGAGCAGCGCAACCTGGCGCTCATTACGGGGAACAGGACGCTTGTTCTTATGATCATTAGGGGCACAGCAGTCGGGCCCTTGACGATCAGATACATCCCCTCCTCCTGTGGATAGGGAGTAACTGTGTTCTGTGGGACAACCTCTTTAAAGGGGCTTTCCAGACTGAGAAATTATCACCTATCTGGTATCTAAGTGGTCTTAGTCCTACTGATGGGACCTCCTGATGCCACCAATGTCCGATAGGTAAGGAACCCACCTGTCGAACCTGCATCTAGCTTTAGAACGGGGCACACCGCACATGCTCTGCATTCACTTCTATTGAAGTTTAAAAAAAAGTTGAGCGAGTGTGCTCAGCTATTTCTAGAACCCCCATAGAAGTGAGTGGAGAGTGCACCGCGCAAGCACAGTCCCCTCTCCGCCTCTATGGGCATTACGGATATAGCTAAGGACTTCTTGCGCCCTTGTTCACTTTGGGGGCCCCGTTCTGGAGAAAGACGGGGGTCCAAGAGGTGGGACCCATACCTAACGGACATTTGAGGCATATCCTACGAGTCTGTGCCGGTCTGCTGTATGAAGGGGCCAGGGCATTCGGGTAAGCGTCGCGTCTCCTTTTATTGTTTACACTGCTCCCTACAGACCAGCTTTGTGCTTATGTGGGGAGACAATACTAGGCCACGCCTCTAACTCCGCCCACAACATTAGCATGCACACCCAGTCCGAATAAACAGGACCTTTCATCAGTTTGTACTTTCTACAATCATACCTCACGTTGTAGGCCAAGATTAGGAGATGTCATTGCCCCATTTTTTTGGTACTGATACGCTGCTCCATTCCCCCCGCTGTGCCCCCCGTTCTTTTTTGGCGCTCTGTATGCTAATCAATAGCATTGGTACAGGGAGGAGGAGACGGCCGTGTATCTCAGGGGTGTCTACCTTCTCACTGCCAGGGAGAAGGTGACCTGTTTTTTGTCAATGGCTGTGACGCCCTCCACTGCGATAGGAAGAAGGAGACGCCCCCTGAGAAACACCGCCGTCTCCTCCTCCCTGTACCGATGGTATGGATTAGCATGCATGGCGGCAAAACAAGGGGGGCACAGTGAGGCAACGGAGGAGCGTATCAGTAAAAAGAATATATATATATAGCGCAATGACATCTCCTAATCTTGGCCTACAACGTGAGGTATTGATTGTAGAAAGTACAAACTAATGAAAGGTCCTCTTTACTTTCCCCACATAGTAATTATTCCCCCTTTGTGTCAGCACACAGAAGCAATGCCCACATTGTGCCCCCCTAACAGTAGCTATGCCCAGATGTGCCCCTTTCACAGTAGTAATGCCCTGATATGTGCCCCCTCAGTACTTATGCCCTGATATGTGCCCTCTCACAGTAGTTATGCCCTGATATGTGCTCTCTCACAGTAGTTATGCCCTGATATGTGCCCTCTCACAGTAGTTATGCCCAGATATGTGCCCCATTTACAGTTATTAGGCCCTGATATGTGCCTCCTCACAGTAGTTATGCCCTGATATGTGCCCCTCACAGCAGTTATGCCCTATGTGCCCCCTCACAGTAGTTATGCCCTGATATGTGACCCCTCACAGTAGTTATGCCCTGATATGGGACCCCTCACAGTAGTTATGCCCTGATATGTGACCCCTCACAGTAGTTATGACCAGATATGTGCCCCTCACAGGAAGGAAATAAAAAACAAACAGTAAATACTCACATGGTTCCTCCGATGATTACCGACGCTCCACAGCACCAGGATACTGTCACACATTGTGCTGCTGTGTAGGAGGAGGAAGAGTCCACAGGCTGATTCCACCGCTCCTCCCACACAGTCCAGCAGCGCAATGTGTTACCGCATCATGTTGCTACTGGGAGCGCCGGCAGCTGAATGGTGAAGCGGGGAGCAGACGACTCCCTGCTTCACCATTACAATCAGCTGTCTCTGCGTCCTGTGGACATAGAGACAGCGGGACATACCTCAGCCATTCCGGGACCATGGAACAGCCACTGAAATACTTTCCCACCGGATTCAGGACAGTTGGGACGTATGAGATGAGACTGGTATTGCCGCTAATGAAATTTATGTAAATTTTTTGGTTTGTGTTTTTTTTTCTGTTAAAATAACGTTTTATGTGTTTTGCTGATCTTTTTACTTACTTAAAATATTTGTTTAGCTATATTTAGTAGTCCCACAAATGGACTTGTACCTGCGATCCTCTTTGTAGTGCAGTGTAGGATTTCTACCTGTCAGTAACCAGCCTATTAGGGCCCTTTTACCTATCCTGACGATAGATCATCAATATCTAATACCAGAAAACCCCAAATATTTCTATCAGGTTTGTATCTCCGTTTTACCAATAAGGAAAAGAAGCTCTGAGGGACAAACTTCTGCTCTAACAAGTGAAGACTCCAAGAGGGACATTCACATTAAACCAGAGAAACAAGGGATTATTCCGCTTTATTTTTTTCTATTAATTCCAATACATTTCATGTTAAGTCCTGAACCACAGATAAGAGAGAGAGAGGAGCAAAGACAGGGAAGGAGAGACGTCTGTCACCTGGAAGCCACGCCCTAAACCTGCCAGACACACCTATTTTCATGCAAATTATATGCAAACTCCACCCTTTTTTGTGGCCCAGCTTGTAAAAGACGTTGGCATATATGTCTCTCGTCAGAGTACCCCTTTATCAATTCTTACAGCAGCTCCAAAATCACTGCTGATTATCAATGTGTGGTCCGTCGTGCGGTCGTCCAATTCAGGTATTAGGCTTTGTGCCGATCATTACTAATATACTATAGAGAAAGGAAACCAATAGTATATAGGGGGTCATAAGCGAAGATGGCGCATTAACAGGACTTCTTGACAGCAATGCCCAGGAGTATGATTAGGATAATGAGGCAGGCGATGTGTATGATTTCCACTAGGAGGCACACTGCTTGAATGGGCTCTGTAAAATAAAGACACAATTAGTCAAGATTAATGAGGAGGGGGAGAAGCATTGTGGGTCACATTGTGAATGGTAGTGTGCCCTCAGACATTGGTTAAAGTGAGTGTCCACCTTTTAAAACCATATCATTTTTAGGTCCAATATTCAGTAATGATTATTTCTTAAAACAGCTTTGTTTTTCTGATACAGAGCTCCAAATCGCATGGATAAAGTGAATTTAGAAAAAAAATAATCTTGGTGGTTACAGCCACCACTAGGGGGAGCTGAGGAGCTCATTGTATACCGTTTGCATTATTGAGTTCGGCGTATAAGTGGGATGCTCCCTCTAGTGGTGGCTGCTGGTATTAAGAAGTTTATCACTTATGGCTATGCAGGGGATTGGGAGATCTGTATTTATTTCAGTTTAGTCTGAATTGTTATGATGTATGTTTTATGTCATGCTAAGGGGTTCCTGTGTTCTGTCTTATATTCACAGCTATAAAATACCTGCAGGAATAGATCTCGGAGTGACCTCCAGTCTTGTTCCAGGTCCAGTTCCCGCCATATTAGGAGTCTTTACATGACAACAGAAGGTTCCTGAGTCGCTCTCTGTCAGGTTGATGATAATGATTGTCACATTCACCTCATAGTTGGGTTCTCCATGTGGGCTGTGTGGTGTCTGACCAGGATCTGGGGAAGAGATGTTTATCCTGCGTTGGAAACACGTGAGATCCTGAAGTTTCTCAGAAGTATTGCACCCTAAGGTCCATGTCACAGAGTAGGAGGGAATATAAGATGCAAACGAGCAGGTGATGGCCACCGTTCCTCCTGCCTCTGCTCTCACCACCTCTGGTTGTGTCACCACCACCTGTTTTTGCCCATTTACTATAAAGAAGTGAAGCAACACATTAATGGTTCATCTGAGACTTACTACAGTTTAGACCTTAATAAAGTCAAAGGGGTATTCCCATCTTAGACAGTGGGGGCATATCGCTAGTATATACCCCCAATGTCTGATAGGTGCAGGTCCCACCTCTGAAACCCACATCTATCCTTAGAACGGAGTCTGCAAAGTTAGGGAGGGCGGACCGCGCAAGCACGACCACCCTCCATTCATTTCTATCGGATTGGCATGTTCGGCTATTTTCGAAAGTGCGATAGGAATGAATGGTAAGCGCACTGCGCAAGCGCAACCACCACTCCATTCACTTCTATGGGGCTGATGGAAATAGCCGAGCCAGCATTGAGCTCTTTTAGACACTTCCATACAATGAATGGAGGGCGGCCGTGCATGCAGGGTGCACCCTCCTTCACTTTGCTCGCTCCATTCTAAGGAGGTGGGCCCCGCACCTATCAGACATTGGGAGCATGTCCTAGTGATATGCCCACAATGTCCAAGATGAGACAACCCCAGAAAGGGTTACCATTAAATACCGCCTTGAAGAGTTTGAGGGGTGTCATTTTTAAAATGGAGTCAGTTTAGGGCTCATATACATGACACAGATACGCAAATAATATGGATGATATCTGTGTGACATCTGTATCGTATCCGTTTTTTTTTTTTTTTGCGGATCCATTATTACAATGTCCATCCTTGTCTGTAAAACGACAAGAATAGGGCATGTTCTGTCTTTTTTGCGGGGCTACGGAACGGACATACGGATACATTTTTTGCGGATCCATTGAAATGAATAGTTCCGCGTACGGTCTGCAAAAAACAACGGAATGGACACGGAAACAAAATACGTTTGTGTGCATGAGCCCTTATGCTGAGTTTCTAATCTCTAGGCCTCTCAAAGGCACTTTGAAACCCCTATTCCTCCCCCCTCCCAATGCCTGGGCCCCTCACACATTATAATTATCTCGCTCCCCGGCACCCGCGTCCCTTCTGATGCTGCATGGCTGCCACCCCATCTCCCCGTTGCGTGGATGAAAACATACGGGGGGTAAGGGGGGGGGCAGAGAATAGCAGACCGTGACTGGGATGAGCCTCCCAAGCTCCACCCGTGTGAAGTGCTCACGCATGGTTGGATAACCCCTTTAAGGGTAGATATGCCAAAACCTATTTGTTCTTTTTAGTCTAGGTTCACACTGAGTTTTTTTGGATGAGATTTTAAGGCAGGTTTTTTTCTGTAGGTTTTTCAGCCAAAGCCAGAAGTGGATCCGGCAGGGAGAAGTATAATGTCCTTCCTTTAGGTTTCTGATATCTCATGAATCCACTTCTGGCTTTGGCTGAAAAACCTGCAGAAAAAATCTGCCTCAAAATCTCCTCCCAAAAATTCGGTGTGAACCTACCCTAAAAAAAATAGGTTTTGGAATATTCTTAAAAATGTACAAATAAAAGGACGTTTAAAAAAAGATTTTAATAATTATCCATTTATTTCAGTTATGCAAATTAAAAGGAATTGCATTGATGCAGCTTAGAATTACAATTTTGTGAAAAGGTTCAATATTCTCGGCTCAAAGTGTCACACTCAGTCAGCTAATTAATCCATACCCCCTGAGCAAAGGGGACCTCAAAATTGTGACTTTGGGGTTTCATAAGCTGTAAGCCATAATCATCCAAATTATAACAAATAAAAGCCTGAAATATCTCGCTCTGCATGTAATGAGTCTCATATATTAGTTTCCCCTATTAAGTTGCATTACTGAAATAAATGAACTTTGCACAATATTCTTCGAGTTTCACCTGTACATATAAAATTTGAAAAATGGAGCACAAACTAGGCTGACCTAAGGGGTTAAGGGGATAATTGTTAAAAAAAAAATTAATAGAGCCCAACAGCAAATGATTTTGTTGCTAATGTTTCCAGGTCACATATGGTACCAGACCAGGTTCAGTTCTCACCTGCAGATCTTGAGAAGGTCAGATGCACGATGAGCAGAAAATGTAGCAGAGATGAAGCTTCCATCTTCTGTCTTGGCTGAGTGTTCATAGCAGAGGCGCGCTGCTTCTAATCTAAGGGCTGGATGTGGTGGTCACAGCTTTTTGGCCAATGGTCTCTGTGTATATAGGTTTCCTCCAGAATAAAGGATGTTGGTATTAGGCTACTTTCACACTAGCGTTTTTGCTGGATCCGGTAGGGTTCAGCAAAAACGCTTCTGTTACTTCTGCATCCGTTATATTATCTTTAACAAGCAAAAAGTCACCTTGTGGTGTTCGTGTTAATTCACACCATGCGGCAATTCTGCCTCAAAGAGTCCTTCCTGATAGCAGCACCAACCTGTTCTCACGCCAAACAGGTAGCAAGCCTTCATCCAGACAGAAGGCTCCCAGATCCCAACACAGACCTGGCTTCTGAGCCCAGCTGCCTATTTAAGGACAGCCAGGTGCTGCCAAAACCCAGACCAGCACTTAAAATTTGGTCCGGTATTTGACCTCACCTGGCTGTAAATCAGCCCAGCAGCACATACTGGGAGGAAAATACCTGTTTTCCCAGACCAAACCTCTCACTGTGTCACAGAGACCCTATGACGGACCTCAATACCGGCAAATAGAAACGCTAGTGTGAAAGTAGCCTAATAATACAGCACCTTGCAAAAGTATTCATCCCCTAAGGGCTCATGCGCAAGAGTGTGTGTGCCCCGTGCCCGTGCTGTGGATTGCAAATAGCTGTGTGCATGGTGTTTACGGATGCAGACCCATTCATTTCGTAGTGCTTCCATGGGCTTCCAATCTGTGCCTCTGCACCGCTCCGTATCTTGAGGATTGTGGACCCATTTAAGCCAATAAGTCTGCATCCATGATACGGAGCGCACACGGCCAGTGTGTATTTCCATTTTTCTGATCTGTCAGAAGAACAGAAAAAAAAAAAACGGATCCTGTGCATCAGTGAAGGACGGTAGCAGGCGAGCGACCTTCACTCACTGTGCCTGCGCCTAATACTAAAATGGGCGGCGCAGGAGCGGGATTTGCGGGGCACAGAGGAGATCAATGATGTCAATCACCTTTACAAGGGCGTGCCAAACGGTGAGAGGACGGAGCCTCTAGGTGCTGCAGCAACGCCCCACTAGCACCTAGAGGCTCATTAGCATATTATAAAGGTCAGGTCGTTATTTAGCATGAACGGCGGCAGGCAGGGAGATATAAGTCATACAGTTTTGTTCTGTTGACATTAGCACATCGTGTCACCCAGCTACATAACGATTTTTCTGATGACAGAAACCCTTTAAAGGGTTTCCCCCACTAAAAGCACCTATGCCACAGGACGTATCTGATCAGAAGGTGTCTGATCGCTTGGGCCAGGGAAATGAGGGCTCCGTGTTCATTCGTTTGAATGAAGAGCGCTGTACTCGGTTATCACCCGCAGTCCCATAGGGAATGAATGGAGCAGCGCAACCTGGCGCTCATTACGGGGAACAGGACGCGTGTTCTCATGATTATTGGGGGGCACAGCAGTCAGACCCCTGATGATCAGACACATCCCCTCCTCCTATGGATAGGGAGTAATGGTGTTCTGTGGGACAACCCCTTTAAAGGGGCTTTCCAGACTGATAAATTATCACCTATCCGGTGTCTAAGTGGTCTTAGTCCTACTGATGGGACCTCCTGATGCTACCAATGTCCAATAGGTAAGGAACCCACCTGTAGAACCTGCATCTAGCTTTAGAACGGGGCACACCGCACATGCTCTGCATTCACTTCTATTGAAGTTCCAAAAAAAGTTGAGCAAGTGTGCTCAGCTATTTCTAGAACTCCCATAGAAGTGAATGGAGAGCGCACCGCGCAAGCACAGTCCCCTCTCCGCCTTTATGGGCATTACCGATATAGCTGAGGACTTCTCCCATAGAAGTGAATGGAAGGAGTTGCGCCCTTGTTCACTTTGGGGGCCCCGTTCCGGAGAAATACACGGGTCCAAGAGGTGGGACCCATACCTAATGGACATTTGAGAAAAAAAAAGACAATGCAACAGCACTCTGCAAATCAGATAAGGTACAATAATGCCATAGTCACAAAAAATATTATAGTGCTAATGTTACGCTTATTTATAAAGTGAGATGCTTGGCAAATGCATTTTGTACAAAACCATTTGAGCCCGTCTGCCGAACGTCAAGGCGATCTCTGTAAGATGGGAACCTAACACAAAATAATGCCTGTTATGTGCCATAATGGCCGCCATAAAGTTCAGGAAGTGTTGGTTCCACATGCATTTTACAATTTTTGGTGCCATAATGGCCTCCATTACTTCCAAGGGATGCAGGTACCAACATGCATGCCGAGCCCACTCCATACCTTTCCTTGTGCCAGACAGCTTCCAATGAATGTAGTGATAATTAAAGGGATTCTGTCACCAGGTTTCACCCCCTCCAGATAAAAATATGGTTATGTTCAGGGAGCTTTAACCATTCCTAATGTGGTCTTATAAATGTAATCTGTAGGCTCATTTTGCTAAAAATACGCTATTACTAACCTGTCATTCATAAAAATAAGGTGCCCAAGGGGATGTAAATGGCTCCAAGCTGCCGCCCCCACCCAGCAATCTTACAGCAGCAGGAGGAGGGAGGGAGAGCGGGAGGCGTCACAGAAGATTATGAGGCGGCGCTGGGCACAAACGGCGGTGGGTGCGGGCGGCAGCTTGGAGCCATTTACATCCCCTTGGGCACCTTATTTTTATGAATGACAGGTTAGTAATACCGTATTTTTAGCAAAATGAGCCTACAGATTACATTTATAAGACCACATTAGGAATGGTTAAAGCTCCCTGAACATAACCATATATTTATCTGGAGGGGGTGAAACCTGGTGACAGAATCCCTTTAAAATCAGCCTATGGGGCAGACAGGCTAATCAGGAGTGCACGACTCGCTGGAGTGCCACACCTCTGGCGCTGTAAATCTGCAAAGAAAATGGTTTTCTGCTTTCCCAAGTATTTAGTGCTAGGACCCGTCTTACAGAGATCGCCTTGACGTTCGGCAGACGGGCTCAAATGGTTTTGTACAAAATGCATTTGCCAAGCATCTCACTCTATAAATAAGCGTAGCATTAGCACTAAAATATTTTTGTAACTATGGCATTATTGTACTTTATCTGGTTTGCAGAGTGCTGTTGCATTGTCTTTTTTTCCTCTATGTTTTTAGCCATGGCAGCGTGCACCTGCGCATTGGGATGTGTTGACTAACCCCCTTTTCTTTGTAGCTAATAGACATTTGAGGCATATCCTATGAGTCTGTGCCGGTCTGCTGTATGAAGGGGCCAGGGCATTCGGGTAAGCATTGCGTCTCCTTTATTGTTTACACTGCTCCGTACAGACCAGCTTTGTACTTATGTAACACCCCAAAGTTGTGTTACTAAACGCCTCTACCCCGCTACTATCTTTTAAAAGCTTTTACACTGTCATCTGATGTAATTTATATTATAACTTCACAAATGTGCACACAAAACCATGTTAAATATAATTGTTCCTTGTAATTTTCCAGGTTCAACAGCAGGTGGCAGAAACGCACTGGCCAGGTATTTAGGCCTAGTTTAGTGTATCTAGGCTGGAATGGTTTATTCCAGCTTAGCTCCCCCTCTGTGAGTAGAGTGGGCTGTTCCCACATCCTGCAGCATGGGTGGAGAAGGAAGTTAGGGTCAGTGTAGCCTCCCCCCTGCTAGGGGAAGGCTGTGTAATAGCGTTCAGGAGATCCCCTGTATAGGGAAGACAGCAAGGATCTTGTCTCGGCTGAGACTTGATCACATCCCCAGTCTGAGCACCTGCAACTAAACTGGATGCAGAAAGCAGAAAACTACAGAGGACCTCCAGAGTTCCAGGAAGAAAGCATCCCCTGAGAAATCATCTGTGAGTTAAGTCCAGAGACCTAGGAGAAGCCATTCCTCCTCAGCTAATCTGTCCCCACAAAGCAGAAGTTATAGAAAAGTGCAGACGATTAATTCCTGCCACAGTTACAGAGCTACCAAGCAGACGTCCTATCCTGCAAGCTCCCCACATATCAAGCAGAAGAATTTATTCTTGCCAACCATTGCTAAAACCTTCTGGGACCAGAGACCAAAGCTGTATACTGCTTGGATGAAAGTTATCTTCAGTAAAAGAAACGTTTGAACTTAATCAAAAAGGTCTGGACATCATTTCTGCATCACTTCACTCAAATTTATTGCAAGTGAGCCAGGAGTCCAGCCGTACCCAGGTAGTAGTATGCCCTGATATGTACCCCTTTCACAGTAGTAATGCCCTGATATGTGCCCCTTACAGTAGTTATGCCCAGATATGTGCTCCCTCACAGTAGTTATGCCCTGATAGGTGCTCTCTCACAGTAGTTATGCCCAGATGTGTGCCCCATTTAAAGTGATTATGCCCTGATATGTGCCCCCTCACAGTAGTTATGACCAGATATGTGCCCCCTCACAGTAGCTATGCCTAGATATGTGCCCCCTTCCCAGTAGTTATGACTAGACTTGTGCCCCCTCACTGTAGTTATGACCAGATATGTGCCCTCTCAGTAGTTATGCCCTGATATGTGCCCCTTCACTGTAGTTATGACCAGATATGTGCCCCCTCACAGTAGTTATGCCCTGATATGTGCCCCCTCACAGGAGTTATGCCCTGATATGTGCTCCCTCACAGTAGTTATGCCAGATATGTGCCCCATCAGAGTAGTTATGCCTAAATATGTGCCCCTCACAGGAAGGAAATAAAAAACAAACAGTAAATACTCACATGGTTCCTCCGATGATTACCGACGCCCCACAGGACCAGGATACTGTCACACATTGTGCTGCTGTGTAGGAGGAGGAAGAGTCCACAGGCTGATTCCACCGCTCCTCCCACACAGTCCAGCAGCGCAATGTGTTACCGCATCATGTTGCTGCTGGGGAGCGCCGGCAGCTGAATGGTGTAGCGGGGAGCAGACGACTCCCTGCTTCACCATTACAATCAGCTGCCCCTGCGTCCTGTGGACATAGAGACAGCGGGACATACCTCAGCCATTCCGGGACCATGGAACAGCCACTGAAATCCTTTCCTGCCGGATTCAGGACAGTTGGGACGTATGAGATGAGACTGGTATTGCCGCTAAGGAAATTTATGTAAATTTTTGGGTTTGTGTTTTTTTTAATGTTAAAATAACGTTTTATGTGTTTTGCTAATCTTTTTACTTACTTAAAATATTTGTTTAGCTATATTTAGTAGTCCCACAAATGGACTTGTACCTGCGATCCTCTATGTAGTGCAGTGTAGGATTTCTACCTGTCAGTAACCAGCCTATTAGGGCCCTTTTACCTATCCTGACGATAGATCATCAATATCTAATACCAGAAAACCCTATATATTTCTATAAGGTTTGTATCTCCGTTTTACCAATAAGGAAAAGAAGCTCTGAGGGACAAACTTCTGCTCTAACAAGTGAAGACTCCAAGAGGGACATTCACATTAAACCAGAGAAACAAGGGATTATTCCGCTTTATTTTTTTCTATTAATTCCAATACATTTCATGTTAAGTCCTGAACCACAGATAAGAGAGAGAGAGGAGCAAAGACAGGGAAGGAGAGACGTCTGTCACCTGAAAGCCACGCCCTAAACCTGCCAGACACACCTATTTTCATGCAAATTCTATGCAAACTCCACCCTTTTTTGTGGCCCAGCTTGTAAAAGACATTGGCACGTACGTCTCTCGTCAGAGTACCCCTTTATCAATTCTTACAGCAGCTCCAAAATCACTGCTGATTATCAATTTGTGGTCCGTCGTGCGGTCGTCCAATTCAGGTATTAGGCTTTGTGCCGATCATTACTAATACACTATAGAGAAAGGAAACCAATAGTATATAGGGGGTCATCATAAGCGAAGATGGCGCATTAACAGGACTTCTTGACAGCAATGCCCAGGAGTATGATTAGGATAATGAGGCAGGTGATGTGTATGATTTCCACTAGGAGGCACACTGCTTGAATGGGCTCTGTAAATTCTGTAAAATAAAGACACAATTAGTCAAGATTAATGAGGAGGGGGAGAAGCATTGTGGGTCACATTGTGAATGGTAGTGGGCCCTCAGACATTGGTTAAAGTGAGTATCCACCTTTTAAAACCATATCATTTTTAGGTCCATCATTCAGTGATGATTATTTCTTAATACAGCTTTGTTTTTCTGACACAGAGCTCCAAATCGCATGGATAAAGTGAATTTAGAAAAAAAAAATCTTGGTGGTTACAGCCACCACTAGGGGGAGCTGAGGAGCTCATTGTATACCGTTTGCATTATTGAGTTCGGCGTATAAGTGGGATGCTCCCTCTAGTGGTGGCTGCTGGTATTAAGAAGTTTATCACTTATGGCTATGCAGGGGATTGGGAGATCTGTATTTATTTCAGTTTAGTCTGAATTGTTATGATGTATGTTTTATGTCATGCTAAGGGGTTCCTGTGTTCTGTCTTATATTCACAGCTATAAAATACCTGCAGGAATAGATCTCGGAGTGACCTCCAGTCTTGTTCCAGATCCAGTTCCCGCCATATTAGGAGTCTTTACATGACAACAGAAGGTTCCTGAGTCGCTCTCTGTCAGGTTGATGATAGTGATTGTCACATTCACCTCATAGTTGGGTTCTCCATGTGGGCTGTGTGGTGTCTGACCAGGATCTGGGGAAGAGATGTTTACCCTGCGTTGGAAACACGGGAGATCCTGAAGATCCTCAGAAGTATTGCACCCTAAGGTCCATGTCACAGAGTAGGAGGGAATATCAAGTGCAAACAAGCAGGTGATGGCCACCGATCCTCCAGCCTCTGCTCTCACCACCTCTGGTTGTGTCACCGCCACCTGTTTTTGCCCATTTACTATAAAGAAGTGAAGCAACACATTAATGGTTCATCTGAGACTTACTACAGTTTAGACCTTAATAAAGTCAAAGGGGTATTCCCATCTTAGACAGTGGGGGCATGTCGCTAGTATATACCCCCAATGTCTGATAGGTGCGGGTCCCACCTCTGGGACCCACATCTATCCTTAGAATGGAGCCTGTAAAGTTAGGGAGGGCGGACCGCGCAAGCACGACCACCCTCCATTTATTTCTATCGGATTGGCATGTTCGGCTATTTTCGAAAGTGCCATAGGAATGAATGGTAAGCGCACTGCGTAAGCGCAATCACCAATCCATTCACTTCTATGGGGCTGATGGAAATAGCCGAGCCAGCATTGAGCTCTTTTAGACACTTCCATACAATGAATGGAGGGCGGCCGTGCATGCAGGGTGCACCCTCCTTCACTTTGCTCGCTCCATTCTAAGGAGGTGGGCCCCGCACCTATCAGACATTAGGAGCATGTCCTAGTGATATGCCCACAATGTCCAAGATGAGACAACCCCAGAAAGGGTTACCATTAAATACCGCCTTGAAGAGTTTGAGGGGTGTCATTTTTAAAATGGAGTCAGTTTAGGGCTCATGCACATGACACAGATACGCAAATAATATGGATGATATCTGTGTGACATCCGTATCGCATTCGTTTTTTTATTTTGCGGATCCATTATTACAATGTCCATCCTTGTCTGTAAAACGACAAGAATAGGGCATGTTCTGTCTTTTTTGCGGGGCTACGGAACAGACATACGGATACATTTTTTGCAGATCCATTGAAATGAATAGTTCCGCATACGGTCTGCAAAGAACAACGGAATGGACACGGAAACAAAATACGTTTGTGTGCATGAGCCCTTATGCTGAGTTTCTAATCTCTAGGCCTCAAAGACACTTTGAAACCCCTATTCCCCCCCCCTCCCAATGCCTGGGCCCCTCACACATATAATTATCTCGCTCCCCGGCACCCGCGTCCCTTCTCATGCTGCATGGCCGCCACCCCATCTCCCCGTTGCGTGGATGAAAACATACGGGGGGTGGGGGGGGGGCAGAGAATAGCAGACCGTGACTGGGATGAGCCTCCCAAGCTCCACCCGTGTGAAGTGCTCAAGCATGGTTGGATAACCCCTTAAAGGGTAGATATGCCAAAACCTATTTGTTATTTTTAGTGTAGGTTCACACTGAGTTTTTTTGGATGAGATTTTAAGGCAGGTTTTTTTTCTGTAGGTTTTTCAGCCAAAGCCAGAAGTGGATCCGGCAGGGAGAAGTATAATGTCCTTCCTTTAGGTTTCTGATATCTCATGAATCCACTTCTGGCTTTGGCTGAAAAACCTGCAGAAAAAATCTGCCTCAAAATCTCCTCCAAAAAATTTGGTGTGAACCTATCCTAAAAAAAATTGGTTTGGAATATTCTTAAAAATGTACAAATAAAAGGACGTTTAGAAAAAAAATGATCCGCCATAAAGCATACAGATTTTAATAATTATCCATTTATTTCAGTAATGCAAACTAAAAGGAATTGCATTGATGCAGCTTAGAATTACAATTTTGTGAAAAGGTTTAATATTCTCGGCTCAAAGTGTCGCACTCAGTCAGCTAATTAGTCCATACCCCCTGAGCAAAGGGAACCTCAAAAATTGTGACTTTGGGGTTTCATAAGCTATAAGCCATAATCATCCAAATTATAACAAATAAAAGCTTGAAATATCTCGCTCTGCCTGTAATGAGTCTCATATATTAGTTTCACCTTTTAAGTTGCATTACTTATATTGCACAATATTCTAATTTTTCGAGTTTCACCTGTACATATAAAATTTGAAAAATGGAGCACAAACTAGGCTGACCTCAGAAGTTAAGGGGTTAATTGTTAAAAAAAATTAATAGAGCCCAATAGCAAATGATTTTGTTGCTAATGTTTCCAGGTCACATATGGTACCAGACCAGGTTCAGTTCTCACCTGCAGATCTTGAGAAGGTCAGATGCACGATGAGCAGGAAATGTAGCAGAGATGAACCTTCCATCTTCTGTCTTGGCTGAGTGTTTATAGCAGAGGCGCGCTGCTTCTAATCCAAGGGCTGGATGTGGTGGTCACAGCTTTTTGGCCAATGGTCTCTGTGTATATGGGTTTCCTCCTGAATAAAGGATGTTGGTTTTAGGCTACTTTCACACTAGCATTTTTGCTGGATCCGGTAGGGTTCAGCAAAAACGCTTCCGTTACTTCTGCATCCGTTATATTATCTTTAACATAGCCAAGACAGATCCGTCAAGAACATTGAAAGTCAATAGGATACGGATCCGTTTTCTATTGTATCCCAGGACTGAAAGCAAACTGCAGCATGCTGCTCTCCGGTATGGGAACGCAACCAAATGGAACAGAATGCATTTTGGAGCGCTCCGTTCTGTTCAGTTACGTTTTTTTTCCCCATTGACAATGAATGGGGACAAAACTGAAGTGTTTTTCTCCGGTATTGAGACTGTGGGGTTTCGCTCTGGTAGACAAGACTAGCTGACGCAGTATAGAGGCAACAACAAGTTCTTTGGATCAAACAGTTGTCACAACCAGACAGCTGAGAAGCTCTGACAGAATCCTTTCAGAACCTCCTCCTTGAGTTTCTGTGTTGTTTTATTCAGTTCCTCCTCTCGTTAGCCTCTCTCAGCTGTCATGTGTTGGACTAATTGCTTCCCTTTAAATTCCTCCCCAGAATGCTTTTCTGGGCGGCTTATACTACTTCCTGGAGTGTGTGTGCATGCCGACCTTGTTCTCCTGTCTGCTACAAAGCTAAGTGTTGTACCTTTATCTGTTATTTTCTGTTTGCTGGATCTCAGGTGACCCTGACTCCCTCCGTATCTTGTGTAGGGAGCCGGTGGTCGTGTCCCCTCACTATTGTAGGGTGCTCAGGGCTTTATAGTCAAGGTTCGTGGATATGCAAACCTCCACCATTTGGATCTTTGCATAGGCTGAGCAGCCAGGGAAAGTGCCAGGTCTTCTGCAGGGGTCTCCCTTGGTTCCTTAGCTTTCGGATCCAGCGAGTCATTTATACATGTTGCTTTGCCTTGTTTCCTGTACACCGTCCGTGACATTATAAGCCGCCATAACCGTCTCAAGCATGGATCCGGTTTCACGCTTCCAGGGTCTTTCATTGGAGGTAGCTGATCTCCGTAAGACTTTTTCTCAGCTTCAAGTGACCGGTTCAGCTTGCGTTCATGGAGTTTGTTCTGAGCCTAAGATCTCGCTCCCGGATACGTTCTCCGGGGGTAGTGAGAATTTTGTGCGTTTTAGAGAGGCTTGCAAACTCCATTTTCGCCTTCTTCCCCATTCCTCTGGTGATGAGGAACGGAGGGTGGGGATCATTATATCGCTGCTCAGAGGTAACGCTCAGTCCTGGGCCTTTTCGCTGCCGGAGGGGGCACGGCCTCTCCGTTCAGTGGATGAATTCTTTTTAGCCCTGGGTCAGATATATGATGATCCGGATCGTATTGCTCTGGCTGAGTCTAAACTACGTCTATTATGCCAGGGTAAACAATCCGCAGAAATATACTGCTCAGAATTTCGGAGATGGGCAGTTGATACTGGTTGGAATGATGCTGCACTCCGAAGTCAATTTTGCCATGGTCTTTCAGAGGGATTGAAAGATGCATTTGCCTTTCATGAGAGGCCTATTTCTTTGGACTCTGCTATGTCTCAGGCCGTTCGTATTGACAGGCGTCTTAGAGAGAGAGGAGAGATGTCCCCTTCCTGTCATACTCAGTCCCAGGACAGTGCAGCGGTCCCATTCTGTGCGCAGGGGTCTCAGTCGCCGTCAGCCCCTTCTGAGCAGGAGCCCATGCAGCTGGGGTTGATTGCTTCTGACAATAGAAGATTCAGCTCGCATGGGAGGGTTTGTTTTTGTTGTGGAGGTATAAATCATTTGGCAAATATTTGTCCCTCTAGGAGATTCAGGCAGTTTTCTGGGAGTAATAAAGAAACAAACAGGAAAAAATCTTTTAAAAATGTTCCGTCTGTTACTATTGGCAGGGTTGAGGCGGAAATTGAAGGTTTTCCATTTGCTTGTAGTTCCCGTTTTGTCCTGCCGGCTAGGGTGGCGCTAGAGAGCAAGAACATTTTTTGTGAGATTTTTGTGGATAGTGGAGCAGCGGTCAATCTCATTGATAATCAATTTGCGATAACTCATGGTTTCCAGGTGCGCACTTTGGGAAAGGATATTCCTGTTTTTGCTATCGATTCCGCTCCACTTTCTCAAAAATCATTAAAGGGCATAGTTCACAATATCCGTTTAATTGTGAGTGATGCTCATGTTGAGGATGTGTCATGTTTCGTCCTTAGCGGTTTGCCTACCCCTCTGGTGTTGGGGCTGCCCTGGCTCACTAAGCATAACCCCACCATTGATTGGCAAGCGAGGCAAATAAATGGTTGGAGTGACTTTTGCAGAGAGAATTGCCTCATGACATCTGTTTCTGAGGTTGCTACTAAGACTGTACCATCTTTTCTCTCTGAATTTTCGGATGTCTTCTCTGAGAGTGGAGTTCAGGATTTGCCCCCGCACAGGGAGTACGATTGCCCTATTAATCTCATCCCAGACGCCAAGCTGCCTAAATCTCGTTTATACAATCTTTCCCAACCTGAGAGGATCGCTATGCGTGCTTATATCTCTGAGAGTCTGAGAAAGGGACACATACGACCCTCGAAGTCACCTGTTGCCGCTGGTTTTTTCTTTGTTAAGAAAAAAGATGGTTCTTTAAGACCTTGTCTGGATTTCAGGGAGCTGAACAATATCACAATTCGTGACCCTTATCCGCTTCCTCTGATCCCGGACCTGTTTAACCAGGTTGTTGGGGCTAAAGTCTTTTCCAAATTAGATCTAAGAGGGGCATACAACCTGGTCAGGGTCAGAGAAG
Source organism: Bufo gargarizans (assembly GCF_014858855.1). Lineage (NCBI taxonomy): Eukaryota > Metazoa > Chordata > Amphibia > Anura > Bufonidae > Bufo > Bufo gargarizans. The sequence goes on from NC_058088.1 coordinate 10,032,189, forward strand.
GGGACGAATGGAAGACGGCCTTCAATACCCCTGAGGGCCATTTTGAAAATTTGGTTATGCCTTTTGGTTTGATGAATGCCCCAGCCGTTTTTCAGCATTTCGTGAACAGCATTTTTTATCATTTGATGGGAAAATTTGTATTGGTGTATTTGGATGACATTTTGATTTTTTCTCCCGATTTCAAAACTCATAAGGAACATTTACGTCAGGTCTTGCTCATCCTGCGGGAGAATAAATTATATGCGAAACTGGAAAAATGTGTGTTTGCGGTTCCAGAAATTCAATTTCTGGGGTTTCTTCTCTCCGCTTCTGGTTTTCGCATGGACCCCGAGAAGGTCCGCGCTGTGCTTGAGTGGGAGCTTCCTGAGAATCAGAAGGCGCTGATGCGTTTTTTGGGCTTTGCCAATTATTACAGGAAGTTCATTTTGAATTATTCTTCTATTGTTAAACCACTCACTGATATGACCAGAAAGGGGGTAGATTTTTCTTCTTGGTCAGTAGAGGCGCGTAAGGCTTTTTCTGATATCAAGGAGAGTTTTGCTTCCGCTCCCATCTTGGTGCAACCTGATGTTTCTTTACCCTTCATAGTTGAGGTTGATGCTTCTGAGGTGGGTGTGGGGGCGGTCTTGTCTCAGGGTTCCTCTCCTGCCAATTGGCGACCGTGTGCCTTTTTCTCAAGAAAACTCTCCTCCGCAGAGAGAAATTACGATGTGGGAGATAGGGAATTGTTGGCCATCAAGTTGGCTTTTGAGGAATGGCGCCATTGGCTAGAGGGAGCCAGACACCCTATTACCGTATTTACTGACCATAAAAATCTGGCCTACTTGGAGTCAGCCAAGCGTCTGAACCCGAGACAGGCCAGATGGTCTTTGTTCTTTTCTAGGTTTAATTTTGTTGTCACGTTCCGCCCTGGAGTTAAGAATGTGAAGGCAGATGCCCTGTCACGTTGTTTTCCGGGAGGCGGGAATTTTGAAGACCCGGGTCCCATTTTGGCTGAAGGTGTGGTGGTCTCTGCTCTTTTTCCTGAATTGGAGGCAGAGGTGCAGGCAGCCCAGTCAGAGGCTCCTGATCTTTGTCCTCCTGGGAGGTTGTTTGTGCCTCTCGCTTTAAGACACAAGATTTTTAAAGAACACCACGATACGGTCCTTGCTGGGCACCCGGGGGTAAGAGCCACACTGGATCTCATCGCTCGGAGATTCTGGTGGCCTGCGCTTCGTAAGTCGGTTGAGGGTTTTGTGGCAGCCTGCGAGACTTGCGCTCGTGCCAAAGTCCCTCATTCACGGCCATCAGGTCCTCTCCTTCCCTTACCCATTCCTTCCCGTCCTTGGACACATCTGTCCATGGACTTCATAACGGACCTGCCTCGTTCCTCGGGGAAGACTGTGATTCTGGTGGTGGTGGACCGTTTTAGCAAAATGGTGCATTTCATCCCTTTTCCTGGTTTGCCCAATGCTAAGACGCTGGCGCAGGCATTTATTGATCACATTGTCAAATTGCACGGTATTCCTTCAGACATAGTCTCTGATAGGGGCACGCAGTTTGTTTCCAGATTCTGGAAGGCTTTCTGTTCTCGCTTGGGGGTTCGGTTGTCATTCTCTTCTGCTTTCCACCCGCAGTCGAATGGCCAGACAGAGCGCGTCAATCAGAATCTGGAGACATATCTGCGCTGTTTTGTGGCGGAGAATCAAGAGGATTGGTGTTCTTTTTTGTCCCTTGCTGAGTTTGCTTTAAATAACCGTCGTCAGGAGTCCTCTGATAAGTCACCATTTTTTGGTGCATATGGGTTTCATCCGCAGTTTGGGACTTTCTCGGGAGAGGGGTCTTCTGGTTTACCTGATGAGGACAGATTCTCCTCGTCTTTGTCATCTATTTGGCAAAAGATTCAGGATAATCTAAAGAGCATGAGTGAGAGATATAAGCGTGTGGCAGATAAGAGACGTGTGCTTGGTCCGGACCTGAATGTTGGTGATCTGGTGTGGTTGTCTACCAAGAATATCAAATTGAAGGTTCCCTCCTGGAAGTTGGGTCCTAGGTTTATTGGGCCTTACAAAATCCTGTCTGTCATCAATCCTGTTGCATACCGTCTTGATCTTCCTCAGACTTGGAAGATCCATAATGTTTTTCATAAGTCCTTATTGAAACCTTATGTTCAACCCATTGTACCCTCGCCTTTGCCTCCTCCTCCGATTATGGTTGATGGGAATCTTGAATTTCAGGTCTCTAGGATTGTGGATTCTCGTCTTGTCCGCGGTTCTCTTCAGTACCTTGTTCATTGGGAGGGGTATGGTCCTGAGGAGAGGATGTGGGTCCCAGTGACGGACATTAAGGCCTCTCGTCTCATCAGGGCTTTCCATAGGTCCCATCCTGAGAAGGTGGGTTCTGAGTGTCCGGAGTCCACTCGTAGAGGGAGGGGTACTGTCACAACCAGACAGCTGAGAAGCTCTGACAGAGGCCTTTCAGAACCTCCTCCTTGAGTTTCTGTGTTGTGGTATTCAGCTCCTCCTCTCGTTAGCCTCTCTCAGCTGTCATGTGTTGGACTAATTGCTTCCCTTTAAATTCCTCCCCAGAATGCTTTTCTGGGCGGCTTATACTACTTCCTGGAGTGTGTGTGCATGCTGACCTTGTTCTCCTGTCTGCTACAAAGCTAAGTGTTGTACCTTTATCTGTTATTTTCTGTTTGCTGGATCCCAGGTGACCCTGACTCCCTCCGTATCTTGTGTAGGGAGCCGGTGGTCGTGCCCCCTCACTATTGTAGGGTGCTCAGGGCTTTATAGTCAAGGTTCGTGGATATGCAAACCTCCACCATTTGGATCTTTGCATAGGCTGAGCAGCCAGGGAAAGTGCCAGGTCTTCTGCAGGGGTCTCCCTTGGTTCCTTAGCTTTCGGATCCAGCGAGTCATTTATACATGTTGCTTTGCCTTGTTTCCTGTACACCGTCCGTGACAACAGTTCAGTGTTTTATTCACACTTTAGGCAAGTGACAAAACAAGCAGTCATAAACAAGCAAAAAGTCACCTTGCTGTGTTGGTGGTAATTCACACCACGCCAAACAGGTAGCAAGCCTTCATCCAGACACAAGGCTCCCAGATCCCAACACAGACCTGGCTTCTGAGCCCAGCTGCCTATTTAAGGACAGCCAGGTGCTGCCAAAACCCAGACCAGCACTTAAAATGTGGTCCGGTATTTGACCTCACCTGGCTGTAAATCAGCCCAGCAGCACATACTGGGAGGAAAATACCTGTTTTTCCAGACCAAACCTCTCACTGTGTCACAGAGACCCTATGACAGACCTCAGTACCGGCAAATTGAAACGCTAGTGTGAAAGTAGCCTAATAATACAGCACCTTGCAAAAGTATTTATCCCCTAAGGGCTCATGCACAAAAGCGTGTGCCCCGTGCCCATGCTGTGGATTGCAAATAGCCGTGTGCATGGTGTTTACGGATGCAGACCCATTCATTTCGTAGTGCTTCCTTGGGCTTCCAATCTGTGCCTCAGCACCGCTCCGTATCTTGAGGATTGTGGACCCATTCAAGCCAAAAAGTCTGCATCCATGATATAGAGCGCACACGGCCAGTGTGTATTTCCATTTTTCTGATCTGTCAGAAGAACAGAAAAAATAAAACGGATCCTGTGCATCAGTGAAGGACGTAGCAGGCGAGCGACCTTCACTCACTGTGCCTGCGCCTAATACTAAAATGGGCGGCGCGGGATTTGCGGGGCACGGAGGAGACCAATGATGTCAATCACTGCCAAACGGTGAGAGGACGGAGCCTCTAGGTGCTGCAGCAACGCCCCACTAGCACCTAGAGGCTCATTAGCATATTATAAAGGTCAGGTCATTATTTAGCATGAACGGCGGCAGGCAGGGAGATATAAGTCATACAGTTTTCTTCTGGTGACATTAGCACATCGTGTCAGCCAGCTACATAACGATTTTTCTGATGACAGAAACCCTTTAAAGGGTTTCCCCCACTAAAAGCACCTATGCCACAGGACGTATCTGATCAGAAGGTATCTGAACGCTTGGGCCAGGGAAATGAGGGCTCCGTGTTCTTTTGTTTGAATGGAGAGAGCTGTACTCGGTTATCACCCGCAGTCCCATAGGGAATGAATGGAGCAGCGCAACCTGGCGCTCATTACGGGGAACAGGACGCGTGTTCTCATGATCATTAGGGACACAGCAGTCAGACCCCTGACGATCAGACACATCCTCTCCTCCTATGGATAGGGAGTAACTGTGTTCTGTGGGACAACCCCTTTAAAGGGGCTTTCCAGACTGATAAATTATCACCTATCCAGTGTCTAAGTGGTCTTAGTCCTACTGATGGGACCTCCTGATGCCACCAATGTCCAATAGGTAAGGAACCCACCTGTAGAACCTGCATCTAGCTTTAGAACGGGGCACACCGCACATGCTCTGCATTCACTTCTATTGAAGTTCCAAAAAAAGTTGAGCAAGTGTGCTCAGCTATTTCTAGAACTCCCATAGAAGTTAATGGAGAGTGCACCGCGCAAGCACAGTCCCCTCTCCGCCTCTATGGGCATTATGGATATAGCTGAGGACTTCTCCCATAGAAGTGAATGGAAGGAGTTGCGCCCTTGTTCACTTTGGGGGCCCCGTTCTGGAGAAATATGCGGGTCCAAGAGGTGGGACCCATACCTAATGGACAGTTGAGAAAAAAAAGACAATGCAACAGCACTCTGCAAATCAGATAAAGTACAATAATGCCATAGTCACAAAAAATATTATAGTGCTAATGTTACGCTTATTTATAAAGTGAGATACTTGGCAAATGCATTTTGTACAAAACCATTTGAGCCCGTCTGTCGAACGTCAAGGCGATCTGTGTAAGATGGGAACCTAACACTAAATAATGCCTGTTATGTGCCATAATGGCCGCCATAAAGTTCAGGAAGTGTTGGTTCCACATGCATTTTACCATTTTTGGTGCCATAATGGCCTCCATTACTTCCAAGGGATGCAGGTACCAACATGCATGCCGAGCCCACTCCATACCTTTCCTTGTGCCAGACAGCTTCCAATGAATGTAGTGATAATTAAAATCAGCCTATGGGGCAGACAGGCTAATCAGGAGTGCACGACTCGCTGGAGAGCCACACCTCTGGTGCTGTAAATCTGCAAAGAAAATGGTTTTCTGCTTTCCCAAGTATTTAGTGTTATTTTGCTGTCTTACAGAGATCGCCTTGACGTTCGGCAGACGGGCTCAAATGGTTTTGTACAAAATGCATTTGCCAAGCATCTCACTCTATAAATAAGCGTAGCATTAGCACTAAAATATTTTTTGTAACTATGGCATTATTGTACTTTATCTGGTTTGCAGAGTGCTGTTGCATTGTCTATATTTCCTCTATGTTTTTAGCCATGGCAGCGTGCACCTGCGCATTGGGATGTGCTGACTAACCCCCTTTTCTTTGTAGCTAATAGACATTTGAGGCATATCCTATGAGTCTGTGCCGGTCTGCTGTATGAAGGGTCCAGGGCATTCGGGTAAGCGTTGCGTCTCCTTTATTGTTTACACTGCTCCGTACAGACCAGCTTTGTACTTATGTAACACCCCAGAGTTGTGTTACTACACGCCTCTACCCCGCTACTATCTTCTAAAAGCTTTTACACTGTCATCTGATGTAATTTATATTATGTCTTCACAAATGTGCATACAAAACCATGTTAAATATAATTGTTCCTTGTAATTTTCCAGGTTCAACAGCAGGTGGCAGAAACGCACTGGCCAGGTATTTAGGCCTAGTTTAGTGTATATAGGCTGGAATGGTTTATTCCAGCTTAGCTCCCCCTCTGTGAGTAGAGTGGGCTGTTCCCACATCCTGCAGCATGGGTGGAGAAAGAAGTTAGGGTCAGTGTAGCCTCCCCCCTGCTAGGTGAAGGCTGTGTAATAGCGTTCAGGAGATCCCCTGTATAGGGAAGACAGCAAGGATCTTGTCTCGGCTGAGACTTGATCACATCCCCAGTCTGAGCACCTGCAACTCAACTGGATGCAGAAAGCAGAAAACTACAGACGACCTCCAGAGTTCCAGGAAGAAAGCATCCCCTGAGAAATCATCTGTGAGTTAAGTCCAGAGACCTAGGAGAAGCCATTCCTCCTCAGCTAATCTGTCCCCACAAAGCAGAAGTTATAGAAAAGTGCAGAAGATTAATTCCTGCCACAGTTACAGAGCTACCAAGCAGACGTCCTATCCTGCAAGCTCCCCACATATCAAGCAGAAGAATTTATTCTTGCCAACCATTGCTAAAACCTTCTGGGACCAGAGACCAAAGCTGTATACTGCTTGGATGAAAGTTATCTTCAGTAAAAGAAACGTTGGAACTTCATCTAAAGGTCTGGACATCATTTCTGCATCACTACACTCAAATTTATTGCAAGTGAGCCAGGAGTCCAGCCGTACCCAGGTAGTAGTATGCCCTGATATGTACCCCTTTCACAGTAGTAATGCCCTGATATGTGCCCCTTACAGTAGTTATGCCCAGATATGTGCTCCCTCACAGTAGTTATGCCCAGATATGTGCCCCATTTACAGTGATTATGCCCTGATATGTGCCCCCTCACAGTAGTTATGACCAGATATGTGCCCCCTCACAGTAGCTATGCCTAGATATGTGCCCCCTTCCCAGTAGTTATGACTAGACTTGTTCCCCTTCACTGTAGTTATGACCAGATATGTGCCCCCTCACAGTAGTTATGCCCTGATATGTGCCCCCTCACAGTAGTTTTGTCCTGATATGTGCTCCCTCACAGTAGTTATGCCAGATATGTGCCCCATCAGAGTAGTTATGCCTAGATATGTGCCCCTCACAGGAAGGAAATAAAAAACAAACAGTAAATACTCACATGGTTCCTCCGATGATTACCGACGCCCCACAGCACCAGGATACTGTCACACATTGTGCTGCTGTGTAGGAGGAGGAAGAGTCCACAGGCTGATTCCACCGCTCCTCCCACACAGTCAAGCAGCGCAATGTGTTACCGCATCATGTTGCGGCTGGGAAGCGCCGGCAGCTGAATGGTGAAGCGGGGAGCAGACGACTCCCTGCTTCACCATTACAATCAGCTGTCTCTGCGTCCTGTGGACATAGAGACAGCGGGACATACCTCAGCCATTCCGGGACCATGGAACAGCCACTGAAATCCTTTCCCGCCGGATTCAGGACAGTTGGGACGTATGAGATGAGACTGGTATTGCCGGTAAGGAAATTTATGTAAATTTTTTGGTTTGTGTTTTTTTATGTTAAAATAACGTTTTATGTGTTTTGCTGATCTTTTTACTTACTTTAAATATTTGTTTAGCTATATTTAGTAGTCCCACAAATGGACTTGTACCTGCGATCCTCTATGTAGTGCAGTGTAGGATTTCTACCTGTCAGTAACCAGCCTATTAGGGCCCTTTTTCCTATCCTGACGATAGATCATCAATATCTAATACCAGAAAACCCCAAATATTTCTATCAGGTTTGTATCTCCGTTTTACCAATAAGGAAAAGAAGCTCTGAGGGACAAACTTCTGCTCTAACAAGTGAAGACTCCAAGAGGGACATTCACATTAAACCAGAGAAGCAAGGGATTATTCCGCTTTATTTTTTTTATTAATTCCAATACATTTCATGTTAAGTCCTGAACCACAGATAAGAGAGAGAGAGGAGCAAAGACAGGGAAGGAGAGACGTCTGTCACCTGGAAGCCACGCCCTAAACCTGCCAGACACACCCATTTTCATGCAAATTCTATGCAAACTCCACCCTTTTTTGTGGCCCAGCTTGTAAAAGACATTGGCACGTACGTCTCTCGTCAGAGTATCACTTTATCAATTCTTACAGCAGCTCTAAAATCACAGCTGATTATCAATGTGTGGTCTGTCGTGCGGTCGTCCAATTCAGGTATGAGGCTTTGTGCCGATCATTACTAATATACTATAGAGAAAGGAAACCAATAGTATATAGGGGGTCATAAGCGAAGATGGCGCATTAACAGGACTTCTTGACAGCAATGCCCAGGAGTATGATTAGGACAATGAGGCAGGCGATGTGTATGATTTCCACTAGGAGGCACACTGCTTGAATGGGCTCTGTAAAATAAAGACACAATTAGTCAAGATTAATGAGGAGGGGGAGAAGCATTGTGGGTCACATTGTGAATGGTAGTGGGCCCTCAGACATTGGTTAAAGTGAGTGTCCACCTTTTAAAACCATATCATTTTTAGGTCCAATATTCAGTAATGATTATTTCTTAAAACAGCTTTGTTTTTCTGATACAGAGCTCCAAATCGCATGGATAAAGTGAATTTAGAAAAAAAAATAATCTTGGTGGTTACAGCCACCACTAGGGGGAGCTGAGGAGCTCATTGTATACCGTTTGCATTATTGAGTTCGGCGTATAAGTGGGATGCTCCCTCTAGTGGTGGCTGCTGGTATTCAGAAGTTTATCACTTATGGCTATGCAGGGGATTGGGAGATCTGTATTTATTTCAGTTTAGTCTGAATTTTTATGATGTATGTTTTATGTCATGCTAAGGGGTTCCTGTGTTCTGTCTTATATTCACAGCTATAAAATACCTGCAGGAATAGATCTCGGAGTGACCTCCAGTCTTGTTCCGGGTCCAGTTCCCGCCATATTAGGAGTCTTTACATGACAACAGAAGGTTCCTGAGTCGTTCTCTGTCAGGTTGATGATAGTGATTGTCACATTCACCTCATAGTTGGGTTCTCCATGTGGGCTGTGTGGTGTCTGACCAGGATCTGGGTAAGAGATGTTTATCCTGCGTTGGAAACACGTGAGATCCTGAAGTTTCTCAGAAGTATTGCACCCTAAGGTCCATGTCACAGAGTAGGAGGGAATATCAGATGCAAAAGAGCAGGTGATGGCCACCGATCCTCCTGCCTCTGCTCTCACCACCTCTGGTTGTTTCACCGCCACCTGTTTTTGCCCATTTACTATAAAGAAGTGAAGCAACACATTAATGGTTCATCTGAGACTTACTACAGTTTTGACTTTAATAAAGTCAAAGGGGTATTCCCATCTTAGACAGTGGGGGCATATCGCTAGTATATACCCCCAATGTCTGATAGGTGCGGGTCCCACCTCTGGAACCCACATCTATCCTTAGAACGGAGTCTGCAAAGTTAGGGAGGGCGGACCGCGCAAGCACGACCACCCTCCATTTATTTCTATCGGATTGGCATGTTCGGCTATTTTCGAAAGTGCCATAGGAATGAATGGTAAGCGCACTGCGCAAGCGCAACCACCAATCCATTCACTTCTATGGGGCTGATGGAAATAGCCGAGCCAGCATTGAGCTCTTTTAGACACTTCCATACAATGAATGGAGGGCGGCCGTGCATGCAGGGTGCACCCTCCTTCACTTTGCTCGCTCCATTCTAAGGAGATGGGCCCCGCACCTATCAGACATTGGGAGTATATCCTAGTGATATGCCCACAATGTCCAAGATGAGACAACCCCAGAAAGGGTTACCATTAAATACCGCCTTGAAGAGTTTGAGGGGTGTCATTTTTAAAATGGAGTCAGTTTAGGGCTCATGCACAAGACACAGATACGCAAATAATATGGATGATATCTGTGTGACATCCGTATCGCATCCGTTTTTTTTTTTTGCGGATCCATTATTACAATGTCCATCCTTGTCTGTAAAACCACAAGAATAGGGCATGTTCTGTCTTTTTTGCGGGGCTACGGAACGGACATACGGATACATTTTTTGGTGGATCCATTGAAATGAATAGTTCCGCATACGGTCTGCAAAAAACAACGGAATGGACACGGAAACAAAATACGTTTGTGTGCATGAGCCCTTATGCTGAGTTTCTAATCTCTAGGCCTCTCATAGACACTTTGAAACCCCTATTCCCCCCCCCCTCCCAATGCCTGGGCCCCTCACACATATAATTATCTCGCTCCCCGGCACCCGCGTCCCTTCTGATGCTGCATGGCCGCCACCCCATCTCCCCGTTGCGTGGATGTAAACATACGGGGGGGGGGGGGCAGAGAATAGCAGACCGTGACTGGGATGAGCCTCCCAAGCTCCACCCGTGTGAAGTGCTCACGCATGGTTGGATAACCCCTTTAAGGGTAGATATGCCAAAACCTATTTGTTCTTTTTAGTCTAGGTTCACACTGAGTTTTTTTGGATGAGATTTTAAGGCAGGTTTTTTTTTTCTGTAGGTTTTTCAGCCAAAGCCAGAAGTGGATCCGGCAGGGAGAAGTATAATGTCCTTCCTTTAGGTTTCTGATATCTCATGAATCCACTTCTGGCTTTGGCTGAAAAACCTGCAGAAAAAATCTGCCTCAAAATCTCCTCCAAAAAATTCGGTGTGAACCTATCCTAAAAAAAATAGGTTTTGGAATATTCTTAAAAATGTACAAATAAAAGGACGTTTAAAAAAAATAATGATCCGCCATAAAGCATACAAATTTTAATAATTATCCATTTATTTCAGTAATGCAAATTAAAAGGAATTGCATTGATGCAGCTTAGAATTACAATTTTGTGAAAAGGTTTAAAGGGATTCTGTCACCTCCCCTCAGCCAAAAAACGATTTAAAAGCAGCCATGAAGCACAGCTTACCTGGATTAGGCTGTGCTCTTTTATCTTGAAATCCGTCCAGCAGTTACTGCAAAAAACGACTTTGATCGATAAGGAAATGTGTCCTGAAGGTGCCCAGAGGGGCGTTTTTTTCTTCTTAGTGAGCCCAGTACCGCCCCTCTTTCAGTGCCCAGCCCGCCTTCCTTGTACTGTCTAACCGCCGCCCCCAGCCTGCCACAGCCTCTCCTGCCTCTCCTCCCCCTCCCTCACGCCGAACGAAGTCTCGCACAGGCGCAGTACCCACTGAGGGCGCCTGTGCGATCATCAGGAGACTGAGGGCGGCAGCTTCGTCACTGGGCATGCGCCGAGCCCAGTGACGTCCGATGTTCGCTCTTTCCCTCAGTCAGCCTGGTAGGAAGCGCAGAGGATTGCCGATCGGCTGCTGCACCCTGCGCTTTCTCCAGTCTGCCTGCCACAGTGAAGACGGCCAGCGATTTCTTTCCCCACCCTCCCTTCAGGAAAGAAATAAGTATTTGTTTTTGCTCAGTGAAAATGTATAAATTCAGTAAAGCTTTACTTAATATAATAATACCTAATTCGCCCCAACAAATACTTATTTCTTTCCTGAAGGGAGGGTGGGGAAAGAAATCGCTGGCCGTCTTCACTGTGGCAGGCAGACTGGAGAAAGCGCAGGGTGCAGCAGCCGATCGGCAATCCTCTGCGCTTCCTACCAGGCTGACTGAGGGAAAGAGCTAACATCGGACGTCACTGGGCTCGGCGCATGCCCAGTGACGAAGATGAAGCTGCCGCCCTCAGTCTCCTGATGATCGCACAGGCGCAGCCCTCAGTGGGTACTGCGCCTGTGCGAGACTTCGTTCGGCGTGAGGGAGGGGGAGGAGAGGGAGGGGAGGCTGTGGCAGGCTGGGGGCGGCGGTTAGACAGTACAAGGAAGGCGGGCTGGGCACTGAAAGAGGGGCGGTACTGGGCTCACTAGGAAGAAAAAAACGCCCCTCTGGGCACCTTCAGGACACATTTCCTTATCGATCAAAGTCGTTTTTTGCAGTAACTGCTGGACGGATTTCAAGATAAAAGAGCACAGCCTAATCCAGGTAAGCTGTGCTTCATGGCTGCTTTTAAATCGTTTTTTGGCTGAGGGGAGGTGACAGAATCCCTTTAATATTCTCGGCTCAAAGTGTCGCACTCTAGTCAGCTAATTAATCCATACCCCCTGAGCAAACGGGACCTCAAAATTGTGACTTTGGGGTTTCATAAGCTGTAAGCCATAATCATCCAAATTATAACAAATAAAAGCCTGAAATATCTCGCTCTGCCTGTAATGAGTCTCATATATTAGTTTTACCTTTTAAGTTGCATTACTGAAATAAATGTACATATAAAATTTGAAAAATGGAGCACAAACTAGGCTGACCTCAGAAGTTAAGGGGCTAATTGTTAAAAAAAAAGATTAATAGAGCCCAACAGAAAATTATTTTGTTGCTAATGTTTCCAGGTCACATATGGTACCAGACCAGGTTCAGTTCTCACCTGCAGATCTTGAGAAGGTCAGATGCACGATGAGCAGGAAATGTAGCAGAGATGAAGCTTCCATCTTCTGTCTTGGCTGAGTGTTCATAGCAGAGGCGCGCTGCTTCTAATCTAAGGGCCGGATGTGGTGGTAACAGCTTTTTGGCCAATGGTCTCTGTGTGTATGGGTTTCCTCCTGAATAAAGGATGTTGGTATCAGGCTACTTTCACACTAGCATTTTTGCTGGATCCGGTAGGGTTCAGCAAAAATGCTTCCGTTACTTCTGCATCCGTTATATTATCTTTAACATAGCCAAGACAGATCCGTCATGAACATTGAAAGTCATTTTCTATTGTATCCAGTGGCGACTCTAGGAACAATATATAGGGGGGGCACAAAGATACCACAGTCAAAAATGGGGGGGCACAAACAAAATAAGTATATATCAATAAGATTACAAAATACGAGAGAATTGCGATATGCAGGGATACAGTTATAATAAAGCAATTTACTTACAAAAGAAGCTATTCAGTCGTCTGCAGTGCCGTCCTCTGCTTGCTTCCACGGATTCTTTCCCCTTCTTTCTGTCTCTCGTCAGTGCACAGGCGCACTGTTATGGTGGATCTGTGGAAGACACACTGTTATGGGGGCATCTGTGGATGACACATTATGCCTCTCATTAGCCCTCATTATGCCTCTCATATCAGCCCCCATATCAGCCCTTATGCCTCATTAGCCCCCATATCAGCCCTTATGCCTCATTAGCCCCCATATCAGCCCTTATGCCTCATTAGCCCCCATATCAGCCCTTATGCCTCATTAGCCCCCATTATGCCTCTTATTAGCCCCATTATGCCTCTTATTAGCCCCATATGCCTCCTATTAGCCCCCATATGCCTCCAATTAGCCCCCATATGCCTCCAATTAGCCCCCATATGCCTCCTATTAGCCCCCATATGCCTCCAATTAGCCCCCATATGCCTCCAATTAGCCCCCATATGCCTCCTATTAGCCCCCATATGCCTCCTATTAGCCCCCATATGCCTCCTATTAGCCCCCATATGCCTCCTATTAGCCCCCATATGCCTCCTATTAGCCCCATATGCCTCCTATTAGCCCCATATGCCTCCAATTAGCCCCATATGCCTCCAATTAGCCCCATATGCCTCCAATTAGCCCCCATATGCCTCCAATTAGCCCCCATATGCCTCCTATTAGCCCCCATATGCCTCCTATTAGCCCCATATGCCTCCAATTAGCCCCATATGCCTCCAATTAGCCCCCATATGCCTCCAATTAGCCCCCATATGCCTCCAATTAGCCCCCATATGCCTCCTATTAGCCCCCATATGCCTCCTATTAGCCCCCATATGCCTCCTATTAGCCCCCATATGCCTCCTATTAGCCCCCATATGCCTCCTATTAGCCCCCATATGCCTCCTATTAGCCCCATATGCCTCCTATTAGCCCCATATGCCTCCAATTAGCCCCCATATGCCTCCAATTAGCCCCCATATGCCTCCTATTAGCCCCCATATGCCTCCTATTAGCCCCCATATGCCTCCAATTAGCCCCATATGCCTCCAATTAGCCCCCATATGCCTCCAATTAGCCCCCATATGCCTCCAATTAGCCCCCATATGCCTCCTATTAGCCCCATTATGCCTCATATTAGCCCCCATATGCCTCCTATTAGCCCCATATGCCTCCTATTAGCCCCATATGCCTCCTATTAGCCCCAAATATGCCTCCAATTATCCCCCAAATATGCCACCAATTATCCCCCAAATATGCCACCAATTAGCCCCCATATGCCTCCAAATGCCCCCATATGCCTCCAATTAGCCCCCAAATATGCCTCCAATTAGCCCCCATATGCCTCCAAATGCCCCATATGCCTCCAATTAGCCCCCATAATGCCCCCAGCAGCCACATTTTCTATAAAATAAAAAATAAAAACACTTACCTCTCCTGCTCCTGGACGGACGCCGCCTGCCATTTTCTCCTCAGTCGACTGTGCTCTAAACTGGCGCGCACAGCGTGAGGTCACAGAGCGACCTTACGCTGTGCGCAGCCCTGCACAGCCGACAGCCGAGGACCAGGAAGTGGTGAGTACAGAGCGTTCACCACTTCCTGGTCCTTCGGTACTAATGAGCGCTTCCATAATGGAAGCGCTCATTAGTATTCACTCTGGGGAATCAGCGGGGGGGCACCCGGGGGGGCAAGGGACAACATAGGGGGGGCAATTGCCCCCCCTCGCCCCCCTCTAGCGACGCCACTAATTGTATCCCAGGACGGAAAGCAAACCGCAGCATGCTGCTCTCCGGTATGGGAACGCAACCAAACGGAACAGAATGCATTTTGGAGCGCTCCGTTCTGTTCAGTTACGTTTTTTTCCCCATTGACAATGAATGGGGACAAAACTGAAGTGTTTTTCTCCGGTATTGAGACTGTGGGGTTTCGCTCTGGTAGACAGGATTAGCGGACGCAGTATAGAGGCAACAACAAGTTATTTGGATCAAACAGTGTTTTATTCACACTTTAGGCAAGTGACAAAACAAGCAGTCATAAACAAGCAAAAAGTCACCTTGTGGTGTTCGTGTTAATTCACACCATGCGGCAATTCTGCCTCAAAGAGTCCTTGCTGATAGCAGCACCAACCTGTTCTCACGCCAAACAGGTAGCAAGCCTTCATCCAGACACAAGGCTCCCAGATCCCAACACAGACCTGGCTTCTGAGCCCAGCTGCCTATTTAAGGACAGCCAGGTGCTGCCAAAACCCAGACCAGCACTTAAAATTTGGTCCGGTATTTGACCTCATCTGGCTGTAAATCAGCCCAGCAGCACATACTGGGAGGAAAATACCTGTTTTCCCAGACCAAACCTCTCACTGTGTCACAGAGACCCTATGACGGACCTCAATACTGGCAAATAGAAACGCTAGTGTGAAAGTAGCCTAATAATACAGCACCTTGCAAAAGTATTCATCCCCTAAGGGTTCATGCACAAGAGCGTGTGTGCCCCGTGCCCGTGCTGTGGATTGCAAATAGCCGTGTGCATGGTGTTTACGGATGCAGACCCAATCATTTCGTAGTGCTTCCATGGTCTTCCAATCTGTGCCTCTGCACCGCTCCGTATCTTGAGGATTGTGGACCCATTCAAGCCAATAAGTCTGCATCCATGATACGGAGCGCACACGGCCAGTGTGTATTTCCATTTTTCTGATCTGTCAGAAAAAAAAAAAAACGGATCCTGTGCATCAGTGAAGGACGGTAGCAGGTGAGCGACCTTCACTCACTGTGCCTGCGCCTAATACTAAAATGGGCGGCGCGGGATTTGCGGGGCACGGAGGAGACCAATCATGTCAATCATCTTTACAAGAGCGTGCCAAACGGTGAGAGGACGGAGCCACTAGGTGCTGCAGCAGCGCCCCACTAGCATCTAGAGGCTCATTAGCAGGTCAGGTCATTATTTAGCATGAATGGCGGCAGGCAGGGAGATATAAGTCATACAGTTTTGTTCTGTTGACATTATGTCACCCAGCTACATAACGATTTTTCTGATGACAGAAACCCTTTAAAGGGTTTCCCCCACTAAAAGCACCTATGCCACAGGACGTATCTGATCAGAAGGTGTCTGATCGCTTGGGCCAGGGAAATGAGGGCTCCGTGTTCATTCGTTTGAATGGAGAGCGCTGTACTCGGTTATCACCCGCAGTCCCATAGGGAATGAATGGAGCAGCGCAACCTGGCGCTCATTACGGGGACCAGGACCCGTGTTCTCATGATCATTGGGGGCACAGCAGTCAGACCCCTGACGATCAGACACATCCCCTCCTCCTGTGGATAGGGAGTAACTGTGTTCTGTGGGACAACCCCTTTAAAGGGGCTTTCCAGACTGATAAATTATCACCTATCCGGTGTCTAAGTGGTCTTAGTCCTACTGATGGGACCTCCTGATGCCACCAATGTCCAATAGGTAAGGAACCCACCTGTAGAACCTGCATCTAGCTTTAGAACGGGGCACACCGCACATGCTCTGCATTGACTTCTATTGAAGTTCCAAAAAAAGTTGAGCAAGTGTGCTCAGCTATTTCTAGAACTCCCATAGAAGTGAATGGAGAGCGCACCGCGCAAGCACAGTCCCGTCTCCGCTTCTATGGGCATTACGGATATAGGTGAGGACTTCTCCCATAGAAGTGAATGGAAGGAGTTGCACCCTTGTTCACTTTGGGGGCCCTGTTCTGGAGAAATATGCGGGTCCAAAAGGTGGGACCCATACCTAATGGACATTTGAGAAAAAAAAGACAATGCAACAGCACTCTGCAAATCAGATAAAGTACAATAATGCCATGGTCACAAAAAATATTATAGTGCTAATGCTACGCTTATTTATAAAGTGAGATGCTTGGCAAATGCATTTTGTACAAAACCATTTGAGCCCGTCTGACGAACATCAAGGCGATCTGTGTAAGATGGGAACCTAACACTAAATAATGCCTGTTATGTGCCATAATGGCCGCCATAAAGTTCAGGAAGTGTTGGTTCCACATGCATTTTACCATTTTTGGTGCCATAATGGCCTCCATTACTTCCAAGTGATGCAGGTACTAACATGCATGCCGAGCCCACTCCATACCTTTCCTTGTGCCAGACAGCTTCCAATGAATGTAGTGATAATTAAAATCAGCCTATGGGGCAGACAGGCTAATCAGGAGTGCACGACTCGCTGGAGTGCCACACCTCTGGTAAATCTGCAAAGAAAATGGTTTTCTGCTTTCCCAAGTATTTAGTGTTAGGACCCGTCTTACAGAGATCGCCTTGACGTTCGGCAGACGGGCTCAAATGGTTTTGTACAAAATGCATTTGCCAAGCATCTCACTCTATAAATAAGCGTAGCATTAGCACTAAAATATTTTTTGTAACTATGGCATTATTGTACTTTATCTGGTTTGCAGAGTGCTGTTGCATTGTCTTTTTTCCTCTATGTTTTTAGCCATGGCAGCGTGCACCTGCGCATTGGGGTGTGCTAACTAACCCACTTTTCTTTGTAGCTAATATACATTTGAGGCATATCCTATGAGTCTGTGCCAGTCTGCTGTATGAAGGGGCCAGGGCATTCGGGTAAGCGTTGCGTCTCCTTTATTGTTTACACTGCTCTGTACAGACCAGCTTTGTACTTATGTAACACCCCAGAGTTGTGTTACTAAACGCCTCTACCCCGCTACTATCTTCTAAAAGCTTTTACACTGTCATCTGATGTAATTTATATTATGTCTTCACAAATGTGCACACAAAACCATGTTAAATATAATTGTTCCTTGTAATTTTCCAGGTTCAACAGCAGGTGGCAGAAACGCACTGGCCAGGTATTTAGGCCTAGTTTAGTGTATCTAGGCTGGAATGGTTTATTCCAGCTTAGCTCCCCCTCTGTGAGTAGAGTCGGCTGTTCCCACATCTTGCAGCATGGGTGGAAGTTAGGGTCAGTGTAGCCTCTTCCCTGCTAGGGGAAGGCTGTGTAATAGCGTTCAGGAGATCCCCTGTATAGGGAAGACAGCAAGGATCTTGTCTTGGCTGAGACTTGATCACATCCCCAGTCTGAGCACCTGCAACTTAACTGGATGCAGAAAGCAGAAAACTACAGACGACCTCCAGAGTTCCAGGAAGAAAGCATCCCCTGAGAAATCATCTGTGAGTTAAGTCCAGAGACCTAGGAGAAGCCATTCCTCCTCAGCTAGTTTGTCCCCACAAAGCAGAAGTTATAGAAAAGTGCAGAAGATTAATTCCTGCCACAGTTACAGAGCTACCAAGCAGACGTCCTATCCTGCAAGCTCCCCACATATCAAGCAGAAGAATGTTTTCTTGCCAACCATTGCTAAAACCTTCTAGGACAAGCTGTATACTGCTTGGATGAAAGTTATCTTCAGTAAAAGAAACGTTTGAACTTCATCTAAAGGTCTGGACATCATTTCTGCATCACTACACTCAAATTTATTGCAAGTAAGCCAGGAGTCCAGCCGTACCCAGGTAGTAGTATGCCCTGATATGTACCCCTTTCACAGTAGTAATGCCCCGATATGTGCCCCTTACAGTAGTTATGCCCAGATATGTGCTCCCTCACAGTAGTTATGCCCTGATAGGTGCTCTCTCACAGTAGTTATGCCCAGATATGTGCCCCATTTACAGTGATTATACCCTGATATGTGCCACCTCACTGTAGTTATGACCAGATATGTGCCCCCTCACAGTAGTTATGCCCTGATATGTGCCCCCTCACAGTAGTTATGCCCTGATATGTGCTCCCTCACAGTAGTTATGCCAGATATGTGCCCCATCAGAGTAGTTATGCCTAGATATGTGCCCCTCACAGGAAGGAAATGTCATGGAACCATGAACCAGACGTACAACAAGAGATAAGTGGAAAATAAGAAGGTTTTATTGAAGAGCAAGCCGTAGCAAAGTCCGAACGGATGGCTAAACCGAAGCAGGGTCTTGCGGAGACAGAGGTCAGGAACCAGAAGGGTAGTCAGACGAAGCCAGGAACAGGAACCAACGGGGTAGTCAGACGAAGCCGGAATCAGGAACCAACGGGGTAGTCAGACGAAGCCGGAATCAGGAACCAACGGGGTAGTCAGACGAGGCCAGGATCAGGAACCAGAAGCAGCAGCAGTCTTGGAAGCATGTGAACACAGGAGGACCAAGCAAGGAACTGAAGCCACAGACCTCCTATATATATGAGCTAGGCATCCAGCTCCTCCCAGTGGGAAGGAGGAGCCGCAGGGTGGGAGGCTACAAGAAAACCCAGAAACCAAGATGGCCGCCAGCACATGTCAAACGAAGGGAACAGCAAGGAGGTAAGACCATGACAGGAAATAAAAAACAAACAGTAAATACTCACATGGTTCCTCCGATGATTACCGACGCTCCACAGCACCAGGATACTGTCACACATTGTGCTGCTGTGTAGGAGGAGGAAGAGTCCACAGGCTGATTCCAAACGCTCCTCCCACACAGTCCAGCAGCGCAATATGTTACCGCATCATGTTGCTGCTGGGGAGCGCCGGCAGCTGAATGGTGTAGCGGGGAGCAGACGGCTCCCTGCTTCACCATTACAATCAGCTGTCTCTGCGTCCTGTGGACATAGAGACAGCGGGACATACCTCAGCCATTCCGGGACCATCGAACAGCAACTGAAATCCTTTCCCGCCGGATTCAGGACAGTTGGGACGTATGAGATGAGACTAGTATTGTCGCTAAGGAAATTTATGTAAATTTTTTGGTTTGTGTTTTTTTTTATGTTAAAATAACGTTTTATGTGTTTTGCTGATCTTTTTACTTACTTAAAATATTTGTTTAGCTATATTTAGTAGTCCCACAAATGGACTTGTACCTGCGATCCTCTTTGTAGTGCAGTGTAGGATTTCTACCTGTCAGTAACCAGCCTATTAGGGCCCTTTTACCTATCCTGACAATAGATCATCAATATCTAATACCAGAAAACCCCATATATTTCTATCAGGTTTGTATCTCCATTTTACCAATAAGGAAAAGAAGCTCTGAGGGACAAACTTCTGCTCTAACAAGTGAAGACTCCAAGAGGGACATTCACATTAAACCAGAGAAGCAAGGGATTATTCCGCTTTATTTTTTTCTATTAATTCCAATACATTTCATGTTAAGTCCTGAACCACAGATAAGAGAGAGAGAGAGGAGCAAAGACAGGGAAGGAGAGATGTCTGTCATCTGGAAGTCACGCCCTAAACCTGCCAGACACACCTATTTTCATGCAAATTATATGCAAACTCCACCCTTTTTTGTGGCCCAGCTTGTAAAAGACGTTGGCATACACTACGTGCAGAATTATTAGGCAAATGAGTATTTTGACCACATCATCCTCTTTATGCATGTTGTCTTACTCCAAGCTGTATAGGCTCGAAAGCCTACTACCAATTAAGCATATTAGGTGATGTGCATCTCTGTAATGAGAAGGGGTGTGGTCTAATGACATCAACACCCTATATCAGGTGTGCATAATTATTAGGCAACTTCCTTTCCTTTGGCAAAATGGGTCAAAAGAAGGACTTGACAGGCTCAGAAAAGTCAAAAATAGTGAGATATCTTGCAGAGGGATGCAGCACTCTTAAAATTGCAAAGCTTCTGAAGCGTGATCATCGAACAATCAAGCGTTTCATTCAAAATAGTCAACAGGGTCGCAAGAAGCGTGTGGAAAAACCAAGGCGCAAAATAACTGCCCATGAACTGAGAAAAGTCAAGCGTGCAGCTGCCAAGATGCCACTTGCCACCAGTTTGGCCATATTTCAGAGCTGCAACATCACTGGAGTGCCCAAAAGCACAAGGTGTGCAATACTCAGAGACATGGCCAAGGTAAGAAAGGCTGAAAGACGACCACCACTGAACAAGACACACAAGCTGAAACGTCAAGACTGGGCCAAGAAATATCTCAAGACTGATTTTTAAGGTTTTATGGACTGATGAAATGAGAGTGAGTCTTGATGGGCCAGATGGCTGGATTGGTAAAGGGCAGAGAGCTCCAGTCCTACTCAGACCCCAGAAAGGTGGAGGTGGAGTACTGGTTTGGGCTGGTATCATCAAAGATGATCTTGTGGGGCCTTTTTGGGTTGAGGATGGAGTCAAGCTCAACTCCCAGTCCTACTGCCAGTTTCTGGAAGACACCTTCTTCAAGCAGTGGTACAGGAAGAAGTCTGCAAGGTAAGAAAAACATGATTTTCATGCAGGACAATGCTCCATCACACGCGTCCAAGTACTCCACAACGTGGCTGGCAAGAAAGGGTATAAAAGAAGAAAATCTAATGACATGGCCTCCTTGTTCACCTGATCTGAACCCCATTGAGAACCTGTGGTCCATCATCAAATGTGAGATTTACAAGGAGGGAAAGCAGTACACCTCTCTGAACAGTGTCTGGGAGGCTGTGGTTGCTGCTGCACGCAATGTTGATGGTGAACAGATCAAAACACTGACAGAATCCATGGATGGCAGGCTTTTGAGTGTCCTTGCAAAGAAAGGTGGCTATATTGGTCACTGATTTGTTTTTGTTTTGTTTTTGAATGTCAGAAATGTATATTTGTGAATGTTAAGATGTTATATTGGTTTCACTGGTAAAAATAAATAATTGAAATGGGTATATATTTGTTTTTTGTTAAGTTGCCTAATAATTATGTACAGTAATAGTCACCTGCACACACACATATCCCCCTAAAATAGCTAAAACTAAAAACTACTTCCAAAAATATTCAGCTTTGATATTAATGAGTTTTTTGGGTTCATTGAGAACATGGTTGTTGTTCAATAATAAAATTAATCCTCAAAATTACAACTTGCATAATAATTATGCACTCCCTGTATACGTCTCTCGTCAGAGTACCCCTTTATCAATTCTTACAGCAGCTCTAAAATCACTGCTGATTATTAATGTGTGGTCCGTCGTGCGGTCGTCCAATTCAGGTATGAGGCTTTGTGCCGATCTTTACTAATACACTATAGAGAAATGAAACCAATAGTATATAGGGGGTCATAAGCGAAGATGGCGCATTAACAGGACTTCTTGACAGCAATGCCCAGGAGTATGATTAGGATAATGAGGCAGGCGATGTGTATGATTTCCACTAGGAGGCACACTGCTTGAATGGGCTCTGTAAATTCTGTAAAATAAAGACACAATTAGTCAAGATTAATGAGGAAGGGGAAAAGGATTGTGGGTCACATTGTGAATAGTAGTGTGCCCTCAGACATTGGTTAAAGTGAATGTCCACCTTTTAAAACCATATCATTTTTAGGTCCAATATTCAGTAATGATTATTTCTTAAAACAGCTTTGTTTTTCTGATACAGAGCTCCAAATCGCATGGATAAAGTGAATTTAGAAAAAAAAATAATCTTGGTGGTTACAGCCACCACTAGGGGGAGCTGAGGAGCTCATTGTATACCGTTTGTATTATTGAGTTTGGCGTATAAGTGGGATGCTCCCTCTAGTGGTGGCTGCTGGTATTCAGAAGTTTATCACTTATGGCTATGCAGGGGATTGGGAGATCTGTATTTATTTCAGTTTAGTCTGAATTTTTATGATGTATGTTTTATGTCATGCTAAGGGGTTCCTGTGTTCTGTCTTATATTCACAGCTATAAAATACCTGCACGAATAGATCTCGGAGTGACCTCCAGTCTTGTTCCGGGTCCAGTTCCCGCCATATTAGGAGTCTTTACATGACAACAGAAGGTTCCTGAGTCGTTCTCTGTCAGGTTGATGATAGTGATTGTCACATTCACCCCATGGTTGGGTTCTCCATGTGGGCTGTGTGGTGTCTGACCAGGATCTGGGGAAGAGATGTTTATCCTGCGTTGTAAACACGGGAGATCCTGAAGATTCTCAGAAGTATTGCACCCTAAGGTCCATGTCACAGAGTAGACCGGAATATCAGATGCAAACGAGCAGGTGATGGCCACCGATCCTCCTGCCTCTGCTCTCACCACCTCTGGTTGTGTCACCACCAGCTGTTTTTGCCCATTTACTATAAAGAAGTGAAGCAACACATTAATGGTTCATCTGAGACTTACTACAGTTTTGACTTTAATAAAGTCAAAGGGGTATTCCCATCTTAGACAGTGGGGGCATATCGCTAGTATATACACCCCCAATGTCTGATAGGTGCGGGTCCCACCTCTGGAACTAACATCTATCCTTAGAATGGAGCCTGCAAAGTTAGGCAGCGTGCACCGCGCAAGCACGGCCACCCTCCATTCATTTCTATCGGATTGGCATGCTCGGCTATTTTTGAAAGTGCAATTGAAAAGAATGGTAAGCGCACTGCGCAAGCGCAACAAGCACTCCATTCATTTCTATGGGGCTGATGGAAATAGCCGAGCCAGCATTTTAGACACTTCCATAGAATGAATGGAGGGCGACCATGCATACACGGTGCACCCCCCTTACTTTGCTCGCTCCATTCTAAGGAGGTGGGCCCCGCACCTATCAGACATTGGGAGCAAGTCAATGCTCCCAATGTCCAAGATGAGACAACCCCTTTAATTTAATGTAAAATCAGACATCATATAGTACATGACAGTCTCTTTCTAACGAAGCCAAAACCAGCCCTGGACCTCACATGGAACCAGAGATCTCCATATTCATTGTCCCAATTACTCTTCTAGATTTATTTCAGACTGGCAGCTCAGGGGTTGTGTCCTTTCTCAAGAGACAAGTCCTGTAATTGTAACAGAGGATAGGCCAGGTGGCAGTTCAAGGATGAAACTGAGCATGTGTGTCCACCTCAGCAAGATGGACAGAGAGATGAAGTAAAGAACAAACAGCAGGTGGCGCTATCCAGATATACTTTTTGAATAACTACCAGTATCTTTTCTTTTACTTTATTTATAAACAAAAATACGGTGTATAGTTATAGAGGCTGTACCGGATTTTTTATTACATGCAATTACAGAAGTATTTATATTAAAGTTCGTACCGAACTTTAGGATTTTTGAACCCCGAACCCGAACATTTCCGTAAAAGTTCGGGTTCGGGTTCAGTGTTCACAAGCCCTCTGGGACGCCTGCTGTGGTTGGTCTTCCACCTCCGCAAAGCCACCTTCCTCCTCTGACTCCTCTTCTTCAGACTCCCCTCTCTGCGTTGCCGCAGGTCCAGCAATCGACGACGACAAGGCTGCTTCTGATGGTGATGGTGACCACAACTCTTCCTCTTCATGCTCATCCATGCCTGATCCAGCACTCTTCGCAGGGTATGCTCCAGAAAAAACGCATATGGGATGAGGTCGAAGATGTTGCCTTGGGTTTGACTGACCAGGTTTGTCACCCCCGCAAAAGGATGCATGAGCCTACAGCCATTGTGCATGAGCGTTCAGTAACGCGGCCCAAAAATACCCAGCTCATCTACGGCCTGATCCAGCACTCTTCGCAGGGAACGCTCCAGGAAGAAAACAAATGGGATGATGTCGCTGATGGTGCCTTCGGTGCGACTGACTAGGTTTGTCACCTCCTCAAAAGGACATATAAGCCTACAGGCATTGCGCATGAGCGTCCAGTAACGTGGCAAAAGAATACCCAGCTCTGCAGAGGCTGTCCTAGCACCCCGGTCATACAAATACCCGTTGACGGCTTTTTCTTGTTGGAGCAGGTGGTCGAACATTAGGAGTGTTGAATTCCAACATGTCGGGCTGTCGCAAATCAAGCGCCTCACTGGCATGTTGTTTCGCCGCTGAATATCGGAAAATTGCGCCATGGCCGTGTATGAATGCCTGAAATGGCGACACACCTTCCTGGCCTGCTTGAAGACGTCTTGTAAGCCTGGGTACTTATGCACAAAGCGTTGTACGATCAGATATACCTGCCCCGTGATATACCTGCCCTGACCGTGCTTTGCAGACCAGGTATCAGTGGTCAGATGGACCCTTGCCCCAATACTGTGTGCCAGACATGCCATGACTTCCTTTTCCACAATAGAGTACAGGTTGGGGATTGCCTTTTGTGAAAAGAAAATTCGGGCGGGTACCTTCCACTGCGATGTCTCCTAATAGCTACAAACTTTTTGAAGGCCTCAGGCTCCACCAGCTTGTATGGTAAAAGCTGGCAGGCTAAGAGTTCCGACAAGCCAGCTGTCAGACGCCAGGCAAGGGGGTGACTGTGTGACATTGGCTTCTTACGCTCAAACATTTCCTTGACAGACACCTGACTGTGGGCAGATGAGCAGGAACTGCTGAAGGTGAGAGGTGGAGTGGCGGGTGGTTGAGAGGGGGCAAGGAGGACAGCAGTGTTTGACGTGGCTGAAGATGCTGGACCAGGAGGAGGATGGTGGTTTTGAGTTTGTGTGCTGCTTGTACTCATGTGTTGATCCCATAGGCGTTTGTGATGTGAGATCATGTGCCTTCGCAAAGCAGTTGTACCTAGGTGGGTGTTGGACTTCCCACGACTCAGTTTCTTTTGGCACAGGTTGCAAATGGCATCGCTGTTATCAGAGGCAGACACACAAAAAAAATGCCACACTGCTGAGCTTTGCAATGATGGCATTCTGCTGGTGGCAACAGCATGCGTTGATTGGCGTGCTGTTTGGCTGACCCCGGGTACTGATACATGCTGTCTGACTGTGCCACTAGCTCCTTGGAACGACCTCCCCCTGCTTCCAACTCGTCTCCTCCTCCTCTCTGTCTCCCCATCTGAACTTTCCCCCTGTTCTTCTTCTCTTCGAGCGGGCACCCACGTGACATCCACGGACACATCGTCATCATCAACCGCTTCACTTGTATCTGACAACTCAGCAAAGGAAGCAGCAGCGGGTACAACATCATCATCATCATCATCCATGTGCGTAATGCTGCCTGACTGAGACATATCCCTGTTATCTACATCCTCTGGCAATAATAGTTGCGCATCACTTATTTCTTCCAACTGATGTGTAAATAACTCCTCTGACAGATCAAGTGAAGCGGCTGTGGTGCTAGTGTTGGTGGTGGCGGCTGGCGGGCAAGTGGTAACTTGAGAGGTGCCCAAAGCTAAGCTGGAGGAGGATGGTGCGTCAAGGTTCCGTGAGGAAGCTGTAGAAGATTGGGTGTCCTGTGTTAGCCAGTCAACTATGTCCTCAGAACTTTTCGAGTTCAGGGTATGTGGCCTCTGAACACTGGGCATTATTCATTATTCTAGGGTTATTTTTTTTAGATTAGTGGTACTATGCGTGCAAGGTACTGTGCCACCCGATATGAGTGGTGGTGGGCAGTGGGCACAGTACACTCTGTGGGCCTGGCACACACTGGCAGGCAACTGCAATTATATTACAGAGACAAAATTGTATTGCTTTTTTATCTGCAAGGTACTGTGCCACCAGATATGAGTGGTTGGCAGTGGGCACAGTGTAATCTGTGGGCCTAACACACACTGGCAGGCAACTGCAATTATATTACAGAGAAAAATGGTATTGCTTTTTTATCTGCAAGGTACTGTGCCACCAGATATGAGTGGTGGGCGGTGGGCAGTGGGCACAGTACACTCTGTGGGCCTGACACACACTGGCAGGCAACTGCAATTATATTACAGAGAAAAAATTGTATTGCTTTTTTATCTGCAAGGTACTGTGCCACCAGATATGAGTGGTGGGCAGTGGGCACAGTACAGTCTGTGGGCCTGACACACACTGGCAGGCAACTGCAATTATATTACAGAGAAAAAATGGTATTGCTTTTTTATCTGCAAGGTGCTGTGCCACCCGATATGAGTGGTGGTGGGCAGTGGGCACAGTACACTCTGTGGGCCTGACACACACTGGAAGGCAACTGCAATTTTATTACAGAGAAAAAATTGTATTGCTTTTTTATCTGCAAGGTACTGTGCCACCAGATATGAGCGGTGGGCAGTGGGCACAGTACAGTCTGTGGGCCTGACACACACTGGCAGGCAACTGCAATTATATTAAAGAGAAAAAAATGTATTGCTTTTTTATCTGCAAGGTACTGTGCCACCAGATATGAGTGGTGGGCACTGGCAGTGGGCACAGTACACTCTGTGGGCCTGACACACACTGGCAGGCAACTGCAATTATATTACAGAGAAAAAATTGTATTGCTTTTTTATCTGCAATCTGCAAGGTACTGTGCCACCATATATGAGTGGTGGGCACTGGCAGTGGGCACAGTACACTCTGTGGGCCTGACACACTGGCAGGCAACTGCAATTATATTACAGAGAAAAAAATTGTATTGCTTTTTTATCTGCAAGGTACTGTGCCACCAGATATGAGTGGTGGGCAGTGGGCACAGTACAATCTGTGGGCCTGACACACACTGGCAGGCAACTGCAATTATATTACAGAGAAAAAATGGTATTGCTTTTTTATCTGCAAGGTACTGTGCCACCAGATATGAGTGGTGGGCAGTGGGCACAGAACACTCTGTGGGCCTGACACACACTGGTAGGCAACTGCAATTATATTACAGAGAAAAAATAATATTGCTTTTTTATCTGCAAGGTACTATGCCACCAGATATGATTGGTGGGCACTGGCAGTGGGCACAGTACACTCTGTGGGCCTGACACACACTGGCAGGCAACTGCAATATATATCTAGAAAAAAAAAAAGCAGACTGATGTACTAGCCCTAAAAAGTGCTTTTTGGGGTGCTGTCAGAGAAAAAATGGTATTGCTTTTTTATCTGCAAGGTGCTGTGCCACCCGATATGAGTGGTGGTGGGCAGTGGGCACAGTACACTCTGTGGGCCTGACACACACTGGCAGGCAACTGCAATTTTATTACAGAGAAAAAATTGTATTGCTTTTTTATCTGCAAGGTAATGTGCCACCAGATATGAGCGGTGGGCAGTGGGCACAGTACAGTCTGTGGGCCTCACACACACTGGCAGGCAACTGCAATTATATTAAAGAGAAAAAAATTATTGCTTTTTTATCTGCAAGGTACTGTGCCACCAGATATGAGTGGTGGGCACTGGCAGTGGGCACAGTACACTCTGTGGGCCTGACACACACTGGCAGGCAACTGCAATTATATTACAGAGAAAAAATTGTTTTGCTTTATTATCTGCAATCTGCAAGGTACTGTGCCACCATATATGAGTGGTGGGCACTGGCAGTGGGCACAGTACACTCTGTGGGCCTGACACACACTGGCAGGCAACTGCAATTATATTACAGAGAAAAAAATGTATAGCTTTTTTATCTGCAAGGTACTGTGCCACCAGATATGAGTGGTGGGCAGTGGGCACAGTACAATCTGTGGGCCTGACACACACTGGAAGGCAACTGCAATTATATTACAGAGAAAAATGTTTATTGCTTTTTATCTGTAAGGTACTGTGCCACCAGATATGAGTGGTGGGCAGTGGGCACAGTACACTCTGTGGGCCTGACACACACTGGCAGGCAACTGCAATTATATTACAGAGAAAAAATGGTATTGCTTTTTATCTGCAAGGTACTGTGCCACCAGATATAAGTGGTGGGCAGTGGGCACAGAACACTCTGTGGGCCTGACACACACTGGTAGGCAACTGCAATTATATTACAGAGAAAAAATTGTATTGCTTTTTTATCTGCAAGGTACTATGCCACCAGATATGAGTGGTGGGCACTGGCAGTGGGCACAGTACACTCTGTGGGCCTGACGCACACTGGCAGGCAACTGCAATATATATCTAGAAAAAAAAAAAAGCAGACTGATGTACTAGCCCTAAAAAGTGCTTTTTGGGGTGCTGTCAGGACGCTGTCCTAAGAGCAGATCAAATGAGTCTTTGAGGACTGGAGTGGACACAGAACACTGGCCTAGCTAACAATTTCCCTATTAAATCAGCAGCAGCTGCACTCTCCCTGCTCTCACTAACACTGCAGCTTCAGAATGAATCTAAGATAAATGCTGTCCTTGCTTTTTGATAGGCGGTGGGAGGGTCTGGGAGGGAGGGTATGCTGATTGGCTGGAATGTGTCTGCTGACTGTGAGGTACAGGGTCAAAGTTTGCTCAATAATGAAGTATAGGGGGCGGACCGAACATTGCATATGTTCGCCCGCCGCGGCAAACGTGAACAAGCGATGTTCGCCTACACTGGTTCAGACCCTGTGAGATACTCCCTCTCCATACAGGGGTTTGATTCAGGGATTTGAAATACAGCCATTTTGGGCAAAGAAGTACAGCCATGTCCATAAATATTGGGACATCGACACAATTGAAACACTTTTGGCTCTATACACCACCACAATAGATTTGAAATGAAACAAACAAGATGTGCTTTACCTGCAGACTGTCAGCTTTAATTTGAGGGTATTTACATCCAAATCAGGTGAACGGTGCAGGAATTACAACAGTTTGCATATGTGCCTCCCACTTGTTAAGGGACCAAAAGTAATGGGACAATTGGCTTCTCGGCTGTTCCATTGCCAGGTGTGTGTTATTCCCTCATTATCCCAATTACAATGAGCAGATAAAAGGTCCAGAGGTCATTTCTAGTCTGCTATTTTCATTTGGAATCTGTTGCTGTCAACTCTCGAGATGAGATCCAAAGAGCTGTCACTATCAGTGAAGCCATCATTAGGCTGAAAAAAACACAACAAACCCATCAGAGAGATAGCAAAAACATTAGGCGCGGCCAAAACAACTGTTTGGAACATTCTTCTTAACCCCTTAAGCACTCAGCCCTATTTCACCTTAAGGACTTGGCCATTTTTTGCAAATCTGACCAGTGTCACTTTAAGTGCTGATAACTTTAAAACACTTTGACTTATCCAAGCCATTCCGAGATTGTTTTTTCGTCACATATTGTACTTCATGACACTGGTAAAATGAAGTAAAAAATAATAATTTTAATATTCTTTTTCCAGTTACAAAGCAAGGGTTAACAGCCAAACAGCCAAACTCATTATTTATGGCCCTGATTCTGTAGTTTACAGAAACACCCCATATGTGGTCGTAAACTGCTGTACGGGCACACGGCAGGGCGCAGAAGGAAAGGAATGCCATACGGTTTTTTCAAAGGCAGATTTTGCTGGACTGTTTTTTTTTACATCATGTCCCATTTGAAGCCCCCCTGATGCACCCCTAGAGTAGAAACTCCAAAAAAGTGACCTCATTTTAGAAAGTACGGAATAGGGTGGCAGTATTGTTGGTACTAGTTTAGGGTACATATGATTTTTGGTTGCTCTATATTACACTTTTTGTGCGGCAAGGTAACAAGAAATAGCTTTTTTGGCACATTTTTTTTG
This sequence comes from Bufo gargarizans, assembly GCF_014858855.1. NCBI lineage: Eukaryota > Metazoa > Chordata > Amphibia > Anura > Bufonidae > Bufo > Bufo gargarizans. Next base: position 10,062,023 of record NC_058088.1, read on the forward strand.
TTATTTACAACATTCATCTGACAGGTTAGATCATGTGGTAATGTTTATGGAGCAGGTTGTCACGGACGCGGCGATACCTAATATGTATACAATTTTTTTTATTTATGTAAGTTTTATACAATAACTTCATTTTTAAAACCAAAAAAATGTTTTAGTGTCTCCATAGTCTAAGAGCCATAATTTTTTCAGTTTTTGGGCGATTATCTTGAGTAGGGTCTCATTTTTTGTGGGATGAGATGACGATTTGATTGGCACTACTTTGGGGTGCATATGACTTTTTGATCGCTTGCTATTACACTATTTGTGACGTAAGATGACAAAAAATCGCTTTTTTTACACCGTTTTTATTTTTATTTTTTAAATGGTGGTCACCTGAGGGGTTAGGTCATGTCATATTTTTATAGAGCCAGTCGATACGGACGCGGTGATACCTAATATGTATACTTTATTTTTATTTATGTAAGTTTTACACAATGATTTCATTTTTGAAACAAAAAAAATCATGTTTTAGTCTTTCCATAGTCTAAGAGCCATAGTTTTTTCAGTTTTTGGGCAATTATCTTGGGTAGGGTATGATTTTTGTGGGATGAGATGACGGTTTGATTGGTACTATTTTGGCGTACATGCAACTTTTTTGATCAATTTTCTTACCTTTTTTGGGAAGTAAGGTGGGCAAAATTTCAATTTTCTCATAGTTTTTATTTTTTTATTTTTATGGCGTTCACCATGCGGGGAAAGTAACATGACCGTTTTATAGATCAGGTCGTTACGGACGCAGCGATACCTAATATGTGTAGTGTATTTTATTTATTTCTTATTTTTATTCAGTGATAAATGTTTTTGTTTTTTTATCTTAACTTTTTTTCACTGTTTTTACATTTTTCTGACCCAGACCCACTTGGTTCTTGAAGATCAGGTGGGTCTGATGTCTGTATAATACAGTGCAGTACAATATATATTGTACTGTACTGTATTTTACTTACACTTTGTCTGAACAGATCTATGCCTTTAGCATAGATCTGTTCAGCACCATGGACAGCAGGACGCCCGAGAAGGCGTCCTGTTGCCATGGGAACCTTCCCCGTCTGCTCAGTAGTGGCCAGAACTGCGCAGACGGGGAAGGGTAAGGATGGGGGCTCCCTCCCTCTGTGACCCCATCCTGTCTAGGGGCTGCAAAGGCACAGCAGCCCCCCGATGGGAGAGGGAGGGAGCCCCTTGACCCTGACAGTTAACCTTTTCCATACTGCAGTCCGTACGGACCGCGGTGTGGAAAGGGTTAAACGGCTGACATCTGCACAGATTTATACCAACGAATTTTCAAGGGGAGGCGGGGGTGGGATTTCGATCCCGCCTGCCGCACCGCCCGCCTCCCGCAATGCCCGCACCGCCTGCGACACCCCCCCCCTGCACCACCCGCTGGCATAAAATCGTGCAGGGGGGGGTGTTCAAAATCTTTATTTTAGGCACTCTAAAGTTTCTGACCGTGGGGATCAGAAACTGAAAAAGAGCAGCAAACCGCAGGTCTGAATTGACCTGTGGTTTTCTGCGATCGCCGACACGGGAAGGGGGGGCGGCATCCTGGCCAGATTAACCCCCGGGGTGCCGCAATCACTATTTAAACTTAGGACGTACCGGTACGCCCTGAGTCCTTAAGGACTCGGGAAAAAGGGTGTACCGGTACGCCCTAAGTCCTTAAGGGGTTAAAAAGAAGGAACGCACCGGTGAGCTCAGCAACACCAAAAGACCTGGAAGACCAAGGAAAACAACTGTGGTGGATGACCGAACAATTCATTCCCTGGTGAAGAAAACACCCTTCACAACAGTTGGCCAGATCAAGAACACTCTCCAGGAGGTAGGTGTATGTGTGTCAAAGTCAACAATCAAGAGAAGACTTCACCAGAGTGAATACAGAGGGTTCACCACAAGATGTAAACCATTGGTGAGCCTCAAAAACAGGAGGGCCAGATTAGAGCTTGCCAAATGACATCTAAGAAAGCCTTCACAGTTCTGAAAAAAACCATCCTATGGACAGATGAGACCAAGATCAACTTGTACCAGAGTGATGGGAAGAGATTAGTATGGAGAAGGAAAGGAATTGTTTATGATCCTAAGCATATCACCTCATCAGTGGAGCATGATGGTGGTAGTGACATGGCGTGGGCATGTATGGCTGCCAATGGAACTGGTTCTCTTGTATTTATTGATGATGTGACTGCTGACAAAAGCAGCAGGATGAATTCTGAAGTGTTTCGGGCATTATTATCTGCTCATATTCAGCCAAATGCTTCAGAACTCATTGGACGGTGCTTCACAGTGCAGATGGACAATGACCCAAAGCATACTGCAAAAGCAACCAAAGAGTTTTTTAAGGGAAAGAAGTGGAATGTTATGCAATGGCCAAGTCAATCACCAGACCTGAATCCGATTGAGCATGCATTTCACTTGCTGAAGACAAAACTGAAGGGAAAATGCCCCAAGAACAAGCAGGAACTGAAGACCCTTGCAGTAGAGGCCTGGCAGAGCATCACCAGGGATGAAACCCGGCGTCTGGTGATGTCTATGCGTTCCAGACTTCAGGCTCTAATTGACTGCAAAGGATTTGCAACTAAGTATTAAAAAGTGAAAGTTTGATTTATGATTATTATTATGTCCCATTACTTTTGGTTCCTTAACAAGTGGGAGGCACATATGCAAATTGTTGTAATTCCTGCACCGTTCACCTAATTTGGATGTAAATACCCTCAAATTAAAGCTGACAGTCTGCAGTTAAAGCACATCTTGTTTGTTTCATTTCAAATCCATTGTGGTGGTGTATAGAGCCAAAAATGTTAGAATTGTGTCCATGTCCCAATATTTATGGACCTGACTGTATTTACTTCAGGCCTACACTGGTTCAGACCGTGTGAGATACCCCGTCTACATACAGGGGTTTGATTCAGGGATTTGAAATGCAGCCATTTGAAATAGAGCCATTTTGGGCAAAGACATATTTAGTTCAGGCCTACACTGGTTCAGGACCTGTGAGATACTCCCTCTACATACAGGGGTTTGATTCAGGGATTTGAAATACAGCCATTTGAAATACAGCCATTTTGTGCAAAAATAATTTTACTTTAGGCCTACACTGTTTCAGACCATGTGAGATACTCCCTCTACATACAGGGGTTTGATTCAGGGATTTGAAATACAGCCATTTGAAATACAGCCATTTTGTGCAAAAATAATTTTACTTTAGGCCTACACTGTTTCAGACCATGTGAGATACTCCCTCTACATACAGGGGTTTGATTCAGGGATTTGAAATACAGCCATTTTGGGCAAAGAAATATTTAGTTCAGGCTTACACTGGTCCAGACCGTGTTACATACCCCTCTACATACAGGGGTTTGAATCAGGCATTTGAAATACAGCCATTTGAAATACAGCCATTTTGGGCAAAGAAATATTTAGTTCAGGCCTACACTGGTTCAGGCCCTGTGAGATACTCCCTCTCCATACAGGGGTTTGATTCAGGGATTTGAAATACTGCCATTTTGTGCAAAGAAATATTTACTTCAGGCCTACACTGGTTCAGACCGTTTGAGATACCCCCTCTACATACAGGGGTTTGATTCAGGGATTTGAAATACAGCCATTTTGTGCAAAGATATATTTACTTCAGGCCTACACTGGTTCAGGCCCTGTGAGATACTCCCTCTACATACAGGGGTTTGATTCAGGGATTTAAAATACAGCCATTTGAAATACAGCCATTTGAAATACAGCCATTTTGGGTAAAGAAATATTTAGTTCAGGCCTACACTGGTTCAGGCCCTGTGAGATACTCCCTCTCCATACAGGGGTTTGATTCAGGGATTTGAAATACTGCCATTTTGTGCAAAGAAATATTTACTTCAGGCTTACACTGGTCCAGACCATGTTACATACCCCTCTACATACAGGGGTTTGAATCAGGCATTTGAAATACAGCCATTTGAAATACAGCCATTTGAAATACAGCCATTTTGTGCAAAGAAATATTTACTCCAGGCCTACACTGGTTCAGGCCCTGTGAGATACTCCCTCTACATACAGGGGTTTGATTCAGGGAATTAAAAATACAGCCATTTGAAATACAGCCATTTTGGGCAAAGAAATATTTAGTTCAGGCCTACACTGGTTCAGGCCCTGTGAGATACTCCCTCTCCATACAGGGGTTTGATTCAGGGATTTGAAATACTGCCATTTTGTGCAAAGAAATATTTACTTCAGGCCTACACTGGTTCAGACCGTTTGAGATACCCCCTCTACATACAGGGGTTTGATTCAGGGATTTGAAATACAGCCATTTTGGGCAAAGACATATTTAGTTCAGGCCTACACTGGTTCAGGCCCTGTAAGATACTCCCTCTCCATACAGGGGTTTGATTCAGGGATTCGAAATACTGCCATTTTGTGCAAAGAAATATTTACTTCAGGCCTACACTGGTTCAGACCGTTTGAGATACCCCCTCTACATACAGGGGTTTGATTCAGGGATTTGAAATACAGCCATTTTGTGCAAAGATATATTTACTTCAGGCCTACACTGGTTCAGGCCCTGTGAGATACTCCCTCTACATACAGGGGTTTGATTCAGGGATTTAAAATACAGCCATTTGAAATACAGCCATTTGAAATACAGCCATTTTGGGTAAAGAAATATTTAGTTCAGGCCTACACTGGTTCAGGCCCTGTGAGATACTCCCTCTCCATACAGGGGTTTGATTCAGGGATTTGAAATACTGCCATTTTGTGCAAAGAAATATTTACTTCAGGCTTACACTGGTCCAGACCGTGTTACATACCCCTCTACATACAGGGGTTTGAATCAGGCATTTGAAATACAGCCATTTGAAATACAGCCATTTTGTGCAAATAAATATTTACTCCAGGCCTACACTGGTTCAGGCCCTGTGAGATACTCCCTCTACATACAGGGGTTTGATTCAGGGATTTAAAATACAGCCATTTGAAATACAGCCATTTTGGGCAAAGAAATATTTAGTTCAGGCCTACACTGGTTCAGGCCCTGTGAGATACTCCCTCTCCATACAGGGGTTTGATTCAGGGATTTGAAATACTGCCATTTTGTGCAAAGAAATATTTACTTCAGGCCTACACTGGTTCAGACCGTTTGAGATACCCCCTCTACATACAGGGGTTTGATTCAGGGATTTGAAATACAGCCATTTTGGGCAAAGACATATTTAGTTCAGGCCTACACTGGTTCAGGCCCTGTAAGATACTCCCTCTACATACAGGGGCTTGAGTCAGGGATTTGAAATACAGCCATTTGAAATACAGCCATTTTGGGCAAAAATATATTAACTTCAGGCCTACACTGGTTCAGACCATGTGAGATACTCCCTCTACATACAGGGGTTTAATTCAGGGATTTGAAATACAGCCATTTTGGGCAAAGAAATATTTAGTTCAGGCCTACACTGGTTCAGGCCCTGTGAGATACTCCCTCTGCATACAGGGGTTTGATTCAGGGATTTGAAATACAGCCATTTTGTGCAAAGATATATTTACTTCAGGCCTACACTGGTTCAGGCCCTGTGAGATACTCCCTCTACATACAGGGGTTTGATTCAGGGATTTAAAATACAGCCATTTGAAATACAGCCATTTTGGGTAAAGAAATATTTAATTCAGGCCTATACTGGTTCAGGCCCTGTGAGATACTCCCTCTGCATACAGGGGTTTGATTCAGGGATTTGAAATACAGCCATTTTGTGCAAAGATATATTTACTTCAGGCCTACACTGGTTCAGGCCCTGTGACATACTCCCTCTACATACAGGGGTTTAATTCAGGGATTTGAAATATAGCCATTTTGTGCAAAAAAAAATTACTTCAGGCCTACACTAGTTCAGACCGTGTGAGATACCCCCTCTACATACATGGGTTTGAATCAGGCATTTGAAATACAGCCATTTGAAATACAGCCATTTTGTGCAAAGAAATATTTAGTTCAGCCCTACACTGGTTCAGGCCCTGTGAGATACTCCATCTACATACAGGAGTTAGATTTAGGGATTTGAAATACAGCCATTTTGTGCAAAAAAATATTTACTTCAGGCCTACACTGGTTCAGACCGTGTGAGATACTACCTCTACATACAGGGGTTTGAATCAGGCATTTAAAATACAACCATTTGAAATACAGCCATTTTGGGCAAAGAAATATTTAGTTCAGACCTACTCCGGTTCTGACCGTGTGAGATACTCCCTCTACATACAGGGGTTTTATTCAGGGATTTGAAATACAGACATTTGAAATACAGCCATTTTGGGCAAATAAATATTTAGTTCAGGCCTACACTGGTTCAGGCCCTGTGAAATACTCCCTCTACATACAGGGGTTGGATTCAGGGATTTGAAATACAGCCATTTTGTGCAAAGATATATTTACTTCAGGCCTACACTGGTTCAGGCCCTGTGAGATACTCCCTCTACATACAGGGGTTTTATTCAGGGATTTGAAATACAGCCATTTTGTGCAAAGAAATATTTACTTCAGGCCTACACTGGTTCAGACCATTTGAGATACCCCCTCTACATACAGGGGTTTGATTCAGGGAGTTGAAATACAGCCATTTTAAATACAGCCATTTTGGGCAAATAAATATTTAGTTCAGGCCTACACTGTTTCAGACCGTGTGAGATACTCCCTCTACATATAGGTGTTTGATATACAGCCATTTGAAATACAGTCATTTTGTGCAAAAATATATTTACTTCAGGCCTACACTGGTTCAGGCCCTGTAAGATACTCCCTCTACATTCAGTGGTTTGATTCAGGGAGTTGAAATACAGCCATTTTAAATACAGCCATTTTGGGCAAATAAATATTTAGTTCAGGCCTACACTGTTTCAGACCGTGTGAGATACTCCCTCTACATATAGGGGTTTGATTCATGAATTTGAAATACAGCCATTTGAAATACATCCATTTTGGGCATAGAAATATTTAGTTCAGGCCTACACTGGTTCAGGCCCTGTGAGATACTCCCTCTACATACAAGGGTTTGATTCAGGGATTTGAAATACAGCTATTTTGTGCAAAAAAATATTTACTTCAGGCCTACACTGGTTCAGACCGTGTGAGATAATACCTCTACATACAGGGGTTTTAATCAGGCATGTGAAATACAGCCATTTGAAATACAGCCATTTTGGGCAAAGAAATATTTAGTTTAGGCCTACACTGGTTCAGACCGTGTGAGATACTCCCTCTGCATACAGAGGTTTGATTCAGGGATTTGAAATACAGCCATTTGAAATACAGCCATTTTGTGCAAATAAATATTTAGTTCAGGCCTACACTGGTTCAGGCCCTGTGAGATATTCCCTCTACATACAGGGGTTTGATTCAGGGATTTGAAATACAGCCATTTTGTGCAAAAATATATTTACTTCAGGCCTACACTGGTTCAGACCGTTTGAGATACTCCCTCTACATACAGGGGTTTAATTCAGGGATTTGAAATACAGCCATTTGAAATACAGCCATTTTGGGCAAAGAAATATTTAGTTCAGACCTACACTGGTTCAGGCCCTGTGAGATACTCCCTCTACATACAGGGGTTTGATTCAGGGATTTGATATACAGTTATTTGAAATACAGCCATTTTGTGCAAAAAAAAGATATTTTATTAAGGCCTAGTCTGGTTCAGGCAGTGTGAGATACACCCATTACATACTGTTGTTCTATTCTACTATTAATTAAACACCCATTTAGGTCAAGATCCTAAATTCGAAAAATATGAGGAGAGCTTCAAATAAGGGACGTGGCCCAGGTCATGGTGCTGCTGGTGGAGCTCCTGTTGCAGGGAGAGGACGTGGTCGATCTGTGCCAGCTACACGCACAAGTGAAACCCCTTCCTCAGGTGCGAGTAGGCGACCAAACCTGCAGCGGTATTTGGTCGGGCCTAATGCTGCTCTACGAATGGTGAGGCCTGAACAAGTACAGGCGATAGTAGGTTGGATTGCTGACAGTGGATTCAGTTCCTTCACATTGTCTCCCACCCAGTCTCCTGCTCAATGACCACAGTTGGCACCTGCAGACGATGTCCATCAGTCTTTCACCTCACCCCCTTGCAAATCAGCCAAGCAGTCTGAGCCCCAAGTCATGCAGCAGTCTCTTCTGCTTTTTGATGACTCTGTTAACAGGGTTTTCCAGGGCCATCCACCTAGCCGCTGCCCAACCACTTATCTTTCAAGATGAGTACATGGGAGGACCATCGCAGCACGTCTCGGATGATGACGAAACACAGGTGCCAACTGCTGGGGCTTTCGAAAGTGTGCAGACTGACAAGGAAGTCAGGGGTGAAGACTGGGTGGAAGATGATGTGGAGAACGATAAGGTCCTCGACCCCACGTGGAATCAAGGTCATGCGAGTGACCTATGTAGTTCGGAGGAAGAGGCGGTGGTCGCACAGAGCCACCGGCACACCAGAAGAGGGAGCAGGGTGCAAAAGCGGAGCGGCCGTCCTCTAGACAGTACGCCTGCTACTGCCCACCGCAGCAAGGGACTGAGCACACCAAAGCCAGCTCCAAGGAGTTCCCTGGCGTGGCAGTTCTTCAGACAATGTGCTGACGACAAGACACGCTGTGCAATCAGAGCCTGAAGCGAGGCATAAACTTTCTCAACCTGAGCACAACCTGCATGACCAGGCATTTATGTGCAAAGCTTGAGCTGCAGTGGAGTAGACACCTCAAAAAACAAGAAAGGTCTCTGGCTCCTCCTGATTCCTCTTCTGCTGCAGTCGCGGCCTCTTCATCCACCTCTGGAGTGACAGTGCCATCTGGCACCCCGCAAACATAGGATCTGCCAGCAACACCAACACCTGGGTCACCAAGCATCTCCACAATGTCCCACGGAAGCGTTCAGCTCTCCATATCCCAAACGCTGGAGAGGAAGAGGAAGTACCCCCCTACCCACCCGCGATCCCTAGCCCTGAATGCCAGCATTTCTAAATTACTGGCCTTTAAAATGCTGTTATTCCGTCTGGTGGAGACGGATAGTTTTAAAGGCCTTATGGCGGTGGCTGTCTCACAGTACGTCGTGCCCAGCCGCCACTACTTTTCAAGGCGAGCCATCCCTTCCCTGCACAACCAAGTAGGGGACAAAATCAGGTGTGCACTGCCCAACGCCATCTGTGGCAAGGTGCACCTGACTACAGATACGTGGACCAGTAAGCACGGTCAGGGCCGTTATATCTCCATAACAGCAGACTGGGTAAATGCAGTGGCGGCTGGGTCTGAGGCGGATAGCAGTTTGGCGCAGGTCCTTCCACCACAGAGGATTGTAGGGGGCTTCAGTTTGCCTCCTGTTGCTTCTTCCTCCTACTCTGCTTCCTCATCCTCTACCAGCTCCTCATCCGGTCAGCGTAACACCTTCACCACCAACTTCAGCACAGCCAGGGGTAAACAACAGAAGGCAGTTTTAAAACGTATCTGTTTGGGGGACAAACCCCACACCGCGCAGGAGCTGTGGACGGGCCTTGAATAACAGACCGATGAGTGGTTTGTGCCAGTGAGCCTCAAGCCCGGCCTGGTGGTGTGCGATAATGGGCGAAATCTCGTAGCAGCTCTGGGACTAGCCGGTTTGATGCACATCCCTTGACCGGCGCATGTGCTGAATTTTTTACTTTTACGTATTTTATGTTATTTAAAGTCATTTCCCTATCCACATTTGTTTGCAGAGCACTTACCATGCTCTTAACCACATTTTGACGACATTTGCAGCCCTCTAGCCCTTCCAATTACATTTTTACAGCCATTTTAGTGCTCAAAAGTTCGGGTCCCCATTGACTTCAATGGGGTTCGGAGTCAAGTTCGGGTCCCAAACTCGAACTTTTTTTCCGAAGTTCGGCCGAACCCGTCGAACCCGAACATCCAGGTGTCCGCTCAACTCTAAAGACAACCCCTGTAAAGTTGTTGTCCGGCTTAGATGTAAACTTGTGTTCTATAAAAAGTAAAAAAAAAAAAATAATTTGTCTGTGGTCCATTCATGCCTCGTTACCAGATGCTTTCTGCCTCCTCAGGAACAGGTTTGGTTCTGTAACCGCTACAGCCAATCACAGGCCTCAGCATCACAGTAATGACATATCGTTTAAGCAGATGTGACTGGTGAGTTTCATGATTGGCCGCAGTGGTCACAGGTCCAAGCCACTTCCTGGTCCTGCGAGGATCGGAAGCAGCTGGGACGGGGCTGTAGTGCAGACAGAGTGGGACCTCGGACAGGGGAGTTTTTATTTTTTATTTTTATTTTGGGGCACAGGTTAAGACCATACGAGGCTTTGTTTGAATGTTGTTTCTTATATTATGGTCTCTCAAGGCGTTCGTAAACCTAAAAGGATGCCTGAAAAACATAATCAAGAAACACGATAATAAAACAAAAATTCACCAGGTTTTCCTTCATTTCTGAGGCCTGGGTTTAAGGTCTCATGCACACAAACATGTGTGCCCCGTGCCTGTATTGCATACAGGAAACAGTTTGTCCACAATATACGGGCACTGACCGTGTGCGCGAATGGGTCTGCAATCCGCAAGATGCGGAGCAGAGGCACAGAGCGAGAGCATTACGGAGCGAATGGGTCCATGTCCATGGGAACACGGTCGGTGCCCGTGTATTGTGGAGCACTATTTCCGGTGCATGAGCCCTAAGTCAAATTGCACGCTAGAGCTACATAAAATATAAAAAAAAGCTGCAGAATCGGGGTAATATAGAGTTGTGTCTATCTGTTACCACCTGATGTTTTACAGAAAAAAAACACTAAAATAGAAAAGAAAAGAAAGAAAATTTTGAAGTTTCCCCTCCACTTTGCTTTGTTTCCTGCAAAACACCTAAGGGGTTACCATTAAATACCGTTTTGAAGAGTTTGAGGGGTGTCATTTTTTAAATAGAGTCAGTTTAGGGCTCATGCACATGACACTGATCCGCAAAAAATACGGATGATATCTGTGTGACATCCGTATTGCATCCGTTTGTTTTTTTTGCGGATCCAATATCACAATGCCCATCCTTGTCTGTAAAACAGACAAGAATAGGGCATGTTCTGTCTTTATTGCGGGGCTACGGAATGGACATACGGATACATTTTTTGCGGACCCATTAAAATGAATGGTTCCGCATACGGTCTGCAAAAAAACCGGAATGGAAACGAAAACAAAATACGTTTGTGTGCATGAGACCTTATGCTGAGTTTCTAATCTCTAGACCTCTCAAAGGCACTTTGAAACTGAGTTGGTCCCTATATACCCCCCTTCCCCATGCATGGGTCCCTCACACAGATTGTACTTATCTCACTTCCTGGCACCCGCGTCCCTTCTGATGCCGCACGGCCGCCACCCCATCTCCCTATTGCGTGGATGAAAATATACGGGGGGGGGGGGCAGTCAAAAGCAGGCCGTGACGGGAATGAGCCTCCCAAGTGCCAGCCTTGTGGGGGGCATTATAGGGGTTGGATAACCCCTTTAAGGGTAGATATGCCAAAACCTATTTGTTCTTTTTAGTGTAGGTTCACATGCAGTTTGTTTGGATGAGATTTTAAGGCAGATTTTTTTTTTCTGTAGGTTTTTCAGCCGAAGCCAGAAGAAGATCCGGCAGGGAGAAGTATAATGTCCTTCCTTTAGGTTTCTGATATCTCATGAATCCACTTCTGGCTTTGGCTGAAAAACCTGCAGAAAAAATCTGCCTCAAAATCTCCTCCAAAAAACTCTGTGTGAACCTATCCTAAAAAAAATAGATTTTGTAATGTTCTCAAAAATGAACAAATTGCTGCTGAACATATAACATCATAAAAAATTATAGGACGTTTAAAAAAATTATCCACCATAAAGCATACAGATTTTAATCATTGACTAATAATGGGTGGTATGGCTCTCCAAATCTGAAAAATTTCAAATTCTTCTGAATGTTCTCTAAGTTTTTATTTTTTATATATACATGTCAAATTTGAAAAATGGAGCACAAACTCGGCTGACCTCAGAAGTTAAGGGGTTCATTGTTAAATATAATAATAGAGCCCAACAGCAAATGATTTTGTTGCTAATGTTTCCAGGTCACATATGGTACCAGACCAGGTTCAGTTCTCACCTGCAGATCTTGAGAAGGTCAGATGCATGACGAGCAGTAAATGTAGCAGAGATGAACCTTCCATCTTCTGTCTTGGCTGAGTGTTTATAGCAGGGGCGCGCTGCTTCTAATCTAAGGGCCGGATGTGGTGGTAACAGCTTTTTGGCCAATGGTCTCTGTGTGTATGGGTTTCCTCCTGAATAGAGGATGTTGGTATAAGGCTACTTTCACACTAGCGTTTTTGCTGGACCCGGCAGGGTTCAGCAAAAACACTTCCGTTACTAATAATACAACCATCTGCATCCGTTCTGAACGGATTGGGTTGTATTATCTGTAACATACCCAAGACGGATCAGTCATTAATTCCATTGAGAGTCATTGAGGATCCGTTTTCTATTGTGTCTGATTGTGTCAGAGTTAAACAGTCCATCCCCATTGACTTGCATTGTGGGTCATGACGGATCCGACTTGCTCCGCATCCCAGGACGGAAAGCAAACCACAGCATACTGCGGTTTGCTCTCCGGTATGGGAATGCAACCAGACGGAACGGAATGCATTCTATAAGGTCCATAGCTATTCAGGCAAACGGTACTTCGATAATCAGGAGAGATACTAGGGGACTACAGAAATGTGGCTGGGGGCTAATTATCTGGCAGGTCGGGCAAGACTTACAAAACTCTTCCAATTTTTTGAATATGCTGGGCCAGTAAAACCACTGTAGAATACGATTCTGAGTTTTCTGCAGCCCCTGGTGACCCTCGAGAATGTGTTGGTGGGCTAGATCTAACACAAGCTTGCGATAAGCCTTGTGGACCACCAACTGTTCAATAGTCTCACCCCGTAGTTGGTTTACCCTATACAACATATCCTGATGAAACATAAAACGGCGAAGCACTGACTGATAGTAACACATTTTCCCAGGCGCGGGATAGGGTTGGGTCCCGACGTTGGACAGTACCAAAATTATCCACGGAGACATTGAGGTCTGCCAATTCAAGATACAGCGGCAAGTCCTCCACATCTCCCACCATCACACTTAGCGGGGTTGTCTTCCCCTCTTCCACCAAAGTGGCGGTCACCCCTACCGCTGGTCCTTCGGTCTCAGGTTCCCAGGGTTCTGGTCTCCCCCCTGAGCCGGGCCACTCTGCTAGGGTTACCCCTGTCTCATGGGTATCAGTCACTCTCATAGCAGGCCACAGTGCCGGGAAGTCTCTCCCTATTAGGAGTTCATAATGTAGATTTATGGCGTCAGCCACCTCGTGGGTCCATCTACCGGCCACCGTGGTTAGAGACACCAGCACGGTGGGGTAGTCTTTTAAGTCTCCGTGGATGCACATCACCCTGACTTTCCGGCCAGTATACTTAGTGGACCGCACCAGGGTAGCCCTTACTAGGGTCACCAGACTCCCTGAGTCCAGCAGAGCCTCTGCCGGAGTGTCTCCCACTTCCACCTGGCACAAGTGATCTAGAGACTCTGGGGTACCTGTTGCACACAGCCTCCTGGCATATAGCGACTGACGGTAGCCATAGTTAGTGTCCATGGGCTCAACCCTATGGGCACAGTCAGCCCTTACATGGCCAGGCTTCTGACACCGCCAGCAGACTATCGGAGCCAGGTCTGCTGTGGGTACATCCTGGGCGGGTTTTATCGTCTCACATCTCCGGGCCTGGGGTGAAGATTTCCGTGGTTTGCCGACCCCCCTCCCAACAGAACCCTCCTTTAGATTCCTAGTAGCTTCATAGCGTTCCACCAGGTACACCATCTCAAGGGCATTTCCAGGAGACACCTGACCAATCTAGTGCTGGAGAGGGTATGGCAAAGACCTCCAGAACATATCGGCTAACAGACAATCAACACTAGCGCAGGGAAACTCAGCACGTCAGGCTGTAGCCATTTTTGGAAGAGGTGAAATAAGTTATAATACTGGGGTCTTGCAGGCTCAGCTGGGTTGAACCCCCACTGATGCACCCGCTGGGAATCGGATGCCAGGAACGGAGCGACGACCTCAGCCCACTGGTCACAGGGTAACTTTTCCCTGATGGACACTTTCTCATACATTGCCAGGTACCTTTTCAATGTCGTCTGCGGGGGTCATCTTAGGAATCGCGGCACAGACTGCTTTTCGGGCATCACATGTTGTAGCAGCAACTGGTAAGTCTCCTGAAGCTGCTTATTAGCCTCTCGTTGCTGCAGGTTTGTCTCTCGCTGCTGCAGATTAGTCTCTATGAGGGCCTTCACAACAGCCTCCATTTTGTCGTGGGGCCCTGGTTGTAATACAGCTAGTTTAATGTACGACATACAACTGTGCCTGAAAAATGCAGAAACCAAAAATATCACTGCTCTTGGCCGCATCCTCCACGAATTGTGTGGTTTCGTTCTGGTAGACAGGATTAGGGGACACAGTATAGAGGCAACAACAAGTTCTTTGGATCAAACAGTTCAGTGTTTTATTCACACTTTAGGCAAGTGACAAAACAAGCAGTCATAAACAAGCAAAAAGTCACCTTGCGGTGTTGGTGGTAATTCACACAATGCGGCAATTCTACCTCAAAGCGTCCTTGCTGATAGCAACACCAACCTGTTTTCCCGCCAAACAGGTAGCAAGCCTTCATCCAGACACAAGGCTCCCAGATCCCAACACAGAGACCTCGCTTCTGAGCCCAGCTGCCTATTTAAGGACAGCCAGGTGCTGCCAAAACCCAGACCGGCACTTAAAACCCGGTCTGGTATTTGACCTAACCTGCTGGGAGGAAAATACCTGTTTTCCCAGACCAAATCTCTCATTGTGTCACAGAGACCCTATGACGGATCTCAATACCAGAAAATACACATATATATTAATGCCAAAAATGTAATAAAATGTAATAAAACTTCACTTTTAATTTGACATAATGATAAAACGGCTGTGAGCCATAACAAACAATTAAAACACTTTGTTTCCATCCCAAAGAGTTGACGACTTAATTGCTGCTAGGGTGAGGGATATGTGCACCATCTCCTATTCACCACAACTATATCTGCAGAGTTTGAACATAGGGGGGCAATGTGTGGATGGAATGTAAGCAAACTACCTGTAGTTGCCTGCAAAAACTGATTAAATGGAATAGGTAACTGTGCTCCTTCACACAAACGTTCACAGCACACTTGTCTGACACTACGACAGTAGCTGTCAAGATGCATTCACACACTGCACACACGCTGCTAAGCGCTCCACCTAGATCAAAAACCTTGTTATATTGAATAAAATGTCCTACACAAGGACTTCTAAGCTAATAAGCAACATTGGAATGGACAATTGTTTAAAACAATTAACTGCCCCCCAACATGTTTCCGAGATCACTGGCTTCTTCAGGGGTTTGGGCAGAATTGAAGAAGGATTTGTCCGGAATGGTGTCTGATTGGTGGTGGGCCAACCGATGGAACATCCACCATCAAGAGGGTCTTGTGTTTAAATAGAGTTGCAGTTGAGCATCCGCACTACCTTTCCATTAAAAACTTATGGGTATGTGGGAGATAGCCGAGCACTGTAAACTAAGCTATCTACCCCAGTTCTATAGACTTCGGAGTGGTGCGCATGCTTGACCACCATTCCATTTAGATGGAGAACAAGGGAAACCCGTTGTCTTGATCGAGGCGCTCCCAACAGTCAGACTGCTACTAACCAAACACCTATTCCCTTTTCTGTATATAGGTGATAAGTGGTCATTCTGGCACAACCCCTTTAAGAAATCTATGTATTACATTGACAGCCATTCATCATGTAATACTATATAATGTGACTGGCCATGGCTTCCCCTCCCCAGCTGAAACATACCTTTAAATATACAAGCCATAACCACCAGCAACCCATTGACCTTGAATCATATCAATTGCGTCTCAAGAAAATACACTGAAAGCCAATATGGCTTATAAGGGTCAGCTGCAGGGCCACCAATAGAGTCTCCTATATAGGTACCAGTCACAGTGCCCAATATATATCTCCCTGCAGTATTAGTGGCGGCAGTATGACCCTTTTGGATACTATGCGTTTTTAAGGTTCCGTAGGCGATAGATTACAATATACGGCCGGTATGCCATCACGCCACCCATTGACCGGCACCAGAATCTCACTGGACTGCATGGTGGTACAATGTTGAGTCCCAATGACTGCAGCTCTTATCTTCAGGCGATAGTGGTGTATATAGTTTAGACACTCCATTATATGGCCGGATGGAGAAGACGATTGTCGGGAAAGAAGCGGTCCTTCCCAACAATCTCCTACTGGTCAATGAAGGAGACCCCAGCATTTACATGCAGCAAACCCCTCCACAGTATGGGGAGGAGCGATCACTGATGCCACCACTCGTCCCCATACAGACTCGTTGTTTGCTGGCAGCAGAGGCTGTTTAGATGCCATGATCTGCTGCCAGCAAAGGATGATTTAGGTGTCCACACCAACGAACCTATTACCTGATGAACGAGCTCATTCATAAGGTAATTGGCGGCACCTTTACATAAGCAGATTATCACTCTTATCACTTATGCTCTTTCATACGAGCATGTCTCTTGCGGGAATCGCGCTCCATGTGAGAGAGAGATTTTGTGGTCTGGACTATAGAAGCGCACGGCATTATCATGATTGATAATGCTGTGTGACTCTGCCTGACCTTACTTCTACAGAATCATACTGTGAGCGGACATAGGAGGTAGTGTCAGATAGAGGACACCTTAGGAAAGTGGGGCTTAGTTAAAGGGAGTTTGCCACCTCCAAAATTAGTTTCAAAGTAAGCATGCTGCCATGTAGGATAGGTGCTTGTGGTGCTTAATTATGAGAAATGCTTCTTTAAATATTTCTGCAAATAAGGTTTTTGGTGCACCATGGGCAAGGCCTCCATCTGATGAACATCTCCACATCAGTAATGCTGCACAGAGCTTCTCCTCTTAAGGGGAGATTTCTGAGCCGGCAGCAATCGCACAGGGGACTCCAGGGGCTCCAAATAATGCGACCCCTCCCATGGTGCACTGAAAACCTTATTTGCATAGAAGTAAAAAGAAGAATTTCTCAGAATTAAGCCTCATTCAGACTATTTTGTCCGTGTTCACGGATCCATCACGCCCATTATAGTCTACGGGTCCGTGTAAACAACAGATGCTATCCGTGTTGCATCCGTGTTTCATGGATCATTAAGAACAGATGCTTTGAAAATTATTTTTCAGCTGTTCAGTGTCAGTGAAACACAGATGCAACACGGACAACAAAAAACGGACCCAACACGGATCCTTCACAGACAGCTTCATGGATGCATCACTGATCACCTCACGGATTTGAGCACGGACATGAAGGTATGAATAAGGCTTTAGGCTCCATTCACACATCCGCAATGTGTTTTGCAGATACACGGAGCCACGGATCCGCAAAACACGGAAAGCGGCAATGTGCGTTCCGCATTTTGCGGACCGCACATTGCCGGCACTAATAGAATATGCCTGTTCTTGTCCGCAATTGCGGACAAGAATAGGACATGTTCTATTTTTTTGCGGAAACGGAAGCACGGATGCGGAAGTGCGGATCCGCAAATGTGGATGCGGACAGCACATTCTGGCCCCATTGAAAATGAATGGGTCTGCACCTGTTCCGCAAAATTGCGGAACGGATGCGGATCCATTTTGCGGACGTGTGAATGGACCCTTAGAGGAATGGATTTTCACAAGAAATATATGGTTATGTTTCAGGACTTCTACCCTACATGGTGGTATGTCTGCTTTGATCTTGATGGTGTCCTTCAATTCAGTAAAGTACACTTGTCTTGGTCGGGCTCACAAGAGGTTTTGCTGACCACTGTAATTCTGAAGAGGTGATGTTATTAACTGTTTAACTATTGCTGACTGTGAACTTGTCACGGGTAATGGAGAAGGGGAAAACACCAGATACACACAAAGGAAATAGAAAACAGTCTAGGCCTCAAAAGCTAAGGAGGGGGGATGATGACCTAGTAATCCCTAGGCCTTTCCCTAACTCCTGCCAGTATGAGCAGATCCTTATGGTGGAAATGCTCATACGCCGTATACCTAGGCCCTGCTGAAATTGACGATCCCTAGGATAGGTAGCAGGAGACGAGACAGCTGGTTGTTTCCCAGATAAAGGAACTGTGTCTCCCTGAGGCCTAGAACAAAAGACACTAGTGAACAACAAACCAAAAAGGCAACAAGCACTTAGCTTTGAAATGTCTGGAGAAGCAGGTGATCCAAAACAAACAAGCTGTCACGACGCAGAGTTCCGGGAGGCGGGGACGGCCGGGGCTCACTCGCGTCATCAGCGCGCCTGGCGTCGCCCGTTCCCGTGGCAACCGCAATAGGGCTGAGCGCAAGCTGATCGCTCGGCTGCATCGGAACTCAAGAGTCATGTGACGCTGGCCACGTCACATGACTCCACCAGCGCCCTATTTAAACAGGCAATCTGCTGGCCACAGATTGCATGTTATTGAGGTCCTTTCTGCGATATACTTACCTGGTTGTAGTTCCTGCTTGGCTTCTGTTTTTTCCATCCGTCTAAACCTTTGGTCTTGCCGTTTTCCTCCTGGGTTTGACTTCGGCTTCTCATGACGATCCTCTGCTTGCTCCTCTGGTACCTTTCTGCTCTCTTGCTTCCCTGCACTTTCCTAGCTAAGGGTTTGTCGACCAGTTGTCCCTTGTCGCTAGGACTTGCGAGGCAAGTAGGCAGGGACCAGGGTGCGGGTGGTGTTCAGTGGTCACTTACCCACCCTCTGTGTGTGTGACAGAACAAGCCCAAATTACCACTGTTACCATGAATCCTTTGGTTACTCTGATGGAGCATGTATCTAATTTGACTGAAATGGTTCAGGAAATGGGGGAGAAACTCAATTTACATGAGTCGGGACAGAGTGTCTCTACCCCGCATTCATCTAGCCATCTTATGGAGCCTCAGATTAAACTTCCTGAACCATTTTCTGGTGACCATAACAAGTTTCTTTCTTTAAAAGAAAATTGTAAGCTTTATTTCAGATTACGCTCTTTGTCATCCGGTTCTGAGAGCCAGCGCCTGGGCATAGTAATCTCCCGTCTTCAGGGAGATCCCCAGGATTGGGCTTTTTCCTTGCCGTCTGACGCTGGTTGTCTCAGTTCTGTCGAGGGGTTCTTCCAGGCCCTGGGAACTTTGTATGATAAACCAGACAGGGCCATGGTAGCTGAGACAGCTCTTAAGGCTTTGGTACAGGGAGACCAACCTGCCGAAGAGTATTACACCCAGTTCAGAAGATGGTGTTCCCTCTGGCTGCAATGAACCAGCCCTAAAAAGCCAGTTCAGGTCATGTTTTCTGAAAATCTTAAAGACCTATTAGTGAACTACCAGCTTCCGGAGACATTAGAAGAGACTATGACACTCGCTGTTCGACTTGACAGACGTGTTAGGGAGAGACGGCAGGAACGTTTGCTTTTTTCCCAGGAAGTGTTCCAGTCTGTCCTATGAGCAGAGTGAGCAGAGCCGATTTCTCTTCTGAGGAACCCATGCAGGTCGGGATGACTCTTAGACATCAGCGTCTCCGACAAGGGGCTTGTTTCTATTGTGGCGAGTCAGACCATTGGATTAACCAGTGCTCCAAGAGACCTTCTTCCAGTAAATCTACCAAAATTAAGAACCAGGTATTTCCTAATGTGGTCAAGAATAAGTTACTAGTACTTATTACTGTCTCCATGGGTACTAACAAATGTTCTGGTAATTTGTTCATTGACTCTGGTTCTGCTGCCAATTTTATTGATCAGAAATTTGCATTAAGGTTGGGTATTCCGATTTTGACATTACCCACTCCCATCCACATCATGGCTATCGATTCCACCCCCCTGGTGGGTGGTACTGTGAAGTATTCCACCCCTGAGATATCCTTGACTGTGGGGGGGGGTGTCATTCTGAAATATGCTTCCTGGAAAACTTACCAGTAGAGGTAGTACTGGGAATCCCTTGGCTCCAGTAACATATTCCCATTATTGACTGGACCAAGGGGGAACTGGTGAATTGGGGGGTTGAATGCGGCTCATGCCATTCTGTGGTGCAAGCCAGGATCTCAGCTGAATCCAATACATTGCCTTTAGTCTCAAAGGAATATAAGGATCTATTCTCCTCCTCGAATCCTGAGTTGTTACCGCCCCAGGATCTTGTGATTGCACCATTGAATTGGTAGAGGGTGCCAGGTTTCCAAAGGTACGTATCTATAATGTTTCTAGACCTGAACGCAACGCCATGGAGGATTATGTTAAAGAGAGTCTCAGTAAGGGACACATTAGGCCTTTTGTATCTCCTATGGGGGCGGGATTTTTCTTTGTCAAAAAGAAAGATGGAGGCCTCAGACCTTGTATCGATTATCGGGAGTTAAATAAAATTACGATCAAGAATCAATACTCCCTCCCATTGATTCTTGATAGTTTAATCAATGGGGGCTTCCTGGTTCTCTAAAATTGAAAGGGGGCATATAATTTAATTTGAATTAAGGAGGGAGACGAGTGGAAGACAGCTTTCAATACCCCAGCTGGACACTTCGAATATCTTGTAATGCCTTTTGGACTCAGCAATGCGCCAGCTGTGTTTCAAAACTTTATGAATTATATTTTTAGAGAATTCTTGGGTAAATTCGTAATTGTCTACCTTGATGATGTTTAGATTTTTTCCCCTGATTTTGAGAGTCATGTGTCTCATGTTAGACAAGTGTTGGAGGTTTTGAGGAAGAATCAATTGGCTGCCAAACAGGAGAAATGTATTTTTGGGGTACAAGAAATTTTGTATCTCAGGTATGTTCTCACTCTTCACGCTTTTAAAATGGATCCTAGCAAAGTATTAGCAATTATGGACTGGGTAAGGCCATCGTCCTTAAAGGCCTTACAACGTTTTTTAGAATTTTCTAATTATTACCGTAGATTTATAAAAAAAAAAAAATGTAATTGCTAGGCACTTGACCGACCTCACTAAAAAAGGCAAAAAACAAGATGGATGCACACTATTATATATACAAACAATAGAGCTGAGAAATGGGGGTCATTCTAGATAAAAGTGGTACAATACCGACTATAAATGAGTAATGGAAGCTCTAAGCGCACATACATGTCGGGCCCATCTACCAGGCGTCAAGGTGGCTTCCGCAGATGGGTCACTAACACTAAATATACTGTCTCACGTTGGACCTACTTAAGCCTACAATATTCAGGGCAGTGTAGGAACCAGCTACAAACGTACTCTGCTCAGAAGTCCCAGGTAGATGGGCATGTTCAGTCTAAAAGAGGTGCTACCCTCAATATATTGCAAGGGACCGTGACAGAACCGTCCTTAAAAATACGGCAGTCTAATTCTAAAATAGAATTTTGCATCTGGACTGTGTTCTGTAATCTGCACAGCAGTTCTCTTTAACTGCAGCACCACAAGGGCGGATGACATAACCCTGTCGCTGAATGTAGCTGGCCCTCATGCAAGGTGGGTCAGCTTCCCATGAGGACCCACAGAGAGGCTGAGCCAGTTCTTCAAGGTGACTAATGCAGCCCACAGAATATACACCCCTTGGTGAGAGGCGCGACATGGTAGAGAGGGGCTGCAGCAACCTCAGTCACCTTGAAGCTCCACCTGGCATGGGTGAGCACTCCTGCGGTGGTCGAGCTCCCCAAAATCAGTGCAAAGTCCGTCAGTATAATACTTCTGCATTGGAGCAATAACTACTGGTTGATGCGTGTGTCTGGATTCTGTCTTACATTTGGCATAGTCGGCAGGATGAACCACAGCTGAAAGGTGCAGAAGCTACCAGAAGATCCATGACCCCAATTTATCATCGCTATGGGGGCTGTGATTATGAATGTGCTCAAATTTGATGGTAAATCCATGTTATTATCTGATTGGTTGGAACAGATGAAGGCCAAAGCCCATCTCAATCAAGTACTAGCGAGCCCATCAGGCCGACTTCACCCTGAATTCCCTAGAGAAAGCTGTACTGGTGATGCACTTGTAACAAAGTGCCACCATAGATGCAATTATGGATTGTTTATAGAGTCACTGTATGGGGACGTAGTGAAGAAGTAATTGTAGTTACTCCTCTGGTCCAATAGATAGGTAAGTAGATTGAGTAGGTATCGAGATATTAAACATCATACTCTACTAATAGCTATATAGATAGTAATGAAAGTAAAAATCTGTGTATGAAATGTGCATTCAGTCTGGAAACAATTAACTCATGCATTTCTAGTTCAGCCAGTGGTTTCACTCCCCAGCCCAGTGTCCGTATAGTGTATGTAGCACGACACACTCATCATGATACTGGGTGCAGTGACTAACACAGGATATCACACAATAAACAAGAAGAAGAAGTATTAGCATAGCTCTCATCTGACAACTAGCCCAAGGTTTTGCGTGTACTCACACAGCACAAGGAACAAAACCGCCTAAGATCATTGGGGTCATTTAGTACCAAAGCAATGAGACTAAGCTTTCTGCATGAAATGAAGCTGGGGTCTAGATCCGGTAACTGGGCTGGAGGTACAGGCGGTATTCTACATTCAGGTGAACATGATAAGGTTCTGAACATCTAGAGCCATGAACTGGATTGTATCCCTTCCTAAAAATTGGCCGTATTGATCATGAATGGGATGGGATGCCCCCTTTGCCAGTACAAACATGCATCTGCCTCAAGAAGAAGTGGCTGCAATGCGTCTAAGGGAACTCGTAAAGAGCCAAGCATTAGACATCACTTTGCTATGTCAGACTCCTAGGGTATGTTCAGTGGAGAAATCAGATGAATATATTTTATCTATAGAACCTGCGGCAGAAAGCCAAGGTAGATTCTGCTGCGCTCTGTACGCTGATTAGCCCCATGTGGGTATAATCAGCGTGTGGTCGCCCACCACGGTCTCCGCACCTTTCTCAGTGTGGCAAGATAGGGCACTGTAAACAACGGGAGGCAAATTTGAAGCATTCCATGTAGGAATTGGCGTAAAAAAACTATCTGTATGAGGCCTTATTCTCCTGGTATAGTCTAGATGTTGACCGCCTGCCTATTGGGTATTTATTGCATATCCTGTGAGATGTCCATACCCCCATAAAGGGAGTCTGTCACCAGGAAATGTACTGTTACACCAGGTTCAAGGCCTTGTAGCTCAGCTGAATATAATGATACCTTTCACGTTGCAATCTGTTGCTTCATTCTGGAGAAAAAGGCCTTTTATTCCACATGCAAATGAGCTGTTAAGTGCACTGAGGGAGGACCCAACCACTTTGTGCAACCTTGCTTCTCCTGCTTCCTCTCCCAGCTGTTCCCTCTTCTTCTTGATTGCTAGGGCCAGCCTAGATGTCTACACAGAAACCTGACCCTGTCAATCAAGAAGAGAAGGAGGGTCTGACAGAGAAGGCAGAAAGAGCAAAGGTGCACTGAGTAACTTGGGCCCGCCCTCAGTGCACTTTACTGCTCAACTACTTTTTCTACAGAATTCTTGAGCACTTGATGGATATAGGGCAGAAGCTTAAAGCAATCAATCACTCGAATGGGTTTCTGGAGTCTCTTGTTCCTTGTCATGCACATGGCTGTGGTCAGTTTGAGTTTGGATGCAGCAGTGTTCGAGCGCATGCTCTGCTGTTCCATGCAAATGCTATAGGACTGAAAAAAAGAGACAAGCGATGAGACATCACTAGTACCCTATTGCACCCCCCAAGACAGTATAGATGATATTTTATTTTTTGTAGATCCAACATAAATTATACATACAGGACGTGTTTGTACATTTACAATTTTACAGTATTTTCACAGCAACATTATAGTAGAATTGAGCAGAAAAACTCCACGCTGTTACAATACACGACACACAGATGTCATCTATATTATTGGGTAGCTTTGCAAATACATTACATTACTTATCCTGTTACAGCCAGTATTGTACTTCAGAGCTGCAGTCACAATTCAGCTGGCTGCTAATGGAAACAGTCAACAACGTTGCTGATAGAAAACAACTTTAAAGCAGTTTTCTGTGGAAATCAATTTATACATTTTTTTAAAATTGGGCCACAAGGGGTAAAAAAAAAAAAATACCCTAAAAAATGGCTGACTGCCGGTCCGCTTGCCACTGATCTTTTCTTTCTGGTACCAGCTCGACACCACAGAAATGACCAGGAAAGACACATTCAGATAATCACGGCCTTACCGGGGACCAGCCTCAGCCAGTGATTGATCGGGTGGACCTCTCCTGCTGGTTGTGGTGTTTCAAGCCAGGACCAGGAAGTGAAGAGCGAGGAGTGAACCGGCGTTGAAAGGCTGCAGCTGGGGATCGTTGAAGGTGAGTGTGGTTTATTTTTTTAACCCTTTAAAAAAAAAAAACATTTCCCCAGAAAACCCCTTTAACAGCTTAGATTAGTGAAAAGATTTCAGTGTGTGGTGGGGGCGTTTCTCAGATTCCTCAGAACACAGGCATAAAGCCAGCAGGGAATGCTAAATCATGACTAGCACTTTAAACTAGACTGTACATTGGCTATTGAGAAAGATATATTCATATCAGAAACTGATTAGGACAGCTTCTTGATGATTACACCTAGTAGGATGATGATGATGGCGAGAGATGCTAAGCGGGCGGCTTCTATCACGATACAAATTGTTTTAACAGAACATTCTGTGGATTCTGTGGATCAAAAAAAGTTAAAGATTAACACCTCATATGCAGTTATTTATAGTTATTATGTGTCTGTGTACATGAATTATTTAACCAAATTCTTGTAAAACTCTAAATCACTAAACTACCTGTAAACATATATGGATGACAGTGCATTTATATTTCTTCCCATAAAAGTTGTTTGCAAAGATAATAAACTTACCAATTGTAATATATATTAAAGAGAATGCCTCTTTCCCCTTATACCTGTCTGTAGATGCTCAGAATCTCTGCACCCATTGAAAAACCACAGCTGTGAGGCATGGAAATCTCGAGAGATTGGATGACACAAAGCAGAGCTGCGGAGAGACAAAGGAGAGGGTCTGCCTGTACACACACAGTAGATGACTTGTAACTCTTGCCTCCTTCCCCCTATACCTGTCTGTAGATGCTCAGAATCTTTGCACCCATTGAAAAACCACAACAGCTATGAGGCATGGAAGTCTTGAAAAAACTATCTGAGGGATCGGATTACACAGAGCAGAGCTACAGATAGACCAAGGAGAGGTTGTGCCTGTAAACACATACAGTAGATGTCTAGTGGAGGAGGTTATTTTGCTCCCTGGATTTGTAACTCTTGCCTTTTTCCCCCTATACCTGTCTGTAGATGCTCAGAAACTCTGCACTCACTGAAAAACCACAACAGCTATGAGGCATGAAAGTCTAGGAGAATCTTTCTGAGGGATCAGATTACACATAGCAGAGCTGCAGAGAGACCAAGGGGAGGTTGTGCCTGTAAACACATACAGTAGATGTCTAGTGGAGGAGGTTATTTTGCTCCCTGGATTTAATTGTAACCCTTGCCTTTTTCCCCCTATACCTGTCTGTAGATGCTCAGAAACTCTGCACTCACTGAAAAAACACAACAGCTATGAGGCATGAAAGTCTTGGAGAATCTTTCTGAGGGATCGGATTACACAAAGCAGAGCTGCAGAGAGACCAAGGAGAGGTTGTAGATGTCTATTGGAGAGGATTATTTTGCTTGCTGGACTTGTACCGATCAATAGAAAGCAACACTGCTCAGTAAAAATCTCCCCAAAACACAGATCAAGATGCTCTGCTGGTAAATTAGAAGCTTGCACAGAATTGTGGGATGGTTCATTAGAAGTATGCGCAGAATTGTGGGATGGGGACAGGTTGCAGTGCTTCTGGGAGAAAATTGTCCACCCCTTCTAGAGCTGAGCTGATAAAATTATGACATTTAAAAATGGAGCCTGCAGAGGGACAAAACTGCTCAAAATGCCACATACAAGAAACACTGGGGTGTGAATACTGACATGGTTCATGTACACCCATCACGGCTTATTCTGGCATTTTAGCAAGATGGGCTTTTCAAACCGCAGTGAGACAAACATTCAGTATACATAACTTCAGATATGTGAAAGGAAGACCGCATCTGTATATGTTCTGGCTGCTCAACACGAGGCGTTTTGCACCCACCGCTTGACCATAGACAGGAAGACCCTTCTTAGGGAGGAAGTTGAGTCCTTTTCTTATTTTGTACAGATTTCAGCATGCATTCTGCTTGTCTACTTTATTTTTCTCCAGTCGTATCCAGAACTGTTTCAAAATTCTGTGTTTTATTTGTCAAAGTATAACTATCAATACATAAAATAATCACAAACCCTCCTTAGGCAGCTGTATATGTACAGTGTAAGGTAGTCATGTTGTGTAAGAGTTTTACTTTGTGCTTTGATGTTATCACCCGCCAACCCCTACCATCTCCTCATCATGCTGTTGCACCGAGAAGAATATTGGCTGCATTTACCTTCCTGCGCCTCCTGCTGGTTTCTGTTTGAACTTTTTACACTGAATTGAATATTGACTATTTTGTGCTTAAAAATATAATATATGATATATAGGCAGGCATGCAATGCAACAAAAGCTTTGGTGCCCGATGTACAAGGTACATGCCACCCCAACGTCACCCCTAATATGCGTTATACTTGGATAAGGACAGCAGCCTCCAGTCAGAAACATCATCTTACTGTGACTAATCTTCTTTGCAATCGCCCTACTGCACATAAACAGTGCCTCAGAAAAGAGTGCCCTCAGTGTCTGCCAGAGCATGCCCCCATGCACAGCTTCCAAGCTAGGTAGTGCATTCATACTCAGTGCTCATGGTAGGAAGAGCCTGCATATACCGACACATAGTGACCTAGAATATAACATGCACCTTCTGGGGAGCACACCTATAACCAATGGTCCAGCAGGAGAACCTCCTCAACCTTGTACCATCTAGAAGGAAATTACCGGTTAGACACCAGTCAGCAGTCAATCTCATGTCACTCCTTCCTCGTGCAAATCCGGCGGATCGTTGAAATATCTTCCTCTTGGAGATGTGGTGCTCAAATATTTTTCTCTCTCGTAAGGTGAGGCAGGTATGTCCTAGACTGCATCCTCTCTCGTCTACCCCTTGTCCTTGCCCTGCTTTCATGCCTATTTTACATAACCTTTGATAAAAGTTACTGAGCACCAGTTGCCTAATAGACCAACATCTTATGAAAAAAATAAATTACCTTCTTTCTCAATGTATGGAGTAACCTCCAAGATTGTTCCATTTCCAACTCCCTTCTCGAAATCAGCCGTCTGTACTTCACAGCAGTATTTTTCGGAGTCCTGCTCTGTCACATTTACAATTGTAACCTCTTTGAAAGTAGAGCTTAGGTTGATTCTGTTCTTGTAACTTGGATGATCAAAGATAGACTTCAGCTGGTCACAACACAAAGTCCACCTCACAGTGAAAGAGGGCGACTCTGTCTCGAAGAAGCATGAAATGGTCACCGATTCCCCGACTGTTGCTTTGATGATCAATGGTTGCCTCACCATCAGCTTTTGGTGATTACCTATCACATGGAAGGGAGAAGACCATTAATTATCTGCTATAGGTTTTGTCAGCACCTTCATAACACCATTAGGGCTCATGCACACAACTAGAGATGAGCGAATTTCATGTTATGAAATTCGTTCCCACTTCATTTGGTGGTGAAAGAAAAATTACGTTATGAATTCCATTACCACGGACCATAACACAATTCTATGATGGAATGCATAACGGAATGCCTTTAGAGGTATTCCGTTAGTCATTCCGTCATAATAGAAGTCTATGGCCTGCATAACGGTTCCGTCCCGTTTCCGTTATGAGGGAGAGGACTCCCCTGCATAACGGAAATGGGACGGATCCGTTTTGCAGCCCATAGACCTCTATTATGACGGAATGAATAAAGGCATTCCGTTATGCATTCTGTCCTAGAATTGTGTTATGGTCCGTGGTAACGGAATCAATAACTCAATTCTGCTTTTACCACTAAACAAAGCGTGAATGAATTTCAAAATATGAAATTCGCTCATCTCTACATATAACCGTGGTCGGCCACCCGAAAACATGGTCCATGTGTCTGCTGGATCTCCTGGGTTCACCGCGGCTACCCTGAACTGACTGTATCATGATGTTTTATGATCATGTTCATATCTGATTGTGGATCTCTTGATTGGACTCCAAAATCCTGCGGCAGCTTGCGTCAGTGCTGGCCCTGGGCATGCGCTGTATACGGCCCACTGTGGGCAGCTGCATCGGTAAACTGACTGCGCATTTCCATGCAGCGGGATTTCAGAGAGCAGAGTCCATGATGTAAGGGCACTGGGCCGGCTTACATTGAAACATGGGAGGAGCGATAACGGCAATCTCGGGAGAACATGGGCAATTGCATTCGGAGAGGAACGCCCCTGGGCACTTGTAGCTCATTTACATATATCTTCAAACTTTGTTTATTCAACATCAAATATACAGAAATAGGAAAGAAAGGTACGATCTGTTAACTCTTTATATTACCTACAGGACAGTGATAAATATTTCCAAAGTAGGTGACTGACTCCCTTTAAAGACTTATATGGTTAAGAATATGTAACTTAAAGGGGTTGTCTCACTTCAGCAAATGGCATTTATCGTGTAGAGAAAGTTAATACAAGAAGGCATTTACTAATGTATTGTGATTGTCCATATTGCCTCCTGTGCTGGCTGGAATTATGTTTTCATCACATCATACACTGCTCGTTTCTATGGGAGGTAAAACCTTCCAAAATAAAAATGAAATTGAAAAACCTAAAATTATAATTAAAATAGCCTTTTAACATTTTCATTTCATCTAGTGTCTGCAAAATGTATGCCAAAATTCAAAAGAAAATTCTACTCCTCCATCAGAATTTTCTTTTCCACCTCCAGCGTGGGTCATAAGTGCCAAAAATAAATGTCAAAATAAATAGCCTTTTTCCTTTTACATTTCCAGTTTGTCAATTAATTATCATCTCCGCTCTGTGGGATAATCATGTCAATATCATAAATCAAATGGAAATCCTGATTTAACATTTAATTTAGATCCAATGTCTGCAAATGCTCGCCAGTACTACAACGAAAAAGCAATCCCTCTATCTGAATTTTAGTTTTCAACTCCACTGTGGGTAATAAGTGCCAAAAATTAATGTAAAAGTAAATAGCCGATTTCAATTTAAATTTCCACTTTGTCAGTTCATTCTCCTCTTCCTATAGTGGGTTTTTCATGCCAAAATCATTAATCAATTGAAAACACCAAGTAGAAGCTGAAAATGGTAGATTGAGATTTTAATTTAATCTCTTTTCAAATGAAAAAGGAAGCCCATTTGAATTTTCATTTTAACATTGTACTAACATTTAAATTCATTTAAATGAGCAGTAGTGGCGGTGGTGCAGCATGCAAAATGTTGTTATTTAATTCCTGACTGGACTGACAGTGACTCTGTATGTCCACTAGAGGGCGCTCTGCTTCTCCACATTTCCAACAGCTAAGGCTACTTTCACACTTGCGTTTACATTTTCTGGTTTTGAGATCCGGAGAAAAAAGCTTCCGTTTTGTCCCCATTCATTGTCAATGGGGACAAAACCTAACTGAACAGAACGCTCCAAAATGCATTCCGTTCCATTTGATTGCTTTCCCATACTAGAGAGCAAATCGTAGCAAGCTGTGGTTTTCTTTCCGTCATGGGATGCAGAGCAAAACAGATCCGGCATGATTCCTAATGCAAGTCAATAGGTACCCCAGTCCGACACTGGCCCCAGGCACCAGGTGAATTCACCAGGTTTCTGGAGCCCCGGCACTCAATTGTATCTGCGTCCACTGGACGCAAAGACAATTGAGCATCCGGCGGAAGAAGGGAACTATTGGTTCCATGTCCCTCCATTCCGTGCGCTCAGTACAGTATTAGAATGTATTGACTCCGATGAGACGAAGTTATTACTTCGCAAAGTCTCACGAGACTTCACATAATAATTTCAGAAATAGATTTATACTGCAAAAAAACACTTCCCGAACCCGAATTTTAGGAAATTGCTTTTTACAGTATAAATCAATTTCTGAAGTTATTATGCGAAGTCTCGCGAGACTTCGCAAAGTAATAACTTCGGCTAATCGGAGCCAATACATTCTAATACTGTATGGCGCACTCATTTCGTAAAGTATTGGAACAAAGTATTATGAAATCGACTTCGGATGTTTCAACCGAAGTTGATTCACTCATCCCTAATAGTATATACAGCAGTGTACTGATATGTGAGATACAAGGTATAATAGATGCAGTGTGTACAGGTATATAGTATATACAGCAGTGTACTGATATGTGAGGTACAAGGTATAATAGATGCAGTGTGTACAGATATATAGTATATACAGCAGTGTACTGATATAAGTGTACCCACTACATCTTTTATACCTCATACCTCACATATCAGTACACTGCTGTATGCACTATATACCTGTACACACTACATCTATAATACTTCATGCCTCACATATCAGTCCACTGCTATATATACTATATATCTGTACACACTGCATTTATTACACCTCGTACCTCACATATCAGTACACCGCTGTATATACTGTACATCTGTACCCACTGTTATACCTCATACCTGACCTGGTGCGGTCCCACGATGATCATACAGCGATGCAGACAGACCTCTTCTGGCAGCTCTGCTCTGGTGAAACGTCTCAGACAGCGTGATGACATCGCCTACGTCACAGAGAAGAGCCTGGACTGGAGGGACAGGGAGCCAATAGTTCCCTTCTTCAGCCGGCGCTGCCATATGCTCAATTGTATTTGCGTCCAGTGGACGCAGATACAATTGAGTGCAGGGGCTCCAGAAACCTGGTGAATTCACCTGGGTGATAAGATAACTATCAGGATGAGATGGTAGTGCTCCCTAGAGTACTCTCTATTTGTGATTTTCCTTGAAGAAGCCAGTGGGTACAGTTGGGGATCTCTAATAGTGAAAGAAATGGCCACAAGTAGAAATATAACACAGCAATAAAAATTGACACCAGGCCTTCGTATATAGAGGTAGCCCAAATATAAATTGGTAAATAGTACTAAAAGTGTTAAAGAGCATTAAACACTCAATATTACTCAGCATACATATGGTTATACTCACTTCACAGGTGGGTGGCCTGCTGGATAAGCTCAAGACACCGAATATCTTCAATAAAAAGCCGAATTCTTCATTAAAGAAACTGAACTGAAGCCTTATTCCAACTGGGCGACCATCAGTATCTAACACTCTACAGGTGATTTTGGCTAGGGGGCTTTGGACCCTTCTGGTGTCGAGCTTATCCAGCAGGCAACCCCCCTGTGACTTGAGTATAACCATATGCATTCTGAGTAATATTGAGTGTTTAATACTGTCACAGATGGTGTTGCAGAAAGCTGGAACTTATAAATAAACATCCGACTGGCTTGATCCCAAACTAAGGAGCATATGGGTGAGCCCTATAAAACCCCTAGAGCTCTCCCTGACTGCTATGCCCATGCAAAGGTCTTTATGGTAGACGATTGCATGCTCACGTACCGAATACTATGTGACACCTGAAAACCCTATAATAGTGAGGGGACACGACCACCGGCTCCCTGCACTTAATACGGACGGAGTCAGGGTCACCTAGAATCAAGCCAGCAAGGAAACACAAATAAAGGAAACAGACTTATCAGAGAAATCAGCAGAAGCAGGTTCCAGCAGTGAACACCTCATCCAGGAAGAAGTATAAACCGCAAAGTGAGGCAGTATGGGAGGGAATATAAAGGGAGACAATTAGTGTAAATAGGAGACAGCTGGGAGAAGGAAAGGCGATGACAAAGTGAAACCAAAACAAAGAACGTCATGCAAGAGGTAGAGAAGAACGTCTAACAGACCTTCTCACAGACCTGGCGGTGACAAATACTCTTTAACACTTTTAGTATAATTTACAAATTGATATTTGGGCAACCTCTATATACGAAGGACTGGTGGCAATTTCTACTTGTGGCCATTTCTTTCACTGTTAGATATCCCCAACTGTACCCACTGGCTTCTTCTTGGAAAATCACAAATAGAGAGTACTCTAGGGAGCACTACCATCTCATCCTTATCTTATCACTCATTATTTGGGACCTGGCGCTTATATCTGGGGCTTTGTATTGACCAGTCTCTTTGGGTCCATTATCTTTGAAAAACCATTTTGACACTGGCCATTGATTTATTACATTTACTATACACGCCGATCGATTTTCTGCGTTGACACCCCAATAGCAGCCTCGTCCCTCAGCCCCTTTTGGTGACCTTTTCTTTCAATTTCCATTTCTCCTCCTAGTCTGAATCTTCTAACTTACCACAACATACTCCCACCCCACTGGCGCCTTGAGTTTTCCTATCTTTTGGATAATTGGTTCCACAAGATTGGATTAACTCTCGCCTTTTACTTCTTTTTGTCTTCACGAATTGACCTGGGGCCAGTGTCGGACTGGGGTGCCTAGGGTCCACCAGAAGAACTGTTTCTGGGCCCCCGCTATAGCTACATGGAAATATTAGAGTACAACATTGTTTACAGGCCAGCAAAGTGGGTACAATTTTAAGAGGTCTCAGCCACATGTGAACAAAACTCACTGCACAAATTGCACTGTGGGGCAGACTTTAGTTCAGTGGCATGATTTGCTGTGGATTTTTCTTCTGCAGACGGACCCTCAGGACTTCACACACATGATGACTGCACCGCACAAAACTGTATTGTGCACTGCCATGTATCAATATCGTAGGCTGGAGATCAGCAACCTCCGGAGCTCCAACTGTTCTGAAACTACTGTGGAGAAGCAGAGCGCCCTCTTGTGGACATACAGAGTCACTGTCTGTCCTGTCAGGAATTAAATAGCAACATTTTGCATGCTGCACCACGCCCACTACTGCTCATTTAAATGAATTTAAATGTTAGTACAATGTTAAAATGAAAATTCAAATGGGCTTCCTTTTTCATTTGAAAAGAGATTAAATTAAAATCTCAATCTACCATTTTCAGCTTCTACTTGGTGTTTTCAATTGATTAATGATTTTGGCATGAAAAACCCACTATAGGAAGAGGAGAATGAACTGACAAAGTGGAAATTTAAATTGAAATCGGCTATTTACTTTTACATTAATTTTTGGCACTTATTACCCACAGTGGAGTTGAAAACTAAAATTCAGATAGAGGGATTGCTTTTTCTTTTTAGTACTGGCGAGCATTTTGCAGACATTGGATCTAATTTAAATGTTAAATCAGGATTTCCATTTGATTTATGATATTGACATGATTATCCCACAGAGCGGAGATGATAATTCATTGACAAACTGGAAATGTAAAAGGAAAAAGTCTATTTATTTTGACATTTATTTTTGGCACTTATGACCCACGCTGGAGGTGGAAAAGAAAATTCAAAATAGCAGAGACCCCGCGGCTTAGGCGCCCGCTGCACGAGCGAGCGGGCGCCATGTTTAGTGTCCTTAAGCTTAAAAAAAAAAAAAAAAAAGGTTTATTTGTTTATTGTCATTAAAAGGGGGTTATAAAACCCAAATCGTTGTATGTTATAGACCAAATAAATCGTTATGTGTTATAGGCCAAACGGAGGTGAATATACTTTGTTCACAATTGACTACATAGGTGTATCTCAGTTAAACACTGCACACCATAGGCATGCGTGTGAGTCACGTGAACTATTCCTCTGGGTGTCAATTTGCAAGCCCAATCTGAGCCGTAATGCAAACAGACACACAGATCACTGCTGGAAATATTGACTGATACTGTCCATGCACACAGTGGACTATGTAGTAGTCGCATAGACTAGCACTGCGCAACAGTTGGTAGCTCTTAGTCAATAAGATCAATGTGCCAGCACCAGTTTGCCTTCATACGTGAGGAACACCATGGATGTGCTGGGCCATCTAAATGGCATCTGGCATCCAGTGCGACACAGGTACACAATTAGCCAGTTTAGACTTTGAGGCCCTCTACAGTTCTATTCCCCACGATCTTGGCTGTAGAGCGGTAATGACGTTTTTACAACAGAGGGGTGAACATCTAAAACGACATCTTGATGGAACTTTTGGAGTTCATTTTGACACACAATGTGTTTCTCTTTGATGGTCAGATCTTGCGCCAGCTCAGGGGAGTTGCAATGGGGAGCCCCTGTGCCCCAACTTTTGCGAATCTCTACCTAGGCTGGTGGGAGAGAGAATTTGTATTCAGCAATGACCTGGAACGCTTTACATCATCAATCCCATTATGGATTAGATACATCGATGATGTGTTGGTCCCATGGATGGGCGATAGGACGCTGTTCCAGGAGATTGTTATAACCCTTAACAAGAACTCTTTGGGGTTATTCTTTACGTCAGAAATTAATGAGAAACAAATCTCATTCCTGGATTTATCCATTTCCCTTAATGCGTCCTGTCAACTCATTACCAATATTTTCAGGGAGCCCACCGCGACCAATAATCTCCTAAGATGGGAGAGTGGACATCCAGCGGCACTCAAAAAGGGCATCCTGAAAGGGCAGTATGTGAGGGCCAGGAGAAATTGCTCCCAATTATCAGATTTCAGATCTGCTGCAAATGAATTGCAACAAAGATTTATTCACTGTGGATACCTACACAAGGTTCTCAGGTATGCATACCAACATTACCTGAGTATCAATAGAGAGTTGAGGTTGTGCGAATCATAGGGACGTATGACAGGGCACACGAGTTAGTTCGTCGGGTCCTAACAGACAACTGGGACATTTTACGATCAGACCCAGACATTGAGGGCCTGATCCCTCGTAAACCGGCCATCACCTATCGCCGTAGCCAAAATCTACGGGATTCTCTTGTTCATAGTTTTTATCAAAGTCCCGTACAACAATCATGGTTACACAACACTCTGACTGGTACCTTTCCGTGTGGTATGTGTAAGTTTTGTCAATATATCAAAAAGGGTAAATCCTTCACTGGGGTTATGGATAACAAGACTTACTACATAAATTCCTTTATCAACTGTAAATCAGTAGGGGTGATATATCTGTTGACATGTATTTGTGGCATCAAATACGTCGGTAAAACTAAACGTGAACTGAGACGACGCATTGGTGAACATGTCTCTGAACATAAGAAGTCTAATGATACACCCATAGCTCGTCATGTGGCGGATCTACATGATGGCAGGGTGGATTCTGTTAAGTTTCAGGGCATTCAGCAGATTAGGATGCCTTCAAGAGGGGGTGATGTGGATCGCATCTTGTTACAGAAAGAGGCCCGGTGGATCTTCAGGCTTAATACCATGAAGCCTAATGGCCTCAATGATGTGATCTCTTATACATCTTTTATCTAGCCGCTCGTACGATCTATGTCTGGCATCCTTTATTTTTAACAATTCTTTATGCTTACTGCCCATGATGTACCCTGGGTGGTCTCTTGTGTAGGTTTAGCTCTTATATGCGTTTGAGACTGTATACGCATATTTATGTTCCATATTCACCTTCCACCCCTTTTGTATAGGCATTCACTTGTTGTTATACAGAATGTTTCTTGTACATTATAGTTACCGATGGTGCCACTTTTCATGAGATCGCATCTGTAGTAGTCTTTTCATGAGATCGCATCTGAAGTAGACTCGATCCCTTTATCACAACTATTGGTTTTCTTTTATTAGCCGCCGTGATAAGTTCCCTTCATTACATTGAGCGCTGCTCACCAGCTGACCGGCGATGTCAGAGCTGGGTCTCCTGCCGGGTTGGCTGGGTGAGCGGAGGCACACCCCTGGGGCAGGGTGTCAGCCCTTTAAATCTCGGCACATAGGAAGCCGCTTTGCGGCCGTCATAGTGCCGAGACTCACACCAGAGCCCTTTGTTAGTAATGCCGTCTCTCAAACTAGAGGGGCGCGGCTTTAGGCAGGCGATTTAATTTGTGCTTAAGAAGTTTTCTCCTGAGGAAGTGCGCAAATGGGACGTATGGAAACGCGTCAATCATTTTATCACTCTTGCCAGCTATCACTGATGTTTGGCTGTATATGAGCCATATCAGTGTGTCACCATATTGGTCTTGAGTGAAGCACTAATTACTAGGAGTCCTCGGTTGCTGGCGATTTAGGTTTTATACTCCTGTTTTAATGACAATAAACAAATAAACCTTTTTTTTTGTTTTTGAGCTTTTAACGTCCTCTATATTTGTTTGGGTACTTTGGCACCAAAAGGGTTAAATGAGAATCTGGGATTTAGTGCCTTTTTGTAGTATTGTTATTTTCGTTTGTGATTTTGTTGTCCACTGGACCACAATATAGCACTTTATGTATGTTTTTAATCGGTTTTAAATTTATTTAGTAATTTTGTGTATTTTTTCTAGATAATAGAACAAACAAGGGAAAATACGGCGGAGCCATCTAGATGTGCACCTATAAGGGATACTTATTTATGGAACATAAGGAAGAAGAAAAAGAAGAAAAAATGAACAAAGAAGCTTTATTGCACAGAGCCAAAATATATATACTTTTTTTTTTAATCACTCCTTGTTAATATATAGTTATCACTCTTAGGGCTCTTTCACACTTGCGTTGTCCGGATCCGGCGTGTACTCCACTTGCCGGAATTACACGCCGGATCCAGAAAAACGCAAGTGTACTAAAAGCATTTGAAGACGGATCCGACTTCAAAATGCGTTCAGTGTTACTATGGCACCCAGGACGCTATTAAAGTCCTGGTTGCCATAGTAGGAGCGGGGAGCGGGGGAGCGGTATACTTACAGTCCGCGCGGCTCCCGGGGCGCTCCAGAGTGACGTCAGAGCGCCCCATGCGCATGGATGACGTGCCATGCGATCACGTCATCCATACACGTGGGGCGCCCTGACGTCACTCTGAAGCGCCCCGGGAGCCGCACGGACGGTAAGTATACCGCTCCCCACTACACTTTACTATGGCTGCCAGGACTTTAGCGTCCCGGCAGCCATGGTAACCATTCAGAAAAAGCTAAACGTCGGATCCGGCAATGCGCCGAAACGACGTTTAGCTTAAGGCCGGATCCGGATCAATGCCTTTCAATGGGCATTAATTCCGGATCCGGCCTTGCGGCAAGTCTTCAGGATTTTTGGCTGGAGCAAAAAGCGCAGCATGCTGCAGTATTTTCTCCGGCCAAAAAACGTTCCGTACCGGAACTGAAGACATCCTGATGCATCCTGAACGGATTTCTCTCCATTCAGAATGCATTAGGATAATCCTGATCAGGATTCTTCCGGCATAGAGCCCCGACGACGGAACTCTATGCCGGAAGAAAAGAACGCAGATGTGAAAGAGCCCTTACTTGTAAAAAAGAAAAAGAAAATGTTTTTGTATTTTTTTAATTTATTAGTTTTTATATTGAGAAACATACAATATTGTATGTCATTTATATTCACATGATTGGGGTTTATATATTTTTTTATTAATTGGGTATATCACGATTATAATGAATTGTAGTTTTTAGGTAATTTATCATCTACACTGAACAAAAATATAAACGCAACACTTTCGGTTTTGCTCCAATTTTGCAGGAGCTGAACTCAAAGATCTGAAATATTTTCTACTTACACAAAAGACCCATTAGGTTCCATTCACATGTGCGTAGAATGGGTCCGGATCCGTTCCGCAACGTTATGGAACAAATCCGGACCCATTCATTCTCTATGGGGCTGGAAGAGATGCAAACAGCATACAGTGTGCTGTCCACATCCGCATTTCCGGAGCACGGCCCCGATCTTCCGGTCTGTGGCTCCCGAAAAAAATAAAACGTATTCTATTCTTGTCCGCAATTGCGGACAAAAATTGGCTGTTCTATGGGGGTGCCAGCCGGGTGTATTGTGGATACGCAATACACCACGGATGTGTGAATGGACGCTAACTCTCAAATATTCTTCACAAATCTGTCTAAGTCTGTGTTAGTGAGCACTTCTCCTTTGCCAAGATAATCTGTTACTGTCCCTCAGGTGACTGATGTCAGGAAATCAAAGAGATTGGCTGAACGTGGGGGAATCTAACAGCCTCCTTGATTTCTCTTGATTCAGTGTTGATAGGGTTAATGACCACTTCCCTTTTCTCAGCTATTGCTCAGTGGTCATCACTTCTACCCTTTATAGTCTCACCCACCCTTATGACTATGATAGCTTCATTTGGGTTTGGCTGAGCTGGTGTGAGATCCTCTCTGGTGTTCCTGTTCTTCCATCGCTACAGAAATTAAGTGTCGCGTTTGTTTGTATTTGTTATATTCCCTGTTGATTTATCTGGGCCTGAGACAGAGACTTCCATTCGTCCATCTGGGAAGTAATGGGTTGTCTCTGGTCTTATACTTATTCCAGGGCCTTATAGGGAAATCAGGGCCTAGGTATCCTGCTTATGAATATTCCTACCTTCAAGGTCTATTCATATTAATAGGTAGTCAGGGCCCGGATTAGGGTTGTCTAGGAGTTTCCAGGCCTAATTACTGTTCTCCTTCCCTCCTGTGTTCAGTGTGGAGTTTCCCCCCCACACTGATCGTGACATAATCCATCCCACCTCACAGGTGTGGCATATTAAGGTGTTGATTAGAGAGCATGAATATTGCACAGGTGTGCCTTAGACTGCCCACAATAAAATGCCACTCTGAAATGTGCACAGTTTTGCCTTACTGGGGGGGAGGGTCAGAAAACTAGTCAGTATCTGGTGTGGCCACAATTTACCTCACGCAGTGCAACACATCTCCGTCGCATAGAGTTGATTAGGTTGTAGATTGTGGCCTGTGGAATGTTGCTCCACTCCTCTTCAATAGCTGTGCGAAGTTGCAGAATATTGGAACTGGAGGACGCTGTCGTATACGCCGATCCAGAGCATCCCAAACATGCTCAATGGGTGACATGTCCGGTGAGTCCGGGCCATGCAAGAACTGGGATGTTTTCAGCTTCCAGGAATTGTGTACAGATCCTTGCAATATGGGGCCGTGCATTATCATGCTGCAACATAAGGTGATGATCGTGGATGAATGGCACAACAAAGCGCCTCAGGATCTCCTCACGATATCTCTGTGCATTCAAAATGCCATCAATAAAATGCACCTGTGTTTGTTGTCCATAACATACGCCTGCCCATACCATAACCCCACCGCCACCATGGGCCACTCGATCCACAACGTTGAAGTGAGCAAACCGCTCACCCACATGACGCCACACACACGGTCTGCCATCTGCCCTGAACAGTGAAAACCGGGACTTATCCGTGAACAGAACGCCTCTCCAACATGCCAGACGTCATAGAATGTGAGCATTTGCCCACTCAAGTCGGTTCCGACGACGAACTGCAGTCAGGTCCAGACCCCGATGAGGACAACGAGCATGCAGATGAGCTTCCCTGAGACGGTTTCTGACAGTTTGTGTAGAAATTCTTTGGTTATGCAAACTGATTGTTGCTGCAGCTGTCCGGGTGGCTGGTCTCAGACGATCATGAAGATGAACATGCTGGATGTGGAGATCCTGGGCTGGTGTGGTTACACGTGGTCTGCGGTTGTGAGGCCGGTTGGATGTACTGCCAAATTCTCTGAAACGCCTTTGGAGATGGCTTATGGTAGAGAAATAAACATTCATTGCACGGGCAACAGCTCTGGTAGACATTCCTGCAGTCAGCATGCCAATTGCACGCTCCCTCAAACGTTGTGACATCTGTGGCATTGTGCTGTGTGATCAAACTGCACATTTCAGAGTGGCCTTTTATTGTGGGCAGTCTAAGGCACCCCTGTGCAATATTCATGCTGTCTAATCAGCACCTTGAGATGCGACACCTGTGAGGTGGGATGGATTATCTCGGCAAAGGAGAAGTGCTCACTAACAGATTTAGACAGATTTGTGAACAATATTTGAGAGTAATGGGTCTTTTGTGTATGTAGAAAATGTTTCAGATCTTTGAGTTCAACTCATGCAAAATGGGAGCAAAACCGAAAGTGTTGCGTTTATATTTTTGTTCAGTGTATTATTGAGCACAACAGCACTTTCACTTTTGATGCACTTGAGTTTTTTTTTTTTTTATATTAGCTTGTTTGTTTGTGATTGTGATTATAATTGATTATTTTATACATTATTTTGGCTTTTTACAGTAAATTCTTCTAAATGTATTGTAGATAATATAGATTAAGTAAATATATTTATAAGATGTTTTTCCCCTTTTATTATATTTCTTTTTGGTTCTCGCCAAGAGCGCATGATGATCGTGCAGCCAGAACGCTCTCTTCGTTCCTCATGGAGACATGGCGTCAATCCGCGCCTAGGGACGTAGGATTACCCTCTCCGGCGTCAGACTCTGGCGAAGGGCGGAAGTGATGTATATAAGTGATGTATATCGGGTTGGTCAGGATTTGCCATGCGCCGCAACACGGCGATACTAATTAGAGATCACATGTAATGAAATCTAGTATAGGATTGGCCCGCATCACTTCAAAACTATACGTAGGTCCCCTGTAAAACCACTCCTCCTGACGAAGCCAAACCGCGAAACGCGCGTTGAGGAAGCTTGCCACACGCACAGCAGCACTTTGGTATGTCATTCAGATAGCACTTTATTGCCATATTACTTTCCAGTTCTCTTTGGGGAATGTTTCAATTGCTATATAGCATTGGGTGAAGGTGATTATTGCATTCAGCACAATCTAGAGGTAGTTTTTATGTGACCCTAATTTAATGCCGTTGTACTTATGCAGTACGAATTGATCCTGATTTGCACCTTAATGTGAGATAGCTAATGGAGTATTTAATTATGGCATAAATCATGTATTTTGGATATTGAATCATGATGCATTGATAAGCGGCACATTATTTTGATTCCCTACTATTATTACATAGTTATTAGTGTATTTTAATCATGTTTAATAAAATTTTATTTATTATTAAAGGAAACCAGTTAACTCATTATTTTTGGATGTGTAATTTATATATTGAGTGTTCCAGTGAGGTGTATGGCTGGTTTCACACGGGCGTTGCGGATTGGGGCCGGATGCGTTCAGAGTGCGCTCATTGAAACTCGCACCATTTTGCAAGCAAGTTCAGTCAGTTTTGTCTGCGGTTGCGTTTAGTTGTTCAGTTTTTTCCGCGCGGGTGCAATGCGTTTTGATGCGTTTTTCACGCGCGTGATAAAAAACTGAATGTTTACAAACAAAATCTCTTAGCATCCATCAGTGAAAAACGCATCACACCCGCACTTGCTTGCGGATGCAATGCGTTTTTCACGCAGCCCCATTCACTTCTATGGGGCCAGGGCTGCGTGAAAAATGCAGAATATAGAACATGCTGCGATTTGCACGCAACGCAGAACTGATGCGTGAAAAACAACGCTCATGTGCACAGCCCCATTGAAATGAATGGGTCAGAATTCAGTGCGGGTGCTATGTGTTCACGTCACGCATTGCACCCGCGTGGAAAACTCGCTCGTGTGAAAGGGACCTATATATTGAAATTTTGGAACTTATTTTGTGATAAATGACCAAAAAACAGCAAAATGGCTATTTTTATATTTTTCTTCCGTTACGGCATTGCCCACACATGATAAATATTTTTATAGTTCAGACATTTTTGTACATGGCAATACCAATTATGTATTTTTTTTATTTATGTGTAAAATTTTTAAAGGATCAAATTTTCTGCCATTTTGTATTTTTTTATATTGTTTTTAATTTTTTACTTAAACTTTTAGTCCCTTTAGGGAACTAAGGGGATTCATTTAAGTTACATTTAAGTATTGTAAAGCATTGCAGAGGGGATCAGACCCTCAAAAGTTGAAGTCCCAGAGTGGGACAGAAATAAAGTTTAAGTAAAAAAGGAAAAAAAAGTGTTTTAAATTAAAAAAAAAATAACTTTCAAGTAAAAAAAGAAAAAATGCCCCTTTCCTATGATTTTATAATAAAAAAAAAAAAATGGAAAAAAACACATATTAAGTATCGCCACATCTGTAACGACCAGCTCTATAAATATCACATGATCCACCCCGTCCGATAAACACCATAAAAAAAATTATAAAACTGTGTTAAAAAAGCCATTTTTGTCACCTTACATCACAAAAAGTGCAAAACCAAGCGATCAAAAAGGCATATGTCCCACAAAATGGTACCAATAAAACCGTCACCTCATCCTGCAGAAAATGAGCCCCTACAAAAGAAAATCGCTCAAAAAATATAAAAAACTATAGCTCCCAGAACATGGAGACACTAAAACATAATTTTGGGGTTTCAAATATGCTATTATTGTGTTAAAGTGAAAAAAATAAAGTACCCTAAATATGTTTGGTATCTCAGCGTCCTTGAGTTTTGTTTGGCTGTTAACCCTCGATGTGTTAAAGAAAAAAAATGGATAAAAATGGAAAATCTGCCGAAAAAGTTAAATTTTGAAATTTCATCTCCATTTTCCTTTAATTCTTGTGGAACACCTAAAGGGTTAACAAAGCTTGTCAAATCAGTTTTGAGCAACCTGAGGGGTGTAGTTTCTACAATGGGGTCATTTATGGGGGGCATCCACTATGTAAGCCCCACAAAGTGACTTCAGACCTGAACTGGTCTTTAAAAAGTGGGTTTTAGAAATGTTCTTAAAAGTTTTAAGAATGGCTTCTAAAATTCTAAGCCTTCTAACGTCCTAAAAAAAAAAAAATGACATTTACAAAATGATGCCATCATAAAGTAGACATATGGGGAATGTTAAGTAATACATATTTTATGAGGTATCACTTTCTGTTTTTAAAAGCAGAAACATTAAAATTTTGAAAATTTTGAATTATTCAAAATTTTTGGTAAGTTTGGGATTTTTTCATAAATAAAGGTGAAAGATATTGACTCACATTTATGACTATCATAAAGTACAATGTGTCACGAGAAAACAGTCTCAGAATGGCCTGGATAAGTAAAAGTGTTTCAAAGCTATTACCACATAAAGTGACACGTGTCAGATTTGCAAAAAATGGCCTGGGTAGAAGGGCGAAAACTGGCCCGGGGTTGAAGGGGTTAAAGTGGAGCCTGTTAAATCATACACATTTTATATCTATCTCTAAAATTATTTTCTGACGTTTCCCCATAGCATTTACATTATAGATGTTCCTGCTTCTGACATATCATTACAGTGTAATTCTCTATGAACTATAATTTGTATGAAATGTTTTCTTTATTGTTTTAGATAACAATATACCAGTATTACAATAAATATAAAGCCACATCTTTTGGCAAATATATATAATTTTACATATATATATTTATATAGTTCAGATTTTTACATTTAACTTTTTTTTTTAATTTATTTTAAGGGCAGCGGATTTGAAGTTTGGTGATCTACTGCACAATCCATGTATTTGTATATGGCATCCCAACATTGTGAATAATTTGCCTCGATGTCTCTTACCTGCACCCTTGTGGAAGATCAAGAGCAACAGGACAACAGTGATCACAAGGAGAGTTGACGTCTTCATGCTGAATGAGAGGTTACACAGACGGTGCAGCAGATTTTAATTTCTTATGTAAGTCATTTCCTGTTTCACCTCTGGACCCACCTATTTTATATGGTTCACTCAACCCCCTCCCCAGTGGGTGGGAATGTAACCGTGTGATGGGTTGTGTTTTTTCGAGCCTCTGCCCCCTATTTTTACACACAACAAGAAAAAGGACTTAATTCAAGATTCGGCTACAAGATAGAAAAAAATGGTATAAACTAAATTTAAATTTGCCTTGAGGCCAAGTTCAGACGGTGAAAATATGACGTCATCTATCATAGTACCTACAGTGATCTCAGCTAATTAGGACCATGGGGGTTGTCTCGTTTTATGAAGCTACCAGAACTGATGATAAGTGGGCAGCACGGCGGCTCAGTGGTTAGCACTGGAGCGTTGTGGTCCTAGTTTCAAATCCGACCAAGGACAACATCTGCATGGAGTTTGTATGGTTTCCTCCCACACGCAAAAGGACGGGACCTTAGATTGTGAGCGCTCCATTGAGGACAGCGTGATACTAATGTCTGTAAAGCCCTGCAGAATATGTTAGCGCTATATAAGTGCGTAAAATAAATAAATAAATAATAAATAAATTAGTTGATAGGTCTGGCTGATGGAACTGCCAGTGATCAAGAGAAGCTGCAGACGGCTGCACATATTCCCTGCAATGCCCCCGCAGGGGAAATGTAGTATTACATCATACTTAGTTATATGAATGGACAATTATGTAATAGATAATAGATGGAGTTAAAAAAAAAAAGGGAACCAGAAAAGAGGATGCGGGTGCTGCGACATCAGACTTCCCAGACAATAGGAGCAACTTTATTAGCAGGATAGATGATTGAAGTCTGATGAGATGAGACCCTGACCAAT
Organism: Bufo gargarizans; assembly: GCF_014858855.1. NCBI lineage: Eukaryota > Metazoa > Chordata > Amphibia > Anura > Bufonidae > Bufo > Bufo gargarizans. Next base: position 10,106,465 of record NC_058088.1, read on the forward strand.
CATGAGAACATGAGTCTTCTGTTTGAATGGGGTATTGGTCACCGCTCCATTCAAAGTAAATGGGACTGATGGAAATAGCTGAGTGCTGTACTTGGCTATGTACTTTAACATTTTCAGGCCTTATGAAGTGCTGTATTGTTTCCTGCTTTTAAGAATATATCCGAAAATGGCATCTGGAAAGAGGGTTTAACGTTTGTGAAAATAGAACCTATAATGTGTCCTCACATGTCCGATTTAGTAAAAATGTTCTCCATAAAATTACAGTTTCTGAGCACCTTTTCTTAGATGTCTGTATTGTGCCATTTACCTGTTATTCCTCCTGGAAATGTATAAATAACAACTGGACAGCTGGATGTTAGCATTCCCCTTGTCAATGGGGCGTGTCTCAGACACTGACAGTCCGATCAGTGCTGCCAGTGTAGGGACACACCCCATCGACAAGGGGAATGATAACATCCAGTTGTCAATTTATTAATACATTTCCAGGAGGAGTAACAGACATGTACAATGCAAAGTTCTAAGAAAAGATTCTCCAGAACTGTTTTTTCATGGGGAATACAGGTAATTGCTAAATCGGATATGTCAGGAGGGCGGACAGATCTTTTTTAAGAAACCTCAAGCTTTCAAAATAAGTTCTGTAGAAAGTTGTGATTCTTACAACCTGAGGGCCACATACTCTGTCAATCATGATCTATCCTCACCATTGATCATCAATATCTGATCAGTGCGGGTTTGCCTCCGAGCACTCCCACCTATCAGCTGCTTGAAGAGGCCGCGGTGTTCTCCTCCTTCTAGGCCAGTGAGGTCACCACACATCGGTCCCATGGCCCAGGAACAGCTCAGTTCCATTCAAGTGAATAGGGCTCAGTTGCAATACCAAGCACAGCCACTATAAAATGTATGGCGCTGTGCTTGGTAAGCTTTGAGAAGGCTGTAGTACTCACTGAAGCAAGCTCTTTAAACAACTGATTGGCTTGCTGCCAGGAATCTGACCACCACTGATCAAATATTGATGGAGCAGATAGGCCATCATCAATATACCAATCCTGGAAGTCCCCTTTAAGCAAAAAGACACCCAACCTGGAAGTCTCGAAGAAATGTAAGGATCCAACCAGAATGTAAGGATGCTGCAGGAGTGTGTTCCACTGAGTTTACATCTATTGGAAAAACTTACAGGGAATCTGTCAGCAGCTTTGAACTGTTATTCTGCCTGATTCTGCTCCTGCAAGTGTCCAGGAGGGGGAGCTTCACTGTGAAGTGCTTCACAGACCCTCCTCTCTGCTCTGAGTGAAAGCTGAGGCATCCAACCAGGAGACCCCCTACAGAGGGGAGGGGCTGTGAAGCAATTGAAGCTCCGCCTCTGAGGTACTTAGGGAGCAGAATCTGATAAAGTTTATAGATAGATAGACAACAGTGTATATTTATCAAATTTTATTAAAGTGTATATTATACAATGCCAAAATCAGCTTGATGAAATTTACAGCATGCACATATAGGAATATTCCAGGATAACCTAACACACTGTGTTATGTCTACCGTGGAGGGGCGGAGCATGACACAAATTCTCTGGTTTTCTTCTACCCCTGTTTAACACACCTCCCTTTTTGCCTAGTGTTAGGCATAACACAGTGTATTATCTTTGTCCGGAGAGTTCCTTTAAAAAAATGGATTAATATAAGTTATAGTCCTGTTCTTCGTTCTTAATCTTGACAGCGGAGTAGGTGACTTCTTGCACATTGATTCTTGGTCTTGAATGCTGAGGGTAACTTTTCTTGCAGATGTCAGCATACTGTAGCTCTGAAGGATGCGACTGCAGACCCTGTAAAATTGTAATGATACACAATGAGATCTCCCAGAGATTACAATAAAGAGAGTTGTATGCAGTCTAAAAGAGTTATGGGAAAACAACCTATACAAAAACCCTAAAACAGGGAAAAAAATAAGCAGGACTCAAAACCTTGTATATAAAAAGTGTTCTATTCTTTATTGCAGCATATATAAATAAAGATGTAGATTGGTTGGTTATTGTCCTGACCTCAGTTTTTGTTTAATGTTTTCGCCCTTATGTTTCTCCTGGTCCTACAGCTACTTAGGGGTGGTTAAATCCTTTGAGTGGGTATGTTACTTCATCCCCTCTGTAGCATTAGGTTTGCTATGTAGATCTGATATCATTATTTTCTGGTATTATTTGGATTGGTACAGGCTTACCTACCTTTGTGTTATGTACATGTATTTCCATCTTTTGTGAGAGCTATGTGGGTGCATTGGGATCCATACTCAGCATGGCGTTTGTGGACATTGTTCCATATCTAGATGTTTCCCCCCCCCCCCCCCCATTTTACATGATTTAGGTCTACATCTTTATTTATATATGCTGCAATAAAGTATATAATACTTTTTATATACAAGGTTTCAAGTCCTGCTTATTTTTTTCACTGTTATAGGGCTTTTGTATAGGTTGTTGTTCAATTACCGCGAGCTTTGTAATATTGTTTTCTGAGACTTATTTGTTTTGCTTTTTTTTTTTTATAAGAGTTAAGGGACTGTCCAAGTCTCAGCCCAGACGATCTTCCGACTCCCATAGACTGCAATAGAGAGGAGGTGATGCCCAAATTAGTTGGCGGTATTTCAGTATGTTGGGCCGTCTCTTCTTTGACTTTTAGGAGATTTGAGCATCGACTTCAGTGGGGACCAAAACTCAGGAATCACATCGATAGATACCTTTTATCTCCCTCAGTGTGAACTACGCTCAATTTGAAGCAGCACGGTTTTCTATATTATTTACCCTCACCTATGGTGTCCTTCTCTCATACATTGTCGATTGTAAGCCCTCGCAGACGGGGTCCTCCCTCACACTGTACCAGTTTGTAACTCGTCTTGTTCATGCTTATTACAATAGTTTAATATTATGCATTGTGACACAGTAAGAAGTTTTGTCTGGCAAGGCAGGTATTTTCCTCCCAGCATGTGATGCTGGGCTGATTTACAGCCAGGTGAAGTCAAATACCGGACCGGATTTTAAGCGCCGATCCGGGTTTTGGCAGCCCCTGGCTGTCCTTAAATAGGCAGCTGGGCTCAGAAGCTAGGTCTCTGTGTTGGGATCTGGGAGCCGTGTGTCTGGATGAAGGCTTGCTACCTGTTTGGCATGAAAAAGGATCTCTTTGAGGCAGAATTGATCCAAATAACTTGTTGTTGCCTCTATACTGCATCCACTAATCCTATCTACTAGAGCTAAACACCAGAATTGGTGGAGGATGCGAACATGAGCAGTGAGGCTGGCGTGAATGACGATTTTTTTGGTTTCTGTATTTTTCAGACACGGTTGTATGTCGTACATTAAATCAGCTGTATTACAACCAGTGCCCCATGACAAAATGTAGGCTGTTGTGAAGGCCCTCATGGAGGCTAATCTGCAACAGCGAGAGACAATCCAACAGCTAATAAGAAGCAGCAGGAGACTAACCAGTTGCTGCTACAACATGTGATGGCTTTGCAGACAGCAGGAGCAACTCCGAGCGTCCACGATGCCTGGATAGCAGTCTGTGCCGCGATTCCTAAGATGACCCCTGCAGATGATATCGAAACCTACCTGGCGATGTACGAGAAAGTGGCCATCAGGGAAAAGCTACCCTGTTACCAGTGGGCTGAGGTCGTTGCTCTGTTCCTGGCATCCGATTCCCAGCAGGTGTATTTCGACTTGCCGACTACCAGAAATTCGAGGGTGAGATTCTGGCAAGACTGGGGGTGAATGTGTTGGTCCGGGCCCAGCGGGTGCATCAGTGGGGGTTTAACCCGGCTGAGTCTGCAAGACCCCAGTATTATAGCTTACTTCACCTCTTGCAAAAATTGCTACATCCTGACGTGCTGAGTCCCACTGCTATGCTGGATCGTGTGTTAGCCAATATGCTCTGGAGGGCTTTGCCATATCCTCTCCAGCACTGGATCGGTCAGGCAATGCCCTTGAGATGGTGGACCTGGTGGAACGCTATGAAGCTACCAGGAATCTAAAGGAAGGTTCTGTCAGGAGGGAGGTCGGAAAACCCCAGAAATCTCTACCCCAGACCCGGAGATTTGAGCCGATAAAACCCGTCCAGGATGTACCCACAGCAGACCTGGCTCCGATAGTCTGCTGGCAGTGTCAGGAGCCTGGCCATGTAAGGCCTGACTATCCCTATCGGGTGGAGCCCATGGACACTAACTATGGCTACCGTCAGTCGCTATATGCCAGGATGCTGTGTGCAACAGGTACCCCAGAGTCTCTAGATCATTTGTGCCATGTGGAAGTGGGAGACTCCAGCGGAGGCTCTGCTGGACTCAGGGAGGCTGGTGACCCTAGTAAGGGCTACCCTGGTGCGGTCCCCTGAGTATACTGGCCAGAAAGTCAGGGTGCTGTGCATCCACGGAGACTTAAAAGACTACCCCACAGCTCTGGTGTCTCTATCTACGGTGGACGGTAGATGGACCCACGAGGTGGCTGTCGCCACAAATCTACATTATTAACTCATAATAGGGAGAGACTTCCTGGCACTGTGGCCTGCTATGAGAGTGACTGATACCCATGAGACAGGGGTAACCCTAGCAGAGTGGCCAGGTTCAGGGGAGAGACCATAACCCTGGAAACCTGAGACCAAAGGTCCAGCGGTAGGGGTGACCGCCACTTCGGTGGAAGAAGGGGAGACAACCCCGCTAAGTGTGATGGTGGGAGAGTCGCCAGGTCCTGAATTGTCAGACCTCAATGTCTCTGGGGATAATTTTGGTACCGCCCAACGTCGGGTCCCAACCTTATCCCACGCCTGGGAAAATGTGTTAATAGTAGATGTAGAGTTCATCAGGATATGTTGTATCGGGTAAACCAACTACAGGGTAAGCCAATTGAACAGTTGGTGGTCCACAAAGCTTATTTCGAGCTTGTGTTAGATCTAGCCTACCAACACGTTCTCGGGGGTCATCTGGGACTGCAGAAAACTCAGGATCGTATTCTACAGCGGTTTTACTGGCCCAGCATATTCAAAGAATCGGAAGAGTTTTGTAAGTCTTGCCCGACCTGCCAGATAACTAGCACCCAGCCACATTTCCATAGTCCCCTAGTACCGCTCCTGATTATCGAAGTTCCATTTGACCGAATAGCTATGGATCTCATAGGCCCAGTACCGAAGTCCGCCAGAGGGCATCAACACATCTTAGTCATTCTAGACTACGCCACTCTGTACCCGAGACGGTGCCACTGCGACATACCTCAGCCAAACTCATAGCTAAGGAATTAATGGAGATGTTTTCCCGAGTAGGACTACCTAAAGAGGTTATGACCGACAAAGAGACCCCTTTTATGTCCAAGGTGATGAGGGAACTCTGTCATTTGATGCACATAAAACAGCTACGAATGTTCGTTTACCATCCGCAAACGGACGGTCTGGTAGGTTTAACCAAACATTAAAAAATATGTTAAAAAGGGTGGTGGCTAAAGATGGGAAGGACTGGGACCTCATTCTGCCCTATCTCATGTTCGCAGTGCGAGAGGTACCCCAGGTCTCTACTGGGTTCTCGCCCTTCGAACTGCTGTATGGCAGACACCCTCGCGGTCTCTTGGACGTGGCCAAAGAGACGTGGGAACAACAACCCACTTCACATAAAAGTGTAATTGAGTACATTACCCACATGCAAGATTGGAGAGAGACAGTGTTGCCTCTTGTTAGGGAGCATATGGAGGCAGCTCAGCGAGCCCAGAGTCGGGTATATAATCGACAGGCTCGGGTCTGGATCTTTATCCCGGGTGATCGGTATTTGGTTCTCGTGCCGACCGTGAACAGTAAGTTCCTGGCTAGGTGGCAGGGGCCCTACGAAGTACTCGAGAAATTTGGAGATGTAAACTACAAGATACACCAGCCAGGGTGGCGGAAGCCGGAGCAGGTTTACCCTGTGAATTTACTCAAACCATCGAAAAATAGGGAAACCTGTACAGAAGACAGCACGCAGCTGGGTTTTCTAGGAGAAGAGGTACCAGCCCCTCTGTCTGGTGCAAGAGAAGCGGTTGACACAGTAAAAATTGCTGACAGCCTCTCCTCTAAACAGACTCAGTCGTTCGTTAGTCGGAACACGGCTGTGTGCTTGGACCTCCCTGGACGCAATTCCATAATCGAGCATGATATTGTCACTGAGCTTCAGGCAAAAGCCCGATTACAACCCTACCGGGTGCCCAAGGCTCGGCAACAAGCCATATCGGAGCAGGTGCAGCTAATGTTGCAGCTAGACGTCATTGAAGAGTCAAAAAGTGAGTTGGCCAGTCCTATAGTATTAATACCCAAGCCGAATAGGACATTGCGGTTTTGTAACGACTTTCAAAAACGTAACGAAGTTTCCAAATTCGATGCGTATCCCATGCCCTGGATCGATGAGCTCATCAAGAGATTAGGACAAGCCCGGTATTTTTCTGTTTTGGACCTCACGAAAGGGTACTGGCAGGTGCCCTTAACTGAGGCTGCCAAAGAGAAAACTGCCTTCATCACGTCTGAGGGGCTGTATCAATGTAAGGTCTTTCCCTTTGGTCTGCATGGCATCCCCGACACTTTTCAGCGACTAATGGACATCGTGCTTAGTCCACATTGTCGGTACCGGCTTACTGGACGATATTGATACAGTACCGACGGAGAAAGTCACCTACCCAAGGTGCAGGCTGTAGCGAACTCCCTTCGGAAAGCTGGCCTAACCGCTAACCCAAAGAAATGTTTGATAGGGTTAGAAGAGACTAAGTACCTGGGGTATGTAATTGGGCGCGGAGTCATCAAACCCCAAGTAAACAAAATAGAGGTGATAAGGAATTGGTCCCGACCTGTCACCACTAGGCAAATAAAGTAATTCCTGGGAATGGTGGGCTATTACATGAGGTTTGTTCCCCACTTTGCTACTCTAGCCGCGCCCTTGACAGGACTCTTGAAGGGACACAAGTCAATGATCGTTCACTGGGATGATAGGGCAGAAGAGGCTTTCTCGGCTTTGAAGTCGGCCCTATGCGGGTCCCCGGTCTTGGTAATGCCCGACTTCAAAAGGGAATATATAGTACAGACTGATGCCTCCGAAGTAGGCCTCGGTGCTGTACTGTCTCAGGAAGCCAATGGGGAGGAGCATCCCGTTGTCTTCCTCAGCCGTAAGCTCACCCCAGCCGAGACCGGGTATAGTATAGTGGAGAGAGAGTGCCTGGCTATTAAGTGGGCACTAGAATCTCTCCGCTATTATTTATTGGGGAGAAAATTCTGCCTGGTGACTGACCACTCCCCTCTCAAGTGGATGAGCCAGGCCAAGGACAGAAATGCCCGGGTCACCCGATGGTTTCTCTCCCTACAAAACAAACTAAGTTTTCGGTGGAACACAGGGCAGGCCGGTTACAGGGAAATGCGGATGCCCTGTCCTGGGTACACTTTCTGGCGTGTGTTCACCCTCTCATGGTTGAAAAAAAGGGGGGGTATATGTGACACAGTGAGAGGTTTTGTCTGGCAAGGGAGGTATTTTCCTCCCAGCATGTGCTGCTGGACTGATTTACAGCCAGGTGAGGACAAATACTGGATTTTGGCAGCACCTGGCTGTCCTTAAATAGGCAGCTGGGCTCAGAAGCCATGTCTCTGTGTTGGGATCTGGGAGCCATGTGTCTGGATGAAGGCTTGCTACCTGTTTGGCGTGAAAACAGGTTGCTGCTGCTATCAGCAAGGACTCATGAATTAACACCAACACCGCAAGGTGACTTTTTGTTTGATTATGACTGCTTGTTTTGTCACTTGCCTAAACTGTGAATAAAGCACTAAACTGTTTGATACAAAGAACTTTTTGTTGCCTCTATACTGCGTCCGCTAATCCTGTCTACCAGAGCGAAACCCCACAGTATGTGTACCCCTTTTCACATGTACAGCGCCATGGAATGAATGGCACTTTTATAATAATAAACTGTGGACTGACTAGTGACAGCATTTACATTAGACTGTGGACTGACAGGCGGCAGTGCTTACACTAGGCTGTTGATTGACCGACAACAGCATTTACACCAGAAAGTCAATCATAATTACATGTAAAATTGCCTAGTCTCTCTTGGCCCATCATGCATAGCATAACATTGAAGGGGCTGGATTTTATACACCTGAAGCAATAGGACTGAATGAAACTCCTGAATCCAATGATAAAGTGGGCCATGGTTCCCGCACAAGGCGATGCACTGTTGGCGTAATCATTTTAGTCTATTGTGACTCAGTTCTGACACTGTTGAAGCATTTTTACAGAATCTAGTCTCCAGTGACCCAGCAGATTACTGTGCGTGGAGAGGATCTCATTTTGCTTCCTGAAGGCCACTGCAGAATAGAGAAGCTATCAAGTGACAGTGGCTCAGTTCTTGGGGATTGAGATGAAAATAAGACAGGGGAAAAGACAATGGGCTTCATCCATCAAACTTTTTCACATAATGTATACTAGATAGCGCTGTAAACTCCGAACCAGAGCAGCGAATAGTTACGAGGACCCAGAGTGTCCATGCATTACACAGACAGACCATAATTCCATTGGGATATGTGTGGTGGTGCATTTCTCCTGTGGTAGTGTTGAATCTCTTGCTAGTTTCCCAAACAGGTTACAGTTAAACACTGGGGCCCTGTGGGTTATATATAAACATTGGGGGCCCCCTTTAAACTCCACTAACAAATGAAATCTGCACTGTGATAGGATAATATGGTCAACGCCAGTATTTAAGTAAACGAAGTTGAGGTTGTCTGGGGCCATTGGATTCTCCCTCCTCCTGACGGGCACAGCCGCCAGTTCATTCACCCACAGCTTTTTCTTAGTCCAGTGGTCTGTGCCCTTCATTGTCCTGTGGCTTCCTCGTGCTCCTGCTAGGCCAGTCAACCTATTGAAATTGGCAACATCTACTACGTGTACACACCCTATGGCCTCTTAAAAGCCAGTATGTGCACAACTCCATCTGTTCTTCCCCATTGATGGTGCCTCAGCAACAGGTTCTAATAGCTAGATTCCTGCAAAAGTGTGCCATATTTCTGTCCATTTACCTGTGCACCCATTCCGCCTGGCCTTGTATTTAACCCTTTTCTGCCTGACCAGGCACCCTCTAGTTCGTCATTTTGACCCTGACCTGCCTGCCCTGACCCACAAACTTTTCCCCAGATATGCACATACTCTGCCTGCCCAGATCCCGGCTTGTCTGTGACTACGGTTCTGTCTGATTGCTTGGTGCTCCGCAACGGTATCTCTTGACCCCAGTGGGTCAGCAACCACTAAACAAAAACTACTCCATGAGGTAGCATACTCTTACTGCAGTAGTGACCAGATCCCTGTACAGGGGTTAAAAGGTGAAGGCCAGAGGACTGCCAGGATAATGTACAAGTATGTTGGAGTAGAACCAAGTCAAATCTTTTTAGTGGCACAGTGGATCCACATCCGCTTCCATAACACTATGAACAATGCCTATGTCTTGTATTGGCCCCAAAGACATGGTGAGGGGTTCCCAATATATATTACCATCACTCATTTCATTTAATTCTTACTCTGATTTATTCATTTAAATATCAACCCACCTGATCCTCAGATCTTGATAAACCTGTGAAAGTAAGAACATTCATTATATTGTGCGTTATTTCGTAATATTGTGCGTAATTATATTTTGCGTATGGTTTTTAAATAAATAAGAGTATAATATTACATCACACATTCAGTGAAGTGCAGTCTATACATCAGCAATTACCACTAATCTGATTGGCAAAACTAGCTGTCCCACAATGCAATGCAGCAGGAAGCAGCAGATCAGATAAATTGGTAGGGGGGGTGTCTTTCGACGTGTATGCTGACTGTTTCCAGGAGTAACCATAGTAATTTTAAACTTATGTTCAAAGACAAAGCCTGATTTGTAGATGTTTTCCACCTGGATATTTATCACTTACCCATAGGGCAGGTGATCGATCAAAGCTATATGATTCCCACCTCCAAGCCCCCTATTCCCTATTACCAGGCTAGGAGAAGATTATGGAGCGGAGGCCACACTAGCGCTCCATACAAGTCCATGGAAGATAAAGAGCCCTCGAGGCAGGCAACATGCCTCCTTCTTCCACCTTTAGTTGGACATTCTTAACACTATGCATTTTATGTATAGAACCAAATGGGAAATTGTTGCATGTACAGTATCTTATACGTTGCTAATAAAGCAATCGCTCCGAATATAACACAGGGCTCTGCGAGTGCTCAGAGTTCCTGACACCAAACTCACTGCATCTATCTGTTTTTAGAGGCTGGCAAACTGGGCAACTGCCCCCCCCTAAGAACTAGATCTTCAAGAGACATCGGAGAGTGTAGAATGTAATTTTAAAGACTTAGACCAAAAGGGCCTTTTCTAATTAGGGGAAGGCCAAATGGTCCAGCTGCACAATGCAGGCCACGACCACCAATTTTCCATGCGCCCATTGACTGAAGTAGGTAGGTTTGGCCTGCGGCTGACCATGACGATCTGTCCTTACCCTTAATGCCAGTATACAGTGGACACAGTATGGTAGTATTATTGCTGGTTGATACTGGTCTTTTCCAAGTCATTGAACAGATTAATCCTGTCTATTTTCAGTCGAAACTTCCACCAATGCTTCAGATTCCATATTGCTTCCACATTTTTTTTCGCCCTCTGGTAATCAACATTTTTTTTACTGAGATAAAGATCTACCATTCCCATGTTCTTGGTACCGAACAGAGAGATTGGAAGACCTTAATGCTCCATTATTACTTCTCATGATCCTATGCCAGGCAGGTATCCTCTCATTTCTTTGACAAGTTCTTCAGGGAGTGACCCTAACATGAGGGGGTACCACTACTCATCCATCCAGGATTCAAGCCAGCTCTTCTACTACTCCTGGTGTTGCCAAAGCGCTCAAAAATGATGGCTTGGGCATCCGGTTTAAAAGCACTTCATGGTCTGCAAACTTAGGGGGTCATTTATTAAGACCGGCGTTTTAGACACCGGTCTTTATAGCTCCTTTAGCTGGCGGAGGATCTGCCGAAGTTATGTAGAGCCACCGGCTTCTTCATAACCTTGGCACGTCCAGCGCGGGTCTAAATGTAAGACAGCTTCCTTGCTGGCTTCAATTTAGACAATTTTCTACGCCTAAAACAGACGTAGAAAATGATGAATGAAATAGGCCTGCCCACTCCACGACCACTTTTTAGACTGGTGTGAGTGGGGAAAAATCGCAGATTGCAATCTGCGCCAGATATACGCCAGAAAACTGGCGTACATCTGATAGTAAATGACCCCCTTAGTGTCCTGGGGGAACATCCATCCTTCCTTCCTTGCGGGAGGCACATAGCAAAGAATGTATAATCCCTTGGACTCTATGCCCCAGTTTACACTGCGCCAGCGGGAGTACGTCTTAGAGGATCCACCGATCCTAGAGGTTAGATCTTGCCTGTATTGATCATTCTATACATTTTGCTGTCTACAAATTCTGTGCACTAATGTTTGGTTCCTCATAGATAGTTTTATACATACATACCTCGGGCGCGACACTTAATAACCACAGCAATCAGGATAATTATAACAAATGCTTCTGCCCCTATGACGCTGAAGAGAATATACTTTTCATGTCCTGTTTCCTTATTTTGTGGACCTACGAGATGTAAAAATAAATTACAAATCACAGACAAACATTCAGAATTCCTAGAGGAACGTCAGCCTACAATAAACCATATGGCAAATTTAGTTTAGCATAGTGCCGTGAATGTAAGTGCGCCCCATGTAATGTTATTTTTGTGTTTTTTTTTAACATCTAATCTTTAAGCAGCTCACTGACAGACAACCCCTTTAATAGCAGACAATATTAATGTATACACATTAGAGATGAGCGAATTTATGAAAAGTTAAATTCGGCTGCTTTGCCGAATTTTACCCAAAAATCCGGCATCTTGCTTTAAGCCCACGCTGATGTGCGGTAATCACCGCAGTCAATGTGTTGACGTCATACGTCACCCCGCACGGGATTTCGTGTGAGATCTTCAAGCAAGATGGCGTCCGCGTCCCTTCAAGAGCAAATGGAGCCGGTAAGTATGATTTTTTTTTAATGTTTTTTTTACACTATTTCAGGTAAATCAGTTTGCTACCGCGAAGCACAAGGAAATTTGACTTTGCAGCAAATCGAATTTGTTCTGGACTTCGATTTGCTCAACACTAATGAACATATATAAATGTCCCGCACAAAAAGATTTCCTGATCCGCTGATTAAGTAAGGTCTCTTCAAAAGACTAAAGAGCGCCTCCCTCCAACAGAAGGGAAATGTCTGAAATCTCCAAATTCTTCTTTTCTGTAAAAGTGGCAAAGGGAGAAGCTGTGATGCTTTCTTAAAGGGGTTGTCACAAGAAAAAATATTCAGTATTTTTCAAACCAGCAATTGCATACTTAAGTGAATGTAATTAAAAATTTTGTAAGGCCAATAAAAATCTATCTGCACAGCGCCACCTGCTGTTTGTTCTTTTCCTTATTTCTCCGTCCACCTCAGAAACATCACTGAGGTGGTCGCACATGCTCAGTTCCGTCCTTCAACTGCCACCAGCCGTATCTACTGTTAGAAGATGTGACAATTACAGGGACAGAGCTGCAGCAGAAAGAAGACACTGCCTGAGCTGTGACAGAGAGAGCTACTGCAGCAAGGACATGCCCTCTGAGCTGTGATAGGGAGAGATATTGCATAAAGTACACATCCCCTTAGCTAAAATAAATCTACATTTTCTTCATTCATCATGGGATAACTCTTTTAAAGGTAAATAACATTAGGGTTCTGTAAATGTATATAAATTTAGTTGACTTTTGCTCCGATTTGTCGGTCCACTTGGAGTAAGCAAGGATTTTTCCTATTTTGGGGCAGATTTCCCATGTTTTTTTTTTTTCTTAACTTCCGTAAACTTGGACTCCTAAGTACATGTACACTTACTAGTAGATCTCGGAGTGACCTCCAGTCTTGTTCCAGATCCAGTTCCTGCCATATTAGCAGTCTTTACACGACAACAGAAGGTTCCTGAGTCGTTCTCTGTCAGGTTGATGATAGTGATTGTCGCATTCACCTCATAGTTGGGTTCTCCATGTGGGCTGTGTGGTGTCTGACTAGTATCTGTGGAAGAGATGTTTACCCTGCGTTGGAAACACGGGAGATCCTGAAGATTCTCAGAAGTATTGCACCCTAAGGTCCATGTCACAGAGTAGGAGGGAATATCAGGTGCAAACGAGCAGGTGATGGCCACCGATCCTCCAGCCTCTGCTCTCACCACCTCTGGTTGTGTCACCACCAGGTGTTTTTGGCCAGTTACTGTAAAAGAGTAAGGTGAGAAATTATTGGCTGCAAAGTGTAGTTTTTGCAAGCAACTCAGGTTTTTGTGCCTGTGATATATGGGTTTAAACACTCCCTGCTGTAAATAATAAGCATATTACACATCACCACAAAGTTCTAGAAGGGTATAGGAGCAGAAAACTGCAGGCTGGGTCCATTTATACAGGGCGCAGGTAGCCGTCACGCCCAGGTCATCAAGTTACCCCTCTGACAGGACTCCAAGATGATGTCTAATTTTTAATAGCCTATTATACACACCTCCGCGGCTGTGAAACCTGTTTTTGATAAATAAAGGTCCACCATTGATTAAAAAGAAGGTCTGCAGCAGCTGGGGCAAAGAACTGTATGGTATATACGGCAACATCTGGAAAAGCTGAGAGAGCAGTTCATGTCACGTTAGACTAGGGCCCTCTTAGCTATCTGAGTCAGGAACACATGCTCCCACAGCGGCAGTCAGCAGCGAGATGAACCCGTTCCCGACATCCGACGTTCCTGTAATGTGGTCTTCGGGTCTTTAAAGATGATGCCCGCTCAGCGCCTATTTTACGCAGCAGACACTCAGTTGCAGAGTGCGAGATCTGTGTTGCCAATCATGGGCTTTTAACCCTTAGGATTGCAATTGCATTCAACTCCACCACCCATATGTGACTGCACCGTGCCTGCTGGGCAGCGCAGGAGGTGCTTCCATCATTTGGGGAACGGCCTAGGTAAATATTTACAGAGGTGGCACTACTAAAAGGGGGGAACAATGTGGGCATGCCTACAGTGGAAGGGACACAATGTGGGCATTGCGACTGTGAGGGGTACAATATGGGCATAACTAATGTGCGGGCACAATATGAGCATATCTATAGTGAAAGGGGCACATTGTGGGCATAACTACTTTGTGGTGGCACAATGTGGGCCTAACTACTGTGCGGGGGCAAAATCTGGGCTTAAGTACTGAATTGAATAGTAATCAAAAGGTCATACACAGCCCCAAACTAGTATTAATAAAAACTACAGATTGTCCTGCAAAAAAATAAGCCCTCAGACAGCTCCGTACACATAAATATAAAACGTTATGGAGGTCAGATAATGCTGATGCAAAGAAAAAAATGATGTTAAAGGGCTTCTACCACCAGAAATCCTGTTATCTAGCTGGCTGACATTAGCGATGCGCCCATGTCAGCACTACATAGCAGTATGTTTTTTACCTTTCTCCCTGCAGCCATTTTGGTTAAAAAAAAGCACTTTTATTATATGCTAATGAGCCTCTAGGTGCTATGTGGGCATAAAATCAGCACCTAGAGGCTCTGTCTACTCACCCTTTATCCCGCCCAGGTCCCCTGTTCTGCCCGCCCGGTCCTCCTGATTGATGCGACGGTTCGCAGCAGCGTTGACAAAATCCCGCGCCTGCGCCGTTCACTTCTGTCTTCGGCGTAGGCGCAGTGAGTGAAGGTCGCTCTCCTGGTGCCAGCTTCCTCACTGTGACGTAGTCTGCGCAGGCGCAGTTAGGAATCCGGCACCAGGAGCGCATCATTCACTTACTGCGCCTGCGCTGAAGACAGAAGTGAACGGAGCAGGCGCGGGATTTCGTCAACGCTGCTGCGAACCGTCACCTCAATCAAGAGAAGCGTGGCGGGAAGAACAGGGGACCTGGGCGGGATAATGGGTGAGTAGATGGAGCCTCTAGGTGCTGATTTTACGCCCACATAGCACCTAGAGGCTCATTAGCATATTATAAAAGTGCTATTTTTTTAAACCAAAACTGCTGCAGGGACAAATGTTAGAAACATCGCTAATGTCAGTCAGCTACATAGTGGTATTTCTGGTGGTAGAAACCCTTTAAGTTTTTATTTTTTCTAAAGTATTAAAACACAAGAAAAACTACATAAATGTGATATCGCTGTAATCGTACTGATCCACAGAACGAGCACATGCCTTTAAAACGAAACCCATAAAACTATGGCGGAATTGCATATTTTTTCCAAATTCCACCCCACATAGAATTTTATTCAGCTTCCCACTTCATCGTATGGAATATTAAATGGTGCCATTAGAAAGTACAACTTGTCCCACAAAAAACAAGCCCTCATACCCTTTGTGCATGAAAAAAATATGGCTCCTAGAAGGCAGGGAGTAAAAAACTAAAAATCACTGCATCAGGAAAGAGGTAAAGGGGTATTCTCATCTTGGACATTGGGGGAAATCGCTAGGATATGCCCCCAATGTCTGATAGGTGAGGGTCCCACCTCTGGGACTGCACCTATACTTAGAACAGAGTCCACAAAGTGCCAGAGGGTGCACCGCGCATGCGCAGTCGCCCTCTATTCATTTCTATGGGACTTTCCCCAAAATAACGTGTTGGCTTGGCTAAATCTGTAAGCTCCATAAAAGTGTATGGAGCAGTGGTTGCGCTTGCGCAGTGCACTTATTCATTTTATTCAGACGTCCGAAAATAGCAGAGCATGCCGCAGAGGTGGGACCCGACCCTATCAGACATTCGGGGCATATTGTAGCGTAGCCCTTGTGCAGGGAGTGGGGGAGTAGGGTCCACCATGGCTCAGGAATCCACTGGGGGGGGGGGGATTCAACTGCTCTCCGTGGCCCAGTCCAAGCCTGGACTGACATGTGCACCACTGCTCAATACAGAAAGGAAAGACGTGGGGACCCCCGGTTCTCAGGATCCTCAGTGGTCAGATGCCCTGCAATCCAACTTTTATCCCATATCCTGTGGCCGTACATTGTATAATGGCTATGCTTGGTATTGCACTCGGCCCCATTCACTTCTATGGGGCTGAGCTGCTCCTAGGGCACGTGACATATGAACATGACATCACTGGTCTAGGAAAAGCAGAGAGAAGACCATGGCGCTCACAGGAGCACTGCTGTGTTCTCAAACAGTTAGTACCATGTAGAATATAAGCCCTCGCGGGCAGGGCCCTCTCTCGTTCTGTACCAGTTTGTCACTCATCTTGTTCATGCTTAGTGCAATTGTCTGTATTATGTATGTGCACCGCTTATCATATGTACAGCGCTATGGAATGAATGGCGCTTTAATAATAAAAAATTATAAAAGGTCATCAGTGAAGAAAAAAAATCTAGGAAAACCCATTAAAGGCTTTAAATATTTTCTTCAGTCATATGTGGAGTTCAGAAGACCAGGACTAATGCCGCTTTCACACAGTATTTGGTCAGTGTTTGATCAGTGATTTGGTTGTGAGACAGAACCAGGTCAAAAACACAGAACAGGAGCAGATATTTCCCGTATACGTTATCTCTGTGCAGCCTTGCATTTGCTTGTATTAAAACATAATTTTTCTCAGCAATGCGGGCACATATGAACATGGGACCAACACAGATGTCTTCAGCTGCCAAGTGCACATGTAACAGGTCAGCCAGTGTCATAGGTATACGTCTGCTGACTACTGACCGTGTGAAAGTGGCCTAAGAAGCAAGACTTACAAAGCTGGGAAGATGACTATACGTTAGTCACTCAGACCACCTGTCACGTAGAAGAAACCTCTGTGGTCATGAGAATAATGCATGACCCACTTCATTTCAATGTGGCTTTCAGCTGACCATCTGTCCTATGTATTGTATCAGACATAGACACTATATACTACGTGCGATGTGGCTCCCATGACCCTATTTTTATAATAATGTTATATATATTATTTAAACCTACTACAATAAAACTAGACACAAAGGTGATGATTCTACATACAATATGTCTACAATATTTCAGTGTGTCCACAAAAGATACGGACAGCACAACATCACCATTAACGTGGTTTTTCGGGACTCAAATATTGATGACCTAAAATGAGGAAAGGTTATCAATATCTGATTAGTGGGGGTCTGACTCAGCTGTTTGAAGATGCCGCCATGCTGGAGTGTGTGTCGATGTGATGTCATGTTCATCGGTCACATGGTCGTTCTGCTCTTCAGATCTATTTGAGTATTCGAGTATGGCACTGTGCTTCAAATAGCTGCTTGGCAGGGGTCCCAGGAGTCGGAGCCCCACCGATCAGATACCTTAACCCGTAGAGGACCTCCATCATACATGTAAGGTGCTGGGATCCATGACTTAAGGACCAGCGCTATACAGCTACGGCGGGCTGATCAGGCGGGCGCATGCCGGAGTATAACCCCTTGTATGCTGTGGTCAAAGCTGACCACAGCATGCAGGGTTTTGCGGAGGGTACAGATTCCCTACGCTTCCCCATCGGGTCCCTGCGCTGCAGTGACGGGGACCCAATGGCTGAGGAGGTCTTCTACGGAAGCCTGTAGGACCCAGCCCCTTAGGTTGGGTCTCACAGGCAGGCTGTCAGCGTAAAAGCTGACATGTAATGCATTACATTACAGGATGTATTGTAATGCATTGCAGAGGGGATCAGACCCCAGAAGTTGAAGTTCCAGAGTGGGGAAAAAAATAAAAGTGTTTTTCATAATTAAGAAAAATAATGTTCAAGTAAGAAAAGCCCCTTTCCCATAATGAAACACATATAAAATTGTAAAAAAAAAGAAAAAAAAGAAAAACAGACATATTGGGTATTGCCGCATCCGTAACAACCTGCTCTATAAAATATCACATGATCCACCCCGTCAAAAAATCTGTGCTAAAACCTTACATCACAAAAAGTATAATACTAAGTGATAAAATAGTGATATGTACCCCCAAATAGTACCAATCAAACCGTCAATTCATCCCGCAAAATTTGAGCCCCTACACAAGACAATCGCCCAAAAATATAAAAAAATATGACCTTCAGAATACAGAGACACTAAAACATGATTTTTCTATTTTCAAAAATGCTTTTAACGACCTGCTCTATAAAAATATCACATGATCTACCCCCTAAGATGAATGGTGTAAAAAAATAAAAAATAAAACAAACATTTTTTGGGGTCTCCTTACCCCAAAAAGTGTAATATTGAATGATCAAAAAAAATCATATGTACCCAAAAATGGTACCGATAAAAACGTAAACTCTTCCTGCAAAAAATGAGCCCCTACACAATACTATCAGCAGAAATTTTTTTAAAAAATATGGCTGTCAGAAAATGGAGACATAAAAACATAATTTTTTTCTCAAAAATGCTTAATTATGTAAAATGTAAAGAAAATAAACAAAGTAGTCATATTTAATATTTTTGCGTCCATATTAATCTGCTCTATAAAAATAGCACTAGATAAACGGTGCCAGAACAGCCATTTTTTTATAACTTACCTCACAAAAAGCATAATATAAAGCTATCAAAAATCATATGTACCCCAAAATGTTACCAACAACACTGCCACCTTATACCATAGTTTCCAAAATGGGGTAACTTTTTTGGAGTTTCCACTCTAGCGGTGCATCAGGGGAGCTTCAAATGTGACATGGCAACTTAGTTATCCCAGTGAAATCTGCCCTCCAAAAACCATATATGGCTCCTTCCCTTCTGCATCCTGCCATGTGTTCATTCAGTAGTTTACGATCACATATGGGGTGTTTCTGTAAACTGCAGAATCAGGGTAATACATATTAATTTTTGTTTGGCTGTTAACCCTTGCTGTTACAGGGGAAAATTGATTAAAATGGAAAATCTTCCAATAAAGTGAAATTCAGAAATTTAATCTACCAACATTTTCCTTTAATTCTTGTGGAACCTAAAAAGTTTATAAAATCAATTTTGAATACCTTTTACAAAAAAATGGGTCATTTATAGGTGGTTTCTTCTATGTAAGCCTAACAGTGGCTTCATAATTGAACTGGTTCTTAAAAAAGTGGGTTTTGGAAATTTTCTTAAAATATTTTACATTTGTTTCAAAAATTTTAAGCCTTATAAGGTCCCCAAAAAATAAAATGGAATTTACAAAATGATCCAAACATAGTATACATATGGGAAATGTAAAGTAATAACTATTTAATTATCTGTTTTAAAAACAGAGAAATTGTCATTTGGAAATTTGCAAATTTTTTTAAAAATTTTGGTGAATTTGGGATCCGCAAAAAACACGGATGACGTCTGTGTGCATTCCGTATTTTGCAGAACCAAAGAGCTAGCTTCTAATAGAACAGTCCTATCCTTGTCCGTAATGCAGACAATAATAGGACATGTTCTATTCCTTTGCGGAACGGACATACAGAAACTGAATGCACATGGAGTAACTTATGTTCGTGTGCATGAGCCCTTAAGGTAAAATATGGCAGGGTCCTGAAAGGGTTAGGTCATCAATATTGTTTCAAATGAGTTCATATTAGTTTCTGACCCCTATTAAGTATAATCTATATTGAAAAAATAAAAAACACACAAACCTGCCTAAGGTTTCCTTTTTGTTTAACCCCTTAAGGACTCAGCCCTATTTCACCTTAAGGACTTTGCCATTTTTTGCAAATCTGACCAGTGTCACTTTAAGTGCTGATAACTTTAAAACGCTTTGACTTATCCAGGCCATTCTGAGATAGTTTTTTCGGCACATATCGGCAGGAGGCAGAAGGAAAGGAATGCCATACGGTTTTTGGAAGGCAGATTTTGCTGGACTGTTTTTTTTTACACCATGTCCCATTTGAAGCCCCCCTGATGCACCCCTAGAGTAGAAACTCAAAAAAAATGACCCCATTTTAGAAACTACAGGATAGGGTGTCAGTTTTGTTGGTACTAGTTTAGGGTACATATGATTTTTGGTTGCTCTATATTACACTTTTTGTGAGGCAAGGTAACAAGAAATAGCTGTTTTGGTACCGTTTTTATTTTTTGTTATTTACAACATTCATCTGACAGGTTAGATTATGTGATATTTTTATAGACCAGGTTGTCACGGATGCGGCAATACCTAATATGTATACTTTTTTTTTATTTATGTAAGTTTTACACAATGATTTCTTTTTTTAAACAAAAAAAAAATCATGTTTTAGTGTTTCCATAGTCTGAGAGCCATAATTTTTTCAGTTTTTGGGCGATTACCTTGGGTAGGGTATGATTTTTGCAGGATGAGATGACGGTTTTATTGGCACTATTTTGGGGTGCGTGTGACTTTTTGATCGCTTGCTATTACACTTTTTGTATTGTAAGGTGACAAAAAATTGTTTATTTAGCACAGTTTTTATTTTTTATGGTGTTTATCTGAGGGGTTAGGTCATGTGATTATTTTTTTGGGGCGATTGTCTCAGGTAGGGGCTCATTTTTTGCGGGATGAGGTGACGGTTAGATTGGTACTATTTTGGTGGGCAAACGCCTTTTTGATCGCTTGCTGTGATGTAAGGTGACAAAAAAATGGTTTATTTAGCACAGTTTTTATTTTTTATTTTTTACGGTGTTCATCTGAGGGGTTAGGTCATGGGATATGTTTATAGAGCCGGTCGATACGGATGCGGCGATACCTAATATGTATACTTCTTTTTTTCCTATTTTTTACCAATTTTATTTTACTTTATTTGGGGAAAATGACTTTTTTGTTTATTTTGAAACTTTTAATTTTTTGGGGCGAAAACTTTCTTTTTTCAACTTTTTACTTACTTTATTTTTTGTCCCACTTCTGGACTTCAACTTTTGGGGGTCTAATCCCTTTTACAATGCATTCCAATATTGGAATGCATTGGCTGTATGAGTAATACTGTGTGTATTACTCATACAGCTTCCGGCCTGTGACATCCTGGATCTCACAGGTTCGTCACCGGAAAGCAGCGCGATGCCTTCCTTAGACATCGCGCTGCCTTCCATGCCATCGGGTCCCCCCTACAGCCGCATGGGGACCCGATGGTGCCGCCGCCCGCCGGATAAGGTAAAAGCCGCAAACCGCAGGTCTAAATTGACCTGCGGTTTTGGGGGGGTCACGGGACCCCCCCGGCGTTGTGACAGGATGCCCTGTTGCGATTACCCCCGCGGCGCCGCAATCGCGATTACGCCCTGAGTCCTTAAGGGGTTAATACCATTAAAATTTTACTTTTTTGATGGTTTAGGGCTTTTACTGAAGATGCATTTCTACCATTTTAATCCCATTATTCTGCAATCATGAACATTTTATAATTGTACTATTTAATGCAATGTAAAGCCGAATGCACACGGCCGTGAGCGGTTCGTGGTAACCCGGCCTGGATTCCTGCTGAGAGCAGGAGCGCACAACGTCTATGGTTGCTATGATGCCGTGCGCTTCATGCAGCCGCTGCACTACAGTAATACACTCGTATGATCTATATGAGTGTATTACTGTAGTGCAGCGGCGGCATGAAGCGCACGGCATCATAGCAACCAATGACGCCGTGCGCTCCTGCTCTCAGCAGGAACCCAGGCCGGGTTACCACGGACCGCTCGCGGCCGTGAAACACGGCCGTGTGCATTCGGCTTAATGCTGAGTGGCATCATGCCCATTTCAAGTGATCCAGCTCAATGATCATACACTGAATCACGACGGTTTGTCTTGACTTATATGCCTTCATATGTTTAGTTGGTGGGTACTTCTTTATTATGTTTTGTTCCATTCTACAGTGCTATAAAAAATAATTGGGGTCATTTTTTAAGACCAGCGTTTTAAACATTGTTCTTAATACCCCTTGCACTGGCGCATGATGCGCCTAAGTGCTGTAGAAGTGCACTGCTGGCCTCTACATAACCTAGGTGCATCCACCGTCGGCCTAAATCTACACCAGCTCCCGTAGATTTAGATCATTTTTTCTTTCTGATTTTCAGTCTCAGAAATTTCTGCCGTGTGTGAAAGCAACCTAAGGGCCAGTTCACACTGACTTTGGTGCTGATTTTGGAGCGTTCCTGCCTCAAAATCAGCTCCATAAAACACCTCATTTTTTATCCTCCAGATAGATCATCAGCATCTGATTGGCGGGGGTCCGACACCCGACTCTGTTCACTTGAATGGAGCTTAGCCGCGCCCATGCCAGTTGATACTAGTCGTGACGTCACTGGGCCACCGGTAAACAGTGAGAAGGCCGCGGTGCTGCTGGAGCACCGCTGCCTTCTCAAACAGCTGATCGGCGGGGGTCCTGGGTTTCGGACCCCTGCCGGTCAGATGATGGTGATCTATCCAGAGGATAAAAACTGTAGAACCCCTTTAAGCGTGTTTTTCAAAATCAGTGGTGTGAACAGGGCCCTAGAACATCCAGCTTCTTGCACCCAGCAGTTAGGATCTGGTCACATCTGCCTTGAGGTTTCCAGTTATAACAGAAGCCGATGTGACTGAGCATTTGGTCAACAGACGACCCCACTGAGTTATAATGGGGATTCGTCAGGTTCCACCAAGACCTCTCTCATTTTGACAGGAAAAACATTGCTTTCTTTTCCGGTCAAAAACAGGGGAATCTGCGACCGAGGCCCCTACACAGATGTGTATACAGCCAAACACGAAGCCATTACAACCTAAGACATTACCGGTGCTGGCATCCTACAAATATAACATCTAAAAATCTTAAACAGTAATCATTCAATGAATTTACTATAAAACGATAAAATATAATAAATTATAATGTAAATAAAAAAATGTAATTCAATAAAAACGCACCAAATGCAAAAGCCTACATTGCTATGCCATGGCGCTGCATATGTAAAATAGAAGGGACTATGGTCGGATTTGCTTTTCTAAACTTTTCATTTTATTTTTCGGATTGGAGAAAGAAAAGAAACATCAGAGAGATGCAGGATACAAGGGTTACATTTTTAGTAAAGTGTATGCTGGCGCATTAATTAATTTTGTCAATATCTGTTGCATATTTTGGTACGAAAAATGTAAAAAATACATATTGCATATTTTGATCCGGAAATTTTTTATAAAAATACACGAATTTTTGTCTTCACAAATTTTAATGCATATTTTTTTATATCAGAAACATCTTTAGGAAATCTAGTTTCATTTTACCTGCTTTCCAGTTGAGCTATTTTTTTTTTTTTACTTTTTGCCCATTCTTCTACTGTTATTATTGTTGCTACTAAAAGTCAAATTTTTGTGGAATTAATATTATTCTAAACATATTTTTTTTTACAGTTGGTTCAATGGCACTCATGCCAATCCAATCAATAGCTCAGTGAGAAGAATGCCCTAAAGCCGAAAAGCGTTCATGTTGTACGATTTGCTAAACTACTGTATTATTCTAAAACAGTCTCTTTTTTTTTTTTACTGTTTTTAGGCTTTCTATATGTATCTAAGCCATATAACAAATAATTACTATTGAGATCAAAAATTGTTCCTGGTCAACTCCAGATCCAGAAGGTGAGTGCACGGCGTGAGCTAGGAATTCAGAGAATTAAAGGGGCTCTCTCACTTCAGCAAATGGCATTTATCATACATAGAAAGTTAATACAAGGCTCTTACTAATGTATTGTGATTGTCCATATTGCTTCCTTTGTCGGCTGGATACATTTTTCCATCACATTATACACTGCTTGTTTCCATGCTTACGAGCACCCTGCAATCCAGCAGCGGTGGTCGCGCTTGCACACGATAGGAAAAAAAAGCACTAGTTTATGTGCGGTCCCATGGTCCCAGCCACCAGACAAGCCGGTGCTTTTTCTTATAGTATGCAGCATGACCACCACTCATGGCTTACAGGGTGGTCGTAGCCATGGAAACAATGTCTAATGTGATGGAAAAATGAATCCAGCCAGCAAAAGGAAGTAATGTGGATAATAGCAATACATTAGTAAGCGCCTTGTGTTAATTTCCTCTGCATAATAAATGCTTTAATGGTTGTGGCCTGCAAAACCCGCAGCAATTACTTTGTGGGTTAGAGATCAAAATTAAGCGGCCCGCTAATTTCCTGCTTAGATTCAGCTCATTTTACAATACAAAAACTGGCATATAAAATAGTCTATAAAAAAAAAATATAGAGGGTAGCAACGTGAAATATTTCCAAATAAAAAAAGTGTGAAACTAAAAAAAATAAAAATAATCTATAACCAATTTTTCAGACATTTTGTGAACAGCACACCATTTTTGCAAAGTATACTGTATTCTTACTCTAAATACCTACGGTATGTAATTTCAGTCTGAACCCAATGTTTTCTATGCCCAACAGCTCAACTGTTGAAGCGCACAAAAAAAAAAAACGGGGACACAAACACAGGTTTTTCTGCCGTTTTTCTGCACTTTTGCATTTTTTGTAGCAAAAACAACAGTTCCAAATGTTCACTGAAGGTCTATGTGAAATATGAAACGCAGGACACACAAACTGTTTTCTGCTCTTATTTTTTTTTGT